>NW_019091194.1:16928663-18176104 GCF_002217175.1 Folsomia candida | reverse complement strand
TTTGTTTGGGGGTCATCAGACCCCAACATTTGTTGGGGGTCTACAGACCCCAACATTTGTTGGGGGTCTATCAGACCCAACATTTGTTGGGGGTCTATCAGACCCCAACATTTGTTGGGGGTCTACAGACCCCAACATTTGTTGGGGTCTATCAGACCCCAACATTTGTTGGGGGTCTATAGACCCCAACATTTGTTGGGGTCTACAGACCCCAACATTTGTTGGGGGTCTATCAGACCCCAACATTTGTTGGGGGTCTATCAGACCCCAACATTTGTTGGGGGTCTATCAGACCCCAACATTTGTTGGGGGCTACAGGACCCCAACATTGTTGGGGGTCTATCAGGACCCCAACATTTGTTGGGGTCTACAGACCCAACATTTGTTGGGGGTCTACAGGACCCAACATTTGTTGGGGGTCTACAGGACCCCAACATTTGTTGGGGGTCTACAGACCCCAACATTTGTTGGGGGTCTATCAGACCCCAACATTTGTTGGGGGTCTACAGGACCCCAACATTTGTTGGGGTCTACAGGACCCCAACATTTGTTGGGGGTCTATCAGACCCCAACATTTGTTGGGGGTCTATCAGGACCCCAACATTTGTTGGGGGTCTACAGGACCCCAACATTTGTTGGGGGTCTACAGGACCCCAACATTTGTTGGGGGACTATCAGACCCCAACATTTGTTGGGGGTCTATCAGACCCCAACATTTGTTGGGGATCTATCAGACCCCAACATTTGTTGGGGGTCTATCAGACCCCAACATTTGTTGGGGGTCTATCAGACCCCAACATTTGTTGGGGGTCTATCAGACCCCAACATTTGTTGGGGGTCTATCAGACCCCAACATTTGTTGGGGGTCTATCAGACCCCAACATTTGTTGGGGGTCTATCAGACCCCAAAATTTGTTGGGGGTCTATCAGACCCCAACATTTGTTGGGGGTCTATCAGACCCCAACATTTGTTGGGGGTCTATCAGACCCCAACATTTGTTGGGGGTCTATCAGACCCCAACATTTGTTGGGGGTCTATCAGACCCCAACATTTGTTGGGGGTCTATCAGACCCCAACATTTGTTGGGGGTCTATCAGACCCCAACATTTGTTGGGGGTCTATCAGACCCCAACATTTGTTGGGGGTCTATCAGACCCCAACATTTGTTGGGGGTCTATCAGACCCCAACATTTGTTGGGGGTCTATCAGACCCCAACATTTGTTGGGGGTCTATCAGACCCCAACATTTGTTGGGGGTCTATCAGACCCCAACATTTGTTGGGGGTCTATCAGACCCCAACATTTGTTGGGGGTCTATCAGACCCCAACATTTGTTGGGGGTCTATCAGACCCCAAGATTTGTTGGGGGTCTATCAGACCCCAACATTTGTTGGGGGTCTATCAGACCCCAAGATTTGTTGGGGGTCTATCAGACCCAACATTTGTTGGGGTCTATCAGACCCCAAGATTTGTTGGGGGTCTATCAGACCCCAAGATTTGTTGGGGGTCTATCAGACCCCAAATTTTGGGGTCTATCAGACCCCAACATTTGTTGGGGGTCTATCAGACCCCAAGATTTCTTGGGGGTCTATCAGACCCCAAGATTTGTTGGGGGTCTACAGGACCCCAAGATTTGTTGGGGATCTATCAGACCCCAAGATTTGTTGGGGGTCTATCAGACCCCAACATTTGTTGGGGGTCTATCAGACCCCAAGATTTCTTGGGGGTCTATCAGACCCCAACATTTGTTGGGGGTCTATCAGACCCCAAGATTTCTTGGGGGTCTATCAGACCCCAACATTTGTTGGGGGTCTATCAGACCCCAAGATTTGTTGGGGGTCTATCAGACCCCAAGATTTGTTGGGGATCTATCAGACCCCAAGATTTCTTGGGGGTCTATCAGACCCCAAGATTTGTTGGGGGTCTACAGGACCCCAAGATTTGTTGGGGATCTATCAGACCGCAACATTTGTTGGGGGTCTATCAGACCCCAACATTTGTTGGGGGTCTATCAGACCCCAACATTTGTTGGGGGTCTATCAGACCCCAACATTTGTTGGGGGTCTATCAGACCCCAACATTTGTTGGGGGTCTATCAGACCCCAACATTTGTTGGGGGTCTAGCAGACCCCAACATTTGTTGGGGGTCTATCAGACCCCAACATTTGTTGGGGGTCTATCAGACCCCAACATTTGTTGGGGGTCTATCAGACCCCAACATTTCTTGGGGCTCTATCAGACCCCAACATTTGTTGGGGGTCTATCAGACCCCAACATTTGTTGGGGTCTACAGGACCCCAACATTTGTTGGGGGTCTATCAGACCCCAACATTTGTTGGGGGTCTACAGGACCCCAACATTTGTTGGGGGTCTACAGGACCCCAACATTTGTTGGGGGTCTATCAGACCCCAACATTTGTTGGGGGTCTATCAGACCCAACATTTGTTGGGGGTCTATCAGACCCCAACATTTGTTGGGGGTCTACAGACCCCACATTTGTTGGGGGTCTATCAGACCCCAACATTTGTTGGGGGTCTATCAGACCCCAACATTTGTTGGGGGTCTATCAGACCTCAACATTTGTTGGGGGTCTACAACCCCAACATTTCTTGGGGGTCTATCAGACCCCAACATTTGTTGGGGGTCTACAGGACCCCAACATTTGTTGGGGGTCTATCAGACCCCAACATTTGTTGGGGTCTATCAGACCCCAACATTTGTTGGGGGTCTATCAGACCCCAACATTTGTTGGGGGTCTATCAGACCCCAACATTTGTTGGGGGTCTATCAGACCCCAACATTTGTTGGGGGTCTATCAGACCCCAACATTTGTTGGGGGTCTATCAGACCCCAACATTTGTTGGGGGTCTATCAGACCCCAACATTTGTTGGGGTCTACAGGACCCCAACATTTGTTGGGGGTCTATCAGACCCCAACATTGTTGGGGTCTACAGACCCAACATTTGTTGGGGGTCTATCAGACCCCAACATTTTGGGGGTCTATCAGACCCTACATTTGTTGGGGGTCTACAGGACCCCAACATTTCTTGGGGGTCTATCAGACCCCAACATTTGTTGGGGGTCTACAGGACCCCAACATTTCTTGGGGGTCTATCAGACCCCAACATTTGTTGGGGTCTATCAGACCCCAACATTTGTTGGGGGTCTATCAGACCCCAACATTTGTTGGGGGCTACAGGGCCCCAACATTTGGTGGGGGTCTATCAGACCCCAACATTTGTTGGGGGTCTACAGGACCCCATCATTTGTTGGGGGTCTATCAGTCCCCAACATTTGTTGGGGGTCTATTAGACCCCAACATTTCTTGGGGGTCTACAGGACCCCAACATTTGTTGGGGGTCTATCAGACCCCAACATTTATTGGGGGTCTATCAGACCCCAACATTTGTTGGGGGTCTATCAGACCCCAACATTTGTTAGGGGTCTATCAGACCCCAACATTTGTTGGGGGTCTATCAGACCCCAACATTTGTTGGGGGTCTATCAGACCCCAACATTTCTTGGGGGTCTATCAGACCCCTACATTTGTTGGGGGTCTACAGGACCCCAACATTTCTTGGGGGTCTATCAGACCCCAACATTTGTTGGGGGTCTACAGGACCCCAACATTTGTTGGGGGTCTACAGGACCCCAACATTTGTTGGGGGTCTACAGGACCCCAACATTTCTTGGGGGTCCATCAGACCCCAACATTTGTTGGGGGTCTACAGGACCCGAACATTTGTTGGGGGTCTATCAGACCCCAACATTTGTTGGGTGTCTACAGGACCCAAACATTTGTTGGGGGTCTATCAGACCCCCAACATAAAAATAAAAGACCCCTCTCGATTTCCTTCCAAATGGCCTTAATCGACAGATAATTTAGTGAAACTAAAACTTTGTCATAGAACATGCGGTGCAAAATCGCGTTTTCGCGAAATCTTTGGCCAGAGCTGCACCAAAACCTGCCATTTCCCCAATGCTTTTAGCATAGCCACCAGCCTTTCGAATGATGAAATGAACTTTATAGAATCTTAATAAATTATATTTGTACCTGTCCGCGTAATATCAGCCCGATCACGAATATGCAAAAAATGATGCAAAGATTCGCAAATTTTTTGCAAATTGCGAAAGTCTGAAAACTTTCGCAGATTTTGAATTTCTTCGTTTCTTTAAACTCAGTAAAATTTATCAAGTTAACTGATCAACAAAATATTTCCTTTTTGAAAAAAATTTGCAAAAATTTGCAAAAATTTGCAAAAATTTGCAAAAATTTGGAAAAACTGAACTTCGCCATTTTTCACGAAAATAAGTTAAATAACCAGTGCTAGTCAATTTTTACGCATTTTTCGAATTTATTTGCGGTATTTATTTTTGCAAGTTGAAAAAACAGTGTATGCAATTTTTTAAATTCAATATGTAGAATTTTTTTCGCAATATATGCATGCTTTAATTGTTCAACAAATTAGCCTTTCCTTTATTTGCTCAGCTACATATATCACAATTTTTAAGCTTCTATAAAAAGCAAAATTATAAAATTATAAACTTTAATTGTTGCAAATTTTTGCAAATTTTTTGCAAAAAGAAAATATTTTGTTTATGCTTCACGTCACCGTCACGATCTCCTCCAAATCCGATTTTTTGATTGGTTAAAATTTTTAATTGTCATAGTGATAATTTCGCTCAGCCAATCAAAAAATCGGATTTGGAGGAGGGCGTGACGATAACGTGAAGCATAAACGCACCTTTAGGCTTCGCCGTCCATGCGCTTTTCTGTCGTGAAGGTATCCCTTGGTTACTTTACCTCGCCTCAGAAAAATCAACAATACCAACTATATCAATAATAACCATTAGCAACAAGACGTGCCGGAAATCAGTAAAAAGTGATCGAATATGAAAAATGGATGCAAAAGTATGGGTGGTTGTGGGATCGTAATTGCGCCGGTTTTTTCGTTTTTGCCTCTTCTCAATCTTGAACATATTAGCAATTAAATAAAAATAGACTCGAAAAACCGGCGCAATTACGATATCATTTTATCCAGCCCTGAAGTTGAGTATAATTCCCATAAGTTCAATCACTATCTTTTCCGTTTGAAAAGTTTTTGAGCAAAAATTATCCGGTCCGTACCACGAATTTATGGTGTTACTTAGGTAGTGATGAGACATAATACAATGAACCAGAAGCGGGCCATGCAGGCTTAAATTACTTTTGTAGATTTACATGTATTTTTATTTGCGTTAATTACTCAACAATCAACATCGCAACTGCATTGTTAATCAAATATGAAACAAATTTAATGAGGAACAGGTGGTTTTTAGCCCGAACCAAGTAGTTTCCAATCATGTCCGTAATACGGACTCCGTATTACGGACAGTATGCGATACGCTACTTAAAGGATCAACCACTGAACCGATTTTGACCAACTTACGATTAACATTAAAGCGTCAATCGCAAAACTTAGTTGGATATAAAAATGGGTATAATTGAGGATGAGTCCAATGGTACAAGGAGTCATGCTGGTTTTAGCAGTCAATTGGAAAGGTAAAAATTTTACAGGGGAAATTGATACCTAATAAAATGCCACTTTTGTAAGACAGAGAAAATGATTGGCTCGGGCTATATCACGTCTGCACGTAAAGTTTATAATTTTTATCACCATCATTGAATTATAATCATTAGTTAGTAAGGAATGAGTGGATTTCTGACATAGTAAGTTAATGGTTAATATTAGGAATGGTCACATTCAAAAATGTTAAAAAATGCCACAGTCACTGGAATAATATTAACTCTGAAGGTTAGTCTGAAACTCGGGGCATATAAAATTTATGCGACGATGTTTGGCGTTCCAATTTATAAGGCGACCTGGCAGACTCGATCATCGCAGCAGGACACGGAGTAATTTTCTGCTGGATGTACTGTTTTTGATAACTGGAACTCCCAGTCTCTGCTGAGAATGAGCCCAAAGAAATGCTGGACTGCTGAGTGGAACGGACTGGGACGACGCGCTCCTTGATTTGATAATGACCATAGGTTTTCGAAGAGGCTTGGCCCTCAAAAGAACCTTTTCCTAGGGTCAAGTTGTCCGAATGGACAATTTTCTGGGCTCTCATTCCACCCGAATAGCCAATGTTGTGTTGGATAACTTGAGATGAAGATGATGAAGACTGAACCTGACTTCGAGACTGATTTGACTGTATTTGCGACTGCTGTTGATTGTGACTGTAGGAGTATCGCTGAGCATCATGCGAGGATATGACATTTCTTGACCCCTGATTTCCCGAAACCATTCTGGCACTTGCAAGAGTATTGTTATTACTAGTATTTGCGTAATTGTTGGACGCGTGGGAATGGACAGCGCATTGCCCAGAAGTGGCCCCGTATGCTGCTGAAGAGGATGATGCTAATCTACGCTCTGTGTTGATGGAATCACTTTGACCTATCAATGTTTGACTTCGGTTATGATTTTGTGTTCCAGAAGCTTGGTTTACGTTGCTCCCAGAAGTAGCTCTTAAGCTAGACGCAAACGCAGTATTGGTCACAGCGTCTCCACCACTGGCCGCCCCTGCTGCGGACTCGGTTCCATTGATAGTGGTCACTTTTGTCTGACCTAAAGTTGAGCCCGTCAGTTGCTGTGTCGACCGAGACTCAGATATGGCTTGAGACTTAACATTACTGGACAACTGCTGTTGTTTACTGCTTGTTGCTGCAGAGGAAGAACTAATTTCTTGCTGCTGTGTCGTTGATCTTTGCTCTGATTTTGCTAAACTGCTCGTAATTTCTTGTTGATGACGCTGCTGGGAACTTATCTGCTGTTGTGATTCTAAACTTTTCATAGACGACATTTCACTCGTACGTTGAGAAGTGGGGGTTTTTGTAGAAGTGGTCGTAGTTGTCGTGATTATTTCTCCGGTGTGTGGGTCATTTCTTTTGGTCACTGTGACCTCTCTGGTAACTTGCACCTCTTTGGTTCCCTTCTGATTGGCACGAAGTTGGGACGAAGTCATTTGGGAGGATTGTTGAGAGGATGCTAGGTGGGTGCTGCTACTGGTAGTCCCAACTGTCTTGTCCTGACTCGAGGAGGTCTGAATTTGTGTTGCAGATGATCCAGTCTTTTGAACGTCGTTCAAAACCATGGACTGGTCATATGCCGATTTGGCGGACATTGATTGAGATAATAATTTCTGCTCAGTGGAACGATCGGATGATACTCGTGTTTCTGCAGCATTTGTTGTACGAGATTCTATGGATTTGTTGACAGTCATGTGACCATTTTCAAGGTTTCGATTTTCGACGGTTGTGCGTTTCGCAGTCGTAGTCCTTTCAAATCTGGCATCACCAATGTCATCACCTAGTATAATCTGGGAACTGGTTTGCTTTCTGACCACTCCAGATGAGCTCTCTTTGGTCAATTTCGACAAGCGAGTATCGGAACTTGACTGGTGTAATGACTTTTGTGTCGTCATGAGCTGCATTTCCCCTTCGCCGACCTTCAAGTTATCAGATCGTTTCACGACGAGGGCTCGTTCTCCCTTTGTCAATGTCGCTTTTTTATTGACAAAATCAATTTTTCCTTCCATCTTCAAATTGTCTTGGTGCTTCTTCACATCGTATCTTTCACCTTTAGGGACCACTTGATCTTTCTTTGGAGAGTAAAAGTCGCCGGTCATTTTTAAATTATCTTTAGGAATTTTAATTGGAGAGCGGTCGCCTTTGAGCGGAATATTCTCCTTGGGTCTGTCATAGAAGCTCCCTGAAAACATGCACACACGTGACCAATTGGTAAGTGGTTAATAGTTCACAATACGGCAATCACTGGATGCATACCTTCTGGGTGTAATGTGTCTTCAGGTTTTATAGGCGCCCTCCTTTCACCCTTTGGTACGGTACCGATAACTCGACTAGTAAATTCACCTGAAATATGAATCAAAATTTATTAAACAGTATTCTACTAACGACACATTGTGCTGGTGCAAGAAATTAACCCCAAAGTAAAGACGAATCTACAGTAATATTGCTACATATATACTATAGTAAGCGTAGACTATGGTGCAAAAAGTAAGTGCGGTCGAACATGCAGATTGAGAACAAACAACACATGCAGTTGCTTAAGGTGAGACGTGATTTGATAGTGCTGCTGCTCGGAATTAAAAGTACAACCTCTATAGTCCAAGCTTCTCTTGTCACGTTTACGGTGTTGACCCAAGTTGTTGTTTTGTAAGTCTTCTGTAATATTTTTTTGATTGATTGGAGGAAAGAGTTGTTGCTGTCTCCCATAATCGCCTATAGAATTCAGTTGCAAGTCTTCGTCTTGGGGGGAAATTCGTCCCACTAGATACAGATGATCCTTAAATCTCATAGAGTCCAATCGACTCATATCAGGCATGCTATGATCCTCGGGCAACTTACTTTCCCATTCATTACCGTCACCAAGATCAAGGTTGTTTGCATCGCCGTAAAATCTTTCCATGTGCTCAAACTGAGATGTGACCCCGTCATTGAAGGGAGACAATGAATCTGAGTAATCTGAGAAAGTGGGGGACTGTCTGCTAAAAATGATTGGTGAAAATGTCCGATTTTCATATCTGATAAGAGGAGCAACGGCCAAGTTATCCTTTGGTTTTATCAACGTTCTCCGTTCAATTAATGGAGATGAGATGAACGGGCTAGAGTAGAATTTCTTGTTATTAGAAAAGTCTAGGTCACCCTCAAGCCTTAAAGTTGATGCATGCTTCTTTGGGTCGTAGCGTTCTCCCTTCGTGAATCGAATATCGTTTGTACTCACGGGAAAATACATATCTTCAGAATCTGCAGAATGAAGAAAGGCAGAGCGGTTATGGCAAAGCTTTCAAAGTTAGTACGAATAAACGAGGTTATCAGTTAGGCAAATACAATTAGAAATGCGGACAATACATTGAAAACAACAGCAAAGATTTTTTAACCCGATCGAACCATCTATGTCAGATTCCAAATAGTATTATAAATACGTACCAAAACAGAAAATGGGGAAAGTTTTACCTTCTACTTTGAGGTTGTCTTGATGTCTCTTGATTTCAGCCCGTTCACCACGGATAATGGTAGTTTTTCTCGTATCAGTGTACATTTTACCTAAGAAAATTCAAACATTAAATTAAATGGAGAAAGTAAGATGCTGGAAACATGAAGCATTGCAACAATAAAATACATAACCGAAACACAACGTTACATTAAAAAGAACGAAGGCGACAACGGAGGTACACGTATTACAAAGCGTTCAAGTCCAATGTTGTATATTAAATACCAGGCAGAGATAAAGGTGTCGTCCAGCTTAGTCCATACTATCAAGTTGTAACTGATGTACGTGCACAAGCAAGGTGTGCAACTTAACGTCAACGATACCCACAACCATGAAAAACTATTTGTGTGACTTTAGGGTGGTGTTAATATTGGTGTAGAAAGATTTTTAATAAAAATAAAACTTTTAAAACTACTGAAAAAAATATATATTTAAGTGTTAATGGCCCTAAATATCAAACTTGCAGTAAACAAAAACCACCTTCCATCTTGAGATTATCCAACGGACGTTTAACATCTGCCCGATCGCCCTTAAGTGGACCTCCCTGCTCTGGTCGTTGATAGAACTCTCCTTCCGGAAACAAATTGTCTCCATGCTTAATCGGTTTTGCCTTCTCTCCAGGTTGGACAGATTCCTTCAGCGGTTTGTAAAATTCTCCTATGATGCAGAAAAATAAGTTTCATCCTTTTCATGTCCGTTCAATTTCAAAATTCAATTATTTAAGTTACCTTCGGGTTTGAGATTATCGACGGGTTTCTTCACATCCGCCCTTTCACCTCTCAATGGCGTTCCTTGTTCAGGACGTTGGTAAAAGTCACCTTCTGGATGAAGGTTATCGAGTTGTCGAATTGGTTTTGCTTTCTCTCCAGGTTTGACGGACTCCTTCAGTGGCTTGTAAAATTCGCCTACAATGACAAACAATTGACTTTATGCACCACTAAAATTCAAATGCATTCAATTCTTAAAATTTCAAATGCATTTTTTACTTACCCTCAGGCTTGAGATTATCGACGGGTTTCCTAATATCGGCTCGGTCCCCCTTGAGAGGGGCACCTTGGTCGGGTCTCTGGTAAAATTCTCCTTCAGGGAACAAATTGTCTAGTTGTCTAATAGGCTTTGCTTTTTCCCCTAGCTGGACAGACTCTTTGAGTGGCTTATAAAATTCGCCTGCAAAATTGGATTTCGAATAAATAATTAACATATCAACTTTTACACTGAATTCATAGTTTCCTTGCGCATAGTAATTGAACTTTGTACCTTCAGGTCTGAGGTTATCCACGGGTTTCTTCACATCCGCCCTTTCACCTCTTAATGGCGTTCCTTGTTCAGGTCGTTGGTAAAATTCTCCTTCAGGGTACAAATTGTCGGCCTGTCGAATAGGTTTGGCCTTCTCTCCAGGCTGGACAGACTCCTTCAGCGGCTTGTAAAACTCACCTATAATAAAGAAAAAAATGTTATGCTTATTATGTGCGGCTAAGTATTAAAATGCTATTTTTCAATCAACCTTCAGGTCTTAAGTTATCGACGGGTTTCTTAATATCGGCTCGATCTCCTCTGAGGGGAGCTCCTTGTTCAGGGCGTTGATAAAAGTCACCTTCTGGATGCAAATTGTCCAGCTGTCTAATAGGTTTGGCTTTCTCTCCAGGTTGGACCGATCCCTTTGGTGGTTTATAAAATTCGCCTGAAAAATATTAATTTCAGTTGCATCGGTGCGACTTTCACAAAGAATATTACGTATCACTAATTATAACGTTGGCAAACCGTACCCTCAGGTCGGAGATTATCGACGGGTTTCTTCACATCAGCCCGTTCCCCCTTAAGAGGGGCCCCCTGGTCGGGCCTCTGGTAGAATTCTCCTTCAGGGAACAAATTATCAAGTTGTCTAACAGGCTTTGCTTTCTCTCCTGGTTGGACAGACTCTTTGAGTGGTTTATAAAATTCACCTGCAAAATTGGAGTGAGAAATGAATATTACAAGTTCCAATTTACAACTTTCACGGTGAATTTATATTTCATTGAACTACTTACCCTCAGGTCTAAGGTTATCGACGGGTTTCTTAATATCGGCTCGATCTCCTCTAAGGGGAGCTCCTTGTTCAGGGCGTTGATAAAAGTCACCTTCTGGGCGTAGGTTGTCAGGCTGTTTCACAGGTTGCCGTCTTTCGCCAGGTTGCAACTGTTCCTTTGGTTTCTTGTAAAATTCACCTATTGCGTTGGGAAATTTTATACTCAAATTTTAAAAATCTCGTGTTAGCGGAAGCCAAGTGTTACCTTCGATGACCAAATTGTCAGCATGCCGAATAGCTTCACTCTTCTCTGAGCGAACGTGCTGATAATCCACCATGGAGGAAGTGATGTTCTGGATGCTACCCTCCATGCGGATATTATCTTCGTGAATTACTTTATCTGCTCGGACTCCTCGAACCCATTGGTCTGTTTTTTCACGCTGCACAAATTCTCCTTCAGGGTGCAGATTATCCACTGGTCTCTTCACATCTGCTCGATCTCCTCTGAGGGGTGCTCCTTGTTCAGGACGTTGATAAAATTCACCTTCTGGATGCAGATTGTCAGGCTGTCGAATTGGTTTGGCTTTCTCTCCGGGTTGGACAGATTCCTTCAGCGGTTTATAAAATTCGCCTGGAAAGTATTAAATAAATTAACATTAGGCTGGTACAGTTCAGACCTTCACAATAAATGAAACACATAACGTTAAGCGTAATATTTTGAGCCCATACCCTCAGGTCGAAGATTATCGATGGGTCTCTTTACATCTGCTCGATCCCCCTTGAGAGGGGCGCCTTGTTCCTGACGTTGATAAAATTCGCCTTCGGGGTACAAATTATCGGCCTGTCGGATAGGCTTTGCCTTCTCTCCAGGCTGGACAGGCTCCTTCAGCGGCTTGTAAAACTCACCTAATGAAAACAAACTTGTGCTTATTGTGTGCGGCTAATTGTTAAAATGCAGTTATTAAATTTACCTTCCGGCCTTAAGTTATCAACCGGTTTCTTAATATCCGCTCGATCCCCTTTGAGGGGAGCTCCTTGTTCAGGGCGTTGGTAAAAGTCACCTTCTGGATGAAGATTGTCGACTTGTCGAATTGGTTTTGCCTTCTCTCCCGGTTTAACGGACTCTTTCAGAGGTTTATAAAATTCGCCTGCAAAAATTGATATTTTTTATCACAATTTTGTTCTGGTAGTGAACGAGAGCTCTCAGGTTTAGATCATACCTTCGGGTCTGAGATTATCCACGGGTTTCTTAACATCAGCTCGTTCTCCTCTAAGGGGAGCTCCATGTTCAGGACGTTGGTAAAATTCTCCTTCAGGGTACAAATTATCGGCCTGTCGGATAGGCTTTGCTTTTTCTCCAGGTTGAATCGATTCCTTCAGTGGTTTATAAAATTCACCTATCATGATGCCGAAAAATAAGTGTCAAGCTTATATGCCGTTACTTCCAAAACTCAATTATTTAATTTACGAGTCCTATTTAACCGATAATAATTTAATACTTTTTGCGACAATAATTAATACTTTTTTCGGTAATACTTCCTCTAATCCAAGTTGACCATAATTGAGAAACAATCATTTCTTGAGAGAAACGCAAACTTATTTGTTGTTGACCAGCTAAAGCTTCCATTTGTGGTTGGCTACGAATCGATAAAATTAGTTAAGGTTTTTGAATTTTACATTTTAGGGCGATCTGAACTTATCTTACGACTTCTTGCAAAATAGAGTACTTATGGCAAATGAAATACTTTTTAAGAGTAAAGAAATATTTCTGCAAAAGTACTTATTATGGTTGAGATTAGTATTAAATTACGATCAGTCAAACATCAGCCTTTAATTTACCCTCCGGTTTAAGATTATCGACGGGTTTCTTCACATCTGCTCTTTCCCCTCTTAACGGAGCTCCTTGTTCAGGCCGTTGGTAAAAGTCACCTTCTGGATGAAGGTTATCGAGTTGTCGAATTGGTTTTGCCTTCTCTCCTGGTTTAACGGATTCCTTCAGTGGCTTATAAAATTCGCCTACAATGCCAAATAATTGATTTTATGCGCCATTAATTTTTAAACTTTCAAGTCCATTTTTTACTTACCCTCAGGCTTGAGATTATCGACGGGTTTCCTAATATCGGCTCGGTCCCCCTTGAGAGGGGCACCTTGGTCGGGTCTCTGGTAAAACTCTCCTTCAGGGTATAAATTGTCGAGTTGTTTAATAGGCTTCGCTTTCTCCCCTGATTGGACAGACTCCTTCAGCGGCTTATAAAACTCTCCTTCAGGGTATAAATTGTCGAGTTGTTTAATAGGCTTTGCTTTCTCTCCTGGTTGTACAGACTCTTTAACTGGCTTATAAAATTCGCCTAGAAAATTGGAGTTCCCAATGCATAATTAGCGTCTCAACTTTTACAGTGAATTCATATTTCCCTGGCACATGAACTTCGTACCTTCGGGTCTGAGGTTATCGACGGGTTTCTTAATATCGGCTCGATCTCCTTTGAGAGGGGCGCCTTGTTCAGGACGTTGATAAAATTCTCCTTCAGGGTACAAATTATCGGCCTGTCGAATAGGCTTTGCTTTCTCTCCTGGTTGTACAGACTCTTTGAGTGGTTTATAAAATTCGCCTGTGGAACATTAATTTGAGTTGCACTGTTGCCGTTACGACTTTCCAATGAATGGTAGGTTTTATTAACTAATCGTAACATTAGCCATAGCCAACCATACCTTCAGGTCTGAGGTTATCAATGGGTTTCTTCACATCCGCCCTTTCACCTCTTAATGGCGTTCCTTGTTCAGGGCGTTGGTAAAATTCTCCTTCAGGGTACAAATTATCGGCCTGTCGAATAGGTTTGGCTTTTTCCCCTGGTTGCACAGACTCCTTCAGCGGCTTGTAGAACTCACCTGTAATAAAGAAAAAAATGTCATGCTTATTATGTGCGGCTAATTATTAAAATGCTATTTTTCAATCTACCTTCAGGTCTTAAGTTATCGACGGGTTTCTTAATATCGGCTCGATCTCCTCTGAGGGGAGCTCCTTGTTCAGGGCGTTGATAAAAGTCACCTTCTGGGCGTAGGTTGTCAGGCTGTTTCACAGGTTGCCGTCTTTCGCCAGGTTGCAACTGTTCCTTTGGTTTCTTGTAAAATTCACCTATTGCGTTGGGAAATTTTATACTCAAATTTTAAAAATCTCGTGTTAGCGGAAGCCAAGTGTTACCTTCGATGACCAAATTGTCAGCATGCCGAATAGCTTCACTCTTCTCTGAGCGAACGTGCTGATAATCCACCATGGAGGAAGTGATGTTCTGGATGCTACCCTCCATGCGGATATTATCTTCGTGAATTACTTTATCTGCTCGGACTCCTCGAACCCATTGGTCTGTTTTTTCACGCTGCACAAATTCTCCTTCAGGGTGCAGATTATCCACTGGTCTCTTCACATCTGCTCGATCTCCTCTGAGGGGTGCTCCTTGTTCAGGACGTTGATAAAATTCACCTTCTGGATGCAGATTGTCAGGCTGTCGAATTGGTTTGGCTTTCTCTCCGGGTTGGACAGATTCCTTCAGCGGTTTATAAAATTCGCCTGGAAAGTATTAAATAAATTAACATTAGGCTGGTACAGTTCAGACCTTCACAATAAATGAAACACATAACGTTAAGCGTAATATTTTGAGCCCATACCCTCAGGTCGAAGATTATCGATGGGTCTCTTTACATCTGCTCGATCCCCCTTGAGAGGGGCGCCTTGTTCCTGACGTTGATAAAATTCGCCTTCGGGGTACAAATTATCGGCCTGTCGGATAGGCTTGGCTTTTTCTCCTGGTTGCACAGACTCCTTCAGCGGCTTGTAGAACTCACCTGTAATAAAGAAAAAACTGTCATGCTTATTATGTGCGGCTAATTATTAAAATGCTACTTTTTCAATCTACCTTCAGGTCTTAAGTTGTCCACTGGTTTCTTAATATCGGCTCGATCTCCTCTAAGGGGAGCTCCTTGTTCAGGACGTTGGTAAAATTCACCTTCTGGATGCAAATTGTCAAGCTGTCGAATTGGTTTGGCTTTCTCACCCGGTTTAATCGACTCTTTCGGTGGTTTATAAAATTCGCCTACAATTCCATGCAATTGCTCATTTGTGGGGCCTATTTTCAAAATTTCAAAATTCATGTTTTACTTACCCTCAGGTCGGAGATTATCGACGGGTTTCTTCACGTCAGCTCGTTCCCCTCTGAGAGGGGCCCCTTGGTCGGGTCTCTGGTAAAAGTCACCTTCAGGGTATAAATTATCCGACTGTCTAATAGGCTTTGCCTTTTCTCCAGGTTGGACAGACTCCTTACGTGGCTTATAAAACTCACCTGAAATTACAAAATTGTAACACTTATCGTGCGTTATTAATTGCTAAGATGAAATTATTTAATCTACCTTCAGGTTTCAGATTATCGATGGGTTTCTTCACATCCGCTCTTTCCCCTCTTAACGGAGCTCCTTGTTCTGGGCGTTGGTAAAATTCTCCTTCCGGGTACAAATTATCCGATTGTCTAATAGGCTTTGCCTTCTCTCCAGTTTGAACAGATTCCTTCAGTGGCTTATAAAATTCACCTACAATACCAAATAATACCTTACCGCTCCGCTTAATTCTTAAAATCTCCAAACGCATTTTGCGACATACCTTCGGGCTTCAGGTTATCGACAGGTTTCTTAATATCGGCTCGATCTCCTTTGAGAGGGGCGCCTTGGTCGGGTCTCTGGTAAAACTCTCCTTCAGGGTACAAATTATCGGCTTGTCTAATAGGCTTTGCTTTCTCTCCTGGTTGTACAGACTCTTTGAGTGGCTTATAAAACTCGCCTGGAAAATTGGATTTCGCAGTGAACAATTAACAACTCCCCTTTTACGGTGAATTCATATTTTCCTGGCACATAATAATTTAACTTCGTACCTTCGGGTCTGAGGTTATCGACGGGTTTCTTAATATCAGCTCGATCACCTTTTAGGGGGGTCCCTTGTTCAGGTCTTTGATAAAATTCTCCTTCAGGGTACAAATTATCGGACTGTCGAATAGGCTTTGCCTTCTCTCCAGGCTGGACAGACTCCTTCAGCGGCTTGTAAAACTCACCTAATGAAAACAAACTTGTGCTTATTGTGTGCGGCTAATTGTTAAAATGCAGTTATTAAATTTACCTTCCGGCCTTAAGTTATCAACCGGTTTCTTAATATCCGCTCGATCCCCTTTGAGGGGAGCTCCTTGTTCAGGGCGTTGGTAAAAGTCACCTTCTGGATGAAGGTTATCGAGTTGTCGAATTGGTTTTGCCTTCTCTCCCGGTTTAACGGACTCTTTCAGAGGTTTATAAAATTCGCCTGCAAAAATTGATATTTTTTATCACAATTTTGTTCTGGTAGTGAACGAGAGCTCTCAGGTTTAGATCATACCTTCGAGTCTGAGATTATCCACGGGTTTCTTAACATCAGCTCGTTCTCCTCTAAGGGGAGCTCCATGTTCAGGACGTTGGTAAAATTCTCCTTCAGGGTACAAATTATCGGCCTGTCGGATAGGCTTTGCTTTTTCTCCAGGTTGAATCGATTCCTTCAGTGGTTTATAAAATTCGCCTGTGAAACAGTTATTAGAGTTACACTATTTCGACTTTCACAATTAATGGTAGCTTTCACTAAATAACTAAGCATAACATTAGTAAACCGTACCTTCAGGTCGGAGGTTGTCAATGGGTTTCTTCACATCCGCCCTTTCGCCTCTTAATGGCGTTCCTTGTTCAGGACGTTGGTAGAACTCTCCTTCTGGATGTAAATTGTCGAGCTGTCGAATTGGTTTAGCTTTCTCTCCTAATTGGACTATTTCCTTCAGCGGTTTGTAAAATTCACCTTTAAAATATTAAGTTAATTGCATTTATACTATTTCGAGCTTCACAATAAATGGTATCTATCACTAAGCATAGCATTTGCAACCATACCCTCAGGTCGGAGATTATCGACAGGTTTCTTGATATCGGCTCGATCCCCTTTAAGAGGGGCGCCTTGGTCGGGTCGCTGATAAAATTCGCCTTCAGGGTACAAATTATCGGACTGTCGAATAGGCTTTGCTTTCTCTCCAGGTTGAACGGACTCTTTCAGTGGTTTATAAAATTCGCCTGGAAAATTGGAGTTGGAAACGAATGCATTACGACTTTCACGGTGAATTTATGTGTCCATTGAGCATGATAATTAGATTTCTAACCTTCAGGCCTAAGATTGTCCACGGGCTTCTTAATATCGGCTCGATCTCCTCTGATAGGGGCGCCTTGTTCCGGACGTTGATAAAATTCTCCTTCTGGGCGTAAGTTATCGAGCTGTCTGATTGGCTTAGCTTTTTCTCCTTGTTGCACGGTATCCTTCGGCGGCTTATAGAACTCGCCTGTAGAATAATTGAGATTGTTATTATTAAGACTTTACGAAGGTCTTGACGCCATCATCAAGATTTTGCACTATACCTTCAGGTCTGAGGTTGTCAATGGGTTTCTTCACGTCCGCTCTATCTCCTCTCAATGGAGCTCCTTGATCAGGGCGTTGGTAAAACTCACCTTCTGGGTGTAGATTATCGGACTGTCGAATAGGCTTTGCTTTCTCTCCAGGTTGGACGGACTCCTTTAGAGGCTTATAAAACTCACCTATAATAAATTTTAAAAATATCATGGCCGTTATGCTCGAATAATTGTCAAAATTAAAATTTTAAGTTTACCTTCCGGTCTTAAGTTGTCCACCGGTTTCTTAATATCGGCTCGATCTCCTCTTAGGGGAGCACCTTGATCAGGGCGTTGGTAAAATTCACCTTCTGGGTGTAAATTGTCTGGTTTTTTCGCAGGTTGTCGTCTTTCACCGGGTTGTACGGACGCTTTCACAGGTTTATAGAACTCGCCTGAACAGTTGTTTATGGATTAGAATAGCATACATGCAAAACCAGCCAATGTTCAATACTTTTGATACAATATGTAAAGTTTAAATCCTCATCAGACGGATGTTAGGTAATCTGGTTTGCACCAAATTTTTACAGAGTTTGATACATATTTATTCTTAAGCCCTGCGATAACGACAATTTATTGTCCCATGTGACCAGTCCTCAGGCCTTGAGCTTAAAAAGTCTGACCTCATTAAAAGTGTTCACTGATCTACTTTCGGGTTAGTAAAAATTGATCTGGTAAGCTTTATTTGGAAGTACTGCGAATTTTCAGTAAATATTTCTGGAGGATATATTTGATTTAAATTTATTTTATTTTGTTTTCGTTTTTATTTTTCTGTAATATATTTGACCTTGTCAATTACTTGACTTAAGGACTCGGTCACCTACTATCGGTATGATAAGCGGTGAATGAACCGTTAAAATAATAAAGGATACGTTATAATGCGCAATACATAATTTGTGCATAACATTTAACCAACTAACCTTCAACTTTCAAATTATCTGGATGTTTCACGGGCGAACGTTTCTCTCCCTTTGGAATCTGCAAAAAAAAATTCAGTCACAAAATCGTATTCATTGTTTCAAAATAAAAATTGTACTTCTTTTTCTGGGGACTTGTAAAATGGTCCTTCCTGTTTTAAATTATCAACGGGCTTCTTCATACTGTATCTATCGCCTCGAGTTGTAGCCGTGTAATCTGTTTGCGATGTGGTGATGCTATCAAATTGTCCTTCCATGTGAATATTATCTTCATGCACAACTCGTTCAGCCCTTTCACCTTTTTGCCATATTTCGGTTTTTCTTTGGTTGTAAAATTCGCCTGCAACAACAAACTTTGTCGATTAGCTATGGATTTTTGTGTCACTGAAATTTGCTGTCACATCACTTTTATGTACGAATTTACTGGCTATGTACATATAATTGGTATTTACTTATACAACTAAAATATTTAGTGCATTTAATTTTGTAATCTTTATTTTAATCTTTATTAAAAACTGGTTGTGAATTTAGGACTGATTAGATAAGCTTTGACTCAACTGCGGCATAATTGATACTGCATTTACATTGCACGACTTACCCTCTGGTCTCAAGTTGTCCACGTATTTCATTGGTTTGACCCTGTCGGCTTTTGGTGCTTCTTCCCTCACCTTCCCATAAAAAGGTCCTTCAGGATGCAGATTATCCTTGTGAAGAATGGGCGTGGACCTCTCCCCCTTCACAGTTCTGAACTGTTCCTTACTCGTCGTCGTGGTTTGCATGTCTCCCTCCATCTTGGTCCACGTGTTTTGTCTCTGCATCGTTGGTCTCTCCCCAGGACTGCTTTTTTCATAGTACTCACTTTTCGCCGTGGTTTCAAAGCTCATGTCACCCTCAGTCTTTGTGAACGTGTTGCGTCGAATTCCTCTCGTGGTGGAAGACCTCTTTTCGTCATAATCACTCCGATTGGTGCTAAGGTAGTTGGTGGAACTGGTCGAGTCCTCCACCCTTAAATTGTCTTCTCGCCTGATGGGAGTCTGGCGAGGATACACAATGTAAGTCGTGTCAAGAACCTGGTTTTTATTGTCTACTTGCTCCAAAAAGGTGGTAGCAGCGTGACGTTCATCTTCCACGGCGGTGGTAATCTTGTCATATTTGTCTCGGCTGTCGAATTTTGTTGAAACATCGTACGTGTCCTCAATCATTGCTGAACCAGTGACTCGATTCCTTTGATTTCTCATAATGAGTGCATTTCTTCGCTCTGACTCTGACATTTCTTCGTAACGGAAAGTTTGGATATCTGATGAAGTTGTCTTACTTTCGATTCTCTCATCAATTTCGACAGTGTCGGAGACTTTTGCAGATTTGATTTCTGTAATGGATTTCTCCACGTTTTCTGTCGTCTCCAGCCCAAGATCACTCAGTCGAACGATTCCACGTGAAATTTCTCTCTCCTGAATTTCTTTGACTCTCGCACCTCGCAGTGACGATTCAATGTTTACTCCGTAGACTGACGAGGACTGGGTCAAAGATTGGAGTTGAGCTTGAGCCAACTTTTGGTCTTCAGTTTGCTCCATGGATGACTTCGAATGGGTAACGACTGTGAGACCTTTGACATCTCCAAAGTCATGCGTCGTGCCCCCAGTCACGGTTTCAGTTCTGGAGCCTCGATACTCACCACGAATCCGATTTGAATCCAACTGCTGCTGTTGTCTCGCAATTTGTTCCGTGATTATGGAGGAAGATGAGGTGTCAATATTTTCACTCATGGATTGAATCATGGACTCTGATAGTTTGCTTGTCTGAGTGGATGATTTTTGCTGTTTGGTTGTCTCCTGGCCTGATAACTTGCTGGTCTTTGATGTGGTTGTGAATTGTCCTAATTGCTTCAGATCGTCACTCGACTGTTGAATTAGTCTCTGACTTTCACTAACATCAGAGGAAACATGGTCTTCAGAAACGTTAACAACCTTTCCACCTCGTAGCACAGTTCTGGATGTATGACTCGTTGAATATGGGCTTGGACCAGCACCACTGTCGTACACAACGGTCTTGGATTTAGTTAAAATTTCGCCATCGCCTCCAGCATGCCTACCTTCGGATGTAGACTGGGCAAATTCGGAACGGCTTTTGGTAGTGCCTTGGTTATTGGTGGTGGATTCACTGGAGTAGATATTTTGTTGCATGGAAGTGTACCCGGACTGACTAACGTCGACATTATCAGTCACCATTTTGGAGGACGAGGAGTCCCCATACAGTGATTGGTGAAATGTTGCAAGCTCATCCTCATAGCCGAGCACATCGCCTTCGACAAAGACAGATTCCATTTTGCCCCCACGAAGAATTCTCTTCGTCGTCCCTGGACCACGGACAAGTTTCCGCATGGAGCTGGAATCTTCAGATCGTAAGCGTTGATCTGAAGATAATCCAGCTACTGTGTTCAGTGACTTATTGGTTTTCGATATTAATGTGGAATCTGACGACTTCAGGTCTGATTGTTGTTGGTCCGTGACGTAAAAACTACTACTTTCAGTGCTTGTTTTAGAGTCGGACATCATTTCACTGCGACTACTTTGTTGGACGGTTTCCATTGCATGGGCTGAAGAGCTGCTGGACATTTCTTGAGTTCCAGATTTACTGCTGGACGAGATAACAACGGCACCATCCGGACCCTTGGCCAGATTTTTCTCCAACTCGGAAAGACTTTCTGACGTGGAGACAATTTTTATCCCTTTGGCGTACAAATACTCATCCGGCACAGTCTCAAGTTTTCCTCCACGCAGCCGGGTTTTGGTGCCACGTTGCAGAGACAATGAAGCAGCATTGTCCAGAGAATACTCCATCTGTTCACCCCCCGTGGTCATTGAGGACGAGCTAAATTGCTGCTGATCCGAGGAAGACGAGGTCATCATAGCAGATGAACTAGTCTCAGCCTTCATGGAACTGCTCATCTCCTGCTTGGACGATGATGATTGTTGTTGGACGGTAGAAGTAGACGTTGAGGTTGAAAGACTTTGCTGCATTTGTTCATTAACGCTCTTGGAGGTCACTTGCCCATGATGCCCGCCTACTTCGCTGACCAAATGTGTCATTGATGAGTAGTCGCCACCTGATGTTGTTAGACTCAGGTTGCCATCATGTTTAAACCTGTGCATACGTATTTGGAGTTACATACGTGTGGCTGATTTTGATTACTGAAAACTATGACACGAGTTGGCATTACCTTTTGGTTTGCTCTGCTTGTTTCTTTTGAAATTCGTCACCGTAAGATGACACGAGGTCCATTTCACCTTCCAGTTGTAACGTGGTCTGACCTCGTTTAATCACAGATCCTCTTTCCACCTGCATTATTCATAAATATTTACTCTGGTCGACCAATGAAAAATTTACTGATCCAGAAAATAATGCATTTATTAAAGGATAAGCATACTTGGCTAAAGGTTTTATACTGCTCCCGACTTTCTGAACTCCCCGTTTCATGCGATCCGGACACAAGGTGTTCTTTGATATAGTCAATCTTAAAGTCATTGTGAGGACATCGATGACCCCTGCAAAGTATGGATATATAGATCATCAGATTTACTTGTATTGTACCTACGTAAAGGTTTGTAGCAATCTTTAGCATCCTCTATTTTCTTTAGTCGCAAAGGAAATAATGCAAGATTATGAACACTCATTAATTTCAAGACATATTTACACCAGTCATTCATAGTACAACAATGAAATCCATTTGAAGAGACCCCTCTTGATACGAGTCAGCATTGAGAAACAAATTATTGTTAGTGTGCTGATAGTATGCATACGAATGTACGTATGCAGATGCATCTTTAAAATATGAAACAAGACTTTCAGTTGGCATTATGTTTTTACCAATCATTTCCAAAAATGGAGTTATGAAAGTTCTTTCAACTCTGATTGGTAGAGAAAAACTCATCAAACAAGTAATTTGCTGCAGTGGTAATACTGCTGCAGAATAATGCATAGTGGAGTGCATTATTGTGCCCAAAATACTTATGTTCATGCCTGACATCAAATCGTTATTAATTATGGAGGGCATATTTGTTCAATGCAACGCCTTGCCTTCGTAAGCATGTGGCTGAAACGCTGAGAAAGTCAATGCTCCCCTTCGAAAATTGAATATTTCTTTCAATTGGTGCAAATGGTCATCGCTTAGACGAACTTTTTGTTGGCGCAGATTTCAATTATTATGATTGTACGCTGGCAAATAAAGTTTTCTTATTAGTGGTAATTGACATCTCTTGTGCTCATACGTATGAAAATGGCGTGGGTTTGGTTGATTGATACAGACGAGTACATATGCAGTATTCAGTTCAGCAAACTCCAGTCCAGTCTAACAGAGCAAGTGAATCAAGTAATTGCCTTACGACATTATCGCATGTCGACCAGACCTTTAGAATTTATGTATGCATACATATTTACAACTCGTTACAAACCGTGGATTTTGCAAGAATCGCAAACAATTTGCCAAAACCTGAAATACTTTATTTCGGATGAACACTGAATAGAATTCCTAAAACTTGGAACATAAATCAAACAATGCAGCAAAAAGTAAAACTTCCTGCCTCCTGAGTGCTTGGCTTGACTTGAGAATGACATCACCTTCTGAGTATGAATTGACCGAGGCTGTGCTGTCATATTTTGCTACGGAATAAATTGCAGGTACATATAACCAATCAATTTAACACCCTCACAAACCACGACGAGTCTCAACTAGCGAGCTCACTTTTTCTCATTCGAGTTCTACATTTGTCTATTGTTTGAGTATGAACAACTGCAGGAATGGGAAAACGAGTACATGTTTTAAAGAGATGATCGGCTGACGTGTTATCCGCCTCCCAATCTGCAAGTTTACGTCACCCTTCGAAATAACAATGTGCTCTACTAACGTATTGTTTTCTCAAAAACTAGCCACAACACTGCAATGAGACAAAGTAAGTAAATGTCTGCTGCAATTCGTGGCAAGTTGTGTGCATCCACTAATTTTCATGCCTCCATCACAATCAGCACTTATTGTGCAGTTATGTAACCAAAACAAATCCATAATAAAGGTCGAACAGCTTCTTGCAGCTCAAGTTTACGAGTCGCGTATTTAACTCGGGAGTTCGATAATTCGTCAAAAATCATGCAATATTTTGATCAACAAAAACACTTTGCATGCTGAGTAGGAATTTATATTGCGAGGCGCAGTCGTATAATTGTTTCCGGTAACCTTGCTGTGCATTTAATTAAGCTTCACTAAAGTATTGTAGGGAAAACTATGTACCTGATGCAAAAATATAGTGTCTCATTGTGTCACAAACTAAAAAATGATAGGTTGCAATACAGATGTTGCACTTGTTCTACGGATTTGTATTGATAAATTGTCGTTCATTTTCTATTCATTACATAATTTTTGTAGCAATGTAAGATAAATAAATTAGTATTTATCGCGAACTTGGGTTAATTGAAAATTGGAATTTGATGCAAATGACCCTTTGTTAAGTGTTGTGCGTATACAAGTATAAAAATGAGATGAAGTAAATGAGTACGTACAGAGTTGAACAAGATTGTGAAATGCTGGTTTCACACTTTTCCCTTTCATAATTATTAGTGGAGGGTTTACAACGAAGGGATGGATTTCATTCTTCTTCTGTTCTGTACATTTTTAATTGTTTGTCTGATAGCTGTCCATCCCACAACCACAATTGAATTGACCTGCCCAATAATTTAGAATGTTGTTGCGATTGACCACAAATCTCCGCTTGTTTTCAACACGCCTCTTCAGTTCTTACATGTCCGTTCGACAAAATGAAAAGTATTTTTATAAGAAGACCCTAACGCACCCTTATTTCTCAAAGTCCAGATTTGATGGACTTACATAAATATGTGCTGATCAACTGAAATTGGAGGAAAGTTGAATAACAACCAACAATCAGTTTTATTTGCGCTGATTTATTTATGTAAGCCTTATAATTATGATACATTCATCAAAACGCTCATTGACATTACACTACACACACTCTAATGCAATTGTGTTTTGCAACACAAATTGTCATTAGGCAACCAGTCAAAACTAGAGTTAAAGGCCAAGAAATAATAAAGGAGCGAATTTTGGAGCGTAGTTTGTTTCAATTTCTCCAAAAATGGTAATGGCAATTCCAAATTCTCAGATGCGAAAGTTAGGTCATACTTCACCTCACTTCGCCAAGTAACAAGTAATAAGCAGCCGGCGGTCTATGTGTCCACTCGTTAAGTAGTATGTACAATTTTGAATTTGCATTTGCCATTTATACCGGCCAGCCAGCTCTACGCCATTGTATCGCTGCAAATTTGAATAGCGTTTGACTCCAAATGAAGAAAGTGATGGTGAATTCATCCCATGTACACACAAAAGTGTTAGCTGTATGTACGTACAATGCATGAGGAATGCTTCCATAACACGGCAAATATAAAAATACCGAATAATAAACGAGGTTGTTGTTGTGCCAAAGTAAAACCAGATTTAAAAGACGACGTATAAAAATGTCCAATTCCACATTTGTCTTGTCATGTCGCCAGTGTGCTTGCAACGATATCTGCATACATACACATCCTCGTTTCGTAATACGTCGTCCAGCCATGTACATAATGTAATCCTCAATCTTGGTCGTTAATCCGCAGCAACGTGCAACGTTTTGCTGATGATGCCACTGCTGTCACTATTAATATTACAAGTCAACTCCACTTGAATTTCAAGGCTCAAGAAATTAGAAAGTAGGACGTTTTATTGCCTTCCAAGACCAAATGCATCTCCAATCTTGGTCACCCATCCAAGCCCAACAACATCGAAATATGATCCAACGCAAAGAATGACGGAATTGGACAAGTGTTTTAATACTTTGAAGTTCTTGTCAATAAGAAGGCAAACTTTGTGGCTTGTTTAAACTCAGATTTTGATTTTAATGGAAATTAGCAGATGAAAATACTAGACTGATGGTCTAACTTTACGCATACATGGACAGTGTCTCAATAAACTTATTAAAGCAATGTCTGATTGACATTTAATGTCAAAATGAAGGCATGAGAATCACTTTTTACTTTACACATGCTGCTCATCAAAGTTGGGGTACGCTTCATATTGTGCGTGTTCGCTTCTACCGCACTATAATCGAGTGCAGTAGGATTAATTGAGTTACGCCGAGTAATTTAAAGGTTGCAATCTCTTAAAATCATGTCTAAACCACGGCTTTAAGATATAATAAACCGAAACCAGCATCCAAGGCCAGTCTAATTGCAGGATTAGGAATTGTGAGATTTTTGCACCACAAAAAACCGTGACAAGTTCTGCTCCGCTGTACAACACTGCACAAACGTGAAGCCCAAGGGAATAATAATATATGTAACTCGGACATCATTTGTTATATAATGAATTGGGTGTGTTTTTATTAACTCTGTTTATGCACCACTACCACCGTTGTGTGTATGTCCAATGCAATTTTTGTACAATGGAGCAGTAGTGGGGTACGTTGTTTGTTGTTTTGCTCTCATAATTTACTGATAAACGCCGAGTATGTAATAGTAAGAACTGAACAAGTAAGTACCGACAGACTGGGAAGCATAATAAATCTAAAAAGGTGCACGTATAGTTTTACTATTGCTCGTAATAGGAACGACTCGCCTGAAGTTGTAAATCACGGTCTACCTGGCGCATTGTTATGTTCTGATACAATAAATAGCTTTTCTAGCTCCACCAGTCCAGCAGTAGGTCGTATGACCACGGAAACGAAAAAATAATGGTTTAATTCTGCATAAAGCTTCATAACGAAGTAATGCATATAGAGTAAAGTCGCTGTCTTTCTGGAGTAATAAATTAATTGGAGCTTCAATTTTTGCATACAATAAATCGTTGCCCATATCAATCGATCTTTTGGGTAAATGTACAATTAAATTGGTACGATCGACATATGAAAAATAAATGAATTCTTAAAAAAAAGCTTAGGTGAGGCTTGCTTAAAAGAGGAAAACAAGCTGTTATCATCGTGTACTAAAATAATATGCGAAGTCAATGCTCATCTCACGATTTATAATTTTTGGCAAATATAACAGCAAATTATATGCGTTTGGGACAATATACCTCGCCGTGGGCCGTGATTAAATGTTTGATATAAATATATCTTTTAATGATCATAGCTAAATTTGAACTATATTTAGCTATGATACGTATTGCAGTAATTAAACTTCGTTATTATTTGATTCTGTTATTTTTGATGACTTGCATGAATATGTTTCAAAAATCAGCCTACATATATTTGAAAAATTAAGTGTTCTGAACTATAATATTTTATATTATAAATAACCCACACTTCGTAAATTTGATCAGCAAGCGATTATTAATAACGAAATTAACTAAATCCCGCATCATTCCGTATGAATTATTTATCGACATTGGACACTAATAAATTTTAAAATATATTTTAATTCTTCGTATCACAAACTGGCCCACGGCGAGGCAAATTGTCCCAAACGCATATAATTTGCTGTTATATTTGCCAAAAATTATAAATCGTGAGATGAGCATTGACTTCGCATATTATTTTAGTACACGATGATAACAGCTTGTTTTCCTCTTTTAAGCAAGCCTCACCTAAGCTTTTTTTTAAGAATTCATTTATTTTTTTGTTTTTAAGCCTAAAAATAAGAGTCCCTCCCAAATTCACTTCACTATCCCCTATGGTATAGATGCATTGCATTGCATACCAAATTAATTATAACCTTTGAGTGCGGATGCGTTACATATCAGATAAATTCCCTATATGTAAGTGTAAATACACTGTAGAAATCTGGTATATTCAGGTAGGTATTGTTTTCTCAGTATCAAAGTTCCTGCGTGGTATTAAAATTATACCGGTCCGTAAAAATTTGCTGCCGATATGGTAAAACTTTAGTACGGAGCTATTACATGTTCTATTACACTCTTAAAAACCCGGTGTTAATCGTCACCAAACGGTGTGCGTATGTGACTTCACCGTGCGGTAATAAGGTGTCTCACCTAAAATTAACACTAGCTAGTGACAATTTGTCCCCATGCCTGGAAGATTTATCATCAGGCTGTGAAAAACATATCACCTTTTGGTTAAGTGGCATATGTACACCGTTTGGTTACGATTAGCACCGGGTTTTAAGAGTGTACATTCTTAACTTCAGTTAAGAGTGTGCATAAATATTAGATATACGCATAATATATGTAGATGTACATATTTCCATACGCCAGTACAGGTCTCAATTGTTTCACTTATGTTGGTTACTAATGGAAACCTCGTATTTAGGTATGCATGATAAGTAATGGAGGACTGCTAGAAGTAACGTAACTGGTTGCAGATACCACCAAGAAAAGTTTTTCATTTCTTATCCGATTTAGCTCGGGTTTGCTTTAAATGACGCGTTATAGATTTCTGCACATGAAAATCAGGGTCTCGCACTATCATTGCATGGAAGAAATGAATTTGCCAGTCGTTTGAAAGTTTAAAATCGATTTTAAATGCGTTAAAGTAAGATTGCCATGTCTCTAGACCTGACGGGCATCATCTACCCAGCAAGGTCTGCACGATTGTCTTTTACACCATTTTGATACGATTAGCCGTTTTGTCACAAACTTGAGTGGAACTTTGGGAGGGGGGGTCTGTTTGCATTCTTAGGCTTCGCCGTAACCATGCACTTTTTCATGTGGTCATGGTTACTATGCCTCACCTAAGAAAAATACAATTATGCTTACCCGCATGTACAAATTTCACAAATGCACTTTGGTTTGAGAAGAGTTTCATCCGGTTTCGAAGCAGCTTCAGTCTTCTTCTTTTTTTCCTTTGAAGATTTTGGAGACTGTGTGTCCTCCTTGATCACCATCTTGCTTTCTGTGTGGCACTTTTCAGGCGAATATGAACGTATTTCCGACACTTTAGTATAATATAAACCCTACAGTATGTAGATTGGACGGTTTGATCACAGTCAAATTTTTATGTATTGAAAGAAGCACTTTATTATTTATAGATAAGTTAGTAGCACAATTCCTTAAATTGTTCAAAATTTGCATGCAGTACGGATCACAGTCAGTCTTTCTTGAATTCGCTTCACGCCAATCCCTCGTAGTTCCAATACAATGAACTCTGCAATTGCGGTCAAGAAATCAACTCGATTAATCAATAGCGTATGTTGATTCACAAGTCACACAGAAATTCTCCACGCAAATATAATAAATCGTTATAGTTTTTCTGCCTAAAAACCCACGCTTACAAAATTCCGAAGTTCTTCAAGCGTGGATATTTCCCATATTGGCCGACTATTCTGTTGTACGTAAATATGTAACATGATTCCATGTATCGCCAACAAATCCTCTCTCGCCGGCATGAAGCGACAATTCAATTGAAATCTCAAACTAACTGCATGTGTCCTTACTTGTCGGTGTATTGAGTGCATGTAAAATATAGAATGTTTTGTCAAATATCTAGCCAGACGTCACCTTTCTGCTAGTTATGGAACAGATTTGGCACTGAATAATAAAACCGATTGGCTATGTATGTACATACAGGAGTGGTTTGGTTGCTTTATGTTTGGTTTGTCTTCTTAATGGTGAACTTCATGCAAAATTAAATACCACGAATAACCTTGCACTCTCGCTCGATGGCAGGTTAGCAAGCAAAACAATCGTTCCATGATGTAACGCAACCCGTCCGTCTGAACAGGAATGTTGATGGTGATGAGTTGAAATGAAATGGCAAGGGTGACAGCGTGACGGGTATTTTTTGGAATTTGTTTGCGCTGAGGTGAGCATATTTATTTACGGAAAAATGCATGCAAGTCATAACCAGGTCGAGCTCGCAGTTTGCATTGAATTGTTGGATGGATAAAAAACGAGCTGAAACACTTGACAAGGTTTAATTCGATAAGCGACTCGACTCGCATTTTGGTCAAGTGCAACTTGATAAGGAGGATGCCAATTGCTACCCCGGCTGCCTTTTACTAGACTTAAAGCAGAACTAGTACATTTACTATTTAAAAGTGTAAACGAATACATCAAAGACAACATGAAATGCAATTATGCAGTTTACATCTTACATAGCATGTACATAAGCATGATTCGTTGTTTTTAATTTCTTGTCATTCTGGTGCACACATATAAAAAATATACTTTCGCTTTCGTCTATCCTACTCACATCCTGCGAGCATGTCTTAGAAGACGCCACCCAAAATAATTCATCTCTTTGTATGTATGAGTTTAATTTAAATTTCTCTGGTGCAACACCGGCATAAAATTCTGCTAATTTAATTTTATCCTCAAAACTATCATAATATTTGCAAGGATGTAAAAATTACAAGAGTTTCTGGAATCGAGACAAATATTTACACACTTTTTTCGAACTTGAGCAGTGTTAGGCATATAAATATAAATAGCTATGCAACAATGTTACCGTACTATTCGAAAACACCTTCAGGCAGTTACGCACGCACAATCAAACGAACTCGAACAATAACGAGTAGAAAAAAAATCTGCAAAATAATTGAGAGAACTGTTCTGTTCAATGGTTCTGAGAAGACTGAATACTGAAGCCGTGCGTCGAAATAGCGACTAAATAAAGAAGTTTACAATCTTTACAAGTCGAATTAACATTTTCCATTGAACAGGTTGTGCAAGGAGTAAGCACGCTAAAAAGCGACTCCCACTCACTTTTAGCTTGCATCAGACGGACGTATGATCAAGAAGGCAAACATCACTTATCGTTGACTGCAATCAGTCTTGACTCGAGTGAAGCTCTCCTCTTATTCTCTATTTAATTTATCCTCCAACAATTCCGAGATTTTATTTTCCTTGCGACTCGCAAGGTAGACTTAAACATATTGTGATTATGTATCACCTCTCTGGCTTTGGTAGAATGAGAGAGTGCATAATAATGAATGCATGCATGTGCCTATATTTGGTGAGATTACTTGGCTGAAATGGATATTAAGTAAGAATTACATTGTTGGTTCTTCCTTTTACGAAGTTTTTAATGATATTGATATGATTCGAGTGAGTAAGACATGACGGCTTTCGTTTTAGTGCTAACCATTATCAATACATTTTAAGCCAGCCGAGTCTCAACTTTTGCTTTGTATGAAATCCACAAATGGAAATGACAGAATGTGGCACTTTGTAAACGTAATTTGTCAAATTCAATTAAAATGCGGGGATAATTTTCAAAACTGACGTTTTTAATAATGCATTACAAAATATACGTGTGTATATATCGTGTGATTTGATCTTAAGGATAAGATGACAAATTAAAAAAAATGAGACACCTGAAAATTATTTAGATGGAGAGAAAACCCACCCCGGACGAGGTGTAAAACTTTTAATAGTTTTGCAGGAAAACTATACGCAACGCATAAAAATAAAATAAAGGGATGTGACAAAATCAACGAACGATAACAACATGGAAATGATGCACTTATTTTTACACCGGAAATATAAACTGATAGAACGCCAAGTCTCTGGTGAGTAAATTATTTGGAGATTTTAAAGCGTGCATGTAAAATTTTAGGTTTAATATATGATGCATTGATTCTAAATTACTACGAAAACTGCAATCAATTCATCGCCAACGTTATTTCCTGTCAAGGCAAGTAAGGTTGGGAACCTTTTATAGAACGTTGTTCCTTTCGACTAGATTGTAATTTACTTGTTTTTTTTAATCCTCTTCTGATGGACACCCACACTCCACCTCCTCCGCCAGCGTGCGGTGCATTTATTGTACTGATGAATGAGATTTAGCACACCAATAAATAATACAATGCTTAATTAGTGCACTTTTTTGGACTGAGCCTTTAATGCAGGCTAGAGATGAACAATCCGTTGAAATACGGAGACGATACATAGATTCATAAAGCAAGCGATGATTCTTAGAGAATCTTGACCCCCAGGCCTGACCTGGAAAGTGATATTTTGACCTCCACCCACCTCAAATCGACCACATGCTTTATGCACTGTCCCCAACACAAATCCAATTCGGCCATTTAAAATTCTCATTTGAACAATATTGCTGATCGTAATGAACCTGAAAACCATTTTGAGACAAGCAAATCACAAAAACGTGCTTCTTAGTTGGACGGGTTTACACCTTGGCCATGCGTGGGTGTCTTTATTTTATGGCTTTGTGTATCACCATCGGAGATCAAGCCATAATAATATGACGACGACGGTGGGAGTCATAAGCTCGCTTTTTCATTCTGCTATAGGTGATTCAATATGAGACAATTTGCATAAATTGATTGTCACTCACCCACTCCGTCCACCTGGTCAATGATGCGTTTGTACGTCCTATGTATCTATTGCAGATCAAACCTGGCGTACGCACATGTTCTCATCCTCAGTCGGTAATTTTAGGCAGAGGATACTTGTAATTTTTATATAGAACGGACAATATCTTAACAACTGTGCAGGACAAATATGTATGAATGTAGTCACTGGAACTGGATGTGAATCTGTGGCACAGAAATGCTGCACAAAACGGATCATCATATTTAATAAGTAAATATGGATCACTTGGAGGATGTTATGTAATCGGCTGGCGACCTCCTCGTGGTTTGCTTCAAGTCCTTCTAGGAGCAAACTAAAATTGACAGAAAAGCATTTCATGTCCAGACATTTCAAATTGTCCATGAAATTCCGAGTCCGTGTGGGTCATTTCCCTCGTGGATTTTCACTGCAAAGTATTATATAAAACCTGCAGATACGAGTAAGATAAGCCTCTGGGTTGGTTGAGTTCAACAACAGTTGCTTGTGCCTGCCAGACATATCCACATGTAAAACTGTGGTAGATGCGTTTCCAAGAGACGTTCAGCACAACAGATGAACGAACCAACATAACCCAAGTCTACAGAAGAAAGTTGCCTTTACTCGACTCCTCATTACTGCTACCACGACATAGGAGGAAGGAAGCGAATAGTCCCAAGAAATTAGAGAAAACATGAATATTATAATAAAATATTGAGGAGACAACGTGACTTTCGACATAATTCCCCATTGTCCAGATCCATGGGATACTAACTAGATAATTAATGACTATGCACAGTACAATTGTGCCAATACCCAGCAATCAATTTGCCAAGTTGTGCAATTAATCACAAATCATAATGTCGAAGCTATTGTAGTCCCAGTAATTCTCTATTTTATTGATTGATATATCACGGGTTTATTTTAGAGCGCATTGATCTTATGTAAACGAAATGTAAATATGTAGATATGTTGCATGACTTTTGTAAGAACAACAATCAACAACTCATTTGAAATTAAATTAATAATATTCTGATATAAAACTAAAACGGAATATGTTTCAGCATGGACTAACATCATGCAATATGTAACAATTGGCCTATTTATAGGATAAGAATAATAAGAATAATAATAAATTATTGGAAGAAAGATATAGCACATATTATATATTTCATGAGTTTCTTAAAATATCTAAGTAGTTAGTAGCACAAAGTAGTTGATATTTTTGCAATTTAAAATGTACTCAAAAACCAGTTTCGAGTTCTGGTTAAACGCGACAATATAGGGGCACAATGGTGGATATCAAAAGGTAAGCAACTTTTGAGCAAAGCCCGTTTGATGGCCTCAAAACAGAACTCTTCTCATGGCACTGTCTTCTTTTTTGACTTTGACGCAAATAAATCTAAGATAAGTGACAAAATACAGTGAACATGTAAATTTTAAACAAGTGAAATATTGCGGTAAACAGGTACCTTCATCTGAAGAGTCATCAAATATTGATTTGTTGGTTATGGCGCTAGATTTCACGCTTGGCTTCAATGACTTAGAGGTTGAGCTGTCTGATAACTTGTTACTTTTTGAAGTTTCGTCCTTCGGCTTTGTTTTTGGCTTTGAAGATTTTGCAGATACTGAAGCCTTGAAAAGATCGTCAGAATCAGAGTCCGATCCAAATAATCCTTGTTTTTGCTTCCCTTGTTTTGGTAAATTACCGCTTGGCATTGATGGAGGTGCAGTAATAGTGGAAGGAATATTTGCCTGAGAACTTGAACCAGAATCTTTCCTCTTTGTTACAAAAGCAGAATTTGCAAATATGTCTTCTTCATCATCTAGGAATAAACTTTTTTGCTCATTTCCACGTGATGATGATGGAACAGGGTCGTCCAGATTTTTCTTGGCTTCAATAGCTGCACTGCTTGCAGGAATGGTCTCAGCAACGATCGGGTTTATTTTGCCTTTAAGATTAGAACCTATATTTCAATACAACAAAGCGAAATAAATATCTTGAATTGATAAGTACACCAGACAGTAACAGATTAGTTCAAGTGTGTACCTTGCAATCCATCTGCAGTGTTTGACTGAAATGTGGCGGATAAATCTGGGACTGGATTATTCTTCCTGTGGGTTGTTTTTTTGACCTTGGACTTTTTAGATGCAGAAACAAATATATCGTCCGAATCGCTTTCTTCATCCCAGAGTAATGCATTTTTGTCTTTCTGGCTGAATGGTACCGAGTTAGCAAGAGAGTCATCAATACCTTTATCATCAAAGAGAGACGAGGATTCCTCTTGACTATCGTGCAAAAGTCTCTGTAAATCACCACCCTCCGATGCACCAGATTCGATGCCTGATGTCGCACCCTGTACATCCTCAGTTCCTACTGGATTCGATACGGTTGGACGAGTAACATCACTGCTGGCTTTTGCAGTTTGCTTTGAATCACCGTCGCCACCCTCTACATTTTCAGTGATGTTGGTGGGATCACCAATTTCTAAATCCGGAACCAAGTCATTCCATTCCTTGCTAGAGGAAGAATGTAGAAGCTTTTTGGATGGTGGTCGCCGTTTGAATTGAATTTTAGCCCTTCCCTGAAAACATAGCGAACAAAATTGAAATCAAATACCCGCAAAGAATACCCGCAGTTTATATTATATTGACATTTAAATTGTGTTAAGAATAGTTTTGACAACCTTTGCTAAATTACGAAGGAGTGGATTTGGATTGTTTTCTTCCAATGATTCTTCGTCAATGGGACCCGGTGAATAAGGCGATTCTGGAGTGCAAGGTGTTGAAGCACGTCTGGCGGAGATGTCAGTAGCGTCTCCTGGAGGGGAGACATTATTAGAATGAACTTGATAGTTGTCTTCAGTGACAGAAGTAGCATCAAGTGATTGTGAGCCAAATTCCGTGTCAGGAGATACAGGTGATTCCAATGATTTCTGCTTCACAGGTTTGGCACCAGGCAGCATGGACATGGGCTTTATATTGAGACCTAAGGCTAGCTTCTTGACATCGACGTCTGAGGATATAGTGGCACCCGTATCAGAAGGTATCACCTTTGGAAGTTGTTCAACCATATCAGAAGGGACTTTATTATTAGTTTCCAACCCTTGGAGAGAATCGGTTGATTTTTTGTCTAAAGACCCTTGTTTCACAAGTTTTGCTCCAGGCATCATGGCTAACGGATTTATATTGAGACCACTCGAGACCAGTTTCTTGACTGGAGATGATGGTGACATGACCTTTGAGTTACTTTCATCCATTACAAGTGAATCATCACCACCAGGTAGTACTTCAGTCTCCGATGCAGGGGACTCTAACGATGTCTGTTTCACGGGTTTAGCACCAGGCATCATGGCCATTGGATTTATTTTTAGAGATAAAGCTAACTTCTTGACATCCACCTTGGACTTTCCTCCGAGTTTCGTTGATAAAGCATCATGGCCAGGTTTGGAATCTGGAGGGGACGCCAATTGTTCTTTGAGCTTGGCTATTTTGCTGTTTTTCTCAACAGATTTATCACTATTAGTTTCACCACTAATATCAGTAGATGATGAGGAAATGTCATCAGCCTTTCCGAAAGTCAGTTTATCTTCTAGTTTCCCAATTTTATTTGCTTTTGCGTCAAAAGTTGACTTATTATTATCACTGGTAGGCTTAGATTGCGATGCCTTTAATTCGGAGGCGGATAACCTTTCTTTCAATTGAGAAATTTTACTTGCATGAATTGTGTGTTCTTTGTCACTCAATGCGACAGACTTATTATCTGGGACGTCAGGATATAATGAACTCGGGGGAATATCTGCAACCGCAGGAGGTATTTCTGGATCTTCAGTTTGAGGTTTCATAGTTTCCTGAGATATTTTTTCAGCAGTTTCCGAATTAATTAGTAAACTTTTAGCGTTACTTGTATCAATTTGTTTAGATTCGTCAGGCACAGGTTGAGAAATAATACTTTCGCTGGCTTCAACTCCGTGGGATAATAATAAATGAATAGATTTATTAGAGTGTTGTTGTTCCATAGCAGCAGCAGGATGTTCTGTTTCCTCCCTTTCGTCAGTCTCCATTTTAATGCTAATAGTTCTATTATGCTCAAGGGTTTTTGATATCACCTCTTCTTTCCAGTCCAAACTTTTATCTCGAGTGCTGGCCTTGAAGAGATTAGTTTTATCACTAAACTCAGATTTAGTTTTAACAATGGAGTCAGTCTTCTTAGAAAAAGCAGTTCTTTGGTCTGATTTATTTACACCAAATCCACCACCACTACTAGCAAACAGATCAGTGTCGGAGTCATCGTCATTGTCAAACAAACTTGGTCTAACCCCAACAGCACCACCATTACGATTTTTAGAAACTGTTGATTTTTCTATGTAAGTGGTGGGAAATAGAGCAGAATGGTTCTTTGTTTTTTCCTGTGAAAGTTTCTTTGAACTTGTTGAGCTGGAAGATGAAAAGAGACCGTCTTCTTCTGAATCTGAATCATCGAATATAGACCTTCGAAATTTTTGTTTGGATGCTGGCTTATCAACCGAGCTAATTTGTCGATCAACAGTTGTGGTTAAATTATCTTTGAATAATGAACTTGAACTTGTCGATGAGGGAGGTTGCTTCTTGCTGGAGAAAAGATCGTCGTCACTGTCATCGCTATAAATTCCTTTTGATTTTGTTCTGCAAAAAAATTGAATAAAAATAAGAGTAAGGAAAACCACCAGACACATATATTTGTAATTGTCCGGATGGATAAAGAAAGATATTGAGCTCATAGATACTTTTAAATGGGTTACATACTAGTTTAATTTGAATAAATAAATGTATGGCTTAGTAGTGGAAGTGGCATTTGTGATGATTAAGAAAGTTAAAAATAGCTAAATAGCCCAGTGGGTTATGATTATGTCATTTTGATATGCATATCTGTTTGTACGTACGTACCTTGAAACTGGGAGAATGATGGGATCATTCAAAGATTGATAACTGGAGGCTATGGATGTAAGACTAGAGTGACTAGTAGTTTCGTGGTCTTGATTGATTTCAGCACTGGAACCTCGATTCGACACTTTTGCACACTTTGAACTGCTTCCGGGCAATTGGGTTTCCGGTTCTTCAACCACTAATGTGGGTTCAGTGTTTTGTTGTTGTTGCAATCCCAGCCTGGGAATTTCCCCAGGAGGCACGCTGCCAAAAATCGAAACAGCACCTGGTGGAAGCTGCACAAAAAATTACTTTCGTTGTATTTTTCCTACGACAAATTAAAATGAAAACATGGTACACAAACCTTTCTTTTAGGTTCACTGGGTGTTCTAACTTCTAAATGAACATAGTAAAAAGAATTGATGTCGCATTTAATTATACTCTAAATTAGTCAATTAGTGAAATGAGTGTAAACGAATGCAATGGATGTGTAACCTTTTTTGGGTGCATCGTGAGGATGATGAACAGTTTTAACTGAGTCTGCAATCTTGTCATTAACTGTTGGCATCTGTCCAACATCGGAATTTATATTAGGACGAATATCTTGACTAACATCTGGAGGTGGTGGTGGTGATGATCTACTTGCGGGGGCTATATTCGCTGCCGTATTGAAAAAAGGATTTTGAGTTCTCGTTGATGGAAACAGCGATGTGACATTGAAAATATCCCCATCGTCGTCGTCGTCAACAAAGAGGCGGCCTGTGAATGCATTATTTAAATATGATTAGACTTAATTTATGCTTAACTTACTCAATTAGCAGCTAAGAAATTAAAAAATTGTCGGCCTACCTCCACCTCCTATCCCAACGATCGGTTTAAAGTCGTCGTCGCTATCATCACTATCAATTGGAGGGGGTGGCCCAGTATCATTAAAATAGTTCCCTTGCTTCTGAGCAGCAGGAGCATTGGGTTTTGTAGTAGTAGTAGGCACCTAACGTTCAGCAAAGGTTATACTTATTGTTCGAAACACTAAAACAGTGGTCAATAATGGATAGAATAGCACCTCATTTGTATAATTATGCTGGAGTATCACAGGCTGATTGAGTAATGGCTGTTGTTGCACAGGGTTAGAAACAATTTTTGAAACATTAGCAGAAACTGGACTAGCTACAGACGATGAGTTTGAGACTGGAATGTACATGTTTCCAGGCTGCTATATGTAGTTAAAATTAAGTGCAAATTAAATTAAAGTTGATCAAATTTTAATTGCTATGTATTCTCACCGTTGAAGTAGATGATTCTAATGATTCTGTGACGGAATGATTGGAAGAAGACTTGTTGATATCTGCTGGTTCATCAGTGTAGTTATGAGTGGAGGTGAGATCTCTTGGAATTCTAAATTCATCTTCAACCAATCCAACATATCGGCTGCTAAAAAATTTTGACGACCCAATTAAATAAGGCAATGCGAGTTTCGTTTGCGATGATTCTTGATTTCTGCAAACAGACAAAATAAAAATAAAAATGCATATATTACACAAACACTTTGTGCACAGCATGAAAATTTACAAGGATTGAGAGTTAGCTGATATTCCTATTTGAATAGATTTTTTCATTTTTGCTATAAGCTCAGCTTCTTTTTCAGCTTTGGTTTTCTTGATGACGATGTTCTGAGTACTTGTAGACGAAACTGAGGACGCTGCTTCTTCAAAATTTTGCACCCGATTTTCGATAAACTGACTGCTGGATAACGCAAGGAATTGATTGGTAACATTGTGCAACTTTGACTGCAGAACGACTGTGTCTCGTGCCAATATTTGACAGTCATTATTTAATTCACTACTTGTCTGCTCCAAATCCTGCAAATTCAAATTAGTCGTGATAAAATAATGCGAATGAAAATATTTTACATTTATTTGTTCACAGCAAACCTTTGAAAACTTTTTCAATTTATTTAGGAGTAAATTGTCGCAAGCCAAAGTCCACGAAGAGGTTCTAGCAGTCAGTTCATCGCTTGTCGGTACTATTTCATCTTCATTTGAAGCATTCTATTAAATACAAGTTCGGTAAATTAATTTATCAGTCACCAACAAACAAAATTAAGAAATACTTACCATTCTTTGGAATAATAAAAAATAACAAAACTACTGCGCAGAACACTGATATTATTTTGTTTAATCATTCAGACGTGACTAAGCTTGATCCGTCTTCATAAATAATCTGACCGAGATGTAATTAGAAATTACAAGACAAAGCTTCATAAAGATTCATCAACGTCAAGCAAGACTGCTATTGCCGAACGGAAATTAAATTTTGTCCATTCCACGACTCCGTCAAGCTATTCCACAGTCTGAATTTTTCGCTTCCTGAAATAAATTGAATAAACAAATTATTTATTCGAAAACAAAATGTGACAGATCGAATGACTGACTGCCTGGTTGGAGAAAATTGACTAGTTTAATTTCATTCTGACTTTATTTACCTACAACTGCAGATATTAAACATGCTACACCACAGTTAAGTTATGAAATAATCTGATAAGTTGCTGACAAATATAGAGTTATAAACGACACTAAATTCGTGGGACTCGCCCCTAATTTTGCAAGCTACTTGAATCCGTGATTCATTGAGGATAGAGTAGCAAATCCTTTCCCGTCTGCTGTCACCTAACTAACTAACCAACTATAACTATAGCTGAACACCACAAAGAGACGACGAGGAGGAATTAGTTTAATTGCAATTCGACCCAAGTCATATGATTAAACGCTGGGCGAGCGAAAAAGAGACGAAATAAAACCAACACTTCACCGTGTTTTTGTTTTGCCAATGTTGATAGTAGTTCGACTTCTGTTCGAACCACGCGGATGGGATTCTTGATCCCACGCAATTCTCATCTCGGTTTGCAGAATGCAGAATTTGTAGAACCCAATAAATATTAGGTTCTGTGAGAACAAAGAGTTTTAGGATGAGAAAAGAAATAGTTAACGATTTGTAGTAGTACTTTCAGAAGAAATGAAGGACGAATTTTTTGAGATTCTGAGACTGAGGTTAATAATAAATAAATGATCATCTTCATGAAATGGAATTATGTATTTATGAATGACAGGAATTTCGACATGCATGGTTATTAGGATAGGATTATCATCCATTGGAGCAATCATTCTTGCTGAAATATTGATTTGGTCGATCGCTAGACTGAAGGAGCGCAGGGGAACTAAACTTGATAAGTTCATCTCACCTTCCTCTTGCCAAATCTCATATTTATCCTGCATGTAAGCCGTCTCAGTCAAAGTTATCTCGACGATATGAACGGATTTACGGCCCGAGATCATTATCACCACTGCAACTTTTCCACCCACCACCAACAACAAATTTAGTCTTACTTCATTGCTGTCACAGACAACTTAAATCGCCACCCACGCAGTCGGATGGCTTCTGCAGTAAAGTACCCATACAGTGTTGAACCTCGGAGGAGGAGGAGAAATTGCCACCCTGCTTTCCCCTTCTTTTCGATCACAACAACCTGCAACCTTCTTCTTCTGTGGAATGTCATCGTGACGCAGAAGGCATGCAAGGAAAGTGGTTGGTGGAGGAGAAAGTGAGATCGGGGTTGTTGATGTGGGATGTTCGTTCGTGTGATCGTGGGAAAGTTGCCATTTGGCGTGGGCGTTATGTATATGCTGCCGCTGCGAAGAAGATGGATTTTCCGTACATGAAATCATTGTGCAAGATGAATAAACGTCTCTCAAGTGTTGCGTGATCGTTGTAAAATTGTAAAATGTTCTCCCATTAAATGCCACTGTGCTGGATTTTTGAACCACTCCAAGGTCCACCCTATAATAAATGCCATATTTGTATTCGTATATATGTATTTGCGCGTATGAGTGAATATGAATAAGTGGGGTGTGTATCTATGTTGGTATATGAGGATGGGAGAAGAAATACTGTAACCTGTCCAACAAACTGACATCAAATTTAAGAGAGAAGAAAGAGGATGCAAATTTCTCGAGTGTCTGCAAGATAAAGAATCCTGGGAGAGTTTGACTTCATCTGAATTTATGAGCTTTCCTCCTTCCTCTAGCGATGGCTCGGCATGTCAAAAACAAAACCGGGATCAACCACGTTCAAAAGCTGATCTTATTAGGTTCGGTTCCCGTTACCACCGTTTTAGTCAAACCGAGGTGCAAGCAGGTGCAGTCCTTCCTTCGTGACGGATTAGCTTACGTTGGAGAAAGTACCTAAGATGATGTCCCATGTTTAAAAAACAGCTCACAGACAGACACCAAAAGTCATCAGTTTGATTTGAAATCGTGGAACGTAGAAAAATATTGTCCTCAGACAATCAAAGTTTGTATGTAGTGTTAACTAGGATAGTTAAAAGATCCGCTTAAAAAAGTTTATTCATAGTTAGTCATCTTATTTGTCTAGATTACCAAGCATATGCCCGAATGAGAAGTTTTGCTCTCTCTGTAATGTGTTAGTTTGCATTGTGGAGTTTTACTTTTGCAGACGAAGGAGAGAGCGGTGGGGAGAAATTTTTAATGTGAGAGCGAGAGAAAGCGTTGGCTGGACGCATAAAATGGGGTGAAAGCCACCTCGTCGACCCAGTTGAAGTAAACCAACTGCCGGATCCACATCCGCTCACGGTAGTTCAAAATCCAACTCCATTCCAACCGACTACTCATTCGTCATCTCTTCTCCATCTCATCTCATCATCATCATCATATCACACCACAATCGCTGCTCACATACTTTCACCAAACAGAGAAGCACCCCATCAAACACACATCCTTCGAAACATATCATCAAAAACGAGTCTGACAAAGCAACACATACACATATTTATTAAAACATATCATAAAATCAAAACCCGCACTCGAGTTAATCGTACCTTGGAGAAATTGTAAACTTTGCTGAAGAAAGTGATTGTACTGAAGTTGATCCAAGTTTTAATCCCTTCTCGTCATAAGCTGCTAGCTCAGATTTTGTTGTAACTTTTGATAATTCGAGTATCGAGTTTCATAACTTTTTCTCCTTGTCAGCGTACGCCAGATATGATCAGCAAGATGGTTTACTGTGGCATTGTGTTGTCCATGTTTTTCGTTGCTTTGAGCTCCTCCGCAGTTTACTCTATCGATCTTCAGAGGCTTTACGACATGCAGAAAACCAAACGTGAAGGTAATAAACTAAACTTTTACTTTCTCCGTCCAGCCAGCCAGCGAATTTTGCTACGTTCGTGTCATGCAAAACAAAGAGTTCGACATATGTACATGGCTTTTGTGAGAGTTTATATTTTTGGACTGGATACGTATTTGCATAATGATACATTCGGGCACATGATTCTGAGAAAATAAGCAATTTCAATCAATACCTCAATACTTTTGAACAGGATTGGCTACTAAAGTTTATGAAAATTAGTTTGTAGTGCGATGCTATCATTGAAAGAATTGTTGCCATTAATAATTTTGTTTTTAAACATGTTGAAGGCGACAACTGTCATCCGTACCAACCTTTCAAATGTCCACACCCCGAAGGACACGGCAAATGCATTTCCATCCAGTATTTGTGCGACGGAGCTCCAGGTACTTGACATTTATTAAATACAAAGGTCGATTTATTCATGCCAAATGAAGAGTGGGATGATTCCTAGATAATTCCGTGACTGGCCACTCATATGTAATATTTAAAATGCATCTTTTTAATTGAATAGTTCTTTTTAAATCAAGTTTTTGATATGAAAAAAAAATCTTTGTGATGGCTAATTATATGTTTGCTGGCATAAAATCTAAAAATATAGCTAATTAGAAAAGTTCCAAAATACGGAATTTGAATTTTGAAATTTATTGCACAATTTAAAAATACATATTTACAGGGATTTATTAAAGGCATATGTCGCGTATAATTCTCAAGTAATTAATTGCTTTGCACGACTTTTCCAGACTGTCCAGATGGATATGATGAAGACACTCGTCTCTGCACTGCAGGTGAGATAATTAACTAGTGCATTTATTATGCAGGGAAAACCCTGTTAATTACGGCTTACTGCTAGAAATATATAGCGGAATATATGTGTTCGTTGATATTGGTGTAGAGTTTGGATGGTAAATGCAAAGTCTTGAGACACATCTTTCCGCTTCCTCTTTAATAATTAAGCAAAGGACAAACTAAGCTTTCCTTTCTAACCAAGCGTTCTTAACTCTTTACCAAATCTCATTAAAAGGCATCCCGTGTTCATTTAATTTCACTCGACAACTGAATCAGACGAGATTCGACTCTTGATTCTGTTTCGTTCTCTCGTTTCGTCCGGTTGTTGCCGTGCTACATATCGGATTCGAATTCGAATTCACCACACGCCATTTTAGTACAAATTGTTTTATATGTACATCTACTCAACTGCATCTCCTCGTCCTTGTCCAATTATAACAATTCGCTGGTAATTAATGAAACTCAATTAATTTGCATTGTGCACGGTGAGTGATAATGAGAGGATCGATATCCGTCGGTGCATGGAAAGTCGTCATCAACTCGTTCTCATTACATACCCAAACGTCACTGGAATATCAAGTTACTTGACTCTGGCCAAGGTTACGAGGCCCGCAATGTCAAAGCTTATTTTAGAAAAAAAAATTAAAGTGAAATAAAGTACAAAATGGAACAAACGCAGAGCTTAATTAATGTTAAATGACATTGTTTTGTACTTTCCAAAATTGATCGAAATGTCCTCGGGGAACTGAGGAGAGAATGTTTAGCGCAATTTTACGAGGCGCACAACCTATACGATTGTAATTTAATAATGACGACGGAGCAAATGCATAGTTAAACTGGTGATTATACTTTTTACTTTCATGTCTTGTGCTAGGTACGTAAATATGAATATCGTATTAGTTCTCGTTAACGAGCTTTTGGCATTATTATTGCATTTGCGTAATTATTAAATTCCTTTTTTGTACGCTGGGAAATTTTAACGAGATGAGCCTCTTAATAATTTTTACCCTTATACTTTAAGCTGAAACATGGTAGAGTATCTTAACGCCTATAATAAGCAGGTTAATAAGAAAACTAATAAGCGAAAGTCCTACCTAGCTGAGCCTTGAACCCGTCAGAAGTGAGACTTTTTGGCATATTTCTAAATAGCAGGCTTTTCCCTACCTCTGAAGACTCGCATACGGTGAAAGCGAACCGAGTGAGAATGAGAGTGATGCATACAAAGCAGGAAAATCACCGTAATTTAGAACCAGCTTAAAGTTGGTTCGCCCGATGACGACAACCATTGTCGCATGCACATGAATTCAAAAACTTTTCAGGGGTGAGCCACGGCTCACCTGTTAGGCCTTTTAAGATGGCCTTATAGATTTACCAAGATGTCTGTCTGTCCGTCCGTCTGTGCGCACGATAACTCTCTTTAAACAAAAGCTATCGAGTTGAAATTTTGCACACTTCATCTTGGGGTCAAAAGTAAGGATGAGTTCGGAGATGGGCATGATCGGCCAAGTAGTTGGCCTGTGGGGGTCTTTTCCACCCAAATGTGTTGCCATTAACTACCAACATGGTATTAATGCCATCTTAAAAGCAAAGTTGCTTGGAGTAGGTTTTTTTTTGTGCTTTGTGACCGTGGTGTCTGCCCTTCTATTGTGAAACCACTCATCTCAATAGGTTGCACAACCTTCAATATACTCTCACACTCCAACTAATGGAGGCTTGGGGAAACTTAGACTGCGAGTTTATTTCATAAGCTTCCGACACCCCGTCATCACCCAAGAAGAAGAATGGGCAAGGAGAGAATGTCGGAGTTTCGAGATGATGAATATTGACGTTCCAACGATCACGTCTTGACAGCAGAAATTCTACTCCAAAAGCATGAGAATTCTTCAAAGCGTCTCAAAATTCCATTCCTATCTCTCATCTCAAAGGTTAAAGAAACTCTGTACACGTTACTTGGGGATGACTCAGAGTAGATGATGCTCATCTTCCTCACTTTGAAGCTGTACGTGCTGCCTTAAATCCATCTCCAAGAATATGCACTCCTACGAGGATATGCAGCAAAGTATATTGTGCACACCTGCTGTTTTTTGTTTTTTTCGACCCCCTAATTCATTCTTGAACATTTGACAAATAACGATCGCTTAATTTCTTTCACAGTGTTGACTCAGTTGACACTTTGACAGAACGTCGGTTTAGCTTTGTCATTTATTTTGATCGGATGTCGCTCTAACAATGTTTTCCCCGAGAAAAACGGAATGGACGTCATGTGAAGCATGGTGAAAGTCCCGTCATGCTGATTGAGTGAGTGGGTGCTCACTATGCTCTGTTATCCATACAGAGCTATCCGCTTTCTTACTTACATACTGCGCAACTGAGAAATTCGAATAAGTTGCCGTATTTCACTCACGTCTCGCTCAAGAGAAAGTTTTCGTTTGAGAAAGGTTTCCACCGGAAAGTAGGCAAAGAGATGGCGAGGCTCAAAGTCAACATTTATAATGATGTGGCGTTTCCACCACATAGATCACGATCTAAACAGTTAAGTTAGTTGTTGCTCCTTGTTTGCACAGCGACCAATTTTTAGACAGGCTTAAAACTTCGTCGATGCTAGAATGTTTGATATTCTTTTTAGAAGAGGAATGGTTGAACTGCTTATTAGTGAAATTATCCAGAGTTTCTGATATCAATATTTTACAAAAGCTACTCATTTTAAGCTTTGATAATAGCGTGGGCTTTAGCGATTGCAGTTTTTCCCTGTGTTTACAATCCATTATTAATTTGCATCTTCCTTTGATCACATTCATAATAGATAAAGTCTGCATTTGAAGGCCACGTAGAATGAAAATATAGAAAATGCAGGGAAGAGAATTACTTTAAGTTGGACAGACACGTCTTGGGAGGATTGTATCCCTTTCGTATCTCTTGTATAACAATACATTTTAGAGCATGTGTTCTAAAGTGGGTTAAAAATAGAAGGAATTGATCTTGCAGCTGGCCTCGTAACAATGCGCCGTGTTGTCTCTTGTGTGCATCATTTATTCAGCAGGGTGCTTTGCGATACATAACAAAATGTCCTCTGTTTCAGATTAAAAATTATTGTGCTGTGTAAACGTTTTTTTAATATTCGTTCTAGAAGAATGCATCATTATTTTCCGTGACGCAGACATGATTATAATTATGCCACAACCATTCAAACGTCATCGAGTCCTTTGTGCATAGTAATAGAATGACTTGTCACTTGTTATGTAAATACACTGCCTACGTGGCTATGTACATACGTATGTACCAGTGAGTATTGCGCACGGACTTTCACCGCACACGTTGTTCCGGATATTTTCCCCTTGAACTTGTTATTTTTGGTGCTAATAGCTCTCGTGCTACTTTCTATTTCCAATTCTGGGTATTTATGGCCTATTTTTCTGAGCACAACACTTATTAGGAATTGCCCATTAATACTTATTGTTAGTTCCATCCATCCAAATGGCTCAATTATTTGTTTCTTCAGGTTCTTGATCCACTGAAACGTGCTGCCTTGTTAGTTTAGTTCGACTCGGGGCTGTTGAGGTAATTAGACGCGAGTGAAAGTAGTATGACGATAAACAGAAATATGGATGTGGAGTGGGATAGAAAATATGCAATTAAATTACGTTGAAATCTTCCCCATTTCTCCACCCTGAATTTGCACATTTATTCATTTATCGCAATTTCAACAATTATTCCGTCATGAATATGTATGGATGGGATTTTAGGCAGTGGGAATGATTTTATGACGACGAGAGCCACAAATCTCCAATTCTCAACGGCTTAATTTACACCACCCGAAGCCTCGAAATGCTACTTGGGGGAGAGTGATAATGATTTTATGGCTGTCAGCATTTTTCTTCGTGACTTTCAACTTTCATACGTATGTGTGGTTGAGAGGGAAAATAAATATGTATGTAGGACACCCACACACGCCTACGCATCGTTCTGTTTCCATTAGGGAGAAATTAGTCAGGAATTTGCACAATAACGTAAAGCGCTTTCTCATCGATATTTTATGAAAATGCTGTATGAGCCTGCTAATTATGGTTGTGTAGACTCTTTGGAGTGACATGCGTGGGTGGGTCCAGGTGAATCATTCGCAAAGAACAAATTCCGAAAACTTGTCCAATTTGCAGGTTGTAATTAGTTTGGAGTCAGGAAAGACCACTGGGCTTTCTGAAAATCAATCAAAAAATACTGAAATTCACTTTCACCAGTCCATCTGAGCTGAGTATTTCGTATACGTTTCTGATATATGCATATGCGGCATAGCTCTAACTTTTGATACTTGCAACCTTGAATAGTTTCGTGAACATTTTAATTAACCCAGATTTGAGACAAGTGTATTGGATTGAAATGTTTTAATAAGTCGCTCGTTTAATTTTAAAATTTCATAATCTTCTGATGTCTGTTTTGTATCAATTCCTATATGTATTTATATCCACCCAAACTTCTGCGGTGCATGGCATGTCAGTCACAAAAGGGCTAATTGACAGTTTACCTTGACACGCTCAGTCGTGCTTGAACACTTGATCAGTTTTCTCTGTGATAATTAATGAAGACTGGCACATTCTTAGCCTGTGGAACTCCGTTGGAATCCAATGTTGCTTCCCATCGCTGATCACTGTTACTTTTGCTTAAATCTTGTTTAATGTGAAGAATTTTAAGACTATGTGCCAATATTAAGTAATGTTTTCATAATTATTGCAGCAAAACGACCTCCCGTCGAAGAAACAGCCAGCTTTCTCCAGTCCCTGTTGGCCAGCCACGGTCCCAACTACCTTGAGAAATTATTTGGACAGAAAGCGCGTGATGCACTTTCCCCCTTGGGTGGCGTGGACAAGGTCGCAATTGCTTTATCAGGTGAGAACTCATTAATCTTTTAATTAGCAAAGAGCGTAAAACCTCGAGAACCTCTTCTCCACGTGGCATCTCTCTTTCTCATTCCTCGCTGTTCGTGCCACCACCTGCCCTCTCCCACGAACGAGCATTCAATATGTTGCAAATTGAATCAGCCACATAGTTTTGCCCGGTGTGACATAAATTGGGAGAAAGGGACGTTGGGCCAGAGACACAAACTTTTCTGTTTATATTTTATTATTTTCTTCTCTAGGGAGACCATAAAATAATTCCATTTCCACGTCCTCGACTCCCTCCTACCCTTTTCCTTCAAATATCTACGCCATGTATACCACACTTTCCCACCACTTTCACGATGAAGGTTGGCACACAGGTTCGTAATGTAAGGCTCTCACCACCACCGGCGTACTTTTAACCTTGTTTCTCCTTCCGGCATGAAGTTTGCCAACTATGCATGTGTACAGGAGTGGGCAGCAATTGTAAATTCATGCCATGGCTCAACACACACTCCATCTCGCACGGTGACTCAAACAAAACTTGCGTCTCAATCAAAGTCGAACACAAACGACCTGACTGTTGATGAGGCCATGAAAGTTGGTTGGTCAGAGTTCAGCCCGTTTATTTACGCATCGTGGGACATCATTATGAGGTCAAGAAGTGAACACAAATATGAGCAGAATCCATTCAGCCCGTCATCCTCACGAGGTGAAAGTGAAGCTTCTGTTCCTTAATACCGTCTCCTTTCCACGTTTCGTCGAACCAAGAAATCCGTCTCGGAGACTTACTTACTTCCCGGTTTTAACACTTGCGGTAATTGTGTTGACTGGCTTCTGGCAGTTCCTCCTCAGCCATCACCAACTTTGTCGAAAAGACAAACCCGAGTTGCCTTCACTCGTTAGGAGAGGAGGCAATTTCATTAAGTTAATGGGATCACCCATGCCCCGCTGGTTCCTGGAAACATGTTCCATTAAAGACAGTTTCCCTTCATTTAATCTCTTCCCATGTCCATGTCGAGAAAGCAAATCTTTTATTCTCACTGGAGAAGACTTTGTTTGTTGGCCGGCTATGGTCTCTGATCGACATTGGAGGAACGAGTGGGCGGCAGATATGTACGTGCGATAGCAGTTGAAGTTTTAGATGTTATTTCAATTTGGAAGATACGTGTTGAATTTTAAGTCTTGGGATCAGCAGATTCATTCTGCTGCATTATTTCCTTCGTACTCATTGTTCCGACTTTCGCATGTGGATGCGAAAGTGCCAGAAGTTTTATGATTTTCCAAGTCGGTATGCCCTGCATATAGAAATCTTCACGTATGTAGTTTCATGACACGTTATCTCCAGGCGCCCACACAGCACTGATATTGCTGAATTTAGAACGGGATGATTACAGAAAATGGCTCGCTAACATCCTTATCGTAGAAAAGTTAAGAAAAACTGCTTTCCTTTTTGTAAGAAGACGACCCTTGAGTAAGATGAGCTGTGCAACTGCGACTCCGTACGTGGGATGCTCTGCTTCACTCGAAAATTACATTTCCCTCGCTTGAAAAGTGTATGTAGTTCTATTTGGTTGCCCTTCTTTAACGTGTACTTTTGGCCCTTAGAACACGGCTCTGACGATGAAAGCAATCAGGTGAAAGTTGTCCCGATTTGAAGACAGGATGGCAATTAGTGCCACAACACTGACCATACTAATGCAATCAAGAGTTTGCTGAAAAAGTTTAAAAGTTGAAATTTCGCGTGACTAAACTGTCGAGTCGTTTTTGACCTTATCATGATTGACAAATTTAAAATGTTGAGTGAGCTAGAAACGTGGCATGAATAGTTAATTAAATTCCGAGCACAGACCAGAGTTCATAACATGCTTTCTTTCTTGGTATATATGCATGCTGCATGTATGTGTGTGTTATCGCCTGGAGGGGTGGTGGTGACATGCAAGCTAAAGCGTCCACAAGTTTTGCAAAGCCTTTCAATTGTTTATCTTTACACGATTCGCTGTTTGGGTAATGAATAACCTTGATGGTCTATTAGCAACTTGTCCAGCTCTGCCATGTCCTCTGCACAAAATCGAGTATGCAGACCCGCACTCAGGTTGGGGAGGAATTAGGAACAATGAATCAAATCAGAGACAATAGGGCAAATGTCACGTCACGAATAATTGGGCGTAATAGCTTTTAATCGTCTCACGTCAACCAGCAGAGTCCATTAATTAATTACGAAATTACGTCCAGCTGGCAAATGGAGTTTAATTGTTCTCCCACTATCTCCGCCTTGTGTGTGTTCATATACGTATGCATATAACCTCACACTATATATAGATATGTATGTACATGCATCCTGTTGCTTGTCCTGTTCAGCGCAGTAATTGGAAATCGCACCAATCGATAAATGAGGTGTTGGATGGCGTATATTCGGCGTGGTGGGCGTGTGGGTCTCAATTGAAACCATGCAAATGTCGCAGTTTCTTATTTAGCTCATGCTTTTATTCATTCACAATTGTGCAACGAGCTGGTTTCTTCCGGAACATTGTTTGCCGTGTTCGTTAAGATGAAAGCTTTCGAAGAATGCGTCGTGAATAGAAACCTCTACCTTCCCAACAGAAGGCAGAAGGAAACCCGAATGCTAAATAAAATCATGCAATGTCGTAATATTCAAGTAGTAATAATTTATTTTCTTCGAGAGAGTTGTAATTCATGCCAAGCGACAAAGTCCAAGGTTGCAATTTCTCAAACAAATTATTTATTCAGCATGATGCAAATGTGAAATGTTCTGTTTCAAATAGTTGAAATATGAATAAACTCAAAGTGCAGGAGAAAGTTTAAAAAGTAGGATTGAGCATTAACTGTCATTAGTGGTGGTCGACTCATGCGGTTTCCGAACAATTTTCTGCTAATGTATTTATGTTGACGTCAAACTTCTCAATTAAGTGTAAATCGATACGCATTACTTATTCAGGGATACTATTAAACCAACGTTTGAAGAAGACGCCGAATTTACAAAGACATTTGAGCAAAACTTTTATGAATTGAGAGTAATGTTTGCGGATGAGTTGACACTGACAGTCAATTTCCTTTCGTCATTTCTAATCCACCGGTAGACAAATAATGCTAATAATATGTCGTGGAAAATGTCGGTATGTATTCACATGCAATACGTAGATGCACTGTACATCTCAAAGTTAAGTACAAGGTCTGACTGCACGCCAAAAGGGAGCAATTAAACGTTTATTGTGCCATAAAAATCTATAAAATATGTCATCTGGGTATTATTAAGCACTTGACTTTTATATACCCTTTTACTCGTGTAGAAGAAAGGTCCCAACCGTTGTGTGCATGCTCAATTCGTGGCGATGGGTTTCCTTACTTGGGAAAATTAAATGGTACAAAATATCGCTTCAAATGTTACTCGCGTCACACGGAAATTAACTCTGGCGACAAATACATAACCTCGTCCCGTGAGAGAGCTTTCATGCATAATGATTCCGGAGTGAAGTGCACATGATGTCACCAGCAGAGTTGTGGTCGCAGTCGTTGTTCTGCAGTAAATTTAAAGAGCCGCGACGTTGTCTCTGTCGTTGTCTCTTTTATGCTTATTTACACCTCAGGTTGTATATCTCTCAACTCAATTACTCCCGACTCCAGTTGTGCTGGGTAACAAAGACGAGCAAAATTGCATCCTGTGACATCTAAGCAAGTTACATCATTTGAAATTAACTTTCACCATGACCTCCTTTCACGACTGCATTATTCCAAGTCTCAGCTTAGCGTTATTTGACACATATCAAATTAAATTCAGCGTAAAGGATGCTGTTCACGGCGCAACTTTGGCCTGATATGTTCCCGTTTCATGAAAATTAAAGGAGGGAAAGTCTGCTTATATGTATTTCGTGACCCGTTTGGTAGTGAGTGATTTGCGGTGGGGTGAAAGTGAGTCCATGTCTCCTGCCTGTCCGAATGACGAGAATATGACGTTGTATAATGGGCAGTGTGATGCAGTTGTGGTACTAAAACTGATGGCATGACATATGAGACATAAGGACGCCGAGGACAATGACGCAAGGCGAGCTTCTTGACAGGACATTAGGAGCGGAAAGAAAATATTTTTTTACTACTGCCCATCAATCCACCAGAACCCTGGGAGTTGGGTTGTAATCTATAACGGTATAACTGCAGTTACGAGCTGTGAGTGAGTCTGAGGAGGAGGAAATAAATTGCCCAGTTGTGGTTCTTTCACTGCTGATTTTGCCGATATAGCAACTCCATCAACAAGCAGGACGCGAGGCAGGCATTGTCTCATTTTGCGCCCACACTCCTTACGTCAACAAACCACAATGCTATTTGTTCCTCTAAAAATACGCAGTGAAAAGAGAAACAGTTTTTTAAGGGAAATGTATTGTCGTGTTTAACCAAAAAGCTGGTTTAATCAGGAATGATTGAGATGGAGCACGAAGAGACAGACAAATTATTGGTATGAGCAAATTGATGTTTCATCATCACAACCAACCACAAAACTTCATGTGTAAAAAAAATTGAAATTTGTTGCACAATTACCGACATTCATAACAAAAGTGACTTTAACAGGGGAAATATGTAACAACCGACGCAAGTAGGGCAGGGTTTAGTGGAGAATTACTGTAATAATGAACTTTCACCGTCACAGGAGACTAGCATAATCGGATTAAGAGACTGAAATATGTATGCTTTCCTCCAATTGCAATTACTGATGACGGAAACAAAGCCGATAATCAATAATTTAGTCAGCTGCAGACTTAAGTAGAATATCATTTTTCAGCCGTTTTAAGAACATTTTTTTTAACTTTGACTTTAATTATGTTTCATTATTTTTATTATACCCAATGATAGCATGTAGGGAAAAGAGGGAAGGAATACGTCGCAATTTCCACAAGTGCACGTTTGAGTGAACAGACAGCATGTCCCCAATTACTGAGCTTGTATTAGTATGTAAGAAATGGCCAAAGGTTGAAGGCCAGCCATTGACTCTGTTTTGTGCTCCACATACACAAATCCTCCTCTGCTTTCTCCAACTTTTATTTATTCCATCAATGGTTTCCCAGCAGACCGTCACTGCGACATTGTGAGTCGTGACAGCTGTGGTTTGGCTTGATTGGTAATTCTCGCTCTTATCCTTCATCGGATTACAACTTTCTCTCCTCCCCACGAGAGTCAAAGACCGATCAAGATTCTCCCCAAAAGAACACGATATTGAGAAAATTAGTGCACGCAGCGCCTTTATTTTTTTTCTGTCGTCCAAGTACGTATCTACTACTTGTGTGGCTCCGTATGATTCGCGTGGGTCGAGAAAGTCCTATTTCTTCAAGTTGTATGTTCTTTCAATCTCCATCTCTGTTGCTGAGTGGTCTGCGGATTAAACAGCAGACGCGGTTTCTGCTAAGTTTTCGCAGCCTTTTCTCTTCGCTCTTTTTGCTGTGCTGATTATGTCATCATTATACAAAAAGTTACTGCTTACTTCAAAAAACAGCCTTCGTTGTCTTAAAAACTGCTCACATTCCGGCCAGTGGTGGCAGATTAAGTGGAATTTATGCCTTTCATCGATCCGCTAAGCCAGAGCACGGCTGGGCCCATTTTTCTATCCTTGGAGAAAACTAGAAAGACTAAAAAGACTACTTTCAAAAGAGTGGAGCACTTGAGCAGTCTCTCGATCTTCTTATTGCACTCATTGCAATCACAACATTCTATGCGGTACAGAATAGTTCATCTAATTCCATGCCGAATCGGCTCATGTGATCGTCGCGGCGTGTCTTATCCAAACCCTTATCTCAAAATTACATACCCGCCTAGTGTTGTCAGATGGGACTCGTGTCTGATGGGGGATTAATCAAGTATAAGATATACACGATTTTGCCACACACATTCTCTGACAGTTACATATATTCCGTGGTTCAATAGTTGCAGCCTTCAATACCAAAGACTATTGAAGGATTACAAATCTAAAGATCGTCCAACCCATCTCGGATACAAAATGTAGGTATGCAAAATGGGTTGGGTACGAAATTTCGTTCAGAAAGGGACAGATTCATAAGTTGAGTAACATTGAGCCCTCTGCAAGGCCGATGTGTTATATGACACTCACATTATGATGCCTGCCTTGTGCACATGCTAATGTATGTGTGTGCTTTGCATATTTTGCAAGGTTTCATATTTATACATACATTTCACATACGTGTTCTTGAAAATTAAATTAAACTCGACTGTCTGAATGGAATAGATAGCTCGAATCAAGTCGGTTACATGCTCCTAACCATCGAATGCCATCGATGGTCATTTGGTCATGGCACGGAATTGTGTTGGTGAATGAGGCCGGGCAAAATTGACTCAAGTTGATGTAACTCAATAACCACTTATTTCATAACCGAGTCAGTTTTGATTTTCACTCTAATTTTACGTATGCATTCTCTTACTTGCCACCAAAACCTGCCATCCGTTTATTTCGCGTGTTTCTATAATATCGATTATTCATGCTCACACGAACTATATTTAACCATAGCGAAGTGGGAAACTTAATTGTCGTGGGTAATGTAAAGTTGGAGAGGCTTCCAATTTTCAAAAGCAATCGTGTGCTGATCGAGCTGTGCTGCTTTCATAACGCGTCTTTGAACAAATAATAATTTCCTTTGCTTTACACGGTCCGTGCAAAATGCTCATGTTCGAATTATACTATTAGTTGAAACACCTTGTGCAATCGGCTGTAGGTGAATGTGGGTAGCATACAGTTCCACGGAATGGCCGGGACCATAAATAATTCCTTTATTAATTCAGTACATGCCCGCAATATGCGTCATCAGTTCATTCATTTATTGTCTTTTGAGATTTCCCATTATGAAAACCAGTTTCTGCCCGAAAAATTACTAATGTTGAATCTGTATGAAATTAGAATTTTGCTCCATAAATCGCACACTGTAAAAAATTGTGTTGCTATTCACAAATCATTTGGTTATGGACTTGCTGCATGCAAAGCTATCCAGTTGAAATTAGTGATGACTACGTAGATACATCTTAGAAAATCTATTTTTAACATTTTGAGATGAATTAACAGGGAAATAATTGCGTTTTGTAAGAGCTGAAGAGTACGAATAACACTATTTTATGGTTGAATTCGATCTCGACAAGAAACTCAACCTTCACCGAAAATTGCGAAAGTAAAAAAAGTCAAGCTGGTGTTGGGATTAAGGCTCAGCATCCTTCCACGCTCCAATCATCACCCTGCTGGATGGCTGACTGGCTTTGTGTGATGTTTCGATGTTCCATTTGCTTCCATGACTTTAATCCAGTAGGAAGGACGACGAAAATCGTGTCTTGAATTTTTCAATCTCGTTCCTCCAGTTTTATAACTTTCCCGACGTTACTTAGAGAACCTTCGGAAATAGAGACTTAGCTTCATGTCAACCGACAAAATTACCAAGCAGCTCAATTTGGCCGGAAAACCAATGAATTTTATAACACTGCACACAGCTTATGTATTTTTATTTCGTTTTCCAATCAACTTTACAAACGCTCCAAAATCATCATAAATTTCCATCTGACGTAATTAATTTTCATCGTGTTATGCTTCATCACCATCAGTCGAATGTCAACACTAAATAAGGATATTCTTCTTCTTAACTTGATTGGTTAGGCCCAATTTTGTGTTTATTGGATGTTCACCAAGAGCCACATAAATAGTTCACCTTCGGCTTCGAATACATGTGAACAAAGTGCACTTTCACTTTCCCGTTGATTTTATTAGAATGACATTTTATGATGATTATGAACCGGAAAAGCCATTACTCGTTGATGTTGATGTCATTACGGAGGCGGGCATAAACCGTGGGGCAGACAACATTGAATGAAATTGGTACTTTGTGATGTTCTCCTTGATGGAGTCTCAGTAGCACTTTCGGAGAAAGCATTTCCCTGAATTGATGAACTCCGTGGCACAAGGACGACCTCAGCAATAAGAGTCGCGATAACATTCAACAGGGATGATGGCTGTCTGCTCTCATTCATGTGTCATTTCCAGAAATGGGCGGAATGGCGTCTCCATAATGACGCTTCCTGATTTCATTATGCACTTACTCCTTTGATCCCGCTTTCCCTCAACGCATATTTACTCCATCCTTCGCCACTCTGCCTCCCACCGAATCCGTAATCAGGGAACATGGCCCAATGATGGGGACATATGTACACGTGTTGTTGTCAAGGTTGGAGGGGGAGACTTGAGATCTAAACTTAACTCGGTCATTTAATTCAATAGTTAATGTGTGGGCGTATTTTGTGTTACAGAATCGATGACAATTGAGGATTTCGGAGCTGCAATGCATCTCTTGAGGACTGATCTGGATCACCTGAAATCCGTATTTGTTGCAGTGGAGAATGGAGACCTGGGACGCCTGAAATCACTTGGAATCAAGGACTCGGAAATCGGGGATGTGCGTTTCTTCCTGGAGCGACTCATCAGCACGGGATTCATCGATTAAACTTGCATCACCAATTACTTGAAAAACAAGACAACCACTTTACTTTCTCTTTGAGTTGGTCCCCTCCATCTCTCTCTCTCTCTCATCCGCCCTCGTTCATCCTCGTCGCTCATTCGCCTTGTCTCAAAAAGGTCAATCCATCCCCGTTGTGCGCTTTCTTTCCCTCATTTACCTCCGAATCAGGACTCTGGCAAAGTCTTTAAGCCCTTCATCCGATTACCTGCCCCTCAACTTACTGCAACAAGCGGGATTTCTCCGCACTCTGTCCCCTGGGAGCTGGTCTGCATAGCAGAGTGGAGTTCATGGTAGAGTGGAGGACGCTAATGATGGATGAGTAAACCTTAATCAGCAAGATCTAGTTTTGATTCCGGTAGTAGTTTAAAGTTTAAAGTTTAAAAGGGACCTGTTTCTGTTCCAATCGATCCCTCTAAATAAATTAAGTCTGCAAATCAACTCTGCCATTCATTCGGCTCCAGTAAGTCCGTAAGTGTGGAGGATCTATAATGAGCTCCATCCATCCAAATTGTATCCATATTCTGTTAGGACATTGTGCATTTTATTATTGCCTTTTCCCAACTTTAATGTACCTCATTTTTCTAAAAGGGAGAGAGAAAATTGAGTTTAATTAGTTAGTCGTCTAAAATTCTTTATTACGATTCTAATTTCGGATCTATAGTCCCATAAGAAAAACAAAAGGCTTATTTTCGAAATTTCTCCGTCAAAAAACATAATTTATCTACATAATACACTAAAATTTTCGTTTCGACGAAAGATCCAACTTGCAGATGAATACTCAACGCACTATCACATTTGAAATCCTGATCATAAAAATTTCGAAAATGCCAGCTAGGCGTGGATAACTTTAGAAAATCAATGAGGAGGACATTAGACTATCCGAATGCATTTATTATAATCTATGTCGGGGAGAAAATGAGAGATCCATTATTTGAGCGTGGAACAGCCTTCATGGATTCAAAAATGGGATCTGAGCAGAATCTGGATCCAAAACTGAATAATATCACCATTACTATTTATGAGTACGCGAGTAATATCACAGGCAATTGGAGCACCCATAACGGCGGAATGAGGTATACAGTCAAAATGGTGATATTTATACTTCATGGCTGGATGAAATTGTGTAATGACAGGAAATTAAAACATCCAAAGCACCTACTTCTCGCAATCTACATACGTAGCAGTAGTAATAGCACCATCAGCCATCACTCATAATTTCCATCTCTGAAATTATATCATAAAATTATGCCGAGTTGGATTGTGGAAATCAGTCATAATTGGTGCTAAAATTTGCAATTCCAGCAGAATATCATTATTGTAATAGAGTAGAGAGTAGTATTTAGTGAAATGAATGCGTGTGATCTGCCCAATGTAACATTGTGCCACCTGCTACTTGTGAAATTAGTTTGTCCGATGAAGAAACTTCGTGTAGATGTGTAAACCCCTCCTCCTCCTCCTCCTCCTCCCATGATATTCCGTTGCCATGTCGACCACCCACCACCACCACCGGAAGGTTTCAAAAAGTAATAACATTCTCCCACGCTTTCACCAATTTCATCATCCCATGAATATTCTTAATCTTAATTACTCGCGGCCTACACCAGCCACGAATTCAATTAGAACCCGGCGACCCGTCGCAGACCAAAGTTTAAACCAGGCTGACGGACAGAGATGGATTTACTCCTCACTTTTGACGACAAAACTTTGGCCGTAGAGATTTCGTGTGTGCACTATCGCGTGAGCATTCCGTCAGTAATCGTCAATGTAGATGTAGTCCGGGCGACCTTTGACTCCATCCGACATGCAAAGCATAGCATATCCGGCATATAGTGTAGCATGGCTGGTGTTACTGTTATTGCCATCGTTGAAAGAGAAAGCAATTAATCCATCCAACTTGCAGCCCAATGGTCTCAAATGGCACGATGTTACGTAAAGGAAAGCATACCTAGCACGGTTTCGGAGTGGCCAGCGAAAGTAAAACAAATGCAAACAATACATCAAAAGGAGGAAACTGTGTAGGCTGAGGTGAAAGTTGAATAGGTCACGATTAGCATAATTTTGCAATTTATGCTCTGCTTGCAAACAAAGCATACTTATAATAATAATAACGATACGGTGGGCAGTCGGCGGAATATGATCCTTGCATTGAAGCAGTCACGAGTGGGGTTCTCTCCTGTATTTGGGCGAATGGCGTCATCTACACACGACGAAGGGTGAAAATGAGTCATCATCAATTATGAAGGACTAATCTCCAGCATAATTCATAGCTTCCTATGTAATTTTATTTTCGCTCTCAACTAGCTGTGAGAATATTCGTGATTACGGATGTTGAAACAGACGCCATCAGGATCGCGTGGCCATGCGTGGGTGGGGTCACTAATTGGAAGACTAGTTTCCTTACTAGTAATTTTTTCTTGTGGATAATTAATGTATTAAAAAGACGTGGCTGCTGCATTTTCTTGTGGGCATGCCATTGGTTTACCCACTTTTCATGTAATTAGCAGCCGATTCAAGTGCAATGCTACTTCGGGTCGGAGAAGATAGATCTCCATTGTTAGGAAGAACGAAGTCTTGAGCGAGTTAGTTACCTGCCTCGCTCTGTCTTTCTCTTGGTTGGACAAAGGAGTAGGCAAATGGACAGAATGGAAAATGGATGTGAGGAGGCAGTGGGTTTTCTAAGGAATACTCTGGAGAGATTCGCATCCAGGTCGACCCAACCCTAAGCAACAAACCACGTCGAACTAGAACATACTTGATCTCAAGTTTTTCGAAGAGTGGAATTGTGAAGCAGTTCACTTATATTCCAAAGAAACTGCCCCCAGCCAAACTTTATTTTGGGTCGGTTGAACTCTGTATAATTCATGGTTTTGAAGGTCGTTACACCACCCAGAAATCAGTAGCCGTGCAGACGAACGGGCGGTAGTCGAGCAGAAATGAAAATTAGGTAGGTGAGTGAATGGATGGATGATGAGCCTACATATTTTATGCTCCATCTGCATACCTGCCAGTCAGCTACGCAGCAGTTCCATTAGGCGTACTTATGTGGACCATACCTGAAAAAGGGTCGGAAGGAAGGAAGTGGTTTTCATTGGAGAAGGCAGTTTGCTGCTGTTTGTTCTTCTTTTCATGCGTCACGTCAATCCAAAGCCAAGGAGGACAAGGACAGAGCAGGACAACAGAGCAATTCACTGCCACCTTTCCCCATTGTCTCCTCTCCTCCGTCCGAGGTGAAAATTGGGCTTCGCTCGTTGGGAATGTTTTAGAATATTAGTTTTCTCCTTTCTCCCTCCCTCCATTATTTGCATAATGTGGAGAATCATGGCACAAATTGTGACACTAGCGATAAAAGGAGAGAGTAATTGTTGAACCAATTACGTCAACCGGATTGATGCCACCCATGCAATACGCTTCCATCATCATTATCACTTTGCATTCATCCATCACTCTGCGGAATTAATCAGTGGGATGATACACATCAGGGACAATTTTGTAAATTGCTTCAATATGTCTGTGTCCGAGGCGGAGATGCATCACCAATTCCATCAGATGATCGGATTGGTTGCGAAATTATCCATCCAGAGTGAACCTTTGCATAGTACGTGTGCCTACGCTGCTGCTGAACTATTAATCATTGTGCAGATTGGCTTGATCCAACACATCAGCGACTCTGAATAAATTCTGATTCGGAGTGATTTGAATAAAAACTTTATAGCCTTTTGACAACCTGTGGGAGAAGTAAAAAAAATTGGTGGTGGCTGGCGCGTGGGTGTTGCACTGCTGCTTTCTCTCTGAGGTGGCAGATCGGGACCGATTTGCACAAATTGTAAAACAAGAGCGACTGATCATCAAAGGGGAGAGAAAAGTAAATCGCAGTTGGTTCGGAATTTGTAATAAAGGAGGACTTGCAACACGTAGAAGTCGGCGAGCAGAGTTCCCTCGGGTGTGATACTGAGAGAAAGCAGCAGCAGCTCTCCGTTGGTGGTGGTGGAAAACGTGGTGGAATGATGAATGGCAATGGAATAGAATGGCAGCAGCAGCAGAATTATCTTATCGATCTCTCCCTCCAGCAGACAACTTGCTTTCCCTCCTCATCATCAAACACATACCTAACCAGTAAATTTATTGTCATTCCTTTCTGGAAATCCGGACGCCAACTTTCCCACTTTGTTTTCCCCAATAATTTATCTGAATTTGGAAATCTCTCCCATTCCGACTGCATTACTACCGATTGAGCGTATGTGTGATCACGTCGTGTGCTAAATATAGATAAATTATTGTCCTAGAGTTATCCTAGAAATTCTATAGCAGATTTAAAGGTAAAGTCAAATGTGAATGTGACCGTGCAGTAGAGCTGCGATGCTAGTGCAACAATTATGCATTTATTGGTAAACTACATGTCGTATTATGTACAGATAAGTAACCATACTTCATAGCGCTAAGATATTGAAATGTATAGAAAGATGCAGGCCCTCTCTTTCATGCACTTGACTTTGACTGACAATTACTTAGTTCATTGGTCACGTAGCTATAAAATAAGGAAATGTGTAAATAGTACAGTAAGGATTTTAGAATGGATATACTTACTAATCATGCATCAATGTAACATTACATATCTTATGGAATCATATCCAAATATCACTCTAAACTTACCATATCACACACACACACACACATCTTAACAGACATATCTAAGCAGAATAAAGTGTAAGGACAGCGTAGTGCGTAAATCAAAATATTTAGTTTACCATCTTTTCGTGTGTCCGTACTTTTTGCAAAAACAATAGTGCATTAAAAACAACAGCCCTGAAATTTAGGATTTATGTCCGTTATAAATATCCAAGTAAATTTAAGAATACAACTCTGACCTAAACTCTAGTTTTAGTACGAAGAATGCAAAAAATTGCGTTTGGAAATAGTTTACAAATAAAAAAAATATGTAAAAGCGAAGGAGGAGACGATGTGAACCTTGACTTTCTTCTACTTTGAGTTGACGTTGAATACAGAATATTGACGAAGCATGCAAGGCAACGAATTTATTTTCATTTGGCGTGGGCAGAGATCAAAGAAGGAAGGAAACATGCAAATGTGCGATAATAACGAATCGGATTGGAAGAATTGAATTGTGTGAGATAGAAAAATCTTGCGGATTTCGTTGATTTCCATTAGATTGAAGTTTACAGAATAATGATTAATGCGGGCTACTTGGCTGATTTGTTTTTGGCTGGAAAATACGACGACGAATTGATGTACATACGAGCGAGTGGGTCTAAATAGGACGGGTTTCATTCCTTGCTGAGTGCGGAGACAACGACCTGAATACGCCCTACTTCTACTGCTTCCATCAAAAAAATTCAATCAACATCTTTGACATCCGTATTCACCGGGGATTGAAACCCGTCCAGCATTTTGAACGAGCACGAGCAAGTAAGTCGCAGAGTGGCAGCGTATCGATAAACAAGACAGAGACAAGAGAGAACGTAAGTAGGGTTGCTTCCTGGAAAGTGAAAGCTATTATTATACCCAAGCCAGAAGCAGCAGCATATTATCCACGACGAGGCTTACACGATGAAAAAAAAACTAAAAATGATGAGCAAGTGCTCCAGGCAAAATACAATGACGACGACGACGACGACGAAAAACCCACTTTCCTATTTTGTCGACACTTAAAAAATTGTGTTGTCTTTGTATTTAGTAATGAGAACGAGTTTACAACGGATTTGCATATCAATGGGGAATTATAGTGTGAATAATAATGACAAAAATGGTGAATTATGTATATTACGACGACGTGCGACATGACATTTTGAAACGGGGGCATCAACTTCCCAATTTTTGGGGCTGCATTTTTAAGATTTATTGGATAAGATATAAGTTGAAGACAAATGTATTATTGTACTTTATCGACGACGATGACGACGACGGAAAAGGAGGTTGTGGAAAGATATTTACGTACAGACTTGTTCTAAATACATACATATTTATGATAATTGTTATTACATGTACTTATTTTTTCCTGTATCTGTAATTGGCAAGTTATTAAATAAGAATGTGTTGCATACAGAAAATTATTTGTTAAAAACTATTTTAGGATTTGGGACTTATTTTAATAAAACGAATACATTCTTTTACTAGTGTTTGACATTTCAGCAAATTATTTGCAAGCCTTGTGAGTAGATTTTTTTCACAAGTGTATGCTGATACACACGTAATCTCATTTTTAAAATTGTAACGATTCTGCACAGTACATGAAATGAAATACTCTCGACATACATAAAACGCCCAAGACCCATCATAAAACGTTTTATCCGCATGCTTCTTTTCCCATGTACAATATTTTGAAACTCTATTTGGAAAATGTTTGCTGCCGACGTAATGATATTTCTTGGGATCGTTTGGGACGGACGGATGCATCGTTTCTTCTTTTTTTATTTCCTCGTTCATGTCTCTTGGGCTTATGTTGTGCAGATCGAATGATTCAGCCTTGGAGGAGCTACATACATCCACACGTCAGCACTCTGTCATAGGTAAATACTTGCAAGTGCGTATATTTATATAGTACATACACATGTATTGCAAAAGAAATTCTTCAAATGCAATTTGGGCCAGATGGAAAATCGTCTCGGGAAAACCTGGTTACTTTCACCTTCGAAAAGTATATGAGAAATAAATATGTGATGTTTGCTTCTGCCGAACTTGATTGTCTAGTCTATCGAGATTATTGCTGGTAAAAAATAAATAAATATTTGACAGACAAGAAAAAAATGTACAATTTGCTGATGATGAAAAGTATGAAAAGTGGAACGTGCTCAAGAGATTTGAGAAATCTTGCACATTTTGGTTAATCTTGAGATGATATCTTTATTTAATACGTGTTCAAGTAAATACAGACCTTGATATTGGCGCCTGTCGAATTTTGCTAAAAGGGAAAATGTTTCCAGAACTTTTCTGAAAAACTTTGAAGTAAGCCCACACGTTTCTTTCTCCTTCTTCTTCATCATCGGCGGAATGTTGACGCGGAGTTGAAGACATTTTGCACACTACATTTACTTTCCTTTTTATGTGCAAATTTGAAAGCTTTTGCTCTCTTATTTTATTTTGTAGCTGATTCGTTTGTTGTGCTGACGTTGGCGCCGGGCCAAAAAGTAATGAATAAAAAATAAAATGAGGGGATAAAAGTAAAAGAAATCGAAGTGGAAGAGTACGGTTAACCAATACTTCCACCTCGATGCACTCTCTTCCCCTCTTCAACAATGTCCCAGTGCCACAGAGGTTATGTGGGTCGGGCCGTATGAGGGTCCATTATTAGATTACAGCGTGTCCAGCATGGCAACATTATTGCATGCATTTCTTCCTTTGTGTGGCAGGAACAAGTGCTTACATACACGTATAAATAAATGCAAAAGAATGGCGAGGCGCATGCGAGCTGGTTGCAAAATACGTGAACATGCTGTGTAAGGCTGTCGGTGGTGAATTTACTTGAGATGCGAAATGTCAAACAAACATTTGCAGGTAAGAATTGGGGAACATTTGCACCGAGTGAAAAATCCAAGTGAACATAACATCTGTCTACTTGTACCTTGTTGGGAAGGTAGTTTTCATTCGTTGGCAAAATGTACAAACGTGTGTGCAGTTGAGTCGACGGAAAGTGGAGAATGTCATAAAACCTCACTTTCTCTCCTTTGTGGAACTGGAGCCTCTTCAGATTGGATTGGACGTGCCCCAACTGTAGGGAAAGATGAGAGCTGTTCAGCCATGAATTATTCACCACTTGCTCCTCACCATCACCACCACCACCACCAGTTGAAGAGGAGAAACTCTAAACGTTTCGCCAAGGTTTGCCCCAGCAGCAGTTGGTTCAGAAAGAAAGTTGGGCATCCTTCCTCCCACGGAACTTTCTGGCTTCCCTCCTGCTCCTCGTCCCAACTTCCCAAGCAGGAGAAAGCAGATGTGCTGCAACGTCTGCAAAATGAGATTATGTTTCTCTTTATCTGGCTCCGAATTGTTGTCTGGCTCCACGAATGACTTTCCGTATCACGGTTTCATCCCCGTCTTTATTAAGTACTGATGTGCATCGCGAGAAAGAGTTAAGGTAAATTGCGAAGGTATGGCTTGGTCACTACTAGCTTCATATTTACCAAAATGCGATCTAATCACGTGGGACGAGATACCTGAGCACTGAGAAATCTGAGAAATCTATTTCCTGTTGGTCATCGAGTATGCGTTGTGATGAAGCTGGACCATGTTCGTATTATTCCACAAATCCAAATCTGGATTGAAGGGGAACCGCTCTAAAGGTGAAAAAGTGAAAGCATTTCCTCTTGCAAATTTGGTTTGCTTACGTGTTCCTTCTAGAACCACATACGTGACACACAGAGTAATATTGCGAATAAGCAGATCCATTCTTAAGCGGCAGGTTGACGTTGTCATGTTCCATAGTTAATGCGAGTCAGCCTTTGGTGTGCATGAAATTCCGGCGTGTGTTGCGTGCTGCCAAACATCAAATAAATCATGTAGTGTCCGGATCCGGCCTCTTCTTTCTCTCTGGAATATTCCCTGCCGTGAGGAGGAGGGGTCTCTGGACTTCTTTCATCCACTCCCCTTTCCCTCAAAGTCAGTGCACACTCTCCTTAACTTGCTTCGTAATGAACGGTTCATTTTTTTACTTAAGAAAGTTACACTTTAAGGGAGAAGGGCACGATTTCAAAAATTTCGGTCCATTTAGATGTCAAGCAGATCAACTTATGCTAAATAAGAATGGTGCAATTCTACACTTTTTAGTCATCTAATCCAGGTATGAACCAAGTCACGTCAATTCTTTGCATTGACTCTGGTCATTCCGCATAACTTGATAAATGACACAAAAAGACAAAACTTTATTCAATGATGTACATACTGCATGAAAACCTTTGTAATTGTTCTTCCAAACTACATTATTCATTTCTCCTTTGTATTTATTATCGAAGAGAGGTCCAGTCCAGCCAGAGGGACAGAATCCAGGGCGTGTAAACATTGTCTCCTACGGAGAAACGACGAACGACAAAATGTCTAAACGCCCTGGACAGAATCCTAATAGAAGTGTTCCAACCTGAACAATGGAAACACAATACGTGTGTTCGTATGCATGTTAATGTATGTATATGTACATGCATGCATATGATGTGAGTTTTATGTATGACTGTTAATCGATTTTAATTTGTACCAGAGCATATTACAGACTTCTAGCTAATTACCTAACGTGCTAGCCATCAGTATGTGGCTTCCGCTAGACCCGAAGATAGATACATGCCTATCATCCGCTAGATACATGCCTATCACATTACAACGGGCAAAAACATTCTCTCTCTCGCTTTCTCCCTAATAAGTAGTCTGCTAAGTATATCGCCAACAAGTTGAATATTCGGCGTCGAAAATGAGGCACGATTTTCCCCAGAACCTGGAGCACTTAATGAGCGAACTAACTAGCGGATCTTCCTAATAGAAAGTTTGTGGCTTCGGGCGATCGATTGCTGGTGCAGGCAGGTCAACAGGAAGGCTGAACCAAATGTTTACTTTAGTGATTAAAAATCTTAAACTTTTACTCGGCTTTTTGGAAGCGAGCACGAGCCTGAACTGAGCTTAAATTTGGTCGCATCTTAAATATTTATTTTTAGTCCTTTTAGTTTGCTCAGATTGCGTAACTTTCGCCGATTACGTGTTCAAACTTTCGCTACTTGAGTTAAAATTATTGCATATGTCAAACTTGAATCAAGACCGATTGTGCAGACGGGTTTGAATATTATAAGTTATATATAAAGCTACTCTTGTAGTCAAATTATAAGGGTAAAATGTCTGGTCGTACTTTTAAAATTAAATAATGCTTTGGAGTTTACTTCAATTATTTCCCACGAATTATGACGTGCACGAGTATGTAAGCAGGTGGGCCCAGTTAATTACATTCTACCTGGAATCAAAAGGGGAAGTGTATAAAAATAGAAAGTCGACTCGCCATTAATTTGACTTACAATGCATTCGTAGATTGAAATCTACTTGGACTTTGGAGCTTCTCCATGCAATTTTAGCTCTTATTTGTCACAAGTTAAATATAAAGTTATAAAGTGATCATAATTTTTAGTTTGTCACGGTTTTGAGTCATTAGGAAGGAAATCCGATGGTAAATGACTCCACTTTTTGTTTAGCTAGCGAGAAAAGAATTCCTCAGAAGATCTAAATTTGCTATTTTACTCGTAAAGGTAAATTGAGATTTCATTTTTGAAAGACGAAAATTATACATACGCGTGTATAATTTGCATACATGGCGTTGAAAATACAGGTTTCGTGATGAGACACATGTCCCAAGTAGTAGAGAAGTAACGTGGTAAACGAAGCGTACTAATGAAAGTTGCTCAACATTGCTCGTAAATTTCGAAATCTGACGTATTTTACTCTCCACTTCAACATTTTGATATACAACTGAATCCAAAAGTATTATGTAAATAAGAATGTAACAAGTAGTACATAAAAGAGTTCAGTTTATAGTTTTCATTTGCTATACGGTTTAACTTTGTTAAATAATTTTATGCTGCCTGGTTTGCACAGAGTCTGAGTTATGAGACTTTTACTTTGTAACAAGCAGGAGCCTTTGTTGTCATGCTAAAAATGATATGAAATGTCACCCACCAGAATCTGAAGAAAAGTTTATTGCATCAGTAATACTATAAATTTTGGTTGTACGTACATAAATAGGTTCGCAGGGAAGTTCGTCTGTGTAGCAGATGTGTGTGCATTTTAATGTAAAGTACCTCAAATAAAAGTTTTATGAGACATCAAGATCTGCATCACTTTTTCTTCGGGTCTGACGGCTTTCTGAGATCAAATAAAAATGCTCAATTTTTATATATTTCACAACGAATATGATGTTATTCTGTTGTCACTTTTTCCGGTTGTACTCGTCCACGATGCTTTTGGTAGGCTCAAATTGTCCAATGGACTTGTGCTTCATTTGCAGAGTCCACATCGGAGGGCCAGGTGGCTCGTTCGTCGCCACCACAGGTTCTGGTGGACGTGGAATAGCTGGGACTAATGGCGGAGCTTCACTTCGTCGACTGGTTTTGTAGATACCTGATGAAAATGATACGAGGTAAAATCAAGCCAAGGCCAAGACACATGGAAAACTTATATGGTCCCCAACAGACCCACGCATCAAATCTGCGCCATCATTCGCCTGTGCACAAGACAAATCGACTTCATTTAATGATTATAAGCTTTTTGTTTTGACAAGAAACCCGAGAGCGGTGGTGAGTCCAGCAGTAACGGACACCAAAGTTCATAGGATAATCCTATTACATTTGATTCCTACGGGACTTGAAATCACATCAGGTTTCGTTACAGCACATTGATCACAGTTGTAGTTACATCTGCAACACAATACTGACAGGAGCAGAAAGCCTACTCCTCACCAACGTGCAATCTCTATCTACTTTCTACTTTCACCGTGCACCTCCGTCGCTGATAAAGGTGGGAGGAAAGGTTAGTCCTATTCGTAGTCCTGTGCACCGCATTCTCGGCCATTTATGTACAATACCAGCCGTTCAAAGCTTAATAATTTAGCAAGGGATTGAACGAGATAGAGAACATCACTTTTGACACTACACGACACTTGGTCAAACGTAATTGTTGAGATATGGCAGAAATGAGTCGCAGCAGTGGAACCAGAGACGTCATTCACCGAAAACCTGTGAAAATTGCATCACTGAATGCCTTGAAAAACCGATCAAATCTCAACGGTAGCAATTTAATCCTATATTTTATAGAGGGGGTAAAAAATATCGCAAAAATTTATTAGGCTACGGGGTGCGAGTTTTATTGAGGAAAACGCAATTTATTTATAAGATAAAATTGGATTGCAATGAAAATGTGGGAAAGTCCCTTACAAAACAATCTTCTGCACTTAAACCAGACGCACACACAGAGAGTCATGCAGTCGTAATAATTTGTGTAGCTGACAAAGTTATCTTCACATAAAAAACCCCATCAATCGATAGAAGGACGAGCATGCAATAATAAGAAGCTGTCAGATTTTCTTCTCAGCTCTAATCCTCGAGGGAGGAGAAGAAATAGATGATCTGTCAATGACAATGACGGTAAGGAACTACATGTACACGTGTACGTACATATACAGACGAATGATCAGACATGACACCCTCTGGATTACCACAAAGTCTATTCTCATCTTCCCTCGTACCTCGCTTTCTCTTTTGAGCACACACACCTACGTACGTCATATGCATGTCCCATGACGGAATCTTAACAATATGGTTTGACACAATCTCTCGCATTTGAATAAAATGCGACCAAATGGGGAATTAAGTCACGGGAGACTTTAGTAATCGAACATATGTAGAAATCTAGGGTGAAAGACTCACTTTTACTTTTCTCCCGAATATTGTTGTTCTTTGCGTTTGGAGGGGGTTCCAAGCTGGCAATGTACTCTTCCTCCCGTTCCTTTGCTTCATCTTCCAAATCCTCTTTTGTCTTTGGACCCTGCACACAAATCACATATTTCTTATAAATCATGTTTTGCATGCATGAGCAGTTCTCTTCATTTATTTAAATGCGAGTCGGCCAGCCGAGATGACATAATAAATCCCACTTGTCATCCCAACAATAGAAATACAAAAGCAATATGCCAATTACGTGTAGAAGTTCCTTTACCGTTTTATCCCTTTTCAATACCACTCCAACTTTCTCCATGACCGGAATCACTGCCTCGATAGCGTTCTGAACATCTCGGTCGTTTTCCGAGTTTTTTATCTTTACCAAAGTTTCTTCCAGCTTTTTCAAAAGCGTGGCATCTTCCGACATTTGGAGCACGCCTTTCAAGTCTGGCATCATGTTGACTGCTTTCAGCCGAATGTTGGGAATGTTGTCATCTACAAATGTGTAGGATTGTCAGTCGCGATTATTCAGCATAATTTTGTAGTGATTTAAGTTATGTACCAGTCATGAGCAAGGTGGACTCAAAAAAATGATCACGGTAATACTTTCTTGAGAAAATTTCCATGATTTTCTTGGACATGAAGAGGAACAGCATTCTGTCATGAACACTGCGACCTTGAGCGAAACCTGTGTGGATAATTTTTCCCAAGAAATTTTAGATTGCATACAAACCGTAACATTGCCGTGCACCAAAGGCTCGAATGATTGATTGAAGATCATGGCATAAAATTCGCTGGGGGCCTAACTTTGAACTTTGATGTTGGAATTGGAAGACTAAAGTTTGCATATAAACTTTGATGCGTATACAAAAATACGTTCTCTGCTATCACCTCAAAGAAACATGTGGGAAAATGATGTGCTTATGATATGCAAATACTACATACACTTAAAAACGAACGAATGTATATGTTGGTATGGTGGAGAAGAAAGTATGCAAGACATTGTGATGATTATCTGTTGGGGTTGTTTTTTTAGGAATGCACAAAACCAAGAAAGGTGTTTTCGAGCCACAATAATGGCTAGAAAAGAGACATTTAAACTCGTTTTTCCGAGTCCACGAACAGCCCAAACTTTACCAGGTTTGCTTTTATAGCTACACAAAATACCACAAAATGCGAAAACACGGCTTGGCCCAAATTCCAAATGGAAATTTAGAGATGGGGACGAAGAGGGACGTTGGCCCCAGATGTACTAAAGATCTCGTCTGCATACCTAAACGGCTATTACACCTCAATAAACAAGACTTTAAGCCAACACCTGCCAACCACCCAGAAACTTTGTGAAAAATGACTTCACTTAAAACTGCAAAATCCATAAATGCATAAATAGGAAAATACATGGAATAAGCTAGTCTGCTTTCACCACAATAACCATTTAAAATCCTTGAGCAGCAGACAACAAGATCCCTAGATTAGAAGTGTGCAGTACTATAGATGTAGTGCTTCTATAGTCGCCAAGCTATAAAACTTTCACCTCAATGAACATGTTGATGTAACCCAAGCCAACAAGAACTATTTGTGCACCATGTGCACCACGAATGTGGGCAAGGAATCTATTTACTGTGATAATGGTACGGATGCGAGGCTACCAAAAACCTCAGTAGTACGACAACACGTCAGAAATATTTTCCATTAAGAATGTACATCATATCACAGAACAAGAGTAAGATCTTTGGGCTGCCTGCTTTGTTGAGCAACACGACCATACACATACTTTCACTTTCCGTGAACAAAGTGTCGTCAGTGTCAGAGGACGCATTGCTAATCTGGAAAAATGTTATATGAGTGTCGATTCCATTAGGGAAGTTTTAATAGCCCCAATATTTCACCACCACCATAAACTTTCACCTAAGGGACAGTAATGCTATGGCTAATGGAGTTGGCCATCCTGTTCTATTTTTCTGGACAGGATTGCCGTGTGGGTGTCTGTTGCGCTGGCACAGAAAGGAGCTCCATTAACTCGTTTCCTCCTCCTCCTCCTCTAGTTGGCACAATTAAATTAATGGACCAATATTTCCTCACGTCTTCTTCGTCGTCGTGATCTCACCTTCTTTTATCCTCCTCCGAATCTCTTCCCTCTGGTGAGATCGTCGACAGTGGCGGAGGAAGGAGACAATCGCATCTGCTGCTGCTATTCTGCAAGGCAGTTGTCTCTGCAAACAATAAAATAAGTGGTAATTGTACCCAAGCAAAGCCGCAAACGCATGCTTGACCTTCTGTCCAACTAAAATTTTAAACACATTCTGCTCCCGAGCTTTCTGTGAATATATCGACGTAAATACCTATTTTTGGCTCACCTCTAACCGACTAAGGAGGAGAGCTTCACCACCTGCCCCTCTCAGATCTTGATGTGCTTTGCATATGTGGTAGGGTCCCATGAGTGTACTATAACCCTGAAGTGGTTTGACTCCATGGCCACATTTGCGCCCGCCACACCCACTCAAAGGGATGAAAACCACAAAAGTTACCAACTTCAAAAATCCACCAAAAATCCAATTTTGATCGGATTTTGATAAAATTTACATTTTTGTAATCCCAGATACTTGTTTGATCATATCCAGTAGCAATCTCAACTTTTTTGAAATTTTCGAAATTTTCGGGCATTTTCGGGCTGATGAATTATTCGAAAAAATTCAAAATTTCAAAAAAGTTGAGATATCTATTGGATATTATCGCACAAGTATCTGGGATCACAAAAATGTAAATTTTACCAAAATCCGAGCAAAATTGAATTTTTGGCGAGGGTTTGAACAAGTGAAAACAGGGCCTTTTTCGTGTTTTTGGCCCCTTTGAGTGGGTGTGACGGGCGTAACTGTGGCCATGGAGTCAAACCACTTCAGGGTTTTAGTACACTCATAGGACACTACCACATATCCAAAGCACATCAAGATCTGAGAGGGGCAGGTGGTGAAGCTCCCCTCCTAAGATCAGAGTGTTGGGTCAGCAAATGGACTTTGAGTAAGATGGCTCTTTTTTCATGCAAAAGTGCTTAGTGTCGCAAGAAAGCATTACGTAAGACGAAATTGAGTTTGATGGAATGAAATGTGTAATTGATTCTAGTAGAAACTAAGCCACATGTACATTACATACATCGTAATTCTTATTCAGAGTTTACTTTAGACTCCAGGAATTGCACAATACTGAAGAAGCAACTTCAAACTCCTTGCTATTGAGTGGGAGTCGAAATTTAATCGAATGTCTCAACTCGACCCATAATCCAATTTCTTCTTTAAAGAAATGCTTAAAGAAAAGGAGCACGAGAAGAAGGCGTGGAATGTAATCTAACTCCATTACAAAGTCAGCATTACATACTTTTATGTACAGTAGCCAGATCCTTTCTAAGAGAAACTGTGATTCGAGTACCAAGAACTGATAAAAGTCTTGGAATTTCTGCTGCATGAAATGATGGGCATCAATTTCAGTGGCAGATCGCGTGGGTGTGGCGGACCAAGTCTTTTCGCAAAAGAATTTGGTGAACTTTATGCCAAGGTTTATACGTTAAAAATAACGGGCAAATTCACGAACCATGTGGAGAAGTCGGTGGAACAGGGCTGGAACAAAGTTATTGTACACATAGTCCACTGGGAAGCAGAAGGGCAGAACGGATAATTGTTCCAACATCGTGGCGTGCACTCGCCAATCGTTCGTTTGACTCAGTCGCATCTCGCAGAACAAAAGCGCACCTCCAATCTCAACAGTTGCGTTCGTCTAGAATATGAAGTAATAATCATGAAATAATAGCATGCCAGTAAACAAAAACATAATAATTTCATCAAGAGAACCACCTGGATACAACTTGATTAAAAGAAAGTAAATGAGCACCCCAAATATATAAACTTAATCAAACGAGTTTAATTTTATTCTCATCTAGAAATCTCTACAGACGTTAGCTTTCAAGTCCTAGTGGGACCATAAATCTGAGAAAAATTCATTGCTTCTCAAACACTTTCCTACGTCTGCTGGAAATTGCGTAAAGAAGATTTATGAATGGAGAAAATCGTGTAAACAAGTTTCACTTGCTTGCTTTCTCCACAAACTGCTCAACAGATCTTTCCGGTTGTATATAGAATGCGATGGGACATGAAAGGCATGGCCGTGAATGGTGGCGTAAGGGGATACATACATGAATATATTTATCCAGGCTTACCATTGCATCTGGAGAAATCAACTTTGCTTGGACAAACGCTCGTAAAATATCTGCCAAGTTTGGCATGATAGCTTCAACCACGGTTATATCGTCGTCAGCAAGAGAATAAACGACCTCGCCATTCAGGAGGGCACCATCGGATCCCAAGTATTGCATAATCTGCATATCCATCCAAGTTCTTTCCCTTATACGTACATAAATGTTTAAGAGATCGCAAAACTTTTAATCTTACGGGATAAATATTCTTGGCCATTTTCGCTCTGACGGATGGGACAGGATCGTGCATCAAGTCGACAACTATGGGATGCAGCCCATGACGAAAATCCACCAAAGGTTTGGCGAATTTGAGAAAGGGGAGAAAGCTGGAGGCAATATTGGCTCGACAGGCCCAGGCAGAATCGTCCTTGACACCGTCATTATTGTTTCCTTTGATGAGGGTTAGAGCTGTGCCCGTTGGTTGACCTGCTGGAGAGGCTTTCGAGGTACTTGGGGCGCCTGTGCCAATCAGCGCTTCAAGCTGTTCAAAGCATAAAACTTTAATCGGCGTTTTAAAATATGGAAAAATGTGGACTTGTAAAATTTAAAATAAAGTTAAACTTAATTTTTAAACTTGTCAAGAGTGAAAAAATGTTGTTGGAGGAATGATGAAATGGAATAATGAAATGAAACTTACAGCAGAGTGACGCCTGTTAAATTCCATGTTGGCTCGGAAATTAATAAAGCCTGTGGGCATCTAAATTCATTAAAACAAAAAGTTTTTTAAACGAGATTAAAATGTTTTATGGAATAGATTGCAGTTCTCACGCTTTGCTCGTTCCCTTTCCCTGAAAATTGGGAGCTTGGGAGTCCATATCGACTCAGTTGAAGACATGCATCCAAAAACCACAACTTATCCGCATTGGACAGAATCCCACTCCCTTCATTCGTTCAAAGGTCATGCAGGTCAGGCACGATAGGGTACGAATGAAATGATGGTACGCAATTGTAAAATTACCAGAGATTATGGCTGTGACTTGTCCAAAGTGACTCGTGAATTCGGTGAGCAGCTCCGTATTCCCGTCCACGTACGCTTTCTTGACAACTTTCTTAAAAATAGGCATCGCTGTTTGGAAAAACTCGTTTGCTTTCGGGTCCTTCACGTTCATCAACATCACGGCCTTTCCTAACGCCCCCAGCAAAGCTGTCATAACGTGAGCTGCAGTAAATTACAAGTTACATAAATTACACGGTTATTTTGCTTATTACGCAAGTAGAACACAACTCAAAAGTGAAAGCACCCGCACCGTCCATGTCGTTAAGAAGATTGTTGAGGATGGGGAATACTTTGTCCTTTTCTTTTAATTTGACGATTACTTCTGGTAGTCGAACACACATTGTTCCTCGCACAACGGAATCCTTGTCCCGGCACAAGGCTTCCACCGTGGGGAACAGTTTTTTGGCAACGCTGTACCAATTCCAATAAGAATTCGATTATTCCGCAGTTTAAAATTAATGTAAAACAGTCCAGATGCCGAATGAATTGCATTCTCTATTTTTCGCCTACGCTTCGTCTGGAAGTTTATTTGCCAATTTCTCCATGAGTCGACCTGCCGTTCTCTTCGCGTTCACGGAAGCTGTATCTTTTCCCAGCCTTTCCACTACATGTGGGACAATCTAAAAAACATGCAAAATTAACAAGAACGTGGTACGTGTTTCCATCTACGTTTGTATAATACCTCTCGTTGTAAATCTGCAGAATTTAGCTGGCCCACGAGAGAGTCGAAGCAACGATACCATGAATCTGAAACCTCTGCGGGTATAAATAAATAATTAATCACGATGATCATTTTTGTATCGAAAAATATTTCCAATACCGATTCATAATATAATACATTGGGTCCGTATTTACCAGTATTAGCAGAGGAAACCATGATGGAAGCAATATTAATGAGCTGCCGTGCCCTTTGCAGGTTCTTGGGTAACAAGAACAGCACAGATCTGGTCACGCTGTCGGCAACTGCCATGTGAAATTCTGGGTCGAAGTTTTGCTTTAATTCCTGAAGAATTAAATACGCAGATAAATTCACCGAGAATGATCATCCATTTTCTAAATCTTGTGATTTTTACACACATTCTCAATAGCTGGGAGCAATTCCTTGAAAGCCCGATCTTGGTTGGTGGAGATCATTTGAGACAAGTTTTGAGCTGCAAAGACTTTCTGTCCAAACTCGTTACTTCTTCAAGGCCATAAATTATTTTAAAGAAAATTTACTACACGAACAAAAATAATATATCCTTGATTTGATTAGTACTGCAAAATAGCGAGGGCTCGTTGAAACTCATCCTTGTTGTCATCGTCCTTATGTCTCTGTATATCAGCAGCCTATGTACGTACATACGCATATGTTGTTATTAAAATAAGTTAAATTCATAGTATGGAAATAATGTAGTCCTACTTTGGCATCATAGTCAATGGGAGCATCAATGGCGAACTGGGCAATTTCTGCAGGCATATTCGTGATACTCCACGCGGAACCCGCTCTATGAACATCTTTGGCTTCGTTGCCGGAAGGGGTGTGATCTTTATCGCAACACTGAAACACATCTGACGCCACGGATGGAACTTTGCTCTTTGCGTCCTGAGAGCTGGAAGGGTGCGACATTTTGGTTTTTATCACGGTCCACTTATTATGCAGAAAAAAGTACTGGAAAATGCAGCAGCGGATAATCACGTAAGATTGCATATGAATAATAATGTTGCTAAGGGTATTCAACAATTTCAATTATTTCATTGGCGTCATCATCACAGTTGCCAGTATTGTTGGATACAAGTCGTCAGACCACGATGCCGCTCTTCAAGTCACTAGATATATGGAAATATGTAAACTTGACGCTACTTCCTCCCCTCCCGCCATCATCGTCATCACCCCCGCTGCCGCTGTCATCGTCCCCGCTGCCGCCGTCATCGTCCCCGCTGCCGCCGTCATCGTCCCCGCTGCCGCCGTCATCGTCCCCGCTGCCGCCGCCATCATCATCCTCACCACGACCACATCCAGGACCAAGAAAGAAGAGGAATAAGCAAAAGAAGAGGACAGGACCAAGAAAATGTCCTCCTCCCACATCCTCCCGACCGCTCCCCCATACCACCGAGGGTTTAAATCCCGTTTCCGATGACCTTTTCTGTCCGGTGTCGGGCTGCCCAGGACCATCATCTTCAGCAACAGATGAGTGGATAGAATGTTCTGCATGTCTTTTGTGGTATCACACCTCTTGTCTTCTTTTGCAGGCCATTCCTGAAGATGACTGGTTCTGCGCAAACTGTCCCCAAATACATACACAAATAGGCCCCCAAGTAAACTCAAACACACCGTCGCCTGCAAATCAGTCTACTCTAGGCACACATAGTCAAATTACACAGTCAAGCCCCTGTACAAATCCACGTGCATCACAACCAATTTCTACATTAAGTACACCACTTTCAAATTTTATATCTAGCAAAGCAACATGTACATCTCTCACATTAGAGTGGCTAAATAACAATATAGTCCCAGGAGGTATAATTGAGAAAAATCTGTTACATGAAGCGTATAGACAGGACTCGTTAGGCATTTGCAAACCCTTAAACGATGCAGAAATTGGGAAATTGATAAAAAATTCATTTTCAAACATTAGGACCAAAAGACTTAGGACAGAATTTCATGGCGCTTCGAAATATCATTACGTAGGGATCCAGTTAAAATCAGAACAAGTTCCAGAAACTGTTTTTGATTTCAAATCTATTATTTCCTCTCTTAGGCAAAATTGTCCAACTCTCAAACAATGCCCCAAGGCCTGTAGAATTCCGGTAGCACAATCAATCAAGTCAGCCATAGATAAATGCAACTGAAAACACACCAGAGGCATGGCACCTTCTTTTGACTTTTCCATATGTAACATTACAATGTGATTCAAGGGCAAATATAAAGAATGGTCAAAGTCTTAACAACAAAATTAGAAATAATTTATCTATTTTTGAATCCTTAGATAAAAATACTTATCAGGACTATCTCATTTCACTTTCATCCAAAAATTCAGTCTTTGATAAGTCAGGTAGCAAAATCAACGACATAGGGCCAAAAGTCATATCTAAAGTTTCCGAAGGAAATATTCGTGGCGCGATACGGCTTTTAACATCAGATGATGTTGTCGCTCCCAATTCTTCAGCGACTTTGGACACACTTGTAGAAAAGCACCCACAACAATCTTCAGACAATTTTACTGTTTTAGATGAGCCTAACATTCCACCATTTACTACGACAACAGAGCAGGTTATCTCAGCAATATTCTCATTTCCTAGTGGTTCAGCAGGGGGTTTAGATGCATTACGACCACAAATTCTGAAAGATCTAGTTTCACAACATACTGGTGACGTAGGAACTCAATTGTTAGAATCTCTTACAAAATTTTGCAATTTTATGTTAGCAGGAAAAGTTCCTTTAGATATTTGTCCTTTCATTTACGGTGCAAGTCTTACGGCCCTTAAAAAGAAATCAGGTGGTATTAGACCTATAGCGGTAGGTTGCACTTATCGTAGAATAGTTTCAAAGGTTTGTGTGAAGGTCATGAATCATGTCTTTCAGGATTATTTTAGTCCAGTCCAAGTAGGTTTCAACGTAAAAAATGGTGCTGAAGCAGGAGCACACGCTGCCCGTAGATTCTTTTCCTTTCCACATCAATCACCTACAGCCTTCCTTAAAATCGATTTTAAGAATGCATTTAATATGGTAGATAGAGGGAAATTGCTTTCATCCGTTCACGAACTTGTACCTAACTTTGTATCCTTATATTAATCAGTGCTATAGATTCTCATCCAGTCTTGTGTGGAATTCTTCTTTAATTGATTCATGTAGAGGTGTTCAACAAGGAGATCCGTTAGGTCCACCACTTTTCTGTTTAACCTTGCATCCAGTCATTTCAAATTTAGGGTCAGAATTTAATATGTGGTACTTAGATGATGGTACATTAGGTGGCAATTCTACTACAGTGTTAGACGATTTTCAACATATTATCTCATGTGCAAATGAAGTAGGTTTAGAATTGAACTTTGATAAATGTGAGGTTTCAGTTTTAGGTCCACAAACTAACACGCAATGTATACTAGAATCTTTCCAATCAGTTGCACCAGGTATTTCATGTATGACTCAGGAAAATGCTGAACTTTTAGGTGCACCTTTGACTCTTGAATCTATTGAACATGTTTTCCGCAAAAAGATTCACGCTTTTACTAACATGGCTGGTCGATTGCATTCCATTCCAAGCCATATTGCGTATTATCTCTTGAAACATTCACTAGCTATTCCACGATTAGTTTATCTACTAAGGGCAGCCCCTATTTTTAAATCTCCACATTTGCTAGAGGAGTTTGATTCATTGCTCCATAATGCCTTAGAACAAATTACAAATTGCCAAATTAATCCTTTGTCTTTAGAAGAAATTGCATTACCAATTAAATTAGGTGGTTTAGGAATTAGACAATCTGAAACATTAGCAACTCCATGTTTCCTTGCATCTTCATTTGCCACCACTGACTTGGTTTCTTTAATTTTGCCCTCGTATGTCACTGCTTTGTCCGATTCACTTGTGACCGAGGCGCAGGACTTGTGGAAGTCAATTAGTTGTGAAGAACTACCTCGCAGTACAATTACTTCTTTTCAATCATCCTGGGAAAGTCCAATTTTCAATTACGTATCTTCACGTATCCTGGAATCATCCACCACCCCAATAAATACTGCTAGGACAAGTAGATGAACATGGTCTACATGGTCTTTCATGTAAAAAAAGTGCTGGCAGGCACTCTAGACATACGCAAGCCAATGACATTATAAAGAGAGCCTTAATTTCTGCAGACATACCAAGCATTAGGGAACCATTAGGGTGTTGTAGGACAGATGGAAAAAGACCGGATGGTCCAACACTAATACCTTACAAACAGGGACGCTCACTAATATGGGACTTTACATGTACAGACACTTTTGCCCCCTCTTATCTCTCTCACACACTTAGACATGCTGGCACAGCAGCAAAACTAGCCGAGACCAAAAAACACAAACTGTACTCTGAACTTAAAACAAACTATATCTTTGTTCCGGTGGCTATCGAGACATCAGGAGTATGGGGGACGGAAGGGTTGAAGTTCATCCAAGATGTTGGGAGGAGGATGAAGGATGTCACTGGACCAATGTCGACAACTTTTCTCATTCAACGGATTAGTTTGGCAGTTCAACGCGGGAATGCGGCATCAATCATGGGAGCTGTCCCCAGTCAACGAGGATTAGAAGAATTATTTTATATTTTAAATGATATGTCGTTTTATTTACAAAAATCATGTAAGGGGCCGAATGGTGATCTCGGACGCCTATCCGGATCAAGTAAAGGTTTTCCCAACCCACCAACATCGGGTTTTTCCTCTACTCCCCAAGCCAACTAAGTGTATTTCATAGTTTATCAATGTTTATGTTAATAATAAATAATTCTAGTAAAAAAAAAAAGTATTATTTCTAGTACCAAACAGCGCATTTATTCTGAAAAGTTGCGAGAACAAAAAATGTTCAAAAAATCATAAGCAAGTAGACGGAAATAATAATGAATAATTTCGATCGTTTAAATTTAAATTTCAAGGACAGTGGAATTTCATCATTCTAAACAATTTTTTTACAACATATAACTTGACACGGAACGGAAGGAGGGGCACCCTCAACATTCTACTTAAATCAATAAATTAATCAAGGTCCTTTCTATTCATAAATTAACAAAAAACCGCTCAGTACTAATAAATTTGTAGAAAATATCATCTTAATCCAACTTTCCAAAGTTGCTTTTCGTAGCTTGTGGTAAAGTAGTAAGAGTAATTCTTCGCGGCGGTCGAGCCGAAGATGATGATCCTGAAGATACAGGCGACGGAGGACAATTAGGGTCAGTGACTTTAGGCGATGCAGATATTTCTGAAATGTTAGTTGTCAGACTAGGAACTGTTTCCGATACCGAAATAATTCTAGCTGATGTAATGGAATTTTCTGACTTGTGTTTGTTTTCAGCAGAAAGAGAATTGCCATCATCTGTAGCTGAACTGTTTGACGATTCCATTATTGGCATTGATTCTTCCATGACCCGCCTGAATTTTATAGGCCCAGTTAATAGTCGATGTTGTTCTTCAGGTGTTAGATCTCCTTGTTTTCGTTTCTGCGGGGCATTCGGTGATGTAACAAGGGGAGACACCATGGTTGTGGACAAGCGACGAACAGCAATTGGTTTAGCCGTCAACGGTGGAGTCATTGGATACTTGACAGTCGAATTTGATACTGATGAATCAGTGGCGGGCACTTTTTCTGTTCCATCACATGACTCTGGTTCACTATTCTCGTCGAGAACAATGACTTCTGGTTGACTCTGTTGTTTAGAGCTCGAATCGTCACCTCCTGATGTTGCAGATGGTTCTATCGCTTCAGCTTTTGGGGTCTTCTTAACCCAAGCGTCCATAAACGTTTTTCTTTTGGATTTGCTTGTTGGAGTTGATGAAGCTGACTCATTATTGTCAGTTTGCTTTGATAATTGGTCTTGAGTGGACGGAGATTGTTCTGTAATTGAAGCAAATCATACACATTTATTGTAGCTAAGTATTAATAGATTAGATTTCAACTTAGCAACTTAAAACTTAGCAAAATGTCGTCAAATTCTTGGGTAACAAATAATTATATTTTTTTTACCAGTCGGGTTGGACGACATCGTTGATATAACCTTCTTAGGCCCTGCAGGAGAAGACGAGGAGGAGGAAGCGGCAATATTGTCAAATAGAGTTGTAATCTTGTTGGATTGAACAACTGGCTTTTTCTTGATCAAGGGTTTCGTTTCCTTATCTTTTGCCGTTTTTGCATCAGGTTTCGGTTTAGGAGTTTTCTTTTTCGATTGTTTTTCAGGCTTGGGTTCAAGGGGTAAGATCGGGAAGCAATCACGTGTCAATACAGGAAACGGGTTGTCTGCCTCTACAGTGAATTCATCTCCCAATTCCCCCTTCTCAAATGTAATTATTGAACAGTAGCCATCGGTAGATGAAACAATCAGAGCTAGACCATTCGCTGCCCAAGTGATATCAGATATCCTTGCTAGGTGAATATTTCGGATAACAGCCAACGGTGAAGAAGACGCAGTATCACCAATTAACACTAAAATAGAAGTAACAATTAAGAATCAATGTTTATTTAATTCTGTTCTGTCTGTAACTATAAGCATCATGAATTTTTTAAACAAGTACTTTACCAGTGTCATTAGTAGCGACAGCGTAAACCAAACGATATGGCATTTTCATCAAGGCATGCTTATCATCTTTCTGGGTAGCAATCCTTCCGATGCAGGAAAACGATCGTTCATTCTTTTTTGGATGGACGATGCCTACGTTGATCACAAAGAAATAGTTTCTAGATTGTTGACTAATAAACAAATAATAGCATAAATGAACAAGTTAAAGTGGTTCCAACTCACCGTATGAAACAGATTTTCTATACTTATTGAAGTAAATGGGACAAAAACGGGTAGCAATGGAATATGAATCTAGGGTAGGAATCACGGCACAAGGATTTGTCCAAGAATGGCGACAAAAGACGATAATGGAATTATTGACTGAAGTCGTCTTCTTTTTAACTTTCTTGTCTTTCTTCTTATCACTCTCGTCTGCAGAAGAAGTTTTTTCTTCATTGTCCATCGCTTCCGACATATTTAGTGAACCGGAAGTGGTCTGTCCTGGCGGTAAAAGTCCTCCTGGAACAAGCAGCAACTCTCCTCTTGGTGAAAAACTAAGGCGGCGACAGAACGTTGGGAGAAATTCATCTTGAAAAAGCCGATTCACAAATGCTGGTGCCTTCTTTGTTACAGGAACTTCCTGTTGTACTTCAGTTGTAGCATCTTGAGCAAGGCCAGAAACTGGCACGTTGTTCTCTTTTTCAACATTATCCAACTTATTTTGTATATCGGCACTAATCCAATCGTCAGGGTATTTGAGTGCTTTATGAGTGGTTTTCTTGGTCTTGAGATCGAAGAATCGTAGATTTCTAAACAATAAAATTTTAATTATCAATAAACTCATCGCGTTCATGAACATAATATTAACATAGCATTTGTGGCTGACCTATCAATGCACATTGTCGCTGCGAATTCATGTAGTGGATCATATGCAACGCCATGAACGAACCCTGTATGTTCTTTTTCACTCCAAACATGTAGGGCTTGTCCCTGAACAATTCCCATTTAAAAACATTTAGCCAATTCAAGATAAGTTATGATTGCTTGTAGTGTAGCTTATGAATGACATTATAGTTGATGTATTAATTAAAAGATAAATTGCAAATTAAAATTATTAGTAAATTATCTTGAATCAAATTGATAATTTGAAATTATAACCTTCTTCACATCCCAGTACACTGCGGAGTTGTCGATTGAGCCGGATATCAAGAACAACCCATCAGGAGACCAGCACAAGTCGCTGACATCCTCAATATGTTTTCGCATAGACTTTTCAAACTGCCAATTCTCTTCGTTCTCTGTCGTCTTTTCGCCACGATTCCACAAAATTATATATGCATCTTAAATAAAAAAAAATAAATAAAAAAATATGAAATATGTTATTAGTTATCGTCAAACTACAAATAACTCTTAGTGACTTACCATCTCCTCCTGTCGCGATGTACGAACCATCAGGGCTAAAGCGGACGATGTTCAATGGCTTCTCATGCCTCTTTAATTCTGCCACGCAGGTTAACTCAGGCTTCAAAGTATCGGCAGCCTTGAGATGCCAGACCTAAATATCAAAGAATGGTCACAGTAGTGGTTATTATGCTGATTAATAAGTAGGAAAATTAGGTAAATGTAAAAGCATTACCAAAACTTGGCAATCGCCACCCCCACTCGCAATACGATAGAAATCTGCATCTCCTTTCGTGGTGGGGTCAAAATCGACAGAAAGAACGGGGTCTCTATTGTGCCAAGCGATTTGCGGGATTACAACACGCATTTTTAAGTAACAAAGAGTTAAACCACCCCTGAAGATGACAAACTCAAATAATTTAATTGTCTAAAAGTGAAAATCCGACTAAAGGAAAACTTTAATTAACTCCCATCCGAGCAGCGAAGGACGTCGTGAAAGAAGAAAAGAAAAGAAAAAAGTCGTGTCTTGACTTGTTCCAGTTTGCGAGGTCGAGTGTTGCTTGGCCAGAAACAAAGTCGACCTCTTCCCGCAATTGCTTCCCTCCTCAGAAAAACTGATTGAGCAGATGGGCAGACTCGTTGTCAGAGAACCCCAATGAACCCCAACAACCGGCAACGACATGCATCGAAATTTTGTTTATCTTTGCTTTCATAATAAACTCTAAAACTCATTAGTAGTGTTTTGTTTTTAGCAAAATGAAAATTGTTTTGCATGTTAATTACTAAGTAGTTGCTCCTGATTTTCACAGTTGACACCAGCCACGTTCTTACTTTAGTGTTAAATAATACATCAACAGAACAGCACGTACAGAAATATGGAGAAGCCTGTGTACATTTATAACGACAAATTAATAGCTGCCAGTAATTGTATCCCGCATCTCCGAGGACGGGTAAGATGTTTTGTTAAATGTACCCATTGCATGTTTGGATTGTCAACAATACACTTATATTTGTATATATTATTTTCAGGCTCAAATGGTTCATGAATTGATCAAAACTTGCGGATTGTTGGAATTTCTTGAGATGCGTCCACCCAAGCCAGCCACAACTGAAGATCTTCTTACTTTCCATTCCAGTTTGTACGTCGAGTTTTTAACCAACTCCACATCAGCAAACACTTTTAACAACGACTCAAGCCCTGGTTCAGAGGAAGAAGAGTTTGGCCTAGGTTTGACAAGATTTAATTTTTTTGCGTCTAGATACTAACATTTTATTGTATTTTAGGATATGACTGCCCAACATTCGAAAATATGATTGATTTTGGGCAAACAATAGCGGGTGGGACTATCGCCGCGGCAGGAGCACTAATTCAAGGGTCAAAGATTGCTATCAACTGGTGCGGAGGTTGGCATCATGCCCAGAGGTATATGATAAAATTAATAATAATCCATCCATCATTTCTGATCTATTTTAAGTTAGGTGAAGCTTATATGAGGTGTACTGTTTATTTATATTAGAGTGTTACGTATTTACTCGCAGAGATGAAGCAAGTGGATTTTGTTATGTTAACGACATCGTGATCGGAATTCAATACCTAATGAAACATTTTAAACGGGTGTTATACATCGATCTTGACTCCCATCATGGTAAAAAAAAAAGTTCACAAAGTCATGTATGCATGTACGTTTGAAGTCATTCAAATTTTACCATTTTGCACAGGTGACGGAGTTGAAAATGCTTTCAGTTACACAAACAGAGTCTTGACACTGTCACTGCATCATTACGAGGTGGGATATTTTCCTGGTACTGGTCGGATACAAGATGTTGGCTACAGTCGCGGAAAGTACCATTCAGTAAATGTTCCCCTTAAGAGTGGCGTTGTCGATGCAAGTTTTATCTCAATGTTCGAAAAGTAAGCTAGGTATCATTTTAATATTTGATCTAATTTTAATATTTTTGTTGCATTTGTAGAGTGTTTCAATGTGTCGGGGAAAATTTTTGTGCTGATGTGATAGTTGTTCAGTGTGGTTGTGATTGTCTATCAGGAGATCCATTGGGTAATTTCAACTTGACGGAAAAGAGTTTAACTCATTGTGTCAAAACAATCCTTCAGGCAAACTTACCAACAATCTTTTTGGGTGGAGGTACAATGAATTTTCGGATTCACCTTAATTACCCAGTAATTGTATCGTTATTTCCCTCTTACTTAAGGTGGATATTCTCTGACCAATGCGGCAAAAACATGGACTGCATTAACTTTCACTATTCTTAACCGTGAAATCCCATTTGATATTCCAGAGCACGATGTAAATCCAAATTTCATTAAATATTTCTAAATCGCGTATAGTCTTTGAATACGTGATATTTTCTGTTAATTTGGCTGTGTAGTTTTTCCTTCACTATGGACCTGATTTCACATTCCAAGTTTCAGAAGGATTGAGAAGAGACGAAAACACTACCGATTACTTGGCGACAGCACTACAAGAAATTAAGGGTATGTTAAAAATGTGTAATAACTAGTGAGAACGTGTGTGAGATACTTAATATTCGATTTTTAAATTGCAGAAAATTTAGAGAAAATCCCCAAAATTGCGAAATCATCTAATATTACTTCAAATAATAATTTCGAATCCCTTGATCCTGTTTGTCAGGGCATTTTATGAAATTCGTGATCATAGCGCATTTAAAATTATATACATATGTAATGTTATTGTAAATTCTGTGTAGTTTTTTGTTTCGCTATTATTAATTTTCTGTATAATAAATTAATTTCCTTGAATTTTGTGTCACTATCAAATCAACTCACAAGGGACACTCACGACCTGTCGTTTGAGTCCAGGGTACCCACTATGTTTTTTAGAATCTACTAGGACCCCAGATGAAGGATTCATTCATATTTCCGTGTAAAACTCATATTTGGCGCCATGGCGTGGCGCCAAATTCGCCAAATTTGATGGTTTTTCATTTTAAAACTGCCATAACTTTTGAAATCCTGGACGGATTTTCAAAATTGTTTGCAAAAATCATGACAAGGAGTTCAACTTTCGTATTCTATGAAATTTTTTTCAAAATTATCGTTTTTAACTTTTCGCAAAATTTCGAAATTTCGGGTTCGTCGAAAAAATGCTAAAAATATCTCAAAAATTAAAACTTTTTGATTTTTATTTTTTTCTCTAAAATTTCAACTTTTCTGATCATTTTAAGCATAAAATTTTAAAAATCCGACATAAACTGCAAAAGTTATGGGGGTTTGAAATTGGTCGAAAATGCAAATTTTTAAGTTTAGCGCCACGCCATGGCGCCAAATATGAGTTTTACACGGAAATATGAATGAATCCTTCATGAGGGGTCCTAGTAGATTCTAAAAAACATAGTGGGTACCCTGGACTCAAACGACAGGTCGTGAGTGTCCCTTGTCAGACTTGAATAGCATGTTTAATCTAATCTCACATTCCCTGTTGTACATGGGAGATTCACAGTTCTTCTGACCTTGACGTGACATGTGTTGTTTAACCAGTCCAAATGGTCACATACACAATTAATTTTCCCATCTAAGTAATTACTGAAAGAAATCACCTATATAAACTAATTTTTGGGCGGTCTAAAAAATTTAATTTTTGCCGAAAAATGGCAGACAATAAGCCAGCATTAACGGATGCAGAAATTGCTCAAATTTGTAAATCTAAGGATCCAGCTACAAGTGTAAGCAAGCCGATACAAATTCTGTAAAGAGACTTACATGCAACTGACTTTGACTTAATATAGGTTAAATTATTAATTATAATTCCATTTCTTTTAGGATTTTCTTTTCCAGCAAACCATGTACCGCATAAAGGACCCCAGAAAATCACTTGAGTTTTACACCAAAGTTTTGGGCATGACCTTGTTGAAAAAGTTAGATTTTCCAGGGGCAAAATTTTCTCTTTTCTTCATGGGCTTCGAAGCTGAAAGCGATGTTCCAACGAATGACCAAGAACGCACGGTCTGGGCCATGTCCAGGAAAGCGACTTTGGAGCTAACGCAGTAACTTTACTTTCACTTGATTGTTACGACTTTATAAAAATTACGCATATTTATAACTAATTGGGTATATTATGTTATAGTAATTGGGGGACAGAGAGCGATCCGGACCAGTCGTATAAAATTGGGAACGCTGATGGCATTGGATATGGTCACATCGGCATCTTGGTTCCAGACGTGTACGCCGCATGCAAACGGTTTGAGGAGCTCGGGGTGGAATTTGTCAAGCGTCCTGATGACGGACGAATGAAAGGTTTGGCGTTCATCAAGGATCCGGATGGCTACTGGATTGAAATATTTTCCACAAAGACGGTTGCTGCAAATACATAACGTTTCTCGGTTCAGAGTCAAGGTTTTCGCATTTGAGGGCGTGTTTCTCGGGGGACTAATCTTATTATTTCTGTTATTGTTGTCGTACACGATTGCTTGACATTTAGTATCTAGGTAACTCTTGGCTCTTTTAACGGTTGCGACAAATGGTGGAGTTACAAATAAAATAATTATTTTTTTAATCGTTGGTACACGTCCCCTGGGCCTGTGTACCAACGACTTTGACCTTTAATAACTTTTGAAAGGGCAGACATAGAGACTTGATTCTTAAAGATGAAATCATCGTAATTTTTAGCTTGATTTTTTAAGCAAAAAATCTCGAGGCTACTATTTCGAGAATTAAATTTGAAATCTGCAGCGTGCAACCTTTATTTAGCCCGAGTCAGGGTCAGTGTCAGCTTCTAAATTTTAGTCAGACGACCTGCACCAACTACTATTCGTAATCGGCAAAAATGTTCCCATAATCCAGCATGCAAAATTTCAGCTCATTGACCAATTTTAAAACCAATACGGGTCTCAGTCTTCTGAGACTCAGACTTCTGAGACTTTTCTGGGCTGGGCCCACAAAAATATTCATTTTCATATTCTTTAGTCTGATGTGCCCTTACCTATGATACAGAATTTCATTTTTATTCTACCAATATAAAAAGCAATGTGGGTCACCTTGTTAAATCTCTGTGGAAAAAATCTTAATATTTACTTCATATTTTTCAATCTGGTCTACCCCCGCGGGGTCATGCCAAATTTCAGTCTTCTACGAGTGTCTGGAGCGAATTTCATCTTTTTAATACAATTTTTAAAAATCGATATGGGTCACCCCCTTAAAGGTCCCTCCACATAAAAATGTTTTAATTCATATTTTTTCATCAGGGACCATTAGCAATCTCTGCACTAATTTCAGCTCGATTGGATAATTTTCAACAATCGGTATGGTATCGGGTCCCTCCAGTCGAAAATTTTCCCAATTTAAATTCATGTTCTTCAATTAGACACCATTAGCAATCTCAATGCCAATTTTCAGATTTTGAAATACTCCACCCACCCAGATGACCACCACCGGTCAACCACTTAATCGATTTCGCCCATCTTCAAATTTAACTCCTCATTTGCCACATACTACACATACCAAATTTAAAGTCGCTAGGACGAGTTTAACGAAAGTTATCGTAAAATAATCGAACGGACAGACGGACGGACATGACGGTTCCATAAGCACTTTGACTGAAAATTACATTTCCAACTGTAACCAATGACATTTTCAACAATTTTTAGTTTTCTAAAAATGAAAATTTATTTTGTAACTCGGCCATTTGGCGTAACCTTATAGATTGATAAAGTGTCAAATAATCTTGGTTGTCGTATGCCTCGACATCAGTTACCATATTTGCGCCATGCATTATCGATATTTTATCGGCACTTTATCACTCTACAAGGGACCCTAAAATTAACTGGATACTAAAAGTCAAGCAATTTTGATTGCTGACAATTTTGAATATGTAAAAAACGTGTCAATTGTTCCCGGATTTTATGTTCATTTACAAAGTCGGTTAAATTTACATAATGTGGAATAACATTAAATTAATCCTCGAATCAACCCCCCAGTGCAAAAACCTTCATTCAGAGTTATATGAAACGTACATATATACTTCGCACGATATTATATTATCTAAATTGTTCTACTCAATATGCTAATAAATAAATTGCTTGCAATTTAAATACTTTCAGTTTTCAAAAGTTTTTATTCAATTTCCAAACATTGTACGGACCACACAACCAACTTTTTGTCACTTATCCGTCAATTATCCTTAAATATTGTACTCCGATCATCATATTTAATTACTGCTAACGAAAGTAACATTCCTAAACATACATATTTCGAGAAATCTAACAATCCCCACGCACACGCACTCTTGCATGCATAATATTTAACAATTATTAATTACTCTATGGAACGAGTACTTTTTATGAATCATAATATTTTTAGGGTTAAATTACTAAAATTATTATTTATTATAAATTGTGTTTGTATGTACAACATAGCAAATGAAATGGTGCGACCAGAACAAAACTTGTGATTGCCCGAATAAATATATTGTTTCGAAAAGAGGGCATAGCCTACACGGGTGGGTGCGGAGCGTGGTGTGGTGGCGAAACAATACTTTTTTGCTTAAAGATAAGGTGGGTAACTTTTTATTTTCTAAAATTATTTACTCTGATCGTGTATGCCGAATTTGTTGACCATAATCCTGCTGCTTTTGTATTTATACATTATTACGTGCAAGAGTGACCTATATTGACTAAAAAGTGACTGCATTTAAGAAACGCTGCACAACAAGATTTGTGATAAGCAAATTAAGCACGTCATTAATTTCTACAATTTCACATTGTGCTGATATCCAATTCGTGAAGAAGAATGGTGGTCATACGTGTATGTCCAGAACCTTAAGTTTGGTATTGTTAGCTAATAATTCAACATGACTGACGCATATGTCCGTGTTGCTGGTTGTGAATGATTGATTCAGTTCAAATAATTTCCAACTTATCATTATTAATTCTATTTAACCTACTTATTACATACATACCATAAGCTTTAAGTTACAATTAACCTTTGTACAAATTTGCCACGAAAGACGTTAGATTTACAGCTAAATATCCTACTCCATACACGCATAAACTTTCATATGTGTATATTTTGTGTTCCACTGATTTTGTGATTGTTACAATTTTTAGCAAGGCACATTCTAATGATGAGACGATTGAATTTTACAAAAAGAAAAAAAAGATCAATAATGAATGGGACAGCCTAATTTTACAACTCTTTTACTCTTTTTACCTTCTTTTCTGAAAATTAAATGTAACACAAAAAAACGGAGGAACCGAGATCTGGCTCTAAGTCAAACAAGTAAATATTTTTCTTAGATTATGTTCTCTTTAAAATTATGCTTTTAGAGATCACAAACGCTGGCACTGGATTGCTTCGTAGATAAATTCACAAAATAGCGTGAATAATACTCGGCCAGCAGTCTATAATAGATTTTTCGAACAAAAAGACAAACATGAACCAAGAAGAAGCGGATGACCATCATCATTGTTATCGATAAAGTTACATTTTACACGCTAACTAAAAGTATCTACACTTTCCTGCATGGTAAGTAGAACTATAAAAACTATACATTTTTTAGTAACCTCTGTTTTTCCATCGACTGCTTCAAGTACAGCATAAGAATTTTTTTCTTGGTAACATTTGATCCAAAAAAAACCAAACTACATACAAATACATATGTAATAATGTCTGGCTTAACTCAACGTGTAACTAAAATGAGGAATAATTTGCATACATTCATTCACGCTTATAACCACAGCAAATATACCGTCTTATCCCAACAGGATTGAAATATTATTATCATAGCAAATAAACTTTTTTACAAATTGTTCCCTGTACCATTCCAATCAATGTAAATAGTGCCACACCGAAGCACGGCTTATTCTTAATTTAATCATCGTAATAAACAGAACAGCACAAAATAATGTATGACGCTAAAATGATGAATTAAAAAATAAAACATTTATCGCGCATTTTACTTTTATGGATGTAAATATGTTTATACATAAGTAACATTATCCACTGTGGTCGAGGTTTTTTTGGGGCGCCTCATAAATCAGAAAGTGAAATGGTTATAAATATTCCATGGCCGCTTGTCTTTACAGTCATCAGAGTCTGGTTTTTCATAAAACTAATAATTCCTAGCTCATTATGATTCAAAATGTATGAACCAGCGTTTAGAATCTTATCAATTATATGCGACGCATATAAACTATGCAGGTTATGTACAGTTGCACTACACCTAGCCCTTACTTATAACAACTGAGTCGTCACAAAATATATAAATATTTATCGTAAAATTTGTAGTTTGGCCCTAAATGAAATACAGATAAATATATGTAACTCGTCTTAAATGCAAAAATTACATAACTAGAAATATTAAAGATCGATCATAAATTTTCGATTTCTCTGGTTGGTTAAAGTACCGGGTATACATTCTCTTCGTCCTCAAGCCACACACAGTTCCACAAAAAGTACGCAATAAACTATGTGCTGTAATATGTGCAAGTATTGGAAATTACAGAAATCTGATTTAGTGACTTTTCGTTACAATATAATTTTTCCGTATTTTTTTCACATGCTTTTCACGGCTTAATAATTTGTGATTGGATTCCATTTCTTATTTAGATATTCCTTAAACTAATTAGGGTAACAATCGGGTGAATAACTTTGATCGAAGCAGAGGTCGGAACTATATTCCTCCTCCTTCTCCTGCATAGCTCTGGTACCCCTGTTGTGATCCATACGTGCTGATGGTGAAAGTGATATGACAAAAATGATCACAAGTAATAGTAGAGAGCATTTCTCTTTGTGTTGGTCATCTCGAAGAATCATCGCTATGTAAATATGGATTGGTAAATTTGGGCCGTTGGTTGGTTGTTGTGCTGGGAAAGCGTAGAAGATTAGGTACATTTATCAACTTACAACTAAATACTACAATTAATATATGTATGTATCTTCCAGCTACACTATTGTATTAATGTGAATTATAATTTATCGAAAGAGCAACAACGACACATGCATTGCATTGGTTCACGAATGGCAATGCAATGTGTGTGTATTAGTAGAATTTCATCACTGTCGATTAATGGATTTCTTCTTCGTTTTGGGAAAAAGTGTTTTGTGATGTCGCTCTCAATCGTCTTCCTTCTTGTCTGGTTTTAAGTCAACCATGGCGTGTAATTCTTCTGGGCTGTATCTGCAAAGAGACGACCAATAATGAGTAACGAACGTAGGTTGCATCATAACTTGTATCACCACTGAAACTATTTGGATCATTCATACGGAGGAAAAAAATGAGAGGGGAATGAATTTCAAACGCTTCTCAACATTCTCTGCTCCCCCAAAGCCCAAAGTTGTACAACAATGAATTTTTTGGGGTGACAGGTGAAAGCTCAAGTCTACACGAAACACCACTCTCAACCTGTTCTCACGCTTCCCATTGTCAATTTGACTCTTATTGCGTCATGAACTACTTTATAGAAGGATCCTCATAAGAGCGGCCGCGGATCATCAACAGAAGCACAAGATCATGTTGAGTGGTGGTGTAACACAATCGAAGAAAAAAGTTGTTGAGAAATCCAGAAATTTTGACAATAACCAAACACTCAGAGTGGTGGACATAACATGACAAAAACCAACTCACCCCAATAAGCTCTGCAAGTCACATCTAAGGGAAATAAATATTTCGACAATTCATACATCTGTTTATGACTCAGGACTCGTGGAGTAAATGAATTTGTTGGCACTCACACAAAGCGATACACGTAGCGTTTGCCCGCAGTTTTGTGGATAATGTTCTTGTCGTAGTAGTAGCGCAGGCCACGACTCAGCTTCTCGTAATTCATCTTGGGCTTGTTCTTGCGAATTCCCCACCTCCTGGCAACCTCATCTGGGTCCGTGAGCTTGAATTCCCATCCATCCCCCGTCCATGAAATAAAGCTCTGGCAGGTTTTGTCTGTCAAGAGCTCCAGGAGAAATTGCCACAATTGAATTGGTCCAGAGCCAGTGAAACATGGTCCACTGCCAGGGCCTGCACACACATCAACAACAATTAACGTCAGTCTGCACATGATTTTTTCATCTCATCTTTGAAAAGACCTCTACAAAAGCATTTCACAACGTTAGCTTACCTGAGTAGCCACCCAGCATGGCTGGAGGAATGACTGGTTTGATATCACCGTTGGAGACATGGGTGTGATGGTGGGTGGGGTACTGTTCTCGATGGTGTGAGAGGTAAGATGGGTGAGGAAGGTGGTGGGAATTCAGCTGGATGTCGACAGGTGTGTTGGCCCCACTTCCGGAAGCAGTGGTGGATGTGACCCCATTGACCCCATTTGGCGACCAGTGTTCCGGCGTCTGAACTCCCGACCCAGGTACGGTTTGGAACGGTGGGGAGGAGTCGTAGTGGCCGTGATGGCTGTGAGGACTGTTCCCATAAGCGTCACTGTACCCATCCCCGTAACGATCTGTGAACACGTTTACATTGTACATCATGATCTATTTTTCTGCTTATGCAACATTTTCAATTGTACGCATGTATGTGTATAATGGCTAAAAATGTCTGCTATTATGTCATAATATGTGCATGCATACAACGTAATGTGCTGTCATTCTCTGCAAGATCGTTGTGCCATGCAACAATAGTGCAAAATATTACATGATATGAAATTAAATAATGCGTATTCGAAATTTACAACCCTAAACGCCAATAGTCATGCCCCACCCAAGAGTCAACCCAGTTCTCTAGTGCCGCTACTGTTATACATTACAAATCTCGAATCTCGACAAAAAATATTCAAGATAAAAAGAGGTTGGATTTTGAAAACAATTACCACCAAGGTATCGACGACGACGACGGCGGCGGCGGCGGTGGTGTGGGCATAGCCATGTGTCAAGTACAGATATCATCATGTTGCTTATACGTAGGTATGGATTATTAAGTTACATCAGCATTATTCGATTCAGCAGGGTGCATTAATGCAGTTCCGCACTTTAATTCTGCTTTTGCCCAAAACTTTCCAATGTGTTATTTGCCAACGGAATAATAGAACTGCGAACAGAATCTGTTATCACAACGCCACCAATTTTCCACTCCCGTTCACATCTCTTGAGCCAAATTAGTTAGATAATAGTCTCTCTAAAGTGCATAAATACTTGGAATAAAATCCCCAATTTACTAAATGCTGTACACGCATTATGCTTCACACTCGGCAAGTTTTCATCATGCTTCGCAGCTCAGACGAAATCGAAATCTCAAAGGTGAACCTAAATTAACCAAATGCATACAGGTTTACATGTCGTAAAAAACAATACTTTAACTGCTACCGATCTTTCTTGATGAATTCGTCAGCACCAACAGCAGCAGAAAATAATGCTAATTAACTTGACAATGGTGTCCAAGAGTGCTAATTATTTCCTGGTAATTCAACGGCTACATATTTATCTCTTAAAGCTCTAAAGACTCGAGCAGAGCCAGGACCTCCCGTGTATGCATATGCACAACATGTAGTCAAATCTTGAAAGAAAACTAAATTTCGCTTTGGAAATATTATGGACTTACTTCTTGAGAAACTCTTGTTGATGAAGGTGGTCTGTGGCTGGAAGGCCTTGTCGAGGAGCGAGGGGGAGTAAAACTCTGGAGAATTTTCGACATATCCAGGATGGGTGTTGTTGTCTGAAATGGAGTGGTAGTCCTGGTCGGCGTCGTACCCTTGGGGAACATACCCGTTCTCGTCCCCACTCCCCGCACCGGAACCACTCGGTGGGCCTGACGCTGTTCCGTTGGAGCTCGAGCCCCCGTTGGTCAGCTCACTCAGTTGTTGCACCCCATCCCCGAGATGGTGACTGTAACCTGAGGACACAAAATTGCACATTTGTATTTATTATTTATAATTACAGAGATGAAAAAAAGAGAATTAAATATCCGAGCATTTGAGAATGGGCAGATTTCACAAGTTAAATTGTACTGCTTTCTCCAGAAAAACTCTTGAGAATCAATGCAATAACGAAAACTTAGAGCCTCAAATCCCATCATATTTTCCACTTACAGTAATGTTAGGAATGATAATGATGATTTATTATATAAGTCATCAAATGTCGACAACGCCCAGCCAAATAATAAATATCACCAAAATGCTCATCTCATATTAAACCATTCTCACTTGTGAATCTCTTGAGAATGACAATTACAGAGGACGACCTCATCTCAAGCCAGCGTGTCGCAACATAATGACGAGAAAGACGATGAAGACGCGAGGTCTCCCATAATGCGTCGTACGTGTCATTATGTCATCTCCAATTGTAATGAAATAATCATTTTTCTCTCAAATCACAATAAGTCACGGCTGCCACACAGGCTAAAAGTGATTTAAATGAGAGATCATCACCGGAATATGCAGAGGTTTGACTACTGACTATTCGACTCATTTGAGACGTGTGAGTGGATGGCAGGAGCACGAATGAGACGCGATGAACCACCTACAGCACTGCACCTACGACTACAAACGCAATAAAATCTGTTATTCACCTCTCGCCATCCATTACCTCATGCATCTCATTTAGCCCACGAGTCGAAAACGCCTATTTCGGAAAACTTCGTCGTGAGCCTTCTCCGTAACCCACTGCAGATTCGTTTGTACTGACTTTTATTTAGTCAAATTTTAGCTATTTGCATTGGTTCCCTGCTCATTTTATGTGCACACTATTTTCTAGTGCTAAAATGGACGAGAGCATTGTTATTGCTACTGCCAAAATTTGAATGCATGCAAATTGGGGAATAAATAAAAATGAAACGCGGACTGTTGATTATGAGTGGAGGAGGAGGAGGAGGAGCTGATGGTGAATGAAATGTGGAATCAGAGTTCAAAAGTAGAACGCCATGAAAGTCCCGTAATGTGCTTATCATGCATATAATTAGATTACATTTATTTTTATAGCGTGCAACGCAACACTTTAAACACGTACGCAATGCAATAACATAATGCATTGTATCAAAATCTGAACTTATTTAAATGACGACTCCTCGATTAACATGGTCATTACTGTTTTCCTGTTATTTTTCGTAAAGAAGTGCTACATATCGGAGAGGACCTGGTTGCACAGAAAATCGCATGTATGCTAGATAGTCGTCTCCCCACGATGCAGTCTCATTTCTGAATTGATGGATACGTAACACGGAGAAGAATGTGAACGTTTTCAACCTTCCCCTTGCCATTGGACTTTGTGAGTGCTTGGAATGTTCCTCTCTCCTCAGACTGTGAGAACTTAACTGTTTTCGAGTATAGATTGGAGATAGAGCATATTAATTTTATAATTATGAGAAACGCAGGTCATTCCCTTTGTGTGTATTACTGTGCGAATTGATGTAAATACGGAATTTCTTATTTACTGGTGCAGCTTAATAAGAACGGAAGTGGCGTCGACGTCGTCAGTGATTTGAGCCATTGTTCGAATGGTAATATACACACAATAATAATAATAATGATGAATATAAACTAACTGGAATTTTCTCATCAACTCTGCTCTCCCTTAACTCACATGCTTTAAAACGAGTACATCATACATATGTAGACCTCCTCAGCGACCCATCACCTCACCATCATCACATGCATGCATATTGTTCTAGGTTGACTGATGAACTTTCCAGATTTGATGAATATTACTGCTACCACCAACTTTCTGTACTTATCGTCAAATCAGCGGAAGACAGCGTTTTCGAATTTCTCAGGGTTCACTTCTACATGCTACTCCTCAAAGTTGTTCAATTAGCGTGTGATGATTCGACTAATCAAAAAGTTTTAGCAAATGAACTACATTTCGCATTTACGTAGGAGCAGCATTTGGAGGTGGCTTCCTCTTCCTGTGTCATCCACCTTTCTCTCGGGTGGTGACGTGACCTTTGCAGCAATTTCTGCCTGATTTGAAACCCAACTCTGCCTGCACAACGGTAATTAGCAACCCTTTCAAGGCTGTAGGACGAGACCACCTCGTACGACCAACAAGAACAAGATTTTGTTTTCATTAAGATATGCTTAAATGTGTACGTGCGTACGTATGAGAATGGTCGACGAAGAAAAGAAGCGTTGGTTTGGTGTTAGATTAACAAATTAGTGTTATCTTTTGGAGAGGCGTCAATGCGAGGTGATTCGTGTAAGGTTAAGCGAGCGGATGTGTACCTCTTCTTTAATGTCCACTTAATGATATTCCAATAGTTCATTGGATTGGTATTACAAATTTAAACCCCATTTCAATGTTTAACCATTTGCGGAAGTAAACATCCGGCTAGCTTCACGCCCGAAAGCTAAACTGAGGCATTAATAACCACCCCACAGGCCTGGCAAGGTATGCTGTTTCAAAAATGAACACAGATTTACTATCATATTTAGCTCGTCAAATGTGACAGGTGAGTTTGCATGGCAGGCATATTTCATACAACGATGTTGATTCAGAATTGGAAGAACCTCCACACGCAAAAAGAGCGAATGTTGATACTTTAAATAGCTGCTTACATATTTCAACAGTGAAGGAATGCAAATTTTCTCATCTTGACTTAAAACTAATTACTTTTTGGAATTTATCTGTAATCTCGTCTAACCACACATACATTTGTGCAAAGCAAAATACACGATAAGCAAATAGCACAGTTATTGTTTCCTTTACAAACTGTCTGTACTGCACACGAAATGAGCCCAAATGAATGCGTAAAAATCTTATGTGCATTAGCCATACAAATGCTACGCGTTTAAGGATCCGGTGAAAGGGGCAGATAGTAAAAAAAGTATCCACTGCTTCCTTATCCAAAATGAAGAAACTCGTGTTTCCTTTAGGAAAAGGGTGCCTTTTAATGGATCGAACGACATTATCCAAGAATTTTCTTCTACTCGAGGGACAGTGATCTTGTAGAATTCTGAAATTTAGCCGTGGTTCCAGTTGGATACAAAGAACTTCCGCTGGTTTCCAACTCCCTTCACCACAGCATCCCTACCACCAAAGTCTCACAAGGACACAATCCAATGATGCTCCAGTTTTATGTTGCATGCTAGTGTGCTAATTTGCTACTGAATATGTATATGCATCTCAAGAAATTATCCCGCTTTTAAAGCATATGTTTCCAGGAAAGTAGGATCTCTATCGTAAAAACCATAGGCGGGAGCGACTAGCATGGAAATCGATTAAAATTGGAGTAAATCCAAAGCCATTAGAAGGAGGGGCCTGGTGCTTCCTCCCTTCAACCTGATTCAACCTGAGTGAAATCATTTCCGAAATCCAGCAGCTTCTGAACTTGAATCAAAAACGGATATCCGGCGACAAATGTAACCATCATCCCCCATCATCCACGCAGACCCACGCATTAAGGGACACCTTGCTCAACATTCGTGCCTTCAAGTGATTTTTTTTACCGTAAATAGTTCCTTCCTTTTTAACCATTCCCAACTTGTCAGTGTGGCCATGCAGGCCCTTAAGTACCCACAAGCACGACACTCTACTACCGACACAGAAAAAGCCAGCTACCGTCTGCAACCGTCTGTCACTGTAAATTTTGGTGGGATATGTGAGTGATTTGAGAGAGACAATAAGTCTCCCACAGTTTTACAACTAAAAACACAATCAGGCATGACAGGCTACAACGTAATGGATGAGTTAGAGCAGGGCTTTTCCAATATGAAGAGAAAGCCCAATTATGTCCACCAGCCAACCAACTCACCAACGGTCACAATAAAACCCTGATTTTATCGCTCATTCAATTTAAAATTGAATTATCTCAAGTATGCAGAGAGCGATGGTGATAAGGAAGCACAAAAAACCGAGAAAATATTGATCTCATCATGCTCGTGGCTCGATTGTATCTCAATCATCATCGTGCCCGTCCACTTAGGACAGCAACAAATTACCACCGTTTAGTAAGGAATTGTGCGTCTCAGGTATGCAGACCAACCTTCCTCCCTTCGTATAAGACTACGTACGTTTTTTTATGCACTCAAAAGACAGAGTATGGATCCGAGAAGTGTATTTTTATTTCGAAAAGACATCATTAGTTCGAGCAACTAGAATCCACCATCAAAATACAATTATTTGCTTACATCACACATAAAGTGTGACTAAGAGAGTGAGGTAAATAAGTGAGTAATTTTCCGACAAAGGTATCTCGTCTGCGTCTACGACGTATAAGATTTGCACCTCACTATAATTAAGTCACACTTTAGATCTACCCCATACTTACACAAGTTACTTGGCGTGCTCGTGGCGAGTGAGGAAAACCCGAAAATTCAACACTTTCTTAGGAATTAATCTGCAATCGCTTACATTGTGAATGAATGGACCAAGAAATAAATGACTGCCAAAGTTAATAAAAAAAATACGAAAAAGATGAAACTGCGACAACGGAATATCCTACAATTAGCTTTCGTTCTCACCTGTCCAGACCATTCTGGGTGGAAGATCGTGCAGTTGCAGCATCTCGATCGTCTAATTGCACTTCCAAAGTTTAAACTTATAAAACTCCTTAATTCTATAGCACACAATCTTTTGAGCCTAAAATCATTCGAAGTTGAGCATTCCGTGAGTAGGATTCCTCTTAATAATTAGTTAATTAATTTGTCCACGGATTTTGTCACTTCCGGAAAAGTTTTCATAATACACAGATTCTCGGTACTAAGCGTCTTAAGGAGTTACACACACACTTGAGCAATGAATTTATCGCTCGGCGAAATGTCCAAGATTTATTTTCATGCAAAATCAAATTTTACCGAAAATGTGTTGAAAATATTTTATATTATTATTGGACTTGTTCAAGGACTTTTAAGAAACCAAACCACAAAACCCACATTCACAGAGAGACACACACACTTGAAGCTGACCAAAGTTTTATCGCAGTGAAACTAATTAGTCGTATGTAGAAATGTATGTCTTTTGTCGTTGTCTTTATGAATTTAAACTCGTCAAACCACAGAAAATATGCACACGAATTTATGAAAACAAGGAGGAATGAGATAGAAGACCATCAACGTTGCGGTCGGTCTGCTTCAGCTTCACTAACGAAATGAACAATACGCAACATTGCAGCAGCGTGCACCACTGCCACCAAAGCAACGACGGTACGTATGTCAGAGTCAACAATGGATCGCAAGCCAGCCACGATATGCTTGTGAGATAACTGCTAGTGGAAAATGGAACTACTAAATAATTATTAAGTAAAATCCACTTTGAGTCTCAATCTCTCTCATCCACGAGTATTTACTTATTATTGGTGGGGTATGGCAATAATGATAATAATGATACGCCAGTCGTCGTCGTCGTCGTATTCAGATTACACCACATCGTATGCACATTCAAACGCTTCCTTCCTACAATCTAAACCAACAAATGTATGTATGCATGCTAAGTACGGGAGAGATAAATTGCTGAGCACTCACACAGAGTTGCTCCAAAATTCACACCGTGTATGAGTATGTACGAGTTGTAGGTGGATGATGATGGATGGGATCAACCACTATACATGAATAATGGTGGACTCAATAATAAGAGTTCAACAATGTGGAGGGGTTGACCAAATAAAACTCTGAGTTTCAAACCAACTTCCGGCCCATGCATCCACCAACGCACCTGGTAATATAATGCCATCACATCCATCCATCCAGCCATCCAGGCTGTCATATCAGGTTCACTTTTATCCACCAAAGTCTCTCTCTCGCCTTTCTCTCAGGCGGCTATTATGTGAGGAAGCATTTTATTAGAAGATTTCTCTTCCCTATGATCTGCTGGATAAAAAATTGAGTGGGGCGCAGCAATAAATGCCTTATTAACCAACCATTTTTACATTGTTGGTATTTTTCAGAAATAGTTCTTACAGTTCTGAATACTTTGTGTAAGGAGACGCATGCACGTAAAAGCCTAATTTTCCACAGGCTTTCTTGACAGCAAGGAGTACTTGGTAAATGCAGGCAGAAAGTTTTTATCGTGCGAAGCAGTAATGAGGTGAAGTTCATACGCTGCCTGCCACAACTAGACTTTAAATTGATCTATTGCAATCAGTAAATTTCCCTGAGAGCGCGATGACCCTTTTGGTTTTAACCTTAATTGACTTCTTTATCCGAACAGAATCAGTTCCCACAGTCGATATTCGTGGTAATAACGCTGCAAAATGTAATTAAACTGCGCGTCTGCATGATTTACTGTTGAAATATACTTATCAATTTGCAGATGACACATTTTATCCTTTATGTATGATGTACATCGGGGTAGGAAAATGTGTCCGAGAAAGTTATAAAGTCAGGCTGAGGAGCAGGAGGCACAGCCACAGGTAGTTGTTCATGTTTAAATCCACTTCCGGTCCCAAGTCTTCCAAATTATGCATCACAATTACCCAACACCACACATATTCCAATGAGAAAAGTAATTCTATCTTGTCTTGGCTCCAGGAGAACAACATATGGCCCTTTAGCGATTCCCTCCAGATAAGATGGGAAGGGATAGCAACAGAAGTTTACTCCGTTTCGTGCTTAAATTAACAATTGTGTAATGAGATAAAACGGCCAACACAACGGGTCCTCTCATTCTCATGCACATCTGATACTCGCTTCAAGGCTGACTGATTGGTGCTTATCTAATGCAAAATGTAGGGGAGAAAACGTTATCTCGGAATATTTGTAACGGTCATTCCTCGACCTTTCAAATATGCTTCAAGAATTTATCGAAGTCAAGAAACTCGGACATGTGGCACTAAATAAACGTGCATTTCTATTATGTGAGCACGTTCCACGTATTCTCATATCTGCTGTTGATCTTTCTCCAGTTTCTGCCATTTCCTGTCAAATTTTACACAAAACCCCAAAATTTCGAAATCAAAATGGGTCGATGAAATAGTACTAAAGAGGCAGTTCACATTTCATCCATTGATTTAATCTCGCACCAGGGAATGGCACGAACCCAATTGGACAACAAATATGTTCATACACACAATCATCATCTTGCATCATAGGCGCAGCAGCGGTGAAAAGGCGTCGCACGTGCATTAAATGAAATTCAGCCTTTCATCTTCCCAATTGGTCTGTAACTATTCTTTCAGTGATGTCCATTATGTTCTCGTCGAGATGCGAGGCTGGTTTGAATACGCTGAATTGCATAAAATCCTGTGCCGTATACAAGCATGGTCTCTCTCTCCAGATTTCTAGAGATGCTGGTGTCTAGTCGATTGTTAGCCACATGCGCTGTGCAAGTAGTGGCATTCCCATTGTGTGCTTAAAGAAAGTCATGCTAGAACAATCGACAGCCTAGCGATAGTGAGGAGTCGATAGTTGTTCTGCTTCGTTGATAAAGTAAAGAAAAACAAAACGAAAACTAATTCGAGTCTGAAAACAATAAGAATTTGCACAGCAAACGAACAAGGATAAATGCAATTCCAAAAATCTTTTGAGCAGGTCTTTCTCTCAAATCCGTAGTGGTTTAATGTTTCAAATGCAATCCTGTTGCAATAGTAAAACCTTTTGAGCTTCCGTCCTCGCATGCCCTAAATCCTCGTCCTCACGTTGTACGTAAAAATACAACCAAACAAACGCAGGATACGCTACGATTTCATTCACAAACTGAGAAGAGCGGAAGTCGAGGTTTTGGTTACGCACTATCCTCTTCTCGTATTATCCAAAATGATGGAGACCCATGTGCACTCTTTTACCCAGCCAACAAAAGCAGGTCCAGTGTGTGAGAGTACTTGCAGGGAAGAAACCCACTTAAGGAAACACGAGACTTAAGGATCATCCCAAAGGAGCTTCCTCATTTTCTTGTTTTTAGAACAAGTTCAAATTTAAGTGAATTGGGAAACCTGCTCGAGGTCACGGTTGCAAATGCAGCATTTGGTCACCAGCCCTACATACTCATTTAGAGACCAATGCTATGTATTCCAAGTACATAAATCCTGATCAATTCTGGAAAGAAGAGTTCTAGCTCGAGCATCTTGTGAACCAACTATTTCCAGGGCTTTAGAATGACTTATTTTCATTTCTATGCACCTGCACTTGCATCAAATCTCTTTAATTTTATATGTAAAGTTATTCATCTCCAAAAAGAAATATGCATATTTAACTAAATAAATAACACAAGTAAACGTCAGATCAAAGCTCGTGAATGAATCGACGTGAGATTCGTCAATAGAAAGATGCATTTTATGACGTGTCTCATTTATTATGCGTGGAATCAAGTGCGGGGGAAGAGAGAGAGGACCCAGTGGCACAATTACTCGAGCCAAGTGCAGCGTTTCGAAGGCGTCCAACTCGGTAATGTTGGTTATCTGATGCCAAGAGTAATTTTGCTGCAGAGTCAGTGGTGCCAGAAGAGTTGGACAAAAAGCGTTTCATTCATAAACACGATTTCCGGTGACACTCCAAACTCGAAGCGTTCCAAGCAGGCGGGATCCACACACAGCTTCTCTCAGTCAGTTTTTTTAAGAAGGAGTCCAACCACAAGAGCAAAAAATGCCGTGGAGAGGGAACAAGCACAACGCTAATAAATGGCAAATGGTCCGTTGCAGAATATTATATTGATGCCAACAATCAAGGAGAAGGGTTGGATGAAATAATGCAGAACTTCAAGTACCCTCCTCCTCGGTGCAACAAACTGTTGCTGTATGCATGACCCACTCAATGCTGAAATGCGTGATCAAAAACAAGTTGTCTACATCACATCCCTTTCGAGCTCCATCAGCATAAATGTTAATTTCTTCACCATAATTTTTATGTTTTTTATTTAGAAAAGGTGTGACCATTTAAGAGTTGCGAGAGTGCCTTGAGTTATAAATGTATGAATGAATCACGTTCCACGACTAACTTCCTGTCATAACTTTTTTTTGAATTCATGGGAAATCCATGCTTGGTTTCATAAAATGCAAAATTCAGAAGCAAATGAAGCCGAAAGATAAAAATTGAGACGACTCTGTATGAATTGCAAATGTCATGGGGAGGAAGAAAAATGGGGGGCTTTTGGTTTTTTTGTGAAAAAATCAGGCAGGACTCACCATTAATGTAGGAGGAGGAAGAAGTGGAGTTTGAGGAGGAGGACGAAGGGGGGAGCACCACTCCCTCGCCAAGCATTGCGCTCATCTTCTGGTCCACGGCGTAGCCTTCCAAGAGGAAGTCGTTCAGGTCGGGCACGGCGCACACGGAGTCATACATGTCCGCTGAGGAGGACGAGGACAAGCCAGAGTTTCGGTTCAACTCGACTTCTGCAAAAAAAATCATAAAAATTTCAACAATCTAAATATTAGCTTCAACAGGGATCGCAAATTGATGTCACGTTCTTCAGTATCGAACAGCAAATGCTTTAAAAGTAACTCGTCACCGGAAACACGAAGATGAATTTTTGTTTTGTCTGCAAAAATCATGTCCTAACAATTCAGCAAAGTGTCAATAAATTAAAAATCTATTCAAAGTTGCCAAAAATGTGAAACTCGCCATTCATTCATCCGCCATCCATCCATCCATCCATGCATACGTACATGTATGTACCTAGTTTTTAATCAGTATGCATGCACGCTGTGCTACATAGCCGGCTCATCTGGTCATTATCATCAACAATACGGATGACCATCGATGGTGATGACAATGCTGTGGCTTACACATTATTGATAGCAGTTATATTTAATTGTAGTTAGTTTAGTAAATAATTTAACTTAATCCACTTCCCGTCAATGTCCATAAGCATATTTCGAAACATTCGGCGGAGGGATATGAATTTCCTGTTGTCGATTGTGGATGAATTGAATGTGTCCTCCGGTTTCCTTTTCCCTTTCCTGCCTGCATTCGCCATATTACGGATGTTGCAAGTAGCCACATCCAATTGGGACATTTTTAATAGTGAAACTATCCCGATTAGTCTCTACATTCATAATTGTGACACTACTTGGAACACTTCCTCGCTCAGCGCAGCTCCTCTCAAAGTTTCCACCAACTTTCTGCTAAATTTCCACAAAATCTGGGCTCCATGTGCAGCAAAAAGTGAAATTGAAAAAGTGAGTGAAAAGTGTAACAGCACAAAATCGAGTGGCGAAAGTGATCAAGCAGAAGAAGAAAGTTGTGGGAAACCATGTTGGATATTTACCGTCTTCTCGATTTACATATGTGCATACTCATCATTGAGTATTTATCACCTCCCCGTTTTCATAAAAAAATAAACTGTATGGATTCCTTACACATATGGTTAGCAAGTCAATTACTTGAATACCAAGGAACCACTCACTCTAGACGAGACTAGTGATAAAACCACATACTAAATAAATACGCACTATATGTTAAACACGTACGTGTGTAAGTGCAGTTGAATTTGAAAAGGATCAACTTTTCCACGAGCAGCAGTAAGTAAGCCGACGAAGCAAAAAGGAACCAGATCTTTATTGTTGGTGTGTGCAATGAGGTTAAAAGATGGAAATGATAGGAGCCGAGGGTGAAGCTAGTACATAGAAAAGTGAGACTAATACCAAAATCTGTTCATCGCTCATCCATGTTGAAAAGCAGATAGATTTGAATTTTTTACCACTGGAGTGAAGTGACTCGAGGCTATTTGCTTGAAAGAGTTGGTTGGTTTGGTGTTTGGAAGGTGGGATCCGCTTATGAATGATAACACTTGAGTGTGAGAAAATTCTGTCCAATCCCAGCCACCACAGATTTCAACTCTTCCAACCAAATCAAGATCAAAAAGGTCGACAGTCTATTCACTCAGCAGTGGAGATTGAAATTCTCTCTTCTCGTTTTCTGCCCTATCTATTTGCTCAGGCCAAATATTGCCTCAAATGATGACTAATCCTTCGGTCAACAATAAATTTGAAAAAAAAACGAATTTCGTTCTATCACAGGGATGTCGTCGTGGATGGATCGATGAAACTACGATGCGACAAATGACAAAGCGTTGGGTAAGTACTTTCCGTGATGGGGCACGTTGATACGGTGCGGTTCCTATTGTGTCGTGCTCGGTGGTTTTGCAAAAAAAAGTAGTAGCGAAAGTAAAATGGACAGAGACAAATTATGCCGAGATTGTTTTCCAACTTTGTAGAAAAGTTGAGAGCGAAATAGGAGAGTGATTATTATGATGCAACCATCTAGTTAAGCAATCAGTCATCAAATCATCGCATCTTCTCGTCTCACTCATTCTTTTCAGACAGAATCGCTCGCGTAGTGGGAGCAGCAGCGGTGCTAACAACTCGTTGTACCATTTATATCGTATTGTATCGCAATACATAGTTCAGTCAACCGAGAATTCACGGGCATTTTTTTGCACTGGTACAAATCTGTAGTAGTTACCTTTCTGCAGGTTCTCGAGGTGTTCCCACAAAATTTCCCCCGTGAATGGAGGCGATCTGGCGATAAAGACTTCACGTCCAAGGGCCACGATGTCCTTCCCTTTCATTTGAAACATGTCCAATTTCACGTCTTGGAGGGTAAATTCGTTAACTGACCACTGCAACCAATGTGCAACCTGTGGAAAATGAGAAATATGCTAATTAGAGGGATTTCCATAAATTTATAGCAGTGGACGATAGTTGGATTATGTACTTACGTGTGATTCGTGCCACTGGCGAGGATCTAAAAAAGGGGAAAAATTTCACTTTTTATTTTTTTCGGAAACTTGCATATGTTGTTAAAATGGGGCATCAATTTTTGAAAGCAGTGAGAAGAGGCAATGAGAAGAGGCAGCCATGTTGGTTTGGTGAACGTTTTTTCATGATCATTTTATTACAAAACACCTGCTCATATCTCATCCATCCACTTTTAAATTATGGATGGCACGTACTCTGGTAATTTGGACTTGATTTGCACTCTGCCGTTGAGATTTTTGCATAAATGAACGAACGTCAAGTCTGGGATCAAATTATAGTCGTAATTATCCTGACTGAATATTAGTTGGAATTTTTTATCTTTTTTTAGGCAGACATGAAATACACACAGCGTAGGCGAGCGTATGTATGTATAGTTGCTTCGAGGTCAGTTCATTATTCTCAAAGGAGAGCAATCATCATCCTCATCAACGACGAGAGAGTGGAAATTTAGTTGGTTGCTGAGCTTTATTATTATTCATTCCAGAGCTAAAAAATCCAGATTTTATTACATTCTCATCTGCAGTTAGTTGATGTTGAAATACGACTCCGTCACAATGAACTAAACAGCGAACCAACAATACAAAATATTTTATAGACTCGGCTGCCGCTCGTCGAGCGATGTTGACTTTCGACGCAACCTGTTTTGAGATGGTTGAATGTTTTGCTATTTATTTCACGCTACAGTGATCACGGACTCGATTTGGGCTCTTGTCCTCTCTTCATACATATGCATCCATATATCATTAAATAATATACGAGGAGATTCCAGGTAGTGCTATTCTTCTTCTTTATTACACACTGCTGTGCTGTCTCTCTGATAGCACATACATACACCGCTCTGCTCCACATAAATCTCGCCCTGCTCTTCACATAAAAACGAGTTCATTCGTGTGAGCAATTTGAAATTCAAAATAAGTTTAGATTTTGCATTTATCGCTCGTGGTGAATAGTCATTTCGTCGTTCGTCGCTGTCTATAAACCAGATTTGCAGTCACGCAGCCCAGTAGATAAATAAGATGACCTGGAGCTCTTCTAAAATGCTCTTTTAAAATGAGAACGACTATGAGGCAATTAGTCATAGCGAAGAGTAGTCAGGCCGTGATAAATGGGTGCGCAGCAGAGTGGTCGCAGTTTATTGTGATAGTCCACAGGAGCACTTTTCATCAGGGGAAATGTAACAATAGAGGACTAATTATAATAAAGTTGGTAGGTTATTACTAAATAAATCCTGCCCTATGTGTGCACGACTCTTTCTCTGTCTTGCATCACTCTTCTCATCCATTCCTCCTCCTCCTCCAACAACAACGATTGCATTTCAGGTACGTTGTTGTCTGTATGAAACAATGTGTAGTGCTTGGAGTGGAGAAGAACTGGATTTTTCAAAAATAGCTCGAGTGTGACCATCAACCCCATTGTACATTGTTTTCTCTGTTGTCTAAGGATGATAAGTTATGGCGAGATTAAACATCCATTGTTGCAGCAGAAGGGTGGAGTCCCTCTCAGTCAGAGCCCCTGCTTCAGCTTTGATTTCGATGCATATCACACAAACTAGAATAATAGCGGTGTTGCTGATAATATTCGATGGCGGAGCAATAAACCGAGACTTGAGTCGCTCGAGGAGACTACAATAGTCTCATAAACGTTGAAACGTTGCATAGCCTGCGAGGATAACTACTCATGGCATGAAATAAATGCGATCTGATTATTGGTGGCATAACGAAGCAACTACCTGCAAATAGCAAGGCAAGATCTTACCCAGCGATAACTGCAAATAAAATACGTAGCAAATACGTACATAGTATGAATCAGAGGCAGATGAAGTTGGTGAGGATCGCATTGTTCTAAAAGCAAGTTCAACCATCCCAATAATTTGTCTGAAATCTGTCCGTGAATTGTTCACATGTAATTGTTTACTCCTTGAAAAGCACAAGTCTAGTTAAATTTAGAACTGCCCTGACCCTTTCCTTGCTTTCGTTATGTAATAATCATAAAAATATGTACATACCACTTTGTATGTTGTGTTGTCTACACCGATGCAAGAAGGAGTTGATTCAACCACTGCGCACCACACTTGTTGTATAAGGCGATTGTATGCGTAGGAAAGCTATCATTGGGATTCGCTGAACCGACCAAATTCGCAAAATTACTCAAATTATTGGGGAGACATATACATAATGATTCATTGTGAAATTGAAATTGTACGCGTGTGTTTGCTAGTCGGCGCTTAATTGTAAATGTGGAAATCACCACCTGCTCTAGAAGATTTCATTTGTACAACAAACATGCAATTTAGCTCAGGTACTTTATGCAATCTACACTAGCAATCCATGTCCACCTGGACATTGTTGCTCCTGTCTGTTCTTGCCATCATTTTAGGGTGAAAATAAGGGTTTATAAACAAAGAAGCAAACTATAATAAGCCATTTGGATTATTGAATAATTTGAGTGGATTGAAAAAAAGGAGTCAATTCCACACGCTGACTGACACTTAATTGAACCCCGTTGACGATGTGCTCATGCAGTCATGATTTATCGTTGAAGACAAAATCTCGGCTCCCTTTGTGACCTGATAATTGACGATATTGAGATCGACAGCAGATTTTCATGGATATTCTCACCCCACGGATGATTCGTCATTAACTCATTTAAGCCTTATCCTACCCAACTGTACAACTCTTCATAAATTTGTGCAAGAATATTAAATTTCATTTGCATCATGTACTTATTTAGCTCAATTTTCATAATTATCTTGACGACTACTTAACTCTGTCCTCTTGCGTAGGGTTGACGTTGTTGGTGCAAGTGGTTTCAATCAATGACATGATGGCAACTACACCCAGTCAGTCAGTCACTATATTTATGTATGTGTATATATGACTATATGCTGGGGACATATTGGGGACATCCAACCCTTCTGAATAAATTATTACTGGATGAACTTTTATGATTCTTAGTACATACGCTCGATCCATAACACAATTTAGCAAGATTAGGTATTAAGATGCACTTTTTATCATGCACCACCAAGCCTGTATGTATGTACATAGTGTACGTACGTACGTATGATAATGAGCATGTCCCCCTATCTGGCTATTATTATTATGCAATGATTGTACGTAAAGGTCATGCGAGAGGGCTGCTGGTCTGGTGGTGAAGTGTTTTCAATCATCTCTCTGGACCCTCTTATCCATTAAGAACGCACGACCAACAACAACCCTCTTGGCCATAAAATCAATTTGGTTACTTGAAATTTGAATTAGTTAAAACAGAGCATTTTTCTGTCTTGGTGCTCAGTTTAAAAGTTGGTCTGGGCTGCGAGTGCTGGGAGGCACTTCGTATGCACGATAATAGATTGGACTTAACCAACTGAAACAAATTACACTGATTGATTTAAATGATTATAAATGCTAATAAATGATTATACAATTAAAAGAATCATGGATACAATTACGCTCGTCTCATAATGCGCTGCCTGCTCATTGTCTTTCTGATCCTAACTCAATCTGCTTAATTGTCTTGTGCTCGTGAATTCCATTCAGCAAAGGTTACAATTTTCCATTACTCACTCACTTGTCAGATTTGTCAGAGATAAATGCAGTAATGAAATCAGCTCGGACATCGAAAAGTGTCCATCATCCAAAGAAAGAATGAAATATTTTTGTGGCCATTTTTAGGAACCAACAACAAGGCTCATCTCGTTGCTTATCCTGAATGTATCTCGTATAAATTGTTATGCAAGTATTGTTCAACAGATTACTCATCTAATTACAAAGATGCACTTGAGCATTCAATGTCGTACGTAGGCACTTCAAACATAGTTTGTTTGGTAAGGTACACAAGTTAACCTTTTCCATCTCAATCTGTGTACTAAAAAATGTATGTACTGCCAAATTCATCTTCGACATCATCGACTCGAAACGTTCATTCATTTGTTCATTCATGAATCATCGAATGATGGAAGGAAAGAGTAAGTGTAGAAAATTGTCGTGGTGGTGGCGGAAAATAATGCACAAGCCGTGCCATAATAGCGACAAGAAGTGGAAGAACCAATGAGGCGAGGTGAAACTGTTAAGTGTCACCAGAAAAATCGCAGAAGATGTAATTATCTCCGCCCCACCTTCAACAATGAGTGAGCAGTGCAAATAAACCTTTGCGGATTTGCACTACGACTCTATCATCATTCAGGATTTTAAATATGTTTAAAATTTGTCATTTTTACAGTCAGTGTATAAACAGGATTACTTTAAGTGTCAAAATGGAATCATGTTTGCATATTACTTGGCTAAACATTTGGATATCTTGTTATCCAAATACATTCACATAACGTGGGACACACACCCGTTTCGAATGAATGAGCACTCAAATGAATATTGATGATCTTCAAATGGATGGAGGACATTTTGTGTTTTTTAAAGTGAGAGGTTCAACCTTTGGGTAAAAAATCGTTATGGTTTTGGATAACTTTGAGAGCGGAGAAGTAACCTCGAGACTGGTGAAAAAATACCGAGTTGTAGAAGCAAAAAAAGAAGGGTTTGATATCCATTATGTCAGAAACCCAAGAAAAATCTGAGATGATCTTTGTCGTCTTTTGGTACATAATGACACTAGCTTCGGGTTTAGCTTGACATTTTTTGCGACAAGTAATCTGCCAAGTTTGTCTCACTCAACCGGTGACTATATACATGCTTTACGTATTATATTATGTACCTACCACTTGAGTTGATAGGTTTAAAGTATACTATACTCGAGTGCGGTAATATATGGTGTTGGTGGTTTGGTTCGTAGTTGGACGGCAAAGGGTGAAAAAATCTCTAAACCAAAATAATGATTCTTTGCACGACATGACACCCTGGTTCATGCATTCATCAATTTTCCCTGTTTCAAATCAGAGTCATTAGAACCCATTGGAAATATGATTTATCCGTCCGCCGTCTAGAAAGCTAAAACAATCTCACTGCATGTATATATGGTTCATATTCCGCAGTTGCAGCCCATACGACGAGGATGATGCTTCTGCTCCTTCTGAGAAGAAGAAGTAAAACCAGTGTGGATAATTTGTCGTCGGAACACAACAAACAATTGTGAATGAAGTTCTACCTTGATCACACAAACTTTTGTGCATGATCAGAATCCGTCACACTGTTTAAAAATCTCCCAGGCCAAGATGTGCCACCTCTCTCTAATACTTAATGCCTTGTGATATGGATGGAGTTGGTGAATCTCATAATTCGTAGCACCAAGCAATGTTGTGCAGCAGCAGTACTTTGACAACTCATTGACCGAATGCGTACCTGACATAATCAGCTCAATTTCTTCCCACATGTAATTTTGCACGTTCAACATCTCCATCCATCCATTTTACCTCCTCTCATGCTCACATACGGCAATTATGACCAATTTCAAAAGAAAAGCTTCCAAGCTTGTTCTCTTTGATGTTTTAATGCGCGGTCGCGTCCAATCTTTCCTACATGACGAGAAGAAGTTTGCACAACGTCTTTGTTCATACGGACGAAAATAGTGGCTCGCTACCCAGCATCACTTTTTCTCCAGGCTGGTCCCACTACTGCTACCGACGAAATACTTTCAACACACACATGTTACTTCATACATGTTCAATTTATTATCTTGATTGTTGATATTTGACAGATAAAAATGGGAAAGAAGATGAGATCCAAGTGGCGCAAGGGATGATCGGATAGGGTGGAAAAGTAACATGTGGCGAGTGCCTTTGGATTCACCACCACCAGATCAAACCCATTTTTTAAGATGTTTTGCCGAGGGAGAGATTGAAGAGAGATGAGCAAAAGTACCCCCATCGCATCGTCCACCCTTCTTATCGTGCCATTACCACATATAATACGAGCTAGAGGATAGATTCATTTCTAGCACGTGCGGAGCGGTTCAAGAAGAAGTAGAAGAAATGTAGACCAAGTCCAACGCAATCATCACCAGCTACACCACCCGTTCTTCCAACGACTACCTAATCCGCACCACCAAAAGCCAACATCACCTCATCATCTCCGTCTTCTTTCTTGGCGAGAAGGGGTGAGTTTTACTTTCCTCTTAAAGTATTTAAGCCCCAAATCTTGGAATGACTGGGTCTCCGTATATTACATGGACGTACGAACGTATGTAGTTGCTGGGGATGTCATGGACTTGTGGACAAGAATCCATGGACCGAAGACGACATGAGATGAGTCAACCCTTGGCTAATGTGTCTTTCATTCCAAAAGTGAGACACCTGCTCCTGCTCTAATTTCCACCAGCCTTTGAAAATAGCTACCACAGTTTTCAAGGGAATTTAACTCAACGGTGGATGGACCGCATCTTGAAAAACATGTTCTCTGGCAAAACCGCATCACAGATGGTCCAGTCGTCCATACATATCTCTAGAAGAATAATGCGTAAGACAAGGACTTGGGGGGAATTTTATCCATTACAAAACTCCTTGCCCGCCTGGAGGACTGCCACAACCAAGAATTATTGAGATGTTGAGATGGCGAAAGGTGGTTGCATTATTTCCAATTCAAAAGTCCACAAGAGGAACAGCGAGTGGACCACCTCACCAACAAACGGAGAGAAATAATAATAATAATGCCCACTCTGACAATAATCAACGATGAAGCAACAGATGTAGATTCACCAGCACGAGTGTGCTGCATACATATGCAATTAAGGCTACACCACGGATCCCTTCTTATTAACCGAAAGAAATGAAATGGAAAATGAGCCGCACGAGTCATGACTTATGAATTTATACGAGAGAGACACCGTTGCTGCTGCATTGCTGTGCTGTCGGTTCAGTTAAATGTCTGGAGGTCTCAAGGTGCAGATGAGCAACAACTGAACAACAGGTTTTCTTCTACCACAATTCTTGATCTCCTTCATCAATTCTTTAATGATCTGTCTGCTGGCTGTTGTTCTCCTACAACAAACACCGTTTTATTCCATCCCTACTCTTCCTATTATGCAACTTTTCGACTCGTATCTGCAAAACTTGACACGAAGCACGTGGCACTCGTTAATAATATCAAATTGATTGTGAATAATGCCCTAGCAAGAGTGGAGGGCGACCATTCCGTTTGTGTGGTGTATGCATGTAATAAGGGACAAAAGGAGCGAGATTGTTGTTGGTGATAAATAATTACGTCTCAATTATCACTCTCGAGAGGGTTGGCTGGTCGTGTATGTGGGTCCTTATTTCCTACAGCTTTTGTTAAGTTGGGTTAGGGACAAGGAAGAGAATTTCTGAAGCTTGAAATTAAGATTCGCATCAAGATTTAGAAATCGAAGGTGCTTGTCTCATAACACAATACGCGTAAGAAGATAGATATTTCTGCATTTTGGGAGTCTTGTATCACCCCTCATAACTGATACCACCACTGATCACGATCTTTGGAATGACAATAAGATCTTTTATGACCTTGGATACCTTTGCGTTAAGTTAAACAAACATCAATTGAGTGAGAATAATTACATGCCAGCTCTGCCTGATGATCAGACAATCCCAAGTTTATCTCAAATCTCACAAGGAAATGAACAAGCATCGCACCACGAGCCATGACATGCTTACGAACGATTTGATTTTATCGATGAATTTTTACACCTTAAAGGGCGAAAGTCTCTGTGCTCATTACTCGTTGCAGTACAAAATCAAAGTCAGTGTCACCCTGTATGACGATATTGCGGCAAGTTTACATGAAATCCTTGAGGATTTTGAGCAGGTGTTTTGGTTACAATGTTAACGTTTGCTTCTTTCTTGTAAATAAATGAGACGTCGTCATGCGGTAAAAAAATAAAAAGTGTGCATGCATTGAAATGATATTGACCAGGAGCAGACTTTACCTTTTGGAATATTGTGTCGGCCTGCAAATAAAAAACAGAGAAAATTCAATGCATGCTATACAATTTTACATAGCGCCCACTTACTCATACAATGATCCCAATTCATTATTTACGCTAATTTAACTCTAAATATATTTACGAAATACTTACCAAGCTCTTTTTCCCAAGATCCAAATGAGGCTTTGAGAGCTTCTGTCATCTTCTTATTAGTTCCTGAAAACACAAAGGCGACAAATTACTAATGAGAAATGTATGTACAAGATTTGCATTCCTGTAGAAGCATCCCGTGTTTCTGGGGAAAATAAGCCGAGACTGATAAGAACATACCTGGGGTTAGCGGCGGCACTTGAGCTTGGCAATCTGTCGGAGAAAGTAAAACAATTAATTAATTAAATGAAATAACGGTGATCTTCTCATTCTTTTCCCAACATTCTATCCTAAAATAAATGCCAACTCATTCCGTTCTAATTTTGAAATGTAAGCTGTGAGTCCATGGATTAGTTCCACGTTCAAGATGCGCATTGTTAAGCCATTAAGGGCACAAAGAGTGAGCGGGTGGTGGAAAGTATAATGATAACTTTTGAATCTCTTTTCCCTTAAATTACACATCGCTGTTGAGAAGGGCATGAGTGAAACGGTAGCTGAATACTGATCCAAATTCATCCAGATCAACCGAAATGGTGTTGCTTCTGCCTCTACGTAATCCCCTTCTCGAGCTAACTGCTCAAGAAATGTACCGCCTGGCAGACGACTTTTGGTTGTATTGGGCAAAATGGGGAATTGCCACCGTTTCTTTGAAACGTGGGCATGTTTACAGGTGGAACATGTCAGACAACGCAGCAACCCAACCTCTTGTGCCTGCATACATGTCTGTAAACCGCACACTCTGCGACCACACCATATGATGAATGTGCAAGACGTTATAGTCGCTAAGCACGTATTTTAAAAAAGGTACCAAAAGGCTCAAAGTTCAGTGTGGAAACATATTTCGGACTTGAGACAGAGATGCACAACAAAATTTAGTTTTTTTTTGCCTTTAGCATGAAAGTGCACATTAAACATTATCATTTGTTTCAGGCACACCACTGCACTGCGGTTTGGCCACTACATCTCATGTCCCAGAGCAACTACACCAAATCGTTTTACGAAAAGAATCCGCGGACTTGACCGTGCACAAAAAGAGGCTGCGACATGTAGCATCTTGGGATTGGTGAGATATGAATGAAAGAAACGTATCTGTTCGTGAGAAGAAAGGCAGAAAGATAATAATTTTGTCCTGTTATAGAATGGGAAGCGTCGTCAGGTAAAATGGACCATTAGTCGTTGTTGTGTGGTGTGGGTACATGTGCTGCAACGAAACCACTGCCATCACTCAAAATTTAAGATTCGATATGATATGATATGATTATCTCTAATGTCAAGCTGAACTCGGACAAAAAATGGGACGAGTTGTCGAATAAAAAATTAAAAGACTGAATGAATCCTCCCACTCGACTTCTCATAATTTAATGCAAACCACAGGCGAATGCACGAGAACCACAAAATCAGCAGTCTTATTCTCAACAATGATCAAAAGACGCGTTTGATATAAATGACTGGAAAATTTTTTAAATCATTTAAAATCTATAGTGAATCTTGGGAGTTCAGAGGGTTGCGACTAGCATGAAAACTGAGGCATGATTTGGATTTTAAAATTGGACATGGGAAATTTAATATTTTAAGGGGCATGAATGAGTTTGATCTCAACTTTTGCTCGTCGTCCCATCATCTTCGTGTACTTCTCCCTGTGTAATACTTGATGTAATAAACATTCATAAGTGTCGTGTCGTGTCACAACAACTTGGCTCCCAAGATGAAGACGAATAAAGTAAAATATCATGTTTTGTGTCATGTTCTCGACTTATTGCTTGTGTTGTATGATCTCTGTGTATACCTGTCTTTCTGTAAAATGTGCCATAGTATTTTGTAATTCTAATATTTTATCCAAAATCACGTAACGTCAACCTCCTAATCTGTGGAGCAAACTGTGCACTCCACTTCAACTCCCACAAAGCCAACACTAAAGACCTAAAAATCAGTTTAGTTCCCACCATTAAGGTGAGTGGGATGAGCATTGAGAGAGAGCAAATCCCTAAAGTAAACCATTAATCCCACATTATTGCCATATTCCGTATTTATGACCTCAACTGTTTGTTGTTTTAACCAAACAGGACAAAAGGCTGTTTGTTCAACCTTCGTTGCAGTTCAAAAGTCAAAAGCACCGAATTTTTCTCGGCATTTTTGAGAGAAAGAGCGGAAAAATGGGGGAGTGTCTTGAATCTCCACTCAAGGATTTCTTGTAACTCGCCACTCGACTCTGTTGTGGAGATGACCACCGTCAAAGTCAAAGAAAATGAGCGATCTCTCCATGTTCTCTGCCACCTCTTTCTCCGTCTCATCATTATCACCACCTCCTCGTCCTCGTCCCCACCTCCGACAACCTCATTAGCAACCAGCGACCTTTCATCAAGGAAATAACTTCCAACAAAACAACATCATTCCTAAAACCAATTACCTGAAACTTGGCAAAAAGCAAAACCAGTCATTCGAAATTCCGACTGCGCACAAATTTTTATTCAATTTTCTCTTTGAGCCCCTTCGAGTCATTCAGGATCTACGCTATTTACTATTATATCGCTCTGTGTACATATCCATTTTGTGTATATTTGTTGTACGCAGAGCTGCTTTATGTCGCTTGACCATCTGGCATGTTCTTCTAATTTTTGTCACTCTGCTCGCCTTTTTTACAGAGCGCAGTGGATTTTAAAAATTCATAATCAACTGTCATTTCCTCTGTGACCACCATCCTTGGACTATTTTTAACTACTACGCTTCCAATCATAGACTCTTCGTATTCAAGATGAGGGAAAAACAATCTGCACCACGTTTGTCTTGACAAGTTGCTGTTGTCGTTTGCCATGTACGGAGCGAGGGTCGTCTGTTTGTTTGTGGGCTGCAGACAATTTGCAAACTTCCTGAAACTTTTGAGTTTCTTGGGAAGGAAGAATGAGGAAGAGTCGTATATTTGAGACGTATATTTAAGTACAACCATATGCCGAACAACAGGTTGACCTTTCTCATCTCCCCCACGTTCCATGCAAGTGTGATGACCAGATGAGGGTCTTCGTCTCTCGGGCCAAAACTCCTTCAAAAAGCGGTGCCTTGAAGGACCATATGAAGGAAACTACTCGAAGATCTCCCGACCTATTGCAGATATATACGCTGTCTGAAGGATGAAATTGTACGGCTTTTCCAGCTGACGCTCATGATCCTTTCTAAAAACTCGCCATACGTCTGCAACGTAAAAATACGGCTACATTTCTCTGTTGGATTGTTGACCCTAGATTTGAATAATAATATTGCATGTTGGAATGGCTGCGTCAAAATAAATACCATTTTGCAAGATCTAATCTTGCTCATTTGAACAAATTTCCTAGCATTCCAACATGACATAGAATTTCATAGCCTGATGTTATTCTACGTATAATTGCAGTGTGTGTAAATACAAACTGCGTCTGTAAAATAAGGCATCCTTTGTATCTCATGATAATTAAAAATAAAATAAAATGTCATTAAATTATGAATGGTTTTGCGTCTGCGTGCCATAATTTATATGACAAAAATAAGTATGAATTAAGGTACATCAACAAGCGAGCTAAATGAATCACGGACCTCAAAATTGAAACTCAGTGTGACAGTTCACATCCGGTGATCCAGCCCCAACCATCACAACTAACCACCATGGAACCATATTGATAGTAGTACATGGAGTTGGTGATTACAATATTATGAGCATAATTCTCATCTTAATGAAGCAAAAGAACAGCGAAGGGATCGGATCGTCGTCGTCGAATAACGAGAGTCACAACCACGAATCGAGCCAACCGAATCCGACCATAATCTCATCCCTCCGACAAAAAAGAGGCCAGCGAAGCCCGAATTGGAGCAGAATGTGTAATACTTATGATGATGAAGGCATCCCCTCCAAAACAAATGCCCGGGTAGTTACTCATGCTCTCTCTGTCGTGCATGTGTATTATGCCATGCACGCCTTGGTTTTTAAAGCTGGTAGCATGGCATGTTTTTTCATGAGCAAACAGACTTCATTCAGAATTAGACCAAGTAACAAAAAAATGGAGAATGAAACAACATTACGCTGCGACTGCCAGATTTACTTGGGGTAGGCCAGCAAGAAGAGAACGCTGCGCCACGGCGGCTGCTAGGTACATGTGTGTATTTACTGGAGAACCATATGTTGCACCGACTTTTGCTTTCTTAAAACTTTTCTACGAGACACAGATGATGGGATGGCCTGCGGAGAAGATTAAGCACCCAAAACACACGCATAAGTTTATATGGTCCCTTTGCTCCAGCAACGACGACGACGACGACGACGGCTGTATCAACATCCACATCAACACGCTCCTTCATTCAAGAAGAAGGCGAGCGACGCTTGCCAAAAGCCAAAAAATAGATAAGATTTAGGAGCACGCTCACTCTGCCAATGAAACGTGATATCTGCTCCCGAAACTTTTCAGGATGACTCCATTGCAAACTAACTGCTGGAAGATTTTATGACGGACCAAGACGACGTAAAACCAGCGAGTGTAGGAATAATAATTTGGAGATATATGAAGTCGACTTGGATGTGATGGACTACCCCAACTTCGGAAAAGTTGAATGCATAAACATGGTCGTATTTTTAACCGAGCTTTATTTGTTTATAAAAAATGGCTCAACTTTACAACATGTCATTAAAATGAATTAGTAAAAAGAGGAGAAAGTTAGTGAACGTACATGATCATGGCTTTACCTTTGGATCGTCCACTTTTCATAGCCCTTAATCCGATCAACACCGGGCCCACAGTTTCAATATACATTCTCACTTCACTACTGCACCATATGAAACACCAGCAAGAAGTCCAACAATGTTCTTATGTTTCCACAATTAAGCAAACAGAATTTCTCAGTTTGGCCACGTTACACATGAGTCGTAAATATGTATCAGTCAGAGAAGGAATAATAATACCACCAAGTAATGCAAATCCTTAATAAATGTTAAATAACACACGATATATTTTTTTGCTTTGAACAGGCCACAAATTAGTCCAAATCGTAAGCTGTGTTCAATATGTAGCTCCTGTTGTGGTCAACAATTGGCAAAACACGTGAAGAGATATGACACTGCGCTGTGATGATGACCACAGAAGAGTCAGAGACAAGTTCACATGTTGCTTACACCACTCACTCTCAACTGGAAGTGGTGGTGCTGGTAGCAAGAGCAAGTCCAAAACTACTTCGAAAACTTCAAGTTGGGGTCCAATCGCACGTAACCAAGCCGTCTAATAAGCCTTGTATGCCCAAGCAGTAGTTTAAAGCAAGTCGAGATATGACCAGAGGCAGTAACAAACTGCCATCATCATCATCATCATCCAGTGGCAGACCCCGACCGACAGATCTTCAGTCTCACTTGGAAAAAAGTTGTATCATCGCTTTTACAAGCTTATGTACATTTTGGGCTCACACAGTGGATTATCACTCGCTTATAGGAAGGAGTATTCAACAATTGTAGTCAACAGCTCCTTGATCTAATCCACCACCCACTTTGCGAGATCATCTCCACAATTACGAGCCATGTAAAAACCGCGATCAATTGGATGCATGTAAATTTTTTTGGCAAATTCAAGTGGAAACTATATCGAAATGTTTCAAAATGTCTCACTTCGAGTCGTTTCATCAGATTCACCTGCTCCATGCACCAAGATGAGACGAGTTGGAGAATCTGATTCCAATTCAGTCGACATTCTTTGTGTTTCATCCTTCATCTCGACTAATGTTTTAGGTGACATCATGGTTATTAAGCAGCTCAACTTTGAGCACTACAACGGAGAGAACTACTACCGAGTACTGCTTTATTTAAGCAACGCTCGTTGTTGGCCGATCTGCACGGACTTTGTGAGTATTAAAAACTGGATTTGGTTTCCGCCCATTCAAGGAGGAGAGTTGGGCCGATCTCTGCCACCCCATCTCCAACCTTCCATTTAGTCAAATCTCTTATTCTCTCCTCCAAATGACACTGAAATTACGACGGTTGACTTAATTCTGTGATTGGATATTCAAATCAATGCTCATCAATCCAGCTCATCCATGTGCAAACTACTTTTATCATCATCGCATCGCCACCATTTGTGTGCCTACACCTGCACCAGATACGATCTTTGTTAGCACTGTACACATTTTCAGCCTTGTTTGCATGCATGTATGGTTTCCAACTCATTAATATTTTCTCATCCACATTAACTGGACAAACTACCTGTTAAATGCTATTCATTACCCATTGTAAATCCAACGAGGAACCTTGAACTTGAGTTTTGTTTTATTTTTTGCCATAATAACACTGCTTCAACCATAAGTACGCGTACATAAGTACGACAACGACGGTCGTTACTAGGAAAGTCTCAATCAATTCATCCACTCTTAATTGCCACACACTGCTTCTGCTCCTCCCATCAATATGTATCTACGAAAGAAAAACTTTGGTTGGGATGAATAATAAGGAGGATAATAAATCCTACTTTATCTGGCCTTGAATCACTCTCTGCTTTATGACGCAAACGTGGTATTCAAAAAGTGTGCATCACTCCATGTTGTGATCTGAGGAGTTTTGTTTCGGAGCAAATATCGCTTGGAAGGTTAAAGGCGTGACAATGGTAAAGCAGCAGAGAATAAAGTTATTTTTGGGAAAATCAGGTAAGAAACGATTCGATGAGGAGCGATGCATATGAAGAAGTAAAACCTTTCAATCAGTGAAGTGTGGAGTAAAAATATCTCCAGCCCAAAACAACCACAAGACAACAACGGAGAAGTTCGAGTCGTCACAGTCGATACAATTTCATGCATATGATGATCTTTCTTGACTCTGCTATTTTTAGATGTGGAATATGTATGCTAAATAACTGGTCAAAATACGTGAAGGACAATTTTAATGATTTTTGACACCTTCTTAACTTGCAAAATCTAGAAAGAATCCCAAATCTAGGAACAAAGGGGAGACTATAAAATGCTAAAACAAGAAAGAATGGCCACTTGACCTTCGAACCCTCTGAGATTATCATAAGCTTCATGCAACGAGTACTCATTACCATTTTACTGAAATCACATTACGACACGGTTACTGACTCCATGCTTGTACGTGTGCATGTACATACGTGGAAGGACCCACCTGTCACTCTGGGTGTGCTGGAAGCTGCTATTATTACGAGACGGGCACAATATTCATACATAATCCTCCACTTAATTTCATACCTTGACTTTGTTGACTCTTCTGTAACTTTCATAATTGCACATCTAATTCAAAATAAAAGTAAAATATACGTCTGCTGTATATATGGGCGCAAGCGTGTGTAATTTCAAACTCGACCACGTTCTGAACTATGTACTACCTACCAAACTGACATGCTCTACCACCTGACAATGCAAATAAATATGAAACATCCAGAAGCCATTAAGATGGTGAACATTTATTTTCTTTGTATTGTGTTGGCCCAGTGGCAGACTTTCCACTTTTTTCGAAACTTGCTCTGGGCTCTTCTTCTGCGACCCTGCTTTATGAATGAACTTTTTTTAGAATACAGTCTTCTACAGAAGCTGGCTCTTCCATATATTTAAGTCCAGATTGCCTCTCATGACCACCAAACACACCACCACCACCGGAAGTTGGTGGGTCTTTCTTAAATTCGAAACGAAAAAAGCAGGCTGACTGTGTATTATTAAAGTAACATTATTTGGGTACATTGCCAACACCAGCCCTGAGAAGGGACACGTATACTAAAACCAGGTCCTTAACATGACTGGAGAGCGTAATCAATCCATCCATCTCTAGTTGGAACTTGAATAAAAATGGATTTCATAATTATTTCCAGCCTCTCTCGCAGGTGAGCGAGAGTGTTCAGTCACGACTCTCTGCCACTTTTTTCTCAAAACGAAATCTTAGCCGACTCGTGTAAGTAAATGAATCGGAGTCAAAAGTGAATGAATGAAACTTATTCTCAGCACTTGTGCCCAACGTAAAGAAAGAAAAAGGAAGAGAAACACATTTAATGCGTCCCCTTCACAATGTTGGTAGCATCGTGGCATGGAGAAGTGACCCATATCCGGTAAAGCTCAATTTACTCGAAAAGTTCACAAAACCACTCACAATTCGGAATGTGAGTCAGTGTTCAGCACGTTGCATATACGCACCACGGTTTAATAAGCAACTTGTAACATCCTCTTTTCCTCTTTATCTCCATTCTTTGACTTACTTACTTAATTGGCATAATGGACAATAACCCAGCTACCCATACCTCCTCGGTTCCGGACTGGAAATGAACACTCGAGCAAAAATTCTCAAGGAACTCGGCAATTTATTATTGTTGTACTCACCATATTCTATGTTGTCCCAGGCTTTGGTGTTGAAAATCTTAATAACACGTGTCACTCGCACGACTTAATGCAAAACTACCTTTCATGCATTTGTCAAATCAAAAACTGAGAAAGTTTTATCACTTTAAACACTACTCGGTGTGTATGGAATTTGGTTGGATTCTTGCCTGAAATGTTTGTCAAAATCTATAGTCAAACACTGGCAATATGCACATGTGAAACTGTTAAAGTCGCACAAGCTACATATTTATTCTGCGGAGCTTTATTTGACCAAATATTTTCAACTGGTTGTTGATAGTGCGACTATTGGTCAGCTTTGCTACGAAATGGAGTCAACTTTGGTAAGGAGTAGACCACAAATTATCTCTCTCTGATGGTTGCATGGAATATTTTGAATGTATGTTTATCGGACGGAAGCACCACATTTCTACTTTCATCGTGGAGTGTCTAGGCTGCCATGTACATAAGTTTGCAACATAATTTATCTAATATTTCTGAAGATAAGGAGGAACTCTCACTGCCCATCCAACAAATGTATGAAATCACCACGGACGACCCATCGACCAAGCAACCCAGAAACTCTGAAACAAGAGGGTCGCTATTACTTGTACTTTCAATAAGAGGAAAGAATGCCATTGTCAATCAAAATTTCAAAAATTTGTCCTTCACTTTGAAAATAAGGAGATAAGAAGAGCTGAAACTTTGAGCGCTGATGGATGGAACTGCATTTTGAGATTATTGTATAACAAAATCTAATCGCAAATCTCAAGTAAATACTTGCTGAATAACAGCTCCAACATTTTATTGCGTGGTGAACCATGAAACTAATTAAAAGCGTAATTACTAATCCAAGAGCATCACGGTAACTTTTGACTTTGTGGATTGATAATCGAAATTCTATAAATAATGCGATAGTTCAGCCCACGCCCTCGTCCCACCACCAAAGAATTTGTCAATATCATCGCACAAAGCAGAAAATAATGCAGCTCTTGGGTTAAGGGTCGAGAGTCATTAGTTTGGAAATTATACTGCAGCCCAACTACATGCATACGACTGCACAATGGAACATGCCGAGACAGGTGGGGCCAAGATACGTAGGATTGCATTTTACAGAATTGGATGATGCATTAAATAAACTATTTCAGACTTGGTTGGGTCCTGCGAGAGCACTGCGACGACGACGACAACGACGACTAAAGGAGTAGGTACGTATTAAATGCTGGGATGAAAGCACATATCATTACTCCCACAATTAAGCACAGATGAATGAACTGCGAGCTTAAATTCATTCGGACTCAATAGAACTGGTTGTTCCATTGTGATGCTGCTGAGGTAATTTATTCACTTGCATTCACCCACAATAGGTGAATATTCATTATTATTAGTGACTGCATGAATGCCCAACAAACCACAACAGGACAAATATCGCTCATTATATAAATTCCTTGCAGATATGCACACATCCAAATCCAAGCTAATCATTCGAGTTGTTAAATGGTTCGTCCAATTAAAACTGAAATAAATGCGGAACGTTACTCATATATTAAATATCGCAGACTTCCAATAAGTGCATGCACGGCGAGAGAGAGAGGCTTGTGGTCAATCATCAAATGTTCAGCTAACAATCACGCAATGTTGTTGTTGGGAAAGTCAACGTTCGCCGTGAACTCTTAAATATAATTCTAACCTGCAATTTACTATTATTCAGTTAAAAAAAATACTATGCGCAGCAAAACACCCAATTTAAGCCAACGTCGAGGATGACTACCGATTCAAATTAGTAAACGATGACTCACAAAGTATTCATTGTCAGCAAAGTAATTTGATTGGATTACTGCAACCCAAAATTCTTTATGTTACGTGAAATAATTCAACGAAATGGCTCATCACCCAGAAATCAAGCAAGGATACGTACGTACGATGTCCAACTCAAAGCCAATGGGCAAGATAATAATAATATCACTTGCAAAATATTTGAGACGCATCTCTCTCATTACATCATTTGGTTAGCCATGCATAAATAATGAATGATGAAAATGAAGGACTGAGCAAATTGAGATGGACAACCAGTTGACAGAGAGAAGTGGATATTACGCATAAATCCATGCACAAAACTGGTAAACTTATCTAGTATGCAGTAGAATCTATGCATATGTAGTACCCCAATCAATATATTCGACTACGTATTTGCGTCGCGTGGTGTGGTGCTGGTGGACGAGTTATAGTTTTTTCCTGAATTTCAAAAATGAATCGGTTCGTAAACTCTGGCAATGTAGATATAATTTGAAAAGGAGCATGTAAAACCAACCGACCAAAACCTAGAACCCAATGCATGACATGACAAGATGAAGTACACCTGAACCCTATCCAAAATTTCCTTGTCCAGAAATCCTCATCGCACACACACACACAGAGCGAGTAGATTATTATTATGCAGGAGGATTCATTAAGGGAGCAGGTATCAGATTTTGAGAGCCAGTGAGCAGAACCGAATTACATAAAAATGCATCAATCACACAACAATGCAGAGAAAACGTGTGGTGGGAGAAGCTTTTAGGCGCAACAATAGGGCCGTTTTCATTAACTGAATTTTTGTTAGAATTTTCTAGTTCCATGTTCCCTTATCCAACCCTCTCCCTCGTTAATACATGTACAGCAATCAAATGAGGTTGATAAAGATGGCCACGAATTTCAGTAGCGTTTTCTGATAGCATTGCTCAAATAGGACCAGTCTTACTGCGCACTATAGTCCCCCGCTCTGATTCCGGATCTGATTGTTGACTTGAGGGACGAAAGTTATTTCATTCCCAAACCTGCATTCAGTCCTTGGGGAGATCGGTGAACCAATTAAGTGGCACATAATACTTGTACGAGAAAATTGAATAGGTGAGCATTAGTATCAGTAATATTCATACAACTTATTGTTGTACAAGTAACCCTCTGCATGTGCATTAGTATTTAGATAGATAACCCTTGACTTGAGCCACCTGTTGCCGTGTATAATGTTTATCGAGTGGTGTGTATGATAGTAAAAAGTCCTTATTTAACGGTTACTTATGTACAACTCCACCCTATCACATCCGTTTCTATTAACTTCTTTCTTTCTCATTCACTCGCATCGCAAAGTCACTTCTGCGAGGGAGTAAAATAATGCATGTAAGCAAATGTTTTATTATATTCCATTCAGCGACGTCAAAATACACAAGCCCTTCTTCTCATCATCTTCATCGCATAGCCTGCTTCTTCAAGGCGATTTTGTAATGTCAAGAGAGGAACAACAGCAGGGGCAAAAAGTTACCATTTGAATCGTCATGAATTACAAAGCGAAGACGTAAAATAAATGACATGTCTCAACCACCACCGGATGGAAGACGACGCCCCCAAAGAAGAAAGGGAGACAGATTCGACTGGGTACTTGTTCTCTCACATTTATTTAATAATGAGGAGGCTACGAAAGGGATGAATAGAATAAATCTCGGGTAATTTTATGACCTTAAAGCCTCAAATAAAAATAATTGAAGACGCTGCTCCTCCAATAATACTAAGCACGCGCCGTTATTGTTGTCTAATTCTTGGCGTTGCCCTTTGTTTTTCCAAGGGTTGGCTGGCTGAGAGCGGTGGGTGGACATTTTTCACGCTTTTTACGCTGCTGAACACATACACAGGGTCACATTTTAATCAATTCATGGAACAAAAATGCGAAAACTTATTATCTTCCGCATATTTACTTAACCAACTACAGACACAGCTACGCAGTGATGATGAACAGCTAAAATATGCCATGTAAGGGTGATATATGTAGTCTGTGATTATACTATTTTACATGAAATTTCAGGTGGAGTTGGTACTTTGTGAGATTGTTGTAAGAAGAATGTAGTGTCACATTAGTAGCTTGACTCACATAACATAATGCGCGTAACAGTCTGGAGTGGTAATTGGATTTGTTGTGGGTAATTCGTCATCATGATGATGTAAATCAGGTAATGTCAGGTTGGATTCAGCCCCAAAGTCAGACAATGCAATCTTATTTTATGGATGGCTAGCAAATAATTTAGGCACACTACACGATCATACGTATATTTATTTATATGAATGCCAGGTAAATAAGTCAACAATGGGCAATAAGAACACAATGGCATCTACTAACTCGAGGACCTTCTGGGCGATGTGGAAACTAAAAATTTCAATTAGTTTGAGTCTGACAGGCAGTGTTTACTTAATCCTGGTTGACAAATACATAAAATGTGACACCCATCGTCAACTTGAGAGACGTATGTACGTACTTGCTAAAGTTGTTCTCCTGAGCTACGACGTGTACAATTTTTCTTCCCTGTTGCCTTGAATTGGCAAATTGGTAGTTGTTCTGTAAATTCGTTTGTTGTCGTTGCTGCATGACAATTATTGTAGAGAGACGCAATGAGGACAATGTTGAGCTGCTTGTCATGTGAATAATGTTGTGTTGCCCAAGTTGCATTGACAATTGGGAAGATAGACTATTTTTTTAAATTGAGTCCAAGACAAATCAAATTTGTAACGTAATTTCAACACACGAGTAAGATTGACAATTGACAATCGACACTTTATAATGATATCAACCAGAGAAAGGGATATAAATAACTGTGTCGTTTTATTGTTGCCCTACAACTCTAATAATATCAAATAAAACAAGTAGCATTGACACAGAAAGATTCTGCTGCATTTACATAAACGAAATGAATACCCACCATCCAGCAAAATCAGACGTTGGGAATGTGTGGGAGTGTGTAATCATTAACCCCCAAAAAGTAAAACAGAATGCCTGAGCATTTTTCGAATACAAAGCACGACACGACATTAAATCATGAAATGAAGCGAGCGAGGGAATGTATTTATCTGCGTGGATTGAATCTATGGGAAAATATTTTGGCCAGCAGAGACGACGAGCAGCTCATAAATTTTGGAGTTCATAGAGTTGAACAATAATAAGTTGGCACTATCTGTTTTTATTATGCTAAGATGGATGTGTGTATGGTGGGCTGTTGGGGTGGTTGGTTGGTTGGCAGGACTGGTGGTGTCAGTACCAAAAACCGAATCATTTTATTTTATAACAAAACATCATAAGGTAGATGTGAGCAGAATGTGATGGGGTTGTGAGGGCTTGATATATTTAATAGCTCGCCTAATGTGTGTTGGATGTATCTACCGTACCATACTTCCGGCCAATTCACAATTACAATTTACAGAAGCCAACACACACATAAACCTGAGAGGGCTGACATATATAATTCTTCACCAGCAGCGTCCCTTTTCCCTCTCATACCTATTTACGTATAATATTTGCTATAATCCACACACTACAGCGTATCAAACTCATCTCAAATGTAGATCAAGATGCAAAATGCAGAGACCAAATCCAGAGCAGAATTCCAAATTTTTAAACGAAACGTCTCTCATACAACTTGTTTATGCTCTATCAACTTATTTATTTGGAAGACACATGGAGGGTTCTTTCTTCTAAATGCATACGTCTGCTCTAGTTTACAGTTTAGAAAATATGGTTTATAGATACTTGGTACATCCATCTACTGCCATGTTTGAGAGACCGATTATCTTCTCGTGGTTATCGCAACGCTTCTTGGCGTAGATTACACATGTGATGTCTTCGTTTCAATTAATTTATGCTCGTTTATCACTTCTGCGAAACTCTGCTCTTCAAGAAGAAGAGTGAAATGATGGAACAATGCGTTGGAGGTTGGAATTGTTGTTTTCCGTAGTTGCTCGATCCGTTCTCAGTATTTGATAACGAGTACCAAAGTCGAGAACCAAGGAGGCTGACTGACTGACTGAGCAGCGAGTTTGAGTGCGTTGTCAGTGCAGATAAATAGTTTGAAAGCTTTAATTTTTCTCTGATGCGTTGCAACCACTCGAGATAAATGCTAAATAGTCTACATGATGTTGGTCGGGGGTTGTTTAGTCAAAAGTCCAACGAGATCAGTGGCTTCGAAAGAGGATTATCATTAAATTTGAGCAAGAAGAGTTCATAAAAATGATTTCGGAATCCAGACTTTTGGGAACTGGACAAGTTTAAATTCTCAGGGTTTTACTTTACGAGAGAAGGCACAGCCAAGGACTAGAAGATAATGAGAAGAAAATGGAGATGAATGATGGGAGTCTCATCTCCAATTCTTGTCATGCATCATCAGTGCTACTCCCAAGTCTATTAAATCATGGCGCTATGCTATGAGTTCAGTTTCATAGGCTCTGGTTTTTTAGCCACTTTATTTTACCCAATTTATAGACGACCGCTATTACCACCAATAATTTACAAGAGAGGCATTTTACATGTATCTTCCCATGAAAGGGGGAAGACTCAACCTGCACGAGGGACAATGTGAGACAATTATTAAGTGAGATTTCCTCAAAGACAAGTAAAAACACGGGGTCTTCTGCACACCCTAAAAAATCCACATGGGCCAACATGCACCCTACCCTCGCTGACTGGTCGGACAAGAGGAGACTGTAGATTTTGTGTATCGGTGATGATAACAATCACATTATGTTCCTCTTTCCCACGCTCAAGTGTCCGATAAGTTCAGGAGCTTTCCCAGGGAGAGGCTACTTAATTTTGGCCAACATCATCCCCCTCCCTAATTACTCATTCCGTCCGACTCCTCTGACTCTCCTGAACAATGAGATGAACAAATGCCACCACCACAACAATCAGCTACCAGCAATCATAGGCAGCCAATAAATAAGCCGAACGTGAATATTATGTAGAATGCCCATGCATGCACGTATGTACATATGTACCACTTTTCACCCTCATTGCCACATCACACCACCCACTACAAGTAAACTTCCCTCTTTTATGGATGAAGAATATGTGAAAATTCCTCAGCCCTTTGTTGTGCATGTACTAATCCCATTGTGCAATTAAGTAGGTGCACGGATCGGGGTTCAGTTTTAATGTGAAGGCCTTACAAGAAGAAATCGCAATTACGTTTTTAAGATAATTTACATTTTATGTTAGCAGAAGACACGGCACAATATCAATTCAAAGATTGAAACAATTTCCCATCGCATGAGTGAAATGATGGATGATGTTTGCCCTGTAGGCGCTTTAGCCTCTTCTACATGCTAATATTTACGAGGATAATAAATAAATATGTAATTGTTCCAGTAAAAGTCTGGGAACTTGATCTGGTTTCTTGCTACCAAGATTCAAAAATTGTGAGTGTGGGAAAAATTACCAATTTTTAAGACAGAGGTGACGCATTTGCTCGGATTACGGAAAATATTCTACGGACACATGGGTAGCAAATGCTATATGTACCATTATGAAAACAGGTTTGTCATTACGAACAAGTAGAAATTGGTCGCAGGTATAAATCCATCACATAATCAGAGCTCGGACTAAAGAAATCGACGATCGCATAAAAAATTTATTACAAAACAAGCAAAAACGGTCGCATTAGTCATATATGTATACATATGTAGATATGTTAATGATGAGACAACTGTACTATGTGCTCAGAGTTGAATATATGCAAGTTGTGTGAAAATGCTTACTCAATTGTCCAAGCGAGATCAGCCATGTAAAGTATTTATGTGCGCAGACGTTTGTTGTTTGTCGTGATTGCTAACTACCAGTCGTCATAGAACATTTCATGCTTATGGACAAACACAAACATGTGTACGTTAATTCCTCAAATCTTCGATTAACATAGAGCTCCAACCCAACAAATGCCAGTAATAATACCTTCACTACCTGAACCTGGTGCCCCATGCTTCAACCCAAATTTACTTAACAAAGCATCCCATAATTGCATAAATTAAGAGACAAAGGCACAAAGTGGGATTAGAAAGTGTCCTTAATATAAACATGTCCACCCACTGTTGCGCATACAATGAAATGGATAATAGACTTGCATTTTTCTAATGCAAAAGATTAATTAATTCCGTATTTTGTAACAATTGGCGTGAAAAGAAGAATGGATAACGAACTTATCGTAAATAAAAACACTTACTCCTCCAACAATATGAAATTCTTCTCTCGTCTCAACAAAGGAAAAGCGAGTTGATATTTCGTACCGTGAGTCCATCTGGAATCATGAAGGCAAACTGCTTTCCTCTGCTTTGCCGAGTCGCTCAACGAGGCGCTCTTGCTCTCAACTCGTCTTTGTCTCCCGTGGAATGCAAGTTATGAATGTGATGTTGGGGCACCTTATCATTCTACGATTTATCGATTATGCTGCTATGTACTCCACGGTACGAAAATGTCGATAAATATGGATTCTAATAAAGTTTACCATTATTTTTGGCAATTTAAAGTAGTTAAAGTAGTCAGATAATAAGTAGTCTGGTTAAAGTTGGCGTAAGGTAAGTGAAATGTGGTGCTGTTTATTTATGTGTATACACACATGCAAAGACATACACGGCCCACACTCATAGCCGAGCAGACTGTCATCAACAACAATAAAAGTTTTAAATACACGTCCTCTGTTTGCCCTTCGTCCGCCTCTCTCCTCCGAGAAGAGAAATCATAATATCCTAAATCACTCGGCTGAATTATAGTCAGTGGCACTGCTTATCCGCGTCTTTCTCAAGTAGAACGTCTGCTCTGAGAGGTGGACGAGTCATTTTTTGACTCCTTTTGCAATAAGACATCGCTAACGGGTTGCCTGCCCTATGTGCCAAACTGCCTGGCTTGTCGTTCTTCGGAGTAATAAGCAAAGACAACATGTGAAGAAAGTTGTATTTACACAGCACAACTTATTGGCTCTTGTCGGTGACTCACTCATTGGAGTCGTCTTCACCTATGTGCATCTCTGCAATTATTAGGAATAGTCAGCATATGTCTACTACGGTTTTGTAGGGATCTTATTACACACATCTGGCTGCCTATGCCTTTCCACAAATCGTAATGTTTGTTTGTGCACAAATTAATCATGGCGTTTCTTCGGCTTACGAAGTGTCGAAAGAAAAACATGAAGAATCACATGCACCACGATTCCACGCCCAAGAACACACTGGTCAGATAATGAGAAAACATCGTGAGAAAGTATTTGCCAATCTGTAACGAAAGAGTTGAGTTGAGAGAAGTGAAAAAAAGTTGGACCAAGAAGTTGTCTGGAAATGGCTGATTCCCAAATAATGGGGAAACAAAGAGAAATTAAATCTCCACCACCATGCACTTGGTCTCAACAACACAGGATGTGCCTAATCAATGGACAATAATTCATTGACTCGTTACTTTTGATTCCCATGCTGAGCTGCTAGAAGGGAAGGAATAATAGTGGATGAAATCAGGGCAGAAGCAGCTCATCAAATTTTCCAGTCAACCACTTTCCTTGAATGAGAGTCTCTGGAAAACGTGATGATCCCCTGGTTGAGATTATTCATTGGTGTAACACTTGATGCACACTTGCCTTATTATAGCCCAAAGTGCAGCCTACCTACATCTCTATCTGAGCATATTTATTTACAGTAGCTATGTTCATATTAATGCAAGCCCTTGCTTTGTCCGACCATATAGTGCATAAATAAAACAGTGGTTTTTAGATTCGGTCAATTAGTAAATACGTGTAGAAAAAGTCACATTACGCGTCGTTGTCCATGGGAGACGAGTAGTTCTCACTGTTCATTCATGGCTTTTGCTTGGTTCATTCGCTTCGAGAGAAGATGACATGATGATCGTTTCATCTTTACGGCTTCCTCTTAATCACAGCTGCCAACAGCGCAGTAGGTGAGTGTACTTATGAAGGCGAGTAAGCACATATGCGTAACAGCGATGGCTATACCTTCGCTAATGAATTTGGGATGAGCTATAAAGTGGTTTAAAGTCGCGATAAAAACACAAGAAGCTGAAACAGGTTTTTAAAAAGATGTTAGAAGATGACGGACTATTCCTGGAGACCGGAAATTTACACATGGTTTTAAAGTTATGAATGAAACAATAACTCGAGCATTAAAGTCCGGCCTGAGAGAGAAGGTCTCTACCACGTACAAAATTTAATGTGTATCTGTGATCATCTTGTACGTTGTTTCTTTGTCCTATGTACGAAGGGGTACTGGTAGTGGGGGCAGTAAAATTATAATGTGTGGTGGACGCTGCACTTGTATTCCATGTATCGTGACGAAAGGTAGGCAATTTAAGAGGAAAGACTGTCCATGGATGTTATTGAGTCTAAGAATTTTTTCTCCCTTCGAGGCTGGAGGCGATTCCCAGATTTCATGAATGAAACGAATGGAACTCAGGGGTCCGAGGTGGACGGATGAAGGAGAATTTAGTTCCACCAAGCCCCTACATGTTCCACAGTTTCGGTCGGGTTGTGAACATCTGAAGCCGTAAAACTATTTGATTTTACTACGAACGGTTAAAAGCTTTGGGTTTCGTTTCTCAGCTCGTCCATTGAGCGTCTCAAAGTGCTGAGTCAACCGACAATGGTTCAACGTTGGCTATATCTATGTGCACCATATCTCAAGCACAAACAAAGAATATGCACATAGCTGGACCCCATCCAACATCTTCGAGCATTGGGTAATGGGAAGTTCTTGTCGGCTAGAAAACTCAAACATGACAAGATTTGGGATATATTTGAACGATTTTCCAACCTCAAATGTACAAAAATTTTCTACAACAACCGCTGGGCCAGCTCAACATTTCCAACGTTAGTCAATATCACCCACCAGCGGCAGGAATAATAAATTCTGATTTATTTTTAATGGATATCCAACCAAAAACTATTATTACTTGCATTATTCGAGTATAGAAATATGTGGTTAATCATGAATCTTGATGAAGAATCCCATCCATCTATCTAAAATATCTCCTCATCTCCTGATTTTTAAACTCCACGTTGAACCTCGTTTAATTCCCTTTACACACATTTCGCAAACAAATTCATACAATATGAGATGATACTAATGAGTAAATATTTGATGACACTCATCATCTACGAATTTGCCATTCAAAAAATAAATCATCAGACATTAGACAATGACAAAATATCATTTCTAGGAAATTATATTCAATAGTATCAAGTTATTACTCCTCTCTGTCAATCATGTTATTTATGCACTGTATGCATGTACACATACATATGTATATTGTACACTCTCCTGCCTATCCCACAAGTCCTACCCATCTTTCCACCCGAAGATGAGAGATGGTTTCCTTACTACCATCTTTCAGCAGGTACCAAGCTACAAATCCAATCCAATAATGTATGGGTGATTGCCTCCAAAGATTTTGACAATCTCACAGCAGGATTTAACACACCATTTACTCTGACAGTAGTAAAAAACGGAGTCATCCACGTAGAATATCGGATAGCATTGCATTACAATAATAAAGAACACTTTACATAGGATTCACATTTGTCATAGGAGAAGGAGCAATATTACTATCAAATATTTGGATTTCAGAAGAAGCAATATTTGAAGAAAGCTGTAAACTTCTCCATAAAAAATCCAATAAAATACACGACGAGCAAAGGTACATAGATAATTCTGAAGACAAATTGGACGAGAGAGATCCGCAGACAGTTGGCCCTGATTTGTGGATGAATAGAAGCAACGAAATGGAGAACGACGATAACAATAATTTTATGATCATCACACAAGGAGAACAGCATGTCGTCCTCAGTGTCCCCTGGAACATATGTGATTGTCAATTGTTGTGTAATAATTGTAATGTAATCATCATGTCATGACCCTCGCTCCGTGACAGAATGGAAAAGTCGAAAAAGTCACAGACGAAAATAAATAATACAAATTTCACATGAGGTTATTCCGTCCGGGGTGCATAATAATACGAAGCACTCCGAAAAGGGTAGAACAGCGTCGTCGATTCAATTTCTATTCCATGCAGGATTTGTTCACAATGTCCTCCCTCACCAACAAGAAGAAGTAATCAGGAGGGTCTCCTCTCTCTATGCAGTGATCTACCTGCGATGTGATGCATATAAAAATGAAACTAATCCAACCTATCCACCCTCACATCGGACTAATCCTACAACTCATCTCTGCTCCAAACGACACGTAGCTCCTCATCGTCATGAATCGTCTTTGAATTAAACACGATTTACGATGCAGACCAAAGCCTGCAATTGGGATAACAAGAAACTGAAGAAAACGATCTGCATTGGATGATGGACTGGAAAGCCCTAAAAAGTTGAGGAATAACCCAACAATGTAACCTTGAGATCAAGTGTGAGTGTGGGAAAGGGTCCACACATGATACCTGACTAATAATAATGCCACATGAGTAATGGCAGGTTCCAGTTGTACAAAAAAAACTAACAGGCAGAGAGAAAGAAGAATATGAGAGATGACAATACACCTCCATCGCACCTCACCTCCGTCCAGATCCATCATCTCATGCAGTGTATCCCCAGTTACATGGTTTATTGTCCATGCTAACCAGCAGCAACTAATCTTTTATCCTCTCCAGAAAGAACGACACTGTGCGGAACAGTGTAAAACGTGTGGAAATGAGATTCTTAGAAAACTCAAAACTCTTTCATGGCGTCGGAGTGATGATAATTTAAGAGTTGAAAATTTCTTGGAAAATTTTCATACATGAATTCGCCAGGGTTTTTTACGTGATAGACTTTATAATTTTCATTTTACCCTGAAGCTTTTCGTATTTTGAAATTGGTGAATCGATTTCATTAGGAGGTTGTCGGGGGACAAAGTGATTGAGATTTGCCGACGAAGGGCTAAAAGTAGAATAAGGTTTGAAAAACCAGTCGGGCAGTCGGAAAGATGTAAAGGTTTTTTTTACCCTGAAACAGAGAGTGTAAAGGCTCCCGATGGTGAATTACTGTGATGATATCCGTCCAGTACTTGTGTACACATAGCCATCATTAGCACTGTACACGTAAAATTAAGCCGCCTCCAACAAATGCCACCATCTTGGAGAGATAACCTCCTACACGCTACAGAATGCGGGGTAAACGACGAGTTGAGAATTAAAAATCCAATAACCAGAAGATTTTCAACGGTATATCTTTTCCAAATTTGAGTCGTATTAATATTCGCCACGCTCTGGAATCTTTATTGACACCACTTTTTAGTACTCGTTCTCCGAGCGACGACAATTCGTTAACTGGAAAGAGTGTCAAATAAGCAAGAGTGGCGGAGACGACCCCCCACGACTACTCAATAATATATCCCAATCATGTCATGATCATCAAATTAGGAGCCAATTATTATTAAGCGACGCTACTTTTTTCAGACAACAGGTCCATCAGAAAACTATTGACAAAAAACGGTGTATCAAAAGCTTAATTAAGAAAGCCTGACGACACCTACGCAATTCCTACCGAAGAAAGCAATGAGGTCAGTTCAGTGCAAAGACATAGGAGAAGACACGTACATAAAAAAGTATCATTTGGTTGGACAAGTCAGAGAAGCGTAAAGTGTAAATGAAGGTGTAAACAAGTTGTTGAGTGAGAGAGCTAATTGGAATCTGATCCGATGTATTATCGCACAAACGAGTTGTTTATCAATGTCCACTCCCTACAAATAAAATATGAAGCTAATGAGCTCCGCCCATCCAGGTGTAAACAGGTCACGCTAATTGTTGGGATCACTCGTCTCATCTTTCGCACAACATTCCAGTCCCTCACCGAATAGTGCTCATGTCAATTATAACATTTTTCGAAAAATAAGGAATTTAAGGAACTATGGACCCTGTTGGGAGAAATGGTTGTAAATATGTATGTACCATTATGTCTGCATATTTATGGGACCGAAGGAAAAGTGTCGGGTTACAAGGCAATCTTATTTAGTTCACCTTCAGCTCTTATGTTTCACAAAGCAAACCCCAGCCAACCTGGACGCTGCCGTTTTGTTGGATTACCTTGAAAGAGCAGACAGGGTGGCTGCAACATAAAACCACTACCAGGGAATAGTACGACGGAGAAATTAATTGTAACATTCGTTTGTATGTACAAATGACTCATATGCCAACTAAATACGTACATATTAGTGGGTGTATTAAATATATATCTATTTGTGCATGTACATGCTGCAAACCAATCAAGAATCTTAATATGAACAAATCTGGTTTAATTATGATCACAATTGTTTTGACATTTGCTAACCAGGGAAGATTCTGATATTTAATACATATTTAATGGGAGAGCAGTTCAAAATTTGGGGTCACATGGATGAGAATCTCATATTCTAATGAAGATTAATTGAAAGAAGATTAATCAATAGAAGGCAAACAGATTGTCGAAATGGGTCTAATAAATCTGTGGTCTAGGAACTATTTGACTAGCCTTATGCTTGGTGAATTTTAATTATCTTAACAATCTGCATCCTCATTAAGAAACACATGGAAAATGGTCAATTGAACTGCAACTCTATATTTCAATTTAAATCAGAGAAATTAATTGTTGAGTACTCCTACCACCACTGCCGAGTCATTTGGAGGGCAAACACCAACCAAGCACACAGCCCAACAACGTTACTAATAATATTCTAAGAACATGATAATGCTGGTGCAGATAAGTATTTATGCACATGGCTCACGATTTTCATACGATATGCAGGAATGCGTGTCACAAGCAACCTCCAGCCAGACAGCTTGGATATGTTACTTCAAATAATGAAATCATTTGACTTATTTGTCAAAATAATTCCAAGTGCAGATTTTCATTTCCTGTTCATTTTCATTTCCCGAAAATGAAATTAGCATTGTGTGCGAAGCTGATATCAGCAGCACAACACTTATCGCAGAGTTTGTTTAAATAATGAGTAATGAAATCTCCGAAAGTCCAGCCACATAACCGGTGTAAGTACTACGAGTTCATTTATTGCTGGAATAATCCATTCAATTAATCAATATGACGGTAGATAAGACCAGGTGATGATGTCAACGATGATACGACCATGCTAATTCCGAATCAACTTAAATAATGGAAATTTTGGCCCAAATTCTAGTGAACGACATTCTTACACCATGATAATTTTCAAAGATTGTGAAAATGTTTTCCTTACCGAGTGAATTTGAGCTCTCTTGATCCGAGAGGTCTGAAATGGAGGGGACTTTCTGGATGGAACAGGGCACTCGGCGCTCCCCACCAGCTCCACGACCGGGTGGAGGTCGAACGGGGGCCACAAAGTCGTCCTCACCACGTTCCTGCTTCACCTGCACCTGGCCTGACAAGAGGGACAGAGCTTCCCCTCCGCGCGACGCTTTCGACATCTTGGACGGCGAGTCCAACTGAAACCGGATGACCTGCGGATAAGACAACCAATTCAAACAAACATGCATGCAAAAAGTTGGCTTAACAGACAGACGAGACCATTTTGCAACTTTCGGCGACTTTCGCTCGTATATATGATGAAGCAAAGATGTTAACAATGACGGGGTGCAGACCGGACGCCAATGTTTGTATGGCGCAGTGACGAAATGTGTAAAAGTGTGCTCAAAAGCAGTCATCAAGGACCTAATGCTAATGTACATACCTCTCGACATTGTGGTACTCTGGCGTTTACTCAAATTTCACCTTCAATCAACAATAATCAGGATGTCGCATTTTCTAATTTCCCTGATTTTAAACGTCTCAAGAGTGAGCAAAAACGAATTCTGAGTTATCACTTCGGACAAGAAGGATGCTCTTGGCACTGAAAAGATGCTATTTTCAAATGCTTTTCTGCATACCTATTTGTATTAAGATTTATATAAATTGTAGCAGCCACGCAGTCGCAATGAAAATAAATTGACAATGAAATCTGTATCCAATTCAATTTTAGTTAAGTAGGATGAGATAAGAAAGGGGCATTTTTCACCTTGGAGCAGTACAAGTCATTGAAATCATGTGCATACATTTGTCACCTTGCTGAAGTTCAAGGAATTGACTTTTTGGATGATTACGTCTCCTTTTAGTCCCAATTAGATTATTCCCGAACTTTTCCATAAAAGTCAGCATGCAATTCGAATACATGGATCATACGCCAAGTTTACAATAAGGTTTGTCTGGAAAAGTGTCTTGGATTTGGTTCATCTTATGCATTGTGAAAACAGACCGTGTTTCTGTGAATGTCTATCCAAAAAATTATCCCGAAAGATTTATTCTGGGACTGAAGATGATCACAGTGACTAAAAAATGCCACTCGTGAAAACAGGGATGTATTTGCTAAAAAGTTGTAAATAAGTAACAACAATTTTGAGAGAGCGAGAGAGACGATGATTGGAAACCTATTATCAAAACTACCAGATGTCTATATATAACGAACCAAACAATGCACAAATCCATGTATGTCAACCAAATTTCCTGTCGAGAAAAAACACGAGAATGAAGGGTTGTTTAAGGCTAGTTGAGAGATGTACAAGAATTCTCAAAATAGATTAAACAATGACGTGGACGGGCTAAATGTGGATTTGTACACTTTGTTATACTGCCTACAGATCATCGGACGCCCTCAAAGCAATCTCACACTAATTTGCTGACCCTAAGATACGGCTAATTTGTCAAGTGTCAAACCAAGTGTGTGTGTGTCTGCGTGGTTGGTGTGTTGTGTATTTAGTAATAAGCAGTGACTTCCTTCCGGTCGTTTTTACAACCATGCCATCATACCAGCACCACTGAAGCAGCAAGACGCACTTTGTAGTAAAAAAAAATTCATTCACAATCTATGAATTCATGAATGAACGCAGAGTCATGACTCGTCTTCTTCCTCGTCTACGGCAATAATGTGCTTATTGGTTTAACTGCTATGCTCAACCAAGAACCTGCATATGAGATCTACCCGTCGGTCGTGCCTGGTTTGTGGAGTGCAGCAGGTCAGAGGCGAGAGGAGAATATTATTAATTAAACAGATTTTCACCCCTTCGCTCCCTGGCTGACATGAGATGAAACCTGTGTTTCTACCCAAAGAAGAAGAAGTTTATGACGTGACACCCAATCTGCCAAAGATAATATTTGAATTTTAAAATCTTGTCTTGTGTCTTCACTTGTTAGTGTTAACAAATTGAGTAAGCAAACAGACCAATAAGTTGGATGAGAACAATTTCTCGATTCTTGTATGTTTTACTTCTTCCTCCTCAGCTAAAGAAACTAATGCTCAAACTGTGTAGTTCTTCTGAGTACTTGGTTTTTAAAGCTAGGTTTATTTTAAAATCTGGAAAGCTAACAATAAATTCTAGCTCCATACACTGTAATACATTGCATATTGATAAATGGCAATACTAAAACATCCTCCTTAATGAGTAGAAGAAGATGAGTATTCTGTACATGTGTCTGTAGGCATGCATTAGGTATCTGTGCATGTACCAAAAAAACGCAATGTGGGTGATTGGTTCTGAGATTTTGCATGAGACGTGATGACGCATTGCATTGCACAACTTGTAAACTTGTACTCACCATTGTTAATCAACCGTCGGAGAGCGTTTTATGAATGAATCACTGCTATTTGCCTCAGACGCTCGCCGTATCAACCTGTTTGTTGTGCTTGCTTAAACACAACGTTGTGTTAGACAACATAATATGTACACAAATGCATCATGCCACTGTTAATAATGCTGCTATTACGAGTTGCAAATTGCACAGATATGGAGAGGAGGCAGACACCTATCATTATTTTACCATTCTGAAAAATTTTGTCAAAAGCCACCCTCAGAGATTTATAAACTGATTGAACTAAAGTGGTCCTCCGACCAACATGCATCTTCCAGATTTATGTATAACGACGCAAAGGGATGGGAAGAAAGGGTTCCTCGCATCTCTCTACTAAACACATGTCCTACACATTTACGTAGATAAATATAACAACACGAGTGACATGACAGGGCAAGGGTAGCTCAAATAAAGGATGAAATGAGGCAAGGATCCAATTTCATTTACTCTCCCACACATTGAAGAAGCATAACCAACGTCGTCTCACTTATTCTAATTATTCTCATGAGGGGAGGTTGACATGCCATGATTTGTACCAAGAACACTGCCACCAGAGAACTTTGAAGAGGAAATCACCGTTTAGAAGAATGTTCATCCTCTGGATTGGTGACATTATGCTTAATCCATGACATGACCTCCTCGACTGAAGAAGGGGTCTCACGGTGTCAAGTCGACTTTTGTACAAATAAGTTATAATTATTCCACTTTTTCTTCGACCGGGACTGGAATAAAATGACTCAATCCATGTTTTTCCACCCTCGAATGTCTCAATCAACACATTTTACATGCATTTTCCCACTAAAGTAATGAATAATCGAAGAAGTGCCGAGTATGCTGGTGCATTAATTCTTGCGCATAATTGGGTTGGATGATGAGCATTATTATTGTACGACGCCACACTGCATACAGTCCATGCTGCCACAAAGTAATAATGAATGAGAGCAATTGGAAAGACGTGTAGCTCATAGCGGAGTATAAAGTGATGAGTAATTATGAAAGTACATATTTATTGATGAGAATGAGTGGCTAAAATTTATCATTACCTTTTTCGGCATCTCTTTTTTTGACGAGTAGAAGTTGTCAGTGTCCTCTAAGGCACAATCGATTTCGTAGTGAGACCAAGCAGAGTCTGCCAACGAGTAATCCATGTCTTCATTCACTGAAAAGGTGTCGGGCACTGCCGAAAAGTTGCCAAACCGCCCCTGAAACAAACACGGGCACACAACATTCACTTATTTTTTGTCAGTAAAAAATGTATCAAGAATTTATTAAAATCACTTGCACACTTTTTTTTATAGCAAAGTAGCTAGCAAAGCAGTAATTTAGTTAGTTCTAGAGTGACACTGTACGATTCCAGGCGTCGAATTGCATAATACTCGTTGCGTTGTTCCCAACAGCACTTTTACTTTACTACAAGCGTGGATGCCAACTCGTAAACTGAATGAAGCCAAGTTTCATTTGGACGAGAGAGAGCAGAGAAATATTCTTGAATGAAGTTTCGCTTTACGGTGCTCATCCGTCCCGTATAAAGCGAATCACCAAAGAGCAGTGACTATGGGGGCCTCGTTTAAACGCTCGCTCTTCTGCCATTCCATGAATGAATCCCAATAACACCATTAGTAATAAGCCTTGTCTGACTACTACGAACGAGCTACAAAACGTATCCCACTCAAAACTTGGCCAGAGCCAACCTGCCCAACTTGTTGACTACTCGTGGGTATTTATTTCATGCTGTTTAGCACAAGTCAAGGGAATGATGTGAAGACGAATGCGACTAAAATCCTTGTCCAGATTATCCATAAAACTATAAGGATTTTAGAAGCGCTGTAAGACGATCACAAGGCCCTAACGAGAGTACAATGTCACTCTCTCACAAGATATCTGCCATGACTGACACCCACACTTTTAAATCTAACTTTGACTGGTGACGGACTCGCTCGCTGTTGATGATGCTCTTGCTTTTGCTGGGATATAAAATAATCTTGGCTAAAAATGAATGAATGAGCAATTTTCTGTGGAGTTGGCAAAATGCCTGTTCCGCAAGTTATGGTTACAACATAGCGAAATCATCCTCCTCTCCAATCATCCAATGATGATATTATTGTAGGATCAGTGTTAGTGTAACATTTCAACTCTTAACATTCGACTTTGGTTGTTGAGATTTAGTTCACTTTCATCGTTAGCTAATAAACTCGTGTTAGGCATGCAATGCATTGGTGACCCCCGCGGAATAATAACAAATCAGTCTTAATATGATGAGAGTGATCCTTAATCTACAAACCATAACCATTGAATTTGAGCTGGAAAAATCGTGTCTTGTTTTCGCATTGCAGTGTTTAATTGTAATTCTAGCTCAGTGTTTACTGCTCAACGATGTTTATGAAAAAGATGTGGAGGAGACGACGATGAGTATGCAATCTAAAAATCATCTGCAAACGGTTCAGGTTTCATTCATACGCAAATAGATTTAAGAATACTTGCATCACTGTTCGCTATTGAAAGCTTCTTCTACCCAAATCGTATGAATGAATGGGTTGAAATGGGACACATATTGGTTTCCCCATTTGTGAGGATTTGTAATATTTAGTCGATGGAATGGACTCGATATATAATCGCAAGAATAATAATGGTCCGTTTTGCTTGAATAATGATACACTTGGAAAAGTTGTTGAGAAGACTGCTCTAACTGCTTCGGATTGACAATTGATGGTTCTTGTACTACTTATAACTACACAGCGGAGGAGGATTATACCCACGCTGAGCTTTTGCAGGGGCCTGTGTTTGTATGTACGTACATTTATATGTAAACTTACATGAAGGATGGATAAAGCGAGTTGGGTGAGGTGGTACCGTTTGCCTGTTTCTGTCCAGTTCAATCAGTCGATATTCGATTAATGCAAATTTTATGGATATTTTGCCGTGTGTTTCCCCCTTTACTTAAATATTGTTGAACACACCAAACTTTAGAGAAAGATTCAAACTGAGCACGAGTATACTTAGATGTTAGATTGTAAAGAGTTATTTATTCATGAGTTTTATGGAGTTGGACAATTTCGACACACCAACATTTTCTTCCCTGCCAGCAAAGTTAGGCATACACGTGGACGATATTTTGTACTTTATTATTATTATTATTATTTTGTACTTGACTAACCATACGCAAGCCAAACTGCCAACATAACATATTAAATATTTAACACTTCTCAATTCTGGCACCGTTTGATTCGATATTTGAATTTCGCCTGAAACACTAAACCCACTTTGTTCAAAAAACAAAACGTGTTTAATAATGATGGAATGTTGCGATATATGAATACATTTGGCGAGTAATATATTGTCCTTAATTTACCAATACGTTCAAACACGTGTGTACAATTAATTTTGATTAAATGCGTCGTTTTTCGACCTTGTCAAGTACAACTCAATTCCAGTCTCAATTCTGATGACCTATTTTGATCGCGAGAATGTTCTTCACTAAAGAAAACTATAATAATTCATTTTTCTTACTGAAAATGATAAGAGTCACGATAAAGTTGGTTCTGGGATGTAGACGAGACGCACCACAAGAGAACCTTTTTCCGACATAAAAGCCAGAATTGATGTGAGCTCTGAAAGGTTTGAAATCTTTCTGTGGCCCAGCAAGGAACCTTACGATTCATGCCACGATGATGGGGTGGAGGATGACGAAGAAAGCTGAATGAGATGAGACCCTTGAAACCACACCATCGCCACCACCACCACGCTACGTGTATACCTACCAAGACGTCGATAGTAGGAGTACGGCGATGGTACAGATAACAATGGAAAAGTTAAGATGAGTTTGAAATGTATTCATACATGCATCCAAGAGCCCTTTTTTCTTTGCTGCTTCATCCATACTTTGTATCCTTGAGACACAAGAAGAGCCCTTCATTTCACACAATTCTTGACCGAAATCCTTCGTATCCCACACACCAACCAACGGCTCTAATAACTATCGCAGCTATACGCCAAGAAGTAACAAGTGCAATGACGGTTAGCAGTTAAAATATGAGTTTGCTGAGACCCAGGCAGGAAGACGAAATATGTGCGAGACCGAACCCTTGGCTATTTACAAGAAGCACAATGTATTTTATAAGTCCATCACAAATACACACTCAGCTCACCACAACCTTCAGCTCTAACTTTAAACTTTTCAGGGAAATAAACATTTCTAAGTTTTGATGCCGTGTGAAGCGTCAACATGTTCCTGTATTAGGTAACGCCATGCACTAATCCTAAGTATATGCTGGATGAGTAAGAGTTGGTAATATTGTCATAAATCCACCTGAAACAAAAAGATGTTTTGCCTCTCTTCGAGTAATACAAATTCACACGCCTCTGGCGAAAAGGTATACATAGATCCAGTGTCAAGTCATTAGCAAAGTCGAACCCACCAAAACAGACATCATAAACCATTCAGGTTGATTTGGAGTCATCAAAATGTTTTTCTGTGGTGGTTTTTTTCTAAACTTTGCTTGTCTTTCCACTCCAAAATATGAGACTAATACTTTAAACGAACGCCACAAGATATTATTGTGCGGGATTGATTGATTTCACACCAATTTAATATTTAAGAGCTTCGCCTTCGTCATTGAGGGTAAATACGAGCGAGGAATGCATAAAATATGAACTCAACTGTTGCTCAAGTGCATCGGAATTATAGTTTTGAAGAAAATGCAACGCAGAAGAGATGTATCGAGTTCAGTGCCCAAGGTCATAAATTCATGGTTCAGGATTTTATATCGCATTCGCAAATCAAGATATTTGAAATTGTCTCTTGTGAACCAAGAAAATATTTTGCACACATGTTTTCCACTCTTCTTAAGGCTACGACAACAGACAGCAGATGCATGCACACAATATCTGCCACACTGTCAACCACCAGAAATGACAAGCTAGAAAAACATTTATCCAAGCTACCATAGCCTCATAAATAAGGCATGTTACATATTATATGGGATGCATGTTTCCAGAGGTCTGCCTGCGATTTCCCTGAATCGATTGACATAAATTTATGATTAAATGGACAAAAAAATGGGTTTGGGGAAAATATGAAGAACTGAAAAGAACAACGCAATTGAAAATCAATGAGTCCTTTTTATTATTATATTTTATGAAGAGGTTTGTCCCACAGAATGCACAATTGAATTGACATTGATACGAACGGCGGTTGAGACTAACAAGAATGGAGATACACACAAAAGGGATATGGATGGAACTTATTGTTCTTAAGAAATATATTCAAGATTGCTTTTAGTCTCATCTTGGAGAGATAGCATCACGTTGCCCTTCATGATCTTCAATTTCTTTTATTTGCCGATAACATTTCAACTTAAACAATTTGAGTGCGACTCGAGAATTGTGGAGTTCAATGAAGCAAATGATTAATCTAGAAATAAAATTGGAATATTTCCAACTAGTTAAAATTAGAAAATTGTTAGAACAGCCAATGATATGCAAATGGAATGCAAATGTTGTCTCAAAATGATGCCGTCACTCCATGTTCTCTAAACGTCACTATAAACCTTTTATACTCCTTACAAAAATTCCAAACCTGGAGTTTCGTCTACTATTTAAAATATTGCATGCCAAATTTGTGTGATTTTCCGAATCAATCTAAAATTCTTCTACGTGCACTTTCATATTGACGGTGCTAAAGTGTCAAAAATTCTTATCTCGTGCTAGCAAATGTCTCCAGTACTAAATTTTTGGAAATCGGCATACAAATATCATGCTATCAGAATGATTGTCGAATATCTTGATCAAAGCGGCGTGCGATTCCTTCGAAATGCTGAATATCTCATCGCTTTCAGTGCAATACTAATTTAAACCGACATCGCCATGTGTAGCACAGTGGTAGTCATTAGATCTTGTGGATGATAATCAGCATGTGGTCCAGTCAACGAGTGGGCCGTTTAGGATAAATTATACGTATGTAGATACATATGACCGTTTATGCCTCACTCACCTAACAACCAATTCTGAATGGGGCGTACATTTCCATACGTGACCTTGTTATTGGATTGCGGATTGGAACTCAATTGAATTGTCTGAATGAACTGTGAATGACTTATTATTGAGCATTTAGAAAATTCCATTGTTTCAATTAAGTGTGGCATGTGCCATTTTTATGGCGAAAATTAGTGGAAATATTTATACTTGAAAAGTATAATGCCCTCTCTGTGCATTGTTCCTTGTCCACCATCAGTTCCTTATTTATTACTGCATATATTAATTTATGAATGAAAAGTGTCTCAACGATCAGTGTCACATACATATAACTCGCATCCAGCCAGAATGCATAGAAGCCACAAAAACAACAAGTTGGTTTGCCAACGGCCTTTTCAAGACGAAGATTATTCCTGCAACGACGACGACTTGTTCGTGGTACTGGACAAAGGGAGCAAAAAATAGGAAACGGAAATCAGAAAAAAATTCATGAGGGCTCATCACATGAAAATGAAAAGTCGCTAACTCGGACTCATTAGGGAATATTATTATGTGCATTTATTCTAAAAGTCATGTCATGCGTTATCTCACAAAAGTCCACCCCCACCAAAACCAGTGCCACTGCTGCTGATATAATAATATGCTATTTCATTCATTCCTTCATTCATTAGATTCAGACATCCTGTCTCGTACTCTGCTCCTCCTGGAGAACAAGTTACTTTGGGCAAAGAACAAATCCCCTCACATTCATGACAGTTGGTGAGGTGTCCTGCTCAACAGGTTTAATTTGGTGGTCGGTGAAATTATCTACTTTGTTCGCATATCCGAGGTATGGGCCTTAAATGTACGACTGATATGTATGTATACGTAAGTATGTACATAAAAGTGCCTGGATTTGACTCGTGAATTTATCATACACGCTTTCTTTGTTCTTGGTGTTTGGCTTCGGCCACTGCTGCTGGTCGTCGTCGTTGGTGGATAAAAAGGAAACGTGACTGACCCTAAAATTTATGTCATCCATGTTCCCTCTCAGCCATTTATATGCAGCTAAATTACGTATGAAACAAAGGCAAACCAAGTTCTGGTGGTCGCAACAACTCAATGCCCACACAGATAGCAAAAAGTGCATACTTTTTCTCTTGAATGGACGCAATGAAATTGAAAATACAATGACCATCTTCAATATAATTTGTTTCCCATTCTGGATTTGCTCAAACGAGCGTTTAAATGTCTCGAATGATGGGAACAGGTAGTAAGTACGGAGATTAGGCTGAAAATTAAACCGGAACCAGGAACATGACCACAAGGCGATCCATGGAAGGAACAGGTTGCACACATGTCGGATCTTCCTTCCAATCTAACCACGTTGCTCCACTTGTTTTCTTGGCTCTGAAAGATTTTCCTTTATTTTTGTCTACTGGTCTTTAGTTAGTTAGTTGGTTGGTTGGATGGATGGTGATCAATCGTGGGAACTCATTCAAGTCTCAAGATGTTGTTGGTTTCTTTCTCGACGTACATAAGAGGCGAACCAAGGGACCATTTTTTATAGTCGTCTTTCTTTCTTTCTTTAGCCAATTGTCGGCCATATGATGGGAAGAGATGTGATCCGATGCCTGATTTTCTATACGTATGTATGTTCACATATGAAAATGATGAGAAGGACAAAGCCCATGCGGGCCATGCACAGAAACAGACCAACATTTTATGCGCCTTCCTATCAATGACAAAAACACACTCTTTGCATCCAAATAGCAAAATTACGAAATACTGGACCATTGAAGATACACATTGTATGAATTGCCCTTAAAGATGTAAAACTTTAACTTGTGAATGGGAGAAACAAGGGGCACAACAGCTACTTGTTGCAGATGAGGTTAACCCTGGACCCCAAGCCATACATACAAAGGATACTTCAATGAAGCTCCTTCAACTCAACGATTTTAAAGTTGAGAGTAAAGCCGTTGAACGCATATGCAACATCTGGTTAGCGACTCAGAATAAGGCTGCCAGAGAGGAAGGCGTCCCTTCTCCCAGGCTCAGAAGCAACAAGTCTCCTTTGGTCCTTCGACCGTTGTCGCTTCGGTGGTTGGTGTGCGTGGGTGGGTGGTGGTGACCACTGCAACGCACCAATTTTGTTTAAGTTGGGAATTGGAAAGGCTGGCAAAGATAACAACCGAAACGAACAATAAACAACGGATCGCTTAAAACATAATCCATGACATCACACGTAAGGGTCCCATCAGCCCACAAGAAGCCAGTTCGTCTTTCAGACAGAAGAGAAGATGATGATGAGGATATGTGTATGTTGACTTGACTTTGTTTGCTCTCTAGCTCGATGTAAACTTATCCAGAGTAAAATGAACCCTTATTCCGCAGAGTCCAGCAGTAATTGCTAATCCATGTAAGATCACGTCCTTCCTAAGTACGGATAAAAACCTATCCCAAAATGAGCTACGAAGAAGACGCTTCTGCTGTTTACAGAAAAATTGACTTTGTTTAATAATTTTGAGATGGGATTTCTACCAAGTCAGGAGAGTAGTAAATGCATGGTCGACAGTTTTTTCTCAAATTCAGAAGGAACCAGATACTTGATCATGTTTGTATGGACGAGACATGAACAAAAGCAAAGATCAAATTACTAGAAAACGATTATGTAACAAAAATATCGAAATGTGTTTACAGTAAGAGCACGCAGAGTTCTTGAATCAATTCTATCTGGAGCATAACATGTCTAATTAAAAGTGAAAATAAAATCCATATCATCGGCGAGAAATGATTTCCCACGATTCATTTTACTGGGTACTTACCGTCATCTTTATATTTTAACTATCAGATGTCAAGGTGAATAGGAACAAGTATGCGACTTGGCTCCTTTATTTATTCCGAACAATCGATACGTACTTGTTGTATGCACAAAGGCATGACCAATAGGACGCAATTAATCTCTGGTCCAACTTTCTCATGCTTTTTGTTCTCCTTTAATTGGAGGAAACAACGAGTTGGCTACTGTGTATGTGACTGACGTGGATCTTTACGAAGATATTGTTGGTATAACGTAATGTAATTGCGGCGCTTCAATAAAGGCGCTTCAAATAATCAAACAAGTGCACATATAATTGTTCAATAAAGCTCAAAATAGTTTCCTCACGAAATAATGGGACTTCACATGGCCAAATGAACAAGGAAAGAGCGAGGAGAGCAACAAACTAAAGTTTCTCGAACAGAAGAAGAGGAGAATGAATGACTCGGCTGGATTGAATTGATGATTACTTCAATCAACTTTTCTCACCTTTCTTGTCCCGTGAATGGGTAACGCTGTGCAGCCACAAATAATCTGTTTTTACTCTAAAAAGCTCTATTCATGAATTGATGATGAGATCGCTCAAAATCGCTGCTGGAAATTGAAATCTTCTTTTTATCTTCGAAAAAGGATACCGAATATTTAAGAGCACAAAAACAAGAAATCTCAAGTCGGATGTCATTCTTCACCCTTGGATTTGAAAGTATGTATTTAGTAGATGAACACCTCCACAGGAATTTGTGGGAACAAAGAAACAAAAATGACAAAAATTTCACTTCCAACAATGCCATAGTTCTCTTAAACACTCAACATGCATGTCTGCGATAACCAATCTAGCACTAAATCTTTCCGTGTATTTGTCCATAATCTGAGAAGCCGCAGCGAGACGATATCAATAATCAGACAAGATATATGTATTTAAATACGTAATCAATAAAATTCTCAATCAAATCTGAAAAGGAAATGTAAATAAAAAGACAACGTATGCTTTAAATGTCCACTCGATAATGGAAATGCTGCATGGTGAACATACTTTTAATGTCTTATTAGAAGATTTCATACGGGTCTGTACGAATAATTATTAGCAATAATGTAGCAAAGCAAATGCACATACAAAAATGCAAGTCCATTCTCACCTCCTTCGTGGTCCATTTGGGTGTCTCTAGTGTGCCCATGATTCCTTGATGCTGTTTTCTTATTGACGTCCACGTTAAGGTCGAGGGTGAACACACTTTAAAAATAGTGATAAGACAACAAATATTATTGCGTTACTTCTTAAAACGTAGAGTTTGATTTGATTCAGGTGTCGAGATTATGGCTAAAATAACCGTTGTATGAATATGTAATCAGTATTTGTTCTCTAGGCGAAAATGGCGAACCACTTGAAACAAGGGACCAAACTATGCACTCCAGGAGACGAATTTGCAGTGTACGAATTGACAATGTGAGCTGACGCAAAATGTGTTTTAGCGATATGTGACTCCAAAAGTTGTTTAAGAACGGAGAGATCCAATCACACTTTGCAGAACGGAATGAGTGGTGGTGTCAATGTGCAATTATTGTATGCCCACAATTTGTAGAGGCAGGAGCAGAGAATGGAGCGATAAGTTTGCTCAGATGACTGTACGTGTTTTCAACTGGCTTATCTTTTTATTAGCATTTAGTTTACTTTAAACCTCAGTGGAATCAACCTTATCAGGAGTGAAACGAGTTGAATTTGCTCCGTGAAGGCAGAAGTGAATGCGAAATGTAGGAGGATAGGGCAGGATTAAAACACCAACACTCACAGGCAGAAGAGATTGCCAAATCGTAGTATCAAGGCAACTTTATATGAAACTGAATCGCAATACGTTCTCAAGTTGAATCCCATGTTTTTTAGACATTTTAATGCATTCACATGAATTTAATTTACATTTTAAGCGGATTGATATATAACAAAAACTTATTGGTTGGACTTGGAAAATAAAACAGAGTCAGAATAATTTTAAACTTATCGGGAATAAATATACAGTTTTGCCTTTAGTTACGAGTCAAATGTGTTTGGCAAGACTTGTAAATTGATCCTCGAGTAAAATATGCAAGTGTCAGCAAATCGCAAGAAGTGGAATTCGAAGGTGTCATGTTGTTGCCTTGATATTATGCCAACCACCCCACGAATGATGACTGAATGAATTATTTCAACCAAATGAAAGGGATGAACATTTATGTATAAATGTCTGAAAACTGAACTTGATTATGCATGCAGCTATGTCATCCAACGTCCATCCTTCCTCTCTCAAGAAAGACCAACGGAAAGAATATTCCGAAAATAAACCTGAGGTAAAGACAACTACTTAACTAAAAGCACTCATCCTCAGTGGGGGAACAATAACCAACCACCATGAACCTAGCTTTGTACGTGTGTATGATATGTATGTATGCGTTTGTCAATGGATAGTGTGTCTTAATTTCCTGTTTAACGTGTTATTAGGGAGGACGAATTTCTTCCCTTCAAGTCACAACACTGCCAAATATTTTCTTGATTTTTTAACACATAGTCCTTATCAGAATTAGTTTAGATTTTTTAATTTTCTTTGTTGGGCCCACTCACAGCAACAAACAACCCTTCTGCTTACATCAATTATTATCTGAAAGTGTCCTGTCCCCTTTCAGTACAGCTCATTTGAGATGAGATACATATATCTCCATGAAACACCGAAATTCCTTGTTTTTTCTCAGTTTGGTGCCTAATGCCTCCCCACAATTCTATGCGTGGAAGTCAACAGGAAGTTGTCGAACATTTCAAGTTTAACACATTAAGCGACAAGGCAAGGGAACTTAGCATGCATTGCTTACATAGTTGCATAATTACCGTAAATCTGGAAGGTGCATTAATTGGTGGTAAAATTTAAATTTCAAAACATGACGGTAGTTATTATGCCACCTTTTACAGAAGTCATGCTGCATAATTATTCCAGCACGAGCTACACAATTTAATCTTCTTGTCAGCAGTTGCATAATGGAGTAAATTGCTCTGAAATGTTTTAGTTTAATGTTCTCGTGTCGCCTACTTACGCATGAAATGGAAAGAATGACAATTACATAAGAAAAACAATTACAATTAGTAGACGTGTGCGTCACATGGCCGATTGACTGACCTTCAAGAGTTTGTTGTTGTCGCCACACCGATAATAATTTTAATGCCTTTGAACGATGGGGGCTAAGCTCCCTATAGCGAACTGATTATTATCGGCGCCCATAAAAACTTGAACAACACGTCTGTGCAGAAATATTTATTTATAATTTTCATTCATGAACTGGCCACAACTACTGCGCAAAAAATTATTTACTGTTAAAACTACAGGATACCTACTTACACTAATTACTTGTATTATATTGTATGTAGAGATCTGATGTCGGTTGTGGGGTACGGTTATGTGTGCGAAATCACGATTGACGAATCTGATCGCAAACAGAAATGTCCATATGTCATGCTAGCAGTGACATTATTGTTATGAATGATGAGGCGCTTCGAGGAATCGCTTATCTCCAGGCAAACAAAGCGCATGCAAGCGCATCTATTATACGAAATGGGCGACATGGAGTAAAATCTGTAAAACGCAGAGCCTACGTATTGATACTATATGATGCACATTGAATATTGATTGAATACCTTAAGCTATCAGTGATGCCAAATTTGGACAATTTTTCTCAACAACCCTTTGTAACTTTTATTTTAAATCGATATATTGGACACTCGCAGATGACAGGACAAAATATAGTGTCCAGTAGAATCTCTAAAATTGGATAAAAATAGCATTATATGTGAATAATGTGAGACAAATTTTACCTCAAAACCAATTGCATACTACAATATACATTTTATTTGCATGTACATGCATACATACTTACATACATCATGCTCTCATCAAATGAGTGCAAAGTAGATCTAAAAATGTATATCTGCCGGCAAGCCTGGAAACTTTGTTATTATTAAAACTGGTGCTGTATGAATGATTATTATTTGTGAATTGAATTGTAATCTTTTTTTGTGGGATGAAGAGTGCGATAATACAATTAACAGCTTTGTGTATGCACCACCAGCAACTGCACCAATTTGGACAAAATGAACCACTTGACTTTGACCTTCACCAAGGTTTTCTAACTCTCGGCGAATGAATTGATACATATTTATACAGACGACGATAGTTTGTTCATTCATCGCCATTCATTCATAACATGCTCCATCACTTTCATATAATGTGCATGGATAAATCACCCACAAATAAATATTAACCAATGCTCGATGAAATATCTCTGGAACTGAAAGTGAGAACTGTGTGTTCGGATTAATTTGCAGTGCACTCGATGAAGACGAAACATCTGAAGCCTTGTTCTGGCCAAAGTTGACAATTACACTGCCAATAAGTGTTTAGAATGATCTTTCCTGATATGTAAAAATGTGTATATTTTGTACATATGTATGTCCATTGTTGGAAATAAACCCACAATTGATTGAATTCTACTCAAGCACGAGTATAACATATTGATTTATATGAAACCATCCACGAGGCTGTCAAATTTCGTCGGGACGAATAATGGTTTCAACGAGACAATTATTCCTGTGTTTTATGTACATACGTAGGCTCCGCATATTATTATAATAACACCAGAATGATGATAACACATTCCTGCTCCTTATATCATGGACCGAAATAATAGCTAATTTGGAAACTAGTAGAGCGCCCCATAATGCGTACACGTATTCATGTATGAAAATTATATGTGCATATATATTGAGCCAATTAAGGTTACATGTTCGGTTTAAATTACAAGTTCGACAACACCATTTATACATACATCAATTTCCACGAGCGAAATTAAGTTTTTGTGCTTTCCATCTACAACAGCTTAATAAATCAGAAATTGTAACCCATAAAATGATGAATGATTGTACAAACTATGCTGTTGCGCAATCCCCTATAAAATAATACACAAGAGTAACAACAATACCTAATAAATCTAAAACGGACAAGTGTTACAATTATTGTTACATATAGTGCTTTCGTGTGTAGCTTATATATGTACATGCTTCGTGATTATTATGCTGCTAGCCACGTGTAAAACTAATACTTTGCAGGAAAATGGATATAAAAATTTGATGTGCTACACACAACCCATTAATTGAATTTATGTATTACATTCAAGAGTATTCTACACCAACTATAACCACGATGCAATAAGTTAGATTGAAATCTGAGATTCTTAAATAAGAAGTGATAACGAGTCGATGAAACGGAATGATGGAATAAAGGTAATAGAATCAAGATGCAAAATTTGTACAAGAGGGCAGAGGGTCCAGAAAGATCAACTTTTGGCTTCTTCACATATAATGACATGATTATGACGCTCATTGTAAAATGAAACTTAAATAATCCTAAACCCAGTAAAGTAATATCATGCTGGTTTGGTTGTTGATCATCGAAACATGTCGATGCATAATAAATACATATTTATAATACCAACCAATACTTGAACTTGACAAATCAACCTTCAAACCTCCACCACCACCACCGATCAATCACAATGACTTTCAGCCCCATGAATAGCTGGAAGTTAATGCTTGTTGACTAATGATTTTAATGACTTACTTGTTTACGAGTCCAATGCCAGCCAAAAAGATATTTAGATCCGGTCCACAACTTTATGGAAATATATTTAGCAGCACTACTTTTCTGAGAGGAGACTTGTAGAGAGATTCCACTCAAATGAAGCAAATGAGGAACGAGGAAGTCAGTATATATGTACGTCGATCCTGGAAATGTGGACTTGAAGCTGCTGAAATGGAATTTTTTTCATTTAAACACCTTCGTGACCTTTGTGTTGCGAGATTATTGTTACAGGGATCAAAGAATCAAGAAGTTGGGCAATGTTACATAAAAGGAGCAGAAACTTGTAGGAGATCGTTGTTGTTGAGACTGTCGAGATAAGTTAGTTGAATTGAATCCACATTTCTTGTGGTGGTGGGACTTCAAGGGCTCCTTCGATACACTTTTTCTTTCAGACGGCAGAAAAAAGTGGTAGTTTTCTGCCTTCCCTTCCATTACTTACTGCCATTATGTTGAACCGGTGTGTGCGTGTGAATGGATTTTGACTTTTTTCTGGCCCCAAAATTCTCCAATCCACATCTTCAGATTGGTCCTCTTCTTCACAGATATTACCCCATAGATTAACAATAATAAGTATTACCCGCAAGGTCATAACTTATCCACGAAAGAAGATGGTTATCTACATATGGTCTATTGACCTATAGATTATTTATTGTGTCCTAAAGGAAGACCCAATTTTACATGTTTCTTATGGAGGATTGGGACGCAGGCTATAATATGTTGGGCACAATTTTCATACACAAACGCCTACAAAATCATGCAATATGAGATTCGCATGATTGAGACACCGAAAGAGTTGAAAGAAAGCTGAAAGAGCACAAATGAGACTGTTGAGACTTGGGAGCACTCTGCAGTCAGTCGGCAAACCTCATCTGCACCGCGGGCTCGGTTAAATCTCTTCGGCCACTCCAAATCTGATCCCTGCAATTTGTTTTTAAATTCGTATTTGTTGAAATTTTGAAGCAAATTTCTAGATTTCAAAATGAATGTGATTCCTCGAATCCAAAAGTCAGCGTTGGGGATGTGTCGCCGCAATCTGGGGATTTCTGCCGTATTAGCCCAGAAGGGGCAAGCGACCGACCCCATCCAGAAACTGTTTCTTCAAAAACTGAAAGAATATGATCAAAAAGCCAAGTAAGTCGGTCGTATAATTTATAGTTTATGGCGTATTGTTGAGGTGTTAAATTTCGTGTTGCTAATATTTTTTGGGCCTGATTAATTAGAGCATCGCCAGGCAAGCTGGTTGACAGCAACCCCCAAATTGAAAGGGAATTTAAGACCGAGATGGACAGAATCGCCAAGATTTACGGTGGTGGTGCAAATGTCGACATGACTAAATTCCCTAATTTCAATTTCACAGGTATTACACGATTATGACACACAGTGTTTGTGGGCGTGGTTAATTATCCTTTGTTACTGTTTTCATGTTTCAGACCCGGTCGTGGATCCCATTAATCAACAAGCTCCAAAGTAGACGGTGAAGTCCACCTTAATAAATCCTATTTAGATGTATTAAAAATTATGTAAAGTCAAATCTTCAATGTTCAATTGTTAATTAAATTAAGAAGGATTATACGAATATGAACAACGTAGTCAACTCGGTTCAAAATCGAACTTGCTAATTATATGTAAAATAAATACACTAGATGCTGACAGAAATGAATTGAACAGCTAACTAATATTCCTTTAATAATTTAATCGATCCGCATTGACCCAAGTGTCATTTAAATTAAAAACATAATATTTACGTCACTTTTCTTGAGAGGGCATCATGCCGGATTTAATTAAAACGGAATACAAATGCGAGTAAATGAATTATTATGATTTATCGAATTGTGGATTTAATTTCAATATCCATTCGACATTTTGAAGAAGCAGAGGCATCCCAAAGTGTGTTGCGATTCCTCGAAATGCTCTCAATTTTGTTGCGGTTTGCTGAACATCCATCAAAGTTTTTAAAACACCAGCGCACGTGCAGACCAAAAACATGTTGTCTTGCTTTATCTATTTGAATTGATAATGTTAATCTTTGATTCAGTCTGGTACGATGTTAAGAAATATTTGGGGGATATTTTTACCTGATTGCATTTCGTACACTGCAGATCTTGTAACACATAGGCCATCAACTTTCTGTTAATCATTTCCACTAGATTTTGCTCAATTTCGGTAGTTTCATAGCTGGTTTTACATGCAGGACACACCCACACTGGCCTTCAAAATATAAAATATTTTAAAGATTAATTTCCGAGCTAAACTGTACTAGGAATATGCATATTGATTCGAATTACAGGTCGTTGTCTATTCGTAAATGTGGATCCTTGCACAAGTCAATGTCACGACATTGATTACAAACTTTGCAGATGACTTCTGGAAGTATTATGGAAATACAGGGATCCACCCACTGCGCACTGTTACTAAACTCTGGTACGTTGATCAGCTTTAGTAAATTTCTCCTCAGTTTGAATGATTCGCTTTCGATGTTTGCATCCAGCGATAGAACCTTTGAAATCAAAATATAATCATGATTAATCAAAACCGCAGAATATTTGCGTGGAATAGTAAATGTGAACTATTATTCTCAAACCTTATGAACGGCTTTAATAAACTCTAGTGCAGGTTTTTCTGGAATTAAATATGACACGCGGAATGTGGCAGAATTGTTGTCGGATGTAGCAACAGGGTTCGGATATTTCTTTTCTATTTGTTGCACTACCCTGTTTTTTTTTAAATAAAAGTGGTTCGTCATTGTTTTTTACTAAGCGAATAAGAAACGAACTTACCCAAATAAAAGCTGTGCCAATTCTCCCTGAACCAATTCTCGAGAGAACGCCACAGTACCTTTCAAAAGGGGGTTGTTGCATTTTCTTCTTGGCGTTTGTTGACTTAATCCTCGCCTTCGAACTGGGGTATGCCCAGGTACAAATCCGTCCATTTCTTCCAAAAGTTGTTCAAATACTGCTTTTATGTAGCTGGAAATGGTTGTAACGAAATTCTGTTTACAGTTGCCAACTTCAGGTAGATAGTTGATAAGACTCCAGTGCATGTCCATCTCAAATGGCTACAAACAGGCATACTCTTAATTAGACGATTTATAAATCAAATGAAACTAGAATCGCGCATTACATAATAAGAATGATACCTCTGATTCCTCATCATCATCCAAGTTGAGCTCTTCCATTTCACTCTCTACTTCATTCTCTTCATCCTCAACCTCGTCGTCTTCATCATCTGGGTTGTCCTCGTCATCTCGATTTTTAGTTTTCCCATTCGTCTTGAATATTTTTCTCGTCGCCGACTTTTCCATTTCTTTGGTTTCAGTGTCCTTGACTTTCCCCTTGATGCCCCCATAATTTGCCTAAATGTTCAGAATTTAATATAGAGTAGCAAATTTATATAAATTTAGTTCAACACGCATCAAAACTCACCGCGTCAAGCCACATCAGACAGTCCCAAACTTGCGTAACTTTTATATCAATGCTGTGGAACAATTCCTTATTTTTTATGGACTGGGTGATGTACTCAACATAGCCTAACGCGTCGGCTACCCTACTTTTCTTGGTGCAGATGATGAGTCGGCTGAAATCTGCGTGAATTATGACAGCACCAAGTCTCATAAACTCGGCGACAAGTTGAATAAAAAGTTTTTTCATCAAGTTATTCAATGATTTCCGGAGTGCTGGATCGTACAGCAACGCATGGGGGGACCTAAGCCATCTGTAAGATGTGAATAAATGAATAAAAAACAATTATACTATCTGAGGAGTATCACAATGTTATTATTAACAAGTTTTTATGAACGTATTTACCTGTAAAAATTTATTAGTTGATAATCAGCAATAACATTTCGGTGCACGGAAACATCTCTTAACCACGATGCTACCATTGTTCTCAAAACTCTGAAGGCCCCACTGCATAGGGCAGTTTCATCATAACTGGCAAGCGATGGGCCGGGTGCATTCCCCATCATTTCCTCCAATGATTGTTGTGGCATCGTATCGAAAGCCACAGTTGCACTTGTTCCTTCAATATCGTGAACGTGATGAGCTTGCAAAAGTGTATTCACAGCCAAACCGTCCAATTCCAACTCGACGCAAACCGTTTGATAAAAACTCGGTTGGTTCAGCACAATGTTACTATGTTCTTCAAACTCCGTAATCAACCTGGAAAATGCGCATATTTATTATGTACTTTCAGCAGCTCTTGACCACATTAATTTACTTTGTACCTGTTATCATCAGCCTCTTTTCCACCAAGATCAGGTCTCTCACTTTGAGAACACCACAGCACGAAATTCTGACGAATGAGATGTCGCGCATAAAATATGTCGCAGCCAAACATTGTGGAATCGGAGGGAATGTTGCCCACTGGGACTTGGAAATAAAGACTGAGATCAATCGCCGCCGAAAGCATGACTTTGCTCCGTAAAAAATGGCGCAACAGAACTTTTGATCCAAGTCGCTGCCAGTCCAGAGAAGCGTACAAGTTGTCACCATCCATCACATGAATTTGGATGATAGGATACTCTCCCATGACAGGGACTGCCGATGTCCAGTGGGTGAAATCTAATTCATATTAGATTAATTCGCTGATATTTTAAAATTATTTAATTTACTTACTGATTTTGGACTGTAGAGCAATCACTGTAGGCCCTCGTTTCTCATCCTTATATCCTTGAAGTATCCTATGTATGCCACGATGAACGGCACGCATATCAATCTCTACCTTGACATCAATCGTGAAGTTTGGACCTGGCATTCTATCCTCTCCATCGCCTCTGCTAATTCTATGAACATATATGTAGATATTTAAAATGACTCATTTAGAGACGAGATGCTATTTAAAAAAGCTATTAAAATAGTATTGTATTTAACAGTATTTAATTATTACCTTTCGGTTCGAGCAAGATTGTACAACACGTTCATATTTGGCATTTGGTTCGTACGAACTGTGTCGACCACAAAAATTGTAGCTTTGGATGCTGGCGTCACAAAAACTCCAATCATAGACTTTGTCCCAGATTGATGGTAGTAAATGTAAATGTATTTAACGACTGACAAGTCCAAATACGGAAAGCCTGGTGCGACAGGTACGAAATTTAAATTTTTGAGATCAAAAGACTCTCCAGTATCTCTCATCTGTCGAGCTGCTTGTCTATCCACTGCACATATTGCACCTATTTGAATCAGAGTTCTAAAGTCTAGAGGCACTTGGGTCTCGTAAATTCCTTCCACTGCTGGAGTAGCCAAGTCTGCCAACAGGTCACTGAAATAAATGTGGAGTAGACAATAAAAGTTATGAGTCAATTTCAGTAATAATCTGAAACTACATAAATGTCCAGACGTACTTGGAGGTCGCTTTGTACAGTTCTTCAGGAATGGTGTACTCGTATAAATTATAGTTGGGATGAGAGCGAGGTAAACTTTTATTACATTTTCTGAAATGTTCCCCGTCGCCATTTGGCTTCATTTCTTTCGAGTTGAGATAAAATACTCGCGGAACGGTCACTTTGATTTGATGAAGTTCTTGTCCCACTATTGCCCAAACTTTGAAAAGTCCTGGCTGTCCAGTTTCTACAACCTAAATTATACAGTGCAAATTAACGGTGTTCAGTCAGTCTGGTTCAACTTTTGTATACGTAGATTTATGCATGACAACCTGAATGACTTGCCAAGGCGAGTTCAACAAAGTTTGTTGGGCTTGGCGCAAGAATCCTCCCAAAGTAACGGGCCCCTGATTCTTTTTTCCAACAGCATTGTTCAACCCAAAGTCGTTAGTTGATTCTGTCAGTCTTGCTTTTTTAACTCTTTCGGACCTCTGTTTTGCTTGATACTCCCACTTCTTTTTGTGGAATATAAGCCATGTTGCAATGCTTTCCTAATATTCATGAAACCGAAAGGTCATATTAATTTAATCAATTAAATTGTGAACATCACAGCCATCTAAACTGGTAGACAAAACTTACTGCATCATCCCCCTGGGGAGGGGCAGGGCCTAGTGCATCTTTCCAGTGTTGAGAGAGATCAACATCGGGAGATCGTCCGCGTTTTTCTCGATTCCGCGAGGAAGTAACAACAACCATGCTGCGAGCCGGTCGCACAGCCCCTCCAACTTCTTCAATATCGCCAACATTGTTATCACAACCTTGAGGATTCTTAGATCACATAACCACAATGTTAGTCAAGGTTCAGGATATTAGGATTTTTTTTTAATTTAGATTTGAACCATCATCGCTTCGTTACACACCTCTTCTTCAGAAGGTTTTGGTGCAATAGAAAACATTTCATTTATTTTCCTCTGTTTCAACACGTCTGTCTTTTCTAAAAGGCGTTTATGTAACCAGTCTGGATGTGCTACGCGAGGAACTGGATTAGCAACCTAAACAGATCCGGTAATTTTACTTACAAAAATCAGAAATTGGGTAAGGCAGAGTGCAAATTATTATTATTTAATTACTCCTTGAATCGAAGCTGGAATTGTGACAATTTTCTGGATACAATTTCCCAATCGTTCAATGTAATAATCCCAATCCAGGAGAGTACGAATATCAAAATTCACAATGCTGTTGTCTTTTAACCATCGTCGCAGGAAATGACGCTTTACACTTGGCTCAGCTTGAAATATAGCTAAAGGAATTGCTCTAAAAATAAAAATTAAGGTAATTAATAAAATATTGCTTGTACAAGGTGTTCTGATTCGTTTTCAATTGCTATTGCTACCTTTCAGTAACGGGAGCACCGTCAGGTTTCTTCGAGATGATAAAACGACAACTGAGACCAGCGTCCTTGACCATTTGATCCCCCAAAAACTCTGCTAAGCGTTTCGCTGTACTGATGGAGGTTGATTTTTGGGCTCCATAATCCTCCAATTTTCTACTCATACTTCGATTTTCAGAAATTAAATCAAACAGCTCGGAATCTGGCATATCGCATGCCTGAAAGTTAGTAAAATTTGGAATTAGCTTTAAATAAGCTAAGCATACAAATAAGTATATCAACAATTTACCTTTGAATACAAGACGTCTAGCCAATAATCGGCAACCTTTGCTACATGCTTGTAACATCCTTCCAAAGTGTCACCTTTAAGAAATGCATCAAAGACAGAAGACTGGAAGTTTTTCAGCAACTGTAACTCCCCTCTTCGTTTTATTTCAAATCTGTGAACAGCAACAAACAAGCTGCCTGATGAAAACAATTATTAAAACCTTAAAATTCTAAATGTAGCTTAAATACCCTTTTAATTCGGCCAAACTCTTGTCCTTGTTGAACACGGCGTATCGTTTCTTCAACTTTTTTCCTTCTTCTTTCGAGGCAGGCAATATCATTGCCAAGTACGGTCCATCCACCTCAAAAAAGATTGAATTTTCACTTCTAACCACATACTCACAACTTGTTGTGTCCGAAAGTTCGTGGTATTGGTCATTGGTGAAGGCATCCTGATATGTAATAATAATATATTAATGAATGTGATGTAATGCTTGTTACACTGTGATCTAATAAATACAAATAATAGGGTACCTTGACCATCAAGTTGAGTACCGCATTCGGGAAAGAAACGGTGACTTTGGATTTTTTCTCCAATTTGGTTGTAAAAGTAAAATTTTCTGGAAACGACGATGGCAAGATGCACCAAATACCGTCCGTATCTAGCTCCAAGGGTCGCCCAATCTTTTCTATAATTTCTCTGGCACGTCGAATGATGTTTGCGCCTGTGTGGCACACGATACCAGCCATCTCCATGCTGTGCCATCGGGCACTAGAGAGGAGAATTTGAGATTTAACCAGTTTAAAGATTTATTTGAACCTGCTTTTGGTATCTAAATTTAAGAAACTGCTGACCATACCCTCGTCTCATAACATATCCGTAAAAGGAATTCAAAATACACTTGTGAGCGAGCTGTAGTGAGTCGTACAAAACTTCCCGATTTTGAGCAGACTTGATTTCGGAGGCATCGCCGCTTGCAACAGCATCTGATACTTGTTTTTTTGCACTCTAAAAAATGAGTCCATCCATTTAATAATAGTCAAAATTCCGAAATAATGAAACAATTATTAAACGAACCTTGTTTAAAGCTTTATATTCGTATCTTCGATCTCGGAAGGCTCGAACGGTGTCGACGTAAAAAGCATTTTCTCTCTGGCAAACAGTCTGAGTACGTACTTCGATTTTGGTGACGTGCGCTTTCTTGTACGCTTTCCTGCAATAATCGACGAGTCGTTTCTTTTCGTAAGCAGCCCTGTCCTCCTTCTTCAATTGATAGAAGGCTCGAGGAGGACCGTTGGGAAATTCAGAAGGAAACTTTTCCATTTCAAGCTGTTGTTGAATCCTTTGAAATTCACTTCGAGACGCAGGCACTGGTGAACAACAATTGATATACATTGTTATACAACACAAGCAGAAGCAGAGGACGCATTAATTATGCATGTCTTTTGTAAGTTTTTCGGAAAATGCTTACTGTATTCTCCTCGCCAAGTCCACTCCATTTGACGTTGGCACAAGGCTCCGGGTTTATTAAAATCGCAAGCCGCACACACTGCTTCGTTCACCATTGCAGAGGGTTGAAGCCGATTTGTTAAAATAATGTTGGGGTACATGGCACCAACGTCCAAATGGTAGATCAAGGGATACTCGTGACGAATAGGATTATCTCGTAAACTTAGTAACTTTGACTTGATATCGCTAACTATGTCGTCAAAATTAGTCACTTGCTCGAGTGGAACTTGCTCCTCTTCCTCGAGTGCATGTTTTAGAGTTTTTTCAACATTGCCTATTAAAGTGTCGAATATTTCAGGTACCTGTAAGAATAGATAATTGTTTTTAGCACAAAAAACCTAGACATTTTGAAAAATTATTGGGCGAAAATAACGCTAATATTTACTCACTAATTTAAAACGTGAAGGAATATCCGATCGGAATACTCCAGATTCTAACGCTTCTACGTGACCACCAACATATGTCTCTTGATCCAAAACGTGACCGTCTTCAGTCATTTTATTCAGAACGGATTCTTGCTTATTGGGAAATATTACACTCTGCGGAAAGATGTATTATTGCCGTATAATAATCTGTAGGGCTTATATTCTTTAGACACGAAGGACTTACTGCGTGAAAAGCTTCAACCATCAGCAACGTTTCACAAAGAGTTCCGGATCCTTTTCTTAGCACCTCGTCAGCCTCCATCGGAATAATGGTGCATAAGGCGAAAATAAACGGATGGACATATTTCATGTAAAGGTAATATGTAGCAACAGCATCTGACACAGAATAGTTTGACAAAATTTGGGGTTGTTCTGACGCCATTCGACACATGTCCTCTGGGTCCAGCTCCACCGGATCATACCGTAGTTTTGCCTTAGCCACAGCTTTTAGGTTCTGCGACCCCACGGGGAGGTATGAATCGCGCTTGACCCAGCTGAAATTGCAATTATAGATTGAGAAGAGTAATGAAAGTTTATTTATTTTACGTTTAATCGTGAGGACGAGTGTGCTTACCAAAAACAATCCATATGAATACAAGGGCGGCATGAATATGTTCCTTCGCGGTTAACGGCGAATCCAATTTCTTTTAGCATGTCCAAACCATGAATTGTCGCTCTAGCTTCGACAAACTTCCAATCGAAAAAGTCGCCGTTGTATGTTGCAAATATGTGAGGCTTCACGTCCAGGATGTGATCAAAAAATCGTTTGATTAAGGCGAATTCATTCGGTTCGTTCAAGATGACAAAATTTCCTTCAAACTCTGGTTTTGGAGTATATTCAAAATCGTCCACATCCGCCGACACAATCTCACGATTTGTAATTAAAAATCCCTGGAAAAATTAAAGCCACAAGTTATATAAACCATTCCCGACGCATACGGCAAAAGGCGACAACAACACTTTTCAAATATGCGTACGTACCTGTCCATCAATCATGTATGAAATCATCATAACTTGATCAAACGATGCATCTGGGAATTTAAGAGGCAATTTTGTAGTTTCAATATCAAACGCCAAGACAATAGTGTCTGGATTTTCAATTAAGTCTGTCCTCCTCTGGATTATTGGGCTGTGACTGACTCCAATTTGAAGTTTGACACTGTACCAAAGTCCAACAAATATCTTCTTGTCAATTGATACTCGGACGTGGTATGGGACATCGTACTCTCTACAAATTCAAAGTGGATTCAAGTAAATAAGTATGTGCATCCACCCAATTTATTTAGTAAGTATTTAGAAGTGTGTGGTGGTAAAAATGCCAACCTGATGTCGATAATATTTTCCATTTGATCAGTACCACTTCTTTGATGTGAAAATTCTGACATATCTCCAATATAACTTTGTCGCAACATGTCTGCATATGCTGTATGTGATTTTTCTCGTTCTCGATTTTTTCGAACTGCTGGCAGTATATCTCTTCTCACTCGTTGAAGATCGGCCACATTTAAAAATGAAAGTTTTAAATATTGTTGTTGTAGTCCAACAAGATGGTTTGGCTGAAATTCAATACATAAATATTGGCTATAAATATTGAAGAAAATTCCAACATTATGCGCTTTATCACGATGAGATAACTTTAGTACCAAATCCAGGTCTTCTTTTGACACATATTCTGATCCTGCTAGGAATCCACTGAATTTTTTCTGAATAAATAGAGCAACTTCTTTCTCAGTTCCTGTAAAATTTGCATAACATACGGATTAATTGTTCTAAATATTCTATCAGTTGTTTGATGTTAATTTTTTCATAGTCATACCAGGTTTCGGGAGTATATAAAAGTATGGATTGTATGCCAAAGTGGCTTTAAAACGTGTGCCGTCGTCCTGAATGAAATAATAGTCCACAGCACCAACGAGTCGCTTATCTTCATCTAAAACTTCAGTCTGGAATTACACAAAAACGGGGATAAAATTGCAAGTTTTAAGTTTAGCCAAAAATTAAGGAGTACCGGATGCATATTTAGAAGCCATCCCACTCTCTCCGTCGCATCTTTAACCCTGTCAAATCCATATTTTGAATCAATAGAGTCATTTTGCAACGATTGCAGCAACCGAAATTCTGAGTTGTCATCCCTGAAATTCAACACACACACTTAGTTGATCATTAATTAATATTTGAGTGTACACTGGGTTACCTTTTCTCACTATTTTCCTGTTGGCTCACAGCCCCACCCTCCAAGCTGGCCCCAGCTTCAGTGTCCCTACGACTCTCCCAACGGTCAGAATTGTCCCTCCCACCTCCGCCACCCCGGAACTTGTTAAATTTTCCGGTATTTTGCAAAACCATTTTAACAGAGGTAGAAACAAACTGATCAACTGGTTTGAATACAAAACTTTGCTAGTATTTTACACATGCTCTTCAGATCAGGATAATAACAAACTGTATAAAATGAATTGTTTGTTTATACCAAAAACTAACAAACAATAAGGAACTAAAAATTGAATTCTTGAATTATTTCAGAAACTCGCGAGAAGAAGAAGAGTGGATTTCTGAAGTTGAGTGCTGGTTGTTCTTCATACGATTGCCGCGTCTCTTCCCCGCTCCTCCAAGTGAACAAAGAGTTGACTGGTCGTATGAAAACCCGTTCTGGTGGTGGTGGCACTTTTGCATGCGTCAAGTACGAATTTTGGTGAGAATATTTCTGGAAATTTTATAATCATCTTATAATGGTAAAATAGAAAAATAATTATTTACCGGAAAATCAGAAACGAAAGTAATAACATGTGTTTTAACTCAGAGGGAATTTTTATCCCATAAAACTACGAAAACTGGAGTTATTGAACTGAAAATAAATAAATTATGTCAAGCCATGGTTGAGAAATGCCGGAGAGGAAAATCTTATCGAAGGCTCATTTTGCATGTTGATAAATGAACCAAAACTCCCAAAGTTGTAAACAATGCTGTGGTAAATGAAAAAATGATAAAATTATTCCATCGCTGCAGTAGTAAAAACAAAGAAATTTTAGCGTTTTTTGAGGATCAAGATTCGAAAATTTATGTAGAAGGCAATAGTACTTGAAATCGAAGTGGACCAAGTGTGTTAACCTCGGTGGGGACTGCATTGAAAAATTATATAGTAAATGCTCCAGAATTTTAAAGCTATCTTGGTCAGGCTCAAAATATATAAAAAAAATCCCCTCGTATATGAAGTACTTGCTCCGAGTTTACGAGCTATGTATAAAATATTATGTATCCAATGTAGGGAAGCATGCACTTAGGTATTATATCATCGACCATTTCATGTTTTCTGCAACCAGCCTAAATATAATCCCTGTAATTATCCCTTCCAACTCGAAATTGACCATTTTTTGTCTCCCACAATCTCTCCTGGAAGCAGACGCAATTGTTGCTGTGATGAATATGATGATGGTGTGTGGATGGCTGACTGCATGATGCCAAAACGAAAGCAAAGTCAAGTTAATGACAGTGTCAAGTAAGTCAGTTTGTGTTGTAAATTATAATTCACTCTCATCATCACGAGCTGGTGGTTTTCAACACTGGAGATTGTGGAGATTGGGGTGCACATCGTCCTCTTCGGATACCGATGACCATCACCGCAATCGCATTTTCTCCAACAACCACCAAGGGGCTCGTTGTTCCCTTCTGTGTCTCCCCCACTTTTGGTCGTCGTATTCTGCTACCTGCCCCCGACTGGTTATGCGCTATGTTGTGCATGCTGAATGTGAGGTGTGACGGATTGACAAAAAGTCAACCTAGGCGAAGAGAATGGGATATAAAAGTTCACGTTAGCACGCATTGTGTCCTCCTTTACAGTCCTCCCATTGTTGGCTGGCTGGATATGGTAGTCATTATTGAAGAAGGTTTTGAAAAGGATCCTAGATTCGAGGTTTTCTGACCTTCAACCCGATTTACTTGAGGAAATCGAGTCTCTCTCGCTCCGTCCGTGTCACTTTTCATGGTGAGCAGCAGTGATTTGATGTTTTTATGGATTCGTCGAAGCCATGCACGTCATGTCAAAAGGACCATTATTACCCCATGCAGTTCTGAATCATGATCATCCTTGTGGACACCCTTACAACATATTCTCGCTCTCTTCAGCCTTCCTCCTCCCATATTTCTTCCTCCTTCCCCACACCAGAGAATTGGTTCCTTTCTACGCTTGACAATGACACTGACACCAACACCTGCTCCCGGTTGGGTCCAAATCAGGTCTCTTATTGTGCCAGCTTTTGGGACGCTTTTCTTCTGATTTCTGTTGCCCTCTCAAAATCTGAGTCATGAGAGAACTTTCATGCTCCGCTTGTTCCAAATGCAAAATTAACGAGATTTCTCCAGGACAGCGAGTTATACAAATGTGTAATTATTCCGGTGAGATTACCATCATCGCGTCGTCCCCGTCTCTGCTGGGATTTCCATGCCGTTCTTCATCTTCATATTAATCCTCCACAATTTGAACCAACAAGGATGGCGAGATACAAACAAAGATTGCGAGCAACGAGAGAGAGACGTTTTTCTCCATCTCGTCTGCAATTGCACTTGTCAGTGGAAGCAAAGATAATGGGAGGTTGTGTGCTTTAAAAGGCTTTTATTATCATTTTCTAACTAAATCTCGTCAGGTAAATCCACCAGGATGCTGTAGCCGAGGAGATTATGCGAGGAAATTGGAGGTGGTTTGAGTGTCATTGTAGTGTTGTTGTTGTAGTAAAAGTAAAAATACGGATTTACTCTCATCGTAGTTAGTCTCATCGTACACGTATCTGCTTGGTAGTGGAAGTCGTCGTAGTAAAACAAGTGCAAAAAGTGGACACGTATCGTTACGACGAGGATGTGTGTGTGATTTTGAGATTGTGCATATGAGATGAACATGAAATGAAGCAACAGGTGCATGACGACGAGGATCACTTGATACAGCAGAAGAACAACTATAAAGCTCGCAATCACTCCTCCATGCCGGTTGTCGTTCGTCGATATGAAAAAACGAGCTGTTATAATAATAAAGGGACATTAATGCGAGAATAATAATAAGCATTGCAGTGATATCGACCACTCTCCACAGCATCCACCGTATCATTAGTCAGCAGTAGGACGTAGTAAACTGGAGAGAACTGCATGCATGCAAGTGTATGCAAATGTGGTGAAGGAGAAGATGCAGTTCTGCAGGTGGGAGTGTTTAATTCACTTTTCCAGCGTAAAGACTTGTTTTCTTTTTATTGGTGATAAAGCGATAAGAAATTAGGATCTGGATGATCAAGTAAATGCAGTAAATGATTAAATAAGTGGACAATCCCATCCACCCAATAAACCAAAACCTGGAGCGTATTTTATCCGAGGATGAAAGTGGTGGTGTGATTTGATTCACATTTACTCCGACGCAGATGGACAATCCAACTTCAATTTATTCACGTTGATGTGTGTACATGGGATGAGACTACAATTAAATTGCACAACATTACGCTCAGTACCAGCGAAACGGGGGGAAAAAATACTAGACTGGACCGGACGGACCATGCAATCTCATTTCAGCCGTCTCGTTCATGCACTATTCGAACAACATGGACTACTCAAACGGAAAGAGAACAAGTCACAGGACGAAAAGTGCTGAATTGATTTCCTACCCAACAAGAAGAAGAAGAAGAAAGAGAGCATTGCATGACATTGAGATAAGATAAGAAAGGGCAGGTGTTTTTGGTGTCCAGAAATTACGCGAACGCGAACCAGGAATTAATTTGGCATTTGAGAGACTTCCTGCACCGTGAGAATTTTTGTAAAAGACATCTGCCGCAAAACCAGATCTGACTCCTTATCAGAGGGCACATGCATACATACATACGCAGCTACATACTTATTTACATAGGCAATAGGACGTTGGAATATGTCATACGGTTTCCAGTGTTAGCAATGATAAATTTTTGCATTCTTCTTGTCGTTGAGAGATTGGCGGATTTGAGTCAATTAAACATTTATTTTACTATGTGTATGATTGTATAATATGGAATATTTTATACTTCACTACCTTAGCATAATGATGTAGGTACATATATACACACATACTGCATACACATTATAAGACAACGAAAGCAATTGGATGGAAGCACACGGACTGTAAAAGGTGCAATTTTTGACTGCTGATTGCGACTTTTGATTACTTCACGAAACTATAAACTCGCGAAAGACATGTAGCATTTCACGGGTCAGTTGGCATCCATGCAGATCATGAGAAGACAACGGGTAAAAAAATGTTACGCAAGTAAACGTTGGCAATCTGGGTGGACAGGTGTTTCGAGGAGGGGCCACAAGCTGCAGATATTACGACAAGGTGAATGAAATCTTAATTTCTCTTTAAAAAACAAGTCTCTGTCCGTCCACCAATAATTTCGCACCCAGACCGAAGGTGACGGACCAAAGTGGTCGAAATGCTTTGCTTTTACAATTTGTGAATTGTTCGCCCCGTGTTAAATAAAAATTGCATGTCAAAATTTGAATGCGAATTACACACTTCCTGTTAATCTGTTAATTACTTTTACATAAATGCGAGATCCGCACCTCTCTCGTTACACAAGTATGAAAATAATCATAAGTTGGGAAAAGTTATTTTATGACTTGACAGAGAAGAAAATGTGATTTTATATCTTGATCTCAAGTTGCACATGTAAAAACAAATAATTTTAAAGTCGAAGTAATAAGGGTTACTTAATGAGCATTCAACATACAACTTTGAAGTGACATGTCGTGTCATCCCACATCTGATGAAAAATATTTCAAGGGTGATTCTCAACTTGAGTGTTGCAACCTTACCATGCTGATTCAAGTATGTTGGAGCATTCCGAGTTCTGTTCTCATGTCAAGTGAGATATTTGTCATGTCTCGGTTCAACTTGGCCCCGATAATCGAGACTTATGCTGAGGACCAACTGAGCAGCAGCCACCCTGCGAAAATATGTACGAGTACACATGTAAAGCATTATTATTTCGTTCTCCTTCAACCTTAACCCTTTAAAATCGGTCTGGATTTAACAACATGCGATTTGAAATCAATGTCGACACCCGACGTGAAAAAGTGAACCATATGCTTCTTCTTCTTCTTCTCGGTGGAACACAAAAAATTAAGTCGAGTACTTTTTCCTCCCTGCTCATTAAACTCATCATGATATTTACGGGACTTTTACGTCTCTGACTATGTAGCTGGTGGATAAAGGCTGGTGGTTGGTTGGAACACTGGTCCAGAAACGACAGGGCAGAACATATAAAGCTCTTCTTCTGAAGTCAAGCAGGACCAAGAAAGTCAAACAAAGTTGGTTATTATTTCATGTGGATGGATGTGCAGTGTAAATTCCAAATTGTGAGTTGTAAATGGTATTATTATCTCATCACCCGGAGGAGGATTGAGAGAAATGAAGATGAGAACACCATCATAAACATTACATTTTCTGCCTCAACTTAATTTTCCTAACTGCATGAGTAATGGTCCCATTTCATATCATTTAGTCTCCCCATCTCCTCAAATCTTTACACTTTCTCTGCCTACGCTCAACTGGACTTGTCTCAACTTTCCCAGTTCTTGGAAGAATTAAACTCTGAATTTTATGAAATATGGGAAATGAGAGTATCATTTTCTAAGGAAAATGATAAATAATCGGCTCGCTTCAGTTTATTGGTTAATCAAGTTTGGACTTGGGATTGAAAAAAAAGTGAGTGAGTTAGTCGAAGACAGAACGAACCACCCATGACCGCCGTCGTCGTCGTCCGTCCTGCTGATTATTGTGTTTATCCATCTCTGATTCTGAGACTCGCGTCAAGTCAAAAAAAATCTCAATAATAATAACAAACCCAAAGTCTGTCCACCAGACTCCAGAGAAAGATTGACATTGACACGTGTGTCACCGCACACTGAACTGACTGCCTCCATAATAATACGCACTGCACAAAAACAAAACCTGTAGAGCGTCCAAATCCACACATGACAAACCCATGAAACAATGGGGAATGGAACGTATGTAATTTCAAAAGTGAATTAAGGGTTGAGTTTTATGACCAATTGTATCGTTTTTATAAATTATTATTGTTGTCTGTGATCGAGATTTGTCTCATGAAACATGAAATGTCACTCAAAAAAGTAAAAAGCGTGCTCCCTCCAAGCTGCTAATTGCTCATGACGTCTCCAAGTTTATGATATGCCATTGTCTCTTCATTTGCTGATTTGCTTAAACGCAGCCCAATAATATCTTGCCTTTTCCACTTGCTAATCTCCCATTTACGATTTACGACGACTCCACCATTCATCTCGGACACATATTTATTTAACATATATTGCATACATATGTACGATACACTATTTGTGGTTTTCACCACCCGAGCCAAAGTGCGATTCGTGTGTGGTTGGCATTGATTGTACAAATTTGGTTGGAACCACTAAAAGCATTATAATTCTGCAGTATATCAGATTTGGAGAGCTCTTTTTGAACTTATGACTTTCTTGATAAGATTCGATATTTGACTAATGCATTAAAAAATGTCTGGAAAATATCGAGGTGGTAAAATCTCAACTTTGGCTTTCGATTTGCACTTGGGTTTCTTGTTGTTCCTCATTCCAAATCATTACAAACACAAAAATATCGTCGTAAAATCCTGAAAGGGCGAGTAAATTTGGTTGCGATTGAGTCCACCGAAAAAAAAGTGCTGGTGTAAGAAGATCCCTTGAAATGATTTCATAAAACCTTGTCTCATCTGGAACAAGTCGTCGTAGGAGAGATGATGTTGAGCGAACTCCTCGTCTCATCTCATCCTATGTATCACAGTTGGATATCATTTCAATGTTCCATCTCCACTGTTGCTCGTTGTGTCGTGTCATATAATTTGAGGTAATAGAATAAAAAGCTGCATTATAATGAAGTAAAATAAACCATCACTTGGCTTTTGTTGGTGGACGCCTGTAATTTGGTAATTCTATAGCAGTTAGCACTGGCCAAGTCAAGCAGTGCATGGCAAAAAGTCTGAAACAGGAGGAACAACGAAATTGTGGACGAACGAACCAAGGGGCCACAAAAAATAATGGGTAACTTTATGCTAATCTGACCGAATCCATGTGATGCACTTCCCCTTCTCTTCTGGACCTATTGCAGCATAATGCGATATGAAATTGGACACAACTACTCAGCCACAACGATTACGAGGAAATAAGCTCAATCCATCATTTTCTTTGAGAACTTTACTTCAATTTCCTGACACAAGTTGAGAGGAGAAAATACGAGTCGAGCCTATTGTCCGATTTTCAATATCGTGACTGCCGTTCAGGAGAATCAGGTTGATTCTGCGTGTGCAATAGAAACGGAAAGTGTGAGTGAAAAAGTGCAGTAGCCGTGGCCAGTCAGCACCACCACTTGTTGCTACTGATGCATTGTCTTTATCTCTCCCTCCGTGTTTATATTGGTAAAAGTGGAGTTGATACTGCATCCCTTGGACCATTAGGCGCTGATGGCTACCAGAACTACAGGCTGCCTGGTGACTTATAATGGAGATAATGATACACACTTCCCCCTTGGATGCATAATGCATAAATAATAGCACCGTTGGTTCCTCGTCCACAATTGTGATTTAGCCAGTAATATTTTTTACTACGCTGTCCGTGTTTATTGTGCACACCACTTTTTACTCGGGCTGATTTATCAGTCAAGTCAAGTCTTCGTCTACTACTTACCACGAACGACTACTTCCATGTAATCCTCGTGGTGACCGAACCAAAGCAGCCACTCTGTCTGCCCGTGGTCCAGCCTAAAAAAAACTTGCACTTGCTTTATTTTTCTTGTGATTGTTCCCCGTAGTGCAAGTGCAACCTGGGTCGGAGAGGTAGAAGCAAAATCATGTCGTGCCAACTCACAAGACTAAAACTGCCAAAGATTCATAAATCTTGCAATGCCCGGGACGACTTTCTTCAGCCCAACCCAAACTTCCGATTTCTTATCATGCGTCATACAGCCAGATTATGCAGGGAGACGAACTGTGACACACATTCGCTGAATCTTCCCTCTGACGTGCAGACTTTGTTTCACGCAGAGCGAGACTAAATTTGAGACTTTTTACTACGACGAGACTCTTGATTCAATTGCAGTGGAGTGGACACGGTGGTGCAACAACGGGTCTCGTATTTCTCAGCTCTCTGTCCGTCTGTACGTGCAAGTAAAAGAAGTAGTAGTACCACTACTGCCATTAGTTATCATTTGAGTAGTAGTCGTAGTAGTAGGAAGGACTTGCTTATCGTAATCCTCAGACCCTGACTCCACGTCCAAAATCTAAATGTAAATCCACGCACGCTTGAAGTCACGGCTCATCTCTTCTCCAGGGATTCATTTATTAGATTTGAATGCATTACTTCTTTATCTGCTTTTATATCTCTGATCGCGCACATGTATCATTGTTCGTGAGCCCAGAAAGTGGAGGTGAGGAGGGTTCATATGCAAGTTGGTAAAGTGTGGTGTGTCACATAATCTTTTTACTGTACGTCATTATTCTCCTTCCTTACGGCATCCTCGTAAAAGGTGACATTTTACTACGACTCGTAGTTGCACGAGGTCTTTGTAAATGCACCCAAAACAGAGATTCAGCCCAGCAAAGATTGGAGGACAGGTCGTCTTTTCCTTGGGAGACAGGTGAACTGAGCAAAAAACTTCCGGTCAATTTATTACGCACAACAATCAACAATAACAAATCCACCACTTTTACTACTCTTATCGCCATTACTACGAACCACCACTGCCACTTTGTTTACACTCGTTTGTAGCAGTGGCCAAGTGAACTTTGTCGAGGTTTAAAGCCCTTCGTATAATAATACGCTATAGCTTCACCTCTTCCCCCCGATATTGAATACGAATTGACTGGACTTCACTCCTAATTTCTCTTCTCCCAGTCTCGAAACTCCTCTCGAGTCTGCTTTTTTTAAATGATGATTGTTTATAGAGTCCGGTTTTACTGGGAGTAAATTTGGAGCTGTTTATCTATCCATCAGCAATACATTTGAAGACGAGACGCTTATTCTACTCATCGAGATGGTCCGACTCATTGCTGTCCATTTGTTCCAGTGCTGGGGTTGTTGATTAGACTGGATTAGAATTATTTGAGCCAAGAGAGTGCTGGACCAAGGGCTCCTTTCTCAAGTCCACTTCAATGTATGCATGAAGGCACTTTTTTTGCTCTGCGACTCCTTTCATTTTCGTTTGAGTCGAATTTTCATATTTTTTGTCACAAGTCAGTGGGTACCCAATTCATTTAAATGCATCGACATTTTGAAACCATTGATTGCTTGTACATTCGTAGAGACTGATGTTACTTATTTGTTTGATTCTCTCAAGAATCCTTGACTTTCAATTGGTACTTGATCATCCAGCAAAGAAAGACTTTGTTGAGAATCATGTGTGGGGAAATTGAGATTATGTATAGGTGAATGAAGAAACAGTCGTTCTGCAAGATTGTCTAAATCTGGATGAAATACAGCGAGAGAAGCGAAAGCAGACGTATGATATGTGCGTGCATATGGATATAAGGTTTCCACTTGTTGTTTGTTGCACATCAGGTGCCAGGAGGATTTTTCCAGTGTAAACTGTTTCAAATGGACTCAAGTGCTCAAGTTCAAAAGTCAAGCAGCATCAAAAGGCAGAGTGTTTCCAATCCTCGGATTTCGAATTGAGCAAACACATGTCGAACTGAATTTGAACATTGGCCATGCACATGTTTTACGAAATGTGAGAAACATGTGTCTCCCTTGTCGACTTCCTTCCCCTTCCTCGACCACTTCCACTCCAATAAAAAGCCTCTTTTTGTTCCGAGATTTACATCATCTTCCAACAGTGTAAATTGTGACTGAAAATTGGGGGTTGAAGATAAAAATAGGAAGTAAAAGATCTTCCAGCTCAAAAGTGGCTGTCCATCTATTTGGTCCTCATTATTGTGGTTCACAACGAGTAAAATTTTTTAACCACAGAATTAATAAGCATGAAACCACATTATACATTACAAATAATTAACACATTTCTACATTCTGTTCAAAAATCTCTTGTCGAAGTTTCTCAGTAAGCATCTCTTTTACATAATAAGAATACATACGTCACATCATATTTGAGACACCGGGTAGCCTCCCTTCGCACAGCAAACCGTGCTCTGTCGGTCACAACCACCGTAAACTTGCGGGATTGTAGATCAAGTGTCGAAACCGGTGGCTGAAGAGATAATCCGAAGCCAAAGCTTTTATTTATGCTGAATGTTCAGCTAACCGCTCCGGGTTCGTTTACTTTATTAGTCTCACGATGAAAAGTCAAAGATCACACCACCACTAATGCCCACATAATTCTAATGCATAATACTTACTACTGCCCCACTAGCTCTGTTATGACGTTATGATACTGCTTTTACTATTCCAAATTATGTGTGTACAACACTCGAAGGTTTTTTATCAAACTGGAAAACCTTTTACCTTTCCATTTGAATTTACATTTTGAACTTAAACCCTAAAATTAGCTGGTCCCCTTTTCCTTCTTAAAAGCATAAAAATCGACTTGGGACCTTACAGTTTACATTTTGCTGACTCTGATGGACCAAAAATGGGGAATTATTTACAAAGAAGAATATATAAAAGAAAAGCAACATCAGCGTACGTTTTGTGATTCGACTTGATTGCGGGGGCTGCAGCCAGACTTATAAATTATCTCGTTTTTGTTCCCCATTTCTGAAGCATGAATTATGATTTTGGATTTGATTGTAGGAAAAAGTGTTGTTCTTCAACGACTCCAGTAGGATTCGAGTAAGTAGATTTATGATGGGTGAAAATAAAAAGCAGTAGAAGAAGAAGGAGCAGATCGAGGATCAAGTTCAGGGAGGCTTTCCTCAGCAGTGAGCAGACGTCCAGTCTGCCACTAACCTGCTTGGACCATGATCAACTTGTTTCTCCATCACACTACGCTTCACCAGTTTCCATTTATGGTAGTCTCACTCTGATTATGATTCAAAAACGAAAAAAAACATAGTCCAGTCGAAACTGGGTAGTAACGGGGTTGGTTTTTCTCAACGGTGCATTTCATAATATGGTTATTCCAAGATGCCATAAAGAAATATTATCTGGGCTTGACTTTGACACTCGCAAGTTGACATTGATGCAAATGATCAACTGGTTTATTAATGCTGCTCCTCTAATAAGACAAGCAAATAAGTAACTCACGCGTAGTTTTGTAGTTACCCCAACTTTCACCACGATCTTATTGTACTGCTTATTGGACAGAGGAGCAAAAAACAGGTCGTACCACCAACCGACCCATCTCGTTGGATGACATTAAACAGATTGAGTTCGAGATTACGAAAAAAACGACTTCTTCCCGAGCTTCATGCATCATTATCAACAATCAGTCAAGTACAAAGTATAAGCTTCGTTTCAAATTCAGTTTTCAAATGCGTATGAACATATTTATACGAAATGCAATAATAAAATAATACAATGCTTTACATGCCCGGGATTCATTCATTCTTTGACGAACGGGTTGCTGGCGTTGCTTCTTTCAAGGAACACGACGTTATCCACACAAAAAATCATAAAAACCAGAGTCTGGAAGATGTGATGCTGTGATTTTTTTGACACTGCAAACAAAGTTAGTTTCTGGTAGATTTGTTATGACTGAATGATTTTCATCCCAGAGTCTTTAGGAGGGCGTGTGGGACCATGTCGATGTTCTTTGTTTGCATCTGAATAATCATATATCGTGCCAAGTGCCATGCCATTATTCGCCATGTGAAGTCTGCAACGTGTCGTTGTCGATACAGATGATGATATGGGGCATGAAATTACTCCATAATGGTCAGGCTCAGGAATTGAACTCCTCCAAATTGAGAGCAAGAAATCTAGGAATAGCAGAATTAGGATGGACACTGAACAGGTCCATCAGCAAGTGGTGGCGGTGGGGGTGTAGAAAATCAGGAGAAACTGCAGACGCATAATGTGATGACCATAGGAATAAGTTTCATGATCGCACCACAACCGCTGACTGTTGCTCGTATGTGACTGTGCGTCCGACGCATGGTCTTCACGACGCCGAAATCTCAATTATTATGCTCCCTTCATTTCATTCTCTTTTTATGCATGTACATATGCCGTTTAGAAATCTGAAGCCTGGACAGGTTGTGCGTGAAGCATATTCTTCAACGCAGTGACCAAAGTAAGTATTATTACAGATTCGTTAGTTCGTGGCGTACTCCATGTTGTGCTGCATAATAATAATGCAATCGTTGATAGTAAATATCACAGTGGTACGACGTATACACGAGGTTTGGTTCCTCCTGCTGCAATTCCCTGTAAATTATAATATTGTTCAATCAACGTAATGGGGTTGGACGAGAAAAGGCTTTTTGAACTCGTTCCTCTCGGATGAAAAAAAGTAAAACACGCATCTCGAATTCAAATTTGTACCATTTGTTCACTTGGATTCATCAGTTACATGTGTGTGTAGAGGAGGTTACATAGTTGGTTCACTGGTTGGTAAGCAGCAGAGTTGGCTGAATTTGTCAGGTTGTTGTTTGAGTGAGTGGGTCCTCATAAATCCTCCCCTTCGACACTAGAAAGTTATCCGAGAGAGACATTCAACGACCTTTTTTTACGAGACCCGTACTTATTCTCTTGCCAGTTATTTTTGGGATGCTAATGTATGTTCTGGTTATGAGAGACATGATGAAGAGTTTTTTGACATGTCAACCCAACAAAAAGTCCACGGAAGCCATAAACTCCTCTCTTTCTCAGCATAATGCTCAGGATGATTTAAAATTCCTAAATGGTAAAAATTGAAAAGGTGTAAATTCATGAAACCGTTTCCACAATGATGACTGAGATCGATGATGCTTTGGATAATAAATCCTGAGGTGATATGTCTAATTCTGTAATAATGTCGTTGTCATCTCTCCGTCCCCCTCGTCTTGTCCTCCTTCACGGAGCATAATCCGTGTAAAAAGCAGGTTGGAGAACCAACATTTCATTATTTCAGACTTTATCTCCGTCTGACTGGTGCATGCATGGTGTAATAGTTCACTTTTACTACTGGGAGAGTTTGCTCAGTTTTTTGTGCGTTGCTTGCTCGGTTAGTTGGATGGGTGGTGGTGGTGGTGGTGGTGGAAGTGGTGGGGAAGGAAGGAAGGAAGGGTACTTGAACTTGAGATGTGGTGAGATTTTGAATTTGGTAGTGGCAGAGCTGATGATAATGGTGCTCTTTATTTATCTCCAGTCTCAATTCAATTCAGCCAACCCAGCAACATGATCTATCGCCTCGTCTCAGAACAAGAAAAGTTGAGAGTAACAAATGGTCTTTGCTGCTGCTTTTGCTGCACAGGCATCGTCATCCCATCCAACCAAATCTATTACCCACCCTGCACACATTAGAGAACAAGTAGTGGAAGTAGTAATACGTGCATGGAAGAAAGGAGGACAGAAGAAAGGGTTGCACTGTTATTATTGTTGCAGGGCTCAGCAGAACATTTGAGACTTGCTGGTGAAAGAAAAAACAACCAGTTTTTGTGCAGGTTGAACACCTGTAGTTTTCAGGACTGAGGGGCTCATCCACAACTCGCAGGGCTGGGACGCTCGTTAGTGCGTCGAGTGGCAGATTTGTTATTTTTTAGCAGATTGAGTGGAACAGCGTTGGTGAAAGCGCCCCTTTGAAAAGTTGTTATTTGAGTCTTGTCACAGCCAGAGTGAAATTAAGAAGATGAGTGAATCCAATGGGCACTTGATGCATAGGGATGAGAGAGAGCAGCAGATAATGTATTAACGTAAAATCTCACTCAATACAATCAACTGCAACAATGGCACACCACATTTATTGCTTTGCTCGTCTACTACTCCCTTCTTTGCATCTTCTTCTTTTATGCAGACGCTGATCCGTCCACGGTGCAGTAGTAAATGTACAAGTAGTAGTAGTAACTTTAAAGTGGTGGTTTGTCGGCTGTTGTGGTGGCAGGGAACTAAACTGCACTTTTTGCTGAGGTCCTGCAACAGGTAGCGGAAAATAATTTGCCTTACCCTAGAAGCCGGTTTGATGGTTAAATAAAAATCTGTTTTGATTTTTTGATGAGCTTCACTACCACTTCTCTCCTGCAAAGAGAAGAAGAAGAAGAGCTCATTGTTCACCATCCTCCCTCCGTTTCCTTGTTACGGACGCTGTCCAATCACTTTTTTGTGTCCTCTCTCCTCCCTTAATTTGCACACTCTTCCCTTGTCTTCCCTGCTAATCAAAGTCAAACACGAGCTCTACGTTCAGGCCGGGACAAAAGCAAATCTAAATCACTCTCTTAATTTTGAGGGCGATTAAATGGTAATGAGACGAGAGCGGGATTCGTCCGTGGCATTAATTGTCTTTCTCGTATAATTTTACGTAATGTTCAAAGCAGCAGCTCATTTTTTAAGTAGGTAATTACCACCGACGCTATTACTCTCCAGCCCTTGATTTACTAGTTTGGATCCACTGACACTTTCAGAATTATGGGGTTCCTTCCCTCTCTTGTGGATGTGGAAATGTGCATAATGTAGAAAAGTGTAGATGTATGGATGGATTCACTACCGTACATGAAACGTAATGGTTCCTTTGCACGACATTTCTTCCAGCTTCTGGTCATGTCAACTGCCATTACGTACATAATTATTAAAGTTTTACATGACCAATAAAATTTGCTATTCGTTAGCATTTCATAAACACAGAGTAAAAGCCAAGTGTTGCAACAATATTCTAGATTTTGAGTACGAATGTGGATGTCCTAAATATTCAGAATCCATTAAAATTATAAATTGACTCTGGCAATGGCACACCGGCCACACCGTGTAGAATTCCCCACCGCTGTGATTCCAGCCATTAAGACGCAACAATACAACAATGAATCTCTTTTAAGAAACCATAAAAGAAGCCATGAATCACATTTGGAAATTTAGAAATTTTTTCATTTATCGAGAACAGTGAGGATTTGAAGATGCGTCATAAAATGAAATGTTGAGTTGTGTTGTAGAGAATATAATAATAATAATGTGAGTGAATAAAGGGCCCCAAGTGAATGGAGTGGGTGGAGTGCCATACATCAGGGTCTCCATTTGTATGGCACCGGTGCTTGATGAATAGAATGTATTAAAACTGAGATGGAGGGAGACTTAAGGGTACCACCACCACCAGTTCCGAGAGGATCGAGTCTCGTCTTTGTCTGCTGATCTGGTCGTGATTCTCGTGATCTGAGATTTTTTTGTGCTTTTCACCTCCACCCGTCCACCCTCTCATTTGTATCAGAATTGAAGCCCTCAAGGTGGATGTTCACAGATTTCGGAAAATTTACGTTTTAGAAAATTTCAAATTTTCGTGGAAATGTTTCCTAAATTTTCCTAACAGGTTATTCGTCTATGGCTTGAAAACTACGTGGGTGTAATGCATAAATATGACAATCAAACACAGTATTTCTTTATATGCGCGTAATAAACGTACGTATTGACATTGGAATACATAATTGACGACGTGATTTATACAAGGGCTGCCAATCCATAAAAAGGGTCTGTTTCAGTTAAAGTGAGTACAAACACATTTCTGACAGTGCATTAGCATATGACTGGAGTGATCCTCTTCGTTCTCGCCTCAATGAGCCCTTACTCGCTCGTCTGCATTATTATTATGCACTTCCCTAATTTAATTCAATGTGTGAGCTGGTTATTTTTTGAGCCATCTCATCAAAAGTTGGGGAAAAAACTGGGGCCGAGAAGAAGAAGGATAATCTATTTAAAAAATTACATGCTACACAATCTGAATATTGCTCAAGAGGATTTCTTTCTCGGCCAGCTACTCACATTACAATGGCTACAACACAGTTAACTAAAACGCATTCAACACTTTCGTCCACATCACAAAACATGACAGCTCAGCTCATCAACATCAAATAAATAATGGATTACTGGTGGAAATGTGGAGAAAATGTGTCTATTTTTACATCCCGTATTATTTAGTCAGACAAAGGTAACCTGGTAAAGTTCACTCCAGTCGCGCGGCCACCTTGGTCAGTCATTCGCCTCCTCCTCCTGATCAGCCAGCACCATATCGTGATCATCATCATGGAAGGTGAGCGGAGAAGAAGGTGACTTATCTACGACTACGCGTAAGCACACAAATAAATGAACGGTTGGATGAACAATCGGTGCGGACGGTTAATCATATTGGACGGAGGAACGCTTTATTTTTATGGTTATTATCATCCAGTCTTGTAATGAACCCTCTCCTGCACACACAGACTCATTATTAAATATTACCATTATTCTAAGCCAATGCTTTATCTGACAGTACAAATAATGAGAGTGTAGTCGAACTGTCTGGTCCTCTATTCTCGGCCCAATGTTATTCTCATTTCATTTTATGAGCTCGAGCCTTGTTTATTTTTCAGAGATTAATTTCGTGTCAAATTTACTTTTGACATTTGATTCTTTTATTACGCTTTTCCTCACAGCGAGAGAAAAAAACGCGTCAAATGTCAACTTATTTATTTAACTACTACATACGTACGTAGATGAAAATGCAAATGTACATTTTGCTCAACGTCTGAGACAAAAAATGTTTACTTGCATTTCTGACTATAATCATAAAATGCTAGCAATCCGTAATTCGCAGTAGTCAGTCACAAATCAAACAAATTAATACATTTATTTGCACATGCATCCAGAGTTAAAAGCACATTTGGAGAATTAGTGTTGGGGCTCAACTACGACGAGCGAGTACTCACTCACTGCGAGGTGGATACAAATATTCACGATGTCCTTGCTTGTTTTGATTCATTCAACTCTTGGTTCAAACGACTTTTATTTTATTGCCAATCTGCTCAAATATTTATGCGCATTTCAGTGCATCCGACCAAGTGAAATATAAAGAGTCGACTTTTATAAGACACAATATGCTTTTGTTCATACATAAATGAATTTCAATCGAGCATAAACTGACTGAGGGTGCTTTTCACTATTGTGTCCATGAAGAATTGCCTGCTTTCGTGCATATTGACTGACTGAGACTGAGCTGAGATTCTGCTTCAATCACCGTGTCAATATTTTCCCAACGAAATTTGGATTTATATAAGTTCGGATGAAGACTTGGATCGCGATTTTTACGACCCTCGCTCGTACAATAATTCTTAAACGGTGATGAGATTGAGAAATGAAATGCACTGAAACTAAACGGGCGAAACTAACGTCCAGCGTCGTATCCGTTTTGTCAAATCGTCATCCAGAAACACATCATTGACCTCGGTTCATTTCGTCTCTGCTTAGAAAAAGTTGAGCAATGCGATCATCATACGTAAAGTACGTGGCTTAAAATTCGATATTTGCTCAAACTGTATAGCACAATTTTGAACTACCTCAAATCGATACAGTTTTCTCTCGTCTGAAATTGGAGGAATAATGGTCGATGATATCATTTATTTATCGGGCTGCTCCGTCCATGTGCGTACGTAAGTAAGTGTCTGCACATCTGCAACGAATGCAATGCACATATGTGGCAATGGAAATAAGGAAGGGTGCACGAAATTCTGTGGAAAGATACCAAGTTGGCAGAGCAAAAGTTCCAAAGTCGTCTTCTTCTAGCATGGGGGCAAAAGGTGACAGATTACAAATTGTAATTCGCATGTTTAGCCTGGTCACATAAAACTCGCATTCACGTCAGTCTTAGCTTAAATAAATGTTCTCATTACGATGGTTGACAACTAATTACACATTTACATGTGTGATCGCATAAACTTGTAACCGTAAATCATCTCTGAAAAGAAAAAGCTTGTCTATGTAGATTTATTATGCATCTATGTCTGTATGTAGGTATAACACCATCTACTAATTATTGCGTAAACAAGTCGCATGTTACCCCGGATTGTATTATTAATTAATGCGTAATCCATATAATTAGCCAAGTTACGATCATTATTCCATTTTTGCATCTTGACGTTGATTTCCGTCCAGTGCGGATTTACATACGCGTTGTAGCGCACAATGAGCAACGACCCGTCCGTCGAGTCAGACACAATCAACAAGTTAATCAAAACGTCTTATCAGTTTCTTACTCCGTCGTCGTTTTTTTTGCTGCATTGTTTTTGCTCCCACTTTTGCTAATCATCAACAATTGAGTGAAGGAAATTGACTATTGTGCGATTAATTATTTTATTCACTGCGTAAGGCAGGAGCTGATATGGAGAATTGGTTGATGGTAATAATTATGAAGCCTGTTTGTATAGAAGCGATATTCGATACTGATTACGCGCTGAGCACCATGTCCAGTTCGTAGTTGAACTGTAAACAAAAAATTATGAAATTGATGATTGTACGACAATTATCAATCATTGTTTTGGTTCTGGGCTTATTTCTTGACCGGGTGCCAGCAGCCAGAAAACTGATAATATAAATATTTAGCTGGGTCTTAATGATAATAATAATAAGGCAGCAAAGTGAAAAGCCATTGACTTTGGCAATTAAGCGTCTGAGTAATTTAAGATGACAAAACATACTGATGACACAGTTTTATGGTATCGGTGGAAGGACAAAATGATATGTATGTAAAAACAGCTTTGGACAGATTTTAATAACTGTGCGTCCAACAAATTAAAATGAACTACTATTTACTATTCACAAGTGTGCCTTCAAATACACATAATTATGTATCAACTATCCCACTCTACCACATATGTAAATAAAATAATATATGGCTGAACTATGCGACCACCTCTTCGTCAATACATAGTCACCGTCATTCGTCAACCACTGCTGTGTCCAATTAAATAAACTGATGCGTATAACCCAGAAATAAGGAACGTAACATAACGCATCAATATGTCACACAGAACTTTTGCTACCACCATCGGATTTAGTTAGATAATCCTACCAAATATTTCTACTCGGACACACTAACGCACATTTCCTGATAATGCTAATGCATGTCCCATCTATGGCAGTAAAACAACACGGACACGCTTTTAACCATCGGTTACCACTTATTTCCTTAATTCATAATGTCACAAAAACACGAACATTATTTGTTAGATTATAGCACAGCAAAATGACTAATGACAATTGACAGGGAAATGACACACCTTTCTCCACATCGGGTCTCCCTCCATACGCAACGCTGTGCACATCAGAAATTGCTTCAGGAAGCATTATGTACTGTTGATGAAACGATACTGTTGCAGTCCCGAAAATTCAACGACGACGAGACTCCATTTTCATTAAGAGACGCAGCAAATAGCCATGTGCAACCTGCAGCCAACTCGATTTGTTTTGTTTATTTGAATAAAATATATTTTTTATTTCCGACAAAAAACTGAAATGAAGCTCATCCATCACTATCAGCCCAGTAAAGAGAGAAACATGACACGAGTCAAAACGGGGCGCATATACAAAATTACATACGAACAACCAGGATCCAATAAAGTGAACTCGAGCTATTGCAGCTCCTCCAGGCTACACAACTGGAGAAGAGATGAATCGGATGACTCAGTGAAATAAAGCAACAATGGCCATGCAAATGTTGCAAGTCAATGTGGATTAATATATGCGTGTGCATGAGTGTACATACAGATTATTCGCTGCATCAAGTCCACCACCAGCCAGGACTAATAAATAATAACAATATTTATTGGAAAGGTGGCTCAATTCAAAACTTAATTAATGTGGATGAGTCGAACCGTGGAGAGAAACGGGAATTGAGGAACTGGTGACATCATCCCTTCCACGAAGGAGTTGGAAAAGTGAGACGATTCTCTCTCTCTGGGGGATGATTAATAAGACCCATTTCAATTTTATGAAAAACAAACTGTTGCCAACTTTACTTCACCACTTTTTTGCCCGACTTTGCATGCAGGGCGTGTGGACCACATGCAACTTGTGTGTGCACATGTCGTTGTGGGAGAGATTTTATTTCTGCACTTCCAGCTCAAATAATTACGCTCCCTGTGGAATAACAGGCGAGAGAAAAGGTCACAAAAACATCAGAACCAGAGGCAAGTTGGGAACAATTGATGTTGTGAATAAGGTGTTTCTCACTTTTAGTTTGGCTTTTGCTCATGACAAAGTGAGCAACCACAGTGTAAATTTAAACTCAATAATCTGGGTGCACTTATGGGTTACCAATTTAATTGTATGCATGCATATTGTATACTCGAACACAGTAATTTTCCTGAAAGAGTTTGTTGTTTCACTCATTGCATTTCACGAGTATTTATTTACTGTGCACTACAATTATTCTGCATTGCCGGTAATGTTTCTTATTACTCATCGATTTCACATTTTCCTAAAATGAGCAGAACCCAAAAATGGTGACGCATCGGAACATTTCACACTTTTGTGAGCCAGGCTTTTCACGACCACGACGACGACTGACTGCATGTTTATCATTCCCACACCAAATCAACTTGGCTTCTTACCGTTAACCGAGTTGCAGAGTAGTGAGTCATCTCATCAGGAAGCAAAACTACTCAATCATCAGTTCAGTCGCAAGGTACATTACGGTTACGGGATGCAGTGGAAATAGGACAAGAACATGGAACCAGACCATTTGTTTGAGGAGTGAGATTTGGTGTATTGGTTACTGTGCTACATGTGTACGTATGTGGGTTGGGTAGGCCGAACCTATTTTGTACAAGAGAAATGCATCATGTAAACATTGGGAAAAGGTTCACGAAACCAAATACAAAACAACAACTTTCAATGCCAAATGAAGTTTGGTTGGATCCGAATGACAAAACTTTTCTTTGATCCCGATCACATATTCCGATCATGTGCATGCATATCCACCGACCGAAGAAGAAAACCCATGCACTCTGAATGACCAACAACTGAAATCTGAATCACAATAAACTTATAAATACGTCCGTATAACCTGCCGATTTCAGTTTTCATCTGTCTGTGAACTCTAATCTCTCCCTTATTTCTAAACTCCTTTGAAGGGTCTGGTGCAATTTATTCAATTTGGATAAAAGAAATCGCATGAAAAGATTTTCGATTTCGACCTCCATCAGCAGCCGAGAGTGGCGAGCTGGTGGAGGTGAGAAGCAGTGGGCAACTTGTTCGGAACAAGAGTTTCACAACCACCGTGAATCATTTCCTTTCATTGTCGGGTAGAATTACTCTGTTTATTTTTAATATTAGGGTTTACAATCCGGATTAAGATGAAAAGATCAGAGTGGATTTCACGTTGGCCAGTCGATGAGGAAATTAAAATCGTTCTCATTTTATGCTCGATTTTTATTTCTTTTATTTTATGTGCTTTTTATATCTTTTCATGCGAGGGATGATGAGAAAAATTCTAATTCAAGTTTTCATAAAAATTAGTTGTCATCCGGCCACAAATAGAAATAGCGTAAAAATTTTTGTCAGTGATTAATTGCGAAATCACAGATTTTTAAATCCTGTGCTATACATGATATGAAGGATCGCTCAATCGATGGTCATTTCATCCACTGCAAAGCAAAGGGGAATTGTTATTAAAATGAACTCGTCCACACATGGGCACAGCATGCGAGTGCCTACGTATTTATTTATGATACCATGAAATTCATTAGCAAAAAAACTTATACTCGTATTATGTACGTATTAATTGGACGGATTAAAATATAGTAAAATACACGAACCGGATGAATATTGTGTAGGCTCGGCTTGCTGACCGGACGGAATATGCGAAGGGGAAAATTCTGATAAATAAAGCTCGGCTATGTTATAATTACTACGCGTTGGTATTGCTCATGTACCCATACACACGTTTGTACATATGTATTCGTAATCAGTAGCTGCCTCATCGTATCCTCATTCGTGAAATTCTGCTGGTGAGTAAGAAGAGGGAAACAAGCCGGAAAGTGCATACTCTTTTACACGGAAATTTTTAAAGATAGTATCATTTGGCCGTCAGGTCATTAATTTCTTGCCGGCATGCAATGCAATGCAACGTATGTATGAAACTGTGTGAACCGCAATGTATGAGATGCGCTCAAAAATGCAAAATTTTTATAAAAATTAGAGTAAACCAGCGAATCGTATCGTATCCGGTTTAAAAGAGAGAAAGAGATCGAGGGAGTCATCGCTTGTTTCTTTGAAATGTGAATTTAGCATGATTATGCTTATTTAATATTCTGCGCATACAAAACCTAACCAATTGTTTAGCATCTGGATCATAAATTAAATGTTATTTGTTGTGGAATTTATGATGGATTGAAATTAAGTAATGACTAGGTTCGCATATGGATCAATGTTCCCAGAAATACTTACATAATTCCTTCGTCGTCTGAGTGTACGCATAAACAGCATTACGAAGGATAACTTGTGAGAATGTATACAATAAAATGTTGATTGAATCAGGCATTTGTTTAATTTTATACATCGACACCAATGGAATAAAAATAAGACAATCGTGCTTTTATTGTCTCATCTCCAGATTTAACTGTGGGATTGACCCTGTGAAAATTATGCTTAAACAACAATTGTGATCAGATTATCGTAAATAATTCATTCCATGAACCATTTGAATTTTTCATAAATAAGAAAGTCGAATAAATCCGGTGGTTGAAATATCATAAACAGAGTTACACTATCAAACTCATGGTGAAAATCCTTGTTGTCGTCGTTAGGTCGCAGAAGAGTCAACATGTCAATACTCCATCCTCCACGATGTGAAGGATGCACATCGCTTGCTTTGCACCGTGGGCGATGGGATTTATGAAGTGGTTTAAATAATGCATAGTTATTAACTATTATTATTATTTCAGCACTATTGTACAATTCCTCATTGTTACATTATGAAAAAATAATTCATTCATTATAGTTGGCAGGTCAGATGTCACAACTTTGAGGCTGCCGTGAATGAAGAGAAAGTGACTACGCCAGCGAAATGACGACACTTTCTTCCATTGATGTCCTATTTCACTCCACATCCCTCGCTCAAACTCACTCCGAGGTCGTCACATTACTTAAAAAGATTCGCCATGATCCAAACTCCGAGCACGTGACCTCTTAGGTTATCCGTTTAACAACTTTGTCCGGGGGAAGGTAACCCATGCCACGGACATCGCCTGCTACGTGATCCAACATATGCATCTTTCACCCGTAAGTTATCGTCATGCTAATCTCTCAGATATTTTTTTTAGATATTTTGCAAGTTTTAAGAATGGACTAAAAAAGCATGTCCTAAAATACTACTGCTGCTACAGAGAGAATGAATATAAGCATCAAATTCTGTTGTGGGGAGTTGTGTACATGACACATTATCTTTATGCACAAATCACAAATGCACATTGTACTCGAGTTTACAAACATTTGTCATTTTTATCAATTGTCAACAATTGAGTTATCAATAAACTCCACAGAACTGCTTCCCTGTTGACATTGTCCATCATTATGTCCATGCATTAGTATACGGCTTGACCGCATTGCGTAATTATGGCTCTTCTCAGCATTCGTGTACTCCTCGCTTGCTGCCTTCTCCTCACCCAAAGTTTCTCAAGGGCAGAGGAGAAACAAAGAGATTCCTGCAAAGACGTTTCCAATCAGCCGGCGTGGGTGGACGAATTTCATGACGCCTGCTTCAAGACCCGTACCGACAAATTGGATCATCCAAAAGGGTGAGTACATAGACAGACACAATGCGCATATTTATCTATCTTACCCACTCAGCACCACAAAACGTTTCAGTACAATTCTTAGTATGGCAATTATGCTGAAAATTATCTCTAATTTCTACCCGAACGGAACAGATGGCACCATACCTGCAAGGTCAGAATGATTCACGGGAAAGGGGACCTGATAGTGAGCGCACTGACCAAAATGACCAAGGTGGACGTGGATTTCGGCGATGGTTCCCCGAAGGAAGCCCCCACAGAAATCAAAATCACGACCATGCTCCGCAGTGCCGGGAAGAAGGGGGTCACCCTCATCCAGTGTCACAAGGACGGGTCCAAGATTGTGGAAGTGGTTTCCGCCTACAACACCACCGGCGCGGACGAACCCTTCGCCAACCTGATGAAGTTTAGCCTCCCGACCACCGCTCTGGCCGACTGCTACAAAGTCAAACCATTATCTGAGGATCCGGAAACACAGAAAATCCATGTCTTGGAAAAGAGCTGTTAGAATAATTATGCCACCTTTCGCAACATTAAATCCAACTGAGCCGTTTTCTGCTTTCTCTCCTCATATTTTGAAACCGTCTCAAAAGTTCATTCATTCCGAGATGGTGATTTTTGGGTGCATTCTCCTCCCGTTGAAGAGTTGACAGGACAGACACGAATTTCTGAGGAGATTGCCCAATTTGCATCCGTCTCAAAAAAGTCTTTTGGTTCAGTGTTCTCTCTCTCTGATCGCCGATTGGTGATGGATGGGAATGAATCGTGCCCAGTTCATGATCTCACCTTACCTCGCGCAACCTCCTCCTCCATCCATTGACTTTCCTCAGTTAGCAGCACCATCATCTGCATAGCGTCGTAGTCGCATTATTACCTTCACCTCTTCTCCCGATACAACTTACTCACTTGACTTAACTTACTACTTTTGGCCCCATGCATGGTTAGTGAGGACGAGACAAGGAAAAAAGTTTAGCCTATGAAATTAGTTGGATCGTTGGTTTAATATTGCACTGTTGAGGGTGAGTTACACCTTCTTCTTCTCGAGTCCGTAATCTGGCTTCAAATCTACAAAAGAAGATTCATTTCAGTGCAGTCTGGGCAATTACTTGCTTTTTTCTCTCTCTCACTATTTACTCTTTTTCAGGTAGACTGGACCAAGGTTGGGAGTAGTATATGCATGTGTAGCAGGGCTGTCGATATGGCCGTGTGGTAAGTGAAGGTGGTGGCAGTGACTAATACGCAACAAGACTAATGGGAGAGTACAAATAGGTGTAGTGTACACTTGAGTAAATTTACTTTTGCTCCATGTCGAGCCTTTTTAGCCCGAGTCAGGGCTTATGGAACCGTCATGTCCGTCCGTCCGTCCGTCTGTCCGGCACGATAGAGCCAAAACGGCTGAACCGATTGACTTGAAATTTTTACCGTATGCATATTGGACAAAGTTAGGAAACGAGTTCGAAGATGGGCGAAATCGGTCAAGTGGTTGACCGGTGGGGGTCATCGGAGTGGGTGGGGTATTATGCACCAAATTTCAAAATTGTCGTAGAAGGCTGAAATTGGGTACAGAGGTTGCTAATGGCTCCTAATAGATAAAAATGACTTTAAGTTGGAAAAATTTTCATCTTGAGGGACCCTATGGGATGACCCATACTGATTTTTCAAAATCGTCATAACAAGCTGAAATTTGGTAGAGAGGTTGCTAATGGGTCTTAATAGAAGAATATGACGTGGAATTGGTAAAATTCTTATCAGGAGCGACCCTATGGGGTGACCCATACCGATTTTTAGAAATTACTTTAAAAACATTAAATCCGGCAAGGTCATACCTAATGGCTTCTCATGAAAGGATATGAAGTTAAAAGTGAGCGAATTTTAACCAGAGTGACCCTGGAGGGTAACCCATACCATTTTTTAAGTTTAATTTTTTCCATCTGAAATTTGGTACGAAGGCTAAAGACCACTTCTTGATAGCAAATATAGCTGTGGAAGTTCAAAGTGGTAATATTATGTCGGTCAATTCGGAGAAAAATTTAGAAACAGCTAGGACTCACGGAGTCAGGGACTCTGTCCCTGACTCGGGCTATATGGAGTCTGCACTGTAGGTTTTTTATTTGACGAAGTGCAAGTCATCTTCTTCTTGGGACAGAGAGCAGGTCCAGTGTTTGTGGATGGTTTGCATTTAAATGAAGCCCTGCACATAGATTTTCTCATCTCTATCTGCTGCTACTTACTACACAGTCGAAACTCCACTTAACTCACACACACATGACCATCAACACCAGATGCATATTCATCTCGTCAACTAAAGAAGCAGCAGCAGCGTCAGAATGAGAACATGGAGCATGCAACCTTTACCTTGGACTTGGTGAGGAAGGGGCAATAAACGTTTACTTCTTCAGCAATGAATCGTAGTGTTGAATAAGCGTGAGTCTCTGATGAATCCATTCTCCGTATTATTATTTCTCCTCAAATCACGTCCATAGGGATTTTTTTCAGTTTCATTTTCCTTCAACATTTATCACCTCAAAACTCTCTCCATCCATCCAAAAACCAAAGGCTTACATACATTTACATGGAGAGAGATAGCAGGAGGACGAGCGGAGAAGGACCACAACTCCTGTTACCCGCCCGTCTCCCGTGGCTGTGGCTGTGTACTTGTTGGAGGAGTACTTTTTTTAATGTACACACAGGACGACTTGGACCAAAAAGAGAAACATCTTCCAATGTCTTCTTGTTATTATTATTATTGGACGGACATAGTTTTGGTAGCGAGTGGTATGAATGCAGTGTAATCCCGTGTAAAAAAAGAGAGTCGAGCTAATCCATCCGAGATTTGTGTGATGCAACCACTTTTTTGCTGTGTGGTGGCCCTGCTTTTTCTCCTGCGAGCAGCAACATGCAGCATCCCTATTTCAAGTCCAAGACACTTTTCACGAGAAAATGGGACGCGAGATGAGACGGACGAAGGGGAGACCACTTATTTTCTATGATATTCTTTTCCTCGTCTTCCCTCCATTGGACAAAACGTGGCTCGGTTTGCTGTGCAGGGAATCAAATAAAGAACGTTTTGTCTGCCTTGCGTAATAACTTTGTTGGCATAACCAACCAACGCTGGGCTGCGCTCTCTTATCGGGAAGGAACTTGTGTAAGCAACTGGCACGACGACTTTGAGTCATTATTATACAACAGACATGAGACGACCACGATACGGCCCATTGAACAGTGAGACTCTCGGGGTATCAAATGTCCAATGGATGGATGAATGTAGCCGAGTAATGATCATTTCCTACGGTTTTTAACGTGGTTTCTTCCTAATTATCATTAACTTGGCATTTTATTTACTTTCTCGTGGCGTAATATTATTATGGGACGATATTAAAGTGTGCATTCAGAGGGTTATTATTATTATTGCTCTGCGTCCATTTATTTTTTTTACACTTGGATGTATTTCAGGCATAAATGCTGCATTTTTATAAAAAAAAGCATATTCACGTATGTATGTACATACATACTGAAACATGGAACTTACATATAGCATGTAGTTCATGAGCTGAGACACATGGACATAATGTAATAGTCGTAATAATACCGATATATATTCTTATGTGCTGTTGTTGGGCAATCGTATTTCGTTTCGATATGCGTATACAAAGTTAATAAGAAAGAAGAGATGATGAATGTTGAATGTTAATTTGGGCAATCGAACTATCACGTTACCATTCTACCATACACTCTGCACAGCATTGCATACGCGTTTGAAGCTGGTTCTAGTCGACTGTTGGTGGGACTCGTGTAAAGCAGCAGCAGCATATGTAACATGCACATAATTATGTAACGTACCCAGTGCATAAAGTTGTGGGTCGAATGTATTAGATTATTTTCGTCAACGTCAGCTTTTTTGTAAACAAGGCTTGTTGATGATAGACGGGCTTGAATTAAAAATATGAGAATGAATAAGAGAGCGTCCTATCAAGGAAAACGCAAGTCTGGTTCAAACTTGTGATGATGATGGGTCGATTGGGCAATATCTGACTGACCCGAACTTTACACTTACACCAACCACCACAGGATTTCGTTATTGCAAGAAAGCTATTTTTTGTCGATAATAAAAATGGAAAGAATTTATTTTAAAGGACGCAAAAACAAATCTAATCGCTGATTATTTATGGACTCGTGATTTATTGGTGTGTGTGTATTTAAAGTATTTGCCAAGATCACCCAACTATAAACTCGACATCCAATGTCATTGCATGTACATGTTATGCCACTACTACTACTAAATACTGACTATTAACTAGTATTCATGGTGTTTGAATTAACAAATGTTGACTGTCTGTATCTGCCACACCACCACTTTCGTGTTGTATGTATGTAACATGATGATCTGCGCGAATTCAATGACTCTCAGAGTAAAAAAATGGATAAAATACTCACTCATTCAACGAATCTTGAATTTGAGCAACAAAGTGGTGCAAATCTAAACGTCGATAAGGATTCATAATACAGTGTATTTAATCCTCCAACTTGCTGAACAAAAACAAACAGAAAGTCATCTCTGCCAGTGTATCGGCGTATGAGTGTAGAAATACATGGAGTGCAGGATGTGCTCCTTTGTCTCATCACTTAAACAAAGTCTTGTTTCTTCAATAAAGAAAGAAGGAGAAGCACATAAAATGACGAAATAAAACAAACCCAAAATTTACAAACATTTAGAGCCAGCCAGCCAAATAAGGTTTTATTATTTCGTTCCTCTTTCTACAACATACTATTCACTCGCGTATTTAGAATCCAAACGACGACTACACACTTTATGCATTACCAGTTGGTCGGATTTTGCCATAATAATGGTGAAAATGCAATAAACTTGGTAATTCATAATGTGATGGCTGTTATGATCGAGCTACCTGCTCGGCACAATGGCAATAGCAATAATAATAATAATAATATAAATGATGAGTAAGTCATAAGCTGCTCCCCAGAAGAAGACGACGACGAGGAACTGATCGTGGAATGACTAATGGCAAGCTCAGCACAGCCAGTGCCACGATTAATTTACCATGTATGCACTTTTATGTGACAGAATTGAGTGTGTCAGTAAACAAATAAATTGTGGTGGTAAATGTCTTAATGACAGGATTTGCATATTGGTCCTAATCTAATGGAGTACGTGAACCGGTTGAAAATGATTTTATGTTGCAGAAAGAAAAGGTGAGGCGAGTTGGGATTAAATTGGTTCGTTTCCAATCGTCGTCGCCATCCATCGTCCCCCCGACCAACCGAAGGACTCATTTTTTAGAATAAATTATGCATGCACATATACCCTCCGAATAAAGGAGAGAACAGCTTTTGCACCCCCAACAAGCGAATATATTTGCAAGAACCTTTGTTCTCATTTGAGCATATGTTGACATCCCGTTATAAATTCGCATGGCTGGGCTGTTCATTCGGGGAGACTTATTATTATTGCACTTAAATGAGAACATTGAGTTCAAACTGATCATCCATCCCTTTAATTTAATTTTTGCCAAATCCGGTTTGCGAAAACCGCAAAGTACCAAAAGCCACAAGAAGAAGAGACGCCATTACTTATTTATTAGGTACTCACACTTTGGATTACGACGACGTTTATCTCGTAATGATCATTAATTGTTGTTGTGTTTTGGACCAAGCAGCGCACAACATTCTGTTTAGTGATATCAAAATCGACGTCCGTCCGTCCGTTCATCCAGCCACATTCGATCTTTTTGAAATGTCGAATCAAGAGTATAATTTTTTACTCGTACTTAATAAATAAGTCCAGAAGAAGCAGCAATAATAGTTGTTGGACTAACTAAGCAACATCACGACCATCATCATCATCCTCCTCATCATACGCATCCTAAATCATGACCATCCATCCATGAGGCGAATGCTAAACACAGTAGCTGGATCCCATTAAATTAAAATTTAAAGTTTTTTGCTCATGCAGGCAGCATACGTAGATTTGGTCATTGTTTTAAACGATCAACACACACAGTGTCTCCGCATTGGGCAAAGTCGAAATCATGGAATAAGATATGCTCCAAGTAATTCTCGACTGGATGGAAGTGACTGATGTGCATGCACTTGTCGAGAGAGAGCCAGGCAGGTATTGTCATAGTCCGAAGGAAGCAGCAGCAACCAACGACCAAATAATGGGCATATCCATGCATGCACTTTTCGAATCCTGACTTTTTTATTTGAAAGGTTCATCTCCTCCATGCTTTCAAAAGAGGGACGACGACGACGACGACGACGGTGAGTGTAAGGTAGGTAGGTAGGTTTGGTAGGTGGTTACTGGTTAGTCGTAAGTACATATATGCATCCAGCGAGTGAGATTACACTACTTGCACGAGATGATGCGATGATGTTACCTCACAAAAATGAATAGAAAGTGTAAAGCCTTTAGTCACCACGAATGGGATGCACTTGGCTCAAGTTTACTCCCAATGCCCAGCCAGTTCCATCTCACACGCTAAATGTTGTTCAACTTTTGGTTTAAACTCGAACGGCTCTTCCAAAGCGAATGTGCTGTGGCGTATTGTCTTCTTCTAGGCGTCGTGATGTAACCAGTGCAAAAATTAAAAATTGTGTCCAGTTATCAACGCCTAAACGATGTCCATGGTCGCACGCGTGGTCAACTTTATCCTGCAGTTTGAGGACGTGGGGAAGTTGAGACGGTCTCATCGGTCACGAAAAGGTTGCATAATTGGATCAATTGGATCAAGTCATTTGTTCCATCGAATTGTGTTGCATAGTGAAAACAGGACATAATTATTGAATGCATCCTCTTTTCCATCGTCGTCTTTTCTATATTGCTGCATGTGGTGCTTAGCTAGTTGCCAGTAAAATAAGAGCATATACATAAAACAACTTTCAACTTTACTCACTCACAAACCTTAACCAAAGCTGAAACTCCATTGCTCTTAAATACGTATTCCACCACCAACAATACATACGTCGACGTATTTACCATCATATCATGGGTCCGAGTGGTGGTAATACTTTGCTTATGGTACTTCTGCTGGCATGAGAAATAAAACTCGACAACATTACGCGAGCGAGGGGCTTTATTACACCAACACTGCACGCCTTTGCAAAGACAATCTCAGCTCAACCTCGGACCTCTCAACAACACAAACTCTCCTCCAGCCTCTCCTCCTCCTCCTCCTCCAACGTTCTCATACCTCCAAAGTCGTCTCCGTTTCCGAACCCACATTTCCTTCCACACTGTCAACCTGTACACACAAAACTGCCCACAAATCATTTACACACATTGTCATTTTTTTTTAAATTTCACAAATTCATGTTGGTCATTTCTTCTTGAGCGAAACTGGACTGATCCTGTTTCACATAACAAACTCTCATTAACGAGTGAGTGAGCTATCCGTTCAACTTGAAAGAAAAGGAGATAGACGTCTCCGATAACTGATCCAATAAGCAGAAAGAACCATCACCCGTGTGATATTAATTAACAAGACGAAAGCAATACATACACAACACAACCCATAAAAGTGATAATAAAATTCAGAGATTAAGAAGAGTTAGTAATGTGAGACGAAGGACTCGTATCTAAATTCGTGACAATCGGTAATCCCCTTTTGAGAACTATTTATTACTATCGTTGTAGTAATTGTCGTCTCTGAAAGTGATCTTGAACTGGAGAAAGAGACCGAGTGAATGAGTGAGTGAATGGATGCACTACTCAAATCTAAGCGTTTGGACAAAGTGAAACGAGCTCTGGGACTCCGTCCTCCTCATCCTCCGAGAACTTGTCTCATCGATATTGACAATAATTTTGGTGACCACCAGCACAAAAATCAACAACCGCCGCCGAACAAAGATCACAAAGAAACTTTTGAAATTTCTCCGGAATCTTCTTCACAACCACCGCAGCACAAATCGTCAACAGCGTCACCTAAAAAGAACTCCATGCTCACCACAACCCTCTTGATGATAACCTCACGACGAAGACGAGAAGAAGATAAGCTCACCCTTCTCATCAATACTTGAGGATCGGAGGCAATAGATAAGCTTATCATTATACATATATACATAGAGAGTATTTAGATACTTTATTTGATCATCACTTCCATACACACACTTTCCTTCTCTTTGTGATGCATACGACGACGTCGATATTATAAATATACAACACACACACTCTCAATTGTAATTAGTAAGTAATGCTAAAGATAATCTCATCCAGCGCATTTTGTAAGGCCAGAATCAAACCGTTTACCTGCATGGGAACCATGTTTATACGAGAGTAGTAGTAGTACGAGTGGGGAGAAGACGGTGTACTAATTGTAACATTTACCTAAGAATTTATTACCAAGATATATTACTAAACCAATTTTAAGCAGATACAATTTAAGGAAAACTATAGCAAAGTACGCACACACACACACACATCACAAGAAGAATATTTAAAACGCTCAACGGCAGTAATTGATAGAGGGATTTGCCCGAGTTAATAAGAAAACCATTCATGTAGACAATCAGTTATCTAGTATTTAATTTCACAACCAAAACCAACACGTCAAGAATTTCCTGGATTCCAAATATATATTTATTTGTTTATTTGTAAAGACAGGAAGGGGAGATTAAGACATATTTGAAGATAAGCTCGTATCGCATCTCACATTAATGTTGGCAAACAATTAGTCTCATCTTCTTTTATGAGTGAGTGAGTGAGTCGTCGTCGTCGTTCATTCGCTGCTCGCATCGCATCGTTCGGAGAAGCTTCTGAGAATCACCTAACAAACAAAGCAAAGTTGAATTACTAGCCTTATCTCATCTTGTCGGAGGAGAGAGAGGATGTGACGACTGCTGCTGCACAGAGAGCCCACAACCGAATGTAACAAGTTTAGCTTATCTCTGTTGATAATTGTGGATTGATAGAAAAGCAGGAGCAGGGAGGCTTGTCGTAGTTTGTGAGCTTGTCGAATGCGATAGGATTGATTGAGGATTGAGTTTATTTAAAGGAGACTGGACTCTTCGTGTATTAGGAGCAAAGAAGAAGCCAGTCTGGTTAGTGATAATCCCTATAAAGCAGTAATCATAAGTAGTCGTAGTAAGTACGTAAGTGAGCAAGTAAAGTAATAGGAGTGCTTATAAGTTAATTGGATGGAGGGATATCATCGAGGAGCAGATAAGATGATGATGGAGTGGGAAGCAGAAGACGAGGAACGAGGGAATGGCAAGAATATTATTAGAGGATCGTCAGTCTGTGGTCGAGAGGCATCACTTCCATCAGTTCGCCAGAGCGGTGTGACGACTTCGCCAATTTCATCTTCTTCTTCGGCTTCTTCCCCCTCTTCGTCGTCGTATGACCATCACGAGCAGCAAGACCAACCCACTGATCTCAGCAAGAAAAAACAAGAAGTGCTCCTCGTACCACCAAAACTGAGGAAACTCAAGCCGATACCGCCGCCCCTTGATCTCAGCATAAACCTGAGCTTACACCACCACCACAACAACCCTCTGGTCACTCAACAGCAGCAACAGCAGTCCCCATCGCCCAGCAAACTCAACGACAAGAATCTTCCGCTCAGGAAACGGTAAGCCAAGCAAAAATAAAAGCAGTTTTTCTCTCTCTTTCATTCATTTTCTTGCCCTACAACCTTTCATTTCATTCCTGCTCTTTCATCTCGTCTCGTTCTCACTCACCCACCACAACCACCACGAGATACGAGAGAATCCCATCCATTCTATCTCTCTCTCCTTCGCCTGGTGTAACAATTTAGTTGGCAGTGGTCAATGATCACTCAGCAGTCAGTCAGCGTGGCGAGGCGAAATGAATCATTCGCATTCTCCTCCTGTGGTGGGCACTCATTCGAAATACTTCCACCTCACTCATTATTTCCGCACTTTTTCACAAACTCAGTCAATCCGCAAGTGGGAGGTCACACTGACGCCGCGCTTATCATGTATTCAGTCACCCAAGAGGACAGTCGCGTGGGTGGGTGGTGACTGACCACGACCTCCGTCCACAGTAGTTTTAGGAGTGAAGAAAATACATAAAAAACGTGGTGGCGTAAGGGTGCCACAGGCCGCAAAAGAGGAATACCACAAGTAAATAGACGCCACGCCGGGCTTAATTCAATTTATTAACAGGAAATAATCACAGGTACTCGATTCCTATATATTTTTATACGTGTAATCCAGCATATACACATAAATACATGATCATCTTCCAGTTTTTTTGTCGTCGTGCGTCAGCTTATCTGGTAAACAATCCTGTACACTCGAGCAAATCTTTTCCCGTAATAAATAAGTAAAATCTCACGGCGAAGAAAGCATTAACAATTAGTGTGACTTTTCCGACCTGCACAAGGACATGAGTGCATTTACTTTTTCAAATATTGTACTGGACTTGTTTATCGTTCTTGATTAATTAACAAAGCTATCGAACCCTGAACCCGCACTGCACAATACTTTACTTACTTCTGCATAGTGACGGGTAGTCGTAGTAAAATTTTTACTACGTTTCAGACTTTTTATGTAAAATTTGAGCAGGTACCTCACTACAGACAAGATTTAATTTAGACGCAAATTGTCCATGTCAAAGGGTGCTCGACTGAATACGAAATTGTAGTAGATCTCTCTGGTGGTTTAGTAAAGCAAACAACGAGTGGACGCATATCAGTGACTGGCATCACCATCCATCTTATTATTAAACTATATTACCGCAAACTTATTAAAGAGATGAAATCTGGTGGCAGCTCGCGAGAGTCGTCGTCGTAGTCGTCGTAGTACACAAGCATTAATTATTATGAAGTAAGCAGTGGAAATATATAATAAAGTTTGGAGGAAGGAAATACCTAAAAGTAGTCGGTCGGGAGCATCTCACGCTTGGCTTGTTGTTTCAAAGCCTGTGGCATGTTATCATCATCAGATTTTTGGTTACCTGTTGCATGTCTGGGCAAAAGTCTAGCCTGCGTGGACCATTATATTATATTATATATATCACTTAATTGGTCGAATACTCGGAATTTGGTGTATGTTGCAGCCAACAATGTGTTCTATTGTTGCTCGTGCTGACTCATTGTATTACATGGTAGACAGTGGTGAATAAGTGTCCATGCGGAAAGGGCAGAGCGGTCATGATCACAAATTTCATAACCTGCGAGAGGAAGTAAGCGACACATCTCCCCGTGTCACCCATTACCCTCGTCATTCATGATCTAAAATGCTTGCCATTGACTCAGATATTTCTTGATCGTCGTCGTCGTCGTCGTCTGCGTTTCTGTTTACGTGATCAGACTTTGATTTGAATCCATTCACAAAAACGCAAAAAGTTGCCCGACCAGAGAGACGCAGACTGTGTGAGAAAGAGAGGAAATGCGAGAATTGGAATTTGGTCCACACAAATCTCGTTTCTCATTGATGCTACCACGCCAGATATGATATACATGTAGCAGCAGCTTAGCTAACTAACCAACCAACCAACTAACTAATGTATGCAACACATGCAAGTGTAGCGTTGAATGTATTTAAATTGCTCGTTAAAATATTTCAGCTGGCATAGCTGGTCTCCCGTCCCAATGAACGGTCAAGAGAATGAGTCGTCGATAGTGCCCTTGTATCCGGACGCAAACAATGCGAGCCCCAAGACAGGTTTGGCAGGTGTTGAGACCGTGATGGCCACGCAACCTAACAACATCACCACAACGGCCCACCACCAAAACCAGTATCACCATCACCATCATCACCACCACCTCCCACCCTACAGCTCCCCAGGGGGACATGGCCACACCTACACCACTTCCGGCAGGTGGCTGGATTTCATCCCCATTTCCACACCCACCATCACCACCACCACCAGCAGCAGCAGCATTACGAACTCGGCCGCACGACTGTCTCACACCTCTCCATCGACAAACAACAATGGTCACATCAACAACGGTCACCATGCTCACAGTGGCACCAACAGCAACGGTGACCTCCAGACGCCAACCCCATTCTACACGCCAAACGAGCCATCTCCAAAGTTCATGAACTCGCCCGTGTTCAGCTACTCAAACCCGGACACGGCCCTTTATCAGGGACCCTTCTCGCCCATGAGGGCCTCCTCCCTCTACCCTCCTCCCAGCAGCCCCTTCACGAATCTCAGTCTCAACTCGCCATTGCTGCCTCCACTGAGCACCCCAGGAGGAAGTGGGGGAAGCGGGGGAGGGAGTTCACTCAACACTCCGACGATAACCTCGATGAGCTCGTCGTCCAGCTCAAACTCGTGTTTCAACATGATTCCCTCCACGCTGCTGAGCCCTGCGCCTTCTCAGGCCAGCACAAACTCGCTCAGCTATGAAGATCTGCACGAAAAGTCGCTCAACTTTTTCCAACCTGCGTGGGGGATTTTCATGGCGGGAACAAAGATACGTTTCGTGACCGGGATGAACTGCATGGATTGGTATCTCGTCGACTTCTTGGCGCAGAGTGGCGAATCATTGGGCCTCAACAAGGGCGAATATGCACCACATGGGCTGGAAGTCAGAAAGGTTAGCACTTTTTAAAAAAATACCAAATCACTCCATTGTCAAATCAGCATCAAGTCGCTATCATCATCTCGTCATTTGATATTTCAATGTGCTTGCCAACCACGTGATGCGACTCTCTCGTCATCATCGTCTCATTATTCGCATGTACATAACAAGTAAATGGTAGCGAAAACACATCTAAAGTAGGTCTTGATCCTAAAATTGAGACGATGTGTCTCGAACTCTACCTCCTCCAAGTCTATGTAATAAGTCTCAAATTACGTCGTAAACATCCTCCTTCAGAGAGCCATAAAAAAGTAGAATAATATGACATGGAATTGACGATCAAGTGGCTGTTCCGAGTTTATAGCCTTTATTCGCGTATAATAAATGATCGATTGCTTTCGTGAGAGAGTATCCGATATCATTTGCACATTTTACATGTCTCATTTTGCTGTCCATCCACCAATCAAAGCCAGACAAGGCAATGCATAATTGTACAATATGCAGTCAATGACTTGGTTGGATGGAATTATTTGGGATTAAATCGAGGAAGTTGCTCGATCTCAATAATAAATAAATAACGACGGGTTTTCCATCTATTCCAAGATGTGTTCCGCCAGCAATAAAGTGTGTCTTATTACATATTTATTTAAGCAGGCAGCAGCACAAGACCAGATAGGGATTTATGTAGGCTAGTCAATCAATTCTTTGTGGCTTGATATAAATTGATGTCAACGCCAGACGGGGATGAGACAAATCTGTGCGATGCTGAACTTAATCTCAAATCTCAAAATCCATATAAAAATGCACCCATATGTACCGACCGAGATACACTTATTTATGTATGCATCCTGTCAAGTCGTCGTCTGCCGTGGCTGCTTCTATTTACTGATTTTTTATTTTATTATATATTTTTTATATCGAATCTAGTTTATTGTGACGAGTTCAGCCAAGGAGAGGATCCAAGTGACCTTTTGCCCAGTTGGCGACCCACATCATCCGACCATCGAAGTCAACTGCGAAGCTGGACATCCATTCATGGTGGAGAAGAAGGGTGAGTCAACAAACCAATTCATCCACCAATTAGCTCCTTGTTCATATGACGCTCGAGTAATCTCCAGCTATTTTGGACTATGAGAAGAAGAGCTAAATATGTACTGCAATAACTCGCTACTTATTTGCTAGTTCTCCTCTATGCATTCTTCTTATCAGAGGCGGAAGTCTTACGGACCAGAAATTTAGTGTCCATAAAAGTCTTTCTTTTAGCCCTAAGAATAAATAATCTCTTTTGCAAACGCACTTCTCTCTTCTCTTAAAATAAAGCAAAGAAAAAGAAGAACAATGATTGAATGATTATTTTCTTTACTTACATAAATGTAAATGGCCAACTAAGAGTTCTTTTTGCTCAGTTAGTTTACATAGTTTGTTTAGGTTTTGATCCTTATCTCTCGCAGACTTTTTTTTCAAAAGTTTTCCATATATTTCTATTATCTCGACTCATTGATTTATTTTTATGATTGGCCATAATTTTGCAAGACAATCGAGCCACTCAATACTGAAAACTTGTAATGCTTGACTCTGTGTCTGTTTTGCAGGACAACCGACGTGGTGTGCAGTGAAACCCGAAGTGTTTCAAGAGATTTATGGGACCCAATGCCAACTGCTCGAGTGTGGGGACATTTGTCTCAACATCTCGGCTCGAAGTCCTAATCATGCTAATAACCATAGTCAACCCCAGTACCAGACCATTCAACATCATCAGCAACATCATCAGCAACATCCGCAACATTCAGCATTTCCTTCGCACATCAATCACAATGGGAACAATAATGGACATCAACTGCAGCAACAACAGCAGCAGCAGCAGCAAATTCAGTCCATTAAAATGGAACCAATTGATGAGAAGCCCGTTCCAATCTCAGTGGTGCCACAAACTCATCACCTCGTAATGCAGACCGCTTCCATGAACAGCAACAACTCGAATCCTGCTGGGTGCCCAAGTAGCAATAACGCTAATAACAGCAGTAATAATAATAATGGGGGGCTACATGTCTCATCAATGAATATCAATTCATCAGCAACGATGAATAGTCGTAAAACATTTGCCAGTCCCACGTCCAACTCACCTGCAAAAAAGGCCAAAGAAAGCAAGCCCAAGAAAGCGAGTAATGCTGCGGGGAACAACAATCCTGGAGAGAACAAGGGACGGCGACCGATGAACGGGTTTCTCCTCTTTGCCAAGGACAAGAGACCCGAATTGATTCAAATGTATCCTGGAAAAGATAACAGGTAGGTTATTCATGGTTGTTATTTTTTGTATGCAAATTTTTAAGAAACATTGTGCAATAAATGCCATGTTCTCTGACTAATTTTCTAGGTCAATTAGTGTGCTGTTGGGGGAGGCGTGGCAAACTCTGGATCCCACAGAACGGGAAAAGTACTCGCTGAACGCCAAAGTCCGTGCGGAAGAGCAGAAGCGGATTCATCCAGATTGTTGGAAACGGAAAAGGTCACAGTCGATTAATTCTTAAATCATTTTATTTGTTTGACGATAATATGAAAATATATTTATTGCTTAATCAATCAAATTCAAGCTTATTTAATGAAGATCTCTGTAATATCCTAAGTGTTTTGTGGTCGTAGGCTAACTAAAAGTATATACGATTATTGTTACTATAATTTGTTAATTTTTGTACTTATTTGTTAATCTGTATAATATTGACCTTTGCTTCTCTTGGTTTATATAAACTTGTCGTTTTGGTTGGTTTACTTTTAGCTTATATAGTTTTATCATTATTACTTAGTTTTACTCTTTTTGTTATCGGCATGGTCCGTTCGACTGTAGAATAGAATAGTTCCGTAAGTAGTACGCACTTTGGTGATTTTTTTGTTCCCTTTGAAAAATGAAGTGAGAAATTGCGATGATTCAGTTTAAGAAAGAGAAAGATTTATGCACAGAATGCAATCAGAGGACGACAGGGTGTTCTTCTTCTCGTAACAAGAAATGAAAGCGCCATGCATGCTGTTACTGGACTCCGACATTTAAATATGCATACAACTTCCCATCATCTTCCATTAATAACTGTATGCAAGTGGTGGAGGAGTCTATATACTTTACTCCTTGGTAATTTGCGCCATAGTTGAACTAATAACATTATTGGCGCAAGTTGATAACGAAGGAAGTATAAGCAGCAATCATAGTGGATTTTGATACCTTGTTCGACTTGCCAACTATATAAAAATTGCAATATATATAACCAATTGTGTCTTCCAGTAGTTTAGTCAATGTGATACTGATACACTTTTCGAGAAATTTGACAATCACACAAAACTTTCAATATTCCCATTTCACACAAAGAATGAGAGTAAATGAGTGCAAATATTTATTCTCGTACATAAATACAACAAATGATCGTGTCTTTCATTCATCAATCTAAATATTTCACGATTTTAAATTTTACAAACTACATATTTATGAAACACTTAATTTATAAAAATAAATAAACATAGAACGTTTAAGAAATTTACGAGTTTAGTTCAAGGATCTCGACTTGGTAGAAAATAATATAAAAATATTTATACATACAAGTTTGTCATTTGTGGAATATTTTATATCATCAAACTCTTTTCACTAAATAAAATCTCAATTTGTTCAAGAACAAAATATTAAAACAAAATCGCATTATTCTTAAACATGCCACATATTTAATACCTAACATAAGCACAAATGGGTGGGTGTGCATACTACACCAAATGAATGCTATCATAATATTTACCTAATATTTATCACAAAATAACATAAGAAATAGATTATTATGTCGACTATATATTTTTAGGCTGATGATGGATCTCGGGGGTTGGTGCCTTAAGTTGTGTCAAGAGCAAGTAGCAACTTCCTTGCTATTTCTAGTACTTACAGATGTGTAGCTTAATTGTACAGGATTTATATGAGGCCATGCAGACGCTGATAAATAGTGACGTATGTAAAATATTTAAGTGAGACGACTTGTAAGAGAAAGAATGTTGCATATGTTGAGTAATAAATGTATTACATGAATTAAATGTGTACGACACAACATTCAAGTTGGTTTTGTTTCATAATTAACTATTTATTGATTCAAATTAACTGAATGAAATGAACATGCATCGCAGTAGAACATACACCTACATACATGTAATAAATTTGACTCCACATTTTTACGGCACCAGACAATAGACAGTGGACACGTAACGTTAAAGCTCTTTGTAATCGCATTCAAACTTGGTTTTACTGTCAAAAGTTTTTGATTGGCACTTTTTTATCCATTTTTTATCCTACGCATACATAAATGTTACTACATACTGATTGTTCTAAAAATTATCGTTGTGTCTAGTATTGCACCGTTTTATATAGTCTTTGGAAATATTTTTTCTATTGATTTGGCTATAGATTGACATAACTTGATGGCTTTAGTATTTAGAGATTCTGTCGTCATTATCGTCGTGAATCAGGTCTCGGCGTATTACAGTATTGTCTATTTTCCATTATTGGTGTTAGCATCTGTTCCGGATGGCTCATGTGGGGCTGGCAATTTTTCCCATGAGGGTTCCACGCCCCAAATCTCACGAGCATATTCTGCGATTGTCCTATCACTGGAGAATTTTCCGGATGAGGCAATATTGTGAATTGCCATTCTTGTCCAGAGCTCTTGATTCTGTAAGAAAAAAATTACATGAAACCTCCAGTTTAAAAGTGTCCAAAAAAATAAATAAATCGAAACGTATGCGACCACCGCACAAACCTACCAGATAAGTCTCGTTGACCTTATCTTGGCTTTTGATGTATGCATCAAAATCTGCCAAGGTGAAGAATCTGTCCCATTTCAGCAAAATGTCCGCAATATGAGAAAACTCTTTTGGGTTTTGTGGACTAAAAAATCCGTTCGCAATTTGGTCAACGCACAACTTTAGTTCTGGATTGGCATTGTAGTATTTGTTAGCGTCGTAACCATCTCGCTTCAGCTTCTCCACGTCATCCCAAAGCATCCCAAAGATGAAAATGTTTTTCATTCCCATTTCTTCGGCCATCTCAACATTTGCACTGCAAAATGATGTCGATATTTATACCGTGCAATTAAAATGCGTTTATGTAAATAATTAAGCCAAATTCTTACCCATCCATTGTTCCAATCGTGAGGGCACCATTCAGCTGTAATTTTAATGGACAATTATTATACCATCATTAAAAGTGGTCCTGCTAGATATTACCGATATCTTACTAAACATTACTATGTACATATTTATCACTTACCATGAATTTCATGTTACCAGTTCCACTGGCTTCAGTTCCTGCCGTTGAAATCTGTTGGCTAAGGTCCGCGGCGGGTATAATTTTTTCAGCCAGCGTGACACGATAGTTCTCCAAGTAAATGACCTTCAACTTGTCTCCCACGACTGGATCGTTATTCACAACATTCGCAATGGCACAAATGAGCTTAATGATAAGCTTGGCTTGATGATATCCTGGGGCAGCCTTTGAAATAAACAAACAAATATGTGTATTATTATGACTCGAGATATTTACATTTGTAAAATTGCGGAAGTTACCTTTCCTCCAATCATCACAGTTCGTGGGACAAATTTTCCAGTAGGGTTGCGCTTAATTCTGTTGTACATTGTGATAATATGGAGCGCGTTGAGAAGTTGTCGTTTGTATTCATGAATTCGTTTGACTTGGATGTCAAAAATTGAGCCGGGATTGATTTTGACGCCGTATTCGGTCTCTAAAAATGCTGCCACCCTCATTTTGTTTTCCTGTTTGACTGTCTGAATATTACGATGGAAGGCGGGGTCCTTGTCCCACTTTTTGAGCTGAACTAGTTGGTCCAAGTGAACGGTCCAAGTCTCTCCAATTTTCTAAATTTCGTGCAAAACAATGAGTCTTATATATAAAAGTCTTGCAGTGACCAAGCAATTACACAAACCTCTGCAATAACATCAGACAAACTAGGATTGCACAAAAGTAGCCAACGACGTGGAGTTATTCCGTTAGTTTTATTCTGAAATCGTTCTGGGAACATTTCATAGAAATCCTTGAACAAATCGGTCTTTAGAATTTCAGAGTGAATCGCAGCTACTCCGTTGACAGCATGGGATCCCACGATTGATAAGAAAGCCATGTTAATTCGCTTTTCGCCCTCTTCTTCAACCATCGACATCCTTCGCATGCGGTCCATATCGCCAGGAAACTTTTTATGGACTTCCTACATCCATAAGTAATTCATTCATTAGTAATTCATTGTATTCAAAACCTATCAGTACAGCTTTGCTTAGCCCGAACCAGGAATGATTAGTAAACCAGTGTTTGTCAGTAGTTTTCTATAAAATTCCATCAATCCTTCGTATTACTAGGCTCCAAATTCTAAAACTATTTACTATCCCTTCCCTTGACTCCTTCCTAGTGGAGGTCGTCTCTATACCCCCCTGGTTAATTTTTGTTCATATTTAACTTCATATTATTTCGTGAAAAAGCAGGATGGATCTCTGGTCCAAATTTCAGCTTTCTATGTTAATTTCTAAAATTCGGTGTGGGTCACCCCATAGGGTCGCTCTAGATAAAAATTTTACCAATTTCATGTCATATTCTTCCATTAGGACCCATAAGCAACCTCTCCACCAAATTTCAGCTCGATATGACGATTTTGACAAATCAGTATGGGCTACCCCATAGGGTCCCTCAAGATGAAAATTTTTCCAACTTGAACTCATTTTTAGCCCGAGTCAGGGCTTATGTAACGGTCACGTCCGTCTGTCCGTCTGACTGTCTTGCGATAACTGTCGTAAAACTAATCCGATCGACTTGAAATTTTGCACACATGTAGTATGGGCCAAATGAGGACTTAAGTTCGAAGATGGGCGAAATCAGTCAAGTGGTTGACCGGTGGGGGTCATATAGGTGGGTGGGGTATTATGCACCAAAATTTCAAAATTGTCGTATAAAGCTTAAATGTGGTACAGAGGTTGATAACGGTTTGTAATTAAAGAATATAAAGTAAAATTTCAAGAAATTTGTGTGTGGAGGGATCCTAGGGGGTGACCCATGCCGATTTTTAAAACTCGTCCAATCGAGCTGAAATTTGGTGTAGGGATTGTTAGATGTAACTAATAGCAGAATATGAATTGAAATTTAAACATTTTTGTCTGGAGAGATCCTGTTAAGTGACCCATACCGATTTTACAAATTCATACAATCGAGCTGTGGTAGAGAAATTGGTAAAGGCTCGTAATGGAACAATATGAATTAAAATCAGAAAAATTTTCATGTGAGGGACCCTACTGGGTGACCCATACGGATTTGTTTTAATCGTCGTATCGAACCGCAAGTTGTTACATATGCTGCAAATTGCTACTAATTTAAGAATGTGAATTTTAAATGAAAACATTAATTTTTATTTTAAAAATATTGATATGCATTTACGATAAAATTTCGTGCAATCAAGTCGGATTGGGTCATAACCACAACTTGCCTGACTCGGGCTATATCAAGTCTGCACTGTAGGTTTTATCTATTAGGAGCCATTAGCAACCTCTGTGCCAAATTTGAGCTTTCTATGACGATTTTGAAATTTTGGTGCATAATACCCCACCCACTCCGATGACCCCCACCGGTCAACCACTGGACCAATGTCACCCATCTTCGAACTCGTTTCCTAACTTTGTCCAATATGCATATGGTAAAAATTTCAAGTCAATCGGTCAACTCGTTCGAGAGTTATCGAAAGACAGACAGACAGACAGACAGACAGACAGACGGACATGACAATTACATAAGCCCTGGTTCGGGCTAAAAAGTAGACATGGATGGCACGATTTTTTAAATCTCCGACCGTTAGAGTAAAGTTGTACCTGGAGGAAGAGGTGGTTGATGTGATAGATGATTTCCAAGTGTCGTGGTAAAATATTCTGCAACATTACACATGTCCAGCGCTCCAAGGCTTCTGGCAAAATTGTGTGATTGGTGTAGGCGCAACTTTTCACAGTGAGTTCCCACGCCTGGAAGAAGAGTTCAATTCAATATTATTATTAGGTCGGAAAATGATAACTAGAAAAGGTTAAGGCTCGAACCTTGTCCCAAGTGAGGCCTTCGACATCGATTAAAATTCGCATCAACTCTGGAATTGCGAGTGACGGATGAGTATCATTAAGCTGGATGGCAACTTTAGTGGGAAGTAAATCCATATTTGTTCGGGTGGCTTCTCTGGATCCAAAATTTGAATTTTTAAACCGTCGAATGATATCCTGAATAAGTACAGAATGATTTGTTTGGTTATTCTTCACGTACAATTATTCACACACACAATTTAGTATCATACATTTAGGGTGGCTGCCACCATGAAGTATTCCTGCTTCAAACGAAGTTCCTTCCCCTCAAAGAAGTTGTCGTTGGGGTACAATACTCGGGAAATATTTTCAGCCAAGTTCCGATCCAGAACGGCTTGAATATAGTCTCCATCATTGACTAAAACATGGCCAAGTTATACTTAGGAGGGGAGCTTGCGAGGTTGATAATAACAGATCCTGATGCCCTTTGGATATGTGGTAGGGACCTATGAGTGTACTAAAACCCTGAAGTGGTTTGACTCCATGGCCACGTTTGCGCCCGCCACACCCACTCAAAAATGCCCAAAAACCGCTTTCGCTCCAGTTTTCACTCACTCAAATCCACGCCAAAAATCCAATTTTGCTCGGATTTTGAAATTTCTTTCACCATTACACTCCCAGATAGTTGCTTTCTTCAATTCGATATCAAACTCAATATTTTCGAAATTATTAGTATTTTTAAAATTTAAAATTCTGAATGAGCAATGTTGTAGTAATCAACAACGCAAATTATGCCTGCGAAATAATCATCATCAAAATTGAGATTGACATTGGATTGAAGAAAGCAACTATCTGGGAGTGTAATGGTGAAAGAAATTTCAAAATCCGAGCAAAATTGGATTTTTGGCGTGGATTTGAGTGAGTGAAAACTGGAGTGAAAGCGGTTTTTGGGCATTTTTGAGTGGGTGTGGCGGGCGCAAACGTGGCTATGGAGTCAAACCACTTCAGGGTTTTAGTACACTCATAGGACCCTACCACATATCCAAAGGGCATCAGGATCTGTTATTATCAACCTCACAAGCTCCCCTCCTTAGTGCATGATGGTACATACGACGCTCACCCAATAAGACATTTAATTCTTACAGAAACGAAGGTTGAATTCAACAGGTGACTTTGCGGACCAGAGTCGAAGATTGTTGACGACATTGTTTTTGTATCCAGGAATAGGATTGTCGTACGGCAGTGCAAGCACTTTCTGCAATTAGACGTATGTATAGAGTTGCATTATTCGTGCATATGCAATTTGCGAGATAATAGTTAGTTACTTGGGTATCCACCCATCTGCGTCCTCCTTTCGGATTGTCCTCAACCCTCCCATAGAAGTTGACTATATTTCCGGTTAAAATAAAATTGCACATAAATAAATCATTTTCACTATCTTGAAATAAGAGCGTACCTGGAACCATGTACTCGGGCCTGGCTTTCTCCCAAGGGCATCCATAACGTAACCAGTCATCGGGTTCCTCAATCTGCTCCCCATTGCGAATTCGTTGAGCGAAAATTCCGTACTCGTAGCGGATTCCGTAGCCATACGCGGCCAACCCCAGAGTGGCCATTGAGTCAAGAAAGCAAGCGGCCAAACGACCCAACCCCCCGTTGCCCAGACCCGCATCTGTTTATTACAGTTAAGAATCTTCAATGTTTGGCATGAGCAGAGCATTTTGATAAATGTGATTCGAGATTTTGTAAAGCATTCTGATGTCGGGAAGCAGAGTTGAAAAGTGATGAATTAATAATATTCCTATAGCATAGTAGTCGTACCTTCCTCCATTTCTTGAAGTTCCTCAATGTCCAGACCCAGCTATGGAATACATACATCGAGAATATTAATATTCAGTCAAGGTCAAATTATGTCACTTGCTTGCTTGTTCGTTATGTAATCTTAATCTCTCATGTCTGGCTTGGCCGCTTAGACAGCCACACACACATAAAAATATACATATGCACATCTGTACATATTCACACACGTTCAATAGAGCCAAACCAGCCACTTTTAGGTATCTTGTTTGTGTGTATCATCAGATGGAAATGTCAAACCAATTCATATGCATTTTATTTCGCTGTTATGTCAAATCTACTACCAAGAAGGAAGTTTATAAAATTTTAAATTGAAGTAAAAACACGTATGTACCTGGTACATGGCTTCATCACAAGCAGATTGGATGCCCAGATTTCCCATCGTATTGCATAGGGATCGGCCCATATAGAATTCCAGAGACAGATAATAAATCCTCTGAAATTAGAATTTGATCAGTTTTAGTAAAGTTTGTGGGACGTTATATGAAGAAATTTTGATATGAAAATGTCGTTAGATTGAACTCACCTTGGGGTCATTTTCGTACCAGTACTGCTGGGTGCGAATCCACCTCGAGGTCAAGTGGTCCTTGACGGAGTGTGCGAGAGCAAAGTAGTAGTCTCGCGTAGTGGACACGTTCCTGTCCTTGACCAGAGTGTAGTGCAAATGCCGATTAAATGTCTTCTTAATATTGGCCACATTTTCGACTTGGGCGATCCCACGAACACTGATTTGCTTCCGACGCTCATGCTCCTCATCTCTGACACATTGAGACGCCATTCTAGAGAAAATTGATGCAAATTTTGACAGAAAAATTCACACATTTTAAAATTAATATTGCTTGATTTCTGCATATGCACATAAATATGTACCTGCTGCTGTAACAAAGCGACCGGTATCGGCTGTGAAGATCCGGGCACTAACTCTTGGACTGGACTGCACCTAAATTCGTAGACAAGCGATGAAAAATGATTGCTTTTCCAATTTGATGGCAATTACAATTATGAGGACTCACTTGTTGAGAGTATTGTCGTCGTCTTCTTCTTGTGGCACGGATTGAAGAGCTGATGAAGATCAGGAGTGAAGCAGATGTAAAGAAGGAGGCAATGTTTCAAGGATGTTCGTTCCTTGTTCTGTGTAAAAGCTGGTTCTTGCTCTCTCATATCCTCGGTACAAGTCGACTCTGAACGACCAAGTGTAATATTGGGAGTCAAAGTCAAGTTCTCATCTCCTATGCACATTCATACAAATCTGCCCCGGAGAATAATAATAATGTCATGTTATAAGAAGAAGCAAGCAGCGTATTTATTTGCATGTACGTACGTATGGACGTGTTCAGTGTGTTAAATAGAATTAGTATAGTTAAATGGTTTTCGTGTAGCTTTTGCCTGAGCGGACGTTCAAGTTGGAATCAACATTTATCTGTGATTAACTTGGAAGCAAACCCTGTTAGAAGGTCGATGTCATCGATACTCTATAATTTGCATGTACTGAAATCTGTCTGCCTCCTTAATCATGGAATATGCACTATCTCATGGAGAGATCAATAAGAAATAATAGATTTAGGCAAGCTTGTGTTATGAATGACTGTATATCAGCCCACGATTTTTTTCACAGATTTTACAAATACAGAGAACAGAGATGTGCTTGTATTTTATTTACATTTCCATTTACTCAAATAAGAATTGGAAATTGTATCGTAGCCAAATCCTGAAATGAACAAATGGGAAATGATCATCTTGCCAAATGCATGTGTATTTTCAGGATTGCACTGTCAACCGTTTCTGTACTTTAGGAAAGTCCATGTATCCGCACAATCAAGGGGTCAAAACTCCAATCGAATCTATGCATGCATACATTTAAATGTAGATCATTGTCACACTCTTCTTATCTTTGATACACGAAATAAGAGTAGGCAAAATTTACGTGGTTATTTATCTTGTTTTTTATTAGTACATAAAAGCAATCAAATAGTTAAATTTTATTTATATTGTGAGAATTTGCTCACTGATACATTTGTAAATTGCTCAATGCTCACAATTTTCACAAAAGTGATCATTAGTTTGTATTCAAAAATGCATACATACATGTTTTTAAATGACTCACTTCAAATTAATCTTACTGCTACAAGGCTTGTTATTTGTAAATTAAATTAATGTCACTTCAAATCATTAAACGAAATTGGTCAGAACAACGGTGATCCCATTTTCTTCACATAGTTAACTGAAAATCCTACCTATGGCGGAAGGGTAAAAGCTATCGGAAACAAGCCATTGGTGAAAGCATGTACATCTTACTTATGAAATGAACTATGTATATTCGACAATTGCGTGATTTGCACTGAAAGCGTACACTACTCACAAGCGTACACTACGAAGCTTATCCTACCAACCTAAAATACTTAAGCATACGAATTATGTATACTCGTTAATTTACCCATCGACTCTAGCATGAGGGTAGAGAAGACACTCCTCTCGAAAGCAGCGGATCAATAGGGTCGGATTGTTAGATTTGAGTTATTGAAATATTTGACATCAAATTTATAAAAGTTCCAATTTATGTCAATTCAAGATACGAGTTTGTATATGAGGAAAGAGTGAAAAGGTTAATAATTCAGAATGTAATGATTGGAACAATAGACCTGCTTGACTCATTGACACATTGGCTTATACTTTGGAGCAGAAGAGCTGCTGCAATAATAATCCTGACCACACAGCAAATACATTCTTCTTATGGTAATAAATATAGTATGCACGGTTGCTTTGTACTTGACCGTTCGTTATGCTTCGCATTCTGTATGTACAATATGTGACAAAGTGCAGCAGCAGCAGCAGCTCAATTACAATTGCTCACTTGTCGCATTATTATTATATCACATAGTAGTAAACAAGGGGCATACACATTATTATGCGTCCGCGTGTGAACACAACGTCAAATCAAAGTGATTGACTGAATGCGACAACCAATTGATTGTGCAAATAAATAAAAGCCAAAATAAACAGAAAGAGTGGTTTTACATACATAAATGTGACAACAGGCTCACAAGATTTTATTCCTTGTTAAAAATAAGAATAATGGACTTGCCCTGCCACTTAAACTTTGCAAATGAAGTAATTAATTTTGAACCTGCCGACATACTCAAAAACAAAACCTTATCAGTCTACTGATAGCACGCTGCGAGCAATAACATGAAATATTTAGTTCGTGAAATTTGCACTATGTCTTATTGTTAGAGTTAATAATGGTACTACAAGAGTAATAATTGAGTGAGTAGTGACGACGATGAGGGAACATTTATGTTATTTCTTGGGTTGAAGTAATTTGATAACATTCTTAGTTTTCTAATAACAAAATTGGTAGTATTCAGTGCTCAGCATAAAAAGTAAATAATACAGCCGCGTTTACAATACGTAACAATTACAAAATTATACTCATCCACATGATCCATTCGATGATACATACTCAAAATTCATGTTCCACAACTAGTTGATTTTTTTTTATATATTTAGGAGGGCTGGATATTATGCTTGTTGCTTTCATGAAAAGATGTGATGATGACGGTGACAGTTTACTGAGCTTTCTCCTTCTTCAAAAAGGGAACTGCAGCGGTGACCCTAGGAAAGTGAACAACAAAATTAGAACCAAGTCGTGTTAGAAGAGCTAGTGACGAAATGTGCGTGACGACTGTGATGAGGAGAAAGTTGAAGAAACACTCACTTTGCATTAATCTCGGACACTTTTCCCCAGACCAGATCGATGTATTGATCGATAACCGTTTTGTTGGTTTCGTAGACCTTTGGGAGTGAAAACAGAGCAATGGCACCTACAGAACGAATCAAATGAAAATAATTTACGTTTTATGTATGTGCATGTACTACATGTGCGTAACAATTCGTTACTATTGTTAGTAATAATTTATTACCCAAGATGATGAGGGTGAGTCCGTTGAACCATCCACCAATGTACGTGAGGACATACAAAAATACTCCAAATTTAGCAGAGTCCACAAAATCCTCAACCAGGAACAATCTGTAGCAATAAGTTGCAATATGTATGCAAGATGATGAAATCCTATAATTTTGTACTTTTGCTCTTGTGTCAACTTACCGTCGCAACTTGAGGATACCGGTGTTGGCGTAGTTGATTATAGCGTTGCTCAGCTCTTGGGCTTTTTCTCCAGAAAACGTGATGTCCAAGTCCAGGTAATCCCTGTGTAGGCAAAGACATATATTTATTTCTCATCATTATAATAACACGAAATTTTTGCAACGAGTGATGATGTGCGTACTTGAAGGGGTGACCTTCAGTGGTCTTCTGAACAGCTTGGAGTACGGCCTACACATTACACAGATTAATATTAACATACAAAAATACTCCAAATTTAGCATGGTCCACAAAATCCTCAACAAGGAACAATCTATGTGGTATTAAGTTGCAATATGTATCTACCTTGTACACCCTGAACGCGAAGGTGCCTGAAAGCACGGCAAGGGAAGTGTATGCAACGACGCTGATGAGAGACTAAAACACAGAAACAGATAAGGTTAAATTGATAAGTTGTCAATATCTTTCTGAGGTCGAGGTCGCGAACAAGTAAGGTAATTATTGGTGTATTTACCAAACAGGTCAAGGCGATCAAAACGACAAAGATAGCTCCAAAGACGACGCCAGACTTCTTGGGGTCCCTCCAGTAAACGAGTTCGCTCACTGAAAATTATAAAAATACACACTATTACCACATTATTACAACAAATCTCATATTCTTATTGCTCTCATGAATTGGGAGATGAAATTATGTATGTATGCATGGGCATGTTTTTCTTTACCAGGTCCATCATCATAGACGACCTCTGCAACATCCCCATTTGAGCCCTGTCTATGTTTGCGACCCATATGGACGGTTTGATTTCGCAACGTGGTCAGTTGCGAACTTCACAGAAAGAAAGAAGACTGATTTATTCCACTAGCTAAAACTGAAAGCACTGAAAACTAAATGCTCACTCGACGGACTCGATGTCTTGACAATAATGACAACCGAAAGTTGAATCTTGAACGAAAGTCACAACGCCGCAAGAATGGTTTCCTGATTTTTGCTCAATATGGAAACTCCAATGAGATCAGTAACATACTGCTTTGCAAACTTAAATGCACCAGTAAGCAGTTTGATGTGACCAACTATGACGACGAGTGTTCAATATTATATTATTATAAGTACTTGCAGGTCTGCTCCCATATCGCGAATATGAAATCCTTGTGGGTGTCTCTGATTATTTTACTATTACTTTGAGAGAAGAGTAACCCGAGTTACTAATCTAACAGTAATAACTTGTCTGTATGTAATAAACCCGTAAAAATTCCCCCTATGAATGACTACGGCAGCAGCTATCAGACAGAACTAGGGGTTCATCCATATATTACGTCATCAAGAATTCTCGATTTTAGCACCCACCCACTCGACGTAAACATTAAGGGATAGGGAATTTTAACATGGGAAAGATAGGAAGACCTAAACCACCCACCCACTAAAATGATGACGTAATATATGGACATTCCCTAGTGCCTTTACAGCCATAAGTTGACTTGAAAAACTGCTGCATGTAGACACAGAGTGGTGCGTATAATCCTTTCCTATCTGCGTGTTTGAGGTGGATTACACAGCATTGGGTATAATATTCATTCGAATCTTGTATCACACAATAGTGCAACAGCAGCCACAATTTATTGTAGAGTGCAATAAAGATGGACTTACTTTTATAAAGCAACAAGTTCTTATTATTTCACGTATGAAGCCAGCAGAAACAGCAACGAAACAACTCGACGGACAAGTCTATGATCCCACACCTTACGCCTCATACACTTCACAAGCGGATGGTCACATCATCTCCAACGCTGCCAGCATCATCACAACTACCGATCCCTTATTAGCCAAAGCTACACCAGGTTACAACAACAATTTGGATCCCTATATAGATATATAAATGTTGGTTTTTTAAACCCCCAGCACAGCCCCCAACCAGGGTCACGCATGAATTACTTCAAACATGCTGAAATAAGAGCGCTGCGGGTTGATGACGAGGATGCTCAATTTTATTGTGTCAATTAAATACTTCCAACTGTTTCGTTCCAGCAAGTGATGATGAATTGATGACTCACCAACAAACAAATAAGCAACAATACACACACTAATTCAAACATCAAGTTCACATACCAGCGTGGTTTCACTAATTATTGCATGATTAAACATACGACATGCGACGGAACTGTCAGTTTCATAGCAAATTTCAAGTAAATAGACTTGTTACATGAAATGACAAAAAGGGGAAAGAGTGAATGCTCCTGACTACATAAATATATACATAGCAGTGAAAAGAGAGGATCTCTTGTAACATTCTGCACAAAAGATTGCATTATTTATTTGCAAATCAGCCCTAGCTGCTTAGACACAAATGTAATACTGCATTTATAGCACATCTCTTTCATATACATATGCAACATAAAATGGTATCATGACCTCTACAACAAGCTTGCCCGACTTCAACTGGTTTTAGCAGAGTTTCACTTTTTAAGTTTCTACTCCATCTTGTATTTCACTTGAAACCAATAAAATCCATCAAATACAGGGTAGAAGCATTTAGGATTAGCGCAATAATAGTCTTTAAAAACATACGTATTTCTCATTCTGTGCTACATATTTCGTTAGTCAAAATTAATTCATCAAGGTGAAATGCTTCGAGTTTGTGGTTCTCACAAAGAGCAAAGAAAAGAAATACTTCATTTGTTGGCATTGCATAAGAAATATGTGGAACTATGAGCAGAGTTAGTATATCTGGATCTAAAAATGTACCTAAATCAGCTTATGGAATGAACTATTTTGAGCCTAGAGCTTTTGTCCTCCTTGCCGTCTATCGGAGCAGTAGCTCATATAACCAACTAGTGCTGGTACATCTTACTTAACGAACACTGCACACTCGCCATCATCCTGATCACATATATATTCCACTAATCTGAGATTTAAACTGCATAGATAAAATAAATGCCAACAAACCTCCACCTCACTCCAACACTTCAAACTCGTCGACCGAGGAGACACTTTTTCTGATAAGATAGCATTTAGGCCAGACCACGCCTTATGTCATGGATAACTTTGTATATCACACAGCCAAGCAGCATGGAATAGCTCCGGTTTTTTGGCAAATGTGACTCGTGCAACCGGCTAAAATTCGCAACCCTTGCCTTTCCATCACAAACTATTTTCAAGTGAAGAGAATGAATCAAGAATCAATGAAAGCGAAATGCTGACTTATCATGAGATCAAAGTTCAGTGTGTGATTTGAAACGGAAGCATATTGCAACTCTGATATGGTTTCATGATTTAAAAAAATGATACATATACATGAAAATGCCCTTGATTTTTGAACTTGTAAACCATAAAAATGTCAGCGACAATAAATAAATTCTGCTTTATTTGGTCAGTTTGCAAAAATTTGTTGAAATGAATAATTAGGATTACGACCTCACCTCCCATAAAGATTATTGAAAACTGAGATACTCTGCTAGTATATAGACAGATTAATAAAAAATCAATGTATTATTACACTTACAGCACTCTCTGTTTATGAATCCTGCCATGATTGTTTCGTATTTTTACAGATTCACGCTCCCACACACACACACAAACTAGATGACTTTATCACGGAAATAGGTCGGAATTTATTTTTATTGAAAGTGCATTGCAGTTGTAGCAATGCACATTTCTATAGCTTCTTTCTTCTCTCCAACAACTCACTCACTCACGCTCCATCCACTCTCGTCACAAGTCCGAAAAGAAAGGTTTGTGCAAATGCTTCCACGACAAACTTTTTAAAGACTGTGCAAAAAAAAGTTTCCGAGAAAACTCGGATCCGAACTTTGAAACTGTTCGGAACACAAAAACAACAGGCTTAAATCTTCAACAGTATCGTCGTCTAAAAACGAACTTCCTCTTGCCAAAACCATATAGCCCAACTTGTTTCAAGTATTTGGCAAGCTTATAGCCTTAAGATATCGGCGACCTCGATAAAGAGAGTAGACCAACTGGAGTAGAGCTTTTTCTCACACAAGGAGATTTTTTGTATATTCAGTTATTGAACAATTCGACAGGAGAAAACGTTTTGTAAATATTTTTCTGAATTTTGAACTGAAATTATTAGGGTTGAAAGACCTAGTTTAGTTGACGCCTGATTCAGCAATAGATTGGGAGAAATATACAATAGGACGTTCCCAGGTTGGCACTATTATATACGACATCAATTCGACCAATGCTATTCATACAACGCAGAAGCTCACGCACGTAAACAGTGGAATAAAATTGGGACGGCTCAAGCGTCAACTTTACCCTCCGAAACTAAATTTTATATTCCCGAATTTGACTATGTGTATATACCTACTTGTATTATTGGATGGAGGACTTACTTTCCATTTGTAGGGAGCAGAGAAAGCCAAGCCAAGAGAGAGAAAGAGAGTCGCCCAAACCACGCTATAATATCCTCCTCCGAGATTTTGAGAATGAAAATATCCCCCCGCACGAATTCGTCCCGACTCTCCAAGTGCGGATCGATACTAAAGAAACTCTCTGGAACCACTCTCTTCCTTTCTCCCTGCTTACTTAGTCGGACTGTTCAATTCAAAGGGGATGCCCAACGACGAATAGAAACACTTTCTTCTGTTTGTTTACTTTGCTATCATATGCTCATCATCCAATTCCATACATACATATCTACGTATATTCGGAGAGCAACCTGCAATGCATGGAATTTCGTACTCTTTCAAGCACATGCGATCCTTTCTCGACGTTCGTGTACAATACTGGCGTGCCCAGCAAAGGAGGGCATTGGTTGATAGGATGTGAATATCGCCACCCTCTTCGTCTGGCTATAGGTCTCTGAAGTCCTGCACCAAAACTTGTACCGCATTATCCATGCTACACTTTCCCTCCTATGTTGTAACCAAGTGATTTTGGAGGACTTTCACCCTCCTCCTTTTCTCCCATAAGCAACAACCACCACCTACCAACACAACAACCCAGCAACGCGTTCTACGACGTTTCACTCCTCTATTGTCTGCTTTCACAAAACTTGGAGGATGGCACGTGTACATTTCCCGCTCAGTGAAAGCAGCCTCTTTCTTGTGGCCACTCATCACGACGCATTTAGCTTTCACTTACTCGCTTTCTCTCTTCTCCAGCAAAGATGAAATGAAATTATGAGATCCTCCATCCGACCACTTTGACCACCCTTTTAGCAAACGTCGTACATATATACGTCGCCTCAAGAAAGGTCCGAGTGAGTGAAAGCAAAATCAATTAAGAGGACAATTAAATTACGAGGCTCACCTGTGGGATGCAATTTTGCAGGGTCAAACCACGCTCCTAAAATTGACAAAAAGAAAATAAATGGTCATAATTAGTTTAGCGTTGGAAAATGCAAAGTCATGAAATTGCGAAGTAATGCAATTATATACGTTCATGTTAGTCAATTGGTTGGCTTGTAAATTTGTGTACAAATTGTTGTCGCTATTTTTGGTACACGACCTTTTAATGATAATAATATTGATTAAAACCGATTTAATTACTTGGACACAATACACTGGCAAAACTTGGACTGAGAGCCTTCTCAATGAGATCGCCAGCTCCCAAATCGCTGTACGGACTATTCGACCCGTTTGTACTCTTGTTGTCGAAATCGGACGTCATGTTTTCCTAAGAGGGAATTTCAACCAATTGGATATTAGTTGAATACATACAAGACGCTAGAAGTTAAAGACCGTGGTTTTATTCTAAAAATTTTAAGTAATCTTCAATCTCTCTCTCTCTACCTACACTACAGGAATGATGTGTTATGCGGCTATACGGACACAGCAGATTTTGTCGTTGGGTATTTAATCTTAGTTTTTTCCTCCCCTCCACAAACAACAAATGGTAGCGCTCTTCTCACTCAACCTTAGTTAAAACAGAATGAATTTAATGCAAGGTCGAGGAGAGAACTATCATCATCATTCTTCATGCCTGAGAAGTATTCCTCCCCACTTTCCCATCTCAATTCAATAAGTACAAGTCCAAAGTTTAGTTTAACTGGTTTTCCTGGTCATGATCATGGATGCACAATGTGAATATATATTTTTGCTCCTGCTGCTGATCATATTATAGTTTCGCAAAAACAATAATTGCAATAATCATGGATGGGTATCAAATAATAAACGACGAGATGAGAACATGCACGGACAGAGGCAACACTATTAATGCACTCCATTCGTCATAAAATAAATGAATTGAGAATACTAACGATGGATATTCGATGTGCATGTATGAGAGAGGTTATGCAGGTTAAATACTATCATAACTATTGTTATTGCTTTTCACAGGCAAAGAGAATACATACATTAGGCAGATTATGGTTGCCTAAATACAGATAAGAGTTGCATGTTCTAAATTGGAATATATTCTGGGCGCATTATGCAAGAGCTTGCGAGCAACTGAACGTTTGCATACTTTGAATATTCATAAATATCTCTTTAAAATGTAGGACTGTTTAAAAAGAACTTTTTCAACGTTCAACTAGCTATATACACAGTAAACGGAACGAATGATATTTTGTCTATTCTGCAAAAAGTGGATTCAATTTGATAATTAGAAATTATGTCAAGCTAAAACGTCTCTAAATTAGAAAACGGTGCGTAATTGTAATGCAATTTGTAATATGAAGTCAGATTTTTAAAATCAGGAAGCCTTCACGAGAGATTGAAGATTACTGTTGGAAAGGGTAAACAATGAAAACAAAACTTACAACTGTTTGTTTGAATACTGCTCCAAAATTCAAACTCGGAAATTAATTTGTGTTTATGTTTTAACGGTCCAAGAAATGTTGCTGTCGTTATTTTCCAGAAGTGAACCACTGGTTTTGGTTGTCAATATGAGAAAATAAAATTATTGTGCACAACTTTTTTTTGTGTTATCGAATAAAATTCAAAGTCCAGCGAGATACAAGAATCAACAGCACGACGTCAATATCGTCATGTGTACAAAGAAGTGCATGTGGTATAATAGTGGGCAACGGAATAACTGTCAATTCCACTGGAGCAAAACAAGAAGACTCCACAGCGTTATAGAGCCTCCATTCGCAGTGAGCATGACCAAACCAACCACCACCACCAGCTATACATGTATTCAACAGCGTCCCTATATGCAGTGCCCTGCTTACCAAATTTACTGTTGTTAAAATAGAGGGCAAAATTAATGACAAAGGACCCAACCTAAAATGTATATTTAAGTCTCCCGTTTAACATGTTTCACACAATCTATGTCCGGTCTGACTAAAATATGTATACGTCCTTTGTTTGCATACAATAACTGTAACCTTTGGTTCGTTAGGTTTAGGTTTTCCTCAGTGTCGGGAACAATGGAAGTATTGGTTATATAGCATTGTTGTTGTTCTAGTTAGCAGTTACTAGACCGACTAAAATAGCCTGAGGCGTCTCATAACTATAAGTATTTCTGGTAAACATTGCTCATGGTCACTCACCAGATTCTGACTCATAAAAAAGTACTACACGTCGTATCTGCATTTTTTGCATGGACAAAAAACTGTGTTAGTCTGCGATTTTTGTATGCGTTGGACGAATCTTCATGAACTTGGAGAAATATCAAGTACATTACATCACAAGCCAACCAACCAACCAACATTCATGAAAATCAGCACAAAAGAATACACGATATATTAATTTTTACTTACTTGGATTAAATGTGTTGAGAATCTGTTGAATCTCTTCGCTAATTTCAAAGTCTGAATTGTCCGTGACTTCGACCGAGTGGCGCGCGGTGGCCTTTTTCCCTTGCGGTTGTTCCACCACCTTTGGTTTTGGCTTTTCCTCTGGAACGGGAATAGGGGGAGGTGGTTCCACCTTTTTCTCCACGATGGTGGGAGCCACGGACATCTCAGTCTTGGGAATGGTTGGTGGCTTGACCTCGACAACCTCTGGTTGTTCTTGAGGGGGAGGAGTCGGACTACTCTCAAAGTGATCCGTCTTCTTGTCGTAGGGGGAATAGAACGGTGAATCCCGATCTTTGTCCTTACTGCTCTGTTGGGAAGAGCTCTCTTCACTTTCATAGAATTTGGGTGGTTGAATGTCATCAACTGAAAATAATCATGAATGCATCATTAACATGAAGGTAGCTATAAAAAATCATTATAAAATCATGGTAGAGTAGAATAGAATCAGTACCTCGTTGTTGTTGATTTGCAAACGGTGGGATGGAAGCTACCGGTTTGGCTTGGTCGACATCATGAGTAAACTCATATTTTTCTTCCTCGTCCATCATTCCACCCGTCACGGACGTGGGAGGTTGTTGAGAGAAGAGGGTTGATTCGAGCATTTCCCTTGGAATTTCACCACCGCCAAAGTCCCCACCACCAGAAATATTCTTGTCAAAGGCGTTGGATGAAGAGGAAGACGGAAGCTCATCGAGATCCATGAGCGATTCGTCCAATTGCATTTCCTTCTGAGGAGACTCCTTCAAGACCTCCAAAGAGTCTGAGAGTTTGTGCGATAGTGGTCGAGATAACGAGTCATCTTCAAACTCATCATCAATTTTATCATCGTATGTGGCATGGATAAAGGGCGGACCTCCCCGCTGCTCTTGAAACGACACTTCATCCGCATGCTTAGGAACGGGAGGTGGAGATGATGATGATGTTTCGTAAGAATGTTTAGGAATTGGTGGGGGTGCTGCATCTGTCATTCTGAATGAATCCTTGGCCTCGAACTCTTCTTGATACGCCATGGTATCCCGACGTGAATAATCGTCATAGATTTCAGCTGCAACAGGAAATCCACCCTTTTCTCCTGTTTCAACACCTTCGTAGAAATGTTCAAGTTTAGGACTGGGAAGCTTTGGACTTACTTCTGGGGCCGAGTAACTGCTCTTCTCAATATTGAAGGTCGGGTCCAATAATCCGTGCGAAGACGAGTACTCGGGCTTTGGTTTGAAACACGGCTCATCCGGGAGTTTAGGTGACTCACGTTCTTCATCAGCACCACCAAACTTCATCACCGGTTCTGACTGGGTGTTGTGAAAGTCAACTTCGGGGTGTCCCATACCCGTCCACTGTTCCGAGGGAGGCACCATTTGATCTCCGAATACGGAATGCTGTTGGACATTCTTTTCGCCACCACCGTGGGCGACCTGTTCAAACCCGAGATCCATCGGTGAATCTTGACCATACTCACGAGATGCCGACATTAAATCTTCCTTAATTTTAGTTGAATCTCCACCCGCGCTGCTACTAAAGTCTGCTTTCTGATTAAAATCCCCAATGAGGTCAAAGTCTCCTCCGGAAGAGGAACCTCCACTGCCACCCATAGCTTCCATGAACTGGGCTTGGGTACTAAGATTTGGTGGATTTGGGCTCGTGTCCGTGGAGCTCTTTTCAGACACAGACGTGGCGCTGAGCAAATCAACGCCCAGCCCTCCCGCAGCCGCCACGGCAGGATGAATGGGGGTCGACTCGTCCAAAAATGTGGACAACTCGGTCGCTTTCTGGTTAAATTCCCGCATCAAGTCCTCTTCAAAGTGGCTGTCCCCTCCATGACTGACAGACGAAGACCCCATCAACCCACTCAAGAGATCATGTTGTTGCTGCTGTTGTTCGCGACCCTTGTCCTTATCAGACCCAGACCCAGTGAAATCTCCAGTGAAATCCATGATGCCTAATTTATAATTGAGCTCCCAACAAAGGATTCACTGAAATTCTGCAATATTAAGAATACAAATTTTAATGAGTATTGTTTCTTGACTCAAAGTAAAGTAATACAAACACAAAGTATTAAAGTAAAAAATAGGGGCAAATGCCACCTTTTTAATGACCGTGACGATGACGCGACCGACCGAGCAAGAAAACACGTGTACATGTAGTAAAATAATCTATTAACTAAAAATACGGCCGGATCAGTCAGGCAAAGTCAAAGATCAAGCAACTAATTAAATTCCTAATCTCCCCTCAGCACCACTTCGTAACCTTATTTATCAGAATTTCACCTTTGTAAATAATTGATGCCAAGTTTACGACTTTTACGAGAGAAAAGTTGCGCAAAAATTGGCTCCGTTGGTCAACCAAAATAACACCTCGATCAATACAGCGTAGTTTTGCGGTGTGAGTGAGCCGGCAGAAAGAAAATAGCGAATGTAAATTCAACAGCCGCAGCAACAAGCAAATGGATGAAATCTCAAGCCCAAGAAGATGAACCGAGTTACTCGGATGTGCAAAACGGAAATTTTTTCTCAGATGATGAATCTCAAATTGTTCAACTCTGACTCAGCCAACAACAGTCAGCAGCACTGTAAAATGCATCGCTTTTGTAGTACACCACGCTACACTGGGCACCACATACCAGTCTCATTAGCTGAAAAGACCAAGAAAAAAATGAACTACTGCTGCTTCCTTCCACTGCTAATTCTGAATCGCGTCGCTCTTTTCCCATCATCATCGTATCAAATTATTCTGTCTCTGGCAAAAGATATCTCTGCAGCACTTTATTGCTTTCCTCCCACTACAGCATACATACATAGTTTTTAGTTTTGGGGGATGGTTTAATACCCCTCAACAATGCCATGGTTTACTTAAATTCACGCCGTCGTCGTTCCTCATGAAAATGGCAAAAAGTGGAGTGGTGGGGAAAGAGAGAGGATACAGTCAAATGCGGATTAAACCGAAGGATGTTTTTTATCCTATAATGAGACAATACAGAGCTACAACAAGTGCTAAAACAGCAGCAGCTCGTTCAATGTCCACCCCCGCCGCAGGGAAAATTCCTACCCAAAAGTGATGCTCGTCTGATTTTTCCTACACTGACGTGAACTGCTTCAAGTCGTTTAAAAATAGTTTTATGCTTACCTCCCTCACTTTGAGTAGTTGATGGATCTGTGTTTATTTATTATTCGCCAATTCTGCAGTCTTGTTACTAGAAAAAACCAATGAGCAGAGAACTTGGTAATGCAGAATGATAAATTAAGGTCTGGTCTGTCTGTTGGCTGATAGTTAAGAGTACACGAGAGTGTGTAAATAACTTGTTAAAATATGATGGGCCAGCATTGGGGATGGATGGATGAGACTAAATGAACATTAGACTATTTGAGGTTTGGTCATTTGGTTCCTCATGAATTTGTATGGCTTGCAAATTACGGATATGGCTCCAGTCACTCTCTCTCTCTATCTGCACCACATACACTGCTAAACGAATGTACGACTGTACGAGAGAAGGATAAACATGAGAACGCTCCGGAAGGACTCTGCATGTGAGTCATGTCATACTTCGTGTTTACGCCACGAATTTTATGCCTTTTTTGCTAAATGTGGAATACGTATGGATACCTTCTTCCTGAGTATGCAAAAATCCGCATTATTACGAGTACAAATACATGGAGATACATAGATTGTCTGCGTCTATGTTTTCGAATTAGAATTCGCCGTTGTGCTTAACAGACATGACGTTGAATTAATTGACGTTGATGTTATTTGGCTATGTTCTTTTTCTTTCTGCGATGCTCATTATTTGATGCACTTAATTTAATCATAATCGATAATCACTTAATATAATTACTCGGGAAGGAATTAGTTACTGACTTTACTAAGAATACAAGCAAGTGCAATCTCTCTACACTAAATTCAACCAACAGAAAATTAGGTTACTATTTGAAGTTATGAATGAGTCAAAAAAGTAATCGACTCGTTTTTTTGTCTAGTGCAGAAATAATTAGTTGCAAGATTAATCTCTATTAGCTCAATTTATTTGAACCTGGCTGAGCAAACGAAACAAGTAAATAACTTGCCTAAAACAAACCAGTTAGTAAACGGACCATTAAGAAGATATTTCTCATACCTATTGTTAACCCAGATCACGACTGACTCCTCACCATAGTACCACTGCACTCTGTCTAATGATATGTACTAATGTGGAATTGATGCAGTAGTCACTTGACTTTCGTTGGCAAGTAGGTATCCACTTTCTCCACAATCGATTTCCTCGTTGCCTCTGATCTCTTTACCAAACCTTTCTTCCGGCCATTCTTCCAATCACGACAATCAAGACGAAGTATTATATGCAAGAAAAATCCGACATTAGTCAAGCAACTTACAAGTAAACTGAGGCGGTTGTCAATCTCCGAATGTGTAAATCTGCACACTCTCCTCTTAATATTCGAAATGAGTAAGTAATTTCTTGAGATAGGAATACTTCTAGGTATGTGCGTACACGAGGATGAATGTATATAAACGTATGTATTATGTAGAGTAAGAAACGTGTAGAAAAGGGTAATAAGAATACTGAAATAGTAGAGAAAGGTTAAAAATTGGAAGAGGAAAGGTGACGAGAGTATAAAAAATTTCAAAGATCGAAGGAGTGAAAGGAGTTGAAGTATGGACAAATTGGAGGAAAAACACTGCTTTCTCTCCCTTTTCGAATGGAACAAGAGACGAGGAGATGAGGCAGGTGGTGAGAGAATATGGTGGAATAGGACAACATGAACTTTCCGAACCAACCACTTTCGGATCGGATTAAGGATTCGGAGTTTGTGTGTTATAGGATCTCTCTGGACTGGTAGAAGAGTCGGGTCGAGGGTATGCACTTTTACTGCCGGAGAAAGTGCAGGGTGCATGCAATAAATCAAGATGGGCAGATGCATGGGAACTTTTATAGCTGACTAACTTATTACCAACAACAATCAGACACTTCTGGCATGTACATCGCATTCTTTGTTCATAACAGAATGATTGCTAGCAAGAAATTGGTGTGATCGTAATTAGTACAAGACTACCGTTTCAAAGCGTTATCTAGTACAACGGTGGGTACACAATCTGTGGATCATGTAATTTGGGGAGAGAGGGGAGAAAGGAGATCCTAAAGTTTCCAGCACGCCTGTGTACTTCCGGATATATGTGCATAGATCGATACACTGTGTTGGACTCGAAAACCAAGGTACATGAAACTATTATTTTTTGCTGGTTATTATATGCAGCAGTTTTTACAACTAAATTTTGTACACATCCAGAAAATAAAAACGTTTCGATTTCTCATAAACATTTTAATTTTCAGCATAATCAGTAAGACGACTTATTTGAGAGAGAAAGTCTGATCTTTTTGGTGGGTTGGGAAAACCTCTACTTGATAAAAAGGATGACTCATGCAGTGGAGAAATGACTGGCACGCGAAGCGTCAATTACCGAAAACCAAACAAGAAATGCACTACTTGCTAACAACTAGTTAAAACCTTTAATACCCGGCTTCGTGAGTTGTTGCACTTTTCGTTCCCGTGTCTGTGCCAGCCAACTCATTCACCGGGTCGGGGAGAGGCATTAAAGTTTTATCGATGCATACATACTTTAGGTACGTGTTGCTTGGGGAGTTTACAATGACGCAAGACAAGCCGCAAGGATTATGTAAAATTGAGTATGTAGAATATTTACCTGATTGTTATCCGTATTGATGTTGATTAGTATTTTCAGTTCTTCAGATACAAGGAAGTTTTCTTTTGTGATTTTAAATCTTAATTCGTATAATACGTACAAACAATGTGCACAGTTTCCTTCTGTCTGACTTGCTATTTGCTCACTTGCTGAATGGAATTGCTGAAACCTGCAACGAGGAGAACCAACTGTTATGGAAATATACTTTCCGTTTAAAGTTATTAGAGGCCGAATGTACCTGGACAAAAAATTCAAATGGGGACCCTTACTCATACCCGACAACAAAAAATGGGTTTCCGTTATGATATAATAGAGTGTATATGTATTTAGTAAGGGAAACCGGTATGATTACCAGTATATATATATCCCATCAGTATATGTATTAGCATTAGGCCCAATGCAATGTCACAAAATAGTGAATAATGATATATGAATACGAATTATGCAAAATTCTTTGTTATAATTATATGAATATAGTTTTGAGTTGGAACTTGCAATTAAATAGATTACCTAATTAATATTGGTTAGTTAAAAAGAAAATGCAAATCGATACCTGCTGACCTCTTCTTGACTATACAATTGTTACGTTAGCCTGATTCCTCCCTGGACTTAGGATAACAGATTGTAAGTGTAAATGTTGACGAAAATCGGCTTCGGCAGTTCCTGTAATTACAAATAAATCTGCCTTGTAGATATCTATTTATTACTTTCACCACATTTACATATTTTTTTCGAATCTATCTATTTTTAAAGACATTCATATTAAAGACAAAGACATTCATAAAATATAAAATACAGTTATTAAATATTTAAATATCAGGCCTTACTGTAGATCACCCTTGAATCCACACCAATGTTATTTGGCTCACTGTTGGTCACTGTCGCTGTTCTTTGAGGAGGATATTCTCTTTTGCAACAAGGAAGACAATTGAGACGATAAAATATAACTAAGAGACCAACCTGAAGACACGAATTTAAATATTCTTTTACAAAAAAACACACAAAACATGCACTAATTTAATTAAAGTTTTTATACCGAAATCGTTGTGGTCATTACGCCAAGCCACAAAACGAGAAAAGAAACATTAGGCGACATTAACTTTGTCAAACTCAAAGAACTCAAAAAACAACACCCACAAGTTGTTAATTCACAAACCTCTCCAGCACGAACCGCCATGATTTCATCAATTTTGTTATCATGTAATTAGTACACAGTTATGTAAATCTCCATAAAATGCATCCATTTCATATGCATTTTTCTTGTGAACAAAGATAAACTCCGGGGCGGATGTGGATTTTAGTGTGGCGCTGGGTGAACAAAACCTTCAAGGAACACACCTCAATCAACCGGAGTATTTATTTGTACCGCATTATACTCAACATTCGCTCGGCAGATTACTCATCCTCAATTCTATGTGTGTCAGACTATATTATTCCGTGCCTTGTCTGACAGATAACCTCATCTTATCATCGAGTGAGTTAATAGTCACAGGGGAGGGCGGACGAAATGACGCATCTCACAACCAGCGCTTCCAAAGCCCCTGCAAAGGGCGAGAAGTCAAGGGATTCTGCTGCCATCACCGCTGGTGCCATTGACGATGGGAGTGACCAAGACTTGAGTGTGCAAGACGAAAAGAAAGTAGTTGTTAGCAGAACGATAGACCACAAACCAATCACGAGTCAAAATGGTACTGAAGAAAACGGGGTGAAAAAAGTAAGGAAATTCGCCGGAGAGAGCTTCGAAGAGGCTTCTTTATGGGACGCATTTTGCACGTATCTTTGCTACGCTGTCCTCGTCATTGTTGGCTATGTCAACGACTTTATTAGACCACGGACAACACTGGAGAAAAATCGAGAGGTATACAATTTCTATTTTTCGACTAACAATACCTGATAATGCAAATTATTAGTGTAAAATGATTTGTATCTAATTACTTGTAATGTTTTTATTTCAAGGGTTACGTATCGCTTTATGCGTCCTTTGAAAGTTTCTACACTCGCCATGTCTACCGGAGAATTCGAGACTGTTGGAACATGCCCGTGTCGAGCGTTCCTGGCAAATATATCACCCTCATGGAACGTCAGTCTGACGATTATGGATGGACTTTCGAGTGAGTAATTTATTCTTACTAGAGATTGGACATGATTATTATAGCAGTACAAAATGAATAACTGGTTTGGTTTGTAACGGCAGGTACACAGGAAAATCTGTCACGTGTGCAAACCTCGGTTCCTATAATTATTTAGGATTTGCAGAAAACCATGGACCATGTGCAGATGCAGCGATTAAAATGGTGCACGAGTTTGGCGTAGCCACTTGCAGTCCGAGACGTGAGATGGGGAATGCAACCTTCCACGACGAGTTGGATAAGTTGGTCGCAACATTTGTGGGGACTGAAGATGGTGAGTAAAAAGGCATTATTGGCACTTTTGATTTCCAACATGTCAATGTAAATATTACTAACGTACCAAGTGTAGTTTTTAAAGCTTATCATGTAATCTAATTTTTATGTTTCAGCCATTACTTGTGCCATGGGATTTGCCACGAATACACTCAACTTACCTGCAATTTTGAACCAGGGCTGTTTAGTCATTAGTGATGCAAAAAATCACGCCTCCATCATTTTAGGACTTCGCTTATCTAGAGCTACGATACGCGTGTTTAAACACAATAGTAAGTCAATATTGGATATGAATTGTATTGAATTGAACAATTAATTAAGGTACATTACTGTTTTTATTATTGATTAAGTAACATTCACTTTTTGAACCTTATTTTAGACATGAAGAGCCTCGAAAAACGGATTCGTGTAAGTTTTGAGTATTAGCTTTGTTCAACTTTGCACATACATATAAAAGTCTGGTTTGAAGGGACATTTAATCATTAATTGAATTATGCACATGCAGGAAGCAATTATTCAGGGTCAGCCTAGAACTCACTTGCCTTGGGAGAAAATTTTTATCGTAGTTGAAGGAGTGTACAGCATGGAGGGTTCCATTGCCCGACTTCCAGAAATGATTGAACTGAAAAAGAAATATGGGGTAATTTATGGCTCATGTTTGGACCCACATATTTATCTCTAGATTTCTATATAGTTTCTTGATATTGCAGGTTTACATTTACCTGGATGAAGCTCACAGTGTTGGAGCCATGGGTCCACGTGGAAGGGGTGTCGTAGACTACTGGGGTTGTGATCCAAGCGATGTTGATATTTTGATGGGAACATTTACAAAAAGTTTTGGATCTGCTGGTGGTTACATTGCCGGTTCAAAGGAACTGATTGGGATGATCCGAAGACACAGCCATGCACATTGTTACGCAACGGCCATGTCACCTCCAATAGCTCAACAAATTATATCTTCCATGAGAATCATTATGGGCATGGATGGAACCAAGGAGGGAATCAAGAGAATTCGCCAGCTTCGCCGTAATGCTCGCTATTTCCGCATGAGGTTGAAGAAAGCTGGATTCATTGTTTATGGGAATGACGACTCTCCGGTTGTTCCGACTGCTCTGTACATGCCTTCAAAAATTGGATACACTGTTCGAGAAATGATAAAACGAGGTGTTGCAACGGTTGGAGTTGGGTTTCCTGCTACTTTATTAGTTGAAGGAAGGACGAGATTTTGCATAAGTTCCTCCCACACAAAGGAAATCTTGGATCATGTATGTTTATCTTTATTAGTTGTTTCATTTGTTCAACAATTTTTAATGCTGCTGGTTGACTTAATGGATAACATATTGAATATTTCTTATATTTCATCAGGCATACGAAGCAATGTGCGAAGTTGGACATAATATCATGATCCGAAACTCGAAACTTCCACTACCAACGGAAGAAGTCGTATATGCTGACGGCAGTGTTGATGATGATGACGATCTTTACTGATGTGCATTGTGCCAGTCTTTTAGTATCACATACGCTGCCCATTCCGAAGAAAATAGCGATCCAATCATTCAATAACTTTATCAAATCCCGAGTATATACATACGCATGTATAAATAATATATGCCTATAAATTACAAGTTGAGACAGACTGCATTTGCAGGCATTTTTTATGTAGGTCATACATAAAAATCTATAAAAGTGCCGAGTATTATTACTATTATTATTTTTATTATTATTGTCTGCCTTTGTTGAGTTAATATACCCATTTACCTTCACAGTACATATATCTGGGTTTACTAGCTGCAATGAAGTTACACTAATCCTAAATAGTGTGTATGTTGTGCCTTCGAAATTATAGCAAACTTCCTTGTATATCAAATAACCAATTTGTCTACTTAATGATAATTCATATCTACGTTAGTAATAATGTCGATAGTGCGCATGTGTTCATGCTGCGTCAGGAAATTTCAATTTTCCAAATGAGCATTGATAGACCATTATTCTGATTGATTTTTTTGCCAATCGTGTAATATATCTAACATTGACTTGTGTGCTATTCTACATTTCCTATCTGAATCATTCAATAAGGTCCAACCATAGGACCTTAATTCCTATGAGCTTCGACTACGTTTATATAACAACTTCTTAACAAAATTCCGATCCGAGTAATTACTTAATTATTTATATTACATAATTAGTTACCGGTAATTCTGTGTTCTTTTTTATCATAATGCCAATTGAAAACTTAGTTGTTCCATGCTATACAATTTACAGTCATTTGGTTTGCTTAAAGGGCATAATAGTATTTTTATTATTATTGTTATCGCTATAAAAATAAGTAATGGTGAATAAATAAATTGTCTACTGGTCAAAGCAGCAAAAAATGTTTGCTAATAATTGCTTCACATCTCGTTCTTAAGCTGATCCAACATTTGAGTCAAATGATTTGACCAATTTGTACGGTTCAGCGTTTTTTCCATGCAGCACACGACATTACCCGAATAAAGTGGATATTTACCCACTGCCCGAATTTCTCCGACAAAGTGAAATGAAGGTCGCACGTCTCCTTAAACTCTGCAATTCCCAAGCCATTCATTGGGTAAAACCGGAATTCGAGAATCTACACAGTTTAATAACGTTGTTATTGTTAGTGTTTTCGTTGATACCGGTCCGTTGACGAATACGATTCCAGCTAGTAACACGCAGTAACTGCAAAACTTTTATTATTTGAGTGCCCGTGTTACTTTGGGAAGTGGAACAGTCAGCACTATTTAATCACAATCATCTCCTGAGTTTAAAGTCTCAATTTCCTCCTAACAGGTTAACATAACTAAATTAATTGCATATACAAAACATTCCAGAAAACATACAACCAACTGTTGCAAGGCATATATAATATAATATGTAAAATCAGTAATCAGCCATTCACGTGGGTGGTGTATGCACATATGTAAAACGTGTCCGATTTACCTTCTCCGATGGGAAAAGAAAACCAAGAAAGTTTGTAGTATGCATATTTGTGCAAGAATCATTCCCAGGAGAATAATTTGCGTTTGCACGAGCACGACTCCTGCGTGAGATTTGAGATTGGACAATATTACATAACATATGTACATATGTTTTTATGTTTTCCTACGAAATGTCTCAACAACAACAAGCTCAGCAGGATGAGTGAGACCGTGCTGCAAAATTGAGACTTTTTTGTCATGGATCTAGTCAATCTAGTGTACAAGTTCTTATAGAAAGAAGAGGGCAACCGAACACCGAACAACTCGACGATTAATTGCATGCTACAAACTCCATTTGCTCTACACGTTATTTACTTGTACTGCTACGACGCATCTGTGAAAGCAAATCAGAGATCAGTCTATGATCAGTCAGTCGTTGTTCCACACTGGCCGTGGAATCAGCTTATCTTCCATGCACGCTGTACTCGCACTTATCTTCACGGTTTATTCACACCATCGACTTATTAATGTAGACGTGGCTCAACAAACAACAACAGTTCATTTCACTTGCTCCAGTTCTAAATAACGGCTGCGAAATATTGAGGAAAGTGAGACGTTCGCTGAATAATATCGAACCACTTTTGATACGATATCATCATGAACTTCGCTCCCAACGGCGCTCTGATCGTGGTGTCCAACCGGCTTCCATTCATCTTGAAGTACAATGAGGACACGGAAACATTCGAACGGAAATCTAGGTAAGCTTCTCTTTTATCAATACTTTAATGTTACGACAAACTCTGAATATTCTTAGTCTCACATTTCACTCACACGTTTCATGCTTACATTTACTATGTACGAAGGGAGAATTATTGGTGAATAATTTAACAAGTCCGATCCAATGTCACCACATGGACATGTGTCCTCGTCTCCTTGAGTATGTAATTACTTGACCTTGTCATAAGTTCAAGACGAGCTGGGTGTCAATGTTTCGTATTGTGACACACTTGTTTTCTTAGCGTTGTAAGTATCATGTGACCTTTTGACATCTCTCTGGCCCACGCAGGATACAATAATATCAATCGAGCAGATCAGATAATTTACCACCATTAGTTAATTACTATTAAGTATTTGCAAATAATAGCCAACCGTGAATGGAAATACGTTAATTGGATTAGTTCTATGGTTTTCAAAGGTTCATATTTCTCCTGTCCCATGCGTAGGTATGGTATGGCCGGTAGTAGTAAGTAGTATGACGTGGAAATAGTAATCATATTGAGGCAATGAGCTTAGGATTAGAGGAGGCTCGAGTAAATGAAGGTTGACATTTGACAAATGTAAAGGAAGTTAGAGACAGCAATAAAGAAAACCAAAAATACATAGGTCTGCCTCCTTCACCAATTTGTCCCCTTACATTCTACTTCGGTTGCAACGAATAAAATATGAGACATTAAATCATTCCTGTCCTAAACACAAGCATAATGGGTAACGATATTCAATTCATAAGATCCAATTAATCCAAACTGCATGTGTGCGTTACGAACATGTAATATTCATAGCTACACAAGTAGGTGGTAATAACGTCGTTTGTTAACAATTGAGCTGTTTTTCCGAACATTCATCATCATCACATACTCCACACTCAAATGTATAATTTATATGCGTTCCTGTAAAGTAACAGTGCCTGTGAATATTCACATTCATTCAAGTCCGGCAACCAATTTGAGATTATTTCCAGTCTCAATAAGTGTCAAATTAGTGTGGTTGGTATTGGGCATTAGAATTATCTGTCCCATCACTACTTGAGAATTCAAAACAACTTAACCCAATTCCCATGAAACCTTCAGCACAATAATAAAAATATTCATTCGATTTGTATGTGCATGCATACGAACATTATTCAGGTTGGGAACATCTGCACGTATCTCGGTATTGGTCAACTCGTAGTAGCGAAGGGTTGACAGCTTCGTAATGTTTTAGTTTTGTTGACCCTCCAGCTTGACATAAAAGTTGTGAGTGTGTAATATATAGGCGTGTATTATGTATGTATATATGTATGTAAATATGCATGATTAGTGGTGAATGCAGCGGTAGTGGTAGTGGAAAATTACCCTCATTTAGTTTGGTATGTGGCCTTTCTATTTCGAATGTAAATAGATAACATTATTTTCGTTATGCATAATTGGCCTGTTCAACTGCTTGGAAGGGGTGTCACTTGAAACTGGGTTCCGATAATTGAGAATGCAGCATATTATAAACAGATACCACTATATGCATGGAAATTTTCCGACCATAACATCCCGGTTTTGGACTTTCATGCGTGTGATAAGGAGAAATAAAAACAAACTTCTTGATTTTCTAACCACATACGTGACTACTGACGGATCGGTTACATCACATAGTTTGGCTTAAATTAAATAGCATTTGTTCCCACAATGGATCGTTATGGCATGCAATTTTTTAGGACAAGCAAGTCAACAACATGATCCGATCATTCACCAAGAGCATGATCCTTTAGTGGTCTCTTTGTGGGCATTAGCATGCTTTAAAACTTGGCACATACAACAACGCTCCTTCGTCTTCTCTGCCGGTGACTGATACCGACTTTTCGCGAAGCATTTTCTCCGAGTCAATTTGCTATATAAACTAAATATGCATGCAAAACTGACTCATTGTCTCTCGAATAAATCGAGTTGCATTAGTCTCTTTATGACTGACTGACATTGCATGTCTGGGAAATAAATGCGCTGATTATGCACTGATTTCTGATAATGGATGACCTTTATTTTGCAGTGCCGGTGGCCTGGTCACAGCAGTGGCACCGGTGGTGGTGCAATGCAGTGGGATGTGGGTCGGATGGCCAGGCGTGTATCCTGAGGACCATGGAAAACTGGATGTTGATCCCATCCCAGAATCTGATCCTACTGATAAGACCCCAACTGCCGGATTAAAGTCCAAACAGGTATTAAATACATTGAATAACGTGTATGCAGTTTGACAACCAAGGTCAATATCTATGCGATCCGTCGATGTTTAAGGGTAGATAAAGTTCACGGACGAATTGTGTAACGTGACAGTTTTATTTGGCCTTCACCTCTTTTTCTCTTTTACAGATTGTTCCAGTGCTCCTTGATCAAACCACGTTCAACTCGTACTACAATGGATGCTGTAATATACCCTCCACATTTTTCTCTAGTTGACATTGACATTGTAATACAGTATGATACATGTTTTTCTTAGGCAATGGGACATTTTGGCCACTTTTCCATTCAATGAGCGATCGAGCTGTGTTTAGCGCCGATAGCTGGGAGGTCTGTACATATATAGCTAACAAATTAGTAATCTTCTGGACCATTCTAATTTTTCAATGCTATTTCACAATTTCCCAATGCTTTCTTGTTGATCATTTCCTGAAATATTTCATGTGCAGGCGTATGTCACAGCCAACGCAGTTTTTGCTGAGAAAACATTGGATGCTTTGCGCACAGCGAATGAAAACATGTCCCCCGACGCTCCACCACCTCTCGTTTGGATTCACGGTATGTTCCGTGGAATTTCACGGAATATTCATTATGATTATTTCTGTAGGAAGAAATCTAACCTAACAAAATCTAGACTATCATTTGATGACCGTGGCGAACACGATTCGTCAGAAGGCAGACGAAGAAGGGCTGAAATGTAAACTGGGATTCTTTCTCCATATCCCGTTCCCTTCGTGGGACATTTTCCGCCTGTTTCCCAGAGATGACGAAGTGCTTCAAGGAATGCTGGGCTGTGACATGATCGGCTTCCACATTGTGGATTACTGCCTCAACTTTATTGACTGTTGCCAGAGAAGGCTGGGCTGTCGGGTGGATCGGAGCTCGATGTTGGTGGAAGTCGGGGGAAGAACCGTTCGTGTTCGCCCTCTTCCCATCGGAATCCCGTTTGACCGTTTCGTGAAAATGGCTGAAGAGGCCCCGCAAATGGTGTCATGCAGCAATCAGAAACTTATTTTAGGAGTGGATCGACTGGACTACACGAAAGGTCTGGTTCACAGACTTAAGGCGTATGAGCGTCTGTTGGAAAAATATCCCGACTATAAGGAAAAGGTTCAAAACATTCCAAATAATTTAAACCCAACTAAGAATTTAAATTAATTTAAAGTACTGCTAATATTTTAAGGTTGCTTTCCTTCAAATTGCTGTGCCCTCGCGGACGGATGTCAAGGAGTATCAGGATCTTAAGGAAGAACTGGACCAACTCGTGGGTCGGATAAATGGGAGGTTCACAACTCCTAATTGGAGTCCTATTCGATACATATACGGATGTGTTGGCCAAGATGAACTCGCAGCCTTTTACAGGTGGAATCATAACCTATCTATACTTGTTTACGTAGTTGCAATGATGTACATTTTTTACAGAGATGCCGCCGTAGCGCTGGTCACACCTTTGAGGGACGGAATGAACCTTGTGGTATGCAAGCTTTGAGTTGACATTCATCAAACTGATTGCTATTCACTAGCATTCAAAGTTTGACACTTCACGATTCCATTGTTATACCTACATATTCATCTAAATACAGGCCAAGGAGTTTGTGGCATGCCAGATTAAGGAGCCTGGAGTACTGATTTTGTCTCCGTTTGCTGGAGCAGGTTATAAATTAATACTAATAATTTTGTATGAAACGAATGAATGAGTATGATTGTAAAAGCTAACGCTACATCAATCTTTGAATAAAACCTACCTACCTACCTTAATACTAATAATTAGTACTAGTGGTGGTGGCGTCCGCTGACTGTTTTAATTTACGCAGGGGAAATGATGCATGAGAGTCTCTTAGTAAATCCTTATGAGCTGGACGACGCTGCGGAAGTTCTGCACAGGGCACTGTCAATGCCACTGGATGAACGAGAAGTTCGAATGTCCTATTTGCGAAAACGAGAAAAGACATATGATGTGAATCACTGGATGAGATCATTCCTAAAGGTGGTCCACACCACTTCTTTCCCTCTTCAGAGAGTTCAAAATGCAATGCATAATCAACAATGCACATTTCATGATTTTGGATATTATTTTTTTCAGGAAATGGGAAGTTTGACTGTAGAAGATGGCGATGAAGTTCTTCCTACAACAATGACACCCTTGACTGTAGGTCTAAAAATACGTTATCCTGCTGGCTAAGTTAACTAATTTCATAGTTTATGGACAATCTCTAGATGGACGACTTTGAGGAAATTCTTGCCAAATACGTTGGAACTAATTTCAAGCTGGCTTTGCTGCTGGATTATGACGGAACTCTCGCTCCGATTGCACCCCATCCAGATTTGGCCACAATACCCACCGAAACCAAAAAGGTGCGGAAGAGCTTCACAAATTTTCAGCGTAATTTTCCTTGCTAATGTTTTGCGTTTAGGTTTTGGAACGGCTAAGCAGCATGTCGGATGTCTACATTGCAATCGTGTCGGGCAGAAATGTAGAAAATGTAAAGAAAATGGTGGGCATTCCGAATGTCACTTATGCTGGGAATCATGTGCGTTAAACAGGACTATTGTTTGTAGCATATTACACATGCAAAAAGATACAAGTTAACTAATACATATGCAAACTTGGCTAACATCAGGGCTTGGAAATTGTGCATCCTGATGGAACCAAGTTCGTCCATCCCATGCCCGTCGCATATGAGGAGAAAGTGAGCACTCTACTCAAAGAACTGCAGGAAGAAGTACGCATTCATTTTAAGATTCTTATTTGTATGAAACAAAACTTAGTTATTTTGATATGTCTTCTTGTAATTCCAGTTATGTCACGACGGGGCTTGGGTGGAGAACAAAGGGGCCGTGCTGACTTACCATTATCGTGACACACCTCTGAATTTGAGACCACCAATGATTAGCAGAGCGAGCGAGCTGATGGTTAGGAATGATTTCGTAGTGGCCAAGGGCCATTGCATCGTGGAGGCGAAACCACCAGTCCTCTGGAACAAGGTACATGTACATACGATGTGTTGTGTGAATGTCCTAGGTCAATATTGAGACTAACGACAACATTTAATCTCAATTTTTTAAGGGCCGTGCTTCCGTTTACATCTTGAGAACAGCCTTTGGTGTGGACTGGCACGAGCGGGTCAGGATTGTTTACGCCGGAGATGATGCCACTGATGAAGACGCAATTCAAGTAGGCATTAAAACAACGAGGCATTTTTATCGATTGTCTAATTACCACACGTAATTATTCTGTACAGGCATTAAAGGGGATGGCAGTCACATTCAGAGTGACTCCGTCGCATTCTGTGAGAACCTTGGCCGACCGACGCCTCCCAAGGTTAGATATACTTGTGCATTTGTCTTTGCATTGTGTAATGTCGATACACGTGTATGTAATACCTCAAAAATCAAGTGGGTTATTTTTTGATAATATAATTTTTAACTTTTCAAGCACTGATTCTGTTCTCATGATGTTGAAGTGGGTGGAACGTCACGTGAGCAAGCGAAAGCCGAGACATAACTCAACAAGCACCCCGACCAGCAAGCATCTCATGACATTGGTGAGTATAATTTTTTTGTATATTCCTTTTATAACAATTTTTAGACTTACAATACTCACCTTACGTCACACTATGCAATTTCTAATTTTCTGTCACCATCTTCTGTGTGTAGACCACTTGATGGGTTAAGCTGATGGTGAAAGTACCAGCGATGCACGCTTTTTTAAGCTGAGCTTGAACATTAGAGTGACACGCCACTAATAAAGCTAAAAAATTGCTATGAAATTTTCATGTATTTGTCTATTTTCCTATTTATTCACTCATCATTTCTGTTAAAAAAAATTCTTGCAAATAAAACCACACTTTCATTCTAGATCATTTATTAGAATCGGCGTCGTCTTTGCTTTCATTTTCATGCGTTATTGTTTTGTTCTTGGTATTCTTTGAGAATGTTTTGGTATTACTTTTCACAAATTTCTCTTCGATTGCAGATTGGTGGGGAGGAAGGAGTTGGTGCGCAAATGTTTCTACCAGAAGAAATCCCCACGCCTCCAGTGTCTCCCTACCTCAATGGCAACGGGACAAGTCATCTTCATGACACGGACTGAATTATTCTGCATTACAAATCGTAAAACGTGGTCCACCAAAATATGTAACTACTACCCATACATATATATATATATATACATAAATACGATGACAGTACCAAGTCTGAAACCAGAACTCATTTCTAAAATATTCTTGTACGCAAAAGTATGAAAGAAATCTTCAAGAACCAGTTCCCACGTGATGCGCTTCAAAATACGAATTTGTTTGTCGTCAAAATTGCATGTAGTTTTTCCGTGTACATATTGAATAAGTAGATTTATATGCAACTCGTGATCTTCCACGCTGACTGACTGCTACATATTCTTGTGGTCGTCATATTTAGCCGAAAATCTATTAATTAAGATAACTTGTCCCCATTTATCCGACCTCTCTTTCTTGGTAGAGAAGACAAGCTAATCCATCTGCCTCAGAACCGTAAATAACAACTCGTTCAAATTGACAGTATTCCTCTAACCAAACTGATTAGTACTTAAAAATTACTATGCTAAATAGAATGTTCATTGCAATTTTGATTATGAAAATAATTTACAGCAATATTTTTATATTCCATAAGACAATTCAGTAGCTTTCTCCATACATACATAGAATATATAAAGCTGCACGATTGATGATGATAACTTGATAACTCAGGTCTTTCACCCATGAGACAATTCTGATTAAATTTAAATACATATGTGCAAGGATTATACGATTATGAACTTGTTTTTGAAGGGCTAATTAATCATTAGCTAATCAATACTTTTGTTCTTACTATTTTGTAAGAGCATCTCACAATTTACAGGCTGGAATTTCATTTTTTAGCATTGGCAGAATCTCAGCTAATTTCTATGTAATTAACTGAGGTTTGGCGTTTTATGTAATTTCCATAAATTGTAAGCTTCCAGTACACAATTCACTTTTAAGTTTAGTACTACTGGTTAAAATTCATACTGGTAAAAATAAAATAAAAACAATGATAATGCAAGATGCTGGTTTCATTTGCATATTTGCAGAAATTCAGAGTGCAGAAGATGTAAAAATATATTGTGCATTGCAGCATAAGCATAAAACGCATTATAGCCATCTTCACATAGCTAAGCATATCCAAAAGCTACGTACAGAACACATGCTCACTTTTACTCTCACTTGTTTTTCTCATTTCTCTGCTGATGAAGAACTTGGACAAAACAATAATAAAAATAAACCTGGAATCATCAACAGCCCGCAGTCACCAGAGTTGCAACTTGCAATTTAATTCAATTTAAAAGTAGAAGATCTACTAAATTCATGGTTTAAATTGGTTTTACTTCTGTAGAGGTTGATTTAGGTTGGTTGGCTACTTTTTGCTACTGGGTGAGAGTTTATACATAGGAAATTACAAATTAATCATTCAAACTTCAATTAAATATATCAGCATTTGTCATTGAAAATAGCAAGATTAATGCTAATTTAACTTTTACTTACTAACAAGATAAACAGTTGATACTGCGCCTCATCAACATCGCACTATGCAGGAAGCTGCGGAGGAACCAGGTGAGGAACTTTCACCACCTTCGGAAGTCGCCAGTATTAAGAATGTAGCGATGCCATCGGTGAGTGAAGAGTCATGTCCAAACAACGAAGAGAACTCTTTGAAGGAGCCATGTCAAGATCAAAACAATGACGGTGACAATGTGTCACAAGGCAGTGCGAGTCTCGAGTCAATACGGAGGCCGAGAAGCAACTCAAAGAAACGTAATTACCGTCAAACCACCGGAATCGATGGCTCATCTATTAGCGACGACGACGACCAAGAACCCAAGTGTACAAGCTCCAGGCTTGATTTTCCGGATACCCAGCTCTCTGGAACAAGTTCCGGGGAGATGTCGACAATGCCAGTTGAGCAGAAATGTGACCCAAGCGTAGCTCCACCAGAGGATGAAGACATGTCTCGTGACAGCACAACCTATGCTGATATGCCTATGTTAGAAAATTCTCCATCCCCACTACCTAATATGCCTGGTTAGTATTTACGAGGTTTGATTTTGAGTTTTTGTAATAGTTAAAAATCACATTGCTACCTTGGTGGATCAGGTTTTCTGTCATCTGATGACTCCAATTTTGATCCTGGGGAACCAAGACTAGCATTTTATCCTGGTGGGGTCGAACTAGAAGACTCCAACATGAGCTCATCATTATCATCGTCATTAGATTTTATGCAAGATGAAGATGAGTTGGAGGAGGATGATGATTCATCCGAGTCTTCTGATGACAGTTTAGAAGATTTACAGGATATACGTAAGTCAATAACTCAGCTAACCATAAATCGACTATTAGTTAATAATATTATTACTTTCAACATTATATAGCAGTTGCAACTACAACCTGTAACAGTAATTCCCGTTCGGAACAATTACCTGAGAACCCTGCAAAAATGCAACAACAGTCAAATCAGAAGGATAAGAAAAAGAATCAGCCACTTCCAAAGGTTTTATTGAAACCGAAACCAAAGTGTACATGGAATGCGCCAAGGGAGGTGTTCAATCGTGAGATGGGTTTTCGAACAAGGATTCAGGCTCAATCTGCTCAAGTCTTTCGTTCCAAATTTTACGGATCTCTATTTTCCGCTGAACGATTGGAGCTAATGTCAAAATTAGATGGTCATGATGGTTGTGTCAACTGTCTAAACTTCAACTATGCGGGCACCAAGCTTGCAAGTGGATCCGACGACTTGGAAATTAAAATATGGAATTATGGGCTGGGGAAACTACTTACTTCTTTCAACTCGAAACACAGATCCAATGTTTTCCAGGTTTTCTATTTCAACTTTTATAATTTTATCGAGTCTAACAATACTTACATAAGTGCTTAATCTTTATCAGGCCAAGTTCATGCCCTTGGTGGGCACTGACAATATTATCGTTTCGTGTGCCCGAGATAGTCAAGTTCGTCTGACTGAGTTAGATTGCACCGGTTCTGTCGTCTCGTCAAGGAAAATTTCTCAACATCGTGGGCCAGTACACAAACTAGCAATTCATCCTGGCACGCCACACGTTGTCCTTTCATGTGGTGAAGATGGCGTTGTCTACAGCTGTGATATTCGTGAAGACAAATCACAAAAGTAATTAATTTAATAATTAAGTATAATGGGTTAAATATTAAGTGTGAACATATTTTCAACAATTATTGTGTCTGTGCTTTTTCAGAATTTTAAGTCTTGTAGAAAATGGTAGGAAACTTTCGCTTTACAGCATTCACTCCAACCCACTCGTGTCGCATGAATTTTGCATTTCTGGCCGTGACGAGTATGTCCGGATATATGACTCGAGGAAATTATCTCGCTCAGAAATTCCAAGTGCCAATAATAATGAGAACTCACGAGCTGGAGGTGACAGTGGTGGAGGAGCATCATCATCATCATCTGCAAATAGCTCCACCAACCCTCTGAAACGCTTTTGTCCTCATCATCTCCAAGGACATAAATCGAAACCTCATATAACGGCTGCAGTCTACAATTATAGCGGATCAGAAATAGTTGCCTCTTACAACGATGAGAATATTTATCTTTTTGATGCTTCGCATTCTGACTTTGCAGATTACGTTAAGGTGTACGAAGGTCACCTCAACAGCGCTACAGGTAACATTCCTGCCCATCAGTACTTTATGCTTTATACAAATAGGTTTATGTGTATCATGTTTAATAACGTTAATAATAATACTTTGTAGTGAAAGGGGTAAACTTTTTTGGAGATAAGAGCCAGTTTATTGTGTCGGGTTCGGACTGCTCTCACGTTTTTATTTGGGATAAAGAAACTGAAAGTATTGTAAATTTTCTACGTGGAGATGAAAAAGGAGTGGTACGATAATTAAGATTGCATTATTATATTGTATTTTTAAACAGTATAAATAGTCTGTGTATGTATAACTTTCAGGTAAATTGTCTGGAGCCTCATCCAACTGCACCAATTTTGGCAACGAGTGGCCTTGATGATGACATCAAGATTTGGATTCCTTCCAATGAAAATCCTCCGAAAATGGGGGAACTTGCTTCCACGGTAAAGAAGAACATTAAAAAAAGAGACGAGGAGATGGACGCACGGCCTAATGCACTAGATGGTCAAATTATGTGGCAACTTATTCACCATCTTCATCGTGAACAGAGGCGAAATAGAGTATAAAATTAATTTTGATCCGTCATTCAACCAATCCTAGACGTGTGAGATTGGTTTATTTTAATTTGATATATTTTTTTCAGAGGACGCAAGGTCAAGAATCGGAATCAGACTCGTCTAGTGAGGACGATGAAGAAGAAGGTGCAGGATCTGCCGCACCTCGCGATTGTTCTATCGTCTGAACGAAATATTGCTATATAAAAATATCCCCAATATATTTACTATTACTATACAAATCATTAATTAACGTGCCCGTGCAATGAACTTAGTGTACCTGAGTTGTAGTGGTGAGAAAATGTACAATATGGCCTCGAATTATAATTTTATGCTTCTCTTTCTGAACTTGCGTAAGTGTTCAGATTATGCACACCAGAGCTTTAAAAGTAGGTAGTGGTAGATGTTATTCAAACAATCATTATATTAATTTTAATTTATGTCTTTAACGTAACGTAACGTAAATTCTTGCGTCATAGGCAGTTATTACATTCTGTTTATAAAGAATGAAGCTGATGATGCATGAGATCGACTCTGCAATAAGCGTTTGCGAGCATAACATTTTGGTCTACAAATGTTAAGTATTCCCAATTATCTTTGATCAACTTATTATTTAATGCACCGTCGCAACCTTTGTCAAATTCAGCGCCTTTATCTAACTCGAATCAGCTCAATATATTGTTTCGACAATAATTCTAAAGTCACATCATTACGACAAGCGAAAAATTAAAGCATCTCGTAGCAAAGCAAGAATTAACGTGAAGTACTATACTGTACACTCATTACTCATATACTGACATTAATTTATGGATCAAACAATGTCGCTCTCCAAATAGTGAAAGTCGCGTGTTTTTTTCAAGTTTTCACGCATTTTGTACAAAGTAAATTATTAACTCTACGAGTAAATGATGCCTGAGAGTAAATTTTAAACCCCCAAAATAACTTACCCGTTGACATATTTACGCATTTATAATTTATCGTAAAATTTTTATGGTTGTTGTCATTTATGTGGTGATTGTTCGCATAAATTGTTTGCAATGGATGAAGATTTAAGATCCGTGGTATCTCAACTATACTTTCTTCCAAAATTAATCAAGTATATCTGCATGTTCTCCTCTTTATACCTCGCCCACCACTTATTGGCATTCGTAAATTCGTATCTGCATGTCATGCAGACTCAGAAGTTCTCAGCCAATTTTGAGCATCATATATACCTAAATACCTACCTTATTATACAGAATCTGTGATACATACATTCATATTATGCATGCGTTGCATAATTAAGTAGTGAAAATCTCGGTAAAAGGTGTCCTTCCAAGAAGGTGGGTAGAACTAAATAAGTGCTTATGTATGTACATACATATACATATGTACACATGCATATACGCAGGAGGAGAGAAATGCGACCGTACCACCAAGATCTGTCACGGACGGTAGTTGAGTCGATACCAGTGGAGAAAAAGGACAACATTTCCTTGCTTTCTTTCCCTCAATCGCCATTGCTGACAACAGCGAACTTAATGCAATGTCTCCTCGCATGCAATTTCACCTTTTCATGTGCTATAGACTTTCACTTGCTTCAAAATGAGATAAGTGTGGTGTTTCCCAAGTGAAATTGAAAGAAAACTTGAGTGTGTGGAATGCTAAAAAAGTGTCCTGGTTTGTTCAACTATTCCACTCTTTTTCGAAATGGACCATGACGAGATTCCGACAGAAACTCGCCTTCAGAGTGAAATTGCTGCGTTGAAGTATAAAAACGAGCGTCTCAAAAATGAGGTGAGGCCCAGCGAGCGAGCTATGCATGCAAAATACTTTCATTATGCATTTTCACTGATTTCTCTACAGTTGAGGGAATACGACGACCGTTTAAAGAACAAAGAGCAATCCATAATCCTCCAGACGAACGCGAATGAAGACGTGAGAGAGAACCTTGCGAGACTTACTGCCATCAATAATTCCCTGCAAAAGAAGTTGCAGGTAGTATTTTAAAAATAACTTGATGATCTTATATAGATATGTCTCACTCTCTGCATGTAATTCACACGTCAGGATGCAGAGGATCGAGAACGAAATCAACTCAGCACCATCTCAAGAGTTGAATCAGACGTTCAGAAATTCAGACACGAGAGTCAGCATTATCAGGAGAGAATTGTGGAGTTGGAGAGTCAGTTAAGGTATTTGTACATATCCGCATCAATACTGCACGCATACAAATAATTAAAACTTTTAGACTAAAATTGCGTGACATTGGACACAAATACAGTTTAATTTATCACTGCAGATCGCTATTAATTGATCGAGAGGCATCTGAGCAGTCAAAAGAAAGTGCGCAGAGGAGTTTAGTTGAGTTTTGTAGAAAAATTTCGTCTGCAATTGACTTTCATGACGATCCTCCCAAGGTTGAGCCCCTGCTGAAAAGGGTGTACGAAATATACCAGGTACGTGTATATTTCCAACTAACGGATTATGGGTACCTGGTTTTGGGCCTGAATTTTGAACGACCTTATCTGCAGGAGAATGCAAGATACAAGATGAACGTTGCAAACTTGAAGCAGACTTTGGAAACGAGTGGAAACGAGTCCAAAGCAAACAGTGAGTTCATTCAGCGTCTCAACAATGAGAAGGACAACCTGAATCAGCAGATAGTTTCCTGCTTGACCACCATTGATCTCACAAAACGGGTAAGAAGCTGAGCTACACAAGATAAAATAATGATTCCATGTGCAACATACACGGAAATTTATCTAATAAAGTGTAATGATGAATGACAGGAAAGAGATCAACTCGTCACGGAGAAATCGTATCTCACCACAGAACTGAATGGGTACAAGGAGAAAGCAGGAATTGTGAGTCGAACAATCACCAGCATGAATGATCAGGCGAGAAATTTGGAGCAACAAGTGAACACGCTCAAGGGTAACTTTTAAATATGTAACTATTTAAATTGGGTTTGTGGATTCTCCAACTCATGATCCTGATGCTTTTCTACTAAATAGAAAGCCTCTTCATTAGTGAGGACAGAGCAACAAAGTCGGAAAAAGAGTTGAAGAATTTCCAAGAGTCCGTTGCCATTCAAATGTCCTCGGGGTCTCGAATGGTGGAGCCAACCCCTGTCGGAATTCGGGAAAGAATCAAAGATCTCATGTTGGAACTGAAGGAGAAACAATATGTATGCGCCATACGGAATGAAGGAGGAGGCGGAGGAGTTTTGAAATATTATGCTGGGCAATGTGTTGAATGGCTTTTGTTTGTATTAGGGAAATGACCAATTGAGGGAGAAAGTGGGGCGGCTGCAGGGGACGCTGGAGAGGTTGGAGAAACAGCTCGGCGACTCGAGGTCGAGGCAGGACGATGCTGTAAGCGAAAGGGTCATTTTAGCAAAACGACTTCAAGACACGGAGGGCCAACTGACCACCACAGAGATTCTCAATGACGGTCTTCGTAAAGACAAAAACAGGGTGCTTCATGCTTTATTTACATTCACTAATCCGTTCTATGCAAATGCGTGCATAATAAAATAACTGGTGATATTTTGGTGATGTCTAGTTTATGCAGTTCTTGGAGCAGTTAGGTGGCATCATGGGGCTCGACGAGGTCTCTAAAGAACTTGGATTTGACCTGCAAACCGACGCTGTTACTGTCCGAGCCGAACAATTAGCAAAACTCGAAGGTGATCGACTAGCGGACAAGGTGAGAAAAAGGATATCTACCAGTTAAATACTTGTTGATATTACCAGTACATTTAAGTCTTGATGCTTGCTTACAATATTATATAATGCTTATTTTCTATTTGCGCGTTCTGTACAGACAGCTTCCGTGTACCAGTTACAGAGACGAGTCAGAACTTTGAAAGAGCAGTTGGAAAAGAAGGACCTCCATTTGGACATGTTAAGGAAAAAGATAATGGTTTTGGAGGACAGCGTCAAAATGCGGACAACTCTCGAATTGGGTTAGGCTTAATTAATTAACGATGTGCATAAAAAGTTTAAATTATAAAGCGATATGGATTTTACAATTGGTCTTATTTTTCAAATTTGATGATGACGAAATCATCGTTGTCAGAGAGGGACGAAGCTCTTTCTCGAGCCCGAAAGCACATCAAACAGATCGAGCGAATAGAATTAGAGTTGAAAGAAGCACGAATCAATCTAAAGGAAATGAAGGGACAATTAGCTGATGCAACAGAGTACAAAGTAGGTTGCTTTTAACCTAAACTATGTAGTGGTTTAATTAATTTCAAGTATGACGTCCATCTTATTAATATTGATAATTAATAAATCAATGCTCATGATGGTGCCTTTGCTAGATAATCGCTCTAGAGAGGGCCAGGAAGAATGAAGAATTGGAGCAAAAGGTGAATGATTTGGAACTACTTCGCTGCAAATATAACCGGAAAGTAAATTTTATAAAGGATCAGCTCAAGTCATGTCGGGACAATACCGCCCAAGGTATCCTTGCTCATTTATTTTACATGTTCATACTTATTAATATTAACTAACGTTTTTAAACTTATTATGACCCTAAGAACGAGACTTACAAGATCACGCATTCCAACAACTCAGCCAAGAGCTCAATTCCACCAAAAAAGGTTTACTAGATGCATCACGAAGGGAGGCTCAGGTAAAAGTTAAGATGCATATTAAAAAATAATAATAATAAATTATGCCTTACATTTTTTTGCAGCTTCTGAATCTGCGAAACATGGTGGGACGCATTTTAGGAATCGACTGGTCCAAAACCGTCGTACCCGACTACGAGTTGATTTCAAAATTGGAACGAATTGTGCAAACGAACAAGGAGTTTGCCCAAGTGTCCAGGAAGCTGTCGGACAGCATGAAGATAATGCCAGCCTTGGGGGGAGAGGATTGTGGGGACGACTCTCCGCGATGCTCAGCAGACTCCCTGGACGAGCTGAAGCATTCCAATTCAGATGGAAACCTCAGCAGAAAACATCACCTGCAGTGACCACCCATTCTTACTGCTAATTAAACTTATGTTTTAACTATTTTGAAAACATCACAAAAAAATAAAAGGACGTATGATTTACTATTGAGAGATTTCCTTTGTTGCGTGAGTGCCGACGCTCATAGCCCCGACGGCCCCGACAGTCTCACGCTGACGGTTGCGGTGCTGATGATGCTCTTCTGTGAGGGGACATTTGAACTCCACCGCAGACGGCTTCTCGTCGTCAGCCCATAAACAAAATAATTGTTAGTTAATTATTAATCTCGAGTTATTTTATTTAGCAAGCAAGGTGAAGTACGTTTTTTTTTTGGAATAGTCTTTTTACATCCATAATATTAGCATAACTACAATTAGTTAGTTAATTGTTAATTATCAAACTGATCGCAAATTGCTGCTACTATTCCACAATAAGTGCTCCTCCCTATGGGTTATCACCGTAAGGGGTAATCACTCTAATCAAAGGGTATATATATTTCAATATATTTTTGTAATATCAATAATAAATTGGTTTATTTCTATTTTGTCATCTATTGTGTTTGTGTTCTCACAGAAATTATATAATCATGGAATTTATTTACAGAAAATAAGTAAAGTTGAGAAGAAAAAGTAAAGACAAAGTCGAGATTACAGAGAAAATCAAATTAATACATCGAATCAGATTAGAATTCTAGTAGTAGCCATACTGTCAACGGTGTAGTCTGTGTGTATTGGCGAAATATGTCGTACCCTCCAAGACCACCACATCATATGGGGATGCCTCCCATGTTCGGGTCGTTTGGTGGACCTCCTGGAGGTATGTGATTTTGTGCAGTATTTCACTATTTTCCGTACTCAACTTGAAAAGAACGATGAAATTGAAATTGACATTTTTACAGGAATGCCACCAATGGGAATTCCACCTTTAATGCCAGGACAAGGGGGAAACCAGTTTTATGGCGGTCCACCAATGCCTCCAAACACAAATGTACCTCCCCCGTTGATGCGAAATAACACTATCACCAAGCCACCAATGTTGGACGAGAAGCCGATGGACCACCCTATGCCATATCCTCAACCAACTGGCCCTCCAGTAACCGTATTTGTTGGAAACATAACTGAGAAGTGGCCAGATGCAATGATTAGACAACTATTGGTAAGTTGGTTTGGTTTGTTCGAAAGACCAACATAAAGTAGAAATAGTAAATTCTTGTAACTTTTCCATTTCAGTCTACATGTGGACAAGTCATAAACTGGAAAAGGGTTCAAGGAGCGTCTGGGAAGTTGCAGGGTTTTGGATTCTGTGAATTCAATGGTCCTGACGCAGGTCTAAGAGCTGTTAGACTGTTACATGACTTACAAGTTGGTGATAAAAAGATGGTCGTCAAAGTAGATGCCAAAACTCAATCACTTTTAGAAGAATACAAAGGTAATTGATTTCCTCCCAATCCTTAATTAATTAATTTGTAATGTGTGTTATGAATTTTGTTGTGTGCTTTGTTTAGCTGAAAAACGCAAAAAAAAGAATGAATCATCAGACGAAGGAAAGAAGAATGGCAGTGGCGATGGGTCGAAATCTGAAGACGGAGAGATTGCGGACTATATGGATCACGAGATGAAGGAGTTTGACGAAAGATCTAAACAAAGGGTTGAAATCATATTTAGAGAATTTAAGAATGAAATTGAGGCTTACATCCCACCGGGAAGCGAGAAAGCAAAAGCTGGTTGGAAATTTTTTATTTTATTTTACGATACATATGCACCTAATAATACAACAATTTAATGGAATCCTGTTAATCTTTCGTATTTTTTGTAGATGCGGCTGGGAGCAAGCAGCAAATCCAAGATAAATTACACTTGCTGAAATTGAGCAGTATTGACGCAACTTTAGCTGGTTCTGGTATGCTGGGCGATGATCCGGTAAGACTATTTGTATGCAGTTCGATTATTATGTTTAACAATGTTATTAATGTATATACTTAATAAAATTGTCGATTTTGTAGGATTTGCCAGAGGAACTAGCCCAAGACGAGGGGAAAAGAGAAATTATAACTCGAGAGATCAGCATCTTTCGGGAAAGCATGAAGGTAACTTTATTACATCAATGATGACACTGTCTGTTCTTGATTCCTAAAATGGAAGATCATGGAAATGGGCTATTATATGGCCTTTGGTTTTCTTGGTGAAATAAGAATTGATTAGATTAAGATATTCATTTACTAATTCTGCCCCTCCTTTCCTATCCAAAAAACCACTTGAAACTTGAATTGCATTAAATGCTTAGCACCTATTTTTGGTTGGGTGTGTATATGGAGACGATAATGATTATGATGGGTACTCCATTGATTAGGCAATGCGATCAGGCTGACATCCTGTCTGCGACCAATAAGTCATATGATAACGGTATGAGTGCCAAGGTGTTTCCGAGGTGGTGAGTAACTGACTTTAAATATGTAACTACTAATTCTATATTATTTGACGCATCGGACTTGATATTAAGATCGTATGCTTTATTTTAAAAATTGATTCCCTTAATTATTTCCTCCTCTCTTTTAAATCGTGTGACTGCTAGTTCATTCTCTCTCGGGAACCATTTTTACCCATAGTCATTCACATTGGTTGAAGCGTTCCTGACCCCGAGTCCTAATCAATCAATCAATCAATCACTCCACCCATCACGTCATCATGTTCTGATCTACCTCCACGTCTGACTCAAGGGCGCGTTGGAGGGTAAGTCCCTTCATTCAGTACCTTGTGTGCTGCTACTACTACTCTACAGGGTCATAACTTGCATATCATCCCTCTTATTTAAGTGACGTGCATTAGACAACAAGTGTCAATTTATTGTTGACGATTTCAGTCAAGCGACACACACCGGGATATGTGTCGAACGGAAGCTTAAGAGCGGTTCACCATGCTTGACGGGACGGGTCTGTAAGTTTTTTCTCATGCGTCCTCCCCCATCACGCCCCTCCCTTGTCTCCCCAAAGTTCATATTGTTTCCTAATAAATCGGAGGCCAGTCCGTTGCCAATTTGTTGACAGTTGTTGTGAAGTTGATGACTGCCATGTAATGATATTGGATCCTTTAAATGACCTATTTCCAGCGGAGGAAGCCAAAAGTGAGTAAAGAAATCGGACCATGTTCTTCCTGTGCCTTCGGATTATTGCTGTGCAGGGCAATTATGTGCTTTGGACGTTAGTTTTACTTATACTATAATGTTTCAATTAAATGTGCTAGATGAGTCATGAAGTTCTTTACCCTAGTTTAAGACAATTTACTTAATCTAACTGCGTGTAGACTTGATGGTGCTTTTTATCCACCACCACAAAGGACACAAAGAATATCAAGGAGATGCATTTTCATGTTTGTTTTCAGTGTTTTAAAAATTTGTTTCTTTGTTTGTTTGGTTCACAGCAAGAACAGGAACGTGAGGAGGAAAGGAAACGACTGGGCAGGGAACGAAGAGAGAAAGAACGCGAACGGGAAGAAAGAAAGCGTCAGCGTGAGAGGGAGAGTAATAAAGGAGCGGAAGATATTACTTCACCAGATCATTTATTAGGAAGAGACAGGTAAAGCTGTTAAAATAACTATAAGCCAATTTATTGTTACGTGTCTAAAATTTTGTTATAACGGTTATCTTTTACTCCTAGAAGGGAAAAGAGTGGCAGTAGAGAACGAGGAAATAGAGACCGAGGCATAAACCGAGATAATAATAATCGCCGTGATAACAACAGGAGGGATCGAGATCGCCGTGACAGGGTATGTAGCCTATCATTTAAATTGGACATTACCTTCATCTAATCTTTGTTATTTTTGCTGGGGCAAATAGTCGAGGGATAGGAGAAGAAGGAGCAGGGAGAGAAGATCAAAGTCACGTTCAGTGGAAAGGATTCTTCGCTCGCCTGGACCAATATCTCTCGGGCCTAAACCACGATACAGAGAACGTGAGGAGGAGGAGGAACAAGTTGATCAGAAAAGATTGGAAAGGAAAGCAAGGGAGAAAGAAGCTGCATATGAACAACGGCTACGAGACTGGGAAACTAGAGAAGCACAAAAGACTCGTGAATACAAAAAAATAAAAGATAGACTGAAACGTCAAGAAGAAGAATTGCAGAAAGAGGCCAAGAAAATGAAGCAATTTTTAGAGGATTATGATGACGAGAAATATGACTCAAAATATTTCAGGTGAGTATATGTTTTATTTAAAAACGATGATGGTTGGTTAATTACTAAATTAATATTCACTAAATATATTTGCTTTCAGGGGTAAGGAACTTCAAAAACGACTCGGTGATCGAGCTAGAGAATTGGAAGATGACAATAAGGATAGACAGAGAGAGCGAGAAGAACTTGAAGAAATGAAGCTGAGAATGATGACCAGCGCTGCAAGGGCCACTCCCAATTCCAACAGCACTTCTACAATTGCCTCCACATCTTCATTACTAGATAAATATAAGAAACCTTCTTTAGAACTGTCCACTCTTTCACCAACTACTCCATCGCCACTCTTTTCAGGATTAAAGATGGAATTGAAGCCCTCAATTAATAGCAGACTTCAAACACTTGCAAGCACTCAGTCACAAACTGGTTCTGCTTCTACTAATGCTACGACAGCAGCATATTCAAGCAGTAATCATGTTTCTGACACTAATAACAAGGAAGAAACCCCATTTGAAATTCCAGAATCTAAAAAATCTTCAGTCCCAGCCAATCCCCCCGTCTCAGGTGTTAAGATGTTGTCGAATCCAACTACACCAAACCCGTTGATATCTCCTGTTCCGGCGGTTTCAATAATTAAGAGTCCGGCTTCAGCTACTAAAACTGCGCATATTTTTAATCAGTCACCAATTGGAAAGGATGATGAAGATTCACGACAAAGTTTCTCTCCAGCTCCATCCCCTGGCATGGCCAGTGTCAGCCCTCAAAATTTTAGCAGCAGAGATGACGGTAATTTAAATTTAAAAAAAACTATAAACTTAGCAGTTGGAAATATCCTTTAAATATTGTAATTAATTGTGTTTAATGTTTTTACCAGATGACTCATCAATGCATAGTCCACTTGATGCTCCAAAAAGGAAAAAGATGGATGTGAAAGATGTTTTTAACCAAGATGAGGATGACACCGACGGTTTTGGTCTTGCTCGGAAACGGAAGCTTGTTCCATTAGGTTTTACACTATTATTATATGGGTTGTACACCATTGATTTTTGTGTTACATTAATATTAAAATTGGTTTATACTTTGTTGCAGATTTTGGAGATGAAGCCAACAAGAAAGCCAGGAAAGAGGACAAAAACCCCGAAGAGAAAAAACAAAATATCAAAGCATTAATCGACAAGATACCTACAGATAAGGATGCCCTCTTTGAATATGAAATTGATTGGGAGATGGTTGATTCGGTAAGAACTACAACGATTATTAATGCTTTATTGGTAGCTTTGAGAACAATGTATATATATTTCAGTCTTTAATGGAAAAGCGCATTCGACCATGGATTAATAAGAAAATTGTCGAATATATCGGAGAGCCAGAGCCGACTTTGGTAGATTTTATATGTTCAAAAGTTTTAGGACGTAGTGCCCCCAAAAGCATCCTTGAAGATGTTGTGATGGTAAGTTACCATTAATTACGACATATTGATGGATTTGTTTATTAATTTTTTATGACTTGTAGGTTTTGGATGAAGAAGCAGAGGTCTTTGTAGTAAAAATGTGGCGACTTTTAGTCTATGAATGCGAATATCGCAGATTTTTTATGAAATAGAAGCAAAGAAATAGATTTTCTGGTGGCAAAAGTCAGTAAAACGATCACTTAGAGTTATTGAAGTTTTTATAATTCTTGTAAATGAATTTGTGTTGACATTATTTACATATTGTTGTTTGAGTCATAGCGTACTAGATATTTATAACGTATTTTGCAAGTAGGGACTAAAATAATTAATTAAATTAATGTAATACCTTCCTATATTGCCACGCGGACAACCAAGGAGTAATATATATCATAGCACTTGAACCGTCAACAATGGTGTTATCATGCTTATGTGGACACATTATTATTTCTCCGGTCCCTCTGCATATATTTTTAAAATTATGGTCAACTCATCACTTAAATTTTATGTAAACGCTGCAATTTCGCAATGACTACATGGAAATAAATGCCAAGATTCTGGAATAAATAGTGGTGTGCTATTGTTTATGATAAAAATATCATTCTCTTTGGAAAATGTGGGGGCCGTGGTTCCAACTGACAATGAGTCATGATCATCGAAGCTGCGACGTGTCCGTATCAAAATTCATCAGCAGACCCGCGATATTGGAATGGAGTAAATAGGATCTTGCCTGCTGTCATGTGGAGCAATAGAAACATTCCACATTTGCCAAATGTGAAGTATCCTGTCTACGAATTCTTTTGGAGTTATAAAACATGGGTTTCACTCATAATCGCTGTGCTATTTCCGCATAAACCAACCCTTCAAGCGGAGATCACCGGTCCTGATCAAGTAAAATATTTGGCTTAACCATTAATCCAGTTTTGCAAAGTTTCGTTTTACAGAGTCACAATTTGTGACTCACAAATTGTGAACATGTGCTGCACATTTCACAATTTGTGACTGAACTTTAGTAACACAAGTTTAATTTGGTATGATGTAAATCTGTATTTTTTGGTGCTTTTGATTTTCAGAATATTTTAACGCTAGACGAAGGAACACTTGTTAATTCAGTTATCTGTTACACTGAATAGACATAATTGAATCCGTCTCTTTCTCTCTCTCAGTAAGACAGAGATGATTTTGATGTTTGAGAATGGCGTGGTTTGGTGAAAGTTTTGCAAATATCAAAGGACAAATCAGCAACTTCACAAAGGAAGTTTTGGCAGAGTCTCCGGAAGATGAAGACGAAATCAACGGTAAGTAAACACAAATGAAATAAGCACTATTTATAGGATTGTGTACTTGTGAGTGCATTGTTTGGACATTGAACTGGAATTTATTTGGTAGATGGTGGGGAATCGTCTGAACTAGCTGCAACAAAAAAGGCTTTCGCAGATTTGCAGGAATTTTGCGCAAAACAGAAAAAAGAGGTAGTGGTCCGTATTTTTATTTTAGGCATCAAAAGTATTCATATTTTATATATTATGCTATTTCTGTATTTGTATTTAGATTGAGCAGTTGAAATCACTGTCGGATGGAGTGCCTAAAGATCAGACAAACGCCGACGAATTTCATAGTGAGCTAGCCAAGGAAAAGGAAACGTTTGAAAAACAAATTGGCTTCAAAAATGTAAAAATTCAATACAAAAGTTGGACATATTTACAGATGCGTTCATTTTAATATTTTGGTATAGGATGAAATTGCAAGACTGCATCGTTACGTGGAAGAACTTGAGAAGGTTAATTTTAGTATACAGCGAATTAGTATACAGTTGTGGGAGTGACACTATTAATGATTTTTATAGAATGCAGAAATCCGGCTAAATCAGAAAATACAAGAGATTCAAAAGGTCAGTTGTTTTTGGTTTTTTGCATGAGTACCTCGTAAACACATTTTATGTCTTCAAAAACTATTTAGTAGATATGATCAATGCTAAGCTAATTATTGCAGGTAGGAATTAGTCAATTCTTTACTTTGATCCTTATACTTTCAGGATATTAGAAACTGCCAATCGTATTAGAACTGAGGGTTATTTGGTACTCTGTTGTAGGCACACGTGTATTATTCTAAATACAGACATTACATACTTAATACCAATTCACCAAATACGAACGTGTGCATTAGATTAGCTGAGGTAATTTAATTCATTTCGTTCTTGCTCACGTCATCCAGCATTGCAAGGTTTTATAATTGTGCATATTCTGTCATTTTTTAAATGCTTGGTTCAGGTGTGGCATTCTTGAATCCTTTCTATGTGTACAATAATTATGTACACACCAGTTTAATATTGTTTACTTTCTGATGAAATCATCATTAGCACATTTGTAATAATTCGTATAAGAGAAAGCTACTCTGGGGATGATAGTTTGTTGAACAAACTCACCTGTCGCCATTCTCATTAGTTTGGGTATGCATGTATATTGGCAGCCCATCTACCACGAGAATTTAAATTATGTTCTTAGCCACTAAATTGAATGCTTATGCTTTTTTGAGCCATATTCATCACGAAGACCCATTAAGGGACTTTGAATTATTAAGTTTTTTCTTAAGTGTGTATATTTCTAAATGTGGCAAAACTCATATGAAGACTGCTGATGTGGGATTTCTCTGCTTTTATCGCGCTCATAAAATACCGATGAATTACCATAAAATTCAAATTGCACCCACTTCGGAAAACCTCCCATTTGCAAATGCTATATATATGTAGTTTCTTTCAGCTTGTGAAAAATTTATAGTTGATCGCCTCCCTTTTCATTGATGATGTTGGTTTCAAATTATGCACACATGCGAAACATAATGTGTGTCTGAAGAGTAGACGACGTCAACTGCATATGGAGTGTGGGAGACTACATTAATTTCATTTCCATGTATTATTATTATTGATTGCAATAATACAACTCGGTGTATTTTTAATTGAGATTTGCACACCCACCAGTTTTTTGTGCCTTATTCGCCTTGTTCCCATATCCACTTGACTTTATGGGTGGACCTTCCTGTCAATAAATATTGTTTTAGCACCCAAGTAATTAGCAATTAGTAAATTGAAAAATATGGTTGTGTGAGTTACACCCATACAGCAGCATTCTAGACATTTATATTGTCTCATGCGTTAATGTTTCATATCCTTCCTCTGTATTATTTTGAGCTTTAGTTGATACTGACTGCATGGACACTTCTTTCTTATACAATACATATGCTGTGGGGCAGGGCCAATTACTATTCTACTTTTCCATATAAGAAGAAGTCAAGTCACGCAATTTAATTTCATCAAATATTCAACTTTAATAACGGACGAATAGAAAACTAGCAAAATTCATCGACCGAAGAAACCTATAGTAAATTTATAATCGTGATGTCTCAATTTTCCCTTCAACACACAAAGTAATCCTCCGACAGAAGTCACAGTCACAGTGACTCTCCTGCCGTCTTATATTTTCGTCATTTGAGAACTAGGCGAGGTAGTCTTATCGCAATCAGCTTCTCTTTTACTTATCGGTCATTGAATTGTTCCTCATTCTCACCTATCGTCATTTCAGTTCAATATGTCGTGAATGGTCCGAATTATAAATTTTATTAAGCTCCAATCTAAATAATGAATCTAAAATAATGTAGCGTATAATTCCTCAAAGCATCCCTTGCCAATCGAGAATGTTGTTGGTGACCAAATACCAAATACTGGGACTACATATAATAAGCATTGAATATACTCCTCCCACGGGAACTACCCGTGTTTTGTAGCCCCATATGTCACATCGTTCCTTCAGGAAACATATCCAACAGCTCTTGCACACTCACTCTTCCCTACCTGTAAAATGACAATGAGATACATGCAGATAGATTTTATGATAATCTGAAAACCATAATTTTATTCGAAACAAAGAAATACAGGACATTCAGGTCGATTTTTATTTAAAGCTGAATAGTGTGTACCATACTTGATCAGGTGTCCGTCGTGACTGGAATGGAGAGCGAGCGAGAGGACGCGATGGGGGGAGAGAACAATTGTAAAAGTTATAATGTGTGGAAAATGCAGCTATTACATGCGTTGTCACAAACCAAGAAGCGTTTCCGGTTTCCGTACTTGAGCCTGCCAGCTAACAAAGTGGTTTGTAGTTTGCGTTTACATAACTTGTACAGGCGATTGCATGTTGATATGCTTCGTAACAACCACTTCTCATTTATACTAATAATTTCTGTACTCGAGTAGAAGGGATGCAAGGGATGCGATGTATTTTTTTAGTTGGACAGGGGAACATGGGATTTAAAAGTAAACCGTTGCTGGGTATAAAGGTCCTGATTCTAATGACAATTGACATCTATTACTCCCTGCCGGTTGACAGTCCGTTCGAGGGGGGCAATAAACGCATTTATTAATAAGAAGGTGTGTGCCACCATTTATTAGCACCATTTATTTTCATCACACATTTGTGACATTCAAAGACCGGAAGGAAGTGACATCGCCATCAACGATGAGTAAGTATACCGACGACATATTGCAGTACGTTTTACATGTGTGTTTCCTCATAATTCAAACAACCACCAACTCAACCAATATTTGTGAAGGTGTGTCGCTCTTCAGAATTCATAATTTGGAACCCATTCATAGTTCGAAGCATCCCAGCAGTCCATGCACCTAAGTTCAAAAGTCATTACTCGAACTAATGAGTTTACATTTACCAAATTCCAGCACAGGACTTATTTGTGAACAATTAGGTCCTCCTAATCCTAAAATTCTTGGATACTTCAAGCCTTTCACTGTACGTTTCATTTCAGGTTAAAGCTGTCCTACTTTCCACATTTTCTGTGGGGTGGATGTCATAGCATAAGTGTTTTGTTCATTTGTTGATTGGTGGTTAGATCTCACCTAAAGTAGTGGGCCTCCTCAGACACACGAAAAAATCGTCGCTTCGAATTTCGCTTTGTTTTTCGCGTATCGATAGCATTGCCAAAATTATGAAAATTGCAAAATTTTGTTGAGACTTCAACTAACCGACCTTAACCCCACTTCTGAGTGGAGTTTTTGGTCGCTTATCCGAGAGCTCGCTTATCATGAAGTAAGCGAAAAACGAAGCGAAATTCTAAGCGACGATATTTTCGTGTGTCTGAGGAGGCCCAGTATAAAATATTGGAAACACTTGACAAGAGCACGAGCTAATTAGTGATTGTAACATTAGTTTTGTCATTCTTGTATGAAACGGGTTGTGAATATATCACATTCCCCAAAACTTCCAGTTAGCGTTTTATAGCTGACACTCCCAACTTTTTCGTAGGGTGATGCATTGTCTGATAGTTATGATGGTCTCGAAGCTTGGTGATCAATCGCCAGAGTCGGACGAGTTATCAAAACAAACAATATTTCTGTCTTATTAGGTTTATATTGTACATTTGCTTGACTTTCCCTGTATCTAAATCACTAGTGGTTTGTGAGCAAGTCTGGGCAAAACATATCCTAAGGACAAAACATAACAATTCTATTTGTGACAGCTGTGTGTGCTCTGCGAAGGACAATTTTGACACGAATTTTGATTTCCAAACGAGCTCGAACAATCAGATCAGAATGTTATTAATTTTCCGGATCGATCGTTAAGTAGATTGTGGATAGGTCTACAATATGCCCAGCATTTTGGACATTTATTAGAATAGTGCCCTTATGGGGAGGGGGCCTGTCATCACTGCCCATGGGCATGGGGATAACTCTTGGTGTGTCGTAAAATGTAATATTATTTGACGAACCAAACATAGATTGTCGTGTTTATTAGCTGTTGGAATTAAGTATGGCGATATAACCTTACAGTATTTGGAAATCTTTAAACTTGTTCATTCCGACATGTGTAAATCTTTAACTAAATTCACAAAATAAAACTGTATGTATTCCATTAATATTTTAAGTATCGGAATACAATGTTTCATATTGGTGATATTGGACTGAAAGTATCATATCAAATAGTGTTGAGTAGAGTATGAACTTTGCTTGGCATGTTTGTGGTTGTGGACAGATTTGAAATTTCATGAAAGCCGGATGAACGAAAGCTTGAGCAAATATTTGCCAGATAACATATTTGGAAACTTTGGTTGAGAATGATAATACAAATATGTTTGGCGGAGGTTTGATCCTGCTTGTACGACCCAGCCGTGGTGGTAACAACGTGTATGCTTAATAACTGGTCACCGATATGATGAGATTGTAAGTGCTATTCCTGTGGTTAAAAGAGCAGGAGAGACGAGGTATTGATAATTCGTCATACATATACACAACATGCTTGACTTATCAGATCCTGTCAGGAATCACTGCCGTTATTACATATGCACTAATCCCTGCAACACAACGGCCAATTATGTATTCACCCACCACTTATTAAGTATATATGGTTTTTAACGTTCATAACGGCTGTACACATTCACAATTGGATGGGATGCATAAATATACTATAAGTATGTAAGAGAGGCAATATTGAGTCAGCACATAGTGTATTTACTACGTATGTAAAAGGGTTGTAGTTATTTGACCAATTTTCTAGAATGCATGTCTTTTAAACTTTTTTTACTATTAAGAAGTGCCGACGAAAATCATATTTCCTACACATATTTGAACTCGTTCTTTTAGATTTATTCCTTCAAAGTCATTTTAAGTTCTGTCTGGTTTTGTTCAGACGTCTTGAAAATTGACATTTGAATAGAAAGTTGAAACCGATTTGCGACGAGTAAAGTTTAAATTTTTTATTATTTCGGAAATTGGAGGAGTTTTCGTTACAAAAGGTCATAAAACTACCTGATGATAGCCGGCTGGAACTATATGTACTTATATAAAAGGAGGTTGATTTGGCCTTATCTTTATTTCTTGGAAATTCGAATCTAGCAATAATTGGGGCACAAATATTTGTGGCTGAAATGGAGTCATCGGATTTCCAAGTACTACACATCGGTCTTTGATAAACACAACTTTTGTAATTTACTTCACTGCAGGATGCATATGAAGAATTTAAAAAATCGATAATTTCACCGCCCATACACTTTTCTACCGTAATACTTTTTTGGAAACAGCGTCCATTGCATGTACTGAGGATGAGTTGACTGATGAAAGATGATATGTATATTAACGACATATTAACGGTATAGTACATGTGTCCGATGCGAAAAAATAATAGTTAGAAACTGTTATTTGTTTGCACTTTTATTGGGCAGACCTTCATGTTTAAGATTATTCATTTTACACTCAAATTTTCCAGATTTAGGGATTCTTATGAAAAGTTGAGATTTGGGAATAGTTAAGGCAAGAAAAGTCAAGTCTGTATAGCTTGACTCTTCAAAGTCAGTGAAAAAGCTTGTGATTTGCTGAAACTGTGCTACCGATGTAATCGAATCCAAGTTTTTTCCTATTTTACAGAATGATGTGTGTGTGGTCTCAATCATGTAACACAGTCATTTTCTAAGCTGAAAGGCTCACTTTACTGAAAGTTTATAGCCCGATTTGAGATTTTCCTCTCATCGTCAGATTGGTTTCATGAACACCATGAGTTCTCAAATTATTGTCCTTCTGCTGAAGATGAGCATTTGTAATAGACTAACAAACGGAATAGCAAAGTTTGTAGTAGTGCAGTGTTACTACCACTACTGCACTGCCATGCATTTATACATAACATTACATATCCCATTGCATTTGAATGAGACAGATCTTCGTTGGTTCGTATCGACGTCAGAATTGCGCTATGCGCATAGATATGTATGTCCATTGTTGATTGTGCAAGCAATTCAGTTATATTATTGCTGTGTTATTGCACAAGGAAAAGGGCAAAGCGGATGGTGGACTAAAAAGTGAACCTCTTTAAAGTCTGAACCAAAAACTTGGATCGTAACACGACACGACACCTTTGCCATCCTACCGTCACAAGCGCAACACAACTCTCACACGCACACAAAGGGTCGAAATAAGTGCGTTTTCATAATTAATTAACCATTTCACATTCAAGTGTTGTAAGAGGGACTCGTAATAACAATAAAAAAATAAGTGTACATATATGTACCAAAAAGTTTATGTATCAAGTCGGCAAAAACTTTATGTCAAGCTGGGTTTTGCTGAATGCCTGCCTAGAGCACAGGAGGTTTAGTTTATGTGTGTATGCAATGCACTACTTTGCAGTTTAAGCTGCTTGAGCGGAAGGAAGTTCACATTAGATTTTCGCTAACCCGATTGCGATGCCGCTGACAAATGGCTTATGCATATGATCATCATCACCATCTTCGTATGCGCAAATTGGAATGGGACAAATTAAATATTTACGAGGGAGTTGGTTGATAATTCTTGTTACCGTAGAGCGAATCTGAGATGATGCGATGTGCTCAGTTGGTGTTCATGCTTGTTAAGCTAGAAGATGTGGGTGGCTTTTTGCTTCTGCCTATGAACCCGTAATTATTCCACTCAGAAACACTGACTCAGTCTTTTGTCTTGAGATGGACTGCTCTCTGCTAATCAGACTTTTAATATTTTTGGTCCTGTGCATCGTTTGTTATTTTTACTTGGCTACTGGCAGAAGAGGTGGTGTGCAGTATATTAAGTAGGCAAGAAGGAGGAGGAGGTGGTAGTGAATGTGCCATCCTGATATTTTAAGCCCTATGCAAAGCAGAGGATGGATGATGTGTGCAGTTTTGCATCAGTTTTGTTGGGTTGGGTGTGTGTGTGGAGGAGATTGAGACGAGATGATGGATTTGAACGTCAGCCACAATTGACAATTTCACTCTCATCTTCTCCAAGATTTCCGTCACCAGTTGTAACTCGTCATGAACTTCTCTCTCCCCTCGTGCAACCTGCTAATCAGCCAATCCTAATCTTGCCAGTCATTGCCAATTTCCAGGACAGTAGTGCACGCACTCAAACTCATTCATAAAAAGTCGGTAGATGAGAAACAATTTGTGAACTGGAGCAATACTCTCTCGCATTTCTGAATATGAGGATTAGCGACTGGTCTTTATGTGGATGTTTGTTTTGGTGGGGTATTACCTCGTACTGATATGCACAGACTGCCCATAATACCCCAGAGGAGATGGTAAAACGCTCTTGTGCGTTTCCTGGTTCGCTTCCTATCGGTCTACATGCAATCCTGCTTTCCATGTAATAAAGCGGAATATTATCTAATAGCTAAACAATATTTTTTGACTCTTGAACGGCTTACTTGCTCCTTTGTGCCCATGATGAATCATCGTACCCATGAAACCTTCAACCCCATACGTGAATACGTAGGTAGTGGAACTTCAACTGGGGCTGAAAATTTTGAATACTCGCACATCGTCATCGTACTCGCGAGAGAGCACCGTTCATATTTCGTGTAAAACGAATCCAAACTGAACCACCATGTATTTCTCTGGAATATGCAATTGTCATCCGGTTACTTGCCAAGTTTAACCGTTTACAACACACTTCACTCATCCTGACATATCCATCTCTCACACATTGCATACTAATAATAATAATAATATGTCTCTTCATAGCGACGACGACGACGACGAGCACACGATGAGATGCAGCTCTCTACGATCTCTTTTTGTGCTGATGCTGCGGATTTTATATTCATGCACCTCAGAAGCGCTCATTTAAAAACTTTGTGAAAGGAGACTCCTTTGGGTACGGATCATAATTGACAATTATTGACGTCCACAATTTCTGGATGAACCATGAAATACTGCGCTAATGTTGAGATAGGAATGAGATAGTCTTCACAACTGAGCCGTTGGTGTGTGCATACGTTCTCATTCTCATGATGGTAGTGATGGTGGATGCTAGTAATAAAGTAGGAGTTACCACCATTAACATTTTCCATTAGTTAGTTGTTAGTTGCTGGTGCATTATTGTGGTGAGAGAGTCTCAGTTAAATTCGTGTCTCGCAGTGAGCAGGTCCTCAAGTGCGTTTAATTGAATTTCGTATATCCATCTCCTCAGCAGAAATTCCGTATTTAGCAAGCACTCTCTCAAAAGCAGGACTGCATACCAAGTACGAATCCGCAGTGGTAATCCATCTCTCTTGTGATAGTCCATCCTCTTGCACAGGTAGGTAAATTATCAAAGCGACATAACATGCAATCTCCTTTTCTCTTTCTGGAAAGCCAGGATATGGAGGGCCCAAAACGCTAGAGTGGTTGCCCGTAGTTTGTTTGAGGGTATAAAAAGTATGAAGCAGGTGGACATGGAATAGATTAGTTGGTTGGTGACTCCAGTTATCTCTGACTCTATGCCAGACTTAATTTTGGAGCCGTACGTACTTGTGGCCACAGACGTAATGATATAATAGTAAAAGTAATGGCCAATGTTCAGAGAGAGGAACAAATAAAAATACTCATAATACATAATACAGCGATTAAGCCAAAGCAATATTATAGTAATATTGAGGCTGCAAAACCTTGCACCACCACCACTCCGGTACTGCCATGGAGCATTAAATTTAAAAAAAGAATGAAAGAAAAGCAAAGGTGCTCCCACTTTTTAACGTCGTCGTCCCTTTGCTTTGCTGGTGGATGGATGGATGAAGTACGAGCATTAAATTTGACGTGGTTTCGGCCGATGTTGAGTTTAGTTAAGTTAACAAACAACACACACTGCATCATCGTATGTAATACTGCATGCATGGAAAAAGATAGTAGAATAGTGAGCTCTGCCACTTGAGGTAGGAAATAAGTGAAATAAATCCATATGGATGATGGATTTGGTGGATGGCGAGGGGCTATGCTTGTGATGCCCACACGTTTGGCCATCCATCCTTGGTTGTTCTTTCCTATTTAAGTTGATGTAGAAATGCATGGCATGATGGTAGAGGGTGGATGGATGGAAGTAGATGCATGGAAAACAATAAAGTTTTCCGACAGTTAGCTCATTCTTCCCTCAGTGCTCTCACGAAATCCTTCAGTATATTCAGTAGGACTTATTTCGACAGCAGCACCCGTATCACGAGACAACATCGCGTCGTTCATATTCTCAAATAATCTCTCCGTCCATCCACCAGACCTGAATTTCATCAACCGGTGAGCAGCAATCTCACTCCTCCTCCTCCTCTGCAGTTGCATCACAAGTGGAAATAAGGAGAGAGAGCGAGAAACAAGAAGGAATAAGCAAGCAACCCTTGACCCCCACTCAGGGTCACCAGCAGCACCTCCGACACCGGACACCACGAAATGAGAATCGAAGGCTGAGAAGGGAAGATTGAAACGAGGTGTGAAACTCCTCATGTTTAAAAAAGTGTGAAGATTGAGCGATTCTGGTTGAGGAGGGACGAGACGGGAGCATACAGGTACATTCTGAAGCAACCCAATACCAATCGTCGTAGTCTTTCTTTAGACAACCGCATCAAGTATCAAATGAAAGAAGTTATTGCTTCGGAGAGTGAGAAAAGCAAAAGAAAGCAGCAGCAATCGCTCGCATATTTGTGCGAGTTCTATCCACACTTAGCCCCACGTTTCAATTCTAAAAGCTACAATAACTGACTCCACTGTGCTGTGGGGGCACCTCCTTTACGAGACCCACGAAACCGCAGCGTGCACATGAGAACATACTCATCCATCCCAAACCAACCACCTCCTCGCCGATGAAATAAAGGACGAACGAACGGAACGAAGCAATATTGAGCTCATTCAACGAGCGCAACTCACTTGATTTGAGTTTGCATCGTTAAAGTATCGGTTTGCATTAGTTGGTCTGGATTTCATCCCTTCGTCCGTCCCGTTGAGCGTTCACATTCAGCATTTATTAGCAGGTGTTCTCGCATTCTCTCCTCATTAGCAGTTATGGTTTGATCCCAATTTAAACCACGACTCGTGGTCCTCTCCTCCAGATATCGTCATCTCCTCCACACAATCTATTCTCCTACACCTTCGAGTGATCCATCCCCATTTGCAACATCCTTCTCGCCCACCAACCACCCCCAAATCTCACTTCGATGCCCATACCTCCGTCTGCACATTACTCACAGAGTATCCCTTTCCATGGAAGAAAGCACGTCCGGCATTTTTGGTGGAATCGGCTGCTGTTGCTTTCTCCACACTCATCTCTCCCCGAGTCCATTTCCTCTCTCAACTTTGGCCAAAAGAGATAACCGCACCGGCATGATTACTGGGTTCGTATTTATTCTCACTAGTCCTAATTAGGTTGAATTACTAATTTACTGGTGAAAGTTATTTGCGTATTTTCGCGACTTTCTCCATTTTATGGTCTTTGTGAAAAGTGTTTTCCTTCAATTTTTCACCTGATTAGGTCGAGTCAACACACAAAATCACCTTAATGATTTGTTTTTTTATGACCCATGAAATCGTCACCTTTATAATTATTTCATATCTACTGTCACCCGACCAATCCTAGCCAGACGGCCTCCTTCCTCAGTATACAGGTGCAGGGTTAGTCCACATGTGCATATACTTCATAAGTCATTTCGTTGATTGTGAGGGAGTTATGCAAAGTTAAAGTTCTTAACCCGGGGCTTATGCCATCATCCTTCTGTCTGTCGGTCCCCCTGATAACTTTCAAAACCAGATGTCTGAAATTTACACCCTGGGTAATTTTTGAAAATTTGTCCTATTTTCCTGAAAAACTTGGATGAAGAGGGGTCTTATATTATGTGTAAAACTTCGAAATTTATATACAAGTTGACCTTGGTTAGGAAAATACGTAGCGCCAAATAACCGTCCACTATTAAGCCCAAGTGCTTTTTGTCTGTAAATATCTTTTACACAGAAATACATTGGGTAGGGCTTATAGGAAAGTTGCATTGTAGGTTTTTCATACTTGAATTTGAGACGACGGACGCGATAAGAATTGTTTTTCAGAGTGATACCAGAATTGATTGGATTTTATTGACGATTAGCAATGTTTATGACTTTGTGCGGGAATGCGAAAAATTGGTACGTATGGATTTGTAGAGGATTTATTGAGTTTCAACCACCTCATGCATACGTATGCATATATGACGCAATGAGAGTAAAGTCAGTAATACAATACTTGGTCTCACCCTCTCGTCATCATCATCACTTGTAAAATGGTTGAGCGTGTAGTGGAGAATGTTTTCATGAAAACTGTTCATTAATTGTGAGGTGTGTTTACTTATTTGTTTTGAGGGTTACTTCAACTCAACTCTCATTTCTTGTCGTGTTGGCTCCAACTTCTTACTTGGTGTTTGTCAGACAAAAATAATGGGAGTCGAATTCGTCTTAAGTCACTTTGGTGGTGAGAGAGAAAGAATGTGTGTGTGTACATGGGTCTTGTACGGCTTGCAGACATTTACTCATCAATTTATGGGAGTCATAACCATGCATACATGTCCCATATTATGCATAAAACTTGCATGTGATGTAGCAGCAAATGCAGCAGCCAGCCACTTGAAAAAGTTGAAAGGTTCGAGTCATGCTACATACGACCGTCTACAGACATACATCACATTGGTTGGTAAACGCTCATCTTTTTATCGAATAGGTAACTCTAATAACGCAGGAGAGAGACAGACATTTCCAACCTCGAGTAACACACATTAGCAAGTTGGCTTAGCTTAGCATTTACGCTCGACATTATTGGCAGTACCGTCGTCGTCGTCGCATATTATTTCATACAAGTGTGTTCCTCTTATGGAGTCACCACCCTTTCCGGTATAGAACTCTCGTCATTGCTATCTATACGCGATACATTATTAGGAAAGCAATATATTGTTTAGCAGGGAGGAGAAGGAGGAGGCGTTTGTTGCTTCGTTAGTTCGACAAGGAAGGAGTGCTTGGATGAGCGCTTATGGGTGAAGGGTGTAGCAGCAAAAGACACCGTCGTCGTGTGTCGTCAAGCGTCTGACAATGACAATTGAGTTTGAGGAGGAACCCATGTTAGAGAAAAGTAGTGGTCGTCGTTTGTGACAGAGAAATTCCAGGGCAGGGAAAAGTTAGTTTGTTGTCGGTGGCTTACCATGGTGAATGCGATGAATGATTGATTTCCAATCGATAGTCCTCTCTCTACCTGCAGACCTACCTGGACAGGGTGGGATGATAGTTGTCTTGTTTCATGAACTCCAAGGAGGGGTGGCACAGGTTGACATGATTTGGCTCTAATGCATTACCATAGAATGAATGTGTGTGCTGCATAATCCACTTTCTCAAGACGAGTTCCACCAAGGATGACTCGCTCTCCAAATATTGTGCATGTAAAAGTGGAGAGCTTTGAACGTGCCCATCTATCCGTGTGTCTATTTAGACGGCACTTCCCTCCGGAGAGAGATAGAGAGGACACAATCCAAGCATTCAACTTCAACTTAAGCCGTCGCATGTGGTCTCTTTTGTGCCAGAGTTGCCTCCGATTGCACACATACACAATCCGCCGTAGTGGAGGACAAATCCAGCAGCATTATTATTATTATGGGCTTTTGGATAGCTTTGTTATGCCTAAAGATAGGAAATGACGGAAAGGGAAGGAACAAGACACCGACGACGACAGTTAGATTCCTTGCTGTCTACCTGCGTGCATATGGACTTGGTTGTCCCGTTGTCCGTCCCTTCTTCAGTCGGGAGAAAGTAGCTGAGAAATTGAGTATTGCGACATGTTTGGTGATGGTGGTGATGCCATATTATCCAAATCCACTCTTCTGCTCACTCCCTCGTCCTATATGTTGTTTAGATTTGCACTGCCCACATCAGTAGAATTGCCCATATCCTATTCGTATGCAGATGAGCAGGGGAGAAAGCCTACAATGTTGTCGTTAATCGTGACTCCTTGCTACTTTCTCCCATTAATCCTCGACCAAGTTGACCAAGATACACATGACAAACTACCCACGTCGCTCTTATACAACTGTCCCTCCTGTTTTTTTCAAGAACAAGGAAAAAGCTACGGCTGGCTGACCAGACGGAACTTTTGTAGGTAAACTGTTTATCTACACTACTTTATCCCTCTGACAGCACAACTAATCAACCACTCCTCTGTCTGTTTGACCCGAAATTGCACAAAAAACATCGTTTGTTGGCAAGTCAAAAGGCATTCTTTGTAATCTGTTTGCATTATAGGATACGTTTAAATACGGAACTTGGATAAGTTATTTTGTTCTCACACATTTCTGAATACAAGTTCACATGTTAACTTCAAGTGAACATTAGTGCTCAAAAGTGAACTCTGAAGAAGGCAATGAAAGCTAATTAATTGGTAGTGCAGACAGATAGGTAGCATTTTACTGGTTTGAGATATTTAGTTAGCTGGGTAGACTAGCTGGCCACTAGTGCCCACCACATGCAGCTTCTTCACCACTAATCTGCTAATAAGTCATCGTTCTTGGTTTTTTTACCCGTTTTAATTCATTCGCGAGCCACCCTCCGCCTTACGTATACAAATTGTCCGAGCTGCCAGTGTTGTTACATTCTTAATGGAAATCGCCGCTGATGGTGATGGGTGGTGGGCTCTGTTTATGGTTATGGACTGAATTCGGAAGGATGGAACCTTTCCTTGTCATATTGAATATTACTCGTACATTCACGAGTAAGGGCACGGCGGGCGAATCAGCGGTCGGGAAGAGAAAGCATATTTGAAGCTTTACTGCTATCTGCTCCATAAAACTTCTTAAACGGTGGTCTTGGTGAACACGAATTTCTACCACTCGTCGTATATAAATACTCTGCATACATACAGAGTTTCTCTGCTAGGCCGGTAAAGATAGAGCCAATTTTGCAACATTTGGTTCGTTCAATGCCATTAAGCAGGTTTCAATTCAAGCACTTTCCTCAAACTGCTTTCTCTAGGATATATTCCTCCTCCTACATGTTTCGCCCCCTTTGGCCAACTAAGATGGGTCAGTAATCCAATTAAGGGCGAACGTATTACATCATTCATTTCACCCTTTCACTCTCGTACGCAGTCTCCCTCGTCCATCCATCCAACCAGCAGCATCTACAGAAGACACTTCTGGGGTACTACTTCACCATACTATATCACGGAATCGCATCAGTTTTTTTGTAATGCTCATGAAAACAGACTCCCGAAAATTATTGTTATTATCAAAGAAAGAGTTTTTTATGAGTCAGGGAAATAAGTACCATTTTGTCTGAGAAAAATATTTACAAGCTGAATTATAAATGAAGTCAAATAGTTGGTGGTGATGGTGGTTTGGTTGGTTGGTTGGTTGGTTGGTGGTGATTCGTGTGGACAAGCTCTGGAAATTTCAATTATTGTCTGCCCTGGTTTCGTCGATGTGTAATAATAATAATGTATTCCAACCAGCACTCGGATATTGACGTGTTCGTTGAGCGACGTGCATTAGTATGAGGCATCGCATATCCATATCTCGCAACCCCACCAGCACCAGCACCTGTCATTAGAATATTTAATATTTTCAGAGCCACGGAAAAGCTCATTGTTGTATGTGTGCGAGAGGGGAAGATGTGATCCAGAATTTAGAATGGAGTGTAAAAAGAACTTTGGCTCAGTATGTTCAGGTGCGTTAAAATGTGTTCTTGCCTCTGCTTGTTCTTGCGGTGGTATAAAATTTGTGGTCCTTGATAGAGACCAATGTTGCATACGTATTGTAATATTTGGTTCGTCGCCGTTGATGCAATGCTTACGCCGCAGCCTGGATGAATTAGTTGTGAAGGCTTTGAATGCATAAGTAATTCATTCAGTGCGGGGTGCACGGTTAGTTTAAATTCACGTAAAACAGGTTGAGAATGACGGTTGATTATTGTTATGAGAAGAAGGTAAGATCGGTTGGCTGCTGGAATCTGGCTGGAAGAGAGGCTCATGAATATTCTAACCCTAATTTCAACTCACCCCGTACACAAGCTTTGAAACCGACGATACGTACGTTCGTTCACACATCCGTCTGCCTGTCTTCACCCAACAACATTCAACGACAATGTTTCGAGACTCTTAATTGTGAGGGCGGATTTATATGTGTGTGGCTACTTGTAAGAAATGAGCAACGAATCCCATCCATTTCGTAAATGTAAAAGAGAGTATTTAGGCTGCTTCATCCCGTGATCGTAAACACTTTTGACAAACAAGCAAAAATCACACTTGAGCTCGAAATTCTTTGTCCACAAAGCAGGATGATGATGATAAGTAAGTAATACACCCCTCCACTGACTCACTGATGAATTACATATTCTGTCTATGTATGTATATGGGGGATGCATATGACACGCTAACGCTAGGTCAACAACTTGGCAAACTCAATTACACATGAGCCAGCTAAAAAAGGGACTGAAATTTGTGAAAGTGAAGATGTCAATTCAGTTTTGGTTAGTTTGGCATATCCCATCTCATGACGTTCTCATCGCAAGGGTCAGTTTGTATCCGTGAAATTCAAGACATTAAATCATAACGAGTAGAATTTGGAGTGTACGGTTTGTGGTTACTGCATTGTAACAATAACTCACATTTACGATGACGTGAATTAAGCTGCGAGTGTGAAGGACATCCGTTCAAGGAAGGTGATGCTTGATGATGATGACAATTAGCAGGGCTTAACAGCATTTTGTTCATCCCTGTGGTTCATCCACCTAATTATGGTTCTAAGTCGTGGTGGTTCGGCTCTTAATGGGTTCTAAAATGTGTCGTAGTGTCAACCGTGCAATTTGCCACGGTCTCATTTTTGCAGTCTGACAGCAGTTGACAGTATGGTACTGTCTTTCATGATTTTGTTGCTGCATGGCATCTCAAACTGCAAAATTGGGCAGTATGAGCAGCAGAGGACTGTTTCTACTGAAAATGCTGCAAATACGTGAAAATTTAAACCCTTTGAAGTCCAAAAAGTTTTCGTGCTATCAATTTCAATGCGTAGTTTTACACAAAAATTAAATAGTCACGTTATAGTTAAATAAACACAGTTTGTTCTGGAACAGTTTTAGCAATAAAAATATATGCACAACAACGTCACCCCGATATTTAACAGCCTTGTCAATTTCACCATAATTTTCATCAGGCATTCTACTGTGCCATGTATTACTAATTCTTTTGTTCGTTTTGAAGTAATAAATAAGTTATTGAAATAATGAATGAAAAGTTTATGCATTCACGCGAGAAATGTTCCAATTCAGTGATGATAAGGCACAATATATGATAATAAAGCACGGAATGTCTTTTATTCACTTCGTTTTGTCATTCATTGATTGGCCTTTCAGTCATATTCAAATTGAATTTACATTGCATGTCGTCGCACCCTCCTCTGAATGTCTGAGAATTCTTAAAAGTTTTGATTTACTAATAATAAAGACGTGTACAACAGTGACAAATAAGTCGTTTCCTCAGGTGTCGTCGTCTTAGGTAGTTTTCCAGCTCGACACTTTATTGCTCATTGTGGTGTACTGTTCAATGTCGTAAAACAGTTGTTTTTAGTTTTTCAGTAATAAAATGAACAGTCTTCCAGCGTCTCAGTAGTCGTATTTATAAAACAATGAGAGCTTGCAATTGAGGGTAGCTAGCTATACATGCAAAGGAAACAACTTGACTCATTGGAATGAAAACATACATGGATTTGGTGTCATGTGCATTTTTTGTAGAATTAAACTTGATGGTTTGAATTGCAGGAATATGAAGCCAAAACATGGGTCACGGTTGAAGCAGAACTGGGCAACCAAGCCGAAGCAGCAGCCCTTCTTGTGCCAGAACGGAATGTCGTCACAAGTGCTGCTGTGTCTGTCCAAACAGAGGAAAGACTACCCTTCTTGGAGTTTTCTGATGCTGGGACAACCATCGAGGCGGGTGACCTCAGCGAGGACGACCAAACAACCAATGCAGAGGAGGAATCATATCGAAAGGTGATCAGTAATCGCTAAATATTTTAGCACAAAGACCATTCATTCATTCTTTGTGATTCAAATGTCATTTGTAAACTTCGCCTGAATGGAATTTTAATCTCTGCAGGAATTGGAGGAAAGATGTGCTGCTTATCAGCAAGATTTATACATCCTTCGCGGTGAGTTGATGACCATTCAATCTGATGCTGATTCCGAAGAGGAGCTTCGTGCAAAGTTCAACGAAGACGTGATAACCATTTTATATTCCGATTTTCCCATTGATGGGCATCCGGCTCTGTCCAAGCTCAAACATTCCAGACCGGATTCTACCAGAGCTGGTGAAACGGTTATTTTGGCAGCCATTCGACAATTGAGTTCTGTGTGGCGAAGTATCATTGACCAAAAAACTACTTTGGAAAGGACGGTAACAAAACTGTCAGCTACTGCAACGAGTCACCAACTACAAATTCCCGTAACTCTAACCACGAATGAGGATGATACCGTTGATTTGTCGCCACTGGCGGAAGAGGAACTACGACCTCAACCCAGAGACGAAGATTCTTGCGATTCTCAAGATTTTTTTCCACCCAGACTGGACTCGTTTGGTCTGGAGACGATATTAGAAGAGGAAAGAAATGATGAGGACAGCAAGCATGAAAGCGACGATGTAGATTTTGTACACAGGTCAAAAACCTCCAGCGTCGAAGTTCCGTCCAGACCAGAGACTTGTAGCTCCGAGACCCAGACGACGGAAAACATTGGCAATGTTGCTGATGTCTTACGAGCAGAAATATTAGCCACACTAGAGGCTGCCTATTCTGCTAAAGCCAACGAATTAAACGGAATTGTAAGTGGAATTTGATGACTTTCATGGCATACACATAAGTAAAGTAATTTTGGCCCTTAAATTCAATATTATATTGATTTTCTAGTCGGAACAACGACAAGCCAAAATCCTTAGATTGGAAACCGAACTGGAAAGATTAAAGAATCATTTGATGGAAATGGAGGATCAACATACTGGAGAAATGCTTGTCTGTGAAGACCAAAAGAACGAGCTAGAAATTCAACTAAATACTTTGCAACAACAAGTTTCTCGAATGATGCAACAAAGGTACGCTAAATGTTTTCAAGATAATATTTAAAGTTTCATTACAGTTGAGAGTGTTCTGCTTGGAGACGTGAATGAGGACGGTTATATAGGAATAAAAATAACCAAAAGAAATAAATACTGTTAACGAGGCGGGCAGGGTAGGAAGAATTGGACGAAAAAGTTGAATTCGTTGTAAATTGACCCGGCCAAAACTGGGAAATAACAGGAGATTGAGAGGGTTATTATTCAAGGAGCAATTATTATTAGAATTCATCCATCCATCCATCGTTCCACAAAAGTTGGAATATTAGTTGTGGGCAAAATAAGCGAATCCCAGGAAATACGACACGCCGTTCAATACAACGACGACGACGGCTGAGCCCAGGAGAAATCGAACAAAGGCGTTCCTTTGAATGATTAATTTGGATTACCTCTAGAAATTTGGAGGTTCAAAGTATTTAGGAGGTTAGAGTCAGCTTGCTTGACGACTTTGTCCAGCTTTGGAAACATTATTTAGGCTGACAAATCTTGAATAATTTAGAGCGAGCATCATTATATTTTCAACAGTATTGAATTGGAACAATGAGAGCTATTATTTGTGCTGTTCTGCTGGGCTCTCCTTTGGCATGTATGTAAATGTACGAGAGTAATCATGGGGTGATTTTATTTGTCCTGCTAACAAAACCCACCAAACCACCGTTTTGAATACCAATGTTCAATAAGGCCCAGCCATACGAAATATAGCGCAACATAGCTCCCTACCCAAATAATAATTTCACCTCTCCCATAGTCTTTAGTTGTCCAACACCCTCCGACATTTAAGCATTCGAAGCAGCAAATAAATAGAAAAAAAATCATTCCTTTATGTTGTAAATACGCGAGTTATAAAATAGATTATTTGCGACATTTACATTGGTTGAAAGAGTTCTTTTTTTGTTTTAACAAATATTTAGTGAGCGAAGCACTGACGTCAAAGACGAAATTATGCGATTGGAATCCGAAAATTCCTTTACCAAGGCACAATGTAGTTCATTTGAAGACCAAGTTCATAAACTGGGCACACAATTGCAAAACCTGAATTTCGTACTGGAGCAGTTTCAAAAAGGTACATGTTCAGACCATTTTTTATTGTTATTTATTGCTACTTTCTCCATTCTAGTCAACTCTGCTTACACGAATATATGCATGCATATATCGATATGTAGAAACGTATTTACATGAATTACTTAAATATGTATGTAATTCCTCAAAAGCCCGTCAAATTTACAATAAAAACCACATAAATGCATTGGATTTTATTTTATTAAAGAGAAAGCAGCAGAGATTGACGAGATTAGGCAGCAACTGCAGGCCGAAATTGGCAGCCTCCATTCCGCAAATAGGAACTTGATCGAGGAGCTGAAACAAGAAAAGGACCTGTTGGCTAGGTTGGTATACAATATGCGCTTCGTGGTACAAATTCTTCATGTGACACTCATCTCTTCTTTTTTATCCCGATTTAGAGCAAAATCCGGTCTTTTCGCTGCTAGTCAATTAAATGTTCAGATTGAAGAGAAATCTCGTGCTGTCTCCACTCTCAAAAGTCAAAGTAAGCTTTTTTTCCCTTATTTTACTTGTTCCTTGGCTTCTGCACTACGGGATGACATCATCTCTGCTTGAGTCATACATTATACAAAACAGTGCCCGCTCCACATCATTGTCCTTATCACAGCATTCATATATGTAATTTTATAAAGAAGTAGAATAAGATGGAATACTAACTTAAGACATTTTGGGTTTATTTATGATTAATTTATTAGTAAGCATGCCTAGTTATTAAGTGAAGCCAGCACAAACCCCTGTGCACTCGCAACGTTCCAGATTCCTGCGAAAGGGTGCACGTCACATTTAAATTTACGTTTTGTTACCCCAGCTATCACCACCACGACTGATTCGGTTGATTGAATATAACACATATGCAGTTGTATTCATTAATCTCGTGTTGTTGTCGTATAACGTTACAGCTTCATGCATGTGATCGGTTGTCAAATATCAGTTGGTAATTTGGGGTGTTTTACATTGTTTGGACTGCAAAAGTTCTGCATTGACGGCTCCCAAGTTATCTGCTGGTACTGGCCAGACGATCCACACGCCCAGCATTGAATTCCTCTCATCTTCTTCCTGCCGCTGATTGAGTTGTTGTTGCTCTTTATTTATTTTTAATACGTTCTTTAGTATTTTTTTTAAATATTTTTTTGATTTTGTATGTATATCCAGCACCCTCCGCACAACCTTGCATTTATAGTTATTTTTATTACTTATTGATCGCTGTATGGAATTGTCACAATATTGTAATTATACATAAATCACTCCTCAGCTAAAGCTGATGTTTCATATTTAATTATGGGGAATGTTGCATGAATATTAATGGATTGTAATCTTCTCTCTTATCAATCAGCCAATATCCGACTTTAATTTAAGCCCTTGTATTGAATTGTATCGAGATGATTGGTATTGTAAGCTTAATTTAATGGAGGGAGAAGGGAGAAAGCATTGTGAAATTGGACTGTCGATATAGTTTTAAGCAAACTAACTAGAATATAATATTTGCTCAATTTTATCCGACCTCATTCGGAGCAATTTAAGTAGCAATTTAGGCTTTATTCTGTTGTGTACTCATACTTTAATCAAATTATGTATTTGTTGTTGGGTAATATGGGAGAAGGTTTAGCATTGCGACGACTACGTGGACTAAGCATCCATCCATGTTTTCCCGACTGTGTGCAGATAGTTGCCGACTTTTGTCAATTTTCTAAACGGGAATATTCTATATTTCATATTATTCCACCTTTTCGATGTTCACGAATGTTTATATTAACGTAACTCTGAGGAGGGAATTGATAATTGGTTGCCTTGTCTGCTGCTGCTATAGGACTGCCTTATTGCATGAAAATCAAACGACTCCCTTTTACCAACTTTGCTTACTTTGCTTGTGCTTGACTCACATTCATACTTTATTCATGCACAGCCTTCCATCATCATCATCCTTCCCTCTTCTCTCTTCCACGATCCTTCCACGAAGCAGGCATGATTTCTACCTGGATTTTTTCATGTGATATCGCTTTCCATGAATGTATCAGTTTTATTTATTTATTCTCTAACCAACCATATCGTCTAGATTTTACTGTGTACCTTATAGATTACAGTGCACTGGATGGCTTTGCTTTTTTCGCATTGCACACTCACCATTGACCACCACCTCCACGAACTCACTGTCTAATGTCTGTCAATCCTTTCGTTTTCATTGCATGGCATAAATAATAGTTATCCATCCGTCTGACTGATGAAAGGCAACCCGCTTACACGCCGCTTATTACCAGAGTTTACCCCACTCCTACTCACTCAATACTGTCATGATGGGATGCTACTTGATTGGCGATGGTGGTTCTTTTATTTCTTCCTTATCATCAGAAGCAGTTATCAGTGGTTGGAGGTTGTTCATGCGGACGACATTCATCTCCACTTTAGTCTTTTGTGCCAATAATGTTTCATTTGTTTTTGGTTGCAAGATGCGTGGCGTGAACGACTGGTTTTCTCTCTCTAATGGCAATAACTGATGGCTTCAAGTCGCGCCCACTGCACATACCCGACGACCAGGGCTAAAATAATAAGCTGGCTAAAGACTTGAACAAACTCGTAATAATAATCCATTCCGGGTTTGTTTGTGTTTTGTGCGGTTGAGGTGAGACAACGGCGACGACGAGGACGTTGTTGTAACCTGTCCATTGCTTTCATCGGGTGGAGAATAATTTATGAAGAGCTTTGGCTTGAGAGAGAAGAGGTATCGTTGTTAGTTTTCGTCGTTTATGTTTGCTCGTGGTTGTAACCCATACTTATTATTGCTTTGTTTCGCTGTCCCCTTAATTTCAATTTCAATAGCTGCTTCTCTGCTGCTGCGAGGTTTGCCGAATCCAGTCCTGCCTCTCCATACACAAGTTCAACCTGTGTCAATTCACCTGAACGCGATGGATGGCCTATCATTTAATGCTTTTCTTCTCCTCTGCTGAATATTATTTCATACGTGGGTTAAAGTGGGGGGGATTCCGTCCGAGTCGTGTTGTTGGGACAAAGTTAGCTCCAGCTCGTGTCGTTCTATTATTTTATTTTATCTGCGGCATAGGATGACCATTCCTCAGTTGACGTTGCATGATGCAGCACTCTTCACTAGCGAGTGGTTAAAGCACCCCTTTTACGTAGCTCGCTTTCGTTTGCCCCAGTTGAGTCAACTTATTGAGATTCTCGTATCTAACTTATCAGCAATTGAATATATTGAGATAATCGCTTCAACCGCACGTTTTGATTAATTTGATTTACTTTCCTTCTTGGCATACGATCAGCACAGTGCTCCCTTCCAACGCTAATTTGAGACCTTCTTTGAAGACCGTGTGTCTCCAGACGGGACCTGTCATCGCCAAGTTTAGTTTTGTAGGGTTGCAATAACAATGTGGGTAGAAGTCACGTAGTGATAATACTCGACAAAGTAAGAAAAGACAAGCCCAACAACTTATTGGTATTTAAAAGTGAATCGGTATGTACTTGTGTGGGCAACGAGATTGTGTGTGTGCTTGAGAAGAAAGCAAGTGAATAATCATTGGCTGCCGGTGCTTTCTCTTCTTCTCCTGGAATACTCCCAGTGTTTTTTTGGTGAAACGCATGCAAACCAAACCACACGTCTGTCGCGCCGTCGATATGTATTGATGTAAAGTCAATTGAATGAAATAAAAATCGACCTTTTTTGTGGCCCTCGCCCCTGCTGCTGGTCTGGTATTAGTTGGTTGGACTAATCTCATTTGGTAACTCAGAGACGAGACAGGCTTCTGAGCTCTCGGGTTGCTTAGTGAGATCGGCCCACGGCTAATCAATCCATCTCTTTCTACTAACTACTAATAAATCGGCTACTTCTCTCTTCTGACCTCCACTGCTCCTACTGCTGCTTCAATAATTCTTAACTTTTAAATACGCCTAATAACGAACATCATCCTCTTTAAAAGTACTAGTAATAAAATAGTAGTATCACGGGTGAGAGAGCTGTCAAAATCTATCAGACCTGTTTTTTGTTGTTGTTTAGCTTTGTCTCCTCTTACTTTCTCTCATCCCAGTCTCTCCAACGTGTCTGTGCTAATGCTAATATTAACTAACAACATTGTCAAGTCAGAAGTAGATCAGTCGAACGATTCGCTGTATATTCACACGAGGGGTGAGAAAAATGTAATAAGTTACGAGTATGATCATCATCATAATCTGATTGTTTGTTAATTTACGTTATAATTTACCTAAAAGAATATTGTTAAGTCTTTTATAATTATTGATTTGTAAATATACCCTTCTGCTTGGAATTGCGAGTTGCGAAACCTAACTCAGAGCGAAAAGATGAAACCTAGATCAATTTTGGTCCCGCTGCCTGTTACCCAATTATACCCAACCAATCAACCTTCGCATTACCTTATATTCGGAACTGGGCTCGCATGTAATAAGTACCAATTTTTGCTGAAAAGTGATTGAAAACTGAATATTGAGTATTATGTCAGGTTACCGGTTTTTTGCTACACCGGTATCTTTTATAATACTTTCTCTTCGGTTGGAACTCCCAGCATGGCCTTTTTTTGGAATGGAACAAACCCAACCTTATACCTGCATCCTCGTCGGTTTTGAATTCTTTGACTACAGCTTTCTCCCACCTAACAACCTACCAATCGACAGATGTAGAGGATTACCAAAAGGATCCAGCTCGTCCGCCTACTTATCTTTACGTATAGTACGTAGCTAGCTTTTGAAATACCAGCTTTCGTGAAACGAACCAAGAGAAGAAAGTGAGAAAGAGTAAACGACAATGTATTTAAGTTAGGAAGTGTTTTATACAGCATGACTTATGCAATGCTAAGAGGTTAGAATTCTAAAGCGTATAATAATCCAATAAAAATTAATCCTGCTATTGGTATCATTCACAGTACACGAGAGAGAGGCCGAAATGGTAAAGCTGAAATCCCAGTTGGACGAGCTGTCGAATAACAATGTGGCTAAAATCGACCGGTAAGACGGCACATCACTTATGAATACAAAGAGGGTGCATATTATATGTGCATTGGCCTGTGCATGGCTTGTTCTTTATGAGCCTCACTTTATTTTCTGCCCATGATGGCGGAGGCTTGTTATGTACGGCTTTCTCCCGAAAGGCCCCTTAATGAGATTTTAATATGCAGTTATGTCCCTTGCTGATGCAGGTACCTTGTAAAGAATCTGGTCGTAGGCTACTTTTCAACGCCGCCGGATAAAAGGCAGGTAAGAAGAAAGCGCTGTATACATATTGGAAGAAAGGGTCAAAATGCAGTTTTCCCATCTTGCAAACTCTAATTTGTTGGTTTAATGTCAGTCCAACTTTGCCATTTGCAGGAAGTTTTGAGGATTATTGCCACAGTGTTGGATTTTAACCGAGAGGACAGGTATGGCAAACTCAAGCTGTGTGTGTCATGCAATCCTAACAGCTTTCTCCTCAATCTGAAATTTACCCTGTTCGTTACAGGCAAAAAACTGGGCTAGAATCTACCTCATTATGGCCATTCAGGTCTGAAAGTGCTACCGCTGGAGACAGTAATCAGGTATTACCATTATTATAAAGTTGGCCTTGTATTTCCATACCTACTATGAACGGCGCAAGTGTGTCTAATATCTATCCTCAAAAGTTGTATGACCTGAGAACGTGTGTCTCTCGAATACATCTCTTAACAAAGAGGCAGACTCAAAATGTTGTAATTTTCTGCAGAGTCTGTCGCAGGCGTTCATTAAGTTTCTGGAGAGAGAGTCATTAAGCCAGCCGAAGGCTCAAATTAAAATCTCGATGGAGGAAATTGCAAAGAAACATTCGAGAGTAAGATTATAGCAACATTTCCATATTTCTCGTATATTTCATTCTCTACGACTTTGCCTAATTTTATGGTTATTTTATTTCATTCGGTTTTTAGACCCCCTCGGAATCTAGCACGGCTTCCGGATCAAACCAGTCATCCAGTCCACATCCGTCGGAAATTTCAATGACATTGCCCGTGCTAAACCAAGCTGATCGAAGTAACTCTATTTTGAAAGATGTGTTAAATCCAAGAACATAGCAGATAACACACTAATACATATATTAAGTTTATAATGCATAGTGTAAAAATATAGATCATAATTTTGGTAATGAATTACAGATAGTGTTAATAAGATAAATCAAATATGTTAGATAAATAATTTTAGCCATCTTCCCATGATAACGTTCCTTCAAAAAATACATTGATGCAATTTATTGTGACCTGAGCGAAGATTAATTTATAATGTCCATGTAATATATTATATGTGTCCACTTTTACTCCAAAGACATATCAGTATGAGATGCATAATATGTGTTGCCAAAAAATAAAAGAATTATGCTTTAAATAAATTGTGCACTTGACAAATCCATGACTTGTTGATTCGTAAAAAGAAAACGCTATTAAATACTTTTTACTTCTATAAGTGTATTTTCGTTTATTAAGAGTAAATGGTTGTTAAAACTAACAGATTCGGTTAAAATGTTTATAAAGTTGCATTAACTCCCTTCTGTTGAAGTGGTAATTTCATGATTCCAAAATCCAACATACACGCCGTTCTTAACATATTTATAGATGTATCTAACTATATTCTTAAATATTTTCACAGTTATACAACCCATTACACATACACAGATCCACCCACACACATGTACTGTATCATTTTTCGGAGGGAGCAATATAGCGTGTCTCGTCTCCGAGTGCATTTTATCTACTTCATCACCCGTACGTATAATATGTATGTATGTATCTCAATAGAATATAAAACCACACTCACGCATGATACACGGTATCCACTAGCAAGTTGAGAAATCAAAGGGGAATTCGTACTCGTCATCATTCATCGTGGGAGTAATACATCTTCTTCTCATGGATCATGTATGCAGACAGTTGTGCAGAATTGTTCTCTCGGACATTGTGGAGTTTAGTAATAATGAACAATAATCCATAACAGAACATATAATATAGTCTTTAGCAATATGTTATCATCCTGCCGCCTTTTCAAAGCCGGCTACCAATGTCTCTATAATTAATCGAATGGCTATCTTATAAATGTTCTCAATATTTTCTGTGTACCGCTCGTCCAACGTCGTCTTCACGGCTTCCAGAAACGGCTTCTCAATTTTCTGCAAAAACAAAAGGAATCAAAAGTGCATTAGAAGTGGGAAAACGATCTTTTTGCGTTGATTCCTTCCTGCCGAGAATCTAAGCTACAACGTCCGCTCGTTTATCATCCCGTGACACAGAAGAAGACGAAAAGCGTGTCTTCCACCCCGACCACACCGGGGCCGTCCTCCCTCCGGCTCTCTCATTATTCCCATTATCATGCTTGATTTGGAGGAAATTAAGAACTTGGCCAACATTACGTTCTGATATGACCGTCCTTGAATTGCCCTCCCGGCCACACACACACACAAAACGGCCTACCACCGCCACGTCCCTCCTCTCTTTGGGCGAATCTCTCTCTCTCTCTTTTTCCCTCTCTCGAGTGAAAGTCAGTCAAAGTGGGAGCAGTTGGAGAAGGATGAGAAGTTGTCTTCTTGACTGACTTTTAGCCTTGAGCACCAAACAAGAGCATCCTCGATCCTCATTTCTCCTCCTCAACAAGCATCATCATGTATGCGGCAGGGCGGACAAAAAATTGTCCATTAGCTGAATTTATATACATACATACACACGCTTTCTCCTCCTCGATCGTCTCCCTCCCTCGCATCTTCAGGCCACAAAGTCTTTCACTTTATATGGCAGCCAAGCCATGTAGTCCTTCCTTTTGTGCAAGTATGTATGCACCCGATTTTCCTCCCGATTCAAACCGCAAGTGTTTTATTCCTTTCACCAAATCCCCTCAAAGTCATGACTCAATCCGCCCACTGAACCATGTTCATATTGTGCATGCTCAATATCACTTTCCCATTTGTAAAATATTTTGCAAACTCCTTCACCAACCAAACCACATGTTCATGCATGATCGCAATTTAATGAAACCTATGATTCTGTGAACACAGGGTAAGAACGAACGGATGGATGATTCCGATGGGCAATCTGACAAGTGATAAAAACTGGAGTAATCAGGGGGGTTAAATCCGAAGGAATAAGACTGGACCACACCCATCCATTAAGACATTACTGACTAGCCCCAACAAGGAGAAAGCAATTCAGGGGCGTGGGAATGAAAATGGCTGATTTTATCGTAGATCGGTAGACATTCTCTCGGATTTTGGATTCCTTTCCGTCGCCACGGCGGAAAATCTTTCCCTGTTCGTCGTTCCTCAACTCGTGTCCGCCTCCAGCCAGCCGATGGAATATCTAATCCGACCCCGACATGACTGGGTTAGTGAATCAACTGGGAATCATCATTTGGAACCCTTCAAGCCATTACCATTAGCAGATTCGACTCCTCTCTTTCCGGTCAAATGGCTGTCTCAATATTTTGATAAATTATATATCAGATTGAAATTCTGAAGAAGTTCTGCAATCTTCCTCTCCACTCACGGCCATTGTCCCCTCAAAACTTTATTTACGACGCAAAACTATGCAATATGTCCAAGAGACAGCACAAATTGTGGTTTACATTATCAGTGACGATGAGGACAAATTTCACTATAATACAGATATTCATAAAATTTGGCAATTTTAGGAGACAATCCAAGTTTTCCAAATAATGCGTTATCAAATAATTGACTCTAAATTAAGATGAAAATTTGGGACATTTTTATTTTTCACTCGCGAATGGCCATTCTTACAGGCGACAGTTGCAGACAAATAGGATAACCCTGACTTTGTTATAGAAATGCCAAATAACTCAGATTCCGCGGCAGTGATTGGCACTGGCGCCATAAGATGACAAGAATGTGACAAAAAATATTTTTCCTGAACATGACACAAGTGTAGTATCGAAAGCTTGGAATAAACATATCTGCGTTATTTTAAAGCAATCATGTCGTCCGCTAACTCTAAGCCAAATAGAAAGTGACAATTTGTATAAAAAACAAACAAGAGCGAATTTTATTTTTGCAGTACTGCATAAACTGTATGCATAATTGGGCTTATCTAGTTCGGAAACGTATGAAACTCTAATCTCGTTTATAGTAAATAAATATTTTGACACGACTTTTCCCATTTTCATCGCGCAGTCTTTTTTGGAAATCGCATAGTTTCTATGTTTGTATATTATTCCAGAAATCAGGAAAAATATCAAAGTGATCCGCAATAAAAACGACGAAAGGAAAACACTCGCATCACCGCCGTTTGTGGAACACGTTGTTGTGCAGAAATTATGAATGGCAAAGTCAACAATAGTTCTGCATGCAATTAAGAGCATTCATACACGAGTTAGGTAAAAGCCAGTCATTCGGATCCGACTCATTCAATCCTTCATTCTGGGCGAGTCATTGTCCGGTTGGTTGCTTTAGGCAGATCCCAGAGGATACATGAGTGAGGATTCTGTTTCTGACACGACACTAATTAGATCACACGCCAGATATCCAGAATATCTTGGATCGATAAGCACACAGGTTCCATTCGACGCAGCCATGGAACACATTTGACTACACATTCGAGATCTGACACAAATCTGCTCATTTCCACTCAATAGCAAAAGTGATGTCGTAAACCTGGTTTTAATATGCTGCAGGAATTTATACGACTTTTCCAGCTCTTCCTAAATGCCATTTATTAATGTCACTTGATTGTCTGCTTTTCACTGGGAAGACTACGCAGAAGAGCTGGTGACTAAGGATAAGTGTAGGAAGTCATAATAATAAGACTCGAATAGTAATCCATAAAGTTAAAAAGTTTGTCAAGAAGAGAAAGTTTCGTACCCAAAAGTAGTCTTTGTTGTATCCGGGGATGCGACGATGTGTGGAACCGACTTGCTCCACAAATTGGAAGAAAGCTGGATAAAGGAGAAAAGTAAATCTGTGAATTACTTGCCTATTAATAATAATCATAATAAATAATATTGATGTGAAGCCGGCGTAAGGGGGCCAATCTTACCATCGGGATTGTCAAGCGTACGAATTGCGTTGTCCAACGTGTTCATCACCATCGTGGCGTGTTCCGCCAACTCGAGACTTTCTTCTTGCTCCTGACGTGTTCGCAGATTTTGGAATTTCTTGAAATTTGGAATTTCAAACAGTAAAAAAAATACATGAATGACAAAAAGAATAAATACAGATTAATTCCTAAACTATACGATGACAAAGAGTAATACTAAACAGAGGGACTTAATCGAGTGGGGGTGGGGAGTGGGAAGTGGGGAGTGGGAAGTGGGAAGTGGGGAGTGGGGAGTGCGGAGACACGGAAAAACTTAAATCCCAACGTTGTTTACTTTTCCACTCGTCGCTTCTTCTCCGTTCTCTCACTCTCTTATCAATGTAGTCCCACTTAAATTTGAATTAGTTGCAAATAAAAAGATAATAAATAATATTGACTAGTCTCAGTTAGGTCTTGAGAAAATGGATAACGCTTTAAAAGATAGCAATCTTGCCAGAGGAGAACTGAAGTGCAGTTTATGTGATAGGAAGTACAAATCGGTAAGATCATTAAAGGCTCATATGACAAGTAGACATGAGAATCTTGGAAAGTTTGTGTGCAACATGTGTAATAATACTTTTGACTCCAAATATGCATTAAAGATGCATATGCAAAAAAACAATTGTGTCAATAGTCAGAAAGAAAACTCAAAAGGTAATCAAAAATTAAAATGTAAGTTCTGCGCTATGACTTTTGACAAACAGAATCCTCTAACTCTCCATTTGAAACGTCAACATTACGACGTCGTGTATAAGATCAACTGTCCCAAATGTGACAAAAAATTTGCCAATCATGCTGGTTTAAGTGCACACCACAGAATCTATCACAGTTCGAAGGAAAAAGTACGTTGCCCAAATTGTCCATTTACTTGTATCAAAAATGGTAACCTACAACAACATATTGCTAGCATGCATTCAGATAAACCAACCAAGAAAGCGGAACAGAAGGAGCTACTTTCACCTGCAGAGATAAGTCTCGAAAACTACCGTAAATATAAAGCAAATCCCGGTGATAAAGTTGTGCCATGTGTCATAATAAAAAGTGAATACTATTTGAAGTTGATTAGACAACAGTTTCAAAATCTTGAACTTGTTCGACTTGAGACGCCAGTTGTTTTTGATGAAGTGAGTGGACAACGTCATAAGCCGGGGTGGGGCTATAAGTCTGAGGATAACAACACAGATATTTCCTACGTCCAACTTACAGAAGAAGAACTGTGTAAGTAATAATAATCAGATATGATGATTAAAACTAGTAATCTCTTAATTATGTTAAAATATGATACATATAAAATATGAAAGTATGTATGCAAAATGATATGATGGAATGAACAAATTACTTATCTATTCTACTTTTTTGGGATGCAGTGACTTGTAAGAAAATGTTTGGATACATATGGCGTGATGGAGTGACTTTCGAGATCGTGGATTTGTATTTTGGTCTGAATCAGGAGAATTTCAAAGTAGCAGCAGAAAATAAATGGCAACTTTATGTATTCAATAAGGATAAGGGCTGTACAGATAGGTGGGTATATTAATTATTGTATTACTACTCTGGAGAGTCAAGTTTCAAATTTTATGTAGCTGAGACTAAATAATTCTTATTTATTTTCACAGGATTCTGTTCAACAGCGGGTGTTTCTTCGATTCAGAGGAGGCGTTTGAGGTCACAGGCATGGTGGCAACATCAAAGTGGGTCGCAGGGCAGCTCAAATGGTTTACACGTAAGGAAACTGGGTCTATCTGTTCCGTCAAACCTGAGGAATGCTACGGGTGGCTCGCTAATTATCATGAACAACTCCGAGCCGCCTTACGGTCAGTTAATCACCTTTGGCTTGGACCAGCCGTAACTGTCCAGTTAGACAACAAGGAGGAGCTAATTATGGCAAGACGAGAGTTGGAAAAATGTAGGGACGAGATGTATAAGATGGAAATTGGGTGAGTAATGTTATAATTTTCATGATGATTGGAAATACATAACTCATTTCAATAAATATGCTCATTTCATTTATACTTGTATTTAAGGTATAACGATAAGCTTTCAATCCTAACGGCGGAGAATTGCAAATTGCGACTGCGTTTACAATCCTGGAAGAAGAAGCAACAAAAGGCCAAAAACGTGAACCGTTTACTTCTGGTGCAGAGAGGACGAAAAAGGTATGCATACATTTTGCTAATGGTTACATCAATATGTGATATAACAATGTGTAGTCTAATTATGTATAATTTGCAGTTCAAATGCAGACGTTCCGTGCTTTTTGCCTGTGACTTTTAAGGTGGATGAAGACGGAAACTTGAAGCAAGAAGGTGAACCCAACTTCGACATATGCAGGGAGGAATCGGCGCATGATGAAGATGAAGAGTCAAGCAGTGATGACGACGACGGCGTCGAGTATGCAAGAGTCCCTACAGTTTCAGATCTCATCAACGTTGTCACGAAAGTGCTTGACCGTTCAGAATCCTCTACCGAAACTAGTCCTAATGGTGCAAATCCAAATCATGAGACTGACCCGTGTGATGAAAAGACTGAACCTAACCGAAAAGTGTTCGTAGTAAAACTGTGATTAATTATTTGTCATTCTTATATATTGTTTGATGAACCTTTTTTGGTGCTATTATTATCTAACTATTATAAATTTATGAACGTGTTGTCATAATAAAACAAGCATTGATATTAATTATCGATAACTAAGGCTTACCTCAAACAGATCCAACAGCTCGGCATTCTCCTCGAACAGTCTGCAATGAAACAGGAAGGGAGAGATTTAAACTCTGATGCTGGGAATTTTGGTCTTATTTGCTCTCCTCTGGCAGTAATAACCCTGATCGTAACATTAAGACACTCAGAGACAGGGTGGACTTTAAGCAGAAAACATAAAAATAACAATAACTATGAATATCAATGTCACACATCAAGTTCCCAATATGTTATGTCCTTTGTAGAGCTATATGCGTATCTAGAGATGGAATATTTGGCTAAAAAAGGTTACTTTAAATCATTTCATACCAACCATAGGCAATTGTCCAAAAAATTAGAGGACTGCACAAATTCTAGGATTATGTATGCGCTTGCTGTCACCACGAGTAAATAATACTTTGACCATAACTGACAAATTGGTCATCATTTACCATTGCTATTGCCACAATGCTACTATTGCGGGTTCTGAGAAAGTCTGCAATAATTTATGCCATTGTCCACTACGTGTCTCAACTTTCCAGTCAAGATAGTTCATACATGTTACGCGACGCCTCTCTTGATTTTCTTCACTTTAAGTATGTTTAACTCATAAGTTCACTTCCTTGTAAATAATGCGTTTAAATTTTATTAAGAAAGTTACCCGGACACGTAACGCATCTCACCCGCCGTGATACACAAAGCTGAGTTTTTGGCAAAAGAATGGGAAACATAAGAACAACTGGATACATTTTGGGGTTGCTGACGCGAACGTGCCTGAATAAACGGTTCACACCTGCACAAACATTTCTGCGCTTATGGCTTTGGCACAACAAACATTGGCCCTTGCTCGAGTGTCAAGTTAAGTAAAACAAAATAGTTCTGCTTTCCTGTGTCCGGGTCGTGGTGGTGGTCTCGGCGTATTTCAGATACAGCTTCATATGTGATGCACGAGTTGTCAATTTTGTGTAGTCTCATGAACCTGGACGCGTTTTACGACTCGTGTGGCGTTACTCTCAAATGCACAGTATTTCCAGAGAGTGCGCTTAATAACCAATCAAATGTCTATATGGACACAATAAAAGATGTGGAAATGTCTGCCTGCTATTTGAACGCTTGATACAAATGTCCTGAGCAATATGTACTGACAAGTTTTCCACCAATTCAGCTACACAAACTCTTCCCTTATAAATGAGTGTCATATGTATAAGCATCCCATGTAGAATTCTGGATTTATATACGTGCATACTTGTTCTAACGTCCATATATTTTCATACTTATGTACACACAAAGGTATTATGGAACCGCAAATTTGAAACTAAGTAACTAACGAGGCTCGGCAACTTTGGAAGTTTGAGGACTTGAGGGGACGATGTTTTGAGGCGGTTGTTGTGATGCGTGATGATAGCATTTAATGAGGTGGTGATGATGGAACGACGTCACCAGTCTGGATTTGAGAGAGATGGGCGAAGACTATCCAGCCCAAGATCAATAGCGGTCACACTCGAGGGGTCATTGTTCACGACGGTCTGTGACCAAACTGTCCATTCTGCTAATGCATTAATCCATGAGGCAAGTTAATGGCATCAATTTGTTTGCGCTTGCATTGGCCTGAATCCCTTTGCCACTGCTACTTACATACTTACTGCGAATGCAAATATTTGTCCAGGCTTTCACTTTATGCATGCCACCAAGTGCTCGCTCCTTGTTTGACTTTCTCTCTCTTCTCATTTAAGGAATTTCTCCAACAACCAAGAACAATGACAGTTATTTAATATGCGTGCTACTTGGGGATACATCTTCCATATGGGGATGTCATAATGTCGTCGTTTCCAGCAATTTGCATGATATTTGCATATCCATCAGTAATATCACCATGCATGTATTTCTGTACGTACCTACGTGCATTTTAGGTTATACAAATGTCAACCTGAAGAAAGAAGAACATTTTGCAGAACTTTTAGATTTATAAATGTGAGAAAACCGTCAAAGCCCAATAGGTCGTCGTCTCATGTGAATCGTATTATTAATTCAGTGCATACATATCTATGGACATTTTAGCATATGTAATTCAGCGAAATTCAATCGAATTGTCAGACGGAGACATAAATACAGTAATTGAGCACAATGCAGTAGTGCAATGTACATGTATACCTTGACTATTCCCTTTCTGCAGCAAATAATCGAGCACTATTAGGAACAGAACAGCATTACATGTGGCGTCGTTGTGGACGATTATTATCACGGGCTCAATGACGCAACAACCCAACTCGGTCGCATGTTACAGTTCTCATGTCAAACTTTCAACCAGATTAACAAAAAAAAAAGTTCGAGACGTTGCACTGCATAGATTTGCAGGTAACTACTTAATTTTTGTGTATTTCCAATGTACGCACTAAAGGAGAATATATTTCGACCGATGAGAAGGGAGAAAGGAATCAACCTGCTGAATATGCTTCGATTTCTAATCCTCACTTTCCCCATTGTCCTTTTCGTATGTATTATTACAGTGCAAATAATATGAAACCTTATGGTTGCATTGCATACAACAGTCAGTGTAGTGCTTAAAAGGCGGACGTCGGACGATGGCGAATTTTGTATATCCTTGTAGCGGTGCGGTCTTTGTTACACAATAATAAATCGCTATGCCGCTATCATCCCTGGAACTCTGAGCTGCATGTGTGTGGATGGATGGCAAGCGGTGTTGGGAGGGGAATGGACTTTGTGCGAGGGAAAGAAGTCAGGATTTCACAATCTGGAGTAAAGTGTTCACGTCCATTGAAGTGAAGCCATAATAATAAACGGCGTCTCCCCGACAAAGAGTTCTTATTGTATCATTGTCCAAAAGAGCGACCTTTCCTCATAATTTATGGGGTTTGAGATACGATATGATAGTAATCTCATAAGCACAACTTTCTCTCCTTTCACCTCTCGCTGGATTTATGTGAGATTTCTGGCTGACAAACAGTACTAACCATTCCGCATGGCCACAGTATGTGTCGCATGATATGGAAGGAATAAATCACCATTAAACGAATTTGATGTTGTTCTCCTCCTCAGAAACGTTACTCTGAAACATCTCTAGTGGCTCACATATTTTATATGAAAATAAATATGGGCATGGAATAGGGCTCAATATAAAAATAAAGTAATTATTAGAGAGTTAGAGATTCCTTGTACTTCGACTGTAGACTGTACTGTGGACTCTAGATGATGACGTCATCAGCTTTTTGTACTAATTCTACAGTCTACAGTACACAAATTGAAACACGGGCTCAGTTTGTACTACTGTGGAAAAATCAAGGGTTGGCAAGTATATCTCCAGAACGCCTCAATATAATCAGACGCTGTTTGCGCCATTTTGCTTCTAATTTTTGACCCTAGGTCGAGTTCGAAGATGGGCGCCCTGTGGTCAAGGTCAAGGTCACCCTGGCGTGAAGTAAACGCAAAATTCAACCTTAATTTTCATATGCGGTGTCATTTTAAAGGAAATTTCACGAAGAATTCATCGTCGTCAATACTTTTGACCTCCGACCAACCCATAATCGAGAGGACGAGGTCAAAGGTCAAAATTGAAGTGTCGACTGTTTTAGACTTGGGTTTGGGCGCGAATTTCAGAAATTGACACAGTTTTAACGTGCGAAGACCCCGAGACCACGTAGACCAGGTCAAAGGTCAAAAATATTTATTTTTTATTTGGACCGTTGCAGACGTGTTTAGTTTGAGGCGAGGAGTTCAAAAATCACTATCGTTTCGGATTACATCAGCCTGGTGATTGTTGTAAACGAGGTCAAAGGTCAAAAATATCGAATTTTAAGTTTTGAACATTTTAGCCAGGGTTCGGAAAAACCCAGGGTTTTAATCAAAAATTATAAAACCCATGGGTTTTAATGGGTTTTACCATGTTAATTGGGTTTTATTTGGGTTTTAATGGGTTTTAATGGGTTTTATTGGGTTTAAATGGGTTTTATAGGGTTTTATTAGTTTTAAGTAATAACTTAACAAAAATAATTAGGAATTTGTATCTATTCGGAAATTATTTTGTTTTATAACACTTGAAATCTGTGATGCTAAAGGATGGAGTCAATTATTGAATTGTTCCGAATTTTCATATATTAGAATAGTAATGAAATAAACTGCTTTAGAATGAATTGAGATAACGTCTTCTAACGTATAGGAGATGTATTTAACTTTTAGAATGTAGTTTTTAAGTAAAACTCAATTAAAACCCAATAAAACCCATTAAAACCCAAATAAAACCCACTTAACATGGTAAAACCCACTGGGTTTTATTCATTTACAACCCATTAAAACCCATTAAAACCCAATAAAACCCAACCCATTAAAACCCAGGTCGGAATACCCTGTTTTAGACACAATTTGTGGAAGGAGGTTCATTTCGTATATCATGAGTTGATTTGTCTCAATTTTTGACGCATCTATTTCGCGGAGTTCTACAATACAATTTTTCAGAGTACAAAATAATGGAAATTCTCTAGGTCTTTTGAATTTTGTACTAATTTTTGTATTGTATTGTAGTCACAGTACAGTACAAGTAAAAATACAAAAAATCTCTAAGTCTCTATTGAGGGGTCAAATAATTATTTGCACATAAAAGTCGAATTTGTAAGTACAGTGGTCGGCATTTGTCATTCGGGGAAATAGATAAATGATGATGTCCACTATTCGATACGTAGTTCCGGCTTGCTCGCCTTCTGTCGCCGATTGTGGGAGATAGGAATACAGCCACCACATCATCCAACAAATTTATGGGTCCCACAGGGCAATGACTAGTCCCGTTTCAACCCGTGTAACCAAACCATTTATTATTACGGGATGTCAACAAGGGGAATTATATTTCATCGGCCAGCATTCTCTAGCCAAGGGTTTCTAGTACAATTTCCCTTTGGAAATTTGTTGGGCTGCTACCTAGTTCAATTATAGCTTCGCATCGAAACCTGTCATATGTTAATCTACTGCACGACCACGCGGTTCATAATTTGTGGGTAAGGGTACTCACTTGACGAACATGAGAATGCCCGTGGGTTCCAACGCCCTGTGAATTCCCTTCCAGGACGCCACGAGACTGTACTTTTGTTTGGCCGTCATGGGAATGCGAGGATCGGCCTGAGCCACGCCAGATGATGGGCCAGCTGCTGGTGCTGCTGCTGTCGATCCACCCGCCGCTGCCCCCGCCGACCCGCTGGCCCCACCACCATTCTTGCTCCCACCCCCCGCGTCGTCCTCCTCCTTGCTCCCTCGACAGCCCATTCTTCGCGACTTGAACAAGTTGAACTTACCCATAAAACTCCGTCCCCTCAACACCTCGCCACCCTCCGCATTTCAGAAACCATGCAAGTGAACCATGAGAAGCCTTAATTTGTATCAGTCTGTCTGTCTGTCCGTGTCCAAATCAGGCTGTATGAAATACGACGCGAAATATACGCTACACCCGAGCGAAAGGGTCTACTCTTATTACGACGTGTCAGAAATAGTAGTGTTCAAGTGAGAAGGAGACTCGGTGAAAGTTTCCATTATGCGGGCCAGTCAGCCACACGTCAACAGAGAGAGCACACCACTTTCACTCCTTAAACCAACACCACCACCACCTCCACCGTCAACGTCTTCTTATCAAGCTCAGGAGGAGAAACGGTGGAGAAAAGGAACTGCTGCACTGGAACTCAGTCCCACGAAGACGGAGGAAATAACACAAGAAGAAGACGACGGCGAGGAGGAGGAGGAAGGAACGCGATCGATTTTCCTCTCACTTATTATATTCGCTCTCTCAATGAATTATGGTAACTTGTGAATCGTGTGGAGTTTCCTGATTTTGTCGCTCTTATGATTCCCACGATTTGAGCACGTTCAATTTCAACGTCAACAAACTTCACTTTTCCCCTCGTTCCAGGGACAAATGACTGTTTAAAAAACTTGGGGGATTTTCAGGTGGAAAGTTATTCCGAAGCACCTCTCCGATGAAATCAGATTGGACCAAGGCGGAGGAAATGTGAGATTCCTACCGTCACAAGATTTTCTCGTGTTGCAAGAAACGCTCTCGCTCTCGTGCACTTTTTTTCTTCGTCTGAGATCGTATCAATGGCAATCTTTCTGCCCGTTTGAAGCGAAATGTGAGTCACGTACAACAACGAAGCAGCCTTCCTCACATCTCGTCCACATCAACTGGATGGGAAAAATGAGTCCAATCTCGCAATTCAAAAAATGATCCACCTCGTCAGCGGACTCGCATTTGTTCCTTTGCTATCCAGACTTTGATATAGCTCTGGACGAGGAAAGATTTAGATAGCCGTGCAGACGGAGATACGTAATTTCTTCTCCGCTGGATGAGGTATGTAGCATGTAGGTAGGTGGGTACAGCTCGGAAGGGTTGTCAGAAGGGAGAGCACGTAATTTAAAATCAACGTTATTTATCTACATGGACTATATTTACACAAAAACGCGTGCATACGTCGGTCGTTCGCCTTTGTTATTTTATAGGGTGCTTGCTGGTCTATTTTGCTTTGGCTATACTTGTTGTACGGACGGAGAAACTTGCACAATTCTGGGCAACTATTTTCCTCCAGGAGAAAGCACACAACACAAGAGTGGTCCGTTGGTCGGTCGGTCGGTCGTTTCGTTCGTTGCGTTGCTTGATGACGATGGTGAACTGGAATGGAAAGTTGGCACTGCTTTCTCCAACGTGAAATGGCAATGGAGGCAGCCAGCAGCCCGTGTTGAGGATGTACGTTCGTACGAAGTGGAGAGTTAGTGAATAAGTTGAAAGAAGAAAAAAAAGTCTTTGGGCGGAATCCACTTTTTGCTTTTTATGTCGAATTTAGTTGGAATGAAGGAGTGCTTGCTGCAGCCACGTCGTCTTATTCTTCTCCTCCTAGATTGGCCTTATGATATTCCACTTTTTGATGCATGTACATATCCATCTCGGCCGTGGAGGTTGGTTGGGGAGCTCTCTCTGGGAATATTAAATGGTGGATGGAGTAGCACCACCACCAACAACTTTCTTCCAGCTCAAAATTTGATACTGCTCAAGGAAATCCCACCGCTCAACTACAACGGAAGCATCTTGGCGGGTGGGTGGGTGGACTTTGTACGCGAGGAGGAAATATTATTCCACTTTTTTGTAAAAAAAGGGCTCAACTTGCTCAACAATTTAATAATTCACTCTCCGGCACACATTCATATAAACAAAAAAGTTTTACAAGTTTTACTTTCTCAACTTTCTCCTTATTTTCCTCCTTCTCGTCTGAGGTAGGACTGGAAAAAACGGGTTGTGAATGGCTCTTCCTCCAACTCAAACACTTTTGGAACAAAGTGGGAAAGTCATCAACTGATTGTCCTCGGCAAAATTCATACGTTATAAAGAAGGAAACCTGGAATTAAGCAATCTGCAGTTAAAAGTATATATGCATAACTATGGGCTGCACATTTCCGTGTAGTGGAATAGTCGGATAGCGGAATGAGTCTTATACGGCGAGTGGTGAGGGGGGAACGGAAACGACACCTTTTATTCCGCAGGTGAGCCAGATAATAACTCCAAATTGGAATTTTGAGTGTGGAACGTAAGGCTGGTGCTATTCTTAGAATAGCTTTGAATATGGATCCAGCCGAAAATGAGAGTTGAGACAGAAATGGTCTTGCGTAGGAGTTTTTTTTATCGTCTCTTCAATCCAATCACGGAATACTTTGCTATCCGGTCGAACCAGTGCCTGCCTCGGTGCGGTTGGTGTCAGACAATGGCTATTATGAAATATTGGAATGGCGATACTGTTTGTGCGAGAATCTCAACTCAAGGATAGGGAAATTGCTCCATCCAATTCCACTCTCCTCCTGCACGATGTTGCTCCACTGCCGGACAACAAAGGAAATCGAACACTTTGATGAAATCTCGTCTTCTTCGCTACTTCCTCCTCCTCTCTTTTAGCCTCATTACACTGTTGGGATGAATCTGATTGGAGCAAATTATTGGAAAGTGCACCAAACCTCAACGGGCGAGAGGAGACGAGAAAAGTTGGGAACGAGTGACTAATAAGTGACTTGAACCAATTTTGACACCACTTAAACTCCACTTTGAACAAAAGTCGCTTGATTCACTTATTACGTTCTGGCACGGAACCGGAGCCTCCTCGTCTGCCTACACGCGAGGAACATGGAGTGACGGGAAGAATGGAGGAAAATGTGGACACGGGGATGCCAACAAAATTTGACGATTTGACGGCAGTGTCGACGTATGTACGACAAGATCCCTCACTTTGTTTCCTGATTATTCTTGGAAGAAAATGTGTTGATGGAATTGTTGCTGGTGGTTGGATGCTAGTGTGGGCATGTGGCGAATGGTTGCGTGATCTGGTAAGAGTACAGAGCTGACCTAAATCTTTAAAATGTCACTTGGTTAATACTTCTTTTGCAGATGCGATGGCGAGGCTGTTGCGAAGCAATCCAATTTTCCAACTGTTCGTTTCACTCTCGTGGTTGTGTTACACGAATTTTACAACTCTCCGAATTTCCATGCGATGCGGCGAGTTCACCGAAGAACGGTTGGCCTTCTGGGGTCTGGTTTGGTTAGCAAAGTGAATCTGAAAGAGATTAACAGATAATTCAATTAGCTCCTTGTTGTACTCGGCCCAACGTTTCAACACCACCACTACAAAACTCTGCCAAGCGATGTTGCAGAGATTTGCTCGAGTATTTGGCCATCGACAAGACCAGTGCAGTACACACGGATGATAATAATTGTGATTTGACCCACACACAACTGCTCCGTTTTACGGGCGGGTGGCGACAACGACGACGACGACGACACTAAATATATTTATTTCCCCGGCAATATGCGGTTTTCAGGTCCTGCACATTATTGCCCATCCTTGAAGTAGCGAGCACTAATCCTGAGTGGTAGTCCATGAGACAACAACTCTTCTCGTTAGTTGTGCATGTACTACAAATTTAATTAGCTCACCACCCTTCATGTCATAAAGATGCTAATACGTACCTCGCCAAAATTGACTTGAACCAAATTTTGCCCTACTCGCCTCCACTACAAACCGACTAAACTCGAGTTCTCTGCATGCATGGGTTTTATGTAAAATAATGACGTGAGGTGATGATTATTACTGCCAATACATGCATATGTACATTCGTTCGTGCATATGTATACGTACATGCCAGTCAGTCAATAATACCTTTTCTGCTGCTTTGGATTGAATTGTGTTAATAATAAGAATGAAAGGAATACATCTGTGTCAGCAGCACTCATGACATGCTCGTCAACTCTTGTGTGCCGCATATTGTTTAGCATTTGCTAATCACACACAAATCGGAAACATGTGCATACTTCTGCTGAGCCGAGTTCTGTTCCTGTGGTTTTAAAACTGATCTGGATAATAACGACGTCTCGTCATCTTTCGTGGATAAACGCCGTGTAATCCTTTGATGGGACTCGTGTGAAATTAAATAGGCACCAAACCAACCACCCACACGATCCATATATTTATAATCTTTGCATAAATATATACATAATAAGCACCGACGGATAGTTAATATTCAAAATATTATTTGTGCCATGCATTTTGTCCAGAGTGCAAATTAGTCGACAATTGATCTTATATGAATTGAATCGTCTCTTTAAGTCGAGTACAACAACAACTACGAACAGGCACCATTTTGGGGAAGTGAATGATTACACGAAAAGGTAAAAAAAGTGTGGAGCTCAGGACGGCGTTAATTCCACCTCGCAATTCGCTTTCTCCAGACAAGAAACTGTAGAAGAAATCGAAAAAGCTTTCTCTTTGACTTTGAGTTTTAGCTGCCATTCGATATTTATTTCATCCTTTCCAAATTCAGCCAGCCGTTCTTTTATCTCTCCCATTCACGTCACATTTCGTTTTCCACCTCTCCAACATTTCTGCTCACACTTTGCAGGGAAAAAGTGTGTGCGGAGAAAGTGGAGAAAGATTTTCATGCATTTTTATGTCGTGATTTATCATTTCTAGAACAAATGTCCAGTAGAAAGTAGTACATTTACGTGGACAGAAGTGGGTGTTGGAACTAATCGTGAGGTTTCTATACTGCATTATTGCTCAGAATTTGGTGGTGCTGCTGCAAACTGACGTTCCTCCTCACTCACTGAATAATTTATTTTATTCCTACTTAAATCCAATCCTTTGGCTGTGCTCCTTCTTCACTTTATATTTTACAAATATGTTCTCATCTCGTGTGTCATAAGATGAAAGCCGGGAGATATTTGAGCCGGGCAAACAATTTGTGCAGCCTCTTCTGCTGGCCGTCCCTCCTCCTCCCTCTCGTTGGATGAATGGATGGATGGATGTGCTTTATTACCTTTCACCTCTCTAAATTCATTTGATGTCAAATTCGATTAATTTCTGCTCTGAATAGTTCTGGCAGTGTCTTTTCTGCTGCTTCACTCACCCTGTTAAATTAAATTCAGTCGACATTTTAATTTATGTGATAGACACCACACCAATGTCGCCCTGGTCGTGGTGGTGGCGACGGTGGTGGCGCGTAGGTAACGAGGAAAACCTTGATTCCTCTGTTTATACGACGACTCGGCCATAAAGTAAGTAGCACGAAGGTCGACACTGTATGTGGTCTGCCAATAATACTGGAAACCGCTCATTGCATTGCCCCCACCCGGCAGTGGGAGCCATATGGGAGCCCCTCCCATGTGTCTCATCTCTTCCTCTGATGTGGCAATGATCAAAGGAAATGTTATTGAAAGAGACAACGCAGAACAAAGTTTTTTGAGCTCTCTTCTGGTCTCTCTCTCTCTCGCCGAGTGCGGACTTGCCGATGGTATTTCACATCTTGGGCATCCACCATACAAATCATATCGATATCTCCGCAGGATATCTCTCTATCAGCCAAATAGAGTCAAGGGCTGGACCGTACTTTCACTGGTTACATATAATTTCATCGCAAATGGAATGATGTGGTAGGAAAGTGATTTTATCTGGACTCTCCAGCCAATTTTTTTGCAGAGAATTGGATAGGAATTGAACATATGTAGTTATATAGCGTCCATTCATCTTGGATCATGTGTTCTCTGCCCCAAAATTTTAGAATTTGATGAGAAATTCTGAGGAAACTCTTCAAGTACAGAGACACATACAAGTACATAGGAGAGAAAGAAGACTATACAGCATAGGGTTGAATCTATATATAGCCAAAAATACTTGCCGTTGAACACAAGTAGCATTCATGCGTTAAATAATCGTTCAGCGGAGCAGCACAAATCCAGGGACTCACGAAACGAGGCGATTGGAACTCTCTCCGTGAAGCCCGTGAATGTGGAAATCATCATCATGTGGAAAATTAACGAAAATGAATTTACTTTGGGCTGGAACCGGAGCGATACTGAAATACATCACAGACTTGGCATTTTAAGTACGTACGTACTAAACTCCGCGAGAACAATACAGCTTTAAAAGCTATTTGTTCCTTGTATTTAGTTTCATAATTATTTATTGCGTATAATCGGGAGAAATGAAATGGCAAGTTGAAATGGTAAGTTGCTGGCTGACTGCACTGCTAAATTTGGAACGACTAAACTTGTGTCGACATATGACACATGGGTCACTCTGATTAAAATTGAATCGAGGGCAGACCAACTTGGCTGAGTGAATTCGCGATAAGTTGACTTTTGACTTCTTTCTTTCCTACTGAATTTATTTCCTCACAACTCCATCCGTCACTGCTTCGAGATGCTGCTGGCTTTCACTTTCAGCCACTTTTATTTCCACTCTCTCTCTCTTTTTCTCTCTCTCTCTGCCTGTCATGCGAATAGCAGTTTCTCCGAATTATTAATCTCTTCACCCTTTGCAAAGATAAATGGCTTTTATTTTATGGAAAATATGTGCTGCTATTTAATTTAACTGCTTCCTGTGCATCCACACTGCGTGTACGCAGTAGTTTATCTATTTAGCGCAAGTGTGACTATGAGTGAATGACCTCGTGACCTGCCCGTTTATTTAGTAAATCAAGGATAAAAAACCACCTTGGACGATGATGTCAATCGGAACGAATTGAATGCGGTGGTAACGTTCCAGTTGACCGTCATGTGTTGGCGAATGCTGAGACCCACCAATTTAATGTTTTCTCAGAAAAGAGGTCTGGGAATTGAGGTAATGTGCTGGCTCTTATTCTTGACGTGCTTATATAAATGTAGTGCTTTTGATGTGGGACTAAACACTTGACGGTGGATGTGGATATGTCTCCGAAAATGGTCACTGCTTGCTACCAATATTGCCTCCTGCTCAAAACTTGCTCCAGTCATCACATATTTTTCTCCCCGAAGAGAGAAAGTGCTACTCAAGTCGTCGAGACTGATGTTGTGGTTACACCAACACTTTGATGTTACGAGAGCTCGACAATACTCAACTTTCGACAACTTTCGCCAAATACACACGTAAGGCTCAGAACGGAACGTTGCAAAATATGTAGCTGCGTGCAAAGGAGACCGTGTTTGTTTCTGGTGGAAAATTGAAGGAGCACTTATTTCAAACAACCCCAGCAGCAGCTAGTTTGCATAAATAAATTAACTTTATGGAGAAACGGTTCACAATTTGAAGGCATTTAATAAATTTTACTGACGGGAAAATAATTAAGTTAAATGTTAAAAACAACCTTCGAGACGGAGTTATTTAGTCGTTAAAATGCAAATATTGAATACGTCTTGGGTTTGGAAATGCTATAAATTAGTAATTTATGTAAATTAGTAGTCTTAGTTAATTTAATTAGCACGTGAGTGGGCAGTGTATCTTGAAAATGGGCAGGACTCAATGTCACTCAGTCGTAAAATATGGACAGAAAATTGAGAAACTCGTCCCACAGTCATCATCGTCACTTGTGTCCAACTTTTCCAAACACACATTTTTTACTTACTGTCATCAAAGTAAACGACCATTTCCTTCCAGAACAAGACATGTGCCCTCGTTTTTTCTCTCTTCCTTAACCATGACAGACATACGTGTATAACGCTGTATAGACAAACTTTATAGGTTTTAGGAGGAAAATTGTTTCGTAACCGTAACCCTTTACTTGGCAATAAAGGTTAGACAGCAAAAGGAAATAGGTACGCAGGTAGTCAGCCATCATAATATAATACTGCTTCTCCATGAAAGAAACCAAAAAATCAGGCTGGTTTCCTGAAAAACTATACATCTCGAAATGATGATGCAACCACGTATGTACATAGCGTGAGTGGAGCTGGGTCAGTAATGATTCTCCCATATTTCGAGAGCAGCCGAAACTATGGTTTACAGTTGATGGTCTTTTAATGGAGGAAATTTTGGACGCGGATAACCCAACTTTTTGTTGCTTTCCTCTTCCGGAGTCCCAATTTTGCTCGCTTTCTCTTGGTTGGCCAACTCACATTTCATCCAAACAAAGGAAACATACATAGTTCGCCACCAGCAGCTCTGCACAAACCAAGCCACACACACACAACTACAAACAACTCCTTCCACCACATTATATAATGGAATGATGGAATTCTTGGCAAAATTGAAATGGGCGAACGAAATGGATACGGCTGCAATTTCACCAAAGGATCTCTCTCTCTCTCTCGCGTTGTAGGGGGTAAGTTGGCCAATCTGACGACGAGGATTGCCAGGGGAAAGCGCAACTTAAAATCATCGTATAGAAATATTATATCGGTTGTCAGTCAAACCAAGCGAGGAGAAAGCACAGATTTTTAATCAACGCATTCTGCACATTTGCCTCCTTGAATACTGGTCATTTCTCATTCTCAATCCAATTAAAAGTCAACCTTAATGCAACGTCCAACTCGCTCATTAGCCAACCTGCATGTCAGACAGCCGTCTACTTATCCCTTGATGGCACATTAGCACATTGTAGAAATAATTAGTTCACGTGGATGCAGGTGAGCTAATTTCGTTCGGAAAAAGAGAGAGGAAGAGTTTGTCCTTTCAATTATTCAGTGAAATTACAGGATTTGTGCATTAGCCCTTCGGCTCCTCTGCTGCTGCTGCGAAGGGTTAATCGACCGATGAGGTTTGATCACACACGTAATATCGCAGGGGATCGACCCACCGCGCTTTCACCCTCGCTTCCCTCTCACTCGCTCACTTTCCTCATTTCCAAAAATCGGGAGGAAGAAAAACAAGAAAGAATCCATCGTGCCTTCAATTTCCTCGCGTCTCTGACTCCCTCAGTCGTCGTCGTCGTCATGTTGTTTACCTTTTGTTCGCCCCTTTTTTCACAAAAATGGTGAGTGCGACTTTCTCTCCTTATTTGCAACAACAATGTTTGTTTATATGTTTGATTGTGTTGCATGTAAGGATTTGGCCATTGAGCTGAGGAGTCGTTGATGTTGACGTAGGCAATCATTTAGTACAATTTCCTGTTCGTCTGACATCAACGATTTCCTTTTTATCATACCAATTAACCAATTCCACTCTGTTCAAAAGAGATTGCTTTTAAGATTAACTTTTCATTATGCACGGTTAAGTGAGAGAGTCTTATCATACTCTGTTCACTTATTGATCGCCAAGACCAAGAACAGTCAGCTATTTGGGTCTATATATGACTTGCTCGATACGCGGTATTTGCTCCTCGCGTCGGAGGATATAGCACCTCACTTTCCCTGAACAAGTTGAGCCAATTTCCCCGAATGTATTTCCACTGGTATCAAAAATTAACGCCTTTCTTCTTCCACGAACTGCCGCCCTGCTCCCATGGGTGTTTACTCACAGAGAGAGAAAGCGACATGGTGGATGGCCAGCGAGTTTTATTGATGTCTCGCAGGATTGATTGTTCTAACCCACACATTGTCCATTTAATTGGAATTTGGACGGGGAACTCGGGGCCTTTGTGCAGACACCACGGCGTCTCCAAGAACTGGTCATCCGAATTATGACACGACCAAGTGCACAAGTTCACTCCATACAAACTGTACTGCACTCGTACTCGGCCAGTCATCAATCCCAGTGCAAATATTGTGTGAGTTCTATCCTACTTTATGTGTGTACTACATGGCACAAGCTCGCAAGGTTAGGAGTTCAATATTTTCATGTGAGCATAACAAATAACAGAATAATTGCTCCTGTCTTGACTATCCTGCATTCGTATTATTCTGTTGTCTCAGCATTCAGCACTTTTGATGACGCGGTGAGAAAGCGCCGCCGCAACTGTGTGTTAACTATTCAAAGGAAAATGATACTAGAGCGATAAGAATAATGCTGACAACGATAATGAATGATGAATGATGTAACTGGCATTGTCGCTGCCTCTCCATTGTCGCCCCTGCTTCAGACCATCTCCGTATATTTCTTGTGACGCAGACCGCATGGGAACGACGCCACATGTTCCCGTGCAAAGGAATGCACCGACCAGAAAGAGATGGTCGCTAACTGTGCACTCAATTATTACTGCTCTAACCTACCTCTCATTTATTGGATGTTTTTACTTTGCTCGCTCATTACGGTTGGAAGGATTAGACTCGCTGGCTGGCTGGCTGGTCTCGCTTGCATCGCATCTGATAGCAAAGTTAAGCGGATGATGCATTCAAGTATGAAGCCAAATTAAACTAGATTAGAGGAGAAGTTGAGTTGTTTGTGTGCGTGTTTTTTGGAGAAGGTGGAAAGTTTGTGAAGTCTCGTTTTGTCTTCTTCCTCCTCGCTTAGGTATGTACGTTGATCTGTCAGAGTCACTTGGGTGGGTTCGTTGCTTGGTTAGCTATTAATAATGGAGCGCGGATGAGTCTCCTGATGGGAAAGGATAATGAGGGCAATGCCGCTCGTGGTTAGTTCGTGCTTCCTTCTCCCTTCTTCCTAATGGTGGAGAGACTCATATTTGCATAGTTTAGAGTTCTGCATACTTTCACTTTCCTCCACTCTCGCAACCACAAAGAGTTGGAAAACTAAACCATGATGGCCAAGAAGAGTTTGACTACCGCACGATTTAAGGAAACATTCACCACGTCTAATCCACCACTAAATCAGTATGAAACATATGCCATATGCATTTTTGAACGGGGTAAGAACGTACTCACCAACTCTTTTTCCGTCTCCTTGAATCTCTATCTTTTTGACGTCCTGCGAGGAGGAAGAACTTTGTCGTGGCTCAACTTTTCTAAGTGAATGTGGGTGGTGTCAGCAAGAACAAGAAGTGTGCGCATTTACCAGAGACAACTGATACAACCACCACCACAAAACTTTCCTGTGAAATTCGAGACTTTCACCCGATCTAGACTCACTAAATGATCCACTTAATATCCGTGAAGAGAAAGTATTTATATTTCTAGACTAGTGGTCGTGATGATGGAATGTGTATATTTTGCTATCAAGAATCCACTCGCTACGACGACGACGCGACCCAAACCACAACAACAGTTTGTTGAGCAAGGAATGGACACACACTTTTTTCTTCCTGGTAAAACAAAGTGTCGACAGAGTAACTACTTATTTACGCCCTGGAATGAAGTATGCCACGCGTCCTCACAATCCAACATTCACTCTGGTGCTCTGAATCAATCAATTTCCCAAGAGCAACATATGTCACCACAGCACACTTGTTCCGCTCCAAGAACTTTGTCACTTTTATGCAACCCTGTGTCCCGATACAGATTTCTTTTGAAACGGGTGGTAAATTCTGACGATAAAAGTTGCGTCGGTGAAGCTCAGGCTGCGGAGTGAGTGAGCCTGGTGGAGAGACTGAAGATTTGATCAGGAGAAGGAGAATATATTTAATAATGTGGAGGAGGGAGACGTAGAAGGTGAGATTGTCGTCGCTATGTGTTCCCTGAAAAAGGAGAGGAGGCGAGAGAGTCGTGGCGGAGGTGGTTGGTATTTGGGTGGTCTCGTGAGATAAGAAGAGACGTCGTGGATTTTGGTGAAAGTGGGAGCGCGGGCAGGAGTCTTGGTCGGTCGGATGGGATCTGGCAGCAGCAGAAGCTGTGTCGGTGAGGTCCTCGATTCTCCTGCTGCTCCTGCTGCTTCTGTGATGAGAAAGTGGGAGAGAAAGCGAGAGGGAAAGTCTCCCACCACCGATGCGATGCCCTCCACCACCACCGGATGGGAAATGAGTACGCTGAGGGAGCTCAGACTGCTTTCACTCTTCACTGCTTCCCTGGCCGAGGCCTGGACGGGGAGGCATGAGGCAGGGTGCTTCACACACGGTGTCACCCATCCCTCTTCTCCACAGGAATTTATCACGCCATTCCATATTTCTTCCGCCACCTCGCAAGGTGAACAATGTGAGGAACGTGCTACGTAATGTGATCACTCAATCGCTGTAATTGGGTTTCATGCGACTTCACCCTTCTGGGTTAAGCAGTTCAGTAATGGCTCGAGAAGGTGACTCTCAAACGTGAATGCCCGTCACCTTACTCCGTTTCCGGGACAGCATCGTCGTCGTACTCGACCCTGCGATAATGCCACTTGAAATTCCAAGAGGAGCGACTTTTTCTCGTGATGGGATCTCGGGCTGAACTTTTTCCTCTTTGTTCATAATGTTATTTGTCGTCCTTGTTCCATCCATCCCAAATTTCGTTATGGTTCCGAGAGAAAATTAAGTTATGCGTGAATGTGAAAGGTGTTTTCTCAGAGTCGTGTCATGTGGTTCTTACCCACGGCCTACGAATGGGACGTTTTTCCTCTCCTCTCACATATTTATAGAGGGTTCATAGATACGTTCTTGGATAGAATACGTTATTATGATTACTTACAGGTACATACACTTTAACCTAACGTGGCGTCGTCCTTGCATGTGTACCCTCATTGATATGTAAGTGTATTTACTTACACTGTGCCTCACAGTTGACAGTCCTATGCAATGGGCAGGTACGTGGATAGATTATACATCGCCGCGCTTCTCTAGAGATTCGGGGATTTCGTGGAGCAGCAGCGTTATTTGGTGGTTCAGATGAATGGGGATTAGCCCTTCTTCCTCCAGCTTTGAACTCCTCGCATGTGGATTTATGCATGTGTATGGCTTAACCCTTCTTCACATCTCATCCTGTAACAAAAGTCTCCAAGAATTGCCTTCCGTCGTGTTTTCCACTTTCCATAATTTCATTCCCAAGCAAAGTACGTAACAGTTTTTCGTGCGTTGGAGACGACACGAAATATAAAACATTAAGAGCGGCACAATTACCAGTGACGAAGAAGTTTTGCCAACAAGACTTTTCTCTCGTGGTCTTCGTGGCGTGCTCCACCGTCTTGGTCAAGAGTTCGAGTGGTGTGTGGGCAAAAAATGAAGAAGGAGGTGTTCCATATCCAGCCTCTCACTTTCCCAACAGTCGTCGTATATTGGATACTTTTTTCCTCCGTCTACAGCAGCAGGGCTTCACCGATGCTCGGGAGTGATGATTAGATGAGCAAAATGTATGTTTTTGTGCAGCTCTCTACCTCATTATTCATCTTTTTGCCTGGTGTACAAAAAACGTCGGAAGAAAGCACATCGAGGAGGGTGCAGCACTGACGAATGTGAAGTGGTTGAATGAATGAGGGCATTTCTGCCAGCCTCCAAATTTCCACTCTGATTCATTTCTTTTAATAAAACCGAATTGAACTTGAAGTACAAGTTTTCTCCTTGCTTCAAGAAAATCGAAATATGCGATGTCTGAGTCACACTTGCTAGTTTGTGGATCGGCGCACCACTGGTTCGCAAAATATGCGCACCGAACCACACCGCGAACCACACCCGGTGTGGATCGCGGTGTGGTGCGCTGGGTTTTCGACTTTGGCTGGTGTGGTTCGCGGTGTGGTGCACTGGGTTTTAGGCTTTTGCTGGTGTGGTTCGCGGTGTGGTGCGCTGGTTCGTAGCTGAGGTTCGCGGTGTGGTGCGCTGGCTCGGAGGTGCGATTCGTTATTGTTAATCGCAAATGAACCTTTAAACCTTTGGCACCATTTTAAGCTCTGGTAAAAACTTGGCTCAAGAATGATTCAGTGTTTCGTTTTGGACGTTTTTTTTACTTGCAGTGTCCAAAATTGTCCAATAATAAGACAATTTGCCTATTTGCTACAGCTTCTGTATTCATGCCGTTTTGGTAAATGCATTTTCAGATATAATGTCCTTTCAATTTTGGGAAATGTAATTCCCAATACCACGAAATTTGAGGATAGCCTTTTACTAAATATGTGGTATTATATACGAACACATGCAAACAAATATATCTTACGCATATATCTTGAGAAGTCAATCATAAATTCTCTAAATCGTGCCGTGTCATACTGTGTATACATAATATGCTCAAACTGAACAGGAATAGCATCTTCCAATAAATAATCCAGCAATACATTTTGGAGCTCCGAACTCTGAGGTCCAAAAGTGGTTAAAACCATGTTTGGACTGCTATTTTGGCCGGTAGTTACAACCACCACGAAACACTGGAATAATTATAAAAATATATTTACTATACAAAATAATAAAATGTTCCATTCTGAATTGATAAAACTGGTGAAAATGTGAAAATGTAGAATTTTAATAATTATGTATGGGGAAAGTTTTTTACAAGTCACAGTATTGTTTAAACATAACATGTGTGTTTGTCGTATCTGTCGTATCACCATTGGTTCGCAAAAAATGCGCACCGAACCACACCGCGAGCCACACCCGTGTGGATCGCGGTGTGGTGCGCTGGGTTTTAGGCTTTTGCTGGTGTGGTTCGCGGTGTGGTGCGCTAAGTTTAAGACTTGGCTGGTGTGGTTCGCGGTGTGGTGCGCTAAGTTTCCGACTTGGCCGGTGTGGTTCGCGGTGTGGTGCGCTGACCCAAACTAGCAAGTCTGTCTGAGTTGGAGGGTTTTGGGAGGTGGAGTGTGATGGTGGTAAAGAGATCGAATGATGCAAAAGCTGCCAATTTCACCTCCTCCAGTCATTCGATAGCTGGATCAATGATCATTAAGCAAACCGCGTATAAATGCCGCGATCGTGTGATCGAATCCGCATGCACATCTTTCCATACGGCATGTACCGCTCTTTACCGCAAAACCGCGTCGTTCTCACTCCTTGAATCGGCTGTGTGTGATCTCTCTCTGGCCAACTTGGAGATGACGGCCCCACGAGAGTGTTACTGTTATTGCTGTTCAGGTTCAGTGCAGCAGGACAAAAATCAGCTCCCGTTCCGCCCGGTTTTAGGAGTGGAAGACAGGTGTGTTTATTTTATGGAGCTCACACACAACCCACGCTGCTGGTCTGCCTGATGGGATGTGAACCCATCACATTGCATTAGAGTGGTCCGGACAGACGAGGCGTGTCGTGGATAGAAAAGCTTTTACTCTTCCATCAACCAGTACGTAGTCTCACTCCTCGTTTACCATAGTAGTCAACGGCCTTTTGCTGGGATTTAAATCCACATCCTCCTCGCTTTCTCTCGCTCCGAGGTAGTTCTAGTCCTAGGTGATTTTCACAAGTTGGACAACTACTTACTTTTGCGTGAGGAAAGTGGAGTGGAGTGAGTTTCACTCATTAATGGAGCTCTTGGGCGAAATTCAATTTCATTTTGCGACCTTGGGATTTATTGAGTAGGATTTATTCAAGGGGTGAGGATGACACCATTTGTCGGATTTTAGATATTGTGAAACCCTTCGCCTCCGACGTACATCGTATGCACGCCGTTAAAGAATAATATTCCAGAGTAAATATTGACAGTTGTTCATTCAATGGAGAGAATAGTAAATGAGATTGAAAAAAAATGCTGTAGGCTTGGATTGCGCAATATGTTAGTTGTGTGTACACATTTCCGTATGCGAACTGCTGAAGTACAATATACTTTGCAAGGAAACGCAAAATTAGGATTATCTCTGGATTTTCACCAAGTTTGAATGTACATGCGCTTGTGTTGGTAAAACTTGAGATTAGAGACTTATTTCTTTTTACTATCTGTCTGACGTCGAAGTGATCATATAATTTGAGAGAAATTTTATTGTCTGGTACGACCATTCCTTCCGACGGATTGAATCTTGCACGACTACATATTGTTGCACAAAGTCATCTTTTGAATAATAATAATAATGTAGCTTTGCGAAACGAAAGTTTTAATGCGTAGCCATCCATTACAGAAGAGTTTAATTAGTTTCTCTTCTATGGCAAACTTATTGTTCGTTCGTGGTGGTACATTTTGGGAGAAAGTTGTGGGTTGTGGAGCAGAAGTACGTTCGTACGTATCGTGGCAGAGATTGCATGAGTGCCGTAGGTGGTAGTAGTCAACTATCAAACTGCGACATGGTTCACCTGCAAATGTGGAGGGGGACAGGAGAAGGAGGAAGCAAAAGCCATTTCGAATCCATCCTCGAGTAATGTCTTCTCGTTGTGTGTGTTAGGCAGTCGTTTTGTACGTAATATTTGCTTTTGTTACTCCTCATTTTATGTCTCTTAACCTCCAACTAAATCAAATCGAATGCTCCGAAACACAACAAAGATACAGAAAACGATGGACATAAAAGCTTATCAGTTTTATTAAGTTGTACCAAACTTTACAGCTTCTCTCTTATTTATGTATGCGCTTAAAACCCCAATATTTTACTTTTCTACTTTACTGCTCCCTGTTAGGAATGTCTTATCGTGGTTTGATTTTTTACCAGCTCACTCTTTCCACCAGCAAATGATGATGATTTAGATTAATGTCCTTATATTTAAATAATGACGACAAGAATTCATCACAAGGACAAATATATTATTCAAATTTATGTAATGCAGAACTTCTGCGCATCACATAATTTGTTCATCGACAGAATGGGAACGGTTTGATTAAGACGACGCACAAGAATAATAAAACATCCACCTGAACAAATTCGACAGACTTAAATTCCATTGGGCATTGTTTATACTTTCTCCTCTAATAAGAAATCAAATTTCACTCCACTTTCCCCGTTCGTCTGCTGCTGCTGCTGCTCCCAGTGTTTCTGCTGTTTAAAAACACCTGCACAAAATTAGTGCATAAAAATGTTTTTATGCGTTTAATAACACCCACCAAAAATCCGGAAAAGTGCACAAAATGCACAAAAATGCATAAAAATAATTTAACTGATTACAATGCAATAAAGCTGAATGTTTAAGATATTGGACGAGTGCTAAGCTATGTTACGATGTTTTTCAACAATATTAGCAATGTCAAGCCATTTTCTAATATTTAGAATTTACAAATATTTTTCGTAATTTCCGACTTGATAAAATTTTCATTGTTAGAAAATGGCAATGCTTAATTATTGTTGAGCGTATATAAAAGTCAAATATGAAATTAGCGGCATCCTGCCTCCATATTCATTTTTATGCATTTTTATGCATTTTTGTGCATTTTTGTGCATTTTATGCATTTTTGTGCATTTTATGCACTATGCATGCATAAAAATAATTTTGTGCGCACAAAAAGAAACACTGGCTGCTCCTTCGCCGACATGACACAATCGATAAAGACTTGGCAGCGAGGGAACGCCGATCAAATCCAGTCTCACTTCAATACTGTGCACCGTCTCATGTTCTCATCCTTTAAGACAACTCGGTAAACCTAAACGGCCACTGTTGAGCAAACGGTGAAAGCAAGTACACAAACAAACAAATAAATATCAAGGACTGACTGATGGGAGAAATCCGTTGTTGAATTCTGACACTGCACACGTCTCTTGATGATTTTTGCATAGTGGGCAAAAAAACGAGAGTTGAGTGGGTGAAAAAGGGTTGAAAGATGGTTATTTTTTTCAGCACTATGCATGTTGTCGGATATGCGAGACAAGTTGTTGTGCAATGAGGAGCGGAGAACGAGGTTCACAATTGACAGGTGAACGGATTGATATCGATTTCCTGTCGCGGTATAACTCTCTGATTTCACTTTCAATTTCCAAAAAAAGCTTCTGGGAATTGCACACACACACATAAACGTCCTTACTTACTTATGGGGCTCGTAATCGCAGACTTGGAGTGAAAGAGCTCCATTTTGAAATATAATGATATGGTGCAACCTACAGACTATGGCGACACTTCTCTCTCTCTCTTTCTCTTATTGACAGCATGTCACACAAAAGGACAATTTTTCCATAACGTTGTGTACACAAAGGAAAATTCCATCATATCTGGCGTACGAATCTTTCCTGATTTTCTACTTCCGCCACCAAATTCTTTTTATCACAATCATTCCTCTTCCTCCGTTCGTCCTGCTCAGCGATGCATCTACAGAAATCCATTCACCTTTTTCCTTGACTAACGATGATGATGGATTTTCCCGTCCCCGTTTTTTTCTCAGAGCGAGAGCAAAACAAGCGATGACTGATTCCAAACTCTCATTTTTGCACTCTATCAAAATCAATAAGAGACACGCTTCGAAATTAGTCGGCGAATATTAAACAAATGCAGACGCCGCGACCGTGCACGAGAGACAACGTCGTAGATGTGATGATGAGCTGGATTTAGACATCAAACTGCGTCAGTTTCATCTTTCAGTGCTGTCACTTCAAACACATTCCAGCCAGTTGTTGACGGAGATAAATCGCGTCATCATCCAGGACCAGATACATTTATTTATTACAGCCGTACCAATAAATAAGCTACATCAAAGCATAATTGCTTCACAATGAGGGGAAAGAAGTACTAAAAATGTTTCCAAGTGAGACGGAGCAGAGCCAATCTGATTGATGTGAGATTGGCTCAATGCGACGAAAATATTTCAATATTCCAATTATCACAAATAGTTTTCAAACATCAAAAACTGACTAATTGTCCTCCATTTGTATGACATTTAGGAAATATGCATATCTTTAGGATTGAAAATGTACACGTAGGCATCAAAATGACATCGAAATGAATCGAGTTACTTATTTTCAGCTAGAATATGTAGCTCGAAAGCTGAAGAATGAGTAATGGTCTGATCGCCTGCATTAGTTGGAAATTGGGGATCAAATGTCGCATTGAGTGGAAAACCTGTCTCAATGATGACGACGATATCAGTTGCAGGTCTCCTGCTATTATTATTCCAGAGTTTAATAACACTTCAAATTTGGAGGTATTGAGCGGAGAAAAGAAAGTCGAAAGGAAAGCCGTCCTTCCCAATTTCACTTTTCAACTCGTTAGAGAGAGATTTTGCCTTCTCCAGGCGTCCACGTAACCGAGGCGACCTGGCCTGAAAATGGATCACTCCTGACTACATGATCGAACGGGAAAGTATCATTCTCCTCCAAAAGTAAGAAAATATCCAGCAGACGACTATTCACAAAGTCAAACATGAATTTGAACTGATGAGCGTTCTTCACTGCTGTACATCATTACAGGTGCACAAATCGAGCCACTCTGAGCCAGGAACGGAGAACCCATCTCTTTCTCTCCCTTCCCTCACCAGTCACAGGATAGAAGATGTTCACTAACAAACGAATGGGGAAATGGGAGCAAGAAGAGTCGCAAAAAATGGTTACACAAGAAGAAGCACTTTATTTCCACCACGTTTAATTTATAACATCAAAGTGAAGGCAGAAGAAGGAGAGATACTTTTTTCAGCAGCATCCGACCACACTTTGTGCAGAGAGGAGGATGGAGAAAGCTTATTACTGCACGAGGACGAGGAGGAGGACGAGAGGGGCGAGAAAGAGCAGTGGGCACTAACTAATACGGAATTAGGCTGATACAGAGAAAGCTATGAACAATTACGCTGGCTGGCACACCTCCTTTAAGGACTTTTCCATAAACTTTCTCCTGACTCATCGCCACCATCACGGCGTTATTCTTCTGTCGACACGAGGTAAATCTTGATCCTTTCACTGCTCAGAGAGCTGAATGGGCAGTTTGGCCTGTGAGAAAATAATTTAACTGTATGGAGGACGAAGACGAAGAGCGGGTTGGGCTGAGGAGAATTCCGTCTCAAGTTTTCTATACAAATCTCCTGGAATCGGAGGAACGGAATCTCCACATCTGTCCGGACTATTAGCTGAAAATGAGTTGGATAATAGGATTAATGCTCAACACAAGAGGAGGAGGGGGGCAAAAACTAAGCATTTTCCACGGTGAAAGCATAACTAAGCTGAGCTTGAACAGCTTATGAGCTGGCTGAAGAACAATTCATCAGCTCCAGATGGCAAAACGTTTACTTTACGCAGACAATGCACGCAAGGAGGCAACGACGTAGCAAAGTCCGATAAGAATATCCTTCACGACTTTCTCCCATCCACACAGATATTTACTCATGCACATACATGGAATATACGTATTTTATTTATATTCATACGGCCAAGTCGTCGGTTTGCCAATAACCAATGTAATTATACCACATAATAATGGTACATAATGATTTACGATGCTGCAATGCATGTTTTTATCACCCTGAACCATCAATCTCTGAAAAAGTGAGACGTTGAATTACTAAAGCAATGGGGTTACTGGCTAGAACTGAGGTATGCAAATAGGCAAGTTGACGTGGAAATGGGTGAAAGACAGCGAGTACGAGCTCTCTGTAATAGCGAGATGGTTCATATTTACATATATGCAAGTAAGCACAAGCACGTAGGCACAAAGTTCATACGATGCATAGATGTCTCATAGTTTTTCCTTATCCTGCGGCCCGGAGTATGTGGCAATGTCATTATTTATTATTATGTAACAAACCTCGCATGCTTTTGTACGTCCGTTCCTTGCACAATAGCTTGTTATCAATCTTGATACATACATACATGAATAGGGATACACATTTTCGAAAACATGATGGATGGAAGATTGCGTTTTTCGCCGTTGTCTTGTTTTCACGATCAGGCAACAATTTGTAATTTCGCTTCCTTTTCTCACAATAATAACGTAAAATTCTCGAGTGCTCGTAGCAGGGAAAAAGCTCCTTTCGCTCAGCTACTAACCGGAAGAAGCCACTAAAGTCTTGACTCGAGCGACTCGAGGAGACTCCTCTTCTTCTTAATCCAGACAACGTAGACTCACAAAAGTCAGATTTTATACTTTCTTCTTGTCTAAAAAATGTAGACAAATGGTGTAATCATCATCACACTTCTGCTTCTATGTATACTTACTCGTTCCATACAATCCAACTATTGGAATAAAATCCAAAGACGCTGTACTTTTGTAAGAGTTTTTTTCAGTTCATCTTTACTTTCTTTACTCTCTTGTCTGCCTGCTCCTCATTCTCAGTCATTGGAGAAAGGTACAAAGTTTAATGAACCAAGCTCGCCTGCATAGACGTACAGTGTCGGACAGATGTCTACGTCCACATAGTCGCGTCAATTTCATTTTCAAATTGTCACTGAACTACTGAACCAATTTTCATCATTGATATATCTAATTCTCACAAATTTAACGTAATTTCATAAAACATATGAGTTATTTCTGAAAATTCTGGGAAAACTGAGAATCATAGTGCAGAGCGAGAGAGGATGAAATTTGAGCGGACAAAAGTCTACGTCCACTTCACTTTAATTGTCAACAACAAAAATCTCTCCAATTTATAAAATCAGGTAATTTAATAAATCTATCAATAACATATGCCGCATTAATTTTTAAATAATTTTCTTCCAGAAAAATATGATGGCGTCGACACGCAAGGAAATTCCTATCGCTATTCGAGATCTTGTCATTCAGGACTGGAAGGGTGGACAAAAAGGGGGGCTGTCGCAGAGACAAATAGGGACCAAGTATAAATTAGCAAGGACAACCATCCAGACAATCATTAAGAACTTTAGAGCTAATGGTTCAGTCCAAAACAAGGTCAGAAGTGGTCGAAAACCGATTTTGGCTCACCGAGAAGTACGCCACGTGCTCAACAAAGTCAACGTTAGACCCTCACTTAGTGCTCCAAAGCTATCGAGATCAAGGAGATGTTCGACAAACAAGTTAGTCCTAGGACCATCCAAAGAACTGAACAAGGGAAATTTGAAATCCCACAGAGCAGTCCGGAAGCCTCTTATTGTACCGAGGAATGCAACCAAACGAGTGAAGTTTGCCAGAGACCACATTTCCAAGCCACAAACATTCTGGGACAGTATTTTATGGACTGACGAGTCAAAGTTCAATGTCTTTGGGTCAGATGGGCGTCGTAGAGTGTGGAGATATCCAAAAGAAGCATTGAATCCAAAAAATCTCAACCCCACAGTTAAGCACGGCGGCGGGTCGGTAATGGTGTGGGGATGCATGGCTTCAAGTGGGGCAGGAAAAATGGAATTTGTTGACGGAATTATGGACCAATACAAGTACCAGGGAATACTTGACCGTAATATCCAGGAATCTGTTCGAAAACTTGGACTTGGACGACGATTTGTCTTCCAACAAGACAACGATCCGAAACACTCTGCCAAGTCCACCATGGAATACTTCAAGAAAAAAAAATTTCGAAGCTAGAATGGCCTCCCCAATCTCCAGACTTGAATCCCATTGAGCATCTGTGGGACCACATTGAAAGAGAAATAAGAAAACAATCTTTTTCAGGAATTCCGGGCCTAAAATCCAGAATTCTTGAAGTTTGGGAAACCATTTCTGAAGATGTGACCAAGAATTTGGTAAACTCTATGACTCGACGCCTTGAATCCGTCCTTAAAGCGAACGGAGGCCCAACCAAATATTAAAAATTAATTGTTATAACATTCCTTATAAATTACAGTTTTTTTTGTATGTTTTCTCTGACTGGACGTTGACTTTTGTCCATCCAATTGTTTTCATTTTGAATTAAAATACATCTCTGGCCTAAAATAAATTTTTTAGCGGAAAACTAATAATGTGCTATGAAATTACGTTAAATTTGTGAGAATTTGATATATCAATGATGAAAATTGGTTCAGTAGTTCAGTGACAATTTGAAAATGAAATTGACGCGACTATGTGGACGTAGACATCTGTCCGACACTGTATATGCATACATACATATCTGCGTATGTACTTAAGTAAAACTTTGCCAGAGAGAAACTGTCTGTCAACGTGGAACAAGTTTGGACGACCGAGGACCAAAGTTTAGACTTTTTCCCATCGTCGTCGTCCGGATGAGAGCATGCCAAAGTTCAGGAGAGATGAGAGCGAACGAGCAAATAAATGAATCTGAAAGACGCTGAATTCATTACTGGAAATTTTTATTTAAAAGAAAGCACAAAGCTAATAATTACGTTAAATAGTTAAACACATAGTTGAACACCGAACCAATGAGTGTGGCAGAGTGAAGTTGGATCCACGGCAGTTGCAATATTTTTCAAACCTTCAACATATAATAAGGGCAAATAGTTTAAAGAGCTATTTATATCATACAATTAAAATACTCGTCATCCTCTTCTTCGCTACTGCTATGAATAACATAATGATGCCAACGTCAAAATTACTAAAAATAAAACTGAACATGACAAAGAGCATTTGTCTCTCTGGTATTGTAATAAGTATAATTAGTAACCGGATTACTTAATTTCTGTCTCACTTGCTGGTGGGATGGTTGGCGTCATGAATTATTATATTGCTGCTTAGGCAGACACGGTAGGTAGCACACACTCAACACTACTTACTTACGTACAGAGGTTCTAAAATTATAGCAGCATCGTCAGCAGCAGCATTAACAACATCTTACTTTTAGTCGGTTAAAGGAATCGGCATAATAATTTTGTTGCGACATGTATGACATTTTTTTAAACCTTTTTGCTACACCAGTATTTCATATATCTCTGATTCAAGCACAATTCACTAGACATTTAAAAAGGTAACATTCGTTTCTAGCTTATAGATTAGTTGACATTTCTCTCGCTTCCACCATTAAACAATTGCTAGCAGGCCCAATAAAACTCCTAAACGTTAGGTAAACCTTAATTAATAGTAATTAGTTTTATCGTATTACATGCATAAACCAACTTATTTACAACAACTAATAGTCAAGCAAACAAAGCTTTGCATAGTCTTCATTTCATAATTATTTAACGCTACTAATTGTTCAATTTGGTGCCCACATAGTATGCTTTTATATCATTACGTTAGTTCATAAATGTTCCAAAACCTAATCCGTGAATACAATGCAGGTAAGAAAAGCTTCAGTGCAATATTATTATTATACATAGCCAAGTAGCAACTATGAAAATTTTGCTATTTTTAAACAAGTATGGAACTTTTCCCTTGTCGACTGTCGGGAATAAAATAATAATAATAACGATAATAATGTGAAACACGAACTTGGAATTTTTCAGTTTCGATTAGCCACTAACTGTTTTCTAGTATTTATAGTTTGTAGTAACAATTCATGTCGATACAACATTGAGGAGACAAAAAATTATCATATCATCATTATTATTGTGTATCACTGCAGTGACTGTGGGTTCAAAACAGTTGAAGGCAATTCTGCAAGTTTTGTTTTGTTGGTATTTGGCGATATATTCGCATTTGCCCTGCATGTCGTCGCACTCATTATTATTTTATTAGTATTATTGTTATTCTGACACTCACTTGCTCAGGATCCATTAATGCTTATCATGTGTGTGTTGAGTGGATTTATATCTTTGCTAACACTAATGGCAGTACAACTTTGAATATGACAAGATAAGTAAAGATATTGGAAACTTGGTGTGGTTCAAGTAGTCAAAATGTACAAGATGGGGAGTTATTATTCATAAACAGTATTACATTCGTTTCTACTAATCACTTTTCGATTTTTTTTTCAGTCACAACACCAAATCTTCTTGTCCAAACGTAGAAACATTTTATAAACGAGAGGCATACAGCGTAGATAGGAAGCGCATATCATCAAACTAAATAGAATCTACTAAATCTATTTGTTGGTTGGGCATGGTAAGCAATGTCAAAAATTGTCCAAGTAAATTTGCCCATGTTGAGGAACTGCTTTTACAGAGAATGTCTAGAAGAATTAGTTGGGAGCAGGAGGGTCAGCATGTTAATTGTAACCTGTTGTCCATATGAAAAAGTCATGAAGTCACCGTATATAGTTCATCAAAAATGAAATAGTAGAGAAATTTTAGAAACCTTATTCCATAATTAGTTGAACCTACGTATTTATGTATAGCGAACCAGATAATGCTGCTGTTGAGAAGCAGTAAAAGTGTCTTCATGTATGTTGTTGTTTTCAACCTAATAATTATGAGGAGGAGGGGGTAAGGCTAATTCTGATCCTCTTATTTTGGTGTCGTCAGTGTTAAAGCAAATCCAACTAGCCAAGTTTTCGTCTTATAAATACTTGTAACATACATAATCTAGCTTAAATTGTAGTATAAAGCCTTTCTGGTGAATTTTATTTCTTCTTCAGTGTAAAAAATCCTCTCTTCTTTGGCTCATCCTTCTTTTCCATGGAGGAGGCTGGAAGTGTCTGAGCTGTAAGCATATAAATTAAATGCATCAACAAGGGAAACTAAATTTTTCTGCTTTAAATAGTAATTGTTTACTAGATAATTTACTACGTAGGTTGTAGTTAATTAATTTACAAGGTCAACCATGGATTTTTAAGCATCAATCCATAAATTGTTCTTGTTCTAAAATGAGTTACCTCTCGATGGTCCTGCTCCAGCAGCTTCTAGGCTAACTTCCTGAATTCCTCGAACCCACAGGTTCATTTCCTCATCGTCTCGTGCTTGGAATAGGTATTCTCCTCCAGAGGATAACCTATGATTAAGTTTTTACAGATTGAGAAATAAGTTACAACGGACGTCAATAATTAGTCAATCAGTAATCAATGTATGTACTTCAGCCTGAAGACATTTTTCTTCTTGGTGTAGTCGGATGCAACTTCAACATTGCCACTGGAAAGGTCCACAGGGTTTTCACCACGGAAATACGCATCGGGTTGAGTTTTAAAGTTCTTCTGGTCTTTGCTGAAATATGATTTTCATATTCACATTGTGTTCAACAGTTTATTTTACACTATGAACTGCCAGTTTACTTACTAGAAGAGCAGAGAACCTCCCTTCAACACGGTGTAGACTGCAGACCAAGATCTGCACATAATAATTAATATTTTGTCTCACATTTCAGAATACAAAACTTTACCAACTTTCATTTTCTGACATACCTGTTGGATGCTTTCTTTGTTGTTGATTCCCACTCATGCTTTCTTATCAAGGAACCTTCAATTACACCATCTTCACTTGGACCTGGCCGTTCTATTATAATACAAAACAGCGCAACAAGGCATTAACAATAATACAACCATTTCGAAAGTGAAATTTAAAGTTTATTTAGTTTAAGAGGTATAAATAAAAAGCACGAATTATAGCAAACAGCTTTACGTGAATACGGCGAAAATAGAGGACATAAAGCGAACTTTACATGTACTAATATTCATTATTACTTGTCAAACACATTAGATTTACCAGAATCATGTCAACCCATCACCGCAAGAAATACCGTGGCCAGATGTAATAATAAAGAGTTAGCACCGCTACAAGAACTTTGTAGTACTACTGATAAAGAAATTGATGTAGCGAAACATAAACTTGTTAACAATACCTTTGTATTTCTGAATATTGGATTCGTCATCAGACGCGCTACCGCCTGGAAAGTAAATATTTGTTTACTTTTATCAGTCAGCCGGCTTTTCTCTCTCTCCACTCTCCAGTGCAAAAATATTATATTTTTAAAATTACAAAATGGATAAGTCAGACGAGAATATTAATCAGGTAAGGTCCATATTCTAATTTAGTTGTTGTTAGCGAGTTATGAAATGTTTTCTTTTGTAGGAGAATCCAGTCCCTCTCAAAAGGATCAGGATTTTGGTGGATATGCCCGTGTCAAAAGCCCCATTTAATTTAATGACCTGTAATTCTCAAGGAGAACATGTTGAAGTAAATGGTGAGCGTACTGCTTATAAAAATTGTTGTTTATGACATGATAATAATAATGTATTTATTTGTAGTGTTACAAATTGAAGACGAATCACCGTCGACTTCGTCTAAAGTGAAAGTGGATTCAATCCTTAAAGCTGTGCTGCAGGGGATGATTGACAGTAGTGGATATACAGGGACAATGGAGTCTTTCTGGAAATCGGATGAGAGGAAGACATTGACTGATGACTGGGCTAGTCACGTTAAGAAATCCAAGACTGACACGGAAAAGTATACCCCCCTCGAAGTATTTTATAAGAAGGACAAGATTGCGATGCAATTGGTGGATGGGTTGCTACAAGTGGTAAAAATGGAGAAAGTTGGGAATGAATGGAAATTCAATAAGTGGTCGGGTCGCCAACAAAAATGTAGTACCGATACTTGTACTGCTCTTTGTCATGTAAATGAAATCATGATCGTTAATTATGATTGCAATTATAACTACCGTGAGCGAATAAACGTTTATATTATTTCGTAGGTTGGAAAATTTTGCTCGTCTCACGGTCCTAGAGAGGTTATTTTACTCCAGGATATGCGAGCTACTACACCTGTGCTGGCCTTGTTAAATCCTGAACCCACCGCTAACCCTTACACAGATAGTAAGATACGTGAAAAACTGGCTGAATGTGGGGTTATGAAAATGTGGAGAGGAAACCAAATAGAAGGGGGAGCGGAAGTAAGGAATCAAAGCATCAAACTCTATGAATATGTTGTAACGAAAAGGGCCAGTAAAGAAGAGACTTTCTTTCGGATCATAAGGCGATGGCCTTTTCAGGGCGACAAAAACAAAGTCCGTTGTTCTGCATATGTAAGTGTGCTACGTACAATAATTACTGTAACCATTACTTAAAACCTATATATCGGTAATTGTAGTTGGCTGTGTCATTGATGGTGATGATAAAGGGAGGTGCTACTCTGCTGAATTCTAGTATTCTCTTCGATGGTGCTGATTTGACATGGATGAAGTCCTTTTTAAATCAAAACGGGGTGCTATTCGAAAAGGGAGAACAACTTCAAGAGTCTGCCAACTCAACTCCACCAGGCGTGTCGGGAGAAGTCAATCGTTCTCTGCCGTATGTCTATTTCGGCAGAAATGATGAAGGTCAATTCTACACAGGGATTCAATCTGAAATAAGACCACGATCCTCTGGGGCAAAAGCTTCATATCATGAAAATGTGAAGGCTGAAACGGGGATGATTTCGTTCAAAGAGGATGAAGAAGAGGTTCTTTTCCAAAGCCCTATCCCTAAATCGTTGGAATACGTAAATTACACTACTAAACGTATCAAATTCAACCCAGAAGAAGAAGCGGAATTTTGTAAAATGGAGGAGGCTGCCAATAAATATGAAACCCTTGCACACTCAGTTTTGAAGATTGGAGAGATGGTCGGTCAGACCTACAAAGGGGCGCTAGTGAAGGGAACTCCAAAGCAGTTGAATCATTTTAATGGTGCTATTAATGTTGTTGATCTCATGTCTACTTACTCTTTCTTGTTTGAATCAAATCTGGTTATGAATGAAGTTAGTCAATTAGAGAAAGGTGGTGATGGGAAGGTTGTTATCAATTTTGTTGTTTAGTTATTTTTTGTGTCATTTAATTGTTTCAAATACTCTTATAAGATGAATTTCTCCTATTTGTCTCAAATGATTTAATTAAACTTGGAATAGTCTACTGATGGTTTTTTACCCACTACATTATTTGCAAGAATTATTAATAAAGCATTTCAAATCACCTGGAATAGCTTCTAAAGTAGAACTCTTAGATTTTTTCCAGCGGAAACTCCTAAACGGTGATTTTGACCGAGACCGACTGCCTTTCTTGGAATCTTCAAGCGTGCAAGATTAGTCACAAAAATTTAAAACAATTTGCAAAACATGACAAAAAGTTAAGCACATTAGTATAATAATAATACATTTGACATAATACGTCACACAAACACACAAAGCATTAAAGTTCATAGAAAATAGATGGTAAATTAAATAGACGACAGAATTATGAACCATATATAAAAAGTTCACGTCTTGTGACAATACGAGACACCCAAATGCTGCCCCGAGAAGACAGATGGTTGTGGAACTAGTAGACTCACTGGCGTCGAAAACAAAGTCATCGTCATCATACGGATTGTGTCCGGTTGAACTGCTGGGCGAAACGGGAGAGGACACCCTTGAAGACTGGGACGGCGTCATCCTTGGGGACTTTACTGATGGTTTTTTACCAACTACATATTTAATTAGCGGACTATATATTGACTTATTAGTAAAGCATTAACGAGCAAAATTACTATTCTACTTCATGATTACGTTGTCAGTTGTTTTACGGAAATGAGTTTGACGCACACACACGTAATTCATCAAGTACCTTTTGGTTTCTTGCCCTCAGGAACCACGGGTGGTGGAGAAATGGCTCGTGGCCGACCTTTATTGAACCAAAAGCATTGGAGAAAATCATGCAAAAGAGCAAAAAAAATCATGCGGAACAGAAATCTGCTCACAGGAACAGATTATGGGCTTTGATTAAATTAGGAACGTCAGAATATCAGATCAGCAAAAAAAGATGATAACACACACATACACACACACCACTACTTATTAAATTAGCTAAATCACAATACCGGCCGAGGGTGGAGAGTGAACAGAGGTGTCTCGTGAAGTTTGTTCAGGTGACCGACTGCCAGCGTCCCGTTCATCGGGTGACTTGGGAGGCGATTTCTTTGCAATTTCTTCGGCACGTCTTCGTTCTTCATCGTCTCGTTTTCTTTTTTCTCGATCTCGAATTTCAAACTGTAAACAATGCATATCACTTTAGGTTAGTTTGCAGCCTTGGTTTTTGTGAACAGACATGTACTAAATTATTTTGCTCCTTCCTCATCGGCAAAATAGGAATCCACATATATACATTTTTTAGAAATATAAATGTGTGCACGTAGCACATTGATTTGGGAAAATTTAGTTAAACAAAAATAAATCATTAGATGAACAGTGAAATTGAAAGCGAAATTCTGTTAATTTGAGTTAATCAACAGTTAGCGTTGCTAAACACTGCAGAAAATAGAAATTGGTCACCATTTCATAAGGGTAGTATCCCCCTTCCTGCCCCATACTCTTTTCGTGCTCTCTTATTTCCAGCTAGTATGAACATAAATCAAGAGGGATAGAGTTAGATTGAAGAAAATATATCCAACAAGTCTAATTGAAGACGATACGGGACTAAAATCACTATTATCTTTTTAAGTGGATACAATCTGGAGCGAACATTCAATTGGAAATTATTGTACCAACGATATGGCGACCATACTTGACTAAACATTCACAAAAGGAAATTATTAATACCGTGGTTAATCGTTCCAGTGCAATAAATCGTTCTTCCTGCGCTTGTGCAGACTTCTCGAATGCTTCGTGTTTCTTTATCAGATTTTCAACTTCATCAATTGTGTATCCTAATATGAAAAATAAATAAATCAAAATATTCTTTGCGTGTGTAAGAACAATAAGTTGTAGGGTCAAATCAAAGCCTTTACCTAAGTCGGAACTCAACAAGTATGGTTCTTGGGCAATCAACCATGCCTCGGCAACTGCTGCGTCGCGAGCAAATTGGTAAACTTCCAGGACTACAAGTTCACAAAATGCAATAATGATGTCAATAACGTCATATAACGCTATATAACTGATTTTAATGCTACTCACTCAGTTGAAGATGTTCCCATCGTTCTTCCCATCGGTGCAGCATGCCATTCCTTTGATTTGTCAGACCAACGACCTTTTCTTTGATTTCGTTTGCGGCATAATGACTACGAGACAAAAGTTCTTTTCCAAGGCGGAAACATGCGGAAAAGTTATCCTCCCTGCAAAACCATCAGAATATTACATTTGGACAGAGGAAGTTAAATGCAATTCGCATCAAATTATTATTCCTAACCTTGCGTCAACTTCAGCCTTTAGACTCTGGTGGTTGTTCATCAGCAACTCGACACCGCTGACATCCCTGATGATTATCAGATAGAAAATAGATAAGTAAATTCCTGCCGTGCATAGAATTACAGCCACCCCTTAAATGATAGTCACTAAATACCTCGGCTTCTCAGAGGTATTCATCTGGATAATTACATCATCCATCCAGAGCATCAATGTTCTGACCATGTTGAAGAATCGGAATAAATCTCCAGTATCACCGAGTTTGACTTTTCTAGCCTCGCACATTCCTAAAACAATGTACAAATTGGAGCTCTACATAGTAATTCCAAATGCAGGTGAAACCAACCTTGGAGATTCATCCATGCATTAACAACTTCAGCTTCTCGGTTGGTAATCTCCTTCGCCTTGTCACCAGCATATGCGGCTTGCAGTTTTCGCGAATCGTCTTGAATTTGCTCAACCTATGGTTTGTTTTTATGTTATTAATTATTTGACTGTCTATTAGCATTTCGAAATAGTGATACTAACCTCGGACTGTAGAGCTTGGAGGTCTTGCATGTACTGCACGTGTTTCCTCTGCAGCGCAGAGACGGAACCGGTATCTCGACCAACTTCATCACTATATTAGTCATAAAGTAGTAAACCTTACACCTTTCATGTTTCTTTGCCATATAATCAAACTTACCTGTTCAAGAAGCAGTGTTTCTCTGCAATTCTTCCCAGTACGTCTTTGCAGTCATGGAAGAACTTGTGGAGTTCTCTGGAAGCAGCTAGATTTATGAAAAAATTTAATTAGCAAGAGTTTCAATGTTTCTACGATAAATATTCGTTACAAAAACAATAACCTAACCCAGCATTTGCGTGCGAGTGTCGATCAGTTCAAGGAGGTCAGCCCATGCTTCGTTCAGTCCATCTTTCCATTCGGCAATGGTTGCTAAAATATATATTATTACAAATATTATAAGGTACACCAATTACAGCACTTACTTAACATACATATACAAAATATTAAGAGTCGTAGTTCGTGCAAAACCGCCGGAAACAGAAGTTGTCGACATCAAATTTCATGGTTTGAAGGAGACAACTTCTGTGATTTCTCAACCGGACAGCGACGAATGGCCTCTATTTTATCAAAACCTAACCAAACCACACAGAATTGTACCCACCTGCGTCTGAATGTTTGCTGGCAATGAGTCCATCTGCAATTTGTTAAGCAATAAATAATTAATTAACCAGTTGTAACTGTAATATGCTTAGGCATTTAGAAAGTAGCTCTTAACAAGTAGTACTTACCAGCCATTTCGTTGACTAAGGCAACTCGTTCATTTCCGGTGGATTCCGTCTCTCGTGCAAATTCCTTAAATCGCTCCCATAACATCGTGACATGGTCATAGTCCTGTCCTAATTCATGTGAACTAGCGACAACCTCACGTTCAGCAATCCATTGTTCCAAGTCATCAACTTCTCTATTCAGCATAAACAGTTTCAATGCTTCTTCGAGTTTAGATCTTCGCTCATGTGCCAAATCTTTAAGGCCTGGAAAGCAGAAAGAAAATTTATGCATACATTTTCAGTAATTTTCATAAGTTTCATCGACCATAATTTACAAAAGCAACTATATTTTTACCGGCATAAAGTTTATCAACTTGGGCTTGCTTCAGACCAATATTATCGCTTTCTGGATGCTCTTGTAAAATGAGTTGTCGAGCAGTTTCACCCAGTTGTCGAATAGTGTCCGCATAGTCGTCAATGTCATTCTCCAAGGCTTCGTGTTTCTTTATTAGATTTTGAGCGGAAATCTCGTCTTTGCCTCTATCTTCCGCCATCATGTAAAGTTCTTGCTCCGACATCCAGGCTTCAGCCTCAGACGCGTCAAACAAATATTGCTGGGCTCTTTCGGACTGAATTAGTCTTTCCTTCCGTTGATCAACGGCATCCTTTAGTTCGTCCCATTTCTTTTTCAGTTCGTTATTTAATCTCTCAAACTCATCGGAATCTTGATGTCCTTCATCTATCAGCTTCTCTCCGTTACGAATAATTGTAATGATTCTGGGCTCATGGTTCTCAATTTCATTCATCATCGACTTGTTCTTCTTCTTCAAAATGGTAACATTGTACAGACTATTGCCCAAGTCGTTCGAGTTAGCCAGGGGAATTTTCTCGTCGCACCACAACTTCTCATCCTCAACATCTTAACGGGAAAAAAACATTAAGTTAGTACGAATTTAAAAAAGATGAAATGCATCATATTATCAAGCACTCTTATAAAATGATCCATTCCATTCGTAGTATTTTCGTTAATACATTTGAAATGTAAATTCTTTAAAAACCTAACCTCGACGGAATTGGTATGCTTCCTTCTTCTTCTCAAGTTGTTGCTTTCTTTGCACTAAGGGATCCTTTAGCTTGGAAAATCTGCTTTCCACGGTAGACTTCTTTGCAACAATCTCCTCCACCTTGTCAGGGTCCATTTGCTTAAGGTATTCGGCTTGGTTTTCAAGCTCTGTGACTTGTTTCGCCTTCACAGCCATTTGAGTTTCAATCATTTGTTGTTTCTGCATTAGAATGTTGACAGATGCTAAATCTGCACCATAATCGCCTTGGTCTATTTGCTTTTCCAGATCAGTAATCCAGGTGTCGATATCATCACAAGTTTGTTCATACAAAACTTGACGGTTAGCATCAAACAATCTCTCGCCCTTTTCTTTGGTGGACCTTTCCAAGTCATCAAAATGACTTTCAAGTTCTGAAACCTTAGGTTTGAGATACTGAGCGAACTCTGGTTTTTCTTGCATTAGGAGTTGTGCGGCTTCCTGAATGGCAGTAAGTCTATCCTTGTTGGACGCAATTTCAGCTTCGAAAGCTTGGTGGCGAGTCCATTTGCTATGAACCGTCTTAGCACTTCGGTATGTCTCATCTTGAGCAATCATGCTCTTCTCTTGTACCCATTCACCCAACTCTTCGCAGTCTTGCAAGAACTGGTGAAGTTGAAGTTGTTCCTTAAGTTTCTCTAGCTGCTCTAATGCCTTTTGCTTATTGTTATCTCGTCTTTCGCGGATGCTGTCCGCCTTCTTTGCTATCTTGTCGGCTTGTGAATGACCTTCACGACACATGTTGGAAGCAAACTGAATTACTCCATTGATCTTTTCGTCGTTAGCATCCATTGTTGTAAGCAGAGCTTCATGTCGCTTGATTAGACTCTCTGCCTGCTCCAAATTGGAGGGAGTTTCATCCTTGGACAAGATGTGTTCTTGCTGTGACAAGAGAACTTCAGCCTGTTTTGCATCGCGCATGAAAATTTGTAAATTAAGATTCTGAGACAAAAAGTCCTGGCGGTTGTCCCACATTTGTCGAAGTTCGTCCCAACCATCCTTCAAGGCCTTTAAAATATTAGAATATTTATTAAATTTCCTGATTTATTAATTTATGTAATTTATTTAAATTTCAAGTTTAAAACAGTTTTTATCAAACCTTCAAACGCTCACGAAGGAACATGTACTGAGGATCGCTTTGAGTGGAAGGATCCGTAAAAATTCGCTCTCCGTACTCCATCATCTTCTCATAGTCCTCGACATAGTTCTCGATTTCGTCCTTGATATTTTGATGTTGACTGAGGAGTTTTTCTGCGTCGGCCAGACTGATTGGAGCATCCTCGGATGCAATTTCCGTTTGTGTTTTTGTTAGCCAAGCCTGGAAGTGATCAAGGTCTCGGAGGAATCGGTGAAGGTCTCCGGCTTCCTCAAGTTTGGAATCACGTTCTTTCAACATTTGAGTTAGTTGTTCCCATACTGTTCGGATCTGATCAATGCGCTCTCGAATCACAGCAGCTTCTTCAGGATGTTCGTCAGCAATTCGGTCAGCCTCCTTCTCGAGAGCTTCCAATTTGGCTTGAATTGCTGCCAAATCACGCTCCATTCCCGAAAGTCGCCGTTGTAAAGTCATGATGCCAGACAAGTCCATTTCCAGATTTGCCGTTTCTTCCAATATACGAGTCTTATCCTCAATCCATGCAATTGTCTCGCGACACTCAATGTGGAACGTTTGAAGTCCATGAGCAGAGTTCAGCTCGTCTCGTTTAGCTTCAGCCTTCTCTCGCAATTCCGACCATTTGGCATTCAGTTGATTTTGCCGGCTCACAATTTCCTCAGAATTGGGATGTTCCACATGAAGGAGTTGACGCGCAAGTTGATTGACCACGGCAACTCGGGATGCATTTGCATTCATTTCTTTGTCGAAACCGTCATAACGATGCTTTAGAATTTCAACGTCTTCAATGTCCTTTGCAGGCACCATGGTGTCCAACATTCGTTCCTTCTCTGCAACCCATTGTTCGACTCCCTCCGACTCTGAGAAGAGTTTATAGAGTGATAATGCATCCAGCAGTCTCTGTTTGCGGAGCTTTGCTAATTCAGTAAGCTCCTTGTATCGACGATCAATGCTGGCAAGTCTCTCCACGACCTCCGGGCTGTCTCGGTCCTGTTCTCCAAGTTGTTGTGCTTGTTGATGAAGGGCGTCAATAGTGCTCGTGTAGTTCTTTAGTTCTTCAGTAACGTCATCGTGCTTCTTGAGTAACGACTGCACGTTCGATTCATCCCGACCTACATCCTCACTGGACACCAACCGAAGCATGTCGAGCATCCATGTATCGACATCATCAGCATCGGTGAAAAACTGGTGGTAGTCGACAGCCTCAGTGAGACGATTCTTTCTGTAGACCAAGAGGTCTCTGAGATTTTGCCAAAGACTAGTGATCTCTTGTAATCGCTCTTGAACTTTATCGGCTCCAAATTGTTGGGAGTCGACGAGATCTTGACCAACACTGACAACGCTGTTGAGTTGTCCTTCATGATTACTAATCTCACTCTCTAGGGCTTTCTGCTTGGAGAGGAGAAGGTGCACAGTTGTGAGGTCATGACCAATATCAGCCTGGGACAAAATGTTTTCTTTCTCCTTGATCCAGTTCTCCTCTTCTGCCATATCCCAATAGAATTGCCATAATTTACGGCTTTCTTCTAGTCGAGTACGTCTCTCTATTGCCAGTTTCACGAGCTCCGCATAGGCTTCTTCCAATTGTTGCACTCGTTCCATAACAGCGGTTGGGTCAGCGGGTCGATATCCCTCCAAACCGGTTGTGTCCATGTCATCGGAAATAAATCTCTGAGAGTTCTGAACAACCGCCTTCACTCGGTCCCCAAGAACATTAATGTCAGCCTAAGTAAAGGTGAGAATTTCACATTAATCATAATTATTAGTTACCAGTCACCAATTATTACAGCAATTTACTTACTTCTACCAAAGAATGTTTTTGCAACAAATCTTCAACTCCCATGAGATGTTTGCCGTAGTCGTCGGACAAGAGACGCATTTTTATTTCCTCTATTGAAGGACAAAACTAATATTAACGAGCCATTTTCAGCGTAAGGGATGATTTGTTACTTATAACTTACCCATTGAATCCAAAATGTAAAGCATCTCCTACAACCAAGAAACACGATTATAATGATGACACTCACATTCGACCATACATTATAGTATTTATTCTTAATGGAAGCTTGACAGGCAACTATATAATTCAAACGAATACTAACCTGGAATCCTTGTTGTAACTGAAGAAAGAAGCAAAAAACAATGGTTTAGGCAATTAGTAATTGAATAAATAACGTTTATAGATTCTACTTTATAGTACAGACCTGGAGAGATGCTTCCAATCGTAGACGGCGTGCCCGGAGTAACTCGAGCAGGTACTCCCACAATCGTAACACATTTTCCCTTCTGCTATTAATTCTTTCAATGTCATGATAATTCTCTGCTTCCAATTCTTGGGCTGAAAATTGATTTGAAATTTAAATGGTGTATTTTATGAATGAATCAATGCACTATGGTGAATTGTAAGTAGAAGAGGACTAATTACCAACAGCGACGACGGCAAGTACGCGCTCTTCGTATGCAAAAATGTCGGTTTCAATTGCTTCATGCTTTTTAGCAGCGGCTTCAACTGCGGGAAGATCGAAGCCAAAATTGTCTTGCGACACAAGGCGTTGATTTTCACTCAGCCAAGTTTCTCGCATACTGGCCTTTCTCTACAAATATTAATTGCATATTAATTTAGTTTAATTTAAAATTCATTCAATGTACAGATAACTAAAAAATATATGACAATGTTTCGATTTCTTACATTGAAACGAGCAGCAAGTTGCTCCAGTTTTTCTTGCCGGATGAGTTCTTCTCGGAGGGCCAACTCTCTGTAGCATAAATTCGAAATTATTATTAGAACTTGAGTTATAAATCACGTTTAAATCATTAGTTTACTAACCGTTCGTGCTCCGCCTTCTCAAGACGTTCCCAAGCTTTATTAATATCGGAAATCAACTTTCCTTCTCTCGGAGTGTAGGGTTTTTGGTTATTTGCTCGCATTCTTGAAGAAAAAATTGTATTAGAATTTTTAAAAACAAACGAGTATGGGACCGTAGTGAAAGTGAAGATACCGTGACTGTAGTGTGAAAAGGAGTACTTCCAAATTGCCCTTCTCGTCGAATTTTGGAGGCTTTTCCACAGTTCTGTAATTGTTGAACTGTCCCAACTGTTGCTGCACGCCACCCAAGGAGTTAGCAAACTTCCTGTCTCCAAGTTGTTCGATGGTCTGCTCAATCCACTTGAGTAAGTCTGAGGTGAGTCCTTCATATTCTTTGACCATTCGGTCATTTTCCATCGCAATGCCCACAACCTGCCCACAATTCCCAAGAATTTTAGTTTTAAACAATAATCAAGTTTTCAAGGATGAAAAATAAACGCGAAAATCAAGTGACCTTGCTGATACGTTTTCCCTGCACAGTCTCTTGCTTCAGTTTGGAGAAGTAATGGTAGTACGTAACCACGTAGGTAATGATTGACTTTTCATCAGGCTATGTAATAATAAAGGTTAGTTATCGCTAGGAATTTTTAGCTATTTAATAATACAACATCCGTGTAAATGCATAGATTCTTGTTGAACTTGGTAGAATCACACATGTACAAAGTGTTGTTGTAAAATGTGCAAATCTATATACCTGCTCCACAAAAACATCCTCGGCTGAAAGCGAACAGATTATTATTGAGACCTATTATCAATTTGTAATAAAATTTTCAACTTACCGTCCAAAAGTTTGGTGAGACCCAATTTTGACTCGGCGACATTAAACGCTTTAAAATTAAAAAATATATATTGTAAATATTTATAAAATAATATTACATAATAAATGTGAAATTAATACCATCCTTACCATTGTTTAAATTGTGCATAGCATTGCTATGGGTCAGTTTTTCATACTGAATCAAGTCTGGTCGGTGTTTATGAATTAATGCGTTGAAGGCTAGCCCATCCCTCCAAGAAGTCGTAAAGTTTCGAATATTGACATTCGAGTAGCCCGCAGTTTTCATCTGGCACCATAGCAGGAGAGCGTCCTTGGTAAAAAAAAACATAATTTATTAGGTGACATTTCGTTTGGGGACGATAGTGTTTCTGTATAAATATGACAAATTGAGTATCAACTATTCACCTTGGCGGATTTAGTCTCTTTACTATCCACTTGCTCAAATGTGATATCTTGAATCTAAATTTAAAATGTTGAGAGAATTATTATTAGCCTGATCTCTTTAGTTCATACAAATATCAACATCTTGGAATTCTTGAAGATCAAATAAATCAAACTATTGATGTATGCAAAGCAAGGAAGGTAAGGATTCGGGAAGTTTTGAGTGTTACCCATAAGCGGTCATGGAACAAATGAGGATAGTGTTGTCTCAGGACAGGTTTGATAGAATTCCATTCATAGTTTACACCTTGACAGAAATCGAGGAATTCAAGATCGTCGAGAATAGGAAGGTTTCCTATCACATTACCCATCTACATGGAGGAGGAGAGTAACAAGCAATAGGAGGCAGATGTATAAGAAAGCTAGATAGATATCCGCCACATTTTAATGGATTTATAGCAAAATAAAGCGACGCATCAAAATCCACACGAAATAATCAGAAACCTGAAATCGGAGAATAATTGTCCAAATGAGACCCAGAGTTAAACGGGAACTGCCGTCAACAATGTCATGGGATCCCATATTTTCCAAATGCACTCTCTGTTCTTTCAGGAAACTCAATGCCTAGAATAAAAAATAAAAACGACATGTTAGCGTACGACGGAGCATTACTTGTATTTTATGACACTTCATACTTCGAAGTAGAATTAAGTTCTATCTTAATTATATCATATAAACATTATTTGCTTACTTTGTCTACGTTTTCCAGGCAGTGAATTCGCATTTTTCCTTTGGTTGGTCGAGGCTGAAAGCACAAATAAAAAATATACATGAATAATTTTTTTCCTGGTTAATTGGATTGATTCTTACAAGTCTTTCTCCTGAAAGAACTTCCAGTAATTTGAGGAGCATTTTTCCATCTCGAAGGTCTGTATAAAGGTCGCTGATTCGGCATGAAACCTGTAATTAGAAAATATATACAATTTAAAATGGTGAACACTACAACAAGATGTAAAAAAATAGAGGATAAATATAATTTGCTTTACTTACTCGAACCAGGTGAGAATTTATCCATTTCGTAAATGTCTTTTTCTGGACTGTCTCTCGTTCGTCTGCAAAAAAATACAGGACACCACAATTGAGTATTTAAATATCACATTGTCCAATCATGCATTTATATTTGGCAATTATGTAATCCTGATCTCCTCTATCGTATCAATTTGATCTACCTTTAAGATCACGAATATAACGCTCATAAACAATTGCTTCCACGTGTTTCAACTCCTCTCTGTTCATCGAATCGTTTCCTCCATTTTCAAACGAGAAGGTTCGTATGCTACTAACATTGCTCTTGACAATGGCAGTCGGAGAAAACACTGGGGGATAACTGGGGGACGGGGACGGAGAGGGGATGAAATCCCCGTTGCTTTCCGACAGTGGCGTGGCCATTATATTTGACAAACTTCGAATTTCCACTATGGATTTATGTAACTATTCTTACTATATAAATAAACTATGCTAGGCACTAGTTCACTTTGGTGAAATGCTACTAGTACACACCAGGGCAGTTATTACTATTGTTTCATAATGCGGACACTTTTGAATCACCCAATTCTAGTTATGCAGACATATGCAATTCAAAAGGGGAAGATGCAGTGATGCACTACAATTCTTAAAACTGCAGTTGACTTACTACACCACCCACTATAACACTTGACAAACTTTTGGATACGGGATCCCCTGGTTTGGTTCAGCCCAAAGTAAGTCAATTACATTGCTATGTACAATATCCATTGGCAAACAGAACGAACCGATTTCCTCTTCAAACATTCCTTTATCTTTATCTTTCACCCATCCATCCACTCAAAATATGACCACTATGAAGTATAACATTAACCAAAATGAGTTGTTCCAGCCAGTAGTCTAGATTAGATTATGAAATATAATATGCATAATGTAAGTACAAACCGGCCGGCGCCCAGAAATAACATCCTTCTTTAGTTGCAGTTATTATTATGACATTACATTTTATTGCAAAGTCCTCCTCCGTAACATAATACGTGCACACAAATTTATCAAGTGGTTTTCTGACGATAAGAACAAATCTCTTTGCAGCACAATATAATAACCACCAGCAAATGTAGGTTCCGATCCTGTCTATTACTAATACTAACTGCCATACATGCATGCATTCGGTTTCATTTAATAATGTGTATCTAATTTGCATAATATGAATCGTGTTGCATACACAATTATAAATACTGTTTAAAGTTTTGCATAGTACATGAATCCGACTCTCCAACGCCGGAATTGAAGTTACAACAACACGAGTGGTTGAGGTTGACCAAAGAACAATTTTATTTGTCACATAATATGTAATCTATAATAATAATTCGCCTCCGACACTCGATGTTAAGCTAAGGAAATATTTGCCTGCATTTCCACCACAAGTAACTAACTGAACAATTAGTGTGGAGTGGTAGTATCAGTGTCAAAAAATAGTAATGTTTACTGGATCCCTACTCACTTAACCTTCTCGCCAGTGGTGTGCAATAACAAAACCAACATTTCCCGTGGGATTCAATCATCACTTCATTCTGTAGACAAATCTCCGTTCTTAAATAAACTTATCCCGAGCAAATGTAAACAGTGTGGTGAGATACGACCCTTTCCGCACTTGTTCATTTCGATTACACTACAAACAAGCATACATTTGAGTATATATTTATTTACTACCATGAGACAGGGACCGGAGGACTGTAAACGCTAATTCCGAATTTATTTTGTCCCTAATCATTCCTCGCAAAATTATTTACTCATCCTGACATTCGAGTTAAGGTCGTTTAATGATAAAGATACACCTGTAATTACTTCTTTTAAACATGATGTACAAAAAACTCACCGGCAAGAGCTTTGATACGGGATCTTTCAAAGAGTCGAGATGAGGAGTTTCCTCCATCGTACTCGATATCTTCGTAAATGTCTTGTTGCGTTTGGGGGTCCCATCGGACGTTCACACTGATATCTGTCGTCATCCTCGCTGTCAATTAGTAAAACAACCTGCAACATAAAAATGTTTTAATTGTAATTGCATCAAGAGTCATAATCCAACGGATTCAAAAAATCAGAAATGCACGGGGCACGGAGCTTTCGTGATTACGAGTAGTTTTCAAAAACTCGTCCTAAAAATTTTACTGAAGGTTTGCATGACTTTTAGCAAAGAACAACAACGATGTCATCATCGTTGTTGCTGTTTGGTAAAATTTGGCATTCTAGAGAACATTCCATTGAGTGGGGTGTGGTTAGTCTGCCGTTTAATCAATTAAAAAGGAATAGGCATTTGTATCTCGCATTAACTGCTCGTTAATATAAATGTATCATGTGACGGTTCAGTCTGGTTGAGCGAAATGTGTTTTATCCATCACAAACATAACTCATAAGAAAATGATTGCATTCCTAATTATGTAAGACATTCCTGACTTTCTTTCCATCAATATTTATCCAGCAGCAGCATCTTTCTGATCAAAAAATTGTGGACATTCCGCAGGTAACGACAATAACAAACCAACCCAGTATTGATCCTGGACACATTAGTGCACCCCCTTCAGGCGCAATTAAAACAAATTCTACCCATCCAACTATCATGCTACATCTGCTTAAACAAACCATGAAATAATGGATCCCTGGAAAGGATACAACCATGGCACGAAACCCGTCATATAAACCAAACCGGTCAAATAGAGTTGTTTAAGGAATTTAGGGTAAGCTAGAAACCCCAAAATGTAGAAAGTTTCAGCTGCCAAAGATCCAAATCCATTCATGTACATATTTTGCACACAGGTAAATTGACATGATTACGACAATACAATTAATACAAAGCACAGATCTGATCTGTGTGTATGTAAATTTATACTTTGATGCATATACAATTTTTGAACAATTTGTGTCGTGAGTCAGCCAACCGTGCAGTCTGCTGCCCCGCCCCACCCACTCCTGAGACTCGTCCAAATAATAGTCAAGAATTATTAAACATGGTACGCATGTCCACATATAAATAAATACAAAAATACGATGCACGGCGAAATGAAGGAGGAATGCATGCTTGTTATTTCGAGGGAGAAAAATGTGTCTGGTTCAAGTTAGCCTTTAAAGACAAAAATAAAACAAAAAGCATCCCACTCACTCATTCTCAAAACTTCCATGCAACGAAACGACTCATTCACGAAACTTTACTTGAAGTAAAGGATTTGGACTCCTCAGTCTTATGTAACTCTGCATGAAACGAATTCCTACTTTATGATATTACATTTGTGCATGGTTGGGTCGGGTTTATGGATATTATTGAACGTGATTCCGGTTACATGCCCTCGTTTTTTGGTGGTGCGGGTGGATTAAAGAAGGTAGGAGGAAAATGGAGCGGATGAGAGCGTCGAAAAAGCTGGGTCATCCCATGCAGTAGTATGGAATTCGGTACGACCACGAATATTTGAGCATTTCCGAGACTAGCCAACGTTTTCATCTGTGATTCAATACTCTGCTCTCTTTCTCATCGTCATATAGCAGAGTGCACAATATTACACTAACGGAAGAGAAAGTAATATGAGAAGAGCTGTAGTAAGCCGCCGGAATTCATCAGCACAACGGATGGGTGGCGGACTGAGGAGGAGAAAGTACTCGTACTGACTGTGGTACTCATTCTTAACAACTCTTATACCCCTATACTGCGGAAACCTGACCTAAACCTGTGGGTGGGGGATTTCATTTGGTGGCTGCCAAAATCTACACATGGCTTTTCATGTTAGGGCTTATCCATATATTACGTCATCAAAAATTCTCGATTTTATCACCCACCCATCCAACGTAAACCTTAAGGGATAGGGATTTTTAACATGGGAAAGATAGGAAGACCAAAACCACCCACCCACTAAAATGATGACGTAATATATGGACGTTCCCTTATTGTAGAGTTGGAGTCGCTGCTAATGAATGTCGAGTTCACATTCTCACCACCACTTTACGCAGGATTTATAAGCAAAGTTTATGTACCATGGTTAACACTCGACTATGGATTTAATCTCATTGATGATAAGATACATGATCAACTCCAAACGACAAGCGGATATGGCTCTTGGGCAGAATAATGCCACGTTTACTTCACATAATCACCAATGCAAGCCAATGGTAAAGTTGGTCGGCAGCAGATTACCAGGCATACAAATGAGGTCTCCCAAAGAGTGGAGAGTGATGTGTGTATGTGATGCGATGACATAACAAATCCTCACCAAACTTTGATTAGGGGACGGTATTGAATTGACTCATCAACAAAATAAGTTGCATAAACATTCGCCCATCAGCCATGCCATGAATCGACCGACTCGTTGCTCATCGTGCATACTTCTTCATCAACATGTTTGTGCCAATTAGTTGTTAGTTCATAATAAATAATAAGCTGCGCTAACTGCAAGGTACATGGCTGGCACATACATACATGCAAACGTATTTCTAGTCTCCAGCGTTAGTTAGTTAGTATTAGGATGTGGGAAAGATGAAACTTTGCTAATTGAAGCTTGTACATTTATCAGAGTCCAACATTCACATAGTTTGCAGTGAACAAATTGTAATAACAAGTTGTAGACGAAAACCAGTGCATGAGATGTATACGTAATATGTATGCAACCCTGATTAATTTAAACACAAAATCGACCTTGCCTCGCTTTAAAACAAAGTATTAATTTTTGGCATGCATGAAACTGCATAATACATCCCACTGATCCCACACATCGACTGAACACTCAAAATCCTTCCTCATCCTTCTCTTCACATATTAATAATTTTATTATTATTATTTAAATCCCATTTACACTCACACTGAATACTGAATGTTAATGTGTAACGTGCGAGGATGAGACAATATTGACAATGATAACGTCATCTTCACATTTAGACGTAGTTGTGATGAGCAAGGATCAAAAGGAGGAAGGGTCATAAAACAAACCACTAACCAACTAAACTAGGCAGGCACGCTCTTTTACCAAATTCGCACCATCATCACCATCACACAACCTGTTTGTTTGATGTTTCACCCATAAAAAGTAGTGCCATTTAGCTTGTCGACTAGACACATGGATGTATAAGAACAGACTAGACATGAATTCCATGATTGTGGCAACTAGCTTGGAACTAAATAGGTGTGTATTTGTATCTTACGTTTATATAATTTGTATACAAAATGCAGTTTAGCAGCAAAGTCTTCAACTTTAGTAATCTCAACGACTAAAAGCCAGAGAGAGAAGACTTGATGATCATGATTCTGTTATATTATTTACAGAGCTGTTAATTTCACTTCATTTTGCATACATTGCCAACACACTCTTTCCTAAGCTTCAACTTGGCATAAATAACAGCCAAGCCTGCCCAAAACAAAATCACGCAATTAATTTGGAATGACATACATAACTTTTGCTCTTTATTTTCTGAATTGTTCACACCAATGAATATTTTCGGATGACGTTCGCTTTCTTCCCAGTGCCCAAAAAATTGCCAAGTATGAGTAATAGAATAGAACCCAAATTATTAAACCTTCTTCTATCTACAAGTAAATTAATTTTTTTATGAAAATGAATACTTGGCTGCTTGCATTCTGTGATGTGCTGCAAGTGAAATCTAATCAACAACTTGCTATGTTCATCATATTCGTTCTGTCCGTATTTTTTTGCTCTTTCTGTTAGCTTTCGTGTTGTAAATAAACACGAACCACTCGGCTTGATGTTATGAAATCATAAAAATTTTGGTATACAGTGCACGAACTAGAAATAATGTTTTCGAATCAAATGGATTTTGGTAATCGCATGTCGCTAGTTGAGGAATGTACTTATCCCAAAGTAAAGTGGACCAAAATTTCGCTGGAATTACAACAAACAGGGGAAACTAGTAAAAAAAATTATATTTGAAAAGTCCACGATTCCTTTAACATAAGAGCAATTATCCGCAAGTTTGAGTCACATGATGTCAAGCTGAGCTATCTAACTAACCAATTACCGCAAACTAAACCAACCGTAATATTACGCCGGCCGGTTCTTAACCAAACCATGACCCGATCATTATCTTTCCATACTTTATCAGCAATAAACTTTAAACTCGAGTTTCACTAGGTTGGATGTAATCAACTAATTAACAGTGTCTAATAATTATCACACTCCCAATTGCTTTTATGCTTATGAGGTAAAAAAATGCTTCTTGAACAAAGTTTAACCAAAGCCTGCTTATTTTTGTGAACATTAGTTATATTTGGGACAAACAGCAATCCGAAACAAGGGCCTCAACTGGCCTCAGCCCTTATTTTTTCAGATATAATACAGTTGGAATTTTGAACGTACCTCACCGGGCTTCAAAATTATTAAATCCAAACCCCTTAAATTTTATAAAGTATGATATGACAACTCAATACAAAAGCTCACCTGTGTAGTTGGGAAAATTAAAAATCAGAATAGTAAGAACATGAAGCGTTTCAGGAAACAATTAAAAGTCGTCGTCAATCCTTCTTCTGAGGTTTCTTGGATGAGATTTTCGTTATTTTAAAAGAGTTTGTGTTTCGAGAGGTGAGAGATTCTTTTTTGATATCCACCAGTTCCAGATCAATTAAAAAAGCCTTTCGTCGAAAGCTATGTTACACCAAGATCAGTCTTTTTGTAATTAAAATATGTAGTTTGCAGTTAGCTGCCTGCACGACGACGACAAGAAAGACAAAATTTGCACAAAAGCTGCACCCAAACAAATAGCTGCCCACAGAAATATTACTATTTTAAGGCGAATTCATAAATTGTGAGTTCATAAGTTTTCCGCAATTTAAAATGATTATTTACAAATGGGTTGTCGGAGAAAATTATTGTTTTGATGTTGTCTATTTGGGATGATGCTCTCTAGTTAAAAAAGTGGATAAGTGAGAGGAATGGTAAACAATGATGATAAGCGATAAGAAGATAAGACAGCTGTGTGGTTATGGAACCGATGATCACTCACTCCCACACCTCACTCGCTCACTTCACACACTTGCACTTTAAACAATTTCGATAGCTCCCAATTGTCGGTCTTCAAATCGCCATTGTTATTGTATGGACTTTCAGCAGCAGACAGAGCAGACCAAGCCCAATCCCGTCCAATGAAGGCCGCTCTCAGGGCTGGATGTAAAGAGTGCTGCTCGCGGAACATGCACAATTCACGTCAACCCTCGATTACATAACTGGAAACAATGCAAATTAGTATTTATTCAGTATTTACTGTGCAAAAGCTACCCAACAATTTTTCCTCACAGAATTGCAGCACTATTGAAAGGAATCATGCCTACTAAATTATTGCTAATTTTAAATGTTCTCCAGAGAACTAAAATACGCTGTCTCATTGGCAAAGTAATTTGTAGCAAGATTGACTATACTACTGTACGAATTATTATTTTGCAAATTAGTCTTCATTTTCTGAGAAATTAATCATTTTGGATGCACCCCAAAACTGCATTCGAGGTATGTAGTATAATATGGGCCACCGACACGCCCTATGATAATGCATGGGACGATCTTGGTAAATGCATCATACGAAGCCGGCTTGAAGGAAAGGTTGGAAGAGGAATGAGGGTAAAATTTTAAAATTGGTTTGGATCAGATTTTGTGAATTTGTTTGTAAGGATTAAAAGCAGGAAAGAGCAAAATAGCTGGATCCGCCCCTTGGGAAATTGTATTATTATTTTGAAGGGTGACTCATGCAGCGAGGCCAAAGTGCCCCAGCTCTTGCCCGCGCGGTTCTCAAATTTTGACCCATAATCAAAACAACAGGGAGGAAATATCATCTGCGACAAACTTGAGTTTGTGCTCTTCATATTTTTAACAACAACTTTAAAGTTTTGACTCGATTATTTGAGTATATTTACAACTTTTAGTGTAACCAGTTAGCTATAAGATTGTTTGCAATATGTTTGTCTGTTTGCTTGGTGCAAAGAAAGAATAAAATAGCTATACAAATTTTGAGTAAATTAACATGACTACTTTAACTACTTCGGCCTCTGCAACGAGCTTGGAGTCGAGCAATAAGCTGGTGTGCTCGAGTGGGAACAATGTTTATGAAATGTGCGGTCTTATCAGTGGATTACCTTTGCATATCGAATGCATGACTGGTTATGGTATGCCATTTAATAATTTGGAATAATTTGAGTCAAATTATTTGACCATGTGGGAAACGAATTAAGCACATGATTTATGCATTGCTAGATGATTTCGTCATTGTCGGGTCTAAAGAGGGACATTTGCTGATATACAAAATCACATTCCGGAATCAAGCAAAGCTGCACGCAGACATTGAAATTACTTTATCCAACAAAAACTTTACGACAGCTATAGGCACAACTGCAACGCGGAAATCTGTGATTCAGTTAGATGTTATTCCAGAGCACAAAATATTGATTGCGCTCACTACAGGTGAAATACAATTCAAACTGGATAAGAAAATAAAATACGATATACTTATTAGAATGATTATTTTCCAGAGGGTATAAGCACTCATGATTTGTCAATGTATCATTGCAAATGTATAAGTTCCATTGACGGAACGAAAGGAGCTTCAATATTTGCTTTAAATATTCAGGTAATCATTTGTGTTTAATGAAATAACGTGATAATTAGTACGAATGAAAATGCATGTAGTTATAAATGTGAAGATGTTGTTCTTTTAGAGACAAATGTCATTAACTGGTGGTCCCTCAATAACTGTCCGCATGTGTGTTGCGATTAATCGGTCTCTTCAGTTTTACTACTGGAAAAATAGAAGTTTTTTTCCACTCCGTGATGATTTAGCCATTCCAGATTGTCCAAGAGCATTGGCCTGGTGCAAAGAAGTTATTGTGCTTGGGTTCAAGAATGAGTATTGTGAAATCGATGTTAGTACACTTTCATAATATTTGTTTATGAAATACAAAGTATAATCCTTGAAAATAGTTTCGTTTCTTACTTGTTTTAGATGTTATCTGGCAAACAGAAAGACGTTTGTTCTCGTAGTAGCAAATATGGAGAGCCGATAATAACGCCTGTGTCTCCAACTGAATATGCCGCAGTAAATGATAAACATTGTTTCTTGTTTAAGCTGACCAACAAATCCGAAGTCAAGAAATCTCAACAAGAAGCGACAGAAGAAAAGAACATGAAGGAAAAAAATCCTGTAATTACCTGGACAGAGCATCCCATTTCTCTAGGTATAAATAACGTAATTTCTAATTATTGACAAGCTTAAAGTCACATTTTTAATGATTTCAATCTGTTACTTAGTGTATGATGAGCCATATTTTATTGGAGTACTTGGTGGTTTCGGCATGGAAGTTAGAACGTATAAACCAAAACTCAAAATTGACTTATTTAATATCGCACAAGCAAAGCTGGCCTGTTCTCCGAAAAGTGGATTCATTTATGTGGCGTCGCATGATTCTTTATGGGCTTTAAAATCAACCCCTGTGGTCGCACAAATGGATCTATTTGTGAAGCAAAATCATTTTGAGCTCGCTTTAGGACTTGCGAATATATGGAAAGAGGTTCCATCTGAGAAACAAAAGAAAATCACTCAAATTAAAAACCTGTTCGCCTTTTATCTATTTTGCAACCGAAAATATAAAGAGGCAATGACAATTTTTATGGAACTTGGGACAGGTAGACTTATATTTTCCATAAAATTATCCCGCAATTCCTTACCCAATTATTCCGTTTAGATGCCTCGCATGTTATTGGGCTGTATCCTGGATTACTACCTCAGGAGTTTCGACTCCAGATTGACTACCCAGGAGTTGTTCCAGAACTCAGGGGAGTTGATATTGATGGTGCAATGGCCAATCTAATCATGTTTTTAACCAATGTAAGTATCCTATGTATTCAGTATTACCTAATTCAATAAGAATTGAGTTTGGTTATTTTTTATGAATTATTTAGAGTCGTACGGTACTGCTAGGAAATTCAAGTCAAACAGTAACCGAGTCTGCTTCGATTGTTGAAGGTGCTACAATTATAAAATCTAAGAAACAATTGCTGCAAATTATTGATACAACTCTGCTCAAGTGTTATCTCCAGGTATGTTGCTTGTTATTTTCAGCCATAATAAAATAGAGGAATCAGATAGTAATTTACTGTTAGTACTAATATGAACAATATAATTTGTTTATGCATATATTACGTTTTTGTTATAGTCAAAGGAATCCCTTGTTGCCTCATTGCTCCGATTGAAGGACAATCACTGTCATATTGATGAAACAGAACGGGCTTTGATTAAACACAAGAAATTCAACGAACTGATTATTTTATACCAAACAAAAGGAAATCACCGCAAGGTATACTTTTTAAACTGTTCGATTCCCACACCTGGTACGCTTTATATTGGCTTAATTTGTATATTTCAGGCTCTAGAAACGCTATTAAAACAGAATGATACAGACGGAGTGATTGAGTACCTACAAAAGCTAGGAAGAGAAGAAATGGATTTAATCCTTGAATTTGCAAAATATATTTTTGAAGAAAATCCTGAAAAGGGGCTAAAAATATTTACTGAAGATTTGCAAGAAGTTGATCAACTCTCGCGTCCTCGTGTTTTTGATTTTATTTCCAAAAATTTTCCTCGCAGCAAAATCGGATATCTCGAGCATATCATTAATGTCTGGGATGAAAAGAATTCTCTGTTCCATAATGCTTTAGTTAACGAGTACTTGGACAAGTATATGGAGGAAACAGAGCCGTCACTCAAAACCAAGTTTTTGGAAACTCTGCGTCTCTTTCTTCAAAAGTCGCAATATTACTCACCAGAAATTGTCCTTGTTCATTTTCCATACGAGTGTAAGTAGCTCGGCATTAATATTGCGTAATTTTAAAAAAATCATCATTCAATTCAATTAATTTCCATGATTTTCATTTCTAGGCATGTTTGAAGAGCGGGCCATGGTTCTTGAGCGAATGGGAAGACATGATCAAGTGCTAGCTATTTACGTGACAGTGTTGAAGGACCCTAGAAAGGCGATGGAGTACTGTAAAATGATCTACGAGAAGAGTGATGTCTCTAAAAAAGAAGTATTTTCAGTTTTAATGAAAATGTTACTCAGCGGGCCTACTCCAGTCTCCCTCCCTGGACTTTCCCTTGAGCTTTCACCCCATGTATCTGACATTCCAAGTGTAATGATGTTGCTAAAAGATTACGCTCCTTATCTTGACCCAATTCAAGTACAATTTATTGCAGTTTTACACATTTTATAGTAAAATATCTGATTTAAATTATGATTGTTATTATTTTTGAATATATTAAGGTGCTAAGCTGTTTACCAGATGAAGTCCAATTGTCAGATATTCAGAAATTTCTCATGACCAGTGTTCAAAACCGACTTTCAGAAAAGAGAAAGTACTTGATTCAAAAAGGGCTAATCAAAGCAGAGTTCCTAAGAGTAAGATTATTTCAGCCTTTATTATGTAAATATATATCGTGTAATGTTGTTGGATTTAAATAATTTGAAACTAAACTTCGCATTACTGTTTATTTAGGCTTCTGGCGAAAAAAGTGGAGTCGAAGCTGAAAGATTTTATCTGGATGAAAGTACTCCATGCGCAATGTGCAATAAGAAAATTGCTAGCCAAAAGTGTGTACTTTATATCAATATATATCCCACAAAATATGGAAACCATTGTGAATATACATACATAATATTTAATTTCAGTGCATTTGTGCGGTATCCGGATGGGTTCGTCCTTCACTTTCACTGCCAACCAGGTGAGGTGACTCTGGACGAAAACTTAATGGACCAATAGAGCTGAACAGACAGTAACTTGATTTTAACTTTACCGACCAATTTTGTAACTTTTTTTATTGGACAAACATAAGGAGTGTATAAATATATTCCACTTTTTCGTTGTGTTAGAGAACTTTTAAAAAGCGAAATAGCCTAAAAATAATTTAAGCTATCAATAATTTCAACACAAATATATGTATGCGATTTTTATTTCGCCAATTATCATAATTAAACCTTTCCCAATGTTTGACATTAAGTATCTTTAAAGAATCATAATTATTCTAATATTCATTTACTTCTCTGAATGGTTTTCGTTCTCCAACTCATACTCTTTAATTAATTGATCCAAATTGTAACGCTTCTTGTGTGTGGTGTAAAAACATTTCATGTGAGCTTCGGTTTTCGTTCCAAGTACTTTTGCAATTTTTTGAAAATCTCGGCCATAACGACGTACTCCTAGAAATGCGGACAATGCAACATGAGAATAATTAATCAATTTGAACAATAAAAGAAAATGCTGCTAGTCTAAAAAAAACATACAGATCAAAAGCTTAACAGATTAATAAATGAGATGGGAATATGGTTGTTAAAATAATGACATGACTAAATATAGACTGAAGACATGCACTAAAAGTATCAGGAGTAAAACCATTTTAATTCACGCAAATTAGAAGTTCTTCAACAAAGAAAACTATAATAACAGCAAATTAGTTATGAGAGTCCTCCAGAGCCAAACCTTGTGTAGCCATTAGGAGCTCTTCTTGGGACCAGTGCGGAGTGACTACTTTAGTTCTAGTAGTGGCACTTGCACTTGACGAGGGAAGGTTATCCTTTGGGCGATACATGCCCATTCCGTCCTTCGGAAGGCCCCGTTTTAACATTTCAATCTCTTGTTTCTTTATCTGAACCTAATGTCAATTTCATAATTGTAAACATAATTATGGGAAACCGTGACATTAAAGAGGCAATTAATAGAGATGATTAATAATACTTTGCATTTTTCATCGAGAACAGCTTTTTCCAACCCTTGAATTGTAACATTCTCAGTTTGTGGAGGGGAAGTAGCTAGGGTATTTAAATCGTCATGGTTGATGGACATTCCTTTCGGAGGAGACCTACGCTGACGCAATGCACCCAAAATCTGCGCCAGTAGGAAGCAAAAAGTACCAACAACAGTTTATCAAATACAAGGAAGAGAATTCATGAGAGAAAAACTGATTTTGTCTCCTATGTTGATTTTTTAAATGCTGATGACTAAAAGAATGAGGAGAAGCCTTGCTTACTTCAATATGTCAATACACACGTTTTTCATGAGAATGAAATTGTACAATGTGAATAATATATATACAAATCTTTTCCTCTACCTGCCTTTCACCTCGCTTCTGTGGGCCTGTTAATGGCCTAAATGATCCACCAGATTTCCTAACAATCAGTAACAAAAAAATCAGAGAATTAATATTTATTTCTACATTGAAATTTCTATTTTAAAATTTTGTTCAATACGTACTTCCAATACAAAAAGCAAGTGTTGCACATATCCTCGTTCACGACCAGCCATTTGCATGGAATTCCGCAATTTGAACATAAATCTCCTCTTCCCTTTTTCTGTCAAGTGAAATACGAAAGTATTTTTAGAAAAAATTAATTCATTTCATTAGCTACTAGTGATAGGTCGAATATGTATATGCTTCTGTTTTGGTACTACTACAATTTTTTTCTAGTTATGACGCAAGGCCTATCATTCCCTAAAACCATATAATAAAAGTTACAAGTTTCATTATTATTACAAGTCATTTAATTAGTTTATTAATACTTTAATTTGTGTGGTTTGGCATATGTAAGTAATTTCCAAATTTATTCCATTTATGAAATCTAAAATGGAACAGTATAGGAATTGTCTGTAATAAATGAAGGGATATTAAGGTATGATAATTATGTAGCCTAGAAAGTAGTAAGTACAAATAGACGAGATTCAACCCGTAGAAATGCAAATCGGGAACGGGAGAAAACTTGTGTGTGCAAGAGAATATTTTTTGAGATAACCAGACTTTCCGATTCCGACGAAGCAGTCACATCACATCAGTTTACAATAAGATCGTTAAATGTTCGTTCATAACAATGTCCGAACAAAAAGAAGGAGATATATTGGGAAACCCTATATTGATTATAGCTAACTATATAGACGACATCTTAGCCATAATAAAATCCGTAAAGTAGTATGTAGTATAAACTTATTATTCGTAAAATTCGTCCTCCTCTAATTCTATTACTTCATCGCTCTCCACGTCTGATGACCCATTTCCATGATGAGAGGAAGTCTTGTACGTCGGCCCACCAGCGGCGGAAGTGGAGTGTTTGTTGTTATTGTTATTCGTTGCTCCCAATGGAGCTTCTTCCCCGTCTTCTTGGGAAAATTTCTTTGCTTGTCGATCCATCACGCTAGTCTTATTTTTGAACTTCTTCCATTTGTAATAGTATCTGATAAGATTGGACATGGACTTGTCAGGTAACTGCAAAATTCGTTATATCATCAATCACTATATCTTATGATAGAAATGCGCATAATTAAAAGCAAAGTGTAATGAATACCATCTGACGAATACGGTCAAAGGCTTTTCCATGAAACTGGAAGGCTTGTTCAAAAAGAACCTTATCCTCAACAGTCCATTCCTCTGGATGGGGTGTAAAATTTCCAAGATCTTGTAACGATTTTTCGACATCATATCGATGCCAAAATAGCAACCCCAAGGCTTGTTCTCCAGAATATTGGTATTTGTCTCGTGATATTTCCAAATACCTTTCAACTATATAAATAAAGAAGTATAAATGATAAATATATATTAAACAAGAAGTAAAATGTTACTTTAATAAAACATAAATAACTACTCACTCTCTTCCTCGCTCATGTGGACAGGAGGTGACCAAACCAGAAGAGCTTTATCATTATTTTCTTGGGGGGATTGCCTATCTATAAGAATTATAAGAAGAGGAAGTTTAAAGTATTAGTCGTTATATTTTATACTGTTCATTATTGGTTAGCCCTTCTTAAAATTATATAATTAAATTAGTTGTACATGAACGTTTTTATTATACCTTCTAAGGAAAGTAACGGAGGGATTTTGGATTGGAAATCCCGTCCAACGCGCATCCCACCAGCTATTACAGACATATTGTAATGTTATAGTATTTGAATTAGTTCATAGTGACAAGTGACCTGCAAAATTTGTAAAGGATATGAAAAAACACACACCTCCTTCACGCTCTTGGAATATGTCGATATGCGAAGGAGCTTGACTGTTGGAGGTTTCACTTTCAGCAACGTCCGGTTGATTTGTTTTAAGCCAAACGTGAGGTTTGGGTTTGGCAGGTGCGGAAGTGCGACTTGGGGCCCTTAGAACGTCCAGAAGGAAATAAACATAATTTTCGAGATGGCCACGCAATCTGGGTATGACGACGGAACGAAACGCTGCCATCAACCTATCCGATTCCGGTCGACGAATATCAGTCTGCAATTGTATCTGCACAGAAACACAACAGATTATCAATTTAATTTATTCCTATGGATTCAGCCAGACAAAAGTACTAACTTTCAAGGTCCAAGCTATATATCATGGCTTGCTTACCTTGAGATCATTTGCACTGCTACTGGAACTAAAATTGCTAATCTCTATTGTCCCAGTCACTGCTAACTCTTGAGCTTCTTTAGGCCTTCCTTGCCATTTTAGTTTTATAGTCCAGTCATACACTGCAGAGTACCCTTGGTTCCGAACTGCGTACGCATCACCTTCACATTTATCTATATCGGTAATTTTGCAAACTCCTGAAACGCAAAGGCAGTATTTTATTTATTTGACCCCATCATTATTTATGATTTACGTATTTGAAATAATACAGACCTGCATTTGTGTCAAACTGTTGATCCTTAAAGAGTTCTCTGAATTTGATTTTAGACCAGTCCCGAGCATTCCGATTGGTCCTGTGTTGTAACACGTTATAATTATTAATCCTGACATAGAGCAAACCAATATTCAATATAACTGGATAATTGATATAGTTTTCAATTCTCACCATTGAAAACTTCCGGCTATTTCCTCCCGAGAAGGAGGAATGTAGACCCTGGGCCCATCATCATCTCCTTTTGCCGACATACTGCCACTAGTGTCCCAGCCTTATTGCTAGTGTCCGTATTATCGCCCACCGTGTCTGAAAATGATGATTTACAATTAATAGCACAGCATTGTTGCACTACTTGTACATACTCTGTTCTCATCAGCAATAACCAATAACCTAACATTAAGTACAAAGGAGTTTTGGTAAAAATAATAGCTTATTGTCTAGCTTTCGATTGCAAACTGCCATTTCACATTTTCTTGAGGATCAGGAGATAGTGACACTATCATAGTGTGATTATAATATTTTAGTACAAATTAATGAAAAGAACGTCCTCGTCACCGATGCTAAACATTTATTCACCGACAACGAAAAACTCCAGTCAATCACAAACTAAATATAAAGGGTGGGTAATAATAATTTTTTATTCATATTACCTGGGCAAGTCACGTATCGTCTTTATTCGCTTCCTGCCTGACCAGCGAATGATACTCAGCCACCTCTTGTTAATGAAACAGTATCCAGGCGCACGGCCTTGCCAATGATAAGTTTTTTACTGTGACCTCTGCGTCCTTGTTTTGACAGGACGAAGGGGAATAATTTTATTTCACAGGAGAGCGAGAGAGAGCAAGGCGAGAGTGGAGCCAGTTTTGTCCAAGAATGAACAAGAAGAAGGAATGGATAGACGATGCGGCCGCTACTCCGAAATATGAGAGGCTTTATTATTATACCAAAACTATAGGCTTTCTGCCTCCACCACCATCACGGACCTCACGCTCACTCATCCTCCACCCCAAAATGTTCCCATATTTTGTGCCTTGGATAGAATTTTCCTTCGTAAAAGGGTCTGCCTGACAGGCCCTTTACAATGGAAGGGTCAAGATGAGACTACCCTGAACTAACCATATGAATACTTATATGAATACTTATCATGAATGAATGAATGAATAATGGGTCTTCCGGTTTATGAACTTCCACCCACCATGCATTGAAACACTTGATTCATGAAATTGAATTATTAATTGGTTATTAATTGGTAACAGTCGTTTTATCAGTCAAGCAAATTGAACGAATCTGACAAACTTTTTATTCAAAAGGTGTATTCGCAAATGGCAAATGTTTTGTACACCCTGATAAGATTCATAATAATAATGTTATACCGTTATTTTTGGAAGGAGGACCATGACCCTGGGGGTGATGGTGGCGGAGGAAATTGAGAAATTCCTATTCCTTCGGATTGGCAGTTTCCAACGAATGTGCGAACGGTGAACGGCCCTAAAACGAATTCTAGAATCTTCACATGGTTTCTTTCTGGTTCCTCTCTTGAATTTCCAGTCATCATCCATGCACCGGATAAGAGTCGTTCCATGCTCCCTCAAAACTAAGGCCCAGTGACCCTGTTGACCTCACCCCCACAAAACACACGTGTGTTCGGGTGTGTTAGACAGCTTTTCTCTATTCTGTCGTGTCGGTTATTGCGTAAGTTAACAAGTCGGCAATTCATTTCGGTCATTCTTGAATTTGTTTCACTTCAATTAACATCACAAATTATGCATTGTACTTTTCTGTTTTAGGCTAATTATTGTTTATAAAGATGGCAAAATGGGGAGAAGGGGACCCGCGTTGGATAGGTAATTGTTCAAAGTTACAAAAGTAAAGTTAAAACCGTCTCAGTTTGTTTAATTTTTTTGATTGATTAAAGTTGAGGAAAGGCCAGATGCTACAAATGTTAACAACTGGCATTGGTATAAAATACAATATAAAAATAACATCAAGTTAATTACATAATAACAGCTCGTGGTTGATCTGTTTTTAGGACCGAAAAAAATGCCTGTCAATGGTCCAAGGATAAGTTGAAAGAATTGTTCACCGATTTTAAAATTGAAACAACCGTTGGTATGTATAACCATCTGCCCATAATACATGTGCAATTTCACCTACATAGTTTATCTTTACTTCATTAATTCAAGAATAAACTGGTCATTAATGTTTGTCGAAATTTTTTGAATCTCAGGGACTTGCAAGATAACGGAGTTAGAAAAATGTGAAGGAGATGCGTCTGCAAGTGAGTTAAATAAATTTTTTATAACAATTTGTACAATTAATAATTCTGTGATACAATCCAGTAAGCCTGAAAATTCAGGTGACCCATGACTTATTAGTTAGATAAAATCAGTGTTGTCAATAATATATCATTTTTTAAATAAATTATCTAGAGGATGTCAGGCATCCATTATTTTATTACATAATATATTTCTTTGTGCATCACTTACTCGATCTGATTTCGTTACTTGTTTTCAATATTACAGATAATAGGAAGGCAAAAATTATAATTTTCTTTGAGTGGGAATTGCGACTTAAATGGAAGGCTAAACTTAATAACGAATCAAGTGAAACTATCTCAGGAACTGTAGAAATCCCAAATCTAAGTGATGAAAATGGTATCAACGATCTAGATGTGAGGACGCAACATTTAAATTCAAATCCCAATCTGCAATTTTTTTAAGCACGTTAATTTGCTTTGTTGCTTTTTAGATTCAATTTTTGACAGAGTCTAAGCTCGCAGATGCTGAACTTCTTAAAAAAGCCCTTCGAATTGATGGCACAAAGCAAATTCAAGCCCTATTAGAGAAATATGTTGAAGCTCTTCAGCAAGGTATTGAAGCAAAATGAAACAAAAAATGCAAAATATAAATGAGCTAAATAGATAAATTGTTTGTGCGTTTCACAGAATTTACGCAAGGAATGATTCTGCCCAAGAAGGAATCCGGCACTAGTTCCACTAATTCATGCATGTCTAATCTTACTTTGGAAGACTCGTCCACACCTAGTGTCCCAAAAAATGGAGTCAAAACAGAAAGGAAATCAACAGAACCAGTGAAATTAAATTTAACTGATCTAAAAACGTCTTCAACAATGAAATGTGCTGCCCAGGACGTTTACAATGCTCTTACGCGACCTGAGGTACCTTTAGGATCAACTGAATTATCACACATTCATTATAATGGCGATGATTGAAATAATTTAAACTATAATGTGTTAAATGAATGTTTTAGATGTTTGCCGCTTTTACGAATGGTTCAGGACGAATGGAGCCCAAAGTTGGTGGAACCTTCGAAATGTTTGGAGGAAACGTGCATGGAAAGATATTAGAGCTCGAAGAACCCAATAAAATTGTGCAGGACTGGCGATTTAAATCTTGGCCAGATGGGATTTTCTCTCGTGTAACTTTTACAATTACACAAAAATCAGACTCAACCGAAATCACCGTTCGACAAAAGGTTAGGTTATAGTTAGGTTGGACATTGGCGATATAAATTCATGCTTGTTTTGGAGAATATCATTCTATTCCGGGTCACTATTGTCGTCGCCATCATAACTATCGGGCTCAGAGTAGTCTTTTCTTGATCCTCTCACTCTTCTTGATGATGAAGATTTATTTATTAATTCAACAGGGAGTTCCCGAATCTGATCTAGAACGAACTAAAGAAGGATGGGATAAGTATTACTGGGATGCGATGAAGCGGACCTTTGGCTTTGGATCCATGATGTTATGAAAACTGTTTCCTTCTAAGAAATCTAAACTTTTGTACACTCATGATTTCCAAAATCATTTGATATTCAACTCTATTATATACTAACCTTACACTCCACTTCAATGAGTTCCAAGCTTGACCCGGTTGAGATGTAGCTTTCTTTGATTCAAACATGGCTTTAGTGTACACACTCAGGATTAGTAAGAGTATTTACTTTACATAATTATTCATGCATATATAATAACTATCCCTCATAAATATATGCCATGTACTTATGTGAGTCAATCGGTTGATAAATTGTGTAGGTCGACAAATTGGTCTTTGAAATAAATATCACAAAACCTAAATATTATATTTAGTTTGCGTTATTTAATCTTTAATATTCATACTTTAATCATATACCAATGTAACTGAAAATACAAAAATTGCATATTATCCTATACGTTAGTCCATTAATCAAGGATGGGAAGCCAAGCAGTTGAAAAAATGATAAATTTCCTCAGAATCATAAACAGCTACCTGAGAATTGCACACCCTACACCGCACAGGAAAAAACTTGTCCGAGTCTGAACTTGGAACATTGGACATTGTTTCCTCTGCAGGCAAACCCTTTTTCCTATCCCTCTTCCCCTTGGACTTGCTAATTTTTAATGGAACAGTTAACGTTTCACTACGATCGATTTTGCAATTCATTGCAAACATTGCTCTAAACTGGCCTGAATAAAACTCGTGTCTTTGACAATCCATGCATAACACGGTAAAGCAAGCTGGACAATTTAAAACAGCATCTGTACTAGGAAGTGGAACCTCAGTGGTAGTTGGTGTTTCTGAAGCTGAGGTTTCCTCCAAAGGTGTGGCACTGGCGCTGGTAGAATTGGCTTTTGTAGCTGATGATGATGACGAGGATGTTGCAGAAGTAGCGGTATTAGTCGCCGTCGCTGAATTTACTGACCCTTTGGGTGGTTTCTTTCCAGGTACAGGCCTGCAGTAGCGACGTCGTTGCTTATCCACCCAAGCTTGATCAGCAACGTCGGAGTCTGGGTCATAGAACAGCTCGTCATTTGACAAGAGCTTTCTCTTTGCTTTGCGGTGTTTTTGCAAATCTTCATTCTCTCCATCACTTTCATCAGAGTCAAAGTAGATGTTGTCGTAACATGAATTATTTTCTTGTCCGACGTTTGATCCCTCAGGAAGGGGATTAGTCGAGATTGCAGGAGTACTTATTGTTCCAGCCTCGATAACTTCTTTTCCCACTACTGAATTGGTGTCCGACTGAAATTTTACCCTCTTCTGTCCAGAAGATGACGACGTTCCAGCCATACAGCTTGGACGACCAGGCGGCGGTGCATCTCCAAGAATAGCTAACTTTTTATTGCTACCTCCACCCAAGGAATGAAGGGACGATGAAGAAGAAGACCGATTTAGTGACCGCTGGTGTTCCAGTCCACCTTCGTTTTCAATTAGGGACGCTCTCCGATCCAGTTCGGCCTCCATCTCTGCTTCAAAGTCCAACATTTTCTGGGCACTTTTCGAATTCGAAGTTTGTGCGGATTTAAGGCTTAACATTTTCAAAATTCGATTGTTATCGATCCGTTCTTCTTCGTCGCTATACACAAATATAAATATATCCAAAGATCAATAGTTAGTCAAAGTTAATAGTTATTATCCTAAAAAATTATATACATAATGCACAGCTCTTTACTAAATACCTGTCCATGGCACCACCAGCTTCACCACGAGAAATATCCTCCTCGTCTGAATCGGAGGAGCCAAGGTCGAGATAATCCATCTTGGCTTGATATTCGAGGCGTTATCAACTAGAAGAGACTATGACTTTAAATTCTTTGTTCTTACTTCTTTTAAAAACTTGAACGTTGAGTGTGCGCAAAGTTTGTGCAAAGTGTGTACAAACAATTACCGCAGAGAATCACACTCGATGGGGTTCGGTTCCATGGTCCTTGTGCGACAAGCATGCGATAAGTGACATTTTCATCTATACTTCGGGTTAGAGATTTGAGTAATTATGCAAAATAGTGTTCAGATGATGTCATACATTCAAATGTAAAATGCATACTGTAAAATGATACAATTTTTTGTGATGCAACAACGTGTGTAATTTTATAAATTTTGAGATAGAACGAGCAGATACGTTATTTTGTCTCTGATAATTAACTCTGAGAATTATTTGTCTCTTCTGGATGTTTCGTGAGTTCATAAATCTTAAAAATATGTTCAATCAAGTAGATACAGTAATACATGCACAAGGCTTTGCTTTGGACGCTATTATGAGTTTGACTTGCCATTGGGATTTGGGCAACGAGCTGTCGCATGTTTATGCAGACGTTGCATGGTTACGGTGCATGCATGTTGACTAACTTTCACCTCTGAAACTTTCTCCACTCAATGAAAACTTACTGGTGTCATTTTCTAGTTTAAAAATAACCCTTTGATCAATCGGATGTTTTTCAAAATATAGTCAACCTTTTTGAAACATTTGAAATAGAAAAGATGCGCCGAACACAGGTATGAATTGCATGTTCGTGATAATTGGCTGGGAAAGGGACAGCAAATTCTGCACTAAGGCTACAATTATTCATAAACTATTCAGCACCATTTATAATTTAACACGTATTGATTGACCATTTTAAACTTTCCATTTAGGACAAGAAATCGATACCCAGTACGTCTGGCAACAAAAGTAAGAATGCAGCAGCAATACCTGCAGAACCTGAACGTGGAAAAATTAGTACTGCCACTGCCAGTACTAAAGCATCATCATCTCTGGAGAAAGCGTATGGATCCACAAAACCGAAAAGTGTCGTTGGGAAACCTGGAAAACCATCGTCCATCATTGCCGCATCTAAGGCGTCGTACGCAGAGAAGTACGGACCAATCAACGCCACAATGAGCAAACCCCCACCGGCGAATACGGCGACAACGACGACTGTACCGAAAAAATTGAACAAACCAAAACAAGGACAACAACCAACCAACAGCGTGCCCTCAAATACAAAGTCTACACGCGGAGTCATTCCGGTTCAAAAGTCTCCAAATACCCGACTAGGACAAAATATAACTGCCCCACAACAACAACGACTGAAAGCAACGACTACGCCTCAAGCTATACAGAAATCCAGCGTGTCCCTCTCGCAAATAACTAAAACAACGTCTAGCCCGTCCCAAATAGGCAAATTACCTAGTAAAGTGGAAGCTGAGGGTGATGTAGATTACGATGAGGACTTTGAAGTACATATTTACGATTAAAAATTGCTGACTAGCGCGCAACAATAATGATTTGCCTTTTAATGTAACGTTAGGAGGACTATCAGTCTGATTTTGAGCAAGACCCCAGCACTGACGACGACACTAATGATGCCCAATCTACCACAAGAGATGCAGAAGGCCCAGATGTATCTAAACAAAAATATGCTGCAGAGATGGATGACCAGGACGACGTGAGTGAACTGGAGGGACAACGTGGTCCAGACTTCTTGGTGGAATCGTCTGAAGACGACGAAGCATTAATTGATCAGCACTATTCAATAGCTTCTCTACCGACAAACCAACCAGGATTTTTTCGAAACACGGGCGGTGCTTCGGGTGTCAGAAAACTTGCAGAAGCTGGAGAGGAAACCAAATCGACACAACAACAAGTTTCATACAACCGTTCAGAGAATATCTCTACTACATCTCCACCAAATTTTCCAACACATTCGAATAGCATTGCTGATCCAGCAGGTCCACGTCGTCGTACATTTGATTTTGAAAGTGCTAAAGCAGAAAAAGGAAAGGTTCACATTTAATGATTTCTTGCAATTAATTGAGTAAATTTGTGCATAAATATGGTTGATTTATTTCACAGGAAAATAAACTGACGCGATCACAGAAACTGCAACAACTGATAGTGCTCCATAAAATCAATTCGGTGACGTTATTCCATTTAGAAAACTCGCCCGAGCAGTATGCATTTTCCGTATTTGGAACACTTAGCCATCACGTAATGCAATATCACTTTTTTATATTTCTTTTGCAATGGCAATTGATATTGTGACGTCAACGTTTAGAAATCAGTGCAAACAGAAAAACTTCAAACAAACTTTTCTGGTCAGACGGATCGTGCTCTATCTTGGCACAAATGGACACAAAAACCTCCAGCGTGGTCAACTGATCAAGCTCAGCAGTCTGATATCCATATTCTTCGTGAGGTATGCTTCATTTTACAAATATCTTGAGATGACGCTACATTTACTCATTTATATTATGCAGGAATCATTGGGCGTTGGTGGAGAACCTGGCATAGCAAATGTTCAATACGAGGAGAAAAAGGGGGACCAAACTTGGAGCAAGCCCAGCTTACAACAAGTGCAGTGGGAGTACGAAGTGGGGACGAGTTGGAGTAGAATTTCAAAATTTATCTCAAGAGCGAGTCGCAAAGTGTTGTACGTTTTAGAATCACAAAAGCGTTTAGCCCTTTCCGATGGTCAAGCTGTAGGATCCCGTTCGGAGGCCAAGCTGAGCCGGGGTTTAGCGGTTTTCAACAGCTTGGAAATGGCATGTCTCACATGTTCTGGTGATTTTGTGGCGTGTGCCAATTTTTATCCGGTTGAAAAGTCCCGTAGGTAATTAGGTTGATAAAAATAAAAATGTATGCATGAGTTGGCCACCCCGTTGTCCTATGAATAAATTGCACATCTAATTTCATGCAGGAAAAGTGATGCAAAAAGTGTGATAACCATTTGGAATGTGAAAGAACCAAGTTGTCCCAAGTACTTTTTACGTATGTGGGGCAAAGTTACTGCCATAACGCTGTTTGTGTACGGTCACTTGGTGGTGGCTGGAGGTCGAGATGGTGGGTTAGCGATTTGGGACTTGGATGAGCATCAAGACTATCACAAACTTTACCAGGATCAAACTATTCGAACTGCAACTATCGACACTGGTAAATAAATATTCGAAAGGCTCACAAGACACACACTTAATTTTTGTGCATACATATTCTGCTTCGTTTTACGAATTTATGTAGCTCTATTGGATCAGAGTCATAAGGAGGCAATTGTAGGAATCAATGTTGTTTCACAAACAGAGGACTCTTCAATGGTAAGTTTTCTAGTGCAGTCTTTCTATATTCGCAATTATGCAAACTTCATTGAAACGATGCTTGACATATCGTGGCAACCTAAAAATTGAATGCTAATAGATTTTGTCCATGGATCGTTCCGGTATATTTAAATCTTGGTCCGTACTTCGTTCCAGTGAAATAATTGAGAATCCTCAGTACCCAAAACACACGGCGTACTGGTCCAGACTGAATATATGTCACAAAACTACCCTCAATCTGAATGACTCTTTAGCAGAGAAAGTTTTACTCGTGTCAACATTCATGACCCCAACAAATGACCCAAACAAGAATATTGGTTCCACTACAACAATTCCGGATTTTATTTGTGGGACCGTAAACGGCTTCGCCATTCGCTCAAGCTTTCTGAAGAATAAAAAGGACGAAGCTAAAGTTCGAGAATACTACAAAATGACATCTGAAAAAATCAATAGAAATTTATCAAACGGTGAAGGTGATGGATTCACTGGAAGCGAAGAGAAAGGAGGACGAAGCGGAGACGACACAATTGTTTCAAAAAAGCTGTTTATTCAAAAATACTATCCACCCGAATATAATACGTCGATCACTGCGATGGACATTAACTCATCTTTGAACATCCTCCTGGTTAGTATTGTTTACTATTCTTTGCAGCATGAAACAAGCATTGAAGTGATAAAGATGTCGAATACTGAATATTTTAGACTGGGTCAACGGACGGAAAATGTCGACTGTATTCCCTTCAGTATCGCAAAGTATTGTTGACCATTAACTGCGACGCTCAACCTTTGAGAGTTCACTTTAGTAAGAAACGCCTCTCCGTGATCTATGTCGCCTTGAAAGAAGGGATCCAGATTTACGACTTGGTCAAAAACGAAAAGACTCCGTGGAAAGTTATTTCACTACCAAATATTCGAGACTTGGAAATATATTTCTCGGTTTTTAATGAATTTACGGTAAATGATGCTATTATCCAACCGTTTGGTCAGCGAACGCGCCACGAGGTCACGAATCGAGGTCAGATGTCCTACTCCACAGTGATATTCTAACACTGTGGTGTTGGACACATGACGCGTGGCGCGTTCGCCGACCAAACGGCTGGATAATTGGTCAGATTATTATTTCTACAGCTTGTAGAGTTATTTTTACCATAAGAATAATTTGCAGGTTGTTCTGGCATCGAACGAGTTGAAAGCGTCAATGAGCGACTTTCCGGCATTGACGGATCAAGAATACAAGAAGTTCTTGTCACGTTTAGATGTACTATGTTCTTAACCAAATGTTGTGTATCATATAATTTTAATCGAATGTTATTTCTAAGCGGATACATTGAGTCGTTTTTAGGAAATAAATGTAACAATAAACACACAAATCAAGGGACAGATTCAACATCATCCCCATTCTTGTCGCCTATAAATTACAATTGAAATTCCATCAAGTTTGTACATAAAACGAGGATAATATGCATACCATCCCCAAGTCGCCTGTCGGGGTCCCTCAGGGCCGGAATTCCTTTAAAGTGGGCAAAGTCTGCAAAACAGACGTTTTTATGATGTTTGTTCTTATACCAATCCCGATGTGGCTTCAGTGATGGTTTCTACCAACATACATTAGAAATGAAGATGAATTTAGTTACAAAAGGGTCGTGCATGCAAACCCTTTATTGTGTAGAAATTCAGACGCTATGAAAAACTATTCAATAATTGCAGAACTGAATACTGGACTGACCCCTAACTTGGCTCGTTGATAAATCCCAATCGTGATCACAACTAGCAGAGGACACGATGAAATCAGGGCTCCAATGTACTTTCCACTTCCACTCCAGTCAGTGAAACCCTCATAAGGATATTGTCGACCAAACATGGAGCAGATCATTCCCACCTGTCGAATAGGCCCAATAATTATTAAGGCTACTTACATTGTAATTTTTTAATGCTCACTCCGAGGAAGCCCAGCACAAAGTATCGTAGGGTTCTTGGAACATGGTAAGAATGCTGCTTGGACTGGTAACCTTTCAAGTGAATAATGTTGAGAAAGTCGTGGATAAATTTTCCCATGTCATGTCCGAACGCAACTGCACCAAAGTAGCAGCCAAGTATGAAATAAGGGCTCCAACCCCTGTGCACGTAGTAATTGAGGAAAATGAGGTATCGCAATCCGTCCTGAAATTTTAAAGTTATTTTTTTTAATCATTTTAATGTTTCAGAAGAACATGAAATAGTAATGCGTATTTAATTATTTCTAGTTCTGACAGGTTGCATCACAAGGATTGGGACGATGGTGCCGAAGAAGGTCACAATCACCACCAAGATCAGCGCTTTCAAAATCAACTGACCACTTTCAGGATAGGAACAATCCACAATTATGATAATGTAGACCAGAAATGCACACAATGCTGCGGAAAAAATTTGAATTTTTACTATAAAAATCAGACTAAAACATGCATACATATATTTAAAGTATGTATGTATGTACTAATCATGTAACTTATACATACCTGCAACACCAACAATTGCGTAAAAACAACCATTAAAGAATAACAGATCTCCTTGCACTTGACCCGTCATTTCAGCCTAACACCAAAAGAAAATCATACATACTTATAAGATTTTTCGGAAAGTATGAAACGTCATGACCATTGTGAAGACGATAATAATTTTAACTTGCCTGAAGATGCTTCAGCATAAAGACGATTGTGAGGCCATAGTGGCCGAAAAGGTGCTCATTCGCATTCTTCATCTGAATCTTGTTGACTCCGACATATCCAAGCCAAGACAATGCTGCAATGCTGGAGGCGAAATTCCAAGCCATCGCCAACAGGATAAGGTACAAACCATCCCTGGTTATAAATAATTTTTTTTTGTAGCTCCATGTTCAACAAGTCATACAAAGAATCTTCCAGTCCTTATTTATAAATATTAACGTGCAAATGTACCTGTGGCATCGGTAATGAAAAAAGTTTTTGGAAGCCAAATAGGGCTGCAAGGGAACGAATGCTTTAAGTGAGGCGCGTTCTCTTGCTTATCAATTTCAAATATCTGGAGTAGAATAAAGAGCCAACCTGGACCAATGTCCCCAGTTCTAGTGACTGTATCACGAAAATCATGGCGTCCATCCAGGCCTTCCCTTTAAATATTTTCATCCACGAAGGACGGAGTGTTTCTAGCAGGGGGCCGTAGACTACGGAATTGCCTTTGGCTTCAGATATCCTGGATAATCCCACCAGCAGATAACCGGTCATTGCTAAAAGGAGGACACGAACAACAAGCATTGCCACCTGCCCCAGCAGTTTCAAGTTCTGACCGACGAGAATCTGCAAAATCATGCGTACAATATTCCTTGAATGTGTTCAATGTTAATAAAAATCGCATTAAATTGGTTACCAGTAATGCAACTGTGAAGATAATGAGATACCACCAATGGTACAAATCATGTTCAAGGGTCCCACCCTCTGCTCTGCTGACGTTCAGAAAAAATAAATGGAACTTTTTATTTCTGACTTCCGCATCAAGAAATCTGTAAACTTTATGAAAAATACGTCCCATATATTCGATCGTGGCAAGAGGTAAAGAAAGTTATAGATTTTCCATACCGAGAACGTTGTCACTCCTGCAGAAGAACATGCTAAACGCCAGAATTGCACAGTATAAAAATGTCCCAAGAGCGTTCACAGCCTTCACAAGTGTCCGCAAATACAGCGCTGGGCCAATCCCTGTGCGCACAAAGTAGGAATTTTAAGAAATGTCTTTATTTGGAGTAAGAAAAGTGTACCCGTAAGAGCTGGCAACATGAAACGCAGCATCATCAATGGTTTTCTGGCGCTGTACTGTCCCATAATTGTTTCTATATCAGTGCCCATGAAAATTAATTAGAACTTAAAAACATTGTGTATCATGTACTAGTTGGGGCAGAAAATAATGCTTACCAAAGACGTACATTGGATAGCCGACACTATGCCAATAAAAATGAGACAATCAAGATAAGCGTTAGGTTAAAAATGTTTTATGCCCAAAAATGATCGTTTACCTTACGTACACCAACACCAGAACTACCAGGAAAGCAACGCCACCGTGCATACGCATGTAATAAATTAGGTTGAACATTATTGAGCCTTGACCTGTTGGTTTAGTTGGAGAAACTACATTATAATTCACGACACGTCAAAATGTGCATGCTTTAAAGTTATTGTGCTGACTAATGACGAAGAGCGAAGCCAATGAGAAATATGATGTGTTGAGATTTGCAAATCGTCCAAATCGACTGGAGCAATAATAAACACCTAATAATAATATAAAATATTATAAAATAATACTTTATAATATAAAATATTTAATAATAAACACCCCAATTGTCCCACAGTCCAGCTTCCGCCCCAGTTCCAATTTTTAAGTTCGTGGCAGACACCTCATTGAATATCCGAAGTCTCCGCTTAAACGTTGATCGTAGCTTCTTAGCTGCATAAAGAACGAGCAAATTATTTTACATTTTATTGAAGTCATTGAAAAAGTATGAAAATTTAAGTAAATATCTTGACTTAACCACATTTGCATGTCGCTCTGTCGCCACCGTCATCATCGCTGTCTCTGATTACGGGCAATGGGACAACACCCCCATTTTCATCCTCGCCAGCCAAGTCAAGAGCAAAGTTAGGAACACTCTTGGCTCTTTTGGGCGTAAAAAATCCTGTATGCTCTTGGCTTGGGTGACGTCCCTCAAACTCTGGAGCAGTCAGGAGAGTTTTCCGTATTTTCTGCAAGGAGTTCATGACTTGTAACTTGACTGGGCTTTGGTTCAATAATCCAACTTTGCCTTGTATCAAGATAACACGACGGTCAAATATAGATAAATAATTCCAAAAGAATACTTTGACCCTGATCAATATGGCAACCAAAGGGATTATTTGTATTATAAATTATTTTACATAAGTACCTGTAAAATTTTTTTTCGACAAGGCACGATAATAAGTGAGAGGTCCGTAAGCAATATCACCCTTTGTACTACACAAGATTTGTTTGTAAACAATACGAAGAATTCAGCTCCCACTGATCTACTTCCAAACTGTGAATAATGGCCGTCGTTCCGTCCACGGCACCCTCAGCCACTGGTTTGTATGATGAAGACGAGTACGATGAGTACGAGGAAGGCTACCTCGCCCCTGTCGACGACTCCGTTGAAATGAAGCGGATGAAGCTCTTCGTCCGACCCCACACCACCCCAGCCATGAAACAGCTCTGTGGTACGAAAGGAATTCGGAGCACGCTGGATACGAAGGCGATTCCTCACTGTGATAAGCTCACGATTCGGAGAAAGACCCGTTTGGACCTCATTCGGGATCAGATTCCTCGTCCTGAAGGAAGCGTCCCACCCACCGCACTCCCATCATGGTTCGAAATGGACATGAAGTTGAAAATCCCTTATGTTAAGGCACCAGAAAAATACATTTACTATGCTCGTGGCAAGTTGGGAGAACCTCTTCACCGGTGTCACCCTTTCTACACGGTGTACGACCAGCGCAACCAAGATCGAGTTGTGACCACTCCATACAATGCGCTCCATGACCCAAGCGTAAGGACGTACTTGTTCCAACCAGGTGTCAAATCCTTCCTCGGGAAACAAGGTTTCATCAACGAGCGGAACGAGGTGTTCTGCTCACACCGAGAGTTTAACCAGTTTCGAGGCTATCTCGGCACCATGTTCAACGATGAAGTTGGTGATGCCGTATTTCGACGGGACTCGGACTGGAAGTACCAGCGACAGCAGATGGTCAACATTCAGAATTACTTGAGCAGCACGATGGGCCGTCAAGCCTTTTTGAATTCTAGGAGAATCAGAGCCAAAGCATTTCAGAGGGAGGCCCGACAAAATAGGATGCACAAACATTACAATCGAGAACGACATATAGAAACTCAGATGACGCACTTTCGTGAGCAAAAAGCGCAAGAAAATCTGATCCGTGTAAGTTATTTATTTCATGCAAATTAATTTCTTAACTGTAGTTAAGCAGAAAGCTTATGAGGGTGTTATTCATGTATTTACCCTCTCATAGGTCATGATGGGTTATCAGCGGGACAAGAAAACTGCAGAGAGACTTTATCGCCTTCGATTCGAGAGGATGATGGTTCAACGGGAAATATTAAAGAACGCGTCTGTAGTCGATGTCCAAGCGGAGACGAGAAAAAGGAACAATATTATTTTGGCAGCAAAGACAACCGAACTGGCCAAGATTAACTGGTTGGATAGCAAGTTGGAATTTGGAAGGGCGAAAATGGAACGAAATCGTCAGTTGGAGGAAGCCTTGCGGGTGGAAAATGAGACAAACGCTAGCAAACGTCAGCGACGCGTGGAACATGACAGGGCTATGCTGCGTAAGATGAATTGATATACGTACTTGTAATACCTTAAAACTAGCAAAATCTTAAAAATGCACTGTTATCATTATTGCAATACCTTAGCCGCCAGGATCGAGATGGCGAAGGAGATTACACGCAAAAAGTGGGAGATTGTTCGTAAATTCGCAATGCGCTGGTTGGACAAAGTTCGTCGCCGTCTTAACGCACCCAAAGATCTGAGTAAGACTTTCTCTAAAGAGGCATTGAGATTGATGACAATTTTGTTACTAATGTTGTCGTTGCAGACCATGAAAGTGTCTGGATTGGAAAGTCGAAGGGAGTTTTGGACGACACGCTCAAATACTTGAAGGAACTTTCTGGCTACGGTAATTAATAATTAATCAATTATAACTAAATATAATGGTGCTCATTCTGCATGGTATTTCTATCACGTGATATGTCACGCTGACATATGTTTGTTGTGTCTGGTCTGATTCTTTGAATTTGTACGTTGACCAGAAAAACTGGACGACTTCATTCTCAACATCATAAAGTTGAAACGCCAGATCCAGCACCAGATTGAGCTGGAAGAGGCCGAAGAAGCCGTCGCGGCCGCAGCTGGCGAACGAGGTGAGGTTTCTGCTGAAGGGGCGCAACCTGGATCTGACCTTACTCCCGTCACGGACGGTTCGAACGACGCCACGGGTGCGCCTCCGACGACGACGAACAGTGCGGAGTAGCTGGCAAAAAAGATGAAAAGATGATGCATATCTACCTCTACCATATCATACCTACCTCTAGTAAATTTGTATGCGCATATTACTTAATAGTAGTTAATAGCATATGAGATCACATGAAAATGTTTGTATACAGTCGAAAGTCGTGGATAAATGAAATAAAGTACAGGACGAATTTCCGTAAAAATTGTGTTTTTTTATTATTGCAACTGATATTACAAGACAAACATCGAAGGATCCTAATATTCAACCTCAAAAGTTATGATTTCACTCAATGTTCCCCTTCCGATTTAGTTTGTTTGGATAATTGGAATCCCACCAAAATGGACCAAGCCGTGAAGAGATAGCCTGCCGGACGTGGTTTATTGAGAGTAAGTTATTGAAACAAATTTAATTTCATGTGCATTTTCTGTATCTTACCGAAAGCAGTGATAGCGATTGGGGCCAATTTATCCTGGGCTGAAACAATTCCAAAACCGGCAAACACTACCCCGACGGCAGCTATGCATAGAAATTGAATATGCATTTTAATAATTTTAATAAAATGTGGAACCGTATATAACTGCTCGGACATATGTGCGTACCCATCAAGAGGGTCAATCCCACCCAGGTCTTCAATAAGGCAGGCTTGATCTCGGACGCACCAATGTACAGCATGCCAGCCAGTATAAGTTCCACTGTGAGGTAAACTCCTGGGATGAGAAATGTCATGGCCTGCTCCGTTGCTAAATTTTCAAGAATTTTATAATCAAAGTACTTTGTGTTTAAAAATCGACACGACAGAGAATCAGAATAATTTCTGGTGACTGGCTGTGCAAAATGTATATTTATTTACAAGAGCTTTCGACGAACTCTCGGAGGTTTGGGTATTTCTCCAGCTTGGGTTCATCCTTGGACAGTTCTTCCTTCTTCATGGAAAACATGACCTGATTGCAAGGACAGAATAATACTTTCTGAAAAACAGAGCACCCAAGATTTGTGTACCTACCGCAGCTACAACCACTCCCATGAGACAGCATGAGCACACAATCTACGAATAAAATTACCAACCATGCAGTTAATCCGTGAAGAATTGCTTAGGATAAGAGCTTAAAATTGTCACCAGTTCTAAGATGGCGATCAACTTTCCTTGAGCTTGATACGACATTTTGAGCTACGGGAGAAAGTGGCTTTCCCTTCACGGAAAAGCAAACGTTCGTGAGCTGCGACGATAGTCCAACTTCTGCGATAGTCTTGCGAGACTGAGATATTATTTCCCAGCAGAATGACGATCATTTCCTGTTATATATGGCATTTTTTGTAAAACGTGGACATCGTCACGCTCCATAAATTATGAAAAAGTGGTTCAACCATAATTTAATTTACTCGTGATCGATTTTGCGTGATTTGTGACATTGATTCGGTAAGAATCTTGTTTATATTTATATCTACATGATAAATTCGTCATCACAAAATTCACCGTCATATATAGATACGTGCATATATGAGACATGACACAGAGAGGGACATGGAGAAAGTTGACACATTTAAACATTTTTACATAAACTGTGTCACCTTTCTCCATGTCCCTGTCCCAGATTTATTATTTTATTAGTCAGCATATTTAGATCATGCATGTTAGTCAGTGACACATTTATTTTCCTGAATGCAAATGTAGTGCAGTATTGACCTCAATTATAGTAACTTGAAATTGGAAATCAATCCAGAACATTACTCACCCCTTACAACTTTAATTTACTTTAATAAAACATGAAACTATCTGTATTTTTTCAATCATCTTAATTGATGCGACATTCTCAGGGCTACAATGATCATTTGAATTAGAAATTGGCTTGACCAGTGTTATCCTTCTCCCTACTGTTTTGATACTCAGGGCTGGCTACTGAATTATGGAACAACAACATTAATTATTTGACACCGTGTCTATGGTGCGGTGCTTCATGTATGTATGTATAGAACGGTAAAGTGCCAAATACCTATAATCTCTCTACCCAAGGTCCTGAATTCAGGACCTTGTCTCTACCATAATCTCTCTACAACTATATAAATTGGTCAAAACTTTCATTTGCACGCTCGAATCAAGCACGGGAATAGAATGGTGAGGTTTAGGTACAAACGTCCTAAGGAACGACTCAAACACTTGGTTTACTTCCCCTACTACGTTGAAGTAAGTACATAAATTTATTTCATAATAATTTTAATAGTAATAATAATTTCAACAAATTTCTAACATTATTCTAGACGTGGACCAGTTATGATCCAAATGACACCTCCAAATGCACACACAACAATAGTTGGAATACTGTTTGGACAGCGGATTATGTACGTATGCTATGCTCGTTGATTTGTGCAGAGATTTTTGGCATCACTACAAAACTACAAACTAAAAACTAAAATTTTGCACTTCAATAAATATTTAGGATCGAGACAAATTACACCGAAAAAACTCGTATTATTATCGTCGCAACAGTGTGGACGACGAGGAAGACTTTCTCCAAGATTCGCCAAGTAATAAAAATTATCCCCTGCTATCCCTTACTGTAATATGGATCGGGGTACTCCTGTGCTCATCCAGACGTACAAACTATAAATTTGGCATTTGTGTTTAATCAGATTGCCAAGGTGAAATGAATCATGCGTTCTTCTATGCGATTTAAAAATATGCTTATGGGATATTGTATAAGAGAGGGTGATGACATAAGAAACGCAAACAACATAATTCGCATATTGAAACATGACATAATAATCACATTTATTGATAAAGACGAAATTCAAGTAATTCATTCATGTTTCAAATTATAAAGGGATTAACGACTAAAAGTGAACAAAATAAGTAATATTGCAACATTCTACCAAACAAATTGAGGTTGTCCATTAATTATTGGGATGCCATTCCCGACTCTCCTTACAACAATTGTACATCCAGTTTTAAATTGGAAAAGTCTTCCAAACACGTTGAAGTCAAATACTGTATCATAATGGGTAAGTTTTTCAGTCAAGGGTCGCATTCGATGTCCTTTGAAGTCTTGCTCCAAAATTGTCCCCATCAACGTGGCCAAAATCCCCATAAATTCTGCGTGTTTGGTGCGTGTCTCAGTCTCCTCGGGGTCATCCAGAATGTCCTGGTAGAGCGTCACGACGCTCTGAAGATGTTGTGCAAGTGGCATGTGGGGTAGAGCATTCCCTTTACTTGCACCTGAATTGTGGACATGTGTCTTTGACGTGGTTATCCCATCCTTCACTCCGCCATTTCCATCATCACCTTGGTAAGTGTGGTCTTGCTTCGTTTTGATACGGGCTGGGAACATTTCATCAGGGGTGAGTTGGTTGGTAGCTGGGGTCACAATAAATTTGAACTTGTTCTTGGCAAGAATCTTCCGAACTTCTTTCCAGTCAGCATCTTGGAAGGCAATCCAGCCCATCCTCAGCCGAATCATAGGGTGAGTGGAATTGGGGAAAGCATTGTTGTGGAAAAAGGTCATGATGCACGTTGCAACCTATTCGAAACAGAAGTTTATTAATCATTCATTATTATTATTCATTTTACTAATTATTATAAAATCGAAACATAACAGACGAAGAAATGGTTATTTACAGTTAAAGTGTTGAATTTCCCCAACGAGAGGGTTGTGGCAAAACCCTGTCGCATATCCGTCACAAACCGGCAGTTGGGACGTGTAGTAATGTACTTGGTAATGGTTGTGAAGCTCTCACTTATAGGGGTACCTCGGAGTATCTTATTGATGGTGTCTTCATCGTGTGGAGTCATGCGTAAGATTGGATGGAGGACGATGATGTTGGGTTGCAGATTGGTGGTGTCCCTCAACAGCAAGACCTCACGGAATTTGGACGAATCTAGACGGCAGTATCCTACCACTCTATCCTGTGAAATATAATATGTATGATCACGATAATAACATGTACAAGGGAACTAAATAGGAAGAATGTGTGAAAAACGAATTACCCTAGAGTTCAACCAGCAGTTAGGAACAGTGCACATTTTTTCTGATGCTTGCCAACTGAATGAGGGCTCTGTTTGAACTCTGTACATAATGGCTTTCACCTCGTCACCCTGCCATTTAATCCAAATGTTGTTGTTGTCCCCGTTTCGAATGGGGGTGGTGCGGGGAGTTCCAATTCCCAAAGTGTGGGTGCCACGAACCGGAAGAGACTCCATCAGTTCCACGAACTCCTCACTTTCTCCCAAGTTTGCATCCGTCTCTCCTGGATTGTCCCCCCATCTCAGGTGAGCCTTGATAGCATCGAAGATGCACTTTAGCGTCCCCTTGGGTGGACGCCACAATTCAATTTCTGCTGGTGGGGGTGGTGGAGGAACAGGAAATAATGAGGGTGGTGGTGGTGATAGATTAGCTAAAAAACATAAGTCACTCATTCAACATAATCTATATTTGTTGGGCCACTTATTATCATCATAATAAACAATCCGACTTTAATTACCCATTGGATGCACTCTGACTTGTGCTCCGTTCCCATACTGGATGAAGAGGTCAAAGGTGGCAGTTGTCGCATCTTCAAACGGTGGGGGAGGTGGAACGGCGTACTCTGTGACGCGATCTCCGTACGTCAACATGAGTCGCGGTGGTGGTGGTGGTGGAGATGGGGGTGCGTCAAAAATATATTCCTCCTCTTCGTCCGCAGAGTGTTGTGTGGAACGAGGGGAGAGTTGGTCGTCATCCACTTGACCCGCAGATTGGTGTTCGGGGTCAGAGGTGGGCTCCGTCTCAGAATTTGAGTGGTCGGTGTCATTGGAATGGGCCGAGTCTTCATCATCATTCATGTGATTGGAGTGGGGGTGGGCTTGTCCGTGGTCAGAATCCGAATCGTCACCTTCATTCGTGCTTTCCATAGGGGAGTGGTCGGTATCGGAGGCAGATTCCGAGTCGTCATACTTGTACAACACCTTCTTTCGCTTCCTCAAACTCCTACAACCTAAAAAACAATAAATTCAAGATAATTAATAATAGTAAATAGTATCAGGGGACAAATCCGAGTCGTCAACATCACTCGTGTTTTCCATTTGGGGGTGGTCAGTGTCAAGAGGGCGGTTCCGAGTTGTTCTCCGGGAGGTTCTTCTTTTTGGGGCCATCTTTGCGCCCTGACAAGGACTTAAACAAAGAGGTAAAGGATGGAAGGAGGTGGAAAGTTTGGAAAATGTGGAGGAGAGAGGAAGAAAAACACGTGAAACTCGCTGACAGTGCAGACGAGTTGTGTGAGAACTTCTTCATTTTGCTCCCTCGATGACAAAGGGACGCCAAGCTTTCGTTATCAGTAGATAAGAAAGTAGAGTGAGGAATGCGGCGTCGGTGTATTTTTAAGCATGTTGTGTTGAACAATGAACCCGTGTTTCGAATTTGGTTGTTGGAGGACGTTAAAAATTAAAATTAAAAATGTTTATGAATTTATGTTTCAGGTCCATCTCCAACGTTGGCGATCCTTCTTTTTGGATCAATCATTTTCTGTCTCTTTGTACCTCAAATACTGGACCTCATTCTTAGCGCTTTTTTCCCTCGACCAACACGACCTCCTTCGCCACCCACGCCTCCGCCAGGTCCCAAAAACCGAAAACGACTCCGACTTTATCACTACGCCGAACCAACAACGCTACCCACAAATCCAAAGCAAAGAAGAAAATCATTTGTTGGACGGGACCAGTTTCACTACGACCCGGATAACATACTAAACTACGTCTCGGCCACGAGGATTCAAGGTGTGACTTGCATATTACATATTTTAATTAAAACACTGATCATCTGCGTATTTATTATCGAAATAACTGCTTTGCATATTTGACAGCTTTGCATGCATATTCTGAGGAAGAGGAGGAAAAAGCAGTAGCAAAGGACCATACGCTCAATATTCCAGTTTAGCTTACAAGATGTAGAGTTTGGTTGTGAAGCCAGTTTAAACCCGTGATTTTTACTTTACTTGTAATAAATTGCAATCAGATTTATAAGACCAACTTTGTATATATTTTATTGACGAGATGTAAGGTAAATGTGCGGGCCAATATTATAAAATTGATATAGTTCGAAAGCCAATAATAATAGTGCTGTGAGAGTGAAGAAAGATGATGACTTTGATGATTAGAGTCGGGCGTTGACATCGATTCCGGACTCATATTTGATCCCACCCGCAAGGATCTTGGACCTGCTCTGCTTGAAGTGAAGCAACATGGAGTCGAAAAACTCCCCAACCTCCTTGCGCCACATCTCAGCCATGCCATCCCAGAAGGCATCCCCACGACTGTAACTTCCTCCAGAGGCTCCACCGGCACCACCCCCAGCACCACCAGCTCCTCCGTCCCCACCACCACCGCCGCCGCCCCCACCGCCTCCTGCCCCACCGTCACCACCACCACCATTTCCGTAGGGACCAATTGCTCCGAATCCAGCATTCGTCGTGTAGTTTCCAAACTTCCAGTCGTTTCTGACGTGGTCAGGTCCAAAGAACTCTGCGCTCTGCTTCTCCACGTTGAACTCTCCATTGTCGAAAGCACCAAATTGCTTGTTGGCCAACTTGTAGTTTCCAGCATTAGGATCCTACAGTTAAGAGTTAATTAGGCAATTAGTGGTTCCATGTAAAAAGCTGAAGAATTAAATCCACTTACGTTAGTCCAATTCTGCCATTTACCTAATTTTCCACAAATTCAGATAATGCTTATAAGAACAAATTTGACAAATACAAGCAGAGAGAGAGAAAAAAATTTTGATATTTCAATTTTTTAGCTAACCCATGAAATTTTCAAAGTTGCCCCATGCTTGGTCGTGAGTCTTTTCCCAAGTTGCGGGGTCCAAGGATACTCCAGACATGGACATCCCAGCGCCACCCGCAGCGCCACCAGCAGCGCCACCACCACCACCACCAGCAGCAGCACCACCACCAGCACCACCACCAGCTCCTCCTCCTCCCGCGCCTCCTCCTGCGCCACTTCCACCAATTCCTCCCCCATTGTTAGGTCCTCCAGCAGCGGCTGGGTTTCCGACCACTGGGTTAGCTGCCCATCCATTTTGCCATTGGTCCTGCTTCTCCTGTAAGAAGTTGTTGGCCTGTTCGTCCTTCTTGGCTTTACCGAGCTGTATGGAGAGAAATGCAGTGAAATTACTTGCTCGACCAACGCGTGTGAAAGTGGGTCATACCAAGCCGTTGAGTTCTCCGTTGATTTGCTCTTGTCTGTTTTTGAATTCAGTTTGGTATTGTTGGAATTGCTCCTCGGACATTGTGGACCGTTGAGAAATGGTTTGCTCATTCCTCTGTTCCAGTTCGGACAACTCTGTCTGCAGGGTCTGAATTTTGGAGGTGATGGACGACTGTTCCGATTTATAGATTTGTTCCGCCTTTTGGAACTCTTGTCTTTCAGAATTGAATTGTGACTGGTATTTCTGTGCAGAAGATGAACTGCTGCTACTGCTACTGCTGCTGCTACTCTGCATTTGGACATTTTTCGAGATTTGTTCCGACAACTGTTGAGTCTCTGAGGATTGTTGAGACCATTGTGCACTTTGACCCTGGAAACGTTGGACGACCTTGGACTGGATGGTTTGGATGGTGTGCTCCTCCTTCTTCATGAAGGTCTGCTGTGTTTGAAGGTCACTCCATTGTGAGGAAGATCCAGTATCTCGAACACCTCGTGCATGCGCTTGGGCTGAAACCAAGGCGTTTTCTCCATATGTTATCACTCGAGATATTTGTATCGTTCAGAGAAAAGTGCTTACCAATGGCTCCAGTGTTACGCTTGGACCTGAACCCTGTGACAATAAAGTTCCAGCAATAGTTAATCCACATATGGCTTATTATGCATGATCAATAGTGGACGTGGCGTTGGACATACCTGGATCAGCTTCCGCGGTGGGTTTTGCAGTCACGACTAAAATTTGTGCATGAAAATTCAGTTCAGCAACGTAATTTGGTGGGTGTGTGGGAAACATATTGTGAGCTTACCTGCCAGTAGGGCGAGAGAAACGGTAGCGACGGATAGCACCCTCATGGCTTTGCTGTCCTGTCAAAGGTGAAATGAGAATGACGCCCTGCCCTACTTACCTCGCTTGGGCTTGAGGTTGCGAACAATGGGAATTATACTTGGAAATTTTTACTAGTGGTGACCAATCGGGGCTAATTCCGGGTTTAAATGTCATTATACGCCGTTGCATTTCGCCTTCCGGGTGACAACGTGGACAATGACTTTCAACAATTTTGTTTTGTAAATAGCAAGAAATAGTGCTAAACGAGTAGGCGAGTGAGCTGCATTTGTCTGCTGATACCTATCTAAAGCACACCTCTGCAAAAATGCTCCTTATTTTAATGCCATATTTTGCAATTTATTCTGTGCGGTTCAAAAAAACAGACAGATTTCAATTAAACCCGGCGCACGAAAAATGTATCCATCAGAGACTACTGAATGTTTATTTAATGTCGATACAGCATACAATTTACATATGTACAAGAAAACTTAGGCTACGCATCCCACATACGGGTTCCCATAATACCCTTCCACGCATCCACACAAAGGAGTGTGATGAATAACCATGCAATTAGCGTTTGTTCCGCAGATAGGTGAGGCATTTCCTCCTCCAACGACTGGGTCCCTCCCCACGCCAAACTGAGCGACGTCTTTGCATGGGTCCAAACACTTTGAGTCGGCACAAACTTGAGTAGGAGCACATTCCGTGTGCTTTTGACAACCAGACTTTTCCTCCTGCTTTTCAATAGGGTCACATCGCACGCCAGGATCACCAGTATGGTCCACTGGACATCCACACACGGGGGTGTGCTTTATCATGCGACACACAGAGTTGATGCCGCACATTGTGTTGCAGTTTTTAGCTACGGTTGGAATTTGGTGGGACAATTGGTTTAAATTATTGAGGTTGTGGTGATTCTGATGGCGTGAAGGAAGTGGTGGTAGTAACGTGTGGGTGGTATGACTGACTTCTGGTTCAATCCGTCTACTTCCACCCATTGAATTGTCAGCTAGTGAAAAGTAAGTGAATTTTATAGAAAATTCATTCTCAATCATAAAGTTTCATGATATGCATAATGAAACCAACCTGAGTTATCTGCACAAACAATGACACCCTTGACAGTTACGCAGTTAGTGTACTGTCCCATGGGATCAGCAACCGCGGAGTGCTGCGGCGACGAAGAATGCTGGTTTTCATGGTCTGATGAAGGACGGCGTTGAATGTGTGGCGTGTGAACAACAGTCTCGTGGAGAATAACGGGGGACTGGACATGAAAATTGGGCTGATGGTCCATTGGCTGGGTTGTCAATTGCGTTGTGGGCGATGATCCAAGAATTGGAATTCGACTAATGTCAACGTCCGATGAGGGTTGATACTCGACAGTAAACATTCCCGGAGTTTTCTGAGTCCCTTCGAGGTCATAGATCACCTTCAACGAAGATTGGTTAGGATTAGTTGATACTTGACCAGATTGACCAGAGTGCATGGGTGTGGTTTCTAAAATTTGTGGGATGGGTGAGCCCGATCCAGCAACTATAAAATTAAGTAACATTTATTAATATGCAAAACAGATTTAGCATGAGAATTGTTTACCAGCAGCCCCCAATACTGCTGAATTTCCAGGCTCTAATTCTTGACAGCTCTCGAATGCATTTCCCGTGAAGCCGCTCTGACAATTGCAGAAAGCCAACCCATTCGGAGATGTTTTACAAATTGCGTTCTTTGCACACGGGGACAATGAACAAGGATCTGAAATAGTGGAGTTACTTAATTATAATGTGCATATATAGCCTAACTTTGGACGTTGTACATATGCACTGGGACGGAATTAGACTGTGGATTATATTCACCTGAAGTTCCGGAGTGAGACCTGTCGCGTGGAATGTTCAAGGAAAGCCCGGTCCCAAGAATGCCTGCAAACACGAGAACCACTCTCATTTTTAATTCAGAGTTCCTCAAGGAATATCTTTGGCGAGAGAGGGTCAAGATTCAAATAAGCCGAGGCATCAGGACGCCAGAATGTTTTATTCCCTGAATGGTCATGTTACTTGGGCACATCTTTCTTCTGACAATAATAGTTGAAGAACCGCAAACGTCTTCGTACAATAATCAAAATTGAAAATCTCAGCCAGCACAGTACATACTCTTTCTTATAGGAATCCATACGAACTATGCGGTAATCTACCCGGCATTGCTTCACGCTGGGATATACATACGCCATAAAAACCTACCACAAGAATGCATGAAGCACTCCATTTTAGCGATATTGCTAAAACAACTTCCTATTTTGTCGTTGGTGTGGGTCGTGCTTGTCAGATTTAATCGAACTGCAAAAGTCACGTTTGTTCCTCGAGTCAATGTATTCAGATAGTATCTCGGTCGCCCATCCTTGCATATTTTTAGACTCGAATTTCACGGGCTTCATTCATTGTGTATGTACTTACGTATGTATTTTGTGGTTAATTTCCAACTGTCCACATGATTAAATATTAAATAATGCACATCAAACATCCAACAAGCAGCATAACTTACAATATTACGTAGCAGTTAAATCTCATATTACATATGCAGCTATGTGTATGTACACATATAGCGTTTGGCGTGTTGCGTATAAAATGGAGATACACTTTTTGATATGTTTCCAAGTTCAATAACTTTTCCATTCGCAGAAGGTGTAAAAACATGTTGGGCAACTTTTGAACCCATTTGTTACGAGACAGTGACCAGGACTCCTTCTCCCACAACAATGAAGCCACACCAAGCGAGACTCATGTGGATGAGCTCAACTCAACAATTCGAATGCTATGATCACAACTAATACCTCTTCTCTCGTAATAATGAATCTTCTCCACGGCATTTCCTCCACTTGACCACTTGCGGATTGTGACTCAACAGAATATTACTATTATTTGAGCCCATTTGCTTAACTTAATAATTGGGAGGGTTCGCCTACGGACCCAATCAATCAATCAATCCCATTATCAAAATGCGGTATTACTCCAACTTGCAACTTCCATTGCTTTTTCTCCTCGTGCTATTTGCGGAAATATTTGCCGGAAGAGGTGACCATCTCAGCCCTTGATTAAAATTATACATGTTGCAATTGGACAAAAAAATATACGAATAATTGTTGTGACTTAGCCCCACCCTGCGAAGACCCCGGTGTGTGCGGTCCTTACAGCCAATGTCTCCAAGTGGACAATCTCAAGAGGCGAAGTGAAGACTCCGGATTCGACTGGAGTCAGACTATTTCGCGTGCCCTCAAAAAATGGCAGGCTCGTCCCGACCCTAACCATTCCAACGTTGGGAACACGAATGGAACGGCCCAAACGGTGCGGCAGAATAATTGCAGAATAATTTGCATTTTAATAACGCAGTTAATTTGCAATTTGACAGGTCCTGTGTGCCTGCATGCCTCATCACATTGGTGCACCACCGAAATGCAGACCACTGTCCTGCGCAGCCAATGCGGATTGTCCTTCGCAGTTCTCTTGTGTCAAGTATGTATAATCATTTCAGCAGTGTCATCATGACCAGGCAGAAGATATGTAGATTTGTTAAATGGTCTCTTTCAGGGGTTTGTGCAAAGACCCGTGCCAAGGAATTTGCGGAGTGGGAGCCGAATGCAAAGTTGTGAACCATTTTCCCGTATGTCGATGTCTGAGAGGTTTTAATGGAGATCCATTTTTCCAATGCAAAGGTAGTTCATGCCCTTATGATCATGATTTACGATTTTCTAAATGCTTCCTTATGAAACTACACAACTTTATGTCTAAGAATTGATTGCATTAAACTCAGTTCAACAACGTATATAATTGTGAATATATAGCTTCTTATTGCAACGACAACGAGCAGTGTCCGGCGGACTTGGCATGCAAAGGCAACAACTGTCGGGACCCTTGCGAGGGCGTAAAATGTGGGGCCAACGCTAAATGCTGGGTTGTGAGACATCACGCGGTATGTAATATCTCTAAACCATTAATTAGCTATTTAATTACTAATTAGTACAACGGCAACATGTAATTTAGACGTGTGTATGCGTTCCTGGGTATACGGGAAATCCATTTGATGCATGTGCTGCAGTTGTCGAAGGTAAGAAATCAGTACTGGATTTAAGATGACAGGATGGAAGCATCCATTATGTAAAACTGTATGGAAACGTTCTAAATAGACGAGATCGCTGCAAGATGCAATCTGGACGTTGACTGTCAACCGAATGAAGCCTGTGTCAATGGCTACTGTCGGGATCCGTGTGTCGGCTATTGCAAAGGGCTGTGGAAGAAGTGTGAAGTTATCGAGCACAAACCTCGGTGCAACTGCGAGGTCAATACTTATCCGGCAGGTAAGAAATAAGTTCACTCATCACACATTTAAAATGTGGTTTATTACAAACAAAATGACAAACACATGAATTTCATGATCATGAAGCTTGTTTTATAAACTAAAATTCGACTTGGTGGCATCTTCTGATAACATAATTTATTTTATTGTAGATGATGGAAATTGTCTCCTTAATTCAGGTCAGTTGTACGCACAAAGCACGACACTTCTTAATGTGTAAAATATACATAAAACTATTTATTAGGTTCATATTGTGGCCGTGACCCCATTCGCGTCTGCGGTCAGAATTCCCAGTGTATTGAGTCCACCGTGGGGGTAAGGTCATGACATGTACACAAATCGTCAGTAAATATTTCTCAAGACTTCAAGGATTTATGACTTCAAAATGCGTACTAAAAATTAAGAGAGTTATTTTAAGAGTTTTTCCTCTCTCTTGAAGCCCGTGTGTCGCTGTCTGGCCGGATATGTGGGCAACCCCCCGAACTGCAAGGCTTGTGTGAGTGCCTTCGAATGTGGGAAGAGTGACCAAACTTGTCTAAACGGGCGGTGTGTCCACGCCTGCACGACGATGCACTGTGCCTCGAATGCCGTGTGCGTGGTGGAGGAAGGAAATCCGGAATGTAAATGTCTGAAGGGTTACGAAGGGGACGGAATCGCCGAGTGCGTCAAGGTGAAGACGCCGATGAATCTCACCGCATGCGAAAACGATACCCAGTGCATTGGAACGGAAAGCTGCATCAACGCAAAATGCCAATCACCCTGCATCGGCACTTGCGGCAATGCGGCTGAATGTATCAGTAAGTGACGAATTGTGCTGGATTTATGTGCTATAACGGAAACTAATAATCTATTCGCCTTGCTTTTTAAGTACGGAACCGAATTCCTTCTTGCTACTGTCCGGCAGGGTTCACTGGAGACGTAAGTACCTGATTTTATGTTCCACAAGCTATTTACATTAAGTTTACATAAATCTACAATTCATTCTCTTTTGTGCAGCCATACTTTTGGTGCGTGCAGGTACGTTCTTGGTGGAATATTTATTAATTGAAATTTAATTCCAGACTTTGTTCACGTTTCAATCTTAAAGTTAAAACTACTTTGCTTTAACTAATATTTTTTTCTATACTTTCCAGGTTCCACCTCGCCCTCCATGTTAGTGGTCATATTTTTATTTATAATTCTGTAACAATCTTCATTAATTTCATGTGAAAATATGTGCTATTAGTTGAGGGGGATGAATGCGACACGGATGCCGACTGTCCGGACGACATGAGCTGTGGCCTTCATGGGTTCTGCGTCAATCCTTGCAATCATGTTTGTGCTGTTCATACTGGTGCAAAATGTGAAGCCAAACGTCATCGTGCGACATGTTGGTGTCCGAATGTTGGACAACCCTGGAAGCGTTGCTTTTCTGCGCAGGAAGTCAATAGCACCTCCACCGTGGGGCATGCAGGTAGCCAATCTTGCACAACTTACGCATTATTCTTTAACACACATCTCACATGTCCCTTCTAAAACATCTGCAGGTCCATACAGCTTGGTGAACAAACGGCGTGTTGGTCCATGCAACCCAAGTCCTTGTGGAACGTATGCGTTTAAAAAATTCTAAGTTGCGAATTTAAGAGTGTACTTTAATAGCAAACTTCATTGTTTGCAGAATGGCATCTTGTCATGTTAGCAGAAGTCGGGCCGTGTGTCATTGCCTTCCAGGTACGAATAGCTACACTAAAATACATGGATATCTGTCATATTTAACCGAATAAATAATACTAAAATACATAATTATTGGTCTCAGGCTACAATGGAATTCCTCCAGCGTGTACTCCAAAATGCTTTAAAGACCACGACTGTCCATCCAACATGGCCTGCATTCATGGTCAGAATATTAACATTAATTTATGCAGGAGATTCTTTTAAAAAACAATATTTTTCTAAATTTTTGCTGGAATTTTAGGCCAGTGCGGTGACCCGTGCCATTCCAAATGCAGTCGCAATGAGTACACGTTCTGCACAGTAATTGACCACAAACCAATGTGTGTTGATGCTACGAATGAGAATCTACTGCTACGAGTGGCGAACAACAATAATGGGTGAGCAGACAGGGTCACGATGAGCTTGAGCGACCACGATTTGCGAACCTCGCTCGTTTACCAAGTAATTATGTAGCTTATTATTTCTGTTCGCACTTGACAAACAATTATTTAAACCCACTGTTTTGTGTTACATAGTTCGTTATGATATAATAATAAGCAAACAAATTGTGCATGTAAAAAATGAGTGAACTTGGCATTATGCAATGAAATATTACTTTTCACGGCCAAAACAAATCGTACCTTTTTTCAAGATGCATACAGAGCATGTATTTATCATTCACCTTCACAATGGCCGTCATCAAACCAAACGGATGCATGCATTTTTACCTTCCTTGTTATTATACATTGGGTGGAAATGGTAATAAATTAACCAAATCAGTGTTTCTTTATGTTTTGCGTATGATTCTTCATGCCAGGTGTCGGAACTCGTATGCTTCTGATCGAAAATCATTGGTTGGAGAATTGATGATTGAAGGGTGCTAATATTTTGCACGGTAAATTAGGTCATTGATGATAGGCTGTCATTGGCAGCAGAAGCATACATGCAATTACGTACATATTGTCTAAATCGTGGTGAGGTAACTACTGGACTTGTGTACGTACGTAGTAGTAGCTGTGTATTAGATATTATGGTTATTAGGCAGGCGGTTTCGATGCCACAGCATCCTCTTACAGTCCAGGAAAACCCAATGGCTTCCTCTTTTTTCTACAATAACTTTATGATTTTGTATCATGTCAGTGCATGAAAAGCGAAATGTGAGTCAATGTTAAAGCTGTTTTGTTACAATTCAGTGTTCCCCAAATACACAGAAATTTCATTGCGTTGACCATTGACTGTGACACATTACGTTTTGCAATTAGCGTTGGAGAGGAGTGAACAAAATTATAGCGTCATTCGGGTCATTGCCAAAAACTAAAGTTGTGCATATAATAACTGACAATTCAGCCTCTAGCATTCTCATTCACCGTCTGCTACCACCACCATTCATTCACGCCCTTCTTCATGGTGTAGATTTTCACCAAGTAAGCTTCCTGACTCTAAAAATGGGAGATGCCAAAGTTTCTGAAAATGGGACAGAAAAAGTGAGCGAGTCCAAAGTTCTAACGGAGAATCCCAAATACTACAAGACGTATCCGGAGAGGGAAGTTCACGAAAAGTTCTTTCGCGACGTGTTTGAGATAATTTTGAAGGACGCCTTGTTTGAGGGGATTCAGCGAGATCAGCCCGTCGTCAGGTTCGAGCAGCCTCACGATCTCTGGAAAATTCTCAACTTGAAGTTGGGACGAGATCCAGCTCATAATCATGACGTTCTTCTCGACTTGGTCAAGGACGTTATCAAGTACAGCGTCAAAACAGGGCACCCGTACTTTATTAATCAGCTCTACTCGGGGTAAGTTAAGAAATCTCAAGTTTTTTTTGAGAGCCTAGTTATCAGTCTGTTTATTCTCTGACCTACGCAGTATTGACCCCTATGGCGTCGCTGCAGAATGGGTAAGATTACTACTTTGTCCAGCATTAAAACTAATTCTGTAATTAATAAATTTAACTGTTAAATTAGGTAGCGTCTGCCCTCAATGGTTCCGTGTACACGTACGAGGTTGCACCCGTCTTTACACTCATGGAGTTGGAAGTGAGTAATGATGATGAATCATTTTTATCAAAAATGTACATGCACACCGCGTCTAAATTTTAAGGACGAGGCTAAAATGGAAATTCAATCCAACTTTCTCCAAACCAACTTTCACTCCCCATAAGCAAAAACTTTGTGACTTGTATTTGTTTGACTTATAATTTTTCGCAGGTGTTTGAGAGGATGCGAAATATTATCGGATTTCCAAAAAATCAAGGGGACGGTTTGTTCTGTCCGGGCGGGTCACTTGCAAATGGATACGCCATCTCCGTCGCCAGATATAAGAAGCGACCGGAAATTAAAGTAACCGTTTTTTACGGTATCCATACTGAGACCTTTAATATAAAACTATAATTGTGGCTGTACCGACAGGAATTGGGATTGTCTGGAGTAAAACCCATGATAATGTTTGTCTCGGAAGACGCTCACTACTCATTCAAGAAATTGGCCTCTTTTCAGGGTGGGTGAAATAGTGTGCATATGAATTACTTGGCCTTCCTATATCGGCACCGTTATTCACATGTTTTCTGTGTAGGAATTGGTTTGAAAAATGTGGTTGGAGTGAAAGTTGATTCTCGTGGGAAGATGAACGTGACCGAACTGGACAAGGAGATTCAGAGCTCCATCGACAAAGGGTTTGACCCATTTCTTGTCTCTGCGACCGCCGGTATGCATGTCTAGTTGTTCAGCTTTAACAGATTTTAATTAAATGTATGAAAAACTAGGAACAACGGTTTTGGGGGCGTTTGATCCAATTGACGAAATTGCTGAGGTTTGCAAAAAGTATGGGCTCTGGTTACACGTGGATGGCGCGTGAGTAAATTTACGATACTACGATTTACGATACGTTTTCAGCTTTCAAGAATAATGGATCTCAATTAGCTGACCATATAATTCTCACTAATTTGTTTTTTGGTTCAGTTGGGGTGGCGGTGCACTGATGTCAGATACGTACAGGGACTTGATGAAGGGAATTGAAAAGTAGGTTCGCTTCCTCATACTCGCTCAAATTGAGTGTCAACTAATCATTCCTATTGTCGCGAATTCATCAGGGCAGATTCCGTGACATGGAATCCACACAAATTGCTATGCGCCCCCCAGCAATGCTCCACATTTCTGTTAAAGGATGGCACCATTGCGACCGACGCCCACGCGACGAGAGGTACAAGCATTCGCACATTATTTTTTGTAAAATAATAGGCATTACATAATTTCGTTCATGTTGATGCAGCGACATACCTTTTCCAGCAAGATAAGTTTTACGAGGCTCAATTCGACACGGGAGATAAGCACATCCAATGTGGACGACGAGCTGATGTCCTCAAGTTCTGGTTGATGTGGAAAGCAAAGGTTGTACGATAAATGGTAAACCAAACAGGAAAGGAAATAACTTTTCATTTTCATAAATTTTGCAGGGAAAGGACGGGTTCGAAGCTCATATTGACCATATCTTCGGACTGGCAAAGTTTTGCGTGGAGGAGTTGAGGCGACGTGGACCCAGCTTCAAGTTGCTCTTGGAGGATCCTGAATGCACAAATGTCGTCTTTTGGTACATTCCTCCAAGTCTGCAGGATATGAATCAAAGTTCTCCAGAGTTTTGGGACAGAATTCACAAAGTTGGTCATTTCTAATGAGTTATATGCAATTTTGTATATCATTGCAGTTCTGCATAATTGTGTATTTATTAGATTGCTCCCAAAATCAAGGAACGGATGATGCGTCAAGGGGTAGGTTGCATAATGCATGAAATTGCTATTTTTATTATTATATTAACAATTTTTGTCAGACCATGATGTGCACGTATCAACCATTGCGACAATACCAAAATTTCTTCAGAGTGGTGATTCAAAGCTCTGAAGTTAACGAGAAGGACGTAACATATTTCCTGGATGAGATTGAAAAGTGTGGAAAAGATCTTTGAGACTGGAAGTAATAACGTCGATGGCTTTATCAATTACGTGCTTTAATTTTTCTCTATACGATTATTTATTTATTTATTTTAACTTATTCACTTTTCAATTTATTTCTACATTAAAAATGTACTTTTATTTAAATTATCTTCCCGGATGTGTTACTAACCTCAATGTATGAACATAACTACTATATTTGTCTACCGAATTACACTGGCATTTAATTCCTCCACCCTTCAATAATACAGAAAAACAAAAGTAGTCGCATAAAACTAAAGCATTGCAAGAAACTGGAGTTCGAACTGAATTTCTGTACGTCTTCAGCTACTCAATTAGTGTAACTTGTACTCATAAATTGCATGTATGGGTATGTACAAAATTAGTGGTTCATGCAAATCAACCTGGACTTTCTCTGTGGATGTAAATATGTACATATCATCATATATCTGCATATATGTATGTATGAATAATGTGCACATCACTCGCTTTAAAAGTCAGTCAAACTTGTTTAATTTACTGTAGTCTAAGGACAGCAACATGCGTATAAATATTCGCGTGACAATTGTGCACACATGAATCAACTATGAATTTGACAAAGTCGAAGAATGCGGACTTCTTGCTCATTGAATGTATTTATTTCCGGTCTCCCGAATCGAAAAGCACCGAGAAAAATTCCGGGCGGGTCACGTTCACCAGTCGGACTTACTGGTTTACACATATTCGCTATTTTCAATTGAACAACGAAGTCATTTCCACAATAATACTTGTCCTTCTTACTTGTTGCTCAAAATGCGGTCTCATTCTCAGCGAAAATTGTGCACATCGTCTGAACTAACTTGAATCTTGGTACTACTGTTACCCAAGACATGGGCTCAAACATCAGCATCGCGAACGAAACGAATTGCATTCTTAATATTGCCATGAAACAAGCCACTCCACTTTATTATGAGAACAAGGTGTTGCCTGGTCAAGTCGTGAAACGGTGAGAATCGACCTGGGAATAAACTAATCTAATCCTAACACTCACATGATAATAAAAGTCTCTAAATTTCAGAGAAGTTGGGAAAATCTGGTTTTCCGTAGAAGCCAAATTGTGGAACGGTCTGAACGAATATGACGATTTTAGCGAGCTCGTGGCACCCATCACGACCATGTCCACGGCGGCTGTGATGGGGCTTCGTGGAGTGGCAGCCAGGGCCGGTCTGGTGAGTGAGCTCGTGGAGACCAACGACACGCAGCACGTGCTCATGGGAAAGGTCATCCTGCCCGTGGGCTCAACCGAGGCGACCCAGAAAATTATCCGCGAGTGGATCTCAGACTGTGTGGCACGGGATTTTCATGGGGTCGGACAAAATAATTCGCATAGTGGGAGGACCACCCGCGTTCATCGATGAAGGGAGAGAATATCAGTACGTCGAAAACACGGAGGCGTTCACTATTCTGCATTAATTAAATTACTTTAACATTCGCATTGTCGTGCTAAATCTGCAACAAATCTAAATGTTTGATTTTCTCGGTTGTGGTTGTGTGCCAATTCCATGTATTTAAAATTCATATATTTAAAATCTCGTAGGTAATGATGTTATGTTTTATCTGCATGAATTGACTTTTGCTGGACAATAAGTACGTTTTAACTGATCAGACATTTATGTACATTATAACAAAATATGCATGCAACACATACTATGTATTACTGTTTTATCATTCCACTTGTGTAAATAAAAAAATACGTTTGAGTACTGTTCTTTATATTACTATATATCTCGTTGGTACTATATTAAGGGGCAGATCGATATGGTTAAGTGCATGTCTGTACATAAATCTGCTTGAATGGAAAATGACCCTTTTTCTCGGAATTATTTCCTACTGGTGTATTGTGGTAGCGAAGGTGGTATCTAAAATATATGTAGAGCAGAAGCAGGAAATGACCCAACAACCGAGAACCTTTACAACTAACTGCATTAGTTGTATAGTATGGACACACAGCCAAAAAAGTACCTGCAAAGGACCTTTCCTTCCAACCTTCCAATAAAAACATCATCTGCAGTATCAGCATTGTAAATACAATTTTTATAAATTTTACTACAGGCAGCAGTAATTATCTATCATTGATACACTCTGTTTGCTGATTGATTTCAACGGAGGAGGATTGCAAAAATGGGTAGCACGGTCTCCATCTGCAATAATAGCACGTGCATCTTAAATATGGCAATGAAGCAAATAACACCCCTCTACTATGAGAACGAAATGCAACCCGGTCAATGCATTGAAAGGTAAAAAAAGTAAAATTTAACAATAAATAATGACCACTTTATCAATTTGCTAACAAGATATTTGTTCATATGCTTTGCAGAGAAGTCGGTAAGGTCTGGTTCACCTTGGAGGCAAAGCTATGGAATGGGGAGAACGGTTACGACACATTTCAAGACATCGTATTTCCTATCACGATCATAACTCTGACGGCTTTGACACTTTTGGCTGGAGGGATCGCGTCGGCAAGTTTTCTAGCAAGTTTGGCCGGAATCTCGTCCACTGCTGGGAAACTATTTCTCATTGGAAAGGTGATAATTGCGGCAGGAGCGTCCACGACGGCCAAGCAGATTGTCCAGGACTGGGTGTCGCGAAGTGCACTTTCCGTCCACGGTCTGTACATGGGATACGATCGAACGTTCCTTATCACGGGGGGACCGACATGCTATTTAGCAGATGGTTTCCAAGTTGTGAAATATCAGCCAGGGGACGAATTCCAGTTGGAGTACTTGTGAGGATGAGAGTCTGTACAGGAGATAAGTAGTTTTAAAATGTCTTATTGTTGATTAGGTATTAGTGTTATATCATACAAATATACACAATTTAATTGTGTAAATAAATAAATTATAATGATCAATGAAGAAATCACATCAGACTCGTGTACATTTTGTGCTTTATTTCAATTCAGTGTATCTCCGTGTCGACGTCTATTTTAGACACTTACGTGTTTAGAACTACAAAGAAATTATAGATTTTCATTAACCAATCAATAAGTATTATAGGACTATGCCACTCGACTCCTACCAGAACTACGTTGGTATACTATTCACCCAACAAATAGATAAAGTAATCTGAGATTTGGTTCAACCAAGTTTCAACAACAACTAGAGAGTAATACTTATTGGGTAATACATAGAATATCATGTAAATAAACTATTGTAAGAGCTAGTGGTAATAAGTCTGGTTCGTCGACACTGTCTGTCCCCTTCTAGTTCTCATCCAAGTAAGAGGGAGTGACACATTACGCATATAATTATAATTAACTAATTAAGGATCCTACCTTACACACTAGAGTTTCTACTGTTGACTTTCTGAAGATCACATATTTTAATTCAACGCTATAAAGCCGAATTCACATCAATTTTAAAACAATGTTAAAATACGGTTGATTTCGTAGTATGTCTAGTCAATCAGTAAATTTAGTCAGTGTTCGTGATATTGCGAAGTTATTGAAGCAAAGTTTTAGCAACGAAAAGTGCTACTATTTTATACAGAGATTTTGCATTAGAGTAACTCTATTTAAATGTGTCGTCATAAAGTTGAGCCTGCTCTTTGTAATGTTGATGTTTGCTTCCAGTGGCAGGAGATGCAGCCACAACTCGACCAGCATAACTATAATGAGGCCAAGATAATAAATTGAAACATAGATAGATTTCATATGTATAAAATAAGTATGAAAAGTAGAGTCCTTACGTGAGTGGCCTGTCTGGGAACAAAGTTCTAAACCTGGGCTCAATATATGTCCAGCATCCTTGATTCTTGTGCTCTTCCTGAGAAAAGACGAATTTTGCATTTGGGTGTTGCTTGCCGACTTCAAGTAACAGGTCGTATGGGAAGGGAGAGACTTGTTCAATCCTAACAAGGGCAACATCGTTATCAAGTCCGCGTTCATTACGGGCTTTCTTCAAGTCATAGTAGACCTAACAATAAATAGATAATTATCAAAAGTGTCTTAAATGATTTTTTTACAGACGCACATAATTAAATACAGTTTAATAAAAATGAACAAACCTTTCCGGTGGAGAAGACAACTTTTTTGCAATCACGTTGTCCCAAAGGATCTGTGAACATGTTATATTTTTGCATAAATGAGCATTTACAAATGTTTAAATTTGTCAATGTTATTGTTACTAACCCGGAATAATTCGTTGGAAAGCGGTGCTAGAAAACATTTCGTCAAAGCTTGATCGTGCCTCCGGATGTCTGAGAAGAGACTTGGGCGTCATTATGATCAAAGGTTTCCTAAATGGCAATGCAATCTGGCGTCTCAAAATATGAAAGTAGTTTCCTGGCGTTGTGCAGTTGGCGACCTGGACAAATCGAACCGAGGAAAATCTATAAACTCCTGCATCATTCTAAAAAAACAATGAAAACTCACAATCCAGTTAATGTCGTGCAGTTGACGAATGGCTACGTCATCACTAGGCGTTGGAATAACATCAGGATCGTCCGAACACATTTGTAAGAATCTAATACAAATTATGTATTCCAAAATTAAATTATTGCAATTAATGTTTTATTTAATAATTGAATGCTAAAGTTTATTCCTCACCGTTCTGGTCTTGCGGAAGAATGTTCAGGTCCCATTCCCTCGAGGCCATGAGGTAAAAGTAGAACCAGCCCAGTTTGTCGCACCCATTTGGATTGTCCGGACGAAATAAATTGATCAATGATGCACTGCGCAGTGTTATTGAAGTCTCCAAACTATTGACACAAATTACACAAGACAAGCTTAGAATCAAAGAGTCACTCAAAACAAAGTCTCGATACAATATCTCGCTGAAGGAAAGGACTTATCTAAAACTTTTAAATTAGGAGTAACTTAAACACCGAATGTTGTTTGCAGACATTGTATACTAATACAATGAATATTGTTTGATTAAAGGATAGCAATGTGTTACATTATTTACTCACTTGAGCTTCCCAACAAACCAAAGCATTTGGATTGGTCATTGAATAACCAAGCTCGAAACCTATACGAAGATAAAAATTGCTGTACTTTGGAAAGTTTCATAAAAGTCTTTTCAATTAAATACCTAAAACTCCAAACTCTGACAAACTCGAGTTGCAAACGATATACGGGGCTTGGTCGGGATACAAATTACACAATGGTCGGTATGTAGCCTTGTCTACATTTTGATGATGCAGAACGTGATGACGATGGCTGAAAGTTCCACGCTCAACGTCCTACATACAAACAGACAACCAAACTAAATAATTGTAGCCATTCCAAAAATCCGAGAACATGGACTTCATACAGTGTCAAAATATGTACGTAAATACCTGTCCACTCAACCTGACATGAATTCCCTCCTTCAACAAACTGCCAAAAGCCATAGCTTCTGCCAACGCCCAGTCGACCTGTCGATTTTCCACCATCTCCATTCGAGATTTCAAAATACGTTCTAATCCTTTGTGGATGACAAAGCCTGACGCATTAGGTGGTGGAGAACTGAATCTGCAAGGCCCAATAACAACTTAAATTATAACACTATAATGGAGCAAGATACCAATAATTTCTATATGATATAGTTTTTGTACCGCTTCCCAATGTGGGTAAGGGTCTCTTCATGAACCCCAGTTGGAGAAACCTTCATGGGATCCTTTCCTGCAAAAACGAAAAAAAATCACAAAATAAGTACCATAAGATGATACTTGCTGGATAGAACTCGTTAGTGTAATTTATTTCGTACCCTCGAAAAATCCGGACCATGGGGAATCTAACCAATCTTTGTACTTGATTGTCGTGACTTGCTGGGCACCAAGGTGAGCTTCCTCCAAAATTCGCTCATACTTTTCTTTAACATCCTTGATTTCTTCTTCAGTAACAACACCTGTATCGAATAACATAAACATTATCAATATCCTAATGACCAATACCAATATGTAAACGGCACTTTATTAAAGTTAATTCTAACCTTCATTCTTTAATTTGTGTGAATATTTCTCCAATACGTTCTTTGTGCTCTTGATTTGCCTGTACATAAGTGGCTGGGTGAACATTGGCTCGTCGATTTCATTGTGTCCATTTTTGCGATAGCAAACCTATCGGAAAATAATAGTTTCTTGACAAAATATTCACTACAAGGACTAAATAGTAATCAATAAAAATTAAATAGTAATTTATTAATGCATACCAAATCAACAACAACGTCCTTATGGAAAGTATTTCTCCACTCTGCTGCAACATTGCACACATGCATGACGGCTTCTGGATCATCAGCATTTACATGGAAGATTGGAGCATTAACCACTCTTGCCACATCTGTAATAAAATTAATAAATTCAAAATAAATTTAAACTAAACGAATGAGTAGTTAGATCCTCGAACTGCATAGATCAATATTAATATTTCACCTGTGCAGTATGGACTGGATCTTGAGTGACGGGGATCTGTGGTGAAGCCGATTTGGTTGTTCACGACAATATGAACCGTTCCATGAGTTGTGTAGTCAGGAAGATCAGACAAGTGGAAGGTTTCAAAGACCTAATATAATATTCAAGAGTCAGGAAAACTTGGGGTTACTTCTTAAGGAACAAATTAATTAACTACACGAATATCACTTACAACTCCTTGACCGCAAAAGGCTGCGTCACCATGAAGGAGAATAGACATGACCTTCTTTCCTTCGTTGTCTCCCCTGTAAAACTGTTCAGCTCTCGTTTTACCCTGAACAATTGGGTCAACAGCCTCTGTAAATCGTCATTTTACACATAATTAATTATTCCTAATGCAAATTAAAACGAAAATTAGAAGATTCATGTAGCATACCAAGATGACTAGGATTGGCTGAAACAAGAAATAAACGATTTATTAAAATTCCATATTGAAAAAAATATCAGGTTGATAGGTTGAAATAGTATGACATTTTGATACATTGCCCCGAAAATTAATATGCAGGTAGAAAATGAATGACACTGTGTTTTTCAACGTCACAAATGATACATTCAGTAAAAGTTAGAGCTATGTAGTTTGTTAATATTATTCCTTCAGTTATTACTTAACTATTAAAAATGCTTCCATCCACACCCACTTAAAGTAAAAGTTATATAGTTTCTCTGCTTTCCCCATCAATTAAGAACAGAAAGCTGCAAAGTGAAGTGAAAATGACTCGAAAAGAAAAGGATGCACTATTTTACTAACTTACTAGTTAGTACGAATTTAATCATAATAAAAATTAGGCGATTGTAATGGAGGCGTTGGGAATTACAGATCTTGTTATTACAGAAATGAAGGGCCAAGCCGTAATGGCTTCCTCATTCAACGTGACAACAAAATTTATGAGCACATAAATATTGCTAAGCACTGGAGATCGAGATTATGTTGTTTAGAATTTTAACTTGTCGTTCCTTGACCGTTGTAGTGGGTCATTCTGATGATTTGATTTTCAATGATCAGCTCTTTCTGTGAATAACTTTCTAATCATTTAACAATAATTAAATGACAAACTAAACCACGAGCTTACTTTATAAAAACTTGTCCTCAAAATAGGTATTATTAAATTAAGTATTGAATACAAAACATACCGACGACAGCTAGACGAATATTCTTGTTCGTTACACGATTCAATCGTTCGATATAAGTTCCCAAGTGGTATTTCACATCTCCCGTTCCCTCATCAGCAGCTACAAACAGACATCAAACCAAAAACCATGTCGGAACATGTTTTGTATACAATCCCGTAGATTTTGTGTAAATTTTGCCAGTAAAATTTTCTTTAAAATAAACTCATTCCCAACCTACCTTCCAGAGCAGCAAATTGAGAAAATATCTGTTCCAGTGGTTTTCGACACACGTTGGCTAGCACGTTCAAGCGTCCTCTATGCGGCATTCCCATGATGACGGACTCCACCCCAAATTCTGTGGATCTATCAATAATTTGCTTCATTGCTGGAATTAGCATCTCACAACCTTCGAGACCAAATCTGAAATATATTTTTATTAAAACATTAGAAAAATTGTGTACGTTTTCAGTTACGCGTTGCAACAATTACCGTTTCTCGCTAGACCATTTCTTTGCTGCAAATTAGACAACCAAAATATGTATTAATCATGAAAATAGACATAAACTATTACAAGATAGTCAAAAAGGTTTCAATTAAGAAGACGATGCTTACCCAGGAAAGCTTCTAGTCCCCACGCTCGAGTTACTCGGGCTGTAAATAATCAATGTAAGTGTCATAACACAAATAATGAATATTGTAAATTGCAATAACTGGTCTCATAAAACATTACCCAGGATGAGCCGCTTTGTTTCGTTGTCAAACTCCATCACACCTGGAGGTTCCATTTTCTTTCGAATCCAGTTGCACTGATCCAAACTGTTAATGTACATAAACTCCACCCCAATGCTTCGACAGTAGGCGTCTTCCAATCGCTTCAGAATATCACGAAGCTTTAAAGATGTCTCCTTGCCTCCAATGAAGGTGGTGGCTGCGTATTGAATTAAATTTTTGTTTGAAATATATGTGCAGCTACCCCTCGAATAATATTGGAGCCTTACCTGGGAGTTTGAAAACTCGGTCCATATCCTTCTCCTCTGCAGTTCATAGTGTTTAAAAATACAAAATAGATTAGTACATTACATGATGACATGCCTACAGCTTGCATAAGAAATTACAAAAAATAATTTTGTAATTTTGTTCGAAATTTAGGAAATTCTTATCGCGTATGGCGGCATAAAAACAAAATACGCTGTGCTTCTTGCTGACGGTTACATACGTGACAAACGAAAAATTTAAAAACTATTTGTACAACCAACGTTTTTCTTCTAAACTAGTCATTCATTTTCTATGAGCATTAATGAAAGGCACGATAACATTAGTCATACCATACAATCCGATGATATGATGCTAACAAATACAAGTTGTTAAACGCAAACCAATATTAACACTCTGGCAGAACAACTCGAAAAACAAGCTACCTGATGATTGATTTATTAAATACTTTGGATTAAGGTAAACTGAAAAAATTTGTTGCTAAACAAATGAGCTCATTAATGATGTACCTGAGAGTACAGTACTTTAAAATCCAAGAAAATTACCAAATGAATAGGATTTGTAGATTAGCTCCAGAGGGATGCCCTCATCAAGATCAGCACTAAATTGTATAAATATACAACATGGTTGTATTGTTTGTAAGAATAATACATGAAAATTTCTTAATGGACGTGCTCTACCTTGAAATACCTAGGGGGTCCAGGTGTGCAATGTTATGACCTCGAATCTAGTTGTAGTAATCACACCACCATCACAGCACATTAACCATGTGAAAAACATGCCCTTTTCAAGTACACCAAATTAAACACGGGGTTGTCAGTTCAATGTAAAGAATGCAGTGAAAAATAAATAAGACGAGTGTGTATAAGCCACAGTTATCATCATCATCATATTCATAATTACACATGCACATATTAAGGTCGCAATAAGCTTGAAGCAAAGCGTACTCATATTTAAATATATCCACCATTCACTATATATTAAACCCTATAAATAATCTTGGTTGTCATTGTCATTATACTTTTTGGCCAATCTGATTTAAATATAATGACTTTCTAAAAACTAAATTGAAAATATATATAACATTGAAAATTATACCAACAGCTACGAAATAAACTAACCGTAGCCATGCATGTAATTTCTGACGACGATTTCCTTTGGATTATGAAGTTCAGACTTGGAGTGCAGGTCAGCATACACGATTTGCAAAGGATCTAGTTTGGCAATATGATGGCCTCGACTCTAGAATTAGAAAGGTCAAACACGAAAATTGTCCAATGACTTTATCCAACAGTGTGCATATTATTGAATTAATTAATTGTTGTCGTTCTATCACATAAATGATGACGAGTCACTACTACTACTGTGTACTACCATGTCTAAATATATAAATATGTATATATTGAAGGGAACAGTGCGTCTGCAAATATCAATGGCTGCACAAAACGACAAAAAATACAGAATTACAACGTTGAACGTCCAAGAAAAGAAAGATACATGATTTATACTACAATCTACGAGAACTACACATTGGCCAACTTTGGAAAATATTTCGTTTACAAATTAGACATCAAATACTGAAATAGAAATATATAACAAATAAATACAAGCACAAAACCATAAAAAGTTTTTGCCATCTCATTTTGCAAAAGAATTGAATTGATCAAGCACCATTAGAAGTATAATTTAGTAACCCCGGTCCCGTCTAAACTTATGTAGTATAAATAAGCAGCGAGATATTCGCCCGTGGATTAGCGTCGATAAGTCGACTCCAAAAAGAAGCGTCCCAATAAATATTAATCAAACGAGTCATGGCGTAGTAGTATTATATATCTAGTCGTCCCATAATGTTAGTATATATTTATAGCTAGAAGACCAGCTCATTTAAATTGCATTCGAATATATGTACCTGGTAGCTCCGAATAATGGCCTGAACAGCCAAATGATCATCAATTATTTTTTCGGAAATGGGTGTTGAGCTCCGAACTCCTCCCCCCATAGGAACTGGAACTAAACCTGTTCCACCACCAAAGGCAGATAAAGGAAGAGTGTTATGTTCAGGTGGGGCAAGACCTGCCAAGGAAATTAACAAAATTAAGCTATAGTCGTTTAGTAATTTTTATTCTAACTTATTTTCAGATTTATAAATAAAACTTTTTATTGAACCTTACCTGAAGGAGGTCGAATGTATGCTGAAAAATAATAAGTTAGTTGAATGATTATTCTTATTGTTATGTTAAATGAATAAATCTATGCATTACCTTCACCTGGCTGTGCTCCTGCAATTTTCGAATGAAATTAAATTGTGCATAGAACCAAGACCATTTACCATAAATATAGTTACATATGTAAACTATAAAGTTTGCATTGAATATTTAAAGTAATATTCAATTTATAATAGTTGAATTATTATTACCGCCTTGCGTTTGTCGGAAAAAACTATCCCAGCTCTATAAAAATTGAAAGAAAATGTAGAGATTGTGGGGGAATCAATGTAGGATACATATTAGAATGGAAGTAATTTACGGCATGAACAGACGATGGGTTTTGTAGCCAGGCATTGTACATTTCCTCAACATAAGCCGAACTATTCCCATTAAGGAATGGTTCTGCGGCAGCAGTGGAAAATGTCTTTTGTTGCTGGTCCTTGGTGGTGCCCAGAGAATTCCCAGCAGTGGGAGCGGTTGTTGAAGTCAAACGGTGCGTCACAGCCAGTAACGATCTCTTCGGCGACCCCGTCTTCAGCAAGGTATTGGCCGCCGCAGACGACGAATTTACAATAAACCTGTACATCCTGAAACTTCGATTCCTTTATTTTCCTGCCAAACAAAATATATGCTTAATTAGAAATTTCCAGTTTTATTAAAATATAAGTGTACATTCTATTTAGATGGGAACGAATTTATAGGATTTATATCTTTTCTGTATCTTAGACAACGTCGTTTTCGAACACGATTGCATATTTCATCATTCTACTTTATTACTGACTTTATTACAAGATCCACTTTCGCTCTTGTAAAGCGTGCGATATGAAAAATTAAATTCTGATCGACTGGATGTGACTAACACCTGAATAAAGGTAAATTGAAATTACTGCTGGTCAGAAATTTTAAACCCATGCAAAGAATGTTCAAAGAATGCAAATCATGTTCGGTATTTTGTATCTTCTTGTATTACACCAAATTGCATATCATTTATCCTTTCTTAATAAACAAGATTATTTCTTCATAAACAGACTAATAAACTTCTAATTAGTTTTAATATTTTTTTCTATAATTTCGGGAAATGATCCAAAAAGTAATTTTTATGATGAATTGTGGGCAAATTGAAAAAAATGTATACACTCAAAATGCATAATTGCAATAAAATGGCCGCTATCGGCAATCGTACATTAATATTACTTTATAATGAAGATAGCTATTTTTTTATTTGACGCATAACATTATGTCAAGTAGAGTCAAGACCCTTGCCCTTTCGCTGTATTGTATAAGTTCATTGAAAAACTGACCTTGAACTTATCACACCCGGTATATAATCTAATCTGATCCTTGTGGTAGTTTATTTTTTTTAAATCAGTGGAGTTATTTAAAATTATTTAATAGGAATCCTATTAAACGATACCAAGCTGACCAAAACCTAACATAGGATATGACCTGCTTCTTACGACGTGGTCGCTTGAAAACTCTATTGATTCGGTCAATGAGAATGAGACAACAAAACCAACCTACGACAGTCAGCAGGACAAGAAAAACCGGGGGAAGGACAATTAAAGCAAAACTTTAAGAGATGGCCACCTTAGGACAGTTAGGACCAACCCGTCTTCTAAAAATATATATAAATTACACACCGTTAGTATTGCTTGCAGCCACAGCGTAGTGAGCAAGGGAATCCGTAATCTTCTCTGAGATAATTTTGCTTATGGTCTCGTGAGCCAATTTGTGATCTAATGCTCAACTCAACCTACTTAACTTACGTTGTACAATTGTGCTTAGAACAGAACACGGGATCACGGGACAGGGAAAATTCGGGCTTTTGGATTTTCCTTGCACCCACTTCTGCTCCCGGATCGTCTTTCTCTCGAATGAATGAAGGCGCTGCAGATGAACCGCTGGAGAAAGTGATGCTGGACAGAACCACCCAATAATTGCTTATTTTAATAGACGGCTGCTTCTTAAATTATGTAAAATTCCTACAAGTGTGACTTTCAAAGAGTCGGAATGGCAATTTTCTGGGAATCCACACCACAACCACACACCTATTGAATCATCTCATCCATCCCTCGCAATCTCATCCTGTTCATCCTGTTGAGAATTGATATTGCTGCATCAAGTTTGCCGACCAACTGAATCTCAATTTCTTTTCATATGTACATATGCCAGCAAGGACAAAATGAACTTTTACTTTTTTGCATAATTGACACATTAAAAGTTTTTACTGCTAAGTATTTTGCCTTGCTTGTGTCATCCCAGGTGCAATAATTATAGCGGCTCTAATATCGTGTCATTAAAAGTTACGTAAATGACACATTTGAAATTCGGGTTTTTGGGAATCATGCTATTTAGTAACGAAGTTTGATAAGGAAATTATCTCTGCTCTGCATTTCATACTCGGTAATTGACTCAACAACGTCACACCATTATGTAAATAATGCTTAATTGCATATATGCTAATGGCTTTAAATTATTTTTTGATAGTAATTATTTGATATGATTCAACACCAAATATTTTTACGTCAACGGTGGCTACATGCATATGGCTATATCATATATGCATGCACATCATAAAATATTAATGGTTTCGAGATCAGGTGACTACATGGTTAGTCAATAACATGGATGTATAGGTTAATAATCACAACTCGTTTAATCTGAAATTCGACATGAATTTTTCTTACATATTTAAGTCTTCTATAGTAAAATATTATTATTATTAATGAGTATAACGAATGAGATTCAGAAGAAAGAACAATGCAATTATGCTTAGCGACTACTTTACGGAAGCCATGGAACAAGCTACATAACGGTTTGGGTGTTGGTTACTGCTGTTGAGAAGTTTGAGAAGGACTGGCTGGTTTTGTTGTAGGAACGTTTGCGTTGAAACTGGTAGTAGTAGACGTGGTAATAACAGGAATGTCCGTTGTGGTCGTAGTCGCCAACGTTTTTGTAGTACTCATAGTAATGGGTAACCTCGGTTGGGTTGGTGGTGATGGTGCTGAAGTCGTGGTAGAGGCAGCAGAGGTAGGAGGGATTATCTTGGCCAACATTGTCTTATTTCCCACCGGAAATGGAAAGAGTTTGATTCCTGGAAATGGTGATACAAAAAGTCAATTAAACTGATATATCCTAGAATGACATCAAATTAATCCCCAAAACAACCCTCCACCCAAAATGTGTTTCATAATGTGATTATATTTAAAACTTTTACCTCCTTTGCCTAAAGCAATATGTCCAGGAAGCATAATGTCACCTTGCATAGATCGTATTATGATTGGGGTTGTGTTAGGCGCAAGTGCCATGGGGTTGCTTTCACTTGCGGTGTCCCCATTGTTAGATGGTGCAGAAACCGAGCCTGCTGTCTGATTTTGTGCAAGGATAGATTGCATCATTTGGTTCTGGCCAAGAGCTTGAAGTTGGATTGTTTGCCCACCAATAGTCCGATTAATTGTTGCAGCCTGACTGCCGGTGCCAAGCTGAAGGGACATGGGATTTCCACGCACGGTAGCAATAGTATATCCAACTGGATGTCGTTGAGGATGAACTCCGGCGAGTGTTTGACCTGACGATGTCACAACAAAGTCGCCGCTGCCGATGGCAGTAGTGGTGGTTGAGGATGGAGCATTTACTACTGTCGATACCGGTTGCGTACTCGTGCTAGCTGACGTCATGATGGCCGACTTCATCAGCCCAGATCCTCCCGCAATGTTCAATTGGAGCATTTTTGGTGTAGAATTAAGAGGACCACCACTACTACTTGTACTAATGTTCTGAGTAGTCAAGGGTTGGTTTGTACTTAAGATGGGTGAAGCTTGAGACAAAGATTTTCCTAGCATTTGTCTCAATGAATAAGTTGTCATTGTAGGTGACGACGAGGATGAGAGAGGTGTCGAAACAATTTCTACACCATTATTACTGCCAGTTGATATTGTTCCAATGGTTTCCTGCTGCTGTTGAATTTGAGACAGAATTTGGTTGCTTGATGTCGAAAGTGTTTGTAAGCTGCCTATATTCCCTCCAGTAGTCGACAGGATAACGGTTTGCCCTGATGATGTGTGTCCCAGAAGAATACCCTGCAATAGGTACGTCAAAACGATGATAAATTAGTTAATATTATTCTGGGGAATTGGCATAAATAAACGACGTTAAGCATACTGGTTGTCCTGGAACTGCGCCTCTGGTTAGCAGAATTCGATGCTGCTGGGGAACACGGATATTTCCAGGAGCCATTGTACTTCCAGGGAGTCTCATTTGCGACAATCTCAACGCGTTCGCAATACGAAGAACGGTTTGAGGGCCAAATAACATTTGTCTAAAATGTGATATCATCAATGTAGTAATTTTGTAATATATTCACAATATTTTGAATCTACTCACCCTTGAGGTGTTGCTGAAGAAGTGGTTCCGGTCTGTATTCCACTGACCATAACGGTTTCACCGGTTGATGTGGTAGCAATACTGGGAAATCCTTGAATTTGCACTGTTCTACCAGACTGGAGCTGAATTGTGTTTTGAGTGACTGGAGACATTGAGGATGACGTCGTTTGGACTAGAAATTGTGTGGGTTGTTGTTGTTGTTGTGGAATTACTGGAGTTGGAGTTGGAACCGGAACTGGAACCGGTGTAGCATCAACTTTTATCGACATAGAAGTTGATGACTCAGCTGATGACGACGACGCCGTTGTCTGTTTCACTGGTAATGTCGTTAATTTTATCGTCTGTAACATTGTATTGGAAGTGTTTGGCACATCGCTCTTGGTCTGATTTTCTGATCTTGGAGCAGAATTTTCTACCGAAACAAGAGTGGCGGACTCGGAAGTAGTAGACTGACTTTGAACCTGCTGTGGTGGGAGAGGAATGGTGGTAGTAATCAGCTTTATAGGTTCAGCAGCCGTGGGTGTTGGCACAGACAGATCGTCCATCCCAGTGGTACAGCTATCAGCAGTAGTTGACGAGGGTGATGTTGATGTAACTGGCGTAGAACACGTGGAGCTAACTGCAGATGCAGGGGTGACCGTGCTAGATGAAGCCGATGTGGGGGTTGGAGCCTTGGTTGAACGACGAGATTTTCGCGAAGTGTTGTTTCTAGATTTTGTGGATTTCGTGTAACTTCGATTGTGGTGAAGACGTTCTAAGTTAAAATTATTAGGATTATGAGTGGTCTTAAGCTGTCATAAGAAATAATGTGTTTACCAAATTGATCTTGAGTCCTGTCTCGATGCAGATATATCCAACTCTTTTTATGAGAGTCATATCGTACGCAAGGATCCCTGGTATTTGACAAACATAAAATATGTAAAACTTAGGAATATATTTCCATGTACAGAGAAAAAGTGAGGAGATACCTTTCATAATGCAATCTGTCCAATGCACCACTCACAACTACAAAAAATAATAAAACAACATATTATATATAGCACAACGAATAGTGCAGGTATAGTTGATTTAGTGTCAAACAAACCAGAATTTAGAGTCACGCTGGACGCATCAGGTGCAAGAAATGCAGAGTCGCGTAACATTTCGCATATCTCAGATCGTGTTCCCTCACCGTTTGGTAGTCGTGCCACTGCATCACGTACTAAAACAACAAAACACAAAGGGTTTAAAAACGAAGTGACAATATTGAAATCAAGTACAGAGAAGCTGGGTACCTAATGCCAGTATAGTAACATAAGGAGGTCGATCATACGGGTATACACCCCCGGCGACGGCCCATGACTCTGAGAGGACACGGGGGCCGATCGGAACTGGGAAGATAAGAGGCGATTTAAAATGATTAATAAGAAACATTAATAAGTTAAGCTAAAAACTTACTTGAGTCAACCAGCAGCGAGTGTCCCCTTGCTTTATTGGTCATTCCAACCTGACTAGAATACACACCCTTTACCGGCCCAACAACAGACTCGTAGCAATGCATAGTGTACGTGAATGCCTTATGAGGGTTGTCAAATCGCGAACGTTCCTAATTTTTAAAAACAATCACAGATAAGGGGAACCGAATTATTGTTTATATGATGTACATAGTGGTCCATAATTGTAAAATGGAAAATATAAAATTAAATACCTGCACTCTAAACAAGTTTTTTTCTTCGTCTGTGGAGGGTCGTACAGTCCAATCGGTCACACAACGAGGAGGTGGCGGAGTTATCGGTCTCTTATTTTTCTTTTTTGCATCTTCAGCGAGCTCCGAATCCTCATTTTCTTCATCTTCCTCCTCCTGATCTTCAGTTTCTCCATCCATTTTCGATGTTACGGAAGGGAGTCGTTCCAAGTTGCTCATCCAAATTCCGCAGAGAGGTGTCAAATTGTTATCCCCATCCCGCCCAGCACCAATCCACTATAAATTCATAAAGTGCATCATTAATAGTTAGAAAGAAAACATACAACCCTTATCGTTTCATCTATTTCTAATAATTATTCATGGGAAATTATTATCATTATTACTTGATAATATTTCGTTTTGTATTTGTACTCAATGTAAGGGACAAAGTCTTCTGGGTGTACATCTGAAAAATTGGATCGGAAATAATGTAAGAAAAGTACCTATGTGTAATTACTTGGTTTAGTTGGATTGGACGACAGTTTTCTTACCCATACCTTGATACGTGCCAGCCAAGAAATTCAGTGCCGTTACCAAACCATTATTCCAATCGGAGACGTTTAGAAACCAATCATTAAGTGCTGCACCTGGACTAACGGCCCACTTTCGTATTGTTTTCTCCAGACACAGCAATGTCATTCGATGGTCTCGAGTGGAACAGAGCACTTCCCGAATCAAGGAGAAAAAACTTGGGTACCTTTTCTCGTCTGAAAGATACATAAAAAATATATTGTGCAAAATTCCGCTCTCCTCTCCGAAAGCCAAGGATTTAAATAAACTGGAGTGGAACATCCCGTGGACAAATAAAAGAAATCGAACCAGAAATTGTGCTTACCCGACAACAGTCCCCTGCACAAAAAAAAACAATCAATTAGTTCTATAACAGTCAATGATATATAAATGTACATCTAAATGGACATACTCAAAATCACAAAGTCCCTCCACCAAATCCAAGTCTAGCCCATCGAGCTCATCACTTAAATTCGGAATGGAGTCGAAAGTCCCATCCAAAACTGACAAGTCATCAATTTTATCAATTTCTAGCTTCATATTCTCCGTGTCCATGATACCACCATCCAGACTTCCAGCACTAATATTGCTGACATTCATTCCCGTCATGCTGCCACCAAGTCCTCCTAAACTGCTGCCTAATGAGCTCAAACTCAGGTTAAGTTCCCCAGTCTCCAACAGGCTGGACGAATTGAGCGACAAATCATTCAATTTTAATGGTTGGCTTGCATTCGTTGCGAATTGTACCCCTCCCCCTCCAAGGTCCGAACTGGCAGTTACTATGTTAAGATTTGCATAAGAAGAGGTTGTGAGTGGATGATTGGAACAGGAAGAAATGAGTTGGTTGCCACTGCTTGATGAGATTATCTTGACTGAAGATGGCTGGTTTAAACCTGAAGATGTTACAGGGTGTAAAATCAAGTTTTTCCCAGAGTTTGTTACATAATGAACACTGTTGCCTGAAGTTTTTGCATTAAGCAGATCCGCGTTGGAGATTCTTATAATTTCTTGAGGCTGGTTTGAAATAATGGAACTTTGATGAATAAATTGTTGCTGCTGCTGATCTAGTCCCGAGGAGGAGGAAGAAGAAGGAGGAGATGATGAGGAAGTTCCTTTGACAATAATTTTCGGACTGTTCATCAAAGCCAATTGTTGGCTTGAAATTGGTATCGACTTTATTGCATCCTTTGGAATTTGAATTATTCGTCCATGCGATTGATGACCGTCAGTTAAAGTTTTCGTACTCAAAATGTACACTGGGCTAGAGTGTGATTGTAACTTATTACCACCACCACTACCCGCACTGGAGACAGTTACAGTAACGAAACTATTTCCACTTGCATCTTGCTGATGATGTTGTGGTTGGACTTGAATTATTTTGTTAGTTAATGCAGTCGTCATTGCAGTGGTTGTTGCGGCCGTTGTCAATGTTGGAAGAATGGAAGAAGACGGAAAAGTAGTGTTAATTCCAGTAGCAGGCGACGACAACATCACTTTCGCCAAAGTTGGCGTAGTAGTGGAACTCATTAACATTGCTGTTGTAATGGTTGAGGTGGGAGGAAGTGCAGTCGTAGAGCCAAAACCGATAGTGGGTTGTATTGCCTCAAACTCATCTGAACTACTTTCCAGCTCATCGTCCTCGCTAGACTTTTCTTCTAATTTTTGGTAATTGAGGGTTATACAGCCCGAATCATTTTCAGATTCAGTACTAAAGAAATTTAAGCTGTCTTCCATCTTGACAGAAACTTGAGGTGAGGCTTGCAATTGGGATGCCAAAATTGGCGAACTCTTTGTCGAACTGGTATAAATGCTGGACGACGAATTTGTTGAACTTTTCACCAATTTATCCGAAGTCAGTGCAGCATTTAAAATACTTTTAGTTGTAGAAGAAGCAGGAGAACTGGTTGAGGAATGTGATGCCGGCATAAAGCGTGTAGGTGTTTGAGATGCGGTGACGATAATGACTGGTTGATCTTGTTGTTGCTGCTGTTGCTGCTGCAATTTAATATCGCTTATCGAGGGTGAGCAATTTTCCACCTTCACGACAATTGTTGTTGGTGATGTTGGTGGCGGTGGAGCAGGTTTGTTTTCTACTTGATCGTTTGCACTTTGTCCACCAATTTTGTTTCCACTGCAAGTAGTAGTAGGGCCAGTTTTCCCTTTTGACAAGGAAGGTTTTGGTTTTGAAGCAATGTTTGAATTTTTCTTATATAGAGGTTTTCCACTATCAGCTAAATCTAAGGGGTCTTCTGTGTTTTTTCTCTTTTTAACATTTAGAGGGTTTAATGATGCGTCCGGCGGCTCCACCTTTGTCACCGGTTTAACTGGAGTTTGTGGCATTTTAGGTTGTTTCCCAGTGCCAGCACCCACAATAGGAGTGGACAATTTTGTATTCAACTCGGATGATGCATTTTGAAGTACTCCAGCTCCAGTTTGTTTCTTTGGTTTTAAAGGTTGCTTAGCCTTGGTTGGTTTTGACTTGTTTGTGAGGGGAATAATTCGAGCTTTTAATCTGTTCATATATCTCTGTCTGGAGACCACGATATCTTCCAACAAACCTGCGAATGTCGTGTATTATCATTAGTTATTTTAGAATATTAGTCGCAAGCACATACAATATATATGACTATATATGAATGTGTCCTCTTACTTGTATGATAATTTTTTAATTGTCGTATGGACTCCTTTCGTAGCTCTCGTTTTATATTGGCCTTCATTTCTGTTACTACCGGGTCGAACTGGCCACTTTCTAACTTGCCGTAGAAATTATCCAGAGGAGCTTCAGAGAACATGGTTAACGACCCATTGAAGAATCTAGATGAAAAAGACAATAGAAAGAACGAGAATAAGTAGCATTCTTAGGAGTCAAATGCTAATCTGATAACTCAGGAAGAATATTGTTTAGCGATCTAGAGGTTTATATATTACCCTTCTATCGTCTGCTTCGACATTTCTGGGGAGGCAGCAATCTCTTTTGGCAGCATTTGCTAAGCAAAGTAGAAAATATCATTAAGACGGATTATGTAGTTATGACATAATTTTTGGTTGGTACGTACAGTTAGACGGCATCGTTGTTCTGGGGTAAGAACATTGTTCCATGTGTCAATCGAGAATATTTCGTCAAAAATTTGTCTATTTGTACAAATATCGGAAGGCAATCGTATCTCCCACCCATCAATTTTGACATCCTCTGACTCAAATGCCTCCATTTTATCTGTCATTGTATACAAAATTATTTAGTAAATTACTGTGATAACCAATGCTTATTACATATTACATATCGCATGTTGTTAATTTACCTGGCCTTGTATGGAAAGCAATTGAATTTTTATTACAAATGTTAACAGTTCAGCTTGACGATAACAATCATTTTTCAGTGTTAATGAGTGTCACACTGTTCCACTCATTCACTATTATTTTATATCAACTTAACTAGTTTTGAGAATACCTAGATTGACGAAATAGTAACAAATAACTATTTTTTAAATTTTTAAACACACACACCATTGCAATGACTATTGATCTTTTGTAGCAGTAATCAAACACTTTTTTACGACGCTAGAAGAACTATTGCTTCTTCGATATAAATTGACTTAAGCTTAGAAATTTCGAATACGTTCTGTGCAGTGAATAATTTTGAATTTATTTAATTATGAATTAGGTGTAAATTAATACATTTTCGGTGATGGGTTTTGTTGTTGATGACACTTTTGAACTCGTGGCTCCCGCAACTCACGGGTGAAATTGACACTTGTTGTGGATTGAAAAAAAAATCGTTATACCGCATGTAACCAGAGAGTGAAACCTTTTACGTCAAAATGATTATCATAATGTCTATAAAATTTGCATGGCTAAAACGCTTTGAATACGTGACGTTTGACATGGTCCACACGGTCAGCGGACCACCGTAGGTCCAAATAACCTAATACTATCGATCGATTTGAATCCTCACATGGTGTTCTAATTTTTTAAATCATGACCTGGAGCCATGACCTTACGACCTACAGTACCCATCGTCGAATTCGCCGAGTGCTTTGACGTTAGGAGTTTATGTTGAAAGTTTCAAGTTTATGAATTTTCGTTCACCAGTTCTTGTACCAACGGACAGACAGAACGATCTCATAGCAGGGTTTCGTTTCACTCTCTAGAAATAATGCAAATTTAACCAGTAATATCAAATATGCAAGTACCAGGATATTTACTTTAGTAGTGAGATAATCCTAATCCTAAGTTGTATAACCTCATCTCTTATCATTATCATTTACCATATACAGTATGGAATCTCAACCAAATCCAATCATTTACTACATATCTTCAATCAGTCAGATTTACGAAAACAACTTAGCCGTTTATAGGAGTGTGATATTTATGATAATACACAAATGGTAAAAAACAAAAGTACCCAACTCAACTACCTGGAAAATGGGCCATTATAATGATTTTGCTGATTTTAGTTCATCTTCATTCATCATTGTATATTGCGTAGGACTTTTGGGAAAGAAAATCATGATGGCGACGACGTGGAGCTGAAGTAGAAGTGAGAGCAGCAGGCAACATGTGCAAAATGCGCCAAGTTGGGGATTGTCTCCCCTTAAATACTAGTTCGTCCGTTTCAACGCACTGTATGGAAAATACCTTAAAATATTGCCATAAATCATTTAGCATTTAAAATGGACCCGCAGGGTGAGATGGCATATTGGTATAGTGTATTTTGGTTTCAGGGAGTAGGCGTAGTCGAAAATGGGGGTTTTTGTCGAATTTTCAAAAAGTCTCAAATTCCCCCAAAAACCCACATCCCTTATGTAATGCTGGTTAAAATGTACTGTTGAACGACTCGCTTCTATACATAAACAATTCACGCTCTTGTAGGGCCTCAAGCAATACGGATAATGGTCACAAAAATTAGTTAAAATTCCATATAATTGATTTTTCAAGAATCATCTAAAGTCTTGGACAATAATAAGTTTTGTTAAAGACCTCGGATTCCAAAAAATAATTCCTCCGTTTGAGAAAGGGTGGCTAGTTCGTGCAATTGTTTCGAATAAAAGACATGAAACCCTTCAATTACATTTTAATGGATAAATTAATTTAATTCAACATTTAGAGCAGCATTAGAGGCCCTTCAAGGCGGAGGGGGTTTTGGGCGAATACGAGACTATAAAATTCTATAAAATCTCCCTTTCGACCACACCTACACCCTGAAACCAAAATAAATTCACTCAGATGCTACCCTCCACCTTGTGGGTCAATTTTATATACCAAGTGATTTATGGCAAAATTTGACGGAATTGGAGTGTATTTAGGACAGTGTGCAGTTTGAGAAGATGGTGGGGAAAACGAGGAGGCAGGAGGTATATAAGGAGAGTGTTCTTCTACCAGCCAGGCTGATAGCACGCAGCCCTCTTCGCTCCTCTTTTTTCGACTCTTTCGTCAACCCCACCACCTCCTCCTCCTCCCACCATGAGCCACTCGCAGGCCCAGTACTCAGTGGTAAGTAAACATTTCGCCACAAATGTCCCCCTTTTTCTGGCAAAATTATGAGCAGACAAAAAGTTCAAAAATTATTTCGGGGGAGCATTCACTCACTCCATGGAGGAGCACCCACATAATGGCAGGATACCCGTACTTATCTATGAAATCACACAGGATGAGACTGGCATTATTTCCTTTTGTTTATCCCAAAGTGGGATGAATTAGGAAATAAATAATTTAAACATTGCTCACTGCTGCGATAGGTCATTTTTCTGCGATCGGTTATTAGTGGATCTTGTTTTTAGGGTGTTTTATTGCTGGATTCAGATCATATGGAATGATAATAAAAGTTCTAGTAGGGTAGCGTTGTACAGTACATCTAGCCATTCTCCAGATTTTGAGTTGTTGCTGGCCGGTTTCAGAACTGGCTTTCATGACGTTTCTTCGTTATTATGCAATAAGAAATTGGTAGGTACTTGCTCATTCAGTTCATAGTTAATTTCATTTCATGTTGCGATGAAAGGAAGGGAATAAAGGATTCAAATGTGCGGTATTCGGCATTTAATGATAATATCATCTGCTAGTCTGCTGCTTCAATTAAACTTTCACGAGTAATTGTCAACTGGGTTCAAACACCCTGGTGGACAGAGTATGTCTCTGACTACTGACTGACGCATGCATATGAACTCCTGCTGTCAGTCAGAAATAGAAATGATTTAATGAATGATGCAGGACATTAAATGATGAATTGGTTCCCATTACTTTTTTCAGAATAAGCTGTACCAGAGTGTCATAGATGACGTGATAAGTGGCACTCGAGAGGCCTTTCTGGACGAAGGGGTAGATGAACAGGTCCAACAGGAGTTGCGTATGTTGTGGGAGTCCAAATTAGTTGCGACGCGAGCCATTGATTCGACAGACTCACAAGGTCCAAGCACAGCTAATGGAAAAGCCAAAGGTACAACCAACAATTCGCTATATGTCTTATGCCCTTACGTTTCAGCTGTACCGTTGCTCTGATGGATAGCTAACCTGTATTTTATTGATCAGGAGGTGGTCACAGCAGCTCCAACAATTCTCATGCACAATCGTCGAATTCAAACTCTAATAGCGTTCCTCCTCTTCCTGCGGCGACTGCTCCACATCATCCTCAGCCACTCCCAATGGTGTCTGCTGACCCTCAAGCCCTTGTTCCAATTCAGATAACCATGCCTCGAGGTCCGGCTGACTCATCAGGGTTTCAACGGACCATAACCATCCATGTTCCTGCGGCCTGTATTCATTCTAATAAGTTGCAGGTTTGTGTGGATTTATAACCCAGACAGAACAGCGTATTGTTTGATTTATGGTTTTCTAGTAATTACGGTCGTCATTAATTGTCTTGAATTTTTTAGGATATTTTATCGCTTCCCGCTATTCAAGGAACTTTATCATTACCTTCGGAATTGGCCGCTGCATCGCTCCAAGGTCAAGTTAACCAGGCTTTGTTGAATGCCGGCTTCTCTTTGGGGAGGCCCATCCAACCCAACAGACTTCCAACTATTATGACCAATGCTATACCTCAAATTGATGGTGGAGGAGATACGTCAAGTGATGACGACGACGATGATGATGATGAAAATGAGGACGATGACAACGATGATAAGGATGATGAAGAGGAAGAACAACAGGAGGAAGAGGAGACTCAGGATGAGGTAAGTACATTTATATATTTAAGTATGATTTATCTAGCTTGGTGAGTTATAATGATGTTGGATTTGTTTTACAGGAGCCTTTAAATTCAGGGGACGATGTATCAGACAATGACGATCCCACAGAAAAACTTTACGACATTGAAAACGTTGTCGTGTGCCAGTATGATAAGGTTGGCTAGCATATTAATCAATCCATTAAATTAAACTAATGTTTTTGTGTTTGATCGTCACTTAATTTCGTTTTTTATGTCAGATTACCAGAACGAGAAATAAATGGAAGTTTCATCTAAAAGATGGAATTATGAACCTCAACGGAAAAGATTATGTGTTCCAAAAAGCCAATGGAGATGCAGAGTGGTAATAGTGCAAACCTCATCTTCAAACCGTACCCTCCTACATACAAGACAATCTCCTCACCCACGATTGTCACTCCTCTGCCCTGTTCTCCTTTTCGTCCACAATTTTTAAAGAGTACTTTTCCAAATGGGAATAAGCAAGGTTAACCAAGAAGCCTTGTCGTACACACTATTAGTAACTTATAATTTAAAGTTTATTGAAATTTTAATTTAGGGCATCATACTTGTTGGATCTGTTGCATATTGTTTGAGTTGATCACAGATTGTAAAGTTTGAAAGTTCATGTCTGGTGCTTGATTTAACGTGGTCAGTTATATTTTACTTTAATTTCATTCCCTATTCTAATTTTATACAATTCGTTTTTAACCATAGCATATAGTTGGATCTCTTGTCAACTCCGTATAAAGTTTGTATAACGTACATATGTATATACATATATATTTCAATATCCCATCCGAGTTGTTAGTACTACATATGTATAGGTTACTACTGCTTTCAAGCTCCTCCAGAATTTATTATTATTCAATTATGGGTTTGTTCAAAGAAGTATTATGGGCCAGAAAAAACTAGATAATCCTCCTCTCTGCCCTAAAGAAAGGTTTTACCATTTTCGCTGTAAAAGTAGTCCAACACCTGTTTAAGATTTCTCGGTTGTTGAACATTGTCCGAGCGAACATGATGGCAACACTCACAATAATTCAACAGTATCCCTCCCTATATCGGTCCCAAATTGAGTAAAGTAATCAACTACCAAAATCTACGAGTATTTTATCACATTAAAAATTGTACTATTTCAAACCTATGTATTTAAACTGTACCGTATATCGAAACCGAAATAACATGTAATTTTACTAACTCCATTTCGTGCATTTTTTAATACAACGGATTTTTATTGTCCTGTTAAAGCAATTAAGATTGTTTTGCGTCTTTCTGAAGAATACCAAATATTCATGGATGTATTTAGCTTATAAACTGCTGGACACTATATATGTTGGTGTTCTTCCGTTCTATAATCAGCAGACTATATACGCATATAGCGACAAAAAAAAACAACGATAAGAAGTGTGTGTATAAACCTTAATTATGTTTTTGATTGCGCTTCAACATTCTCACCTTCTTGGCAGTCGAGTTAACAGAAGTACTATAAGTGCATAGTTCAAACGTTGGTGAATAGCGTAATCGAGCACTTGTGTGAGTGATAAATGGCCGATAAAAATTGCATGTCATCCATCACCACGGAAGGGAAGCATAGTTCTTTCTTAGAAGTGTTCATGGATTGATGCATTAAATTTTAAAATGGCAAAATAGCAGGTGGCTTGTTTAGCCGCGGCAGTGGTGGTCTTAAAATTTAGATTTTCATTAAGAGGTAGGTGATTCTGGTGGTAAAACATGCTCCACATTTATAATACATCAAGGAAGAAAGGTTACGCAGTTATCGCAGTTGTTGTCTCAAAAATAGTCCACATTTCTGATTAGTGGCATTTGCATGCACTAGTCGACGCAACAACTACTACACTGGACTGCTCCCAACTCCAACTAACAGGAGAAGTTTAGAATAATCACGACAATTTTTTTCAACATGGAGGGCGACACGTACGGAACGTATGTCTCATATTTCTCAATCGTAAAAACCTTTGGAGCGTTTCCGTACAACTTGGAGGGTCACTCAAGACGCCTCAAACTATGCACCTCGGGGCCGTACTACTGGTTGTACATCATCAACTTTGCGGGGGCCACCTTCCACGCCTTTTTCCAACTTTTCCAACTCTTTTTCGCCTTCATGGAAGGGCTGGACTTGGAGGTCATCATTTCACAGGTTTCCTGGATGCTCTTGGCCACACTCCCCATTGCGAACTATCTCAAATCTGTGGGGGAAGAGCGACACTTTGCGGGCGTCGTGGATGAATGGTGTCATCTCGAGAGGAGGATAATTGGCAAGTGCTCAGGCACTTATTATACCAATAATTCGGCATCTCACATTATTCCTGACTGGCTTGTACATATGTAATGCAGGGTCGACATTTCGTGGGCTTGGGAAGCACAGACAATCTCCCACCATGTCCACGTGTCACTTCAAACAGAAGGATCGGTTCTCCTTCATTTCAAAGTACTACATGTTCATTGGGTTGATTGGGGCTGTTGCGGTGGGGTGTCATTCGTACATGGCCCCAAAGTCCCACGCCTATCTCTACTCCCTGGCCGAGATGGATTCGGAAGTATTCCTCTACTTGAGCGGTATGCCTTTTCGTGACGAAATTCATAAAAACTTCATAAAAACTATGCTCTTATGTACATTATGTGTTGTATTATAATCTCGCCATATCACAGTTGTCTATCAACTCTGGATCTATAGCATAATTTGGAGTAACGTCTACGCTATTGAAGTGCTCACCACGGTCATGTCCAGGTAAAATTAGTTTCTGATTTGTTGTTTGTTACTATCCATAAGCAGTTACTAAACATAAAGATTTTCAGCTCTGTGGGTCACATTCTTGAAACTCTGAGCTACAAAGGCGGCGTGGTGATGACACGCTGGTAAGGCGTCACTGAGTTTTCGTTTACATTTTCCTTCGTTTGCTATTATTTTATAGTTTTGTGAGCTGTCTTATCCATTTTACGTTTAGGACTTGTGATCACGTCCCAGTGACGGATCTCATCAACAACAATAATCGAAGCGTCGCCACGGTTGACGCGGACGAGAGGAGTCACCCAGCCAGCGCCATTCTCGACAAGGCCAACCGGAAGGGAAGTGCTCTTTTCGGTCAAGGGGCAGAAGATCTCCAAGAATTTTTCCCCAAAACGGAAATGAGTAAAATAATCCAAAATTTGGTCGACATTGAGTTCGGGTTGGAGGGCTATCTTCGCGTCGAAAGTTTGATTGAAGCCTTCAACCACAGTTTCGCGAGAATGATTCCCGGCCACCAGTTCGCCTACTTGCTCATGCTCACCATTCAAGGGTTCAATGTGATTCAGTACTTTTCCTCAATGTCGCCCGGTGGGGTGACCCTGTACATGGTACTTATCACCCTCTTCCTCATGAGAATGCTAACCTTCTTCCCCGCCATGGGCAACTTGGACCATCGCTCCGACTCTTTCATCGATAGGTAAATTTTATTACTTGCAATAATTAAATAATTTAAAACAAAAATATTATTCATTGGCATTTTCATTGACTGACAGTTGGATGGAGGGGTTGCGTTACATTCCGAAGGGGAAGCAGTCGTATGAGCTGTACTGGTATCGCATCAAGTCCTGTCGGCTTCTAGATTTCAGATGTGGTCGCTACTTCAACATGGAGAGACAAACCTGTCTCGAATTTCTCTTCAGAGTTTCAGAATTTGTCATTGTCCTCATGCAAATTTCGTACTGATTTCACAACCAATGCAAAAAATGGCTGAGCTTTTTTTGCAAAATATCATTCACGTTTCTAAGACTTAGGCGAGGGTATGTATGTGATATAATCTATGTACCTATATATGCACGCCCATTAAGATAAATAAAAGGTGAAAGGTGAAACTGCATGAACAAGCGTTCTTTATTTAAGTACTTCCAGAGTCTCATCAACTTGGCATGATTTACTGAATAAAATAACGAGCATAAAGTTGGATATTTCATCCGTATCACATTTTTTCGACCATTTGACATCGATGGGCAGATGAAATATTGAAATGCGATGTACACGCGCTGGAGATACCTATTATAACGCTTTGATACCATCTTAGAGAATCTAGCACAATTGAAGACATCACGCACCAGCAGCTTTATTTATTTAGCTCATTAACATGGCACATAATAATGACTCCATTATCAACTGAGCAGGTACCCGTCAGTCCATCACTTCAATTTCATTTCCAGTCGAACTGGTGGTGGTGGTGGAATCCAATTAAGTGCATAGCGTGACTATATTGAAACTATTCCGACAGGCCACTACCACTGCTGAGTTAATGTGTAATAAAATCGTGGACATCACTTGTAACAAAGCCAGAGTAAAAATCGCGCATTGTTTTTTTGCCAAATTGGAAAAGCCTCCTATTTGCCGTATGCCGAGTCGTCGTACAAAAATATTTACGGAACCTGTCAAAGTTGTTTCTACCAACATAAAGGACGCTATAATCCAACCCGGTTGCTTTGCTGCTGACTGATTATCCGTGGGACTGACATGAAATGATATGAAGCAAGTGGAAAACTGTGGGATTTTTTTCACAGAATTTTACCTTTTCTAAACAAAGCGATGGTTAACTTAGGTTTACATGGTGCAACTTTTGCAGGATACTAGCAAGATACTAGCCCTAGTCATATAGGTACATATGTAATGCGTGTATCCCATTCATGCATCATCCTGGAGTCCATAATAGTGTATCGCTTTCTGCAAAATGCTCTGAGAGAGTGTGTGAGAAATCTGCAAACGGATAACAAATTCTCATGTAGTCAGTCTTTCGCTGTGTCTTCCAGCTTCACAAGCACGGAAAATCGCATCATGATGAGAAGGTTTTTCATTTTTCTTTGCACCCTCCATTTGGGAACTTTGGTTTCGTCGTCATCCGATCCAAAAGGCCCCATCGTCTGGACTCGTGACCTAACTTTAAACGACAAATTCACTGTCCGATTCAATAATGAGGACGAGGACAAGCTGGTCATGGAAATCAGTGCTCCCACAACTGGATACGTGGCCATCGGATTTTCTCCAAACGGGGGGATGAGGGGCTCCGACATTGTCATGGCTTGGGTCGATGGTGAGGGCAAAGCTCACATCAAGGTATTATTTCCATTAACTACGTAAATATGTACATAAGAATGACTGCGTTATGTGATGATGCCCGATTTATTCATCACTTTTTCCTCGCTCTGATTGGAGTGGGTACAAGTTGTTGTGAAATTGATGCGATGAAATTGTTGCTTGGTGTGTGATTAAAGTTCTATATCAACAACTAATTTATGACGTACGTGCGCAGGATTTGCACGCTGTAGGCAACTCGATGCCGATTGAGGATGATGTTAGCAATTACGAATTGATATCGGCTGAGGAAACTCAACACGGGACGACCGTAAGGTTCAGTCGACCGTGGAATACTTGTGATGACAAGCATGACTTTGAAATTACGGTAGGAACACATATTTATTTCACGCCGGCTGAAATATAGAACGCTATTCAAAAGCCATTAAACCCCAAGATTAAGACAAGACCTCGACGAATGACGGAATATAAGTTAATGTATGAACGTAGGAGGACACCGTTCGTCTAATTTGGGCCACGAGCCCCGAAGACCCCCAAATTTTCACTGATGGATCATTTCAATCAAATTATCACGGCCCAGACTTCCGCGGAGGGAGGAGCGTATTTCTCAAGGTGAGAAAAGTTACTGTTTAAGTATGCATTTTACACAATTTCATATGTCGTTAAATTTATTTACTGCAAAATAACTGAAGAGATGAAGTAGATGAACAGTAAAGCCAAACTTAAAAGACATTTTGTTATGCATGCATATTTATCAAAATTAATTGGAGACGGAAAAGCAATGCTCTCCACTCGCCGAAATTGTCTCCTTAAGCCCAGATGCATATATCTGGTGATTTGATATACGATTTGGCCACAATAGGTGGACACCCATCTTCAAAAGTTTCCCGATGACGATGATCACTCCGACCCTCACGTCAAACACTGGGATGTCCAAATGAATCGGGTAATTGTTCCTGACGACTCGGACACGACGTACTATTGCAAAATTGTCAAATCCCCGCACGTGTACGATGTTAAGCATCAGATTATTGGGGTGAGCCAGAGGAAGCACGAAATTCCTACGTTTCATGCACTGTTAACTGTCGTTACACAATTCATAACGCATCCTTAGTTCCGAACCCTGATTGAACCAACCAACAAGGACTGGGTCCACCACATCAACTTTTTCGAGTGTAACGTCCCCCAGAGTGATGGTGGTCCAGAGGCAGTATTCGAAAAGTACTTGGACCATCCTGGGGGTCACTGTTATCAGAAGAATATGCCTCCAGAGTGGGGGCAGTACTGCATGACGGTGCCCTTTGTGTGGGTGGCTGGTGCAGAGGGACTCTTGCTGCCAGAAGAAGGAGGAATTCCCTTGGGTAAAGAGATATTGATGTCCATTATTCCCATTAAAATCGAAAAGTGTGGACCACTCATTTAATGTATTTGCTTAGGCGAGCACAACAATGGGACAACGTATTTCATGTTGGAAATCCATTACAACAACGAAAAGAAAATACAGTGTAATTAAATTATTCCTCATTTACATAACTTGTATATATGTATGTATGTCAATGTGCATGTAACCACTAGAGTTGCATTTTTTCAATCCGCTCACCCATTTCCTGTCTCTCGCAGTTGAAGACAGCTCGGGCGTGAGGATCTTTGTGACTGATAAGCCGAGGCCTAACGACATTGGGGCAGTGACGATTCACACGAGGTTTTCCCACGGCTTCCACCTCCTTCCTCCAGGCTACAATGGGTTCAAAAATGTTGCTTTCTGCACGTCCGAATGCACCCAGAAAGCATTTCCCCCCGAAGGAGTCACCGTCACTCACGCCACCCTCCACGCTCACCTCACCGCCAGGAAAATCAAAATTCGTCACATTCGCAATGGGCAAGAACTTGAGCCACTTGCTCAGGTGAGGTTGCAACAAGTCATGTTAATTACGGACCTTTTATTAGGCATATATATTCAAATTTGTTTATTAATGCATGAATTTGGTGTAGGATGATCACTATGATTTCAATTACCAACAAAGCCGGATCGTGTCTCCGGCAAGGAAACTCTATCCGGGAGATATAATCCTCACGGAATGCGAATTTGATACGACGGGAAGGCGTAAAATTACTTATGTAAGGATCAATATTCAAATTTATGTGGGAGACTTTAATATTGACTGATTTGTCTGCGTAAAGGGGGGGACGAGCACGAAGGACGAAATGTGCCAAGGCTACGTCTACATCTATCCGAGGGTCCAACTCGCTCTGTGCAAAACTCAGTATGATTTTGACAACTTTTTCAACGCCCTAGGAATTCGAGAGGTCGAGGGCGAAGTTTTGGAAAGATTGCAGTTACCTTACAAACCAAAGTAGACCAAATTTTTCTATGCAACCATACATCATAAGTTTACATATGCCCCGAAAATATCCTGATAATAATTAAGTCCTTATCCTTTTGTGCAGACCAAATCAAATGTACGACCCAGGAGATGATGCCTACGTTCTGAAAAATAACAGTAACGGGCCCCAATATATTTTTGACTTGTTGGACGTGGCAGAACCCTCGCAGTATCGAAGGACAAGTGTAGCGGATTTCGTAGAAAATCTTCCGTAATAAAAAAAACTATACGGAAAACTTGGACAAGATTATGAAATGCGTCTTGTAAATTCTTACAGGTGGCAGAGGAACGACAATGAATTGACGAAAACCGTATGGAAAAAATGGTGGGAAGGAAAGTATGACACTTTCTGCACTGGACATCACTTTAAACGAATCCCTCTTGAAGTAATTTATGTTTATGATCGTTAAAAAATAAGTGCAATCATTAATTCTTGAAATGCGCAATTATTACTTTTCTTCAGGATTACTCCGTGTCGTATCCAAAATTTGAACCGTACGTGAAGCCGATTGACCAAAAATGTGGGGAACGACGGGGTCGAAAAAATCAACTTGGGTCATCGGGATCCTCTTCTGCATTCACTTTATCCATCATCTCCTTACCTTTCCTGCTCGTTGTCACAAAAATGTGTCTCCTGTAACAATGGGATAAAGATGCTTACATTGCTTGATGTAACTGTACACATGCACACTTTTTTCATAAATAAAATGCGACAATTCAGAATCTTAGTTAAAAATTTATTCTGTTTCGTTCTCATATTTTCGACAATCAAATATCATATTGACTTGGCGGATATCATCACGAGTGAACATAAAACGTGGAGGTACATAAAACGTTATCCTGCTGTTTAGTGAAATCCTTACAATGGTGGGTTAACAGAGTGGTACATATGTTAAGCTACACATGCAGCTACATATATTGATTAGACTTTGTATAATATATTATTTATTCGTGTCTGTAATAAGGACATGTATGTATTAATTAATAATTAATTAGTTTATTTGAAGGTACATCCGCTACAATCACGGCACATTGTTGTTATCGTATATATAAATCTGTCTGATAAATATTATGTGATCTTCGCCAAAATCAGGCGTTTGAGTACATATTGAAAACTATCGATTTTACACTATAGACGTATTTATTTACGTAATATTTAATAATAATTTATAACTCTGCTGACAATTTGAGAGTGAATAATTAGTTGGCGTATTGAGCTGCCTTTATGTTTTCATGTACTGGACACATCTTCCGAAATAGACGTTATTTTCTATTACATATTAGACAACTGTGAGCTACGTATACATGTAATATTATAGCTATCTAAATAATTAGCATATAGTGCAAGGTATTCGTGGTGGTTCTCACTAGTTATCTTGATTATTGTGAGTTCAAAAACATAAATAAATTAGTTCAATGATCAGTCTTCCATTCACCCCGGCGATAACTCTATCAATTAAAATCTTATTACTTTCTTGAAGGAAGATCATCATCCACCAGCAGATCGGATACATTTAAAGATATAGGATTTACGGAACACATTAATCAATTAACACTTAAGTATGTATTGTTGATGGCATAGTTAAAGTCTTAGTTTAGCACACACGGTAAGTTCATCATCAATAATCATCATACATTTCCTAGCTTTCTCCATCATTCAAGTACAACATGTGCATGCATCTGCCCATACATATCTTCAGACAATGTTGTGGCAATAAATTAAGTGACGCCACCGCCAGCGTGACGGCTGTTATTTTACAGTGATAACCATTTGCGATACGACGATAAGAAAAAAACTGGAAGCATGCAAGTGTAAAGTGTAATAAACTTATTTTTAGAGAAAACTTGTCTACAAATTTAAAAGAGCGGGAGGGTAATTATTTTTGTGGGTGGCTTATCGTGTCGAAGAATAAAATGAGTAAATGGTGGATTATAGTATGAGCAGATTATATAACCACTTTTTTAATGTAAACCTACATATAGCGAGTGAGACGTGACAAAATCTTATGGCAAGTACTGAAAATGTCCAGAGGAGAGAGTGAGACTAATAATGGATTCCAAATGGACACATGAGTAAAACTCTGTGCAGGTTTTCATATGTAAATTAAGAGTATGTGTGCGTAAGGGGAGGCAAGTACGTTAAATTGTCTTGCGGGCAGCAGCACCACCCCATTCATCGCCGTAACTATATATTGAATTCCAGGCTAGTGTTTGACGTTACAGAAGTGACGACTGTCCAACTTGCTCGTAAAAGAGGACGTATCCCTCGGGCGAAACAACGCTGTGAGAACTGATGGGGGAGACCCTTCAACACAAAGAACACATTGTTCAGAATCAAATTAACGACGATGTGACAACTATTACTTGATTACGTAAAAAAAAATACCTCGAATCGTTATAGCAATGCCACTCGTTCGAGTAGGGATGTTTACAGTAGGCGATGTAGTGACCAGAATAGGTTGACCCCGAGTGGTTGGCGACACCGTACAAGTTATAAGCTCCCACATTTCCCCTCGTCGACGAGAACGGTGTCAGGTCAAGTCCGTTCAACGGATAGTCGACTAGAGTGCTAAGTTTGCCACGGTACCTCTCCGCCAGCGAGAAGCGTTTCAAGTGGACGACAAGAATTTTGGGAAACTTTTGGATTGCCAAGCTCTTTGTGCACTTGCGGCGACACTGACACTTGGCGCAGGTTGGCTTTTCCTCCCCATCAAGGACTTCCTCCTTTGTGAGGAGTTCGAAACACTGGGAGAGTCGAACGGTCGAGGATCGACTGGGAATTGGGAGTGATAGATCCCAAAATGGGTCAAAGGTCACGGAGCAGTGGCCACACACGGTGCACTTTAAGGTCGACTTGAATTGCCCGACGAACATGTCTACGATTCGACTACTTTCGTAGCGCATGTACCGCCTCCAGGATTCGGTGGCTTTCTCACCATCACTACAAATAGTTGGACAAAATCAGTATTTAAATATCTCTCAAATATGATTAATTATTATTATAATTTTAGATTGTTGTGGGGCCTACGCACCTCAAGGACTCGTCAATGTCTGTGGTGATGGGTGTGGGTTTGGCCGTGACGCGATTGACATCTTCGTGCAGCCCTTCCAACAAATATCGAAGGAATTCCTGAGCATCTTGCTGACTGAAATTTTTTATATTTTGTTATCATCATTTTTGGCAGCAGCAGCCGGATAAACTCGCACTATTGATGCGAGTGATTGGCATTTATTCACTCTGATAACGTCAAGTAGCTTACCTGTATCCCATGAATCGGGGAGCAAATCTTTGAATCGAATCTTTGAAGGCGGACGTGTCAACCACGCGCTGATCTCGCCACAGTTCGTGAATGAGCTCTCCAAATGCTATGGAAGATGAGAGTGGTGCAAAAATATTAGATTTACTTAACTCTAGGTTAACTACACTTTGGCATCGGAGGATTAGGAATAATTACCTCGCATTAGGGCGCCCTTCATCCCAGACGTCGATCGATTTATGTCCGAGTCGTAATGTCCCATAACGTACTCGAGAAGAGGTCTAGTGTTGCTTAAGCACTGAAGGACCGTGTTCATGAAACACTAAGAAAATAAAACAAGATTATTGTTTTATTCGAATTTATCAACCAAACGAATCATCCATATTATTTATATAATCTTACCGTGTTTCCTATGTTCCGTAGTCCGGTAAGTCCTGCTTTTTCGAAGCCATCTTTGCTGCGAAACCTCCCACTGGAACGAGGGGAAGAGGTCAAAGCATCACTTTCCTGAAAAAAGTATTCCTTTGTTAAAATTATGGATTTTTTCGGATTCTGTACTCATGCACGCTATCTAAATCGAAACACTTGAATGAAATAAAATAGGAATGTCTTGTGCAAACACGCATGAAATAAAAGTTTAGGCATCACACACATAAGCTGTCAATAAAAAATTAAATCGGCATCCCAGACAAAAGAGGAAACCCATTCATCTATTGGCAGACATCAATTAAACGATAATGGCTCTGCTGAAGTGTATGGGATGCATCCTGTGCTGTGAATTGCTCACATGTCAAGGTCTCAAAATTAAATAATCAGACGAATCTGTGGTGCCAGTGAGGTCTAAAAGTGTAGATGAATTTCAGCCTGTACTACACTTTACTATCCTAAATTATGCCAGAGAACGAAATTAAGTTCACAATTAAACTTTACTATAATTTAACATTATGCAATTTATGTGACGTACACGTACCTCTAGTGCAGTCATTGATTATTCATCATTTGTCATGTGCATGTGAATTCATGCGGTGATCTACATACATTCTTTGAGAATTGCTTGTTGTACTTATTAAAAATCGTTGCTTATTGGCCCCGTGCTAACAAGGCTGTTCTGGACAGAGCTGGTTTCTTGCTCTCGTATAAATTCAAATCACCTTGAACTGCCCCCACACAAAAAATGCAATCCGTAATAAGTCGGCATTGTTCTTCTTCGTCTTCACTCACTCTAGTCCCACGAACATGCATTTAGTACATGGGACCTGATCCCCGAGTGAGAATGACACGATAATTTGACAACAAAGATTCGCTAATCTAAAGTGTGAGATAATAGGTGATCATGACATGTCATACCCAAATTGCAACACACACAACAAGGCAAAGATCATCACCACAAGTTGTTAAGGCTAAAAAATTCTCAGCATTTTATCTCAATTATCAGTTCAACAGGTTAAATAATCTGACATGCAAAATTAATAGTGCGTCCCTGTTATCATCAATCAAACATTGGGCATGAGAGGGAAATTATCAGCAGATAGATAAATGCAGATAAAGTGGTCTTACAAGGGACACTCACGACCTGTCGTTTGAGTCCAGGGTACCCACTATGTTTTTTAGAATCTACTAGGACCCCAGGTGAAGGATTCATTCGTATTTCCGTGTAAAACTCATATTTGACGCCATGGCGTGGCGCCATGGCGTCACGTCATGGCTCACCTGAGCTTAAAAAGATTTGTCTTTCACAATGAATCGTAATGAGAGTCGAGGCGTGTTACACAAGAGGATTATTTAAACAGCATAGGTATTCGTCTTGCTAATAAAAGTATGAAATAGTAAATGCACATTCTTGGTTTGCAGTACCTCAATTAAAGCCTCCTGAGCACAACTTATGTTGAAACTTGCCCGTCGCCTTTTGATGGGTTGAGGGAAAGTAAAGTTCATCATCAACACTTTGAGATGCATTTTCAAGTCTGTCACAATAATATCACACTGATGCTCCTAAATTCACAATCAGGTCGAGTGTACCACACTCAAAATCTCAGTCGTTGCTTTTCTTCTAGTAAATGATGTGATCCTCAAGGTTGACCAAGAGCAAGACCAACTTTTCCAAACTTTAATCCAGAGCGTGAAGACTTTAGTGAATTTGGTCACAAAGGCATCACAGTTTCACTTGTCGTTTGCAATACTAGTTGAAAGATTGTACTATGTTGCGTACATGTTCAATAAATCACAAAAAAGGAGAGAACACAACAACTCGAAAAACACAAATACTTTCCAAATTCCTCAAATCAACTTTCAAAGCTGAATTTGCACCAAGTAACAGGTTGAAGAAATATGATGGTCGTTCGTCGTGGTGGTGTTTTTAACGAATTACTTGAACAGTTAGTTATTAAACTGCCATTTAGTATTGATGGTAAGTGATACAAGAAAACGAGAGGTGAGGTGAGACGACAACGTACCCCGACCGGCTTCACCACAAGACTAAAAAGATTCTCTGAAGCTGTGCTCGTCGAATGCATAAAAAACAGGTTCCAGCTCAGGCCCACATTCGTCGTTATTTAGCAGCGTACGTATTATAATATGTTGTAATGGATGGTGTGTTTAAATGGCTGAGGACTGATGCAAACTGATCGGCCTATTCAAATTATTGAGATAGTGGAAGTTGGGACGTGTGGAATTTTGGCTTGGGATGGCCTGACTGACTGACTGAAAAAGAGGAGATGAATATGACGACGATGGGATAGCACGTTGGATGAGAGGAATGCGAAATTCCCTGTGATCTTCACGAAGTGGAAGATAACACTGCCAGCCAACCTATGCTACAGGTCGTTCTTTGCAATTCAAAGATTTCTATGTGTGTTATGTCATGACATTCCTCATCCACTCCCAGTAGGCGTTCTTTACTATGTAGCTCACCATCCACCCATTATTTCGGACTCTGTAAAAAATGGATCTAAATAAACTATACGCGAATTTGAAGAGGATCTGGATCTAAATTCAAATGTGGAATTCAGTAATTACTGGATGCACGACTTTTACTTGTGCCTCGACGTCACTATTCGCAAGCAGATGTATGCCTAAAGATAAAGTGGCTCAACAACAGCACTTTTCAACTTCTCACGCTTGCTTATGTATGTATTTTTATATGTACGTGGACTAATGTGCTATATTATTAAGTCAGTCAGAAGCTCCATTATTATTCTCCTGCATGCACGGGAGCAGGATAATAAAATGGAGGTCAGAAACCTGGCAAAAACTTTCCAACCTAATCAAAATCGACGTTTGACCCTCAATTCTCGACCGTGCTTAATATTGACTCTGTTTGATTATCATAAATTCGATAAAGAGTCGAGAAAGTGGAACACCGATTCTGACAATATTCGGCTTCTGGTGGGTCCTAGATAACTGACTGCATATGGTAAAATACGCAGAATATCTCAAACCACGCCAAACTTATTCAAGCTACGACTCCATACAATGAAATGACTGAGTGACCGCTTAATCCCAGTTTTAACAAGATTTTTGACAGTATAACCCTGCTCTGCGCATAAAGTATTTTTAGAATTTTAGAAAACAGATTCAGAGTTGGTGGTGAATATTAATTAATAAATTTTCAACTGTTCTAGAAGGCACGTGATTCTAATTTCCAATCTTCCTTCCCCATATTCACGTATTCAGTGAGGATGCAAGAGAGAAGCTGTTCCTCTTAAATGACACCTGGACGTGGATGGGGTATTTTACTACTAATTTCTTATGGGATTTCCTTTCCATCCATCAGCCATCCAAAAAAATGAAGCAGCACTTATTATCACTTATCCATATCTTTTATTCCTTAAACCAATCAAGGGGAATTCTGCTCATTGAGTTTCCTCCTCAGATTTCTTGTTACATTGCAATCGCATGCATCTAACTAACCGCAGCAGCAGCAGCGATGGGATGTAGCTATCGTGAATGAATTAAGAATAGTTTGTTGCCAAATCGTACATATATACTCGCATTCTTTCCTTTAAAGGTGCGCTTATGCATATTATTATGAACTGCATAATATATTAGACTCGAATCCATTCCGTGCGAATGCTGAGATCAAGAGAGAGAAACAAAGAGGGAAAATGATATGTGCATCACCACAACTAAAAATCATCAACCTGTTATATGCGTAAGTACGTTAGCTAGTACTTACTTACTTACGTATGTACATGCTTATACAACCAGGTATTTAGGTATGCATGAAGTTTGGTTGGTGAAGGTGAAATTATTCAATTTGCCAAATAACATCTCTCGAGGAGGCGATATTTTTCTGCTAATCTGGTTTCCATCTGCTTGCAAGCAGTGTGGACTTGTTCTTGTTGTTTCGCTTGGTTGGTGCATTCAAACAAGAATCATCGACTCAAGAATACGTACTCTTGGATTGAAGACATGCAGAAATGCCACAACGTCTGGTGGACATTCACCGTACGATACAAAGACAATGGACCAAAGTTGCTCTCCTTCACTTCCTTCCGCCAACCACCCACCCACCCACCCTCCACGATCTGCTCTTACTTGTGGATGATGCCTCATCATCGATCCCATTTACACCACCCACCAACTCTGGTAGTAAATGAATGAATGCATTGATTGCGATGATGCGAGGGAGTCCCCAAACGGACAGAGCGACAAATATAATTTAAATGCAAATTGGTTTACGAAATTGCAAGCCATTCCCTCGTCAATGAAGCAGCAAATTATTTATCGTCGAAGGAAAGAGAGAGCAATGTTTGTGTAGATCAAGAATGACACGAATAATGCCTACCAACCAACCACACACTTAGCCTTCACTCTGATAAAAATTCGATTTAATAAATTGCAATCTAATCTCCGAGTGAAAGGAAAATTATTCGCAAAGATTTGCACGTCATCATTACTTACTTATTTATCTTACAAGTCACTGTCGTCAGAGAGTATGCACATTTGCGACTTAAGTTGGAACGAAACAGATGAAATAATACAGAAATGAATCGCTTCCGCTTATGCACTTGACTTTTGCATCGTCTCTTCCTATTTATTTACTAAATACTCGTCGCACAAGATCAACTTTTTGATGCTGTTTTTCTCTGGCTTTTACGTAGCACATAGTGACGAAGCAAAGCTAGGAACTAGATGTAGAATTCGCATAAAAAAATACCATGACCAATGTCCAAACTTTGGTTCATTTCATGCCATAATTTTTGCGTTGACCAGGACAGGAAGGAAATATATGCAGGCTGGCTGATGTGGTAGACATGTCGTGGTCATTATGTGTTGCATCGGCGTGGCTTCAGGCTGAAGGCCGTTTCCTCAATTTATTATATCCGGATGTATCCGCACGTTTACCTTTTAACCACCTCCACATTTGTGCATAACTACTGCCCCAAGTATGTAGAATAGTTGGAATAGAATCAAATAATGAAGGATGAGCAAACTAATTATTACATTGGTTTGCTTATTGGGGTGAATGGCAACAAGTCCAGCAGGCTCGTCTCTAAATCTACGCCAGTAAAAAACCCACAATCTAATGAGCTGCCTAAAAAGGCGTGTGTACATTTCTGATCGTGGGAATAATCCACGAAATGGAATAATCCGCATGCAGTATATCCACCACACCACTAGCTGTTTTTTGGCATAAAAAATACGTACAAGTCACTGGTTTTGACTTTCTTTAGTGGACTGGAGTGATAGGCAAGACAATATAATGATTTCAACTACGTGCAATGTGTTACATGTCGAAATCAGATCAGTGTCTATCGTTAAAATATGTATGTCTGTCTGTATATGCTCATTTTTTTCGGCTAAATATGACTGGACTTAATTCCCTGCATTTACAATTCACCACGAACATTTTCAGTTGCGCTGTAAGTTTGCCAGCCTAGAAAATTTTGTGATTCCATTTGTGCATGCAAGTTTAATACCCATCAAAAGCCGAATGAAAATCGGACGTCCTTAAAACTGACACCTGAACTAGGATTAAAAATTATGCAATCAAAATACTCGAGTTGCACGTGCTTGTAAAACTCGATAAACAGTTTAATTCATCTCCCTATCCAACAACCGATAGTTGATCGCAAACTGATGATGGTGGTGAACGTGATGATAGAAGCAGGAAAACCTGAGCAAGTTGAGCCAGCATACATATTTACGTATCAAAGTAACCTTCGAATTGGCAACTTGGTAATTTTGTGAATAATGAAGAGTCAAGTTCTCAGGTGGAAGAAAAGGGTTAACTTAAACCACGTCTGGTGGGTTATTGTGTGCCAACCAGCAAAACAACTTGGTGGAAACCCCCACTCTTTGCTTGCCCACCGAGGTTAATACATATAAATAATGACGACGAGTCGATCCACTATCAGATATTATTGTAACCTGTGCAAGTGTTGAATCAATGGCATTCGTCCATTAATTGCCACACTTGAATCAATAATTATTGATACAATCTGCTACGTTGGCTTAAAACCCTCGGCCTACATGTACATACAGTGGTTCAACGGTTTTGTTGTTTTCGTCGTGTTGGACTATTGACCAAGTCATCGAGTTAATGATTCCTTAGATTTACGGCATTTACTTAACGCTATATGCTTCCCCCTCCCAACCAACAAAAATAGAACATCTACCTAAATATGTATTTAGCATGGCTGTCAGGAGGATTCTATTCAAACAATGTATGATCACACAGCTGCATATTGGATGATCTCACAATATGGAAATTCTGATATGCCACAGACTTTGTGGTGTTGACACAATTTTATTGCACGCGTACACATGTCCTGGACAAAAATAATGGTCAGAGATGACGCCGGCTGTTAAGTACATGCATAAATATTACTCATCACAGAACTGCATTTACCATTCCTAACATCCATTAGCAAATACAAAATGTCTAAACTTATCACTAATAAAATATCTGCTGCTGGAGGTACAGCTTCCATTCTTTTAAGTTCTTAGAAGCACCAGTGATTACATTTCGTAACAACATTAATGTTCACCGAAATGTTTATGAAATATGAGAATTATTGAGAATTCAGCTCTCCACGAGTAACACGTGCAAACATGTATGAACGCAATAATATGACGCCACTAACCATAAATGTTATGCCCGTGATTTTCGGCATTACGCAACGTCTTATGGATTATAACTATGTGATGTGATGCACACACTGCAAAATGCACTTACTCGGTTCTTCCACTGATGGAATAATGATGATTTTTGTGGAAAAATCCATACATTGCCTCCAGGCAGACAGGCATGATCCTTATTTGAACCACAACCGGTGCTGATTTTAATCGCCGGGACTGCTGGCGGTGACACTCCTACGACACGATGCGACAATATTCTCCTTACTCCCCACCAGACGAAAATCAGCACCATGAAGGTCACACAGAGAGCATGAACTGTTTTGGAAAACTGTGAGACGAGAGCGATTGGGCTGGCATCAGGCTGGAAGAGGAACGCTGAGGCTGGGACCGTCAGTTGCCGGAATGGTGCCATTGTTGTTGACCAACTCTCACTCTCAGCAACGGAGATTTGACTCTTCCCCAACGGAAAGGTGAGGTCATGATGAACAGGAACGACAAAATCACCCTTTTCCACTTTTGTATGAAATCCTCTAACTTTCTCCTCCGATGGAGAACCTTGTTTATTACTTTGAAACTTTCTTCTCGTCGGTTTTGCCATCTTGTGGGCAGATTAGAATTACTATTTGTGCCATACAGGCAGTGTCTCTACAAGTTGAAGACTTTATGAATTATGTCAATGACTACACAGTGACACGTCGTCGTAAAGAATAATATGTAATAATAATAACTTGACTGCTTACTTACACGTTGAAATGCAATGAGGAGACCACGCAACAAAAATAGAAATATCAGACGACACACAACTCTCTCGAGCCAAGTCGAACAACTGAATTTAAATCTTGTATGAATTTCTGAACTGCGAGTCACATTTGTGCGGCTCGGAATTTGTTACGTCGAATCGCAAGCCGTGCCAAAAAAAGTCTACACGAGACGACGACGGACAGAGGGAACAATGTCCCCAGCCGTTAGAATCGGAAAAAGTGCAGTAACAGTGAGTGAGTGGGGATGCATTATTCTTTCCAGCCATATGTATTCTCATCACGGCGACCATGGGACAATAAGCACACAAAAAAATGTTAAAATGAGCATCATTAATGATCTACTCTAAGTAAGAGCAGGAAGGAACTCTTCTCTACACTAGTCTCATGCGCCTGCTGGTTAATAATGATGATATGATGCAGAGTCATGCGGGGAGGAGGGGGCGAAGATGTCGTGGGGAAAAGCAGTGGTACAAGTGCAGAGGGCACTTACATTGTCCGAGGAATCGGCGACGTTGTTCGTGGAGGCGGCGGTCACGTGGCTGCTCCGCCCATAGCGCTCATTCCTGTTGGGCGAGTCTCGCTGACTCCCGTTCGTGTAAGCGTTGTACTTGCTCGAGTGAGGTCCCATGTGGACATCTGAATTGTTGATGTTGCTGCTGTCCACGTGAACTTCCCCGTTGGTCGTTTTCGTCTCAGAAGCGTTGTCGTTGATGGTGGGAGGCAGAGTTGCTGATTTTTCCTTCAGAGAGACCCCGTTGCTGAGCTTATTCGCTGTGGAAGAAGTTGGCGTGCTTTCTCGAGATTTTGAGAGGGATCGTCTTGTTGCGAGGGCACTTTTGGTCTTGGTTACTTGTTTATCTGGAGTGGTGGAGGGAGAAGCTTTAGCCTTGTCCACAGTGAAGGGACTCGCTTCCTTTTTATTCGTAGAGAAGGCCGGAGAACTTTCTTTTGATTCAGGTTTTCTGGTTGCATTCATACTATCAACATCTATTACGGTAATTAGCTTGTTATTTTGGGAATAATTTTCTTCAGAATCTTCGTCTCCAGCGTTTGAAGCGTTGTTATGGCCGTTTTCGAACGAAGTTGATGAAATCGCTGCAGTCTTGAGCTTTGGCAGCGTCACTTTGAAATCGGCACTCACGGTTTCGTTCGAGAGAGAGGGCGAAGGAGAGGATGTCTTCTTGGTCTTGGTCACATTTTTTATTTCAATCTTGGGTCCAGTCCCATCCAGGGAGGGGCGCGCAGTGAGAGTGTAAACTGGTTCGGGGGACACCGAGTTGCGAGGCTCCTCTTCCACTTGAATCGTGTGGTAAATCACTTTGGGTGGGGACGACGACTTGTTGATGGTCGGTTTGCGGGAGGCGAGTGAAGCGGATTTCGGACTGTAATTTAGAACTGCATCATACGGAGACTTTTCCTTTTTGTGTGAGGCAGAAGGCTCTCCATTGCAGGCTTCTTGTAAATTGTTGGCGTTGTTGTCGGACTCGCACTTTTTCAAGAAGCGACTGGGACCCTTTGTTCCAGTGGTGGTGGTGCAGGAGGGACCCAGAGGGGAGGAGCTGCTGCCCTTTCGACTACCACCAAGACCACTCCCTTTGACCAGCAGAGAAGTGTCCTCCATTTTGGTGGAAGGGGCAAGAGCGGTAACTATAGAAATGGGATTCCCATTGCTGTCACACCCATCGGAAGGGTGGCCGTCCATTGAACCAACACCGCCACTAATATTGTTACTACTGCTACTACTACTACTATTGTTGAGTACTTTTTCTGCCTGCGACGATGATGAAACTACACGAGAAGGATTGATGGATGATGATTTCCCACCAGTTGATTTCTTAGCAGGTGCCGCGGTAGAGTCGTCACCCCCACTTTTGCTCACCCCTGACACCCCAAAATCTTTCTCAGCGTCGTTATTCACTTTGTTCGAAGTGGTCGGAAAGCCATTCATCGCAGCCTGATTATTACTAGTCGCACTAACGGACGAGGAGGAAGCAACGGAAGAATTGGTCTCAATGCTGTTCGGATCATTATTTTCTACATCTTTCACACACTTATCCACCCCATCAATATCATCATCAACAATAACACTGCCAGTTTTAGGAGTGGTAGTAGTGCTAGTGGTGGTAGTATTAGCAGAAATAACAGTAGTAACACCCTTGGACGCACTACTAGAAGTAGTAGCATTTTCAGAATTTACCTCAATCGAGCCCAGGCGTGACGACAGCCCATTCTTCATCCCTGCGCCACTCCCACTCCGACTCAGCGGGGGTCCAGAATTTGGCGATGGCGACACTCGGCTGCTATTACGATGAAGATTCTCTGTGGAGGACTTGTTGCTACTGTCTCCACCACGCCCGTAGTTGTAGCTGCTGGAAATAAGGGGACTGCTGCCAAACTCTCTGCTTCCACTCCGGTCACGTGAGTATGAGGGGGACGAGCTGCTGTAGGCGTTGGATGCTGAAATGCTTTCACCTCGCGACGACCGCAGTCGGGATACTCGTGAGGAAAACCCTGTCGAAGGAGCAGCAGTGGTAGCATCTTGATCCGAACTTTCTCCTAATTCCATGGCTTTGATTCTCTCTGCAATCGTGGGAGCCGTGGCCTCGAGTTGGCGTCGGATGGAAGATGCTGACGCTCTGACGGGGGAAACGGAGGTTCGGTACGAGTTTGAGGACCCATAATCTCGACCACCCACCCGACTGGCAGAGTTGGAGAGGAAGCGACTTCCGATACTGCTGCTGTCTGCGTACTTGCTTCTGTACTCGTACGTCGGTGGTCGTGGGGGGAGGGTGGAGGTGGCTTTGGAAGTGTAGCTCAAGTAGGAGGACCGACCAGCACTTCCGCCAAGGGCACTGCTCGAAGTACTCCGGGAGTAGGTGCTGCTGTATGCGCTGCTATCCTCACGACCGTACCGTCGACTGTAGGAAGATTCCGGGACAGGCATGGTCACAAGAGGTCAATCAATTTGTCAATATAGCGAACGAGAATAAAGTAATGAATAAAGGTGGAGCAACTTAGGGAGACCCTGCAAAAAATTATAAGAGACTCGTCACACGCTGAGGAATAATAATAAATAAATAAAAAATACTTAGCAAGGAATTAGAGAAGAGGCCGGAATTTGGCCAAAACGGAGCAGACACAAACTTTACTTACAAAAAAAAAGATGTTCCACAAATCGTGAGTAATTTTTAGTGAGCTAAGACATTTGTATTTTGCGTCGCAGTTGAACAACTTGATGATGATGAGAAGATCACTCGTTCTTCTTCTTTTTGAACGTCCGTATGGTTTGAAGCACTACCGACAGCACTGACTGATGATCATGCTTTGATTCCTTCATTCACTCCAAACACGTCGACCTGTGAACCATAGAAAAAACAAAGCACTTTACTTGGAGAGTTACTCGTCCGACTGATAAGCAAGTATTGCAGATTTCTCGTTGTTTGTGAGTGGGACACATAATTGTGGTCCACGAGAGGAGAGAACAAGAACATGTAAGAACTAACTGCCTCTGAATGGATTGGAAATGACCCAAAAAGAAGGCTGCTTATGTTTTTACTGCAAAAATGTGGTTCGAGACCACGACTAGTGACAGCACTGATCTATCTCTTCATGATTTTTTCCTCGTCTTTTTCTCCTGCAATGTCTTTGACTCCTCGTCCAAGAACAAAATGCCTTTTTCTTGCAACGTCTCACACTACGACATATGCACACGTTCCGTACCGTACTCTTGGTTCAGCCACAGCGGAAAGACGACGACCACACGGTCTAATTTGGCTCGACTCGGCAATGGAATGACTATCTGTTCTAAAATTAAATCACTTCGCCTCCTCCTTAACCATATAGCCTGCTCGTAATAATAAGGACACGACTTGTGCAAATAAAACGAATTCGTTCGGTTTTAGTTTGTGTGAACGTGAACTCTTTCTTGTTTTGAAACTGCTCGGAAGTCAAAGTTGTTAGTGGTAACTTGACAAGAGTCTTTCCATTAGAAATGTAATAAGTACTTTTGTACGTACATGTATAGCTGGTTAGTGATGGTGGGGACTCTATATTTACTGACAGTGCGCTGCTGCATGTATGTACTTGTGAGGTTCTTACCCCAGGAACAGACCGACGTAGTGCTTACAACTTACACTTCCGGATGGAGGAATTTATCCATGGCTGCTGTTACGATTATAAGTATAAAAGTCTTTCGAAATATCGACATCTTAGCTCTTGATTAAAATATGACTGCAGGATTTGGCGAGAGAGGAAAGTAATTTTGGTGGAGGGGAAAGTACAACTTTATTGCCGGGAGAAAGGCGAGGAAAGTTGTGGGTTGCCTTGCACTCGTGTGTGCTGTCCCTCATGGACGTAGGCATGCCGTATAAATCAGACAAGAACAAAACCTCAGACATTATTCTCGACTTCTCTTTCTCCTGATTCTCCGGGCTCTCTCGACACGTCGGATCCTGCGCTATATTGCTGCTACACACATATGTACGGGTTATAGGGCTGCCCACACGTTTGCAGTAGCAGGACTTTCTCACAGCAGAGGAAATCATGATATGATAATCACCCCGTAAGGAAACTGGAATGACCTGCTAATAACAGAGAGATTTGGTACAACAGAAACAGAGGGGCACGGCATGTTTTCTCCTGCCCACATAAATATTTCTGGGTGGTGCAGCTCGGAATTTTGTGATTCGTTCCTTATACACATGCATTCAACGCAATCGATGGAATGTGCTGAATATGGGTTGCTGGGTTAGCAAAATGGTCTGATGACATCATCCCCTCGTCGTCTTGTGTGATGAAACTCGGATGAAAATAAATCATTTTTTATGTACGGTGTTTTTCTGTCCTGAATATAAAGCTTCCCACTTGCATACCCTACATGGGAACTCTTTCTACGCGAATGAATTCGCCCAGAATTCATTACAAGTCGTGTGATGGGGTTTTTACTGTGTACCAAGCACTGACTGGAACAGAACTATTAGTGTGTCATCCCATTATTTAAAGGATTATTAGTTCAAGTCATCATCCCTCGTGACACGACCCAATTTCGTTCATTCATTAATCGAATGCGACAAGTAGTTCAGGATCGATATTCAGCCAGATGTGAACAATGCTTACTGAATTATGAACTATGACACTGAAACTCAACTTGACATTTTTTGTGTGTATACAGAGATCCTGAATGTATGTAAATATGATGAGTTATACAATGCATGACTCAACTATGTGGTTGAGATGAAGATAGCCTTTTCTCCAGCCAAGAGAACACGGACACGGAGATAGCGGTGAATTTTCTCAAGGAGATGAGTCACCCTCTTGCATCATTACACGATTTCCGTGAATTCTTCGCGGAAATAATCAATAGTTTCCCGTGCCTAGCAGAAGCTGGCACCAGGGCCAAACCGATATGTGCTATGCACCGGACAAAATACTCACCTCACTTGTTATACCGCTTGCTCGTATTTATGTAGCAGCAAAAATACGGCCTCCGAAATCCTCACACTGAAGCTTTTACAAATTAATATTACACGCTTTGCTAGAACAGTTAGAGAGTATTAATGGTCAGTGTTTTAATAGTACTGTTTTTTTGAAAATGGGGAGATGTCTAACCTAGTGCAATCTAAATGAGTATGAGTGAAATGACTCCAATCCAAAGCATTCGAGCAATGACCCACTTTCTGAAAATGAAGCGTGTTTGTATGCATATCGGCATTCTTTTAATCTCTCACTCTCCACAATGTGTGTATCCGTGTTATTACCAACAATAAGCAGGTTTAGCGAATTTTATACAGACCAACCTGTCTAATATGCTAATATGCAGGTAAGTTTGCGGTCTGTGCACACGTGTAGGTGTGATCTTCAGATGCGTAAATATGCACAGACTCAGACGGGAAATTCACACTAAATATTTTGCTTCTATAAACACTTACGGCAAGCAAATTAAATATAAGGACGTGTTCAACTGGTGTATTCAGGACTTGTCTCATAATAAATAGGGACAAATGCCTGGAAAATTATGAAACTTAATTCGTGAACTACCAAAAATTCACTCACTCACTCACGAGCACGATCTAAACCACAATGAGTGTGGTCAACTCACTTTCTTCTCATCCAGTTGGTTTCCCTTTCAATTGTCCTTGATCTTTCAACACTGAGCTGTCCCCAATGTACTCAATTTGCATTCCTTTAACATACCAGAAGATGAGGTGGTTCGGATTGTTGCGAATTCTCACCTCATCATCTCTTCTCGTGGACTCGTGGACTGAAGCAGACGTCAGCCTTGACTCGCATTTATTAGAGAAGTAGTAGACCCATCAGCGTGGCATGCTCTATATGGGTGCATGGATGGATGTTGGTCTGGTGGGGAAAGACTCGGGAACAGCGGTATTGTATTATACATATTTAGTTCGGCAGTGCAAAAAACAGGATGACGTCATACATGTCGCCAAATCTTTGGCTATTTATGTATGCAATTTTTGAAGCGTATACATTTTTTTATATTTCTAAAGCATGCAATTTATTCCTAGGGCAATTATTGGTCGTCATAATGGTCCATGTCAGGAGTCCAGACTTGAATTTCAGCGTCAGGTATAATTCCATGATCGGAAATTGACTTGTCCAGGTCTAGCAGCTTCACCCCGTTGAACTCGATCGAAATTTCTTGCCAGCTTCTGTCCAGAATTAGACCGAGCTGGTACACCAGCCATTGAAGCGTCCTGCCGCCCTCGACGAGAAGAGGACTCCCATTTTGGCGAGGCTTTTTATTATCTCCTCCAGCCACCTTTGCCAAGCGTACGTTGATGGAAAACTCTTGGTCTTTCTTATCATTAGAAATGCCTTCAATTTCAACGTCTGTGTCCATTTGCTCCAACTCGTCCGATTTTCTTTGTTGTTCGGCTAACTTTTTTCTCATGAGGTCCACGCACGGTCGGCAAAGGTTTCGACCAACAAGTAAATCTGGTCCACCACCAAAAACTTCGTAGATTTTCGCCTGATTATAGGAAACAATTTAATTTTGTAGATTAGATAGATCAGATTTTTTCAATTAAAATTAGCATTCCGTACAGCAATTTTTGGGGGGACGACCCTATACGCCACGGTGGTTGGATTGGGTTTAGGAGGAGCGACCTTCCCATGAACACACATGATGCTCTTAAAGAGGGAGAAAAGTTAAGACTTGTACAAGTTATTTCAAAATCTGTTAAACTCGATTACCTGATTGTTGACAGGAATCAGGTCTCCTGGAAAGTCAATGCTTCTTAAAAATTCACGAATCCAACAGTTTGAGAAGAAGTAGTAGTCTCGCACTGGACCAATTTTAGGCGTGGATGCTACAAGATTAATCAGGTTGTAACGCTGGATAAAATTATGGTGAGCAGCTTTCTTCTTGGCAAGAAGCAACTCGTCCTCTTCCTCCACCTCAGTCTTGAGACGAGCCTCGATTGCGGAGTTAGACGTGGTCAGGTCATTGTCCGGGAAGGCTGTCAAAACTAGCTGTCGGATGTAGATGACCATGTAAACATTGTCCGATGCGTTCATCCCGTCCTCCTCTGCGTCCCACTGGTTCAAACTTGCATCTGAAAATTGGTGCCAAGTGCCGGTCGTGTGGTTCCTTATCCTCACGACAAAGTGACCGCAGTCAGCTCTTGACCCAGTGTGGACTAAGGCAGCGAATGCAGTGTATTTGTTATTCTCTGTCGAGTCTCCCTCCTTGAGTTCCAGGTATGGCGTAAAGTCAATCACGTCGGGGAAGTTGAAGGAGCTCTGGATCTTTATGTTTCTCTGGGCCGTGGGACAGTACCGATAGCGGTTGACCTCAAACTGGAGGACGGGTGGGAAGGTGAGAAACTGCAGTGTGCGACTCGCCTCCACCCCCAACTCACAACTTTCGCAACGATACTCCAACTTTTCCTCCTCCAGCTTTTCCCCCAAGGCTTGCTGCAGACTGTCGCAAGGGTTGAGACGGATGATGGAGTAGTTCTCCTTAACTACGGCAGTCTCCTGACAGCTCAAGCATTTCCGCTCGTACTGGAGGGAACCGTTGAGATTGGTGTCGAAAATGGTCCTCAGAGTGGCGTCACTCTCACTCAAAAAGTCGGTGAGTTTGAGTGCAAATTCCTGTGCGTCATGCTCATCGGTCTGATTCATATCCAGTGTTGCGTACAGTTCTGCGGGATCGATGGCTTTGAAAATGGAGAATTTAAGACGAGCAAACATCTTCTGCAAGGCCAGGATAACTTTCTTGCCCGGGTTCTCAGTTTCAGCTGCTATGGACAAAATTGCCCGTCGAAAGATCGGGTTGTGAAACCATGACTGGAGAGTGGAGTTGGCATAACACGTTCGCCCGTGGTTGATAAGGCCAGACAACTCTCCAGAATTTCGAATTCCGAGAATGTTGGTCTTATACTTTGGGTCATCCTCCTCAATCAGTCGACCTGATTGAATTTGTCATTTTTTAGCAACGCAGTGCATATGTATGTATCTAATACGTGGTAAGTAAGTTAATATGTACTTTGTGGTATCTTGAGCCACTTTGCACACCCCATGTTCCTGATCAAAAATGGGTTACAAATCGTTCCACCCTCATTTTCCAGCGGCTCTCTGGGCGTATCCTCGCTGAGGACATATGCCTGAAGCACCACTTCTTCAGTGATAGTTGGGTCAGTATCTCCCATTTTAGATTCAAATTTGTTCTTAGTAAAGATCAAAACTTTTAGCATCAAATAATAAATCTGCTTGAGAATTAGAGGGTTTGATCCATGCCTGTGGATTATCTTATCCACGATTGCTTGACTACTGTATCTAGGTAACATTAGTCGCCCTTGTGACGAAGTGTCGAATAATCTTGCTCCTCGTGTGCCATTCCACATTACCTTTGGGGTCCGTCCATCCCATTTGGATCGTGAGGCAGATACGGCCTCATCTAGCTTTCATAAAAGTCAATGCTTACAGATATGTGTACCTATGAGGATAAGACTTTATGCTTCTGTAGTGCATTTGTATGTACATAAATCCTGCTCATAACATGTCAGTGGAACTCTAACTGCCCCTGATGAGTGATGATGAATGAATTATGACTAAAAATAACTTTTCGTAGTATCTATCCGATTCCGGGTTATGGATAAAAGGTACATGACGCTGATTATAAAGTAGAATTTCTGGAAAAATTCTCGCTGCGCGACATGGGCCAAAACAATATTGTTACACATCTCGGACGGAGTTATTATAGAGTCAATTATATTCAGATGTGGTACCCAATCAGCGTTGGAACATGCTGAGAGCAGAAGAACAATGGGCCCTCACACCTGCTCCGCTCATATACAGTGTCTGCTATAATTGCTAATCAAGCAATAAGACGGTGGTTCATGGTTTTGTTACATTTTGGACGTCACGGCCCAATGGTTCATTAAACTCATCATCCCGTCCGCTCATATAGCCACCAAAATTCCAACTCGTATTACTATTCAGAGTCACTGCTTTTGAACTATCCCGTTACTCACTTTTTGCTAGGAGCATAGTTTTCCACAACCCTCCTTCGCGATGTTGCCCACCCCCGCGCCCGTGGACCCCTTCGCGGGTATTGCACATGTCACCAAACTCTGTATTTCTCACGCTCCAGTTACATAACCAGTTTGCTATTTATTTTGGTTTGTAGGGATCACCATTGGAGTCCTAACCACAGTTTTGGCATCGCTCAGTGTGCATCTCTCAAGTTGGTCCAACTTTGACAGGGTTTCAGATGCTCTGGGCAGCTCGGCCGTAACGTTTTGGGGTCAAGAGGAAGACCACTTTGACTTTATCATTGGTAATTCTTGTTCTTATATAAGAATCGCGCCCCCATGATGCATTAATAAATGGACGACTCTTTGGTGCACGTGTATAGTTGGAGGTGGGAGTGGCGGGGGGACCGTGGCTGCCCGACTGTCGGAACAGTTTTCAGTGCTCTTGCTGGAGGCAGGGGGAGAAATGAACGATTGGTTAGTTGGAGGTACACAAAAAATGGGTCAGTTAGTAACGCTTGCTTTCTCCACAGGCAACAAATTCCTGCCATGTCGCTCCTCATGCTGAGCTACCCTGAGATTGACTGGAATCACAAAACGGTGTCGCAGAAACACTGTTGTTGGGCTCTGCCAAGAAATGTACGATGCTCGTGATGCTAAGTGACTTTGTATTATTACAAAGTCATCATTACTATTACACGTTCTGTGGGACGTGAAAGTGAAATTAATTCGTCATCATTGATGTATTTAGAAGAGCCACTGGAGCCAAGGGAAGGGTTTAGGAGGAACAGCCAACCTCAACTTCCTTATCCAATCACGCGGAGGTAAGACTTTGAGTTGTTGTGTAAAATGTTATGAGGTTACAGGAAGTTAGGGTGTCAACATGTACGTCGTGCAGAGCGTATTAAGTTGCCACCAAACGTTAATCTTTCTTTCAACAGCTCCCAAGGACTTTGATAACTGGGCAGAAATACTCGGTGATCCCAGGTTCGATGTCAAACCATGATCCGCGTGAAGTAATTGTTAACCTAATCTTTTTTTCTTCATAGCTGGACTTACGATGCGCTCCTCCCGTACTTTAAGAAGTATGTAAAGCTCATAGAATTTCCTTCACTTTGAAAATAATTCATTGTTATTGGATAACACGTGCTTCAATTTCAGATCGGAGAATTATGAAGGCCGTTGGGAAAATAGTGCGTGTAGCGCTTTCACTTCATCATCAAAATAAATCTCAACAAAAACAAAATCGAATTTGTGAATTTGTTCATGTTGATTTGTAGATGGCCAACATGGGAAAGGGGGTGAAATTACGATTAGGCAACCGGACTATGTCGGAATGGCTGAAATATTTGTAGAAGCGGCGCAAGAACTTGGTTATCCACGAACAGATTTGAATGGCAAATACACGGACGGTATGTGAGACAATTATAAGTGTTTTGTCAATTAAGTAGTTTACCTACTACTACTAAATATTTATGAATGGAATACTTAGGTTTCGACGTCATTTTCTACCCTATCAAGAACGGGCGTCGTTTTGGCGTTTACGGAGCAATGATCAATTCCGTTCGAACCAGGCCATCTCTCACTATACGGAAATTCTCCCTTGTCAAAAAGGTGCGAACAGCATATTTTTTTCTCCTAGTTTTGAACAATGAAAATGCTCGTTACAGATTCTGATTGACAACAATAATCGCGCTTATGGGGTCGAGTACGAGCGTCATGGGCATGAAAAGAGGGCGTACTCCAACAAGGAGGTCATCGTGTCTGCTGGTGCCATGAACTCACCGAAACTGCTCTTGCTCTCAGGAATTGGACCCAAAGATCATTTGGACTCTTTGAATGTGAGTGCTTAAAAAAATTATAAATGTACCAGTGCAAATTAAAATACCGATTTTTGTACGAATCGTTAGATTCCCGTTAAGCAGGATTTACCAGGCGTGGGTCAAAACCTTCAGGTATAAAATGTTATGACCAGAAATACTGGTATAATAATTTATTACTTCGCGAGTATGACAATTTGAGTATGAAAGTTTTCTTATTCTGCTTTCTCCGCCCTGCTTTCTGTTTTCTTCTCGCTAATTTCCCTTGAGCGTGAGATGCGGAGGAAATTTTGCAAAATAACTCCGTTTACGAGATTAAAGTAAATATGTGTTAAGTATTAATATTTGTTTTTTGTGTATATTTCTGGACATGTGTATTTACTATGTATGTGTATTAATACTTTCTCCAAACGGGAATCTTATGCTTTCACCGCAGTTTAAAACTATTATTAATTTGATGTAGGATCACATGAGCACTTATCTTGGCCCCTTCTTTGTTGATCAACCTGTCTCATTCTCGATTGAACGGGATGTCATCAATTCCCAATCGATTGCAGAATACTTGGTAAAACATAGATCGGGACTACTGCCCTTGAGGGAGATACAGTTACTGACTTACTTTTTCTCCTGGTTGGATAGGTTCACGGGACGGGTGTGCTGACCACAACGGGCACCCAAGCCATGGGTTTTTATGCGACGAAATACGCCAAGCAGAATAACGAGAGCGACTGGCCGGACATTCAAACAATTATGATTGGAGTTTCTGTGGGGGAAAATTTTGCGAGTGACATTGCTCGTGGATTTGGGCTAAAGCATGGGCTCCTCACGCGATACTACAAGCACGCCGTGGGTCGAGATTCCTTCATGCAAATCGTCTCCCTTGGTCGACCCCTCGCTCGGGGTTACATCCAGCTGAAGAGCAATGACCCCACCGCACCCCTCATCATCCAACCCAACTACTTTGAGGATCAACGAGATGTCGACGTCCTCGTGGATGGGCTGAAGATTGCTGTGAACATTGTGGGTGAGTGGGGATGATGCAATTAGCAAAATGAATTTATTACGAAATTGCTAATTCAAATTCCCTAGTCTTAAATCTGCCTTGCTTTCCTTTCTTTCTTCATTCTCCAATTCCATGCCAAAAAGTAATTACCTTCGTGCATTCGTATACTCACAGAAAATTCGACAGCATTCCAACAAGTTGGGGGTAGGTTCACGGACCAAGTTTTCCCCGGATGTGAAAACGTCCGCTTCAGAAGTGACGCCTACTGGGAATGCTACGCCCGACATTTGTCCATAACTCTGCATCACATTGTGGGATCTTGCTCCATGGGAAGGGCGGATAACCCATATTCCGTCGTGGACTCCCAACTCCGTGTTTATGGGATTCAGTACCTTCGAGTCATGGACGCCAGCGTGATGCCCGTTGTTCCAGTCGGAAATACCAACTCTCCGACCATTGTCATTGCAGAAAAGGTATATTTGCTTCATTGTAAAATGTTTCCCTATATTAATTTGTATTATATATTTTCTCTGATTTCGACTTTTAGGGAGCTGACATGATTACAAAATACTGGAAGCCTTAACCCCTCCCAAAGAAAGATGTGCAGTAACTAATTAATTTATTTGCAGAATAATAAATGTAATTTAACTCGGGAATGAATGCACATGTATTGAAACCAAATGAAGAAATAAACTCTATAATTTTGGACGGTTTAGAAAAATATGTAGCCACATTTATTTGCATATTGACATTCTTTTGAGATACAGCATCTATCTTTTATGGTCTTTTGTGACCTCTGTGGCGTTGGTGTTCAACTATTTAATCCACTTCGCCCCACACACCAAAATGGCAAAAAGAGATGTATTGTAATCTGTACAACGGGACACCGGTTGAAAGTGAGTTGGATGAACAAGCTGACACGTCACTGGCTGATGCAATGACCATGTCGAGAAAATTATGAGTTGAGATAAATTTTCAATTTATAAATTATAATCTTAGAAATATTCGTAAAATATGTGTATGATTTTGACTTGATTTGTTGATTAATCCTGTATTAGCGTACATGATAAGTGAATGATCCTCTCATGCTAAAGAGGTTACGAGCAAGTAAGCAAAGCAAGTGCGATTCATTCGAGAATCCCACTTGATGACGGAAAGGTTGATTTTCTTCTCTGCTCAATAAATTTGTGTCGCCACATATTTTGGAAATTAATTGAGTTTTTGCGGACATTTCCTCAACCCATTTCAAGTTTTGAGAAAGGTAAGCTTGGTAGAAGTTAAGTACAATATTTACAATAAGTGTCCTTCCTTGTTTACTTTCAAATTGTATTTGAGAAATTGTGAAATTTGGTTTTAATTATTATTAGATGAAAGATTGTGTTAGAATTTTTCCATGAATAACCAAATATTAAAAGTTTTATACAATTTCATTTCTGGCAAAAGCAAAAGGTTAATGGATTCTCAATTTTCACTAACTTTAAGGAATGGTTTCAACTTTCACCGTACTTTCTATATTTACTAACTTTCTATACTAACGGACTCCTTATGCTAATAATAATTTTGCTTCTTGTTTAGTTTCGAGACCTCAACCAACGTCATGGATCAAGTCATGTCCTTTGTCGAGCCTGGGCGTCAATTCGCCAAGGATTCTCTTCGGCTGGTGAAACGTTGCACAAAGCCGGACCGAAAGGAATTTCAGAAAATCGCAATGGGTGAGTCTTTCGTATTTGATTTAGTAGAACAATTAAATTCTCTTATTTATTTGTAAATCAAATAAATTTGTGTTACAGCCACCGCGATCGGTTTCTGCATCATGGGTTTCATCGGATTTTTCGTCAAACTCATTCACATCCCCATCAACAACATTATTGTAGGATCATAATTATTCCACCTCTCAACGCTATTACTTACAATCCAAATTCTAATGTAATTATTATTATTATCTGATACATCTTGTTAAGACTATTGTTCTACCCCAGTATATATAAATACTACTACTAGTTTATAAGCATCAATCCTCTCCTCTACATTTTTAAGCAGAGTCAGAGCTGGAAAACGGAATGTCTCGTAAATAAATATCACTGAAAAATTATGTAGTCAAAAAGTCAATCTCAATCTATGGAAAATCAATTGGTCTTTATTTTTGTGAAAGAGAACGTTATTGTAGCGAGCAGGTATTAACTGTTTACTCATAAAATATGCGAAGCAACGACCGTTTAATAAATTGTTAAATTGTGGGTGACTTTGACATTTAAAAAGTGATTGTGTTTAGTTCAAACGAGTAATTAATTAATGCATGCAGGTTTCCACAAAGATGCGGTGGCTAAATTATATCAGCGTATTATAGTGTACACAATCAAATTACAAGAAGCAGTCGTCATCTTTTTTTTGTTCTCGAATGTCATTAAGATTCGATGAAGCGTATATTTGATTGTTGTTGTTGTCGTCATATTCACTGTTTAGTCAGCATAAATGATTCTGTGTGGTGTGATTGCGTGTTTCGTCCTCGGTTCGTGAAGAACGGCATGTTTTTCTTCATTATTTATTGCTTTTAAATGTTGATTGGTGAGACCCATATCATTTGCATGATATACATTTTATTAACTCAATGTTTTTGTCCTGATTCTCTTCATTGCCAACTATTCTAATTCTGCATTGATCTGATTCTGTTCCAAATAATCCTCTTATTCGCATGCTCCTCTCGGGTTTATACAAGCTTTACACGCTTATCGTCCTATCTCAGTCAGGAGGAGCATCATAAATACTTATATTAAGTCTAGACCACAACAAAAACAGTTCAATGCGAACACAGAAGTGTAATTATTCGACTCTGACGCTGTTGTTGGTAAAATATTATTATAAGAGTGTACAGCAAAGTGGTGGGCCTCGCTCACTTCCGAGCTGAATTTCGCTGCGTGCACTACCAAATCAAAGTAGTTTCATCACTTGTACAATTAACCGATATCAAAGAGACAGAATTGTTCCAACTAAAATTGTTTGAAAATTGCTGATCGCTCACCCACAATGCTACCAATCGGGACAACTTGCGTACTTCAGACTCAACACGATGAGAAAGTTGAGACAGAATTCTCACTCACCCAAATTGAGGTATAGTGTACTCATATCCGTCTTACTCTAACAATCTCACAATATTTTAAGCACAATGAGAAATTATTGGGTCACAGTTGGAACCTTTTCTCCATCAAGTGGGGGGCCACTCGTCCATTTTTATTTTGGACGAAGGAACAATTTGTAAACCTCTAATTGCGAGAGAACTACAGTTTTATGAGCTGATGCCGACCTGTCTCAAACCATTCACGCCAGAATATCGGGGTGTCATTCAAGTAAATAAGTAATAGAATACCCACAGTTGACCACCTTAACTTACTCCTCGTGTGTTAATGCAGGTGCGTTTCGTGGAAGACTCGGATGGGTACATTCGAGTGGATGCATACGCACCGAAATCAATTTCTACAAATCAATTGCATGAGTCCACCACAAAAAGACGGGGACGAAATCGGTACGCAGTATAAAAAATATTTTGAAAAGATTAATAATTTCTGGTTGTTCTGTAAATTAATGTGGTAAGTGATTTGCATGCTGCAGACGTATCCGACTCAAGAAATCTGGCAGCATTGACATTCAAACCGACTTTGGCAATAGTAAAGAAAGCTTATTGAAGAAAGCGGATCTGGATTTAAGTCAGGATGGGAATCTGGCGAGTGCATTGGAGAGACGTCCTTCCGTCTCCTTATCAATTCCAATGACCAGCGGGAGTAGTAATAGTAGCAGCAGTTGTAGGACCCCTCCCACCGAAATTCTCCACAATCCATGGGCAGTTCAATGTCAGAAAAGCCAGCTTAGCAAACTCAAGAGTCAGAACCATCCTCAAAGTAAGGTAGCATATCTTAAGACGCTTTTTATTGACCTTGAGTAAATTATTTCTGACGACGCCAGACTTTCTCCTGCTGGAAAACATAACTCGAAGATTTGAACATCCTTGTGTCCTTGACTTAAAAATGGGCACTCGACAATATGGCGATGATGCATCTGAGGATAAAATACGCAGTAAAAGTGCAAAAGCTGGAAACTCAACAAGTGTGCATCTGGGGGTCAGGATTTGTGGAATGCAGGTGCGATAACGTAAACTATTGTGACAATGTATATACACACATTTGGAAGATACATAATTGGCAGCTGCTAGAAAACAATCCCTACAAACCTCGCACCTTAATTAACTTTTGCAGGTGTACCAAACTTTATCGAGTAGTTTTGTTTGTCAAGACAAATATTATGGGCAGAAACTGAACGTGTCCGGCTTCCATGATGGATTGACACAGTTTCTGAGCAATGGTCACCGGCTCAGAGTTGACGCTCTCAACACATTGTTGGGCAAGTTAAGAGAGCTTCGCCAAGTGCTGCTGACTCTGGACACGTTCAGATTCTACACGAGTTCCCTTCTCCTTGCTTACGAGGGCCGGGACGACGATGTCGATGATGGCGTGAATAACTCATCGGGCATGATCGTCGATGTCGAGGTAGCAATGATCGACTTTGCTCATTCCACGTACTCCGAACTGGACAAAAAGAAACATGAAGGACCAGATGCTGGCTACATTTTCGGGTTGAACAATCTAATCTCTACATTGGAACAAATTTCTGATGAGAATATAAATAGCAAATAAGTGTAACATGTTTTTGTTTCAATAAACATTATTTAACATGATTTGTCCAGTTTGTCGGTTTTGTGGTTTCGGTTTGAGTAAAGTGAAGCTCAAGTTTATGTATGATGGTCAACAAAATACATGCATAAAAACAAATTTTCCATATCAGTTTTTATCCGCTGACCGACAACATTGTCGGTGCTTATTTATATAACGCACTGACAGTCAATACAAAAATACGAGCTTATCTAACAAAGTTAGGTTAATATTTCATCGGGCAATAATTTTGCAATCATATAAGTAGGCATTTACTCCCATGTATGTATACTAATTACTAATACTACTCTCGTCTGAACATGTACAAGTACATAACATATACATATACTTGCATGTATGCATATATGTGTGTAGGTGTATTCCTGCAATGCTACATGCATTCCAATAATAAATACTGACAACAATTATGATACAATTAGCCAGATATATTTAGTCAAAGAGGAAACAGCTCGATATTTCCAAACACCTTTTGTCCTCATGTAAACGACTGATGAAATATTTTGTACATCTTCCTTCGTACCTCCTTTAATACGGATGAAAAATGGATCAAAGTTTCGGATTGTCTTCTAACTTTTTCCAAACAACCTGGAGAGACATTTGGTTTAAATAAATAAATTGATTAAATGCATAATGAATTTATAATAAATGTGAGCACATACATTGCACATTTGTCGCACGAGTGCTTTCTCCTGGTCACCAATGTCGTTGTCTTCGAGCCCTAAATAGGCAGGCAGGCATAAAATTACCCTATTATGTAAATGTCCATGTAATACCACAATTGATTTGTAGAGTAATTACCTTGGCACACTTGCAATACTTGCAATGCGTTTAGGACAGATTCAGGACAGTTGACGGTTTCCTGTTTTTCCAGCTCGTTAACCCGAGTTTCCAGCCTTTTCACATACTCCACAATTTGACCTAATGAAATATGGTTTTAGTGAAATTATGAGGTTTCAGCCGCGAGTAAAATTGGCTGGGATTGGATGCAACGTACTGCTGAGATTTCTTTCTCGGGTAAAGTCCTCCCGATCCAAGAGATTTCCTTGTGTGCTGCTGGAGGACGAATTATTGCTGAGGGTCGAGTCGTTGGTGAGATTGCATTGATGGTAATCTTCCGTGGGGTTGGTCGAGCTGCTCCCGTCCCCGTCATCTCGGCGGAATGCAGCCCCACATTGCCCACACGAATTTTGGGACCGCTCCTCGTCCAAGTAGAGACACAACTCCTGCAAATACAGAATATCTCTACAATCTGCAAAAATTTAACCAACTGTTCAACACACTTTTAGCTCCTGGTTGTCCGTGACCAATTGGTGTTGCTTCAAGTCTAGATCTCTAAGTTTGGATTGATATGCAGCCACTTCTTGTCGCATCACGGAGGCCGTGTATCGCCCAAATCGTTGCCATTCCCTCGCCAACTTGCGACCTTTTTGTCGATCATCATCAAGAAAGCAGCAAAGGTCGCGTAGTTCCGCGTTGTCCTCTTCAAGTCGGGCAATGGTCGTTCGCATTTGAGCAATTTCTACAGTTTGACCCTGGAACAACAAGATTTGCATTTTACTCCTGTAACACTGGATGTGAATTTTGTCAGCATAAATAAATAAATAAATAAAGACCTGGATCCGGTGATTTGCCTCTCTGATCATGTGATTGTGGTCTGATGCTAATTTGATTAGGTCGGATTCGAGCTTTCTCACTCGCGTGACCAGGTCGGGATGGGTTAGCCGGGACACGTCCGTGGGACGAACGGGTTTCACAGTGAGATCATTTGCACTGCTCGTACTGCTGGAACTGGAATGTGAGCCGCTGTGCGTTGGCAGTGGGGCCACAGAAAGTCCCGGATTTTGTGGTTGTCCTCCTACATTTATGGCATTCGGGTTGACCGACATGGTCATTGGGTGTCGAAATTCTGTGCTGGGAGTTTGACTCGACCCCTGGTGAGACATTTTTGGGAGAGAAAGTGCACGCTTGCTTTTCACCGACGAACCATACTAATAAATAGCTTCACCACTCAATATTAACCAGGCACCGTATTCATTTGTTTATTTATTCCAGTACACGTAATGCTGATAGTTAGTGGTTGGTGGGTGGATGTTAACGAACTTTTTACTGGACGACACTAATTGCGTGTAACAAGTACCAATTACACCGTGTAAAAAAATGTAACGCTCTAATTTACTGATTTCACTCGAACCCGATATTACTGACAACCTAAGAGTTTGTCATTTTATTGGCTTGACCCAGTCACAAAGAATTCTTACTGAACATCTAAAATCGTCATGCTCCTGCTCCAGCCAGATTAGACAAATAAGTGATTAAGCAGATCTCCTGCTACAGAAGCGTAGAGGAGCCAGAGAAAAGAAAGGTACCCGACCATGAATGTACATAAAGTGCATTTGGTTTGTGTGTAGCACGATAATAATAATATGATGAGTAAATCCAACTCTATTTTATTTGAATATAAAGCGATGATGATGCTGATGCTGATTGTCTTTCTTGGGCATATGCTGCTGTGACCAAAAGTTTAAGAAGGGAGCAGCAGGCAAGTCGTCCATTGCATCTCAAAATCTCATTGGCTATGCTTTACTTGGTTAAATCAGGTATAACAAGTGGTGGAATAAAAGTTGTGGCATGCACATGGGTTAATTCACTTCTCATTGTTAGTGCAGTGCTTGGTAAAGTATGTAACATGCACAGGAACATGAACGATTCAGTCAAAATATGTGCAACGCATACATCTTAAATTACGTACTTTTTTGCTCATTATTCCGGAAGTGCGAGTCTTTTAACTCTCGATTTGTGAAAACTAGCTTTTCCATAGTGTTGATTTTTCTTACGGTCCAATCAATGTTTTTGAATGCACCCTCGAAATATTTTCCCTGGTGGCACAGGTGAGAACGCCAAGCAAAAGCTGATTGAAAAGATGCCTATTTTCTCTCCTGGCCTGCTCCAAGAATCGTCTTTCTGTGGCTGGACTCGTAGATGAAGAGGTGAGGAGCTCTCATCATGAGGTACAAATACTCATGGCGTGCAGTGAATTCCGAGAGGATGGCTATATGCACTGCACGCTGTTATTATGCATGATGCATCTCTTAGGAATTTCAGTAAAGGTGAGAGGCAGTCTTCGAATAAAGCTCTGAGGAGGTAATTGTGGTGGAGCACGGAATATCTGCACGAGTTATGTCACAGGGAAAGGAGTTCTCATAAGCTGAAGCAGCAACAGGAAATGAATTTATGGGATGCACGGGTTAATTGCCAGGAGTAATTCTCACCCTTCAAGACCATGACATGACGAATTTTTTGGACAGAAAGTGCTGTTCCAGGCTAGAGAACTTCTGAAAGGAAGTCATTTTTATTGTTTCCACGAGCTTTTGATTTCAGTGTTTTTGGAGTTGCTTATAGATTTGCTTTCCTGCAGGTGTTTATTTTATTCGGATTTCTTGTGCTTATTTATCATCAAGCTTTTTGGCATCATCACATCATCAATATTTTTGACAATTTTTAAGTGAAATTACATAATTTAACTTATTCATAAAAGAGCAAAACACTTTTATACGATTTAGAGAACTGCATGCCTCCATGTATGTAAATGAGATTTACACAAATAAATGTTGCATACAAATCACGTAAAAAAACAGCGTTTTGTTTTACAAAATATCTTAATGGTACGTAAGTAAGTAGCAGCAAATAACACAATATGCTAATTAGCTCGGAACAAGTTTGATGAAAGTCCCGTCCGAAAATTAGAATTTCGTAAGTCGTATACTCAGCAGCACACCTGCGTCAACTGCGTGGCATCAATGTGCTCTCTCGAGCATAAAAATAAGCTTACATAATGGATTCACTTTACTACCTTCGTATATATTTAAATCGTCTGGGAAAGGAAAAAAGTGTTGTTGTCGTCTCTTCAATTGAGACAAACGCAGTGTTCGTCCCAACACGAGCAAAGTTTAATTCTGGGAAGGAAATTGTCCCAAAAGTGAAGGATGAAGGACTGCAATCTGCACACCAGGTTTAGGATGAGAATGGTTCGAGATCCATCATCCGTGACGAAAAAACTGCTGGGATCGTGTCCTCCTGCACCCCCAACAACCTCAACGTCTTCCTCTTGGCTCAACTTTTGCTGCTGCTGGAATTCCTCTCCCACACTACCAGCTTGGACCACTTTGAGAGGAAGTGGACCGGTTGGCTTCGATGTATCCGGATTAGATGGGGTCAAATTCCTGATCAAGATTTCTCTCTCCGCCTCTGCCTTCGCCTGTTCCGTGACTCTCTCGTTTCGAAATGCTTCCGAGAACTTCTCTCGAATGAGGCCATTCTGCTCTTCACTGCCCTGCTTGCCGCTGCTCAGGCTTTCGTAAAAGTTGAAATAATGTTGCGAGTTGAGTCCATATTTTGTACTGAGGTTGAGGCAACTGGAGGCGAGTGAAAAGTTGGCACTGTCGCCATTCGTGGTACTGGAAAGGTAGTAATGTGGCAGGGGAAGTCTTAACGACCCTTCGAAGGTCTTGGCGGATTCACTGAGAATGTCCTTGATGTACTCTCGCCCATCCTCCACGCTGTCAATCCGGTTGCTTTCAGCCCATCTGGAATAAGAGGAAGGGAGATTAAATCACGTGGCCTGGCTTCATTATATAAAGAAAATTTGAAATAAAAATAGATTTGGAATAAGTTTGAAACCTCATGATCCACGTGACGACGGTGAAGGTGGCCGCGTTGGTGGGGAAAGCACGGATGACGGTGGAGACGAGACCACGGGAGAAAGCCGAGTAGCCTTCCGCCTGGTACGTCTTCTTGAGACAGTCAATGGCTCCGCTGTACTTGCCACTCACGTCGGACTGCAGCCTGGTTTTGACCACGTCAATTGGGAACGTGACGATCCAGGACATCACGCCGGCTAGCCCGCCAGCCATCATCATTCCAAAAGTGCCCACTTCTTGACCTGCGAGAGGAGTTGTTTCGTGACTTTGGCATTGGGGACAAATGCGCTCATTATTTCACTCATCCAATCATCAACAAAAGCAACATACTGCCGTTCACCCAAATCATGAACCCAAAAAGCTTTGCCATCACAATGTACTCACTTCGAGTGGTGAGGGCCTCATATGTGGCAAAGTATGTTCCGAATCCTGGGATTTCTGGAATTTGTTAACAAATTTATTAAGAGATCGTGATAAAAAAGAGTAAAGTAAATTCCTGTGACTTATTTACCTCGGGCTACGGTCACACCCCATCCCTTAAATACTCCGCGTATGAGGCCACCCTCCTTCTGGTAGATGGATCGCAACACTTCCATCGAGCTGGGGGCTTTGTTTGGGGAGGAGGTGCTTGGGGTGGCCTGAGACTCGTTGACCTGCATTCTCGTCTTGACCAGTTCCATTGGGGACGCGATGAAGGACTGCACTGCCCCTGACACGGAACCAGCAGCGAAATGCGCCCATAGCGCTCCATGTCCGGGTTCTCCGTGAACGTAGGGTCGCAAAGAACCGTAGACTCCAAAAATTAAGGCGTTTACTCCAGCAACTCCGAAAAGGGGGGAACTGATTCCTTTGTACAAACCTCGTGACTGAATAAATACAAAACCTTGTTGAGTTTATGAATGATTTTTTTTTCTGTGCGTATTTATTTATTTTTGGCTAGCTTACGCCTTCGTGTTTCACAATAGTTCTGAGACAGTCAAAGGTTCCTTTGTATTTTATGTTGTCTGAACTTTGAATCTGCAGGCGGACCTAAAAATGCATCAAAATACTTAATACAAATTCCAATAAGAATTATTCCATGGGGTTAATTTTCCATCCAATAATTAATAAGTAATTCTTCATTCAATAAAAAAAGTTTCCGAAAACAACAACAAATTCACAAGGGATCAGTTGGGGAAAGTGAGACGGTGATGATACGCATTACGTAACTATTATGGAATAAATTGAGATAAGAAAGCCAAAAGTGTCATTTATATGTATTGGAAGATCAACGTGCATGCCTGTGCAAATAAGATTTCTCAACCCACACCATGAAACGAGTCGCTTGACGTAAGAGAGGAATAAATAACAGATTCCGAATGTAGTGTGTCTTATTATGCGATAAGCACTGTGTCCATGCTGACCACTCATGATGACCAAGTGCTCTTGGCTACATGGACTGCGATACAATATCCGTGTATACTTATGAATGAGCTTTGACTTTGAATTGGCACTTTTCAATGGGTTCTCAGACCAACTTTTTATCCATGTTCTTCACCAGGTTTTATTTGCTTAATAGTGAAAAATGATGCTCACTTTTACAGTATCCAGAGGATGTCCCACGATAACCCCGGCAGCACCTAAAAAGTTTTTATAAAAAAATTATGAAACAAATTTTCTAAAGTTGGTTAAAAAATCGCTTAAAGATTAATGTGCCAATTTACCCCCCACACATCCGGCCAAGAAATCCAGTGACATGGCGATGATTAACAATTATATACTAAGTTGCTTAACTATTTCCACTGGTAATAAATATTTGCTAACAATTAGAAGAACTATTGGTTAACTATTGATATGTTGGGTTAGGTTTTAAAATGGATTAGATCAGATTAGAAGACTTGGTTCAGAGGTACCAAAACATTGAGATAAGATATTCCATAAATCCCATTTGAACTTTGTAGTGGATGCACATCTTGTCTCCCACTCTACGACTTAATTCTGATCTTATGATTTAATTCACATGAAGGCGACGACTTAAAAAAATAAATGCCTCTCGATGACTTGAACGTATTTTGACTGATAATATGTGGTAACTACTTGTTCTTAACTATACATAAAATTTGTTATGTCTTCTTCCTTCCTAGGCAGTTGGTTGAGATGGTACCGTTGTTGATACTGACGAGGAGGTCTCGACGAAGGGTTGTTGATTAATAATAATAATAATATTCCTACTCAGTTGCTGTTGACTTTGAGTCATCTGAGGAAAAGTGAGCCTTCAGAGGTTTGTGAGAAGGACTCTTCCTCCACACAATTTCGAGAGGAAAATCTGCAGACGTTGTGCAGAAAAGTCAGATTGAAGGTAAGCTCAAATTTGAGCTTGGGAGGAGGAGGATCCTTTTCCATTTAAAATCAATTTCGCCACGACAGACACGACTGAAATGGTGAAACGACGTAGGATGCAACGACCAACACCGAAGGACGAGCAATTCTTGATCTTGGTCAGTGCACTGTTTATTAATTGTCGTGGTGGCTGAATCAAAGGAGAGCAACAACGTTCCTGCTGCTGCTTGTCTAAAACTTTCCACGCACCGTTTATGCTCGTGTGTGTATTTTGTAAATTTTGGGTTGTGAAATCAGCCTTTAAATTTTGTTTATTTTTCCAGAGTTGATTCAGATTCGATTCAGTTTTGTTTTGTTTGTGTGGTGAATGAAAGGATGGAAAAGTTCCAAATTATTTACTACACATTAAGGTGTTGGTGTTGGTTCGTTGCTGAAATGGGGCTGACCGTAGCCTCTAAAGTTGAGTGAGAACTGATCTTACTTGGATTACTCGGGGTCGGTTTTAAAGGTTCTTAATGCAAAATGATCCTGATCGGAATGATATGACTTTTGTGGACGTAATCGACTTGAAGAATTATGTACGTACGTAGTAACCAGTTAGCAGCAGAGGTATGAATGCAGAGCTGGAAATCCACGACAAGACGCAAAGTCAAAAATGATCGAAGGTGTCCAAATCCAAAGGGTTCAAAGTTCGAAGTTTGTGTAAGTTGTTGAAAGCAAGTAAGATCCGCCATGGTTGACCAGTAGCAGTCACTAATGGCCAAGTCATTTTAATTAGTGCTTATACCACTAATACTGAGGATGAGTCTAACACGTAATGCGAGCCAAACTGTGACTGTGCTACCCCATCGAAGTCAAAACGAATGCATGAAATATATTATTATTATTATTATGATTTCAGTGAAATAATATCAAAATCCGTATCAAATGTCATACAAAATATGTAGAATGCTTCTGTCACGTGACACCCTCATTATTTTTATTCCTTGTACAAACAACTATAAATGTAAAACTCGGAAACTTATAAATTATTCTTGCAACCTGCCACTCGTTGCATGAAGCAATTAAATATTACAGAGGTACATAATGTTTACACGTATTGAGCCGAATTCTTTGTTACACTGCGTCGCCTCCGTTTGGGGAGCCCCTTGTAACGTTGACCAAAATCACTACGTCCACCTAATGTACATATGCACAGAATTATATAGTGGTGTGAAAATGAATGGAATTTTATGTATTCTTAATTCGTTCTTCGTATATACATAATACAACATGCGACTCGTCCATGCAATTCTTGCCTAGCTGCCTAATTTCTCTATCCTATAAACTTATCTGAATGAAGGTTGTCCAAAGACGGAGGCAGGGTCGGTCGGTCTGGAGAAACTCGATGGGAATTAATATGCGTTCATTGCAACGTAAGAGTTAACCAATCCTCTAAAAAACTGCGAGTTTATTTTATACAAAGCAAACATCTGTTTCAATCTTTGCCAATTTTTTGTCAACAGAATATTCCATATGGACAATAAATAAATGGACTTCATACGTATTTCCGTATTGAACAAAATACAAATATTTCAGAAATATTATTATTTAGGGAGCGAAAATTCATTTTGCATGAGAACCTCCTTCTGTCACTGACGCGTACAGTTGTTGCAGATGGGATTGCTTGGTTCTTGGGGTGCAATTTCGGTGAGTACTGGACCAATCAGGACAGGACCAGATTCTTCTGCAATGTCGAGTTACATAGCGTTAAATTTATCCCCAGCCCAAGTTGACTCATGGATCTTGGCTTTTACTTTTAATTAGATTGAGCAAGTCTCCGCAGGTTTATTTCCAGTTAATGACTGGCCTTTGGAATCCTTATTTTATTTCGAAAAAATATTTCACCGTTCCAATAAAATCATTAGTGTTAGTGAAGAGTTAGGGTAAATGATCATTTTATTTTGAGATAGCGGTGGTGAGAATGACATCACGGAAATAAATAGTGGCATGACTATGGACGTCAATATTGCTCGTTGTTTTTCAATTATTGTGTTTGTAGGTACGCAGGTTGAAACCCGTTTTAAAATTTGAATAATATTGTTCCAAACAAAATTTTCTTGGTGTGTGCAAGTGGTTTGTGGTTTGTGCTTGTACCCCTCAGGTCAAGGAACGGTCAATCAATGCACGTTCCCTTTTTTGCTAGGCGATGCCTATGTACACACAGTTCGAGTACGCGGACCAAGTCAAAACACATCATACGTATTTATTGTATTCATTATGTTTGGGAGTTTTGTATTGATACCGTCACCCGATGCGAACTCATAACTGGGCCTACGTATGCACTAAACATGTAATTTTCAGTCCTGAATTTTACCAAAAAAATGGTCCTATTGATAAAATTAATGCTTTGGCATCGTAATATGTCGTCTCTTTTTAACAGTATTGGTCAAGTCCAGCACAGGCAGTTAAGTGGTCGACTTATCAAGCGTTTCTCGGCCGTAGAACGCAGAAGTATTTCTATGAACAAATAGACTTGAAATACACATATAGGTTGTGCATCTTATAGATAAATAGGTGGCCTTATCAGCCCACAGATCATTGACAGTCCGTAGATGAAGATTTGGTTGTCCAACCTTCAGAACTCTAGCCCACGGAAAATTTACATGCACGTTATCTTTACACGTACGCCTTCTGCACATTGCTTAATTGTGCAAGCTCTCTGGCATCCACGCTCTCGATTCCGGATCATCAGCTCAGATTCCTCTCTTTCTCAGATGACGCTGGATGATGAATCAAAGTCAATTACTTGCTGAACAGTTTTTGAGTATTTTTATACCAAGTGGTTGCTCTGATTAGCTATTTATGCGGGGAGAAAGGTTATCAAAAGAAAAGTCATAAACATTAGCACAAAATCAGGCAGCTAAAGGAAGAACGAGCTAATCTACGCAAAAACATCAAGACAAGTTTCACAAATATGACCAATTTTTGTTCAGTTGATGAGAAAATCTGGCATCACTTTTGCTCGAGATGACCGCTCCCGTTGGGCAAACCAAACAAACCTGGCAGAAAACCTAATTTATTACATGTGATGTCAAGTCTGCATAATAATCTGTCATACGTAAGTTTGACGGCTATTGCGACACAGCGTGTCAATTTTACCAAGCAAATACATACATACATACGTGACATCTTGCAATTCACTATCCTCCGGTAATCTAAACCCACGCCTACAAAAACTCAGGATCACCTCTCTGGATACATATCTACATTCACATACGTATGTACATGTGTGTGTACATGAAGATATTATTGACGATTATGCATGCTGCTCGTGTACATAAGTAAGTATACATGTGTGTAACGACTTATTATAATTAACTGTAATACCATGATGATGTGAACATCGCTATATTTGAAAAATTGACAAATTATATCATTCATTTGAATTTCACGTATTGGTTTTCCGCTTGAGTTCGCATCTTGCGACTCGAGAAAACTAAACGGAAAGAATCGAACCCAGCAATGGTATTTTTTATTTTTGCTATTTAAATCACGCACCACCAGATTAGCGAAAGCACGCATGCATGAAAAATATGACGCCGCGTAATAAAGTAGAATGGAGGATAATTTGCATTCATGCAAAGGTTCATTCCGAGAATTCGGAGAAACTTTTTCCTCCCCAATGCTATCAAACCCTACTCCTCCGAGTCCCACATTGTCAGAAAAAGTTGGAGCCGATGTACATATTTTGTTGTACTTTATTCAAGACAATTCCATTTCGCCTGGGTCTCTCGCTTTCTCTTTCTCCTGCCTCTTTTTGTCTTAGGGGAATCAAGTTTTATCCACGAAATGAACTGGCGAATAAACCCACGCACGCATACATACAACATTCTCCCAAGTCCACCCGGACATTAACCTGAAACATAGGAATGGCGTGACAAGCGACTAATTATCGTAATTTGCCAAAAATCGATGCAAAGCATTGTTCACATGAGTACAAAAATTGGGCAGACTTTTGAGCGGTTTAAAGTTGTGAGGTGGGGATTGGTGGGGCGGGGAATGGTTGGCGGCGTGTGTGGGTGGTTCCATTGTGCACACACAATCATCAATTCATGCAAAGCCCTTGAACACAGACGTGTTCCCAGCGTCGCGAGTAACCCGGACGGACGGGAGAGAAAGTGGAGAAAGTGAGCGAGCGAGGAGTCTCATTTTGATATAATCGTGGCGATCGCTCCGTCCGCAGCCTCAGTATAGCCAAGACTTCGTCGCAAACGCTACACTTTCTCCCTCCTTTCTCTCTCCTCACCAACTTCGCAATTCTCCAAATTGGCAAACAACCTGGGCAAAACATCAAGGCCCTTTCTTGCTTGAGGTGAGTTGATTCTCATACATACGCTGTTGCATCTTATGGAAAAATCGTAAGTTAAACGGTAAAGTTGGGCCAACATGGGCCAACTGTAGTATTCCGATCCTCCCCATACTGGAAGGAATTTAAGGTAACTTTTACCCTATTGAATTTGCGAGTTGTATACTACAGAAAATTGTTACTCGTTCTCATCTCGTTAAGTCAGAGTAGCAATCCTTGTTGTAACTCACTTTATGATTTAAGATTTCAATAAAATCGTGATCCGAGAACAAATTCGGTTTAGATACATATTTAACTCCTTTAGATTTTATCCTAGGAAATTATGCTTTCACTGTGTGCATGTGTATTAGCGTCAGTTGCCGCATATAATGCTGATTATCTTTGAGCGTTACACACTAAACTCATCTGTTGTCCACTCTTTTGTACTACGTTAGCAAAGCAAAGAAGAAGGGTTGATCATTTTAACACCGTTGTTTTACGGGGCATCCATAGTCTAGCGTATATTTTCCCCTGAAATGAAAATTTCCTTAATGCGAATTTCCTCCTAGTATAAGACACATTCCAGGTGGAAATTTGATATTCACTTATTGCACGCTCCTAACAAAACCTTGGCAAACATCAACATTTATACATTACGAGTATAAGCGAGAGGGTTTAAAGACATGCCATACAATACTACACATTACGTATACAATGCTTTGATTCAGGATGTGAGATTTAAGCAGGAGGCAGACGGGGCTTTTAGCATTGAGTTGGTTGGTAGATATTTTATTATTACTGTGTGAGTTACGGATGGATGCAAATATCATCGGAGGAATGAAGCGCTGTTGGTGATACCAAAGGTGTTTCTATCACAAAAGCGATAGCACGGCCCTTGTCCTCTCAGGTGTGCTTGGCTACGGGAGGGAATGTGTGGGAACCTCCATCGTTTAACAGGGACGGAGATGCTAATTTACTTTTACTTTTCAGTCGGCGAGATACACAAAATGCGAATCGCATCGCACAATAAGCTACTCCCTAATAAACTCCAACTGCAAACTGATGGCACAACACCTCTGCAGGGACTGATACTTGAACTCTAGATGTTGGTAAATTTTCCAAAAATAAGTGGGTAGACGTAGAACACTAGCATTAAAGTGAGTTAAGTGAAGGAGTTGAATAATCGTTGGCCAGCCAGGTGTGTCCGTCGTATACTTATTAACTGGTCATCGTAATAACAATTTGGTTGTGATTTTGTGACTGTAACTGCAAGTACCTTTGTGACTCATCATCACAACACCTGCCCCAGCTTTAAGAGAAAATTGATCCACCGAATATTCGCTAACCGGACATTGCCCGCACCAAATTAACAACATTTTGATTAAAGCATATAGTGAAGTTATTCGAACCAAGTTTTCCTACGACAAACTTTTGGATAAACACGGACAGAAATCCAAGGTAAGCAGCATATTTGACTTAGGTTGAGGTTTTAGACGGTTGAATTTGAAGAAAAGATTTTAAGCTTAATTTTTAATATTGATTGCTTGTGTTTGGTATTTGGTGTCGAATGAAATGGTATAAAAGTTATAAGCGTGTCAAACGAGTGAGATAACAAACACTGTATTTACGATTAGCAGTGTCTGCCTGTAAAGTGAATTACTTTATCTTATTACTGGAAACGAAGGGAAAACAAATATTGGTTGTGTTGGTTGATATCAAATACACTCCACAGTATTGCCTTATTCAATAGTCAGTCAGTATGTCCAAAATTAAATTACTACTTTGTGCGTTTATTATAATTCATTCTGCGACGTTAATTCCTTTGATCAGAAATGAGCCAGCAAGTTGGTATTCATTACCGACAAATAATCACAAAATTAATAGGTTTCCCAAATCATGAACAGTGAGTCCGGGGTCCAAATCTACAGAAATTCCAGTTGTTCCTTTTATCGTTGTTCATAAGAAGTTGTTGTAATACTTTTGGTATATTTGAGAAATAGTGAATATTTGAATATTTGTCAAGCATATTATGTACATTGGTGAAAAATGACTCCAAAAAGTTTAATAATTAAAATTATCATCCGCATTCCAAGCACTTCTTCTACGTACATTTAATTAGACAAGTAAACAGTAAACCATAACATAAGCTTCTCCGTTGTGGTTGTTTTCTTTCATTTGTTTAAAAAGGCGTAAACATACAAATAAAGGAGTATGGGTTTATATGTATATACGAATGAGGAAAAACATGTCAATTTTGTACCCATTCACAAAATTTTAATATTTGTACTACGTCGTGCGTGTGATGATCTAGATAGGTGTACACACCTAGTTTTGAAGCTATAGGCAAAAAACTTAAACAATTTAATCGATCGTCATTATTGCAAACGTAGAAGATTTTTTATGAGCCCCAAAATTTACGGTTTTCCACTTCATACTATAGTCGTGTTGTTTCTGTGATTGAAATTAGACTATACATTGTTTTATGATCTGGAATTATTTGCGATAATGGTAAGCAAGTAAATAAATCTGCAAGGTTTTGAACAATTCGAACATACAGATTATGTAGCCCCTTTTATAGGGTGATCACCACGCACAAGATTATATACGTAAGTAATTTCAGTGTCTGTGTGGTAAATAAATAATTTAGAAGGCAAAATAAAATCCCCATCATCTTTGGTTGTCGTATTCTTGTCGATCGTCACTTTGTTGCTTTGAGTGAGGTTACTCCAGTTCAAGGCTTCGTCAACTCACCCTCCCAGTTGTTTCTTGTTGCTGCTTGTTGCCCTATAAGTAAATGTCGTCTCAATTAACGTAGGCATCGCAAAAATTCTCAAGTCGTCACTATTTTACTGGACTCACTCGTATCGTCATTAAAGTAACCTTCTCGGCTTTCAAAGCTCTCTCACTCCATTCATAAGTTTTTATTGAGAATAATAATAAATAAGGAACTGAATAATGATGGGTGCTTATATTGGAATGATTTTTGAAAAATCCACATCAACAATGCTATTTAATACTACAGTAATGCAGTTGGTGGTCATCACAAAGTCACAACATGAAGTACTCACGTAATTTGTTGGCATTATTTTTGAGACATGAGAAAGTTGGATGCATTACAAACCGAGTGTTTGTCTTTGAGGTTAATTCACCGCAGCAGTTGTCTAAAGTCTTAATGGTAAAAGTTGATTTAATTGCATTGGGAATGGTCGGAGACACAACAATCTTCATGGTCCAGTAACCGGCGGTTACTAACCGCTACTGTTTTTACATATGTATAATGCAAGTCACTCGGAGATTTACAATTGTACTTGTTCTGGCTGCGTGATCGTGGTCCTTTGCCATTAAATCAACTGCAACAGTTGGATTACTTTTTTACTTATTCGGAGAGAGCGAAGGAGATTAATATAATTCCTGTTTGAGGATTGGCTTATTAGTCTAAGCTTCAGGGGAACGGGAAAGATTGGAGTTGCCCAGATTTCGCAAAACTGTGTAATCAGTGTAATGTGCTGCATGCAGGATCCAAAACTGTTGAAGGAATCCAGACAGACGGGCCTAAACCAGTTTTATCAGCAGGCAGAGCCACTTTCGGAATTTATATTAAAAATTGGCCATGTTTGAACGGTTATATATATAATTTCTTCATAATCTAATTTAAGATGGTGGCAAATCAAATTATCGTTGCAATAATGTTGTAATTCTATAAAACTATTGGTCAAATGGATCCACAAATGCATCTCAACCTAAAGCTGCAATATATGAAACAAATAAATAGATACACTCTGCAGAACAGTTATTGGTAGAAGCTTGAAGAGTGGAATCCAATTTAGGATGAGTTCTAGTAGAAAACTTAATCAGGAAAAATGTCATTTGTCTGTCTCGGAACAAGGCATTATTACAGGCTCAATAATTGGCGGAGTGGTCGTCGTCGAGAAAAAAAAGTAGTTCCTAGAATCACATCACGTACGTAAAAAATAAAGTCGAATAAGAGGAACGAGTGGTGGTGGCGAGAAGTTGGAAATTATTGATTTATTTCGCAAACAAGATCTCTTCTTTTCCTTCTTGGCCAAGAAGTACGACGTTCGTATGTACATTGTACATCCGCTCTGGCTGGCTCTCACCTCATGCGAAAGAGCGTCCTCCTTGTGATACACATAACTTATTCGTCTTCTGGATTAGAGTGGAGCAAAAAATTGCAAAAATTCAATAAAAAGGAAATAGTGTTCAATGATGGGATTTTCCTTGATCTTCTGAATGACAGCCATTTCTGACCCAGCTTTTCTGAAATTAAATCTCAACTCGCTCAGAGATTGGATTTCAAAACGAAATCATGACTTTCAAATGCTGCAAATGGAGCTGGTGTTATTGGGCGTCGCGTCTGGTGACGTGAATGCTGGCGTCAGAAGTTCTTCTCAAAAACATGAAATATTTTAAACAACAAAAAAGTTGTTGAAGACTCGAGTACTCGATTGAAAATACGAATTGTGCGTTGAATTTTCTGCGATTTCCTTCATTAGGTGAAATATTTATTAGTCTATTTTTGCAATTAAATTTGTCTTGTAGGCTAACACATGCCTTCATGAAAGTGTCCTTGATTGTAGAAAAATGAGAAAGATCACAACTACTCGAGGTATGTACATTGGCACATTACACAAAATTTCACTTTGCCTTTCCAACTTTCTCTCCGAGTTTTCTCATTCATCCGCTCGTGAAGAAACTGGCTCCGTCCATGAGCGAGATAGTAATTTTGCAATTGCTTTCTCGGCAGAGAACATGGACGTGACATTTCTTTACTCGCTGCTCAGCAGAATTTAGACGGATGAGGTATTTGGATATAGGAGACAACTCTGTAGTCGTCGTATTGTAGTTATGATTATCATTTGTGTAATGGCCACATCGAATTGCAATTTTATAGTCACTACTACTGCTCCTTCCAGCCAAGGAATTCTTACTACCGATTCTTAAATAAACCATCCATCTCAAACTCATCAGTGCCCATTTGTACGTATTGACATTGACATTTATGACCACCACCAAATAAAAATACGTACATAATATGGGCTGAAAGTTATTGCGTGGGAATTACTTGCAGCCATTGTTGCTGGAATTTCAACTTTTTTTTCTAAACTGTAAAGTTTTCCAAGCTTACAAACTATCGATCCGATGGTTTTTAATATGTTGTGTAGTTGCGAAAGTGAGAAAACTTTTTTGTGGCCGGCTACTAAAAATGTCTTCTCTTCTTTCTTTTCATCCACACCAAACCTTAAATTTCAAATTTCCGACAAAGCAATTTATAGTCCACGCACGTACTTTTGTACCTGGCAGTAACATTACGAAATCCACCCCATACATTTCATATTTCTTTGCGGGCACATGAATGTCCTGCTTATTACCAAGTTTCTTGGCGGCTTTGCTTTTCTTGTTATTTTATTTCTTGTGTACTACAAGAGTGAGGTTGAGCTTGTACATAGCTGAGGTTTTTACTTGAGGATCACCATTATTGCAACAGAAGCTTATGTATTATGATGACTTTGAATGTGCTGTAATCACTGGTGGGGAGTGGCAAAGAAGGTTGTGAGCATTGCAGCCTGCAGTGCAGCAGGGACCAAGAATCTGGAATTGAGTTTTGAGTCTGTTCTGACAGGTTGAAGGATTTATGTAAATTTTAAGGACCCTTCGCTCGTCAGTCGTACCCGTGTCTTCAGCCGAACACGGCGCAGTCATCGCGTTGCCTGACGCTTAATGCATCATATCATGAATTATTGAAAGACGAATAATCCGGATGGAGGATGGGACGACAGACAATGAACATTAGACGTTAAACTTGACTCATGGAGAATTAGCATTGTATTTCAAAAGCAGAATGGGTTTAACACAGTACGTACTTACGTATGCGGCTCTATATGCTACACAAGTTGACCAAGAATTGCCAACCGTAAATGTGACCAGCACAAAGATGGAGAATATAATGAATGAATAATATGTAAGACGTGTATTTAAGCTCATGGTCATGGCACCTACATATTTAAGTACGTGAGATTGACCATGATATTGTGGCATCGCTTTCTCGTTAGTTTGTATAAACTGGCCTCGAATAATGCATGCAATGCAATTATGTAGTATTTTATTCTATTTATTTATTGTGTCGTACATATGTGGACTGGAGAATAGATTTAAATGGTGTTAATTTTTTTTTCACATCTTCTCAAACACAAAGACAATGGATAATGTCGTAGTAATAACATACGACGAGTGGGTGGTGGGCTGTAGGAGGGGAGATACCTACCTGTGAAAAATTTACTGTTGTACCTTCATCACACTTGCTTGTCTGAACCAGACTGCACAATTATCCTGCGAAGCTTTTCGCAATTGAATAGCTTCACTTGATAGCGGTGTTTATAGGCGAGTTAATTCAAGGAAATGAATCATAAATGGCCAAAATTTTGCAATAAACAGGACATGGCGCCAGTGCGAATGAGCTTCAAGATTCGTTATTATCATTTTTAGCCAGAACCAGGGCTTACGTAACCGTCATGTCTGTCTGCCATTTCTGTAGATCGATGGAGTTGAAACGTGTACACATTTTGGTTCGGGCTAAGCAGACTGTGCTGAGAGATTTTATTAAGTTGAAGTACCGGTTAGCAGAATCTAGTAATTAATGAGTCTGTGCAAAAGGTATATTTCATCACATATTTATGTACATCATCCTTTTGAGGCAGGCAGAAAATTTGGTGGTTGAAATGAACTAGACATTTATTATCGGCAATGTTCTTTTAAACACAAATTTCTGTGAAGATATTCCATTGTTTTCTCGCCCTTCTTGCTCTTTGTGTGTAAACCGAGCCGTTTTTAATTCATAACTCAAAGCAAATTCCAAATTCTCTCGAGACCATGATGATCGGAATAAATGATCCAAATTGTGTAAAGTTGAAAGCTTTGTAACGCAAAACCTCATCACACGCCCACCAAGACCTGGTGAATTTCCATGAAGGTTTTGACATGGAAAATGCCTCAGGACTGCATTTCCTGTCTAGAACAGACACAAACATTTATATATTGATTTGATTGAATCAACTCTGCTTTAATCCGCTGTGTTCATTCTACTGGTTGAAGATGCATGTATGTATCTCACTCAAATCTCTAATATTCGTACAAACGAGCCAGCAACTTTCATTCAAAACTGTGACATATGTCGGTCCTCCATCGATGCTGAATTATATCACAATCCGTAAGAGTAAAACGATAAGGATATTTTGGTTCGGCTGTGATGCAGAGGCCAGACCTTAATTAGAGAGAGTGGTTCCCAGGGAGCAGCATAAAGGTCCTTTCCCTACCGCCGGCTTCTTTTGGCATTGGGTGGCTGAAAGTCTGCCTAGTATAAAATGAAGTAAATGTACATATAATGGGGCTTGGAGGAAATTACATCTTCTTACCAAAGCCACCCAGGCCCAGCACTACTTAGTTACAGTTAAAGATGTCCATGACACGGATTTCCACAAGTAGGAAACAATAATATGTTGATCAAGTGAAATTGGTTTATGAAAGGAAAGCACATATCAGGACAGCTGAACGTGCCACTAAACGAGATATATGTGCGACTCTAATGCTCAACTTGATTAGTCAGATCATTCATTTTGCGCAATTCTGCTGCCATGTGTTGTTATTGGTGTGTGATATCCGCACCGCAATTAGAGGTTGTGTCATCCACATAGTCGCCGTGATTGGCATGTCGAAGGTACGTGCAGTCTGCAAGGTAAGCAATTTACATAGAACGTGTACCTGAATTCGCTACTCTTGCGGAAATAGAACCACACCACAACCTCATTTAGTCATCCGATCCGATTAATTCGATGAGTCACTTTAGATAAATTGGAGGCTAGCGCAGTGGCGACGGAAGTTGGGGACGTTAGCATGTAGGATTGGAGAAAGAGGGTCTTATTAACATGGGGAGAATACGATTTTGCTGAATTTCTGGGGAAAATGTCCCCATGGTTCAGCCGTCAATGGGCTAGTATAACGAACTGAAAACCCGAAACTGTTGCCACAAGTTTGTGTTCATTCCCTGTCATCAAATCTCATTTGTCTTTTATTTATCATTTTGTGTGCTTGGGTGTTGTTGTTACACGGCTGGTTTGGGTGGTTGGTGGACAACTCTTCGTCTTAAATGATTATGTCACTCACGAAATATATTTATCATGTCTACAGACCTCTTCTTCTGTTTGCTCATTTTCCATCTCCACTTTTCTCTGCAGGTGACCATCCTCCTCCTCCACTCGCAACTCCAACTAATCTCATCATCATGACGTGAAGTGAGAGAAAGTCAATTATTGACACAAGCAGCAAGGGAAAGTAAACAAGCACTCTGCAGAAACAAAGTCCAAATCATACCCTGGAGACGAATACCATCGAACCAAGGAGCAGGATAAGTTGTTAATTTGAAGTCTGCCTCCCACTACTTTGCGTCTAACGTAAGAAAAAAGTCTCGTCGTCGTCGTCAAGATGCAGCGGATGGACCGGTTGAGACGGTCATTACGAGAATCCTTTCGTCGCAAAAAGGATGGTCCTGAGAGCAGCAAACCACACCAATGGCAGGTAAGAAGACTTTTTTTAAAATTATTAATTCATCAATGCAATAACAACAACTACACATTGTGTTGACAGTTAATTTTTCTGCGTACATTCCGTGACAAAAATGTTCTTTACATATATATATATTCGGGAGCTATGAGACTTACATAGGGATCACGTCAATATAAGCTTCATGGACACGCAACGTCCATGAAGTTGGTATGCTAGCTGGCCTCCAGAAATAGAGAAAGCTTGAGACAGGAAGATGAGACATGAAAGCATGTTAAAATTGTAATTTCAGGGGTTTGGGGATAAAACTTGACCTTTCACTTGGGTGGAAGCTAATATTAGAGTAGTCTCTCCTTCCTAGTAAATATAATTATGTAACTGTCGAGATGATTATTTCTTCGGGAATTTGAACAGAAAAATTAAATGTTCAGACACCACAATGCGGCTGAATATATGTATAAACTGACCTTAACGTATTATTTTCAGGCCGACGAGGAGGCCGTTCGTGCTGGGAATTGCACCTTCCACGTCAAAGTAAGTCTTTTTATTTCCAGTCATCAGCGTTATGTATATCTATGAAGCATTTTAGGCATCTATGTACATAGCTGTCCATACATGTCTGTTCCTAGCTGCAGTTTTGCTAAATATTTCGCCGAGGCAACTTTCTCCACGAGAAATCTTTCACCCTCCTCTTTTGTGTCACGACTACATACGTAATGGTTCCTGTGTAGTCACTTATGTAATGGTGTACTTGTTTTCAAAAGGTTATGTATCTGCAGAAGAAAGTTGTGTTCAATTCTAACTCTGCTGTGTATTTATGCATTCGGCACCCACCCGTGTATGGTTTGCATATGTAATGCCTCGTTTTAAAAGTTTCACTTCACGCTATTATAGATTAGCTTGCATGTTGCAATGACAAACTTGGGGAAAAGCAGTCACAAGCCAAATGTATTTCATTTTCATTTTAAGCACTTTGTAGAGTTAGCTCCCATCCTCATGACAGAAATTGGAAAGGCGTACAAATAGTAAGTGAGATGACCTTGTCGTTTGGACTTTCTACTAAATTAGTCAACTTGGAAATTGTTACATCAGTCTGAAGTAGAGCAGTAGTGTAATCAAAGCGAAAATCTGCTCTGTGTTATTAGCCCCAAGTTGATGAGTGACCACAAAATAATGGATGACTCTATAGAATCTGTTTGAAGTTAATGAGGAAACTCAAAGTTGAGAAGAAAGAAGACAACAAATGGTCGCCCAACCCGAATAATTAACTCGCTATTCAGTAAACCATTGTATTGTGTAACAGCACTCACGCTGAATGACAATTTCATGAACAGCAGTTTGCTCTCTGCATTAAGGTCAGGGATATGTACAACATTGAACACATCACATCAGATCAGAGCCTGTGTGTATCATGAGTCTATAGTTCTTGATTAGCAGAAATCATCAAACAAAGCCATCGTCGTTTGGTTGGGTTCCTCCTGAGAATTAATTGACCCAAGTTTGTTTGACTTGTTCTCGGATTTTATGCAGTTGGTGATGAATTCTAATTTTGCGATGCTTCATTTTCTCTCTTGCAGTACTTGGGTTGCGTCGAAGTGTTCGAGTCGAGGGGGATGCAGGTCTGCGAGGAGGCAATGAAAGTCCTCAGGGTGAGTTGTTTTCACCTCATTTCCCAATTTTGTCACACACAAACTTTCGTGGTTGTGGTTGCTGCAACGTATGTTTAATTTTCAATCAGGGCTCGAGGAGACGACCGGTGAAAGCAAACTTGTACGTCACAGGAGATGGGCTTCGCGTCGTGGAAGATGACACGAAGGTAAACTGAAGCCAATGATTTCCAACAAACAGAAATTTGCAATTGATTCTACATACGGACAATTGAAACCGTGTTCTAATGAAAAGTCAAGAATATGCGCAAACATCTACGTACATATGTGCACGGATCCGTGTGCTAAACAAATATACGAACGGTAAGATTGAGAGATTCTAAAAAGTGCTTGTCGTTTCAGGGATTAATAGTCGATCAAACGATTGAGAAGGTTTCATTCTGCGCCCCTGACCGAAACCACGATCGTGGATTTTCTTATATATGCCGTGATGGGACCACTCGGAGGTAATGGTCATTTTGGCAAATATTTATTACGTACACTGATTACTAAGCTCTATAAATCTGTGTAGGTGGATGTGCCATGGGTTTCTTGCTACAAAGGACTCGGTGAGTGTGGTTTTCGTAATAAATGTAACACAAACTTGTCCACTAGAGAGAGAAAGAGAGAAAGTAAAGAGAAAAGAAAAGAGAAAGTTTGCACAGTTGCTCATCATCATGACCCAAATGAATTATGTGTTGAAGAGACTGCTCTGCTGCATTAGTGAAGACGTGAAAAGTGCTTCAAGAAATTAAAAGAAAATCTTTGCAGCAGAAGCAAAGAACAAATAAGAAATATATGCCTTAGATAGGTTTGGAGAGCTAGTTTGGAGAATGGGAGGAATACAGAGGAGTAGGTGCACATGGACAAAAATGTTGGTGAAAGTGATGAGCCCATTCATCCTCGACTGATGTTTTTTGTGTTTCTCCCGACTTTTACCACAACCCACATTTTTGTGCCAGTCTTCTATAAATTTAAGTTTTAGTGTTAGGCCCGAGGCATCAACTAAGAGAATAAAATGAACTCACAAAGGGAAAGTATATAGAATCACGTTGAGACGACATGGATCAGGGTTTGATTACTTAGCAGGACGCCCAAATAATAATCTTTGTCTTGTTTGGTTTGTCTTTCTTTCATGTTCACTCTTCCGACTCTCTCATCCGTCTCAATCTCTGGGGATCCTTTGAAAATCGGCTCATGAATGAAATGAACACCATCTTTCTAAATTGGGCGTAATCAGGGAGAAAGGCTGAGTCACGGGGTAAGTATGATTGGACAAAGTTACCGTGTGTTTTACTAAATACATACACAGGCGGACGGATTATGATATTGGAGACGCTTTATTATTGATTGCAGGTCGGATGTGCGTTTGCAGTTTGTTTGGAAAGGAAGCAGAAAAGGGAAAAGGAGTGCGGCGTGACGATGACGTACGACTCTAAAACGTCCACTTTCACCCGATCTGGGTCTTTCAGAGTCACATCGATGACCGACTCCTTGAGCTCCTCGTCCACCGAGAGTGCGATGAATGCAAATAACACGGCGGCTAATAATGCGGCAACACGACCTCCGGTAGCTCCGACTCATGCGATAGAAAGGCCGCATGCTCCTCCCAAAATGTTGGAAAGGCAGGGTTCCTTCCGCGGATTTTCGCAACTCTCGAACCACTCTCCCTTCAAAAGGCAAATGTCCCTTCGATTGAACGAACTGCCCTCCAATCTCCAGCGGACTCAAAACATTTTCGGAAATAATCAGTCCTCCAACATTTCCTCAAACTCTATACCCCCAGGTACTCTAAACTTGTACTTAAATTTTATCAGTAAATCTACGAGTGCGTTATTTTATTAATTTTTGTCGTTTTTTCAGTGTCTGCAAGTCCTGCTCCACCTCCAAGGACGCAACGCAATCGTTTGCATTCGTTGCCCGTGGGCTCCTTAGCTGGAGGAACAATTCCGGAAGTTTCGTCCAGTAATACCTCCTCCGAACTGAATTTAGGTCCTTCAATGAAAATCGAAAACAAGGATTTGGTTTCCGAACTATGTCAACAGGTCTCTCAGGGCTTATCGCTACTTGCAGCAAATCACGACGAGTCAACAAGAAAGGTATGACAATTTGTGGAGGTTGATTGATTGTATTTTCTTGGCATTTGACATTACTATTAGTAATTTGTGTATGGATTTTTATTAGGCCAAAGGACACAACTCATCTACTTCTAACAAGTTCCCCACAAAGTTCACAAACCCCTGGGATGAAGAAGTGGGTTCGAACAATAAGAATTCCACCCTGCCCATCTTTAATACTACAGCTTTATCAACTGCCAACTCTACGATTCCAACTTGTACGACGTTAAACTCACTGTCGTCGTCCACGTCTTCAACGACAACCAAATCGGGAGTAGATTCATGGATCAATAATTTGACGGCGAGCCATGAACCCAAAGCACCTCTACAACCAAAAATAACCCCGATCAAAGAGAATATCCCAGTAAAAACTGCTCCACAAATTTCCTCCGTTCTCATATCCAAACCTTCTGCCGCTTCTTCCGGAAATAGAAACATTTTTGAAGCATCACAATCGGCCAGTCCTTCCAATATCAAAAGTAGTAACCAAATCTCTGACAACAACGCAAAAGTGAGCAATATAGGACCCGTAGCTAGTAATAATTTAGTAAACGCTAGGCCTATGCATCGGGGAGCTCCCTCCCGGTCACAATCACTGGGCGCGGACCCCTTCGACGCAGACTGGGCAAATGCGCATGCTCGCACTGGACAAACTCCAACAAACCCGTTCGCGAGACAGCAGACATTCCAAGTTTCAATGTAATACATTTTAGGAGGAAACATACATAATAGTATTACCCTTATTATTACATTATCTGCGTTATCTTATTATTAATACCACGAGTTTAATATGGACTTTTAATTCAACTAGCAGACTTGTTAGAGATATGATGTGAACCTTTGTAATCGCAATATTAATAATCATAAGTAGGAAATATTTAAGTGACAACTAATAATATTAGTGACAAAAATATCCAAAATATAATAAGATGATCGAATTAAGATTGGCAGGTTTCCAGCCACAACAACAACAACAAGAACGCCGCCGCTAATTACATATTGTGTTGGGCCTGAGTCTGAAATTATACATAAAAATGTAGTATCAAACATAGAACAAGGGTATGACGCTTTCAAACTACTAACAAATTGCAACTTATGGCAGCTTTGTGTATCGTCAGAGGTAGATTAGAATCATGGAACTGTGTGGTATCTTTTACTCTTGGTATTATTATGATTTGCAACGTGGACCATTGATTGATGAACCAACCAGGAACGACTTTCTTCCTACTTGTAATATTCTTCCAACCCAGTATTTTAATAGAACCAACTTTTATAGAACACATATCAAACAATCTTTTATGGAGTGTCTCTACTCTACTTTTACAATACCCCGTTTTGTTAAATACTTTCGACGTAGTTTGGAACACTATCATTATTTCATTTTTATGTATATAGAGACAAATACTCGAGACGGTAGACTCTTGAAGAACTGGCGTTGGTGGCATTTGCTGACTTCAACTAACAAACAAAACTAAATGAAACTACTATGTGTGACTATATGACCGATATATTGTTCCCCAATTATTGACTGTATACTTGAAACAAAAAAATTGTCTACGAATTCAATATTCACGAAAAAACTTTGTAACCGGTACAAAACAAACTCCATTAGCCACGTAAGGAAGCTAAATAGGAGCCTAAACGCAGACCTTTATTTACCGTTCATAATCTAATATATTTACTTGCATTATGTAAAACTCAACATCACACTCTATCGAGAAATTTTATCATTCCAGTGAACAATTTCACCCTAAGTTAACATTTAATTTAAATTCATGTTATGTTTGTTTTAAAAAGTGGGTGTGCGGTTAACGTTGTAAGCACTCCTCACTCTTGACTTTTTCTAAAAATAAAAAAAGTGTTGAACAAACACGTCCGTAAAATATTTGCGTTTTGCACAAGCAAGTTTTAATTCAAAATTAAAATAACTATTTCAGCGTCATGGGATGTACATAAAACATTTCGAGTTTTCATCAGCGAGTAGCGAGAATTTACAAATTTGTCAAAGTGAAGAATTATTTTTTATCACACTAAAAATCACGTGATCTGGGTTCAAGGCGTCACTAAAACCGAGGAAAAATATATGCGTACAAGATTAGTTAGTCGCTAGATTCTGAATCATCGTCATGTTGATATTGATGCGACTGCCCTTCACCACTAGTAGCAATTGCTGTTGTTGTCGATGAATGAGACGCTCTCGACTCTATGTTTCCTAAAGCTAGAAAAGTGGGTGTGGAGTGAGAACAACTTGCTGTAGGTTGCAAGTCTAAATCAGCATCACTTTTAGAGACATCAATTCCGCTATCAGACGGAGTTCCTTCAGACTTTACTTTTTTTGCGAAACAATTAGCAGATAGTCCGGATAGCTTCCTCCTTCGTTTGCGTTTCCTGGTAAATTCTAAATTAGAGTTGGATGAGTTCGAAGACTCCTTCACTGTTGTTACGATACCAGTAGGAATCTTGAGGTGTTTTGAAACACGACTTTTTCTTGAAGACTTAGATTTCATATCATCATCGGAAGCAGTCGAAGAGCCAGACGAGGAGGAGGAGGAGGAAGAAGAAGAAGAGGACGACGACGTCGACGACAAATAAAATGGGTCACTGCGAGACTGTACAGTGATTGGCGTTGTTTGGGTTTCGAGGCGAGTGGATTGAAGATTTCGGGTCATTAGATTATTTATAAGTTCATAACTAGGTCCAGGCTGCGTCCTACTGTCGGGTAATATGGCCGAATTATTCGAGCTTTCATAAATGGGCGTCGTTTGAAGGCTTCGTCGTCGATTTCGGAGTGGAGACGGTGATCCTCGCACTTCTTCCGCGATAAAAATTAGTTAAATGTTATTTGTAACGTTTTGTACTGAATGAAAGGTTTGGAACCTATGCAAGAGTATGGGTTTACTTACCGGAACTAGATGGATGACCTCGTGCTGACGCAGTTGTTGTTTTGGACCTCAACTGTGCCCTCTCATCTTCTTTGTGTTTCGGTCTCGACGGTTGTTTAATCGATGCTAGTTTCCTCAGTTGTGACTCTCTGGTTGCAATAAGCTTTGTAAGCGTATTTGGTTCCGAACTTCCTACCGAAGAGTCTGGACTCGCGACTGGATTACTGTTTTGTTGCTCGTGATGAACATTATCAGGTGGAGGTGATTGTCTATCACGTAATTCTTGATCTGATTCCGAGCCGGAAATGGGTAAATCCTCAAAGTCTAATAATCTCGGTTCATCGTCTTCGTCGTAGTCATTATGGTTGGAAGAGGAGGAGGACGACGAGGATGAGTTAGCATCTCTGGTGATTGTTGCTGTTGCAAGCTGCTGACTTATCTCACTGTTCATCAAACCATGTTGTAAAGACTGTGAGTTTTGTTCACCTGCATAAACAAAATGGTCCATTGAGACGAACTTTCCTGATTGATGGAAAAGTTTAACTTATAACCTTCGTCGTCAGATGTTGAATTTTCGGTACTATAAACAGTATTTGTATAATTTGAATCCACATCACTTTCCTCAGACAATCCAGCAATGTCCCGTTGGACCAGAGCATCAAAAAAGGCCAACATGCGAGCATCCTCATTTGTGTTTCCCCCTGACTGAGACATATTGTCAATGTGGGATGGCGAGAAAAACTGTACAAAGCAATGATGCTTAAATTCATCAACATTTATAAATAACCAAAATTAATTAACACGGAATTTATATTTTATCATACATGGCCATGACTAGTTCGCATATACAGTCGAACATATTCTTCCTGTGTGTATCATACGAATAAATTTCATTAATGAAAATTTCTAATTTTGTGTTAGAAAATAGCTATGAAAATTCAGCAATGAATATGGGAAACTTTTACTTGAGAATAAATTTGTCTGGGACTTTCTGAGGTTCTTCCTGCTGGTTCGTCATCCGTCCAACAGGTTTCGTCTGGGATTGAGAAAGGGCTCCATATCTAGAAAGTATATACATAATAGGAGGTAAACCATAATGTACGGATTACAGATATCACCAGATATTTAGTGATAAAAATAAACCTTGATCATTTTTTCTACACCAGAGGAAGCAATCAGATTATGAGAGTAGTTATAGCGAACTTGATTTACGATGGAACGATGCCCTCGTAGAATCAGAGAAGCCTCGTTCACCCAGCCTGTTGAGTAACCCCACATCAATTCAATACTGCGTTTGATAAGCACACAAACCAAATAGGACATATTTTCTTACGATTACTCCCTTCTGGAGGAATTGCCCAGATGTGAAGATCAAAATTATCGGACCCAGACATGACGAGCTGATCGTCAGCTCCACCAAAAGTGCAGCTTTTCATCGTGCAACTATTGTAAAAGCTAGAATGGTTGAATTGGAACAAGTGTGAGCTTGAATGTGTCGAATACATCACTGGCGGAAGTCTTCGTCGCAAGGACAAAACGTTGGAGCCGTTTTTATTAAAACGCGCATTCATACAACATTGATCACCCATTTCAAGAGAAGCGCCGTACTTTAAGAGGACTCTAAAGAGCGACAACATTTAATAAATCACACAAATGAGAATAGCAATGTAAATTGCCAAAATTCACGTACTTTTTCGGCATGCGGACGTCCCATAACGCAGCCCCCTCTTTCGCATTCGCACTTAGCACAAGCCTAGGTTCAACAGGATGAAACATTACCGAATGAAATGCGGAATGGAATTTGGCGAGCGAAAATGGATCTGCAAAGATGCACATGTGTCAACTGTCAAGTCATATGCAGGGACCTATGTTATTGTTGCTTTATTACTGACCACTCGAATCCCGCATGTCGTATATAAGCAATCTTCCATCGTCTCCAGCAACCGCAAAATTGTTATCATTTAATGGATCTGTGCTAACACCGAATATTGGCTGTTCTCCAATACGAAAAAATTCCACTGGTTTCCCACTACAGGATAAAGTAATTACTATTACTATAAAAGTATAGACAGTACTCAATCAAATAGATTAGATTTACTTAGCACCCACGTATGAATATCATGCACAATGACTTGATCATCATTTCCTGCAGAAATAATCCTCCGTTGAGAGGAGTCAAACGCTAGAGCGAAAACGTTGCTTCGATGTTCCGCATCGCAGCTGACTGGTTTGTCATTCCCAACAATTGCTTTATGAATATTCCACACTAATACTCGTCTATCGTCACCGCCTATTAATCATTTATTATTAATAAATTATTAGTGGTTAATTAATTTGCGTATACATAATGCAGGCCAATGGCTTAGTACCTGAGGCCATTAGACTACCGTCTTCGGAGAACTCGATCGCATTGACGCATCCGTAGTGGGACAATAAATTTTTCCTAAACAGAATCCCATTAGATTCGGAAAAATGATGGTCAACCACCAATCTCGCCAAATGAGACTGGTTGTCTCCCCCATGATGGCGTCGACAAACATATTGGAAGGCACTGAGTCCTCTCTGAGGTGACCCCATGATCATTCAGTTTTACTTCCAAATTGGCATTCCAAAATTGGCATTAGGAGCTTAGTTCTTGTCGAATTATTGGTTATTGCATGGCGAAGGGATGATTTTTGTCAACTATTCTTCCAGTCAAATGTTATTTACAACAGACCATTCTAGCACATGTCCTCCAAATTGTAGATGGTGCAAATGAATTATCTATTGATCAATTAATCTATATTAAATATTAATCAAGTTTGTTACTGAAATTTACAATGTAAAATTATACATTGTGTACCTTCGCACTGTGTCACTTTGAATTAAAATTGTTTTGGTTGTGCCATTGTTTGGAAATTTTCCAATTGTTATTTATTGTTGCTTGCTCGATCATCAGCCGGAGGATTGAATGAATGAGTGGCACCCAATGTATCCAGTTTGCACCAAAAACAAAAAAACACTTCTATGCATGGGCTATTTGCCCATATTATTTTTATAATTATGAGCATAGAATTTATGAGAGAAGGACTCGAAATTAGTCATCATTGGTGAATGGCATTGACGGACATTCTATATAAAAAAACACCTTTCCCATGAAGCACACCCTCCTTAATATTCTTTACATGCATTTCATCCTTACATATAGCTGATTATTATTAGTAATTGTATATTTTATGAGCATATATGTACACCGTTAATTCGTTTATTTGTTAGAAAAAAATTCTTGGAGGCTCATGAATTGCAGCATTCGAGAAAGTTTTGTTTTATTGGAGACGTCGGATGACGTACAACGCGACGCGGGTCGACACTTCTTTAGATTTTGCGAGTGAGGATTTGAGGATTCTATTTTTGCAAGCACATGCTGGAAATTTTTAGCAAATTAAATAAACCAGCAGCCACTTCAAATGTGACTAATACCAAAGCAGTCTTTAAATCTAGAAGGTTGAAAAATCAGTCAGAGTAGGATGTTGGCCGAGGTCGATGTCTTTATTGGGAACCACACCTTTGTGGACCATGAAATATTTCAGCTCTGGATAGAAGGAAATTCAGGTATTCAATGTGTGCCTATTGATATTAACTGCGAAATTCAGTTAACCATAAAAGTGTTTTCATGTGCAGCACAAGAGGCAGCCGTGGTACTTCAACAACGTGGGGCCCTGCAAACCTTTCCGGGTGCAACGAGTGATTTTCTGCTGGCTGATGTTTGTGACCACTACCGAACGTACGTCCTCTTGGAGAAGCTGCTCCACACGCCTCCAAGGATTTTTGAACAATGGACCTTTCAAATGGACAGTCAAACGCAAAGAATGCTCATCGACCAGTAAGTCAACTGAGTTGGCGATGATGATATGAATTGATGATTTGCATATGTTTAGTATTTCCATACTATTATAAATATGTAGCTTCTACGAATTCGATGATATTGTGATGCGAGAAATACTGGGAAACAAACTCTCCACCAGACATAGGAAGGATCTGGACAAGATAACTGAAACTACGGGTGTAAATTTAAGGTCATGCAGGTAGGTAATGCATATATGCATCACGTTTGCAAGAACAACCTGCAGACTATTTTGACTAAGAACAAGTAATTACGATTGATACACTATATATACATAACATCATTATTATTTCTTTAAAATATTTTAGGAGACAATTTGATAATGCCAAGCGAATTTTTAAAGCCACAGAAGAAATGACTGGCTCAATGCATCAAAATATCAAGATACACTTTCTCCTCTCGGAAGAATTAGCAAAGTAGTTCCATCACAAATACTATTGTAAATATTACTAACGTTTTTGTGTATCTTCATTATTTATGATATTTTAGGAAATACTGCGCAGTGGTCTTTATTGCGGGTATGTTTAGTTAGTTGCTTTAATTATGGTTAACTTGTTATTTGATTAATTGTTGACGACTCTTGAAAGTCTAAAATATTTACCTTTATTTTGCCGGACGTGGTCTGTAGAACCCTTAACAAGTCAACCAACAGATTAATTTGTTCATTTGAAGTTATTATCTAATACTTTCAATTTCCGACTCTCCAATTGAATGGTTGGTTTGTACTTGGATCCAGGTTACCGATTTGAAACGAATAAGAAGAAATTGCAATATTTGTCCTTTATTGACTTTTGTAATTGCGCGTACGCATTGATGCAACACTGGACTTCACCAATTATGGACGATAATTCCACTGCAGACATTGAGCGTGAATTTCTAGTCGACTTGAGAGAACTAAGAATCATATTGGAAAAAGAGAAGGAACATAAAGCGTTGGTCTGTCAGAGACTAAAGAATCGAGTCAGTGACAAAATATTTGCGGAACTGGATCACAATTTTAAGGTGGAGTTTCAGGAGTTTGACATTGCTACTTCCTCAACAAATTGATACATTTGTCACTAAATTATACGTAATGTATCTTTTATTTAACAGGTTTATTCGCGTACCTTGATAAATCTGGCTTATTCATTGCACCACAATAAATCTCTGAAAGAGCTTTTTGTTGATCTGGTTGAAAAGTATATTGAGCCATGCAAACATTTGCACTGGACCATTGCGGAAATGAAAGGTCAGTTTATGATAAATGTAAATGATAGCCACGGGTGATTGATTGTTGGCTTTGGACAGCAAGGTTGAGGAATGATTATTTATGTATATATTTGTTGATCCCTGTTCCGCAGTTTTTCTGGAGGTATATTCCGACGCGGCAAGTCAATTGGATGTGGTCAGATCGTTAGTGAATGATATAAATAAATTACTCGATTCGAGGAAAAAAAGCATAATATTTTTATTGTTGTTCTTATTTCAGTCAGTCTCATCTAAGGTCGGTATTAAAACGATTCATGGATGGGATCTCTATGTGCTTGTTGACCATGTATCACAATTAATGGTCTCAAGCTTGTGTTCATTCTCAATTTATTTATGCAAAACGTATTATTTTTTTTGTATCAGTTAAAAGCACAAATAAAAATATATAAGCGAGTCAAAAAATCAAATTAATAACGAGTACATAAAGTAAACACATAAGTTTCACACACAGGTTTATATAGTTCTCATATTCCTAAGTATCAAGTATTAATTGACCACATTTGTTTCATTCATAAGTTTGACCCATCCATCGAATACGATGAATGCCATAACTGTGTAGCCCTTCCTGTTTATCATACGGTCAGTCAGAGGACAATGTGCATTATTATTTATAACACATTATCCCATCGATTGATTTCTACACCTACATATCATATGATAATGTGTATTATTGAGTATGCACTGCACTAGTATGCAGACTTCATTAACCAAAAACTCGTATCGGCAACATGAGGTCAATTCTGGCTCTTTCCTTTCTGATTATTAGTTTTGCAATTACTATCCATGCACGGAGACACGACGGAGTACGACGACATTATTCCACATCTAATGACGATTCAAGGGTAGGAAGCCGATCCCAATTACGAGGTCACCACCGAAGACATTCACATCATCAGCATAATTTCAGAAGAAAGCACACTTGGGAAAGACCTGTGGCACAAGGACGAGGTATCCTTTCAGAGTTGGTCGACACAAAGAACAATGTCATATCAAATTTATTTAATTTGAATCCTGTGAGGAGCATTAATTTCGTTTTACATGAATACGCTTGATTGTGTCAGACTAGAAATATGACAATGGAAAAATCTAGGTTGGGACATTTACCAGTTTGGTCGGAGGCGTGTATGGTGTGGCGTCTGAAGCCGTCAGCCATGCTGGAAAAATACTTGGCGATGTGCAGAAAAGCATCTCGGGCATCGTAGAAACTGAACTCAATGATTTGAATGATCCAGACACTCGAGATATTCGATTTTTACTTTTCACACAAAAGAATCGTAAAGTGCCGGAAATAATAAATCTTGATTGCGAGGGGATTGAAGACACAAACTTTGACAAGACGAAAGGTCTCAAGGTACTCATTCACGGCTTTTCTCCCACGGGAAGCCCGATTTTCGACGTTCTGGGGGAAGTGAGAAATGCGACAACAAAACTGACTCAACTTATCGTCGGAGTTTTTACTATCAAGAATAGTAGGAATTTTTACCCAGTTTAGTAAAATTGCATGTCATTCCACACAAGTAATTTCTATAATGAATTGCATAGCGTATCTGGAACAAAAGAGCGAGGAAAACATAATCATCGTAGATTGGACATCAATAAGTCGTACCATTATTTATCCTTCTGCAGCATCAGCCACGCTGGCAGTGGGAAGAATTGTCGCAAATTTTTTGATAAATCTCTATGACCAAGGAAATCTTTATCCTGACAAGGTTCACCTCATTGGTAAATTGCTACGAATTATCATTCCTCCCTCCATCGACCAGTATCCTCGAAAAAAATAGTTTAAAGGGTTCATACACATACGCATCATATTTTCAGGATTTAGCCTTGGGGCCCATCTTTCAGGAACTTGCGGGCGTCTATTTCATGAAGAAACCGGGGACAAGTTGGCGAGAATCACGGGTGAATATATCTCCGTGATAAATATACTTATCGAATTTATACTTCCCCTGTATTTCTGTAACGTTTTTTTTTGTGCAAGGAAGGATTGGACCCGGCTGGGCCAGGTAATATTCATTCGCACCGTCCTAACAAAATGCAAGCATTCATCGCCCAAATGTTGATCTTAACTGGTTTTCCCGAGGACTAGTGTGCATAAACTTTTGCTTATTGCAGGTTTTGACTTGATGTGGTCTCAATTGACGGGGTCGACTACGGCTCCAGAGGATATGAGATACATGTTAGACAAGGGAGATGCAAAATTTGTCGATGTACATATTTAATTATTTATTATTTCAGAGCTTATTTAGTAGAACTACAATGATTACACATATTCGCAGATTTTGCATTCCTTTTTGTTCTAGATTATTCATACCAATGCAAAACTTGGAGGTTGGGGCATGGTTTCGAATACCGGAACAGCCGACTTTTTTGCCAACGGCGGAAAAACGCAACCAGGATGCGAATTCACGGACGGTATCATACTTATAAATTTGTGATTATTAACCTCTTGCATATTTTTTAGTGGAACGAGTTTTTGATTGCAATGCATTTCAGATGTGCTAAACGGATGCAGCCATTCTCGAAGTTGGCAGTATTTTGCCGAGTCCATAGGGTCAGAAAAGTACCCAGCGTGTAAATGTCCAAGTCAAGATGAAATTAAGAGAGACATATGCAAATGCCGACAAAGGAATGAAATTTACATGGGAGACTTGTGCAGCACAAAGTTAGATTTTAATTTATAATTCATGTGTTAGATAAATAATAAAAATGACCACAAAAGTTCAAATGCGAAATAATTTATTCCAGAGCTCGCGGAAGTTTCTATGTTGGAGCCCTGTTAGAAAACCCGTACGACGATACATTAATTGTAGATCTTGAACTAGAAGAAGATGCGATATTTGAAGATAAAGAAAATTTTGTTTAGTTTGTATTTATTTTATTTTTCATATCTAATAAAACGACGAGCGTCACACGAATCAGGAAATTTCAAACACAAAAATATGTATTTAAATATATATTTCATGCAACGTTTCATGAGATTTTTAAACATTTAACTAGTTATCTTTAAACATAAGTTAGTTCTAAACTAAATAACACAAATACGATAACTTGTATATAATAGTAACAATAAGAAGTGTTACCAATATAAATAGAGTTGGATATAATTATAAACGACAGACTGATTGAAGATGATGAATGATGAGTGCTTATTCAACTTTTTCTCCGTCATTATCTAGCATTAATAAAGAATATTTGAAAACTAAGAGGTTGAATTTGTGTAAACGATTTTAATGCTGTTGTTATTGTTTTGTTGAATAAAATTTTAATGCGAATTGAGTAAATATTGAAAAAAATCAATCCAGTTACACCTGTTATTATAAAAATAATTATTGGATTATGTTAACATCATCTTGTATGTATAAATAAACTGTACAGCGTATAATATGTAATCTAAGAACTAGTGTGTAGTATTTCAGATGTAGCAAGATAACACTACATCAGAGATAATTATTTGTGTCGCTTTTGTTGTCTGACACGATAAAGGTCGTTGAGAGGTGGGGCAACAGCAGAGTCTTCATCTTCGCTGTCGTGATGATTTTGTGCTCCTCCTCCCATCCCGATCCGTCTTTTGGCTCCCCTTCGTCCCCCGCCACCACGCATATTATTTTGGTGGCCTTGATGATGATTATTATTATGATGATTCTCATTTTCGGAATTAACAACCCAGTGAACAGATTTGGCCAAGTCAAACTGTGATGGTTCACATCCTTCACCATTTGCAGTGGGAACATCTTCAGGTAGTTGCAGTCTTGCGAAAATGTCCATGAGCTTTTCCACTCCGACAAAAGGGCCGTGGAAATACATGGGCGGTGGGAGGAGCGTGTTGAGATGTGCTGCTGCTGGAGGCATAGGAAAACTTCCTCCTGCGAAACAAAATTTATTTGATGTGTGTGTATAATAAATTTTTCAATAAGCTTTTGGCGACGAATGGCGCACATACCTGGGATAATGTGCTCTCCAGGATAAGCATTAAGCTTAGGTTTGAATGGAATCATTTGAGAGAAATCAGGTCGAGAGGTCTTGTCCTCAACATCTTCCTCCGCCTCAGCAGCGTCGGGAACATTGAATTGAGGCAACTGTGCCTTGAAGCTGGAGGAGAAGGATAGAACTTCAGTGTATCCAATTGATCTATATAGAGCGGATAAATAAATATGTAAAATAAAATATTATTTGTTTCTTCCTCAATCAACCAGTGTGGATAATAAAATATGGTTAAAATTACCTTAGCTCAGCAGTCGTACAAGGAAACAAATCTAAGAATCTGTATCGATCAACGATTTGAGCAGTTTCCTTTCCTTCAAACTCTTTCAGCTGGAAAAATTAAGCAAGCGTTATGTTGGCTCTTTATAAATTCAACTGCCTTCTGTACAAAAAAAATATTAAATTTATTTCGACTCACTTGATTCAGAACATTGCTTCGTCTCTTTTCCGTTTTGACTATGCTACTAAGGTCTCCGATATTTGACTCGAATTCAAGGAACTTGTTCCAAATGTCTCTGGATAAGTATGTAATTATATAATTACTGAGATTTTATCTGCCAGGCATACGTATACAAAACCTTTTAAAATTTACTTACACAGATTTTTCTGGAGATAGATTTCCAGAAGTTAAAACTCTCTCGAATAATACCCGTGTGTTATTGTCCTCTGAAAGCGAAACAAAATAACGATGAGTCATTTATGAAAACAGGGAGCATTTCAAGAAATCTTGTGACATCAACTTCATGTTTTAACATACCATTCAAATGCGACAAGTAGTCCACATAACACATGATGTAATCTTGCTGCAAGGGGTAAAAAATATATTTTTCTCGTGTCATTGTTTTATAGGTTATTTATCAACTTACCTCTGCAGGAAATTTTTTGAGTCCAAGCTCAAAGATTCTGAAGGCAATATTGTGATCCTTGCTGCAATAGTATTCCATAAGGGAGGCTGCAACGTAAATGGGATACTTTGACCTTGGGTCTTCACGTGCCTTTTTGAAAATTGCACGAGCATTCTTAATTCGCAACGATGTCGATACAACAGCAACACAAACAGTACATGGAAATTGGAACAGAATAAAATAACTTTTCAACTGTGAGAAAACTTTTTTAATCATCTTTAAGAAGCAACGAGCAAATGGTCACGAGAATGTGACGATGAGAAATGATTTGCATACCTTAATTCCTTCCGCTCGACGGGCAAATTTCATGTATTGAATGTACACCTAAAAATCGTAGAAGGCGAAATTTTCATACTTCAATAATTACATAAGTAATAAAATATAAAGCGAAGGAGTGTTACACATCGAATATAATTATGGCACTGAAGAGGCATTATTGTGGCGTTGAGGTGGAGTAGTTATACAGAGTTTGGTGCATATATACATCGCCAACATGCAGTGTTTAAATGAGGAAAAGGTGCATGTTCTAATAGTTCGTCAAAATTACGCAAAATTTTGAGGGTGTTGTAATAAATACAATGCTCGTACACTTTGTTCTCATTTAAACACTGTCACGTATACAATGCGATTGATGCCAATGCAATAATCGATCGTCACGCATGTGGAGAAAAATTGTAAATTACGTAAATTTTTATAAAGAGTCAAATCAGTTATTGGAGGGATCATGAAATTCCCACTCAAATTCGCAATTATTGATAATAATACAATAAAGTCAAACAACAAATTTAACAATAATCTCCAAGTTTCTTTACGTACAAGAGTTGGATCTATATCTTCGATATCCAAGAGTCTCTGATAGATCGTGTGTACTTTCTCGTACTTGACTCGCGTCTCTTCAAAATCAGCATATGTAAAATACAGCAACATATTTTTTCCGAGGACGCCAGTAATAGCATTTTCATAAACATCTGCAGCTTGATCACTAAACTTTTTGGCTGATACAGCATCCTAAATTATTTGTAAGAAAAGAGATCGTTACAACAAATACAAAAAACTAAACCAATCGAAATATTACTACTTTCCAGAAAATTTTTAAAACCTACCCCCTTTTCATTCATCAGTTTTGAAATGTTCTCCAAGAACAGTGCTGCTTCGTACCAAACATCAGGGTGGTGACTGAGGCAGAGTAAACATTGGTCGTATGCAAACATGACACGTCGAGCTGACATGAAAGAAACACACGTGGATTAATTTAATTAGAAAATAGGACACTAAATAAATATAGCGTGCTTATAGTATATACTTTCTTACCCAGCAGAGTGAGATCCTCCGTTCGTAAAGGATTATTCTTTTCCCATGCGATATATTTTTTCCAAAGTGCCACCTACGGATAGACACGTTTAGAAAGTTAGTTTGTCAAATGTGAAATGATAGAAGAAGATTAATTTCGTAGTAAAATTATACCTGACGAACTTCTTCTGGGGAACCAGTGGGAGGAACAGAAGGAAAACTGCGGTTCAGTCCTCTGGTGATGGCTTCATGTTCTTTTGCCACTCTACGAGCATTCATGTAATCTCGAGATCTCTCCATTGACATTTTTTCTGCAATTATAGGGTTTATTCCCTGTTCGAACGTAATGTAGTCCTTCCACAAGGTCTCCACACTGATCATTGGCGTCATCACAGCCTTTTGGTATACCTATCATATGTATGCGGGAGGGAAATGGTTTTATACAAGTTTTCATACAATGTGTTAATGTTTATTACAACCTTTCGAACGGCGCTTATTCTTTGGTTTTCCGCATACGATCCGGATGCCTCTACAGATTTCAGAAAATTTGCATAGTCGTTCCAAATGGAAAAGGACTGAATATCCATCCCAATCTTATCCAGGGCAAAGTCGTACGACTGAGCCATTTTTTCTCTGTCGAGAGAAGAATAATAATTCGTCAGTCAATCAGGTCAATCATTGCGATAAATCATTGCATGCGGTGCTATTGAGGAGGGTTCGATGAAGGGAGAGGTGGAACTTACTTGTATGTTGGGAGTGCAGCCTTAGACTCGCGAATATATTGCAGGTACAGGCGCCACAAGTCGATGTTTAGCACCTTGATTAAGCATCGTGTGAACAGCTGTCAACAAAAGAAACACCAGAACTAAAAACTAATAATGAAACTTTCAGTGTATTTGTAGTGGCAACCACAAGAATGAGACAAGTCTATAAATTTCTGTAAATAAAAATAAGGGAATCTGCTAGTAGACCTATTTCCATAACTCAATCGATATATGACGTCCTTCGGTCGCGGCGACTTGGAAATATTTTATACAACTTGGAGTGATTGGAAATCAAAATTTGTGTAGGATAACATAACATAATTACTAAAATGGAAGCATTTAAAATACTATCTGCAAAAGTCCCTTACTCATATATATAAAAGACTTGTGCATAATTTTGCGTATGCTCAAATCAGGAACCAGTGTTTTAAATACATAAATTGCAAATTTTATTCACTTGTTGACTGACTCTAGCTACAGAGATCCCTCTGTACGGGAATTTCTGAAGGAAATTCTGAAAATATGAAAATCAAAATAGAAAGATAAGGACATGTGCAGGAAAATGGTCTGGATATGAAGGAAGGAAATAATATTGGTTAATAACCAACATGAACAGAATGATCAAGTAGTCGACACATACTTGTAATAATAATTCACAAATTTCACCGAACCGCCGACGTTTTTACGCAATAATAAATACACGCTTTCAGTTTCAGTACGTAGTAATGAGCCAAATTGAATAAAACACACACAAGTGACGAAATCAATCAACGAAAGGCAGGGGATTTGTGTTGGTCAGATCATTTCTTTATTTTCTCAGCCTTAATCTGTTTCTCTTTCTCCCTTTGTATTGAGATCAATGTTTCGTTTTATTCAGTTTTTTTTAATTCATTTTACTCCAGTTAAAAAATGTAAAGTTTTTAATTTCAAATACCAGTTTTTTTTCATTGTACGCACCACCAAAGTACTAATATCACAGTCAGTTTCAGTCTTAAAAATAAGAGAGCAAGAACACACTATAATCACTAAAAAAAATGTGTTTCATGGAGTGACTAACTTTTGATTGATACATAAGTTTTTTAGCGATAGATTAGAAAAATTTATGTCAAGGCATACGAACGATATTAGACACCACCCACTGCAACACGGATGAATTTCCCATTACAACATTTGGTGTTCATCTGATGAGGGCTCATGGATTGGTTTGAAGAAATTGATTGAATTTTTTGGCTTTGCCTATAATGATGGCTTACCTTTTCTACCTTGTCGTAAAGTCTTGCTTTCATCTGGAATACAAAAACCACATTTTTATCAAATGAACATTGCAATTTTAGGGGAGATACAAATAGGTAGCACCAATAAAAGATAACCCATAATAAATAACCGATCCAAAGCACAAGAGAGCAGGTTATCAATATAAATCAGAATCGGATTTTTCGTCCACCATTCGAGAACGAGGGGGAATCCATATTCTCATCATATGAAAGCAGCGCATCAGCAGCAAAAGTATTGATAGAAAGAAACAGAGAAGAATGATGATTTAAAAAAATCTCACCTCTTGCTCGATGTACATCTTCCAAAATCGTCCCGTCGTTGGGAAAATCTTTGCCAACTTCTCAAACAGTGGTCTAACATCTTCAATTTTCCTTGTTTGCAACTCCCGAAGGAGAACGTTCCAAGCGTCCATGTCGAAGGGATTCTCCTCCGTGGCCAAGTAGGCCTTTTGGACAGTCTCATTTGAAAAATGCTGCAAGTAATAAAAAATAAGTCATATTTCACGTCAATTATTTTCGGCTACTCGCACAATTTTGTTATTATAGGGTGTTGAACGATCAGAAAAAAAGCGTAATATCATAAAACATCAGTCAATGTAGGTAAAGATAAATCATCATATTCGAATTCTGGCTAAAGAATAAGCATGTCCAGAAAAAACGACTCACCATAATGGAAACGGAGTTCAGTTAACTTGTCTTGAACTTGAGTTGAAGTAGTTTAAAAATAGATACGGAGGAACGCAGTGCAATGAGACCAAGTCAATCAAATGGAGAGGGCAACCTGGGGATGACGACTACTTCGTACAGTGTGGAGCCCAAAGGAGAGGTGGAGAGAAAGAGGCAGCTCACGAATATTGGCACCGACGACAGGAAGATGATGAAAAATAATAGTTTGTTTGCGGTTGGTGATTGACGAACGATGATATGTTGAGAATTCAATTTTGACAAGCGCAAAGTGTCCAATTTCTTCGTTCAGCCGAAGCGATGACCTCTACCTGCACAAAAAATTAAATAATATACAAACGGCCATAGGCAACCAAAAAAGCTGGATGTAATTCAACAACATATTACATCCTAGTTGAATTCAAAATTACTTTTCTCTAGATTCTAACCCAATCAGCGACTTTGTATTATCATAACAAATCAATCAATGTAGGTAAAGATACACGATCATCATATTCGGGTTTACAATGTTCTATTTAAAAAATATGGATTAACTTTCTTTTTAGATTACCTCAAGAATTGTCGCCCTGTTTTAGTTTTGGATGTGAAGTCGGTAGTAATACAAATATCGAAATTTTCTCATTCAATTCTGCAGCGATGACCCTTGCTTAAAACGAGCTATAATTTGATTAGACTTAGCATAGCTAATGCCTACCGTTGACACGTCACCAATAAATTATGGCGAATTAGTTATTTATCGAATCGAAAATGTTTAAAATTACGGAGCAAGAGCAAATGTCTACTCGCCCGAAGTTGGAAATGGAAATGGGAATGCTGATGCTCCTCGTTGCGATGAAGTTGCGATGATGGCTTCCACCTCGTCCAAAATCTCGTCACTCGAAAAATACGGCATCTGCCTCAAATCGAGACCTTGAGTCAATCTCAGATTTCGCTCCAAATTCTGATGACACTTTTTGAAACATTTACTTATTATTACTTTTTACATAATCGCTTTATAACTTAAACTGGCATATTATCAAATGCGACGTGATGCTTGCATATTCGACGGAACTATACCACCAAGTTCGACAAAGAAGCATATGGGGGCGCTGTATTAGAGTAATTTACTGTGCGTTGATTGAATAATTTTATATCAATTTTTATTTATTTAAAGATTTTTAAGAAAATTAAAGATTTTTGCAGAACTATTAATTTATAACTGAATTTCTGATATGAGAACATGCAAGATTGCATATTGTGTTTAGCTGACTTCTTTATATTACATTATTTTCGGCTACGACAATGTATGAAAAGGAAATTTAAATTCTAAAAAAAAATTATTAAAAGTTTTAATTTTCTCATATTTTTCGAAACATATCAGCAAATTAATGAGGTTTACATTAAATCTCCTTAAAAGCTGATGCAAGTCGCAGGTTTCCTTCCTACTACAATGACAACCTTGACCATGAAACTTTTTTCTCATTGTTTTACTGAGCCCAATAAGAAACGTTACGCTAGCTAGTAAAGCAGTTAGTTAGTTGAAGCTGCTTTTTGGGCACTTATTATTTACTTTCAGCCTTTCTTCCTCAACTTTTGAGCGAGTTAAATAAGACGAGTTTTGCCATTATTCTATCGTCAATGTAATTTAACGACGCTTATGCTTCCTGGATGATGGACCAAAATGCAAGACTCAATCTTTCTCTTCAGCAGCAAATTCTTTCTTTTGATTCCAGGAAGAACCTCCACCTGCATTTTTTGCCGTCCTCTTGAACTCTTACAATAATTTCTCTTACTCGCCAGGTAATACCTCCACGCACTTCTTGAAGCGTTGGATGGGGGGCCCGGAGCAGGAATCCGGTCCTTCCGCTTGTTGTTTGTTGGTCAGCCCATGGTAATAAAATCAAAACCATCATCATCGCATCGCAGGCTGGGACAAAAACATCACCTTCACATTCGGTCATCCATCCATCCCGGCCAGATTACTTTGCCAAGAAATGTCGTATTCAATGTCGCCGGAAATTCGTCAATAAATGATGCATCTCCGAGTCTGGATGACTGTACTCACGGGAAGTCAGAGATGTTTTAACATATTATTTAAGGGGAGGAGGTCATGGGGTGAATGAAAGACCCTTTTTCTGGACAAGGAATGCGAAGAGTTTTGTTGGTTGGATGGAGGATCGAGTTCAATATAAACTACTTCCTCTTTCATCACCAGCAACCAGGCAGGCAGCAAGAGTTTCCTTCCTCCCTCTTCTCTCTCTCTCTCTTTCGAGCTCGTCAAGTGTCTGCTGCTTCCATCATCATCATCATCGCCAAGTAAACTTTACCAAAATGATGGTGATAAGAAGGTTAAAGATAAGCTGATGGTGGTGGTGGTGGTATCAGTGCTGCTGGGTGATATGGTGGTGGAAAAGAACAGGAAGGAAGTCAATTGGATGGATTCGTTGTGACATTTGAGAGGAGAGGAGAATAAGACATATTTAAGCAGTAAGTGTTCAAATGATTGAGGGGAAAATTTTGCTCAATAAAATCATCGAAAATATAAAAAGTGCTTTGTTAAATTCAAACGGCAGCAACATCAAGACTGTGAAGAATAGAAACATCAAAGAATCAGCGCCGTAAATACATTATGACGACGGTAAGACATTTTGCTTAATTCGGGGACAATGAATTTCAAATGTTGTTTAACCATTTGTTAATTTGTGATTTGAGAGCTTTTTGGTGTGTAGTAGTGGGTGGGTGGGTTTTTTTGTGGGTCGACCGTCGACGTGTATATTGTGTTGAAGAATTCAGAAAAAAAGAATATGTATGTTATGTATAAGTGTATAACATATTACATATTTATTATGTACGCATCCGCATTAGTTGTTTGGTTAGTTATTAGTTGACCCGTAAAATGTGAATGGGATTGACAGCAGCTCAGCAAATTGGTTAATGCATAATCTAGCTGGCTGGTTGTCGTGTCGTCGTCGTGGCGGTGGTGGTGCATATGTAAGTTGCTATTTATTTGGCTTATTTGGAGAGCGCAGAGCAGGAAGGAAGTGGCAATTCAATTCTCTGCTGCTGCTGCTGCCTTCTGCAAACTATTACTGCCCTTGTACGTATTCGCCACACAGAACCATCAACCAATTCTCATCTCTCTCTGAATTCCTTTGACGGAGGAGAGAGACAGATATAGTTGTTTAGCATAGTCCATCAATTCCTTCCCATCCATGATAAACCTCGTTAAAGTTAATACCAATTTGCCTCTTAATTCATATTCTGCTATTGCTGCCTGCCTCTCCTCTTCTCAACCTCCGCCATCCTCTGTCCCTGACACTCACGGAGGCGCACAGTTGATTATTATTATAGAAGAATTGTGTACTACTACAAGTTTAGTTTACTATATCTGCATATTATTGTTCAATACTTGTCTCTCACCCATCACCACATGCACTCGTCATTATACAAATTGTTATCCGACGCTAATTATCATTCCGCTTTCCGCAGCAGTGTCGAGTAGCGGAGTTGGAATTATTAGTAAGTCGACCAAGATAGTGCAATAGCAGTGCTACTACAACATAGATCTAACTACCCTCGGAAATATTATCTCCAAAACCGTACAGGCAAGGAAGGAATTGCTTATTGGGAACATTTCTTTTTGCCCTAGTAGTGCCGAGTTAAAAGCCAAAAAGTCCAGAGTCTATCATTAATTGATTAACTCCAACAACAAAACAAAAGAGATCCCAGTGGACCTGTCATCTTCTTCATCTCACCCAAAAAACCTTTCCCCGTCAACATTTCAAGTCTCAGTGGTCTGCTGCATATAAGAATAAGGAAAGATTGAGTCAGGTGCACAAAATTCTCATCAAGCTGTATCACTGCCTCCGGGCATTTGCCATACCTGAAACGAAACGTAGCTGGAGAGAAGCCAACACCAAACTGGAAATTGACATTCAGCTCATTCTTCATCATTTCACAAAACATCGTCTTCGTCGTCGTCCAGCAAAGCCAGACGACTCCTCGCAGCAGCAACATCAGCAACAAGTATTAACATTGAATGGCCATTAAAGAAACGAGGAGGCTCGCTAATACATGCATGAGTTGACGTAATAACAAGAAGAAGAAGAAAGAAACAAGCAGCAGGCAGGGTGCAAAAAATCTCGAAACCAGTTGCTGAGTCGTGGTTGATTTGATGTTCGATTGTGCCCACGACGATCACGAAACGAACCAGCAAGAGATAGATACCACTACTATTACCAGTTCCAAGCAACTTATAAAATACCATCCAATCATATTCGCATTTTTGCATTTTTAAGGAAAAGCCTACAAGATTCGCACTCCCAACATCCTCCTCTCCCTGCCTGAATTCACTCGAGAGAAATGAGAAGTGCCATTGCAAACCAACAACCAGGGTCCAATCGTCCAGCATTTTTTATCAATTGCTGCTGCTGCTACTGATGACGATGATGCTATTCGCCATTTCCTCCAGCACTAGCAACCCATATAATTCCAAGATTCAAGATCATCACACACACTGCTCTGTGTAAAGTTATTGCGTTTAAAATCCTTGTGTCTCTGCCATTTGGAACGTGTTACATAGTGGTGGTTATATATACGACGACGACGACTTCTCAAATCACTTGTGGTTTGTTATCTATCTGCAATATCAACCCGAACGGGAAGCCAGCCTCCAACAAAACACTGAAAAAAAGAAGCCTTCAGATTCCTGGACGATTTAAGTTAACAGTCACCCACTAAAGGCTACTTCATCATACATGCATAAATTCCCAACACAACAATTGAATCGAATGATAAATATTGCAGAACAAGAGGCACCAAAACGACGCTGATATAGTACAATAGTAGCAGTTCCAATTCAAGCACTCACGAGCAGATTAGATAACATACGGTGATGATGAGTGATAATAAGTTGTGGGATTTGTGCTACTAATATTATTATTACGGGGCTGGACGAACGAGGACACTATATACAACTAGATTTTTTAGAGGATAACCTCTGATAACTTGATTGGACTGATTTCTCGTGGCAGCTGAAGATAAAGAACAAACCTTCATTATATCATATAGTGGTACAGATAGAAGAGGAAATTGAGTTATTATTACAATTTAACAGCATTATATTATTACAATAACTCGGGAATTCGCCAGCCATAGACAACGAATTAAAGACAACGGATACTACAATTAATTGCAATTATTGAGACGGCTCAACCGCCACGTGTTCACTATTGTTAGACGGCAAGCAGGAAGGGAAAGGTGCTGCTGCATAAGCCATATAGACAGGAAGTGTCAATTCAAGGTCCTTCTCTTCTTCGCAGGATCAGTCTTTGCAATTGTTTCGCTAATAACCCTCTGCAAGCAAAATGATGGAATTTGAGGTATGCTTAATCCTACCTGTTGAATATTATTATGATTTTATTACGCCATTCATTCTACATGTTGTATCACAACATAACACCGCCGCTGGAATTTTCGTTGGTTGTGGTTTTGTTAGTTGAAAGAATAGAAAAGAGTAAGGATGACGTAAAGAACGAAGGCAAGTAATCAATTCATCGCTGCACACTTTGGTAACGGGTGGCATAAATTGACAGGAAATGAGCTTCATCCGTTTCAAATAATAATGGAGAACGATATTGTTCTAGACTCCTCCACTCCTCTCTTCTTGCATTTTGTTAGTTAGTACGTACACGGGTATGCCATTTCTTTCGCAAAAAAAAACATCCTGCAACCACCGATTACGGAGATATATTGTTGTTCCATATCTCTTACTTTTTGCTTTATTCTCGATTCAGCATGATATTCCAGCATTGGTTTTCCTTCCTTTCCTACGTGCATGCAAATTACACATATTTACCTGGCTTGGCTGGAGCTGTGGGTTGCACACTCCTCCTTCTTCGCGAATTCTACTACTTAGATATTTACTTCCACCACATCATCACCAACGGTTCACATGTATGCTTGAATGCTGTGCTTGGCTTGCTTAAATGATTATAATTTTCTAAAATGGCAATTTATTAAGGTCCTAAGACTGGCTTCTTTCTTGAAACGTGAGCATGAACGTTGTGGTGGTGTGTAAGTGAAATTGAGGAAGCGGTGGAGGAGGAAAAGTGGAAAGAATTAAGTGAAGGACACCACACAAGACATACTTCCTTTGATCATCATTGATCATATTAATATTTAACATGCAGACTTGTTCTGTCCTCTGCTTTTCGCAACCAGTGTGTGTGGACATCATAACTTTTATAAGTGGAACAATAACCAAATGTGAATGCAGTTTATGTTAATGCTTCTTCATCAAATTTGAGGGGTTTCACATCTTTAAATCTCTCTGTCTGATTACATGTTTCCTGCTTGACTCCATTTTATTCCAGTCATCTCTACTGTGAGACATTCATCGTATGTAATTTACATAATGTAAACAATGTTGCGGGTTAGACTCGATAGACAGACATAGAAATCAAGTAATAATTCTATTAAACGTCAACGTAATTTTAGTGAGTTTCTGTTAGTAGATGCATATCAAGAAGAATTCAAATAATTCGACAACTCCGTATACATACGTACGAAGTATACATGGTATTACAATATTGGGTTTTGTTGTTTAATCACTTCCGGTTCGTTTCGATTAGTGTTCCATTTCACTGCTTAGCTTATCGTCAGCATCATCGTCATTTGAATGATGACTCGACTTCTGCTACGAGTACTGCATATCATCATGAAAGCTGAGACCTGAGAGGCAATGATGTTTGGAGGAGGAGAACGCGCAGTAACAGCAGAAAGCTGAAGCCTCCCGGAAGTTGTCAATGAATACCAAACTGAATTATTTATGAGGATGAATTGAATGTAAAGTCTTGTCGGGTCTTCGCAAATGTTAAACCTCAACCAACTTTCAATTCAAATTCAAATGTTTAAATCATTGTCATTTGACTGACGACTTGTTTGTTGGTGCTGATGGTTGCAAGCATAAAGTTTCCTTTTATTTTCATAGCTAGTAAATTACTCGTGGTGGAATGCATGAGACCTTCACACTTTGATTTTACTTTATTCATTAGTTATCATGATTGACTTGAACTATGAACCGGCTAGCAAATACCTTGAGACATACTGACCATATTTTTTTTACTGATAATATCCATACATTATAGCCGTATTATTATTAACAAGGGGTAGAAACGCGTTGCCAGTTCTTTTTTAGACGCTTTAAGGGCCGGCTGAAGATGGTGAATACTCAAGGGAGAATGTCCTTCTTGTGGGTTTTGAGAGACATAGAGAGCGGAAGTGAAACACATTCCAACAGGTCCAAGCAATAAAAATTTCAACACATTATTTGATTGTTCATTGTTTCTGTTCTATTTGCTACCATTGCATTATTATTGGCTTCCTATTAACTTTATTTATTGCACATTGATTAATTTCTAGAGTGTTTACTGAACCAATATATCCACTCTTGAGCAAGAGAACACTTCTTTTTTGCTCAGTTTATTGTTTTTTTTAACTGGTTGCAAAAAAAACTCGAGTATTCAGTCCAGTATGGAATACTACGAACGACTGCTACTTGATGTATGAATTTTATTGTTCGCCAAACATTGTACACACACTACTAAACTAATATTCTACATATAAAGGATAAAATTATCTAGACATAATATTTATCATTTTTGTTTATTTATTTATTTCAGAAGTTCAATTCCTACCGAGGCCACGGCCAATTTCCGGGCAAACGAGAAAGGGAATTGACCATGGATCCATCGTTGTCGATAACTTGTGTCGCTGAGGACTTGTCGTTGCCTTCGAAAAAGAAGCGAAAATCAGTACCCAATTCGATTAATAATATCTCCTTCGATGCCAGGGGTAATTACAGCATAAATACAACAACAATGGCACTCTTTTTGACCTTTATGTGACTCCAAGAAAAATGCTATATTTGATTATTTACTACTCTAATTTCTAGCAATGTGCGACAAAGCAGAAAATTCCAGATTGCCGGAAGGAACATATCTGAAAACTGGGGTCATCACTCAAATTATGGATATTCAACAACCAGTGTCAACACTCCGGACAAATTTAGAAACAGAGTTAGGAATTGATCTTTCAAATTGTCAGATTTGGCTTCAAGATAAAATGAAGGTAGTTTAACAGTAGAAATATGTTTTTAAAATTAAGAGTAGAATTCTCGGAAGACATGGTTGTTGGTATGTAAAGCAATTTATTACAAGCTTTCGATGCCACACTTGCATCATCATCAGGCAACTTTTTTAAAAATAATATTTTGGAGATTGACATTTAAAATCAAGGATGAATAATAATGTTAGTGAGTTGTCATTGGTTATTGAGTAAGGGTACCATGAGTGAAGACCAAATGGGATTTATATTCATTCCATTGTCTTGATTTAAAGTGTTGGTCGTTTTCTTTATGTAAAGGCTTTCCAAAAATTTTCGATGAAAATTTCGTCGTTCCGGGATAATAAGACTTGCTGAGTCGGTATTGATGATATGGTTTGGATTTTCCAGTATATGTAACGCCACTGCTGACTTAATGTTTTTCTTTTTGATGTCATTGAGATGTTCTTTCACTCTTTTCTCGAGTGGTCGACGCGTCTCTCCTATATATTTTGATCTGCATGAACATTTGATCTGGTAAACCCCTATTTTTTCTGGTGGTGGTTTTTCTTTGTAGGAGCAGATGATTTGCTTAATTTTCTTTCCCGTGAGGTATCCAAATTGACACTGGAGTTTTCTCCTTAGGTAACCCGTCAAACGATGGGTGAGAGGACCCATGTAGGGAAGAATGATGCGAGGTGCGTCATTATTTTGGATTTGGTGTTGGTCATTTGTAAATTTTAGTTTCATTTTTGATATTCTTTTGTCGATTAGGTGTTTTGGATAGCAATTTGTTGTCAAAGATTTCGTGATGAATTTTAGTTCTTCTTCCAGGAATTCGTCATCGCAAATGGAAAGAGCTCTATAGACCAGGGCATCAATAACTGCAATTTTTTGGGACGGGTGATGATAAGAGTTGTAGTTTAGGTATCTGCCTGTATGGGTCTGTTTTCGATATACTTGGCGATGCAAATTTCCGTTTTCATCACGAGATATTAAAAGGTCCAGAAATGATATCGACATATCTGTTTCAGATTCACATGTGAATTGTAGGTTGGGATGATAGCTGTTCAGGTCTTGTAGTATCCGTTCTTTGGAGCCAGTCGGTATACATGCAAAACAATCATCCACAAATCTTTTGAAGAATTTGATATCTGGATGCTTAAGAACAATTTCTTCTTCTAAGTCTTGCAAAGAGAACTCTGCAAATTCAGGAGAGACCGGTGATCCCATCGGTGTACCATCTTTTTGTTTATAAATCCTTCCATTCCAAGTAAAATAGTTGGAATTTACTGTGATGCGCAATAATTTCATAATTTCTTCAGTATTTAATTTCGTGATGGTTTTCCAATTTGTTGATGAATTCAATCTTTTTCTGATGTATTTTAAAGTTGTTTCTACCGGTACTCGAGTGAATAAAGAGATTACATCAAACGATACCAGTTCATGATTGGGTGGGACGACGAAATTCTTGATACTTTTGGCAAATTCATATGAGTTTTTGATGTGCGTGGGAAAATTGGTTGTGACAGGTTTGAGAATTTTGTTTAAGAAGTGAGCCAAGTTGTATGACGGAGAAGACCGGAAATCTACAATGGGGCGGAAAGGTAGATCGGGTTTGTGTACCTTCGGTAAGCCGTAAAATCTTGGTATTTTCGAATTTGATGGCGAAATATAATGATGTTGGGATTTATCTAATTTCTTCATTTTCAGTAGATTTTTTGACAAATTGTTGATCTCAGTTTCCAATGATGAGGTGGGATCGTCAAGAATGGAGTAACTTGGGTCCAACAATAAGGTGTCGATTTTGTTGTCATACTCGGTCTTGGTCATCACAACAGTTAAATTCCCTTTGTCGGCAGGAACAATTGTAATGCTTTGGTCATTTCTGAGATTGTTGCAGATTGGTTTCAACCAGTCAAAATCTTTAGTGGATTTGTCCGCTTTGTTGACCTCGGAGAGAAGAATCCTTGCGATACCTGATCTTATATGGTTTTTGAACGTTTCATTGGTGTCAAAATCTTCCATACATAATTCAATGTTGATTCCTGCTTCAACAATTAATTCTTTGTGCTTGAAATAGGGAAGGGCGAAGTTTAGACCAAGTTCGAGGGCACGGGTTTCATTCCTATCTAACTGACGATGAGATAGGTTGAGGACACTGCGGCTTATTTCATTCATTCCTTCGTTTGAGTTAGTCGTTGGCATTGTGGTTTGAGAATTGTTCCCCGTACATAATTTGACTTTTTTCTTTAAAAGATTTTCTATCTTATTTATGTGCTTACGTTTGGTCTGTAAGTTGAAAGCCATTTTACCATCATCAATATACTTAAAAATGTGGTCACGTAAGTCTTGGGGGAGAGTAGTGAGACGACGCCTCTTGATGTTGATCGAATCCTCCAATCTTTTTAATTTAGAGAAATTAAGATAGATCTGTTGCTTCAGTAGGGTCTTCTCCATGTTTTGCAACAATTTGTTTGACTTGGGTATGTGATTCCAAAAATTGTTTATTCGTAACCCAACCGGTGTTAGATCGTTCTTTCTGCATCGTTTCAAGAAAATTATATCATTCTTGAGTTTAACTGAACTTCGTTCTTCTTTCTCCAAATATTTGACGCAGTTCAATATAGACACTCCGAATTGTCTTCTTATGAAGTTTTTAAAATTTTTCATTCTCCTGTATGTACAAATGTATTAACGTGTTTTGATATTTGTATTTCAGCTTTCAGCTCACATGTCTTTGGGAGAGCAGTGCATTCAAAGGTAGCATCTTCAAAAATATTACTTTCATCTCAATGTTTTCAAGCTTTTGTTTTACGAATTTTCGTATAACTGTTTTTGTTTTTCGTTCAAAGTGAGGGAATGGCTCAAGTCAAATTAGAGTTGAACCACGTCGCTGGGCAGAATCGGATCAATATCGTCGACGTTTTGCGTTGTCCAAATGAATACGTTGAAGTTGAAGAAGGTAATAACGTCAAGCATTAAAAATAAATAGCGTCAATCAATCCATGCAAGTGTTAATTATTAATTAAATTATCATACAGATGATAACAGCAGTACAGCAGAGGACCTCTCTCTCAATGGTTGTAATTCCGTCGATGAAGATTTGTGCAATGAAACTATTCCATCAAAGTGGATGATTTATGAAGACATAAATTCATTGTTTCCTATTTCACTTCCAAGTGGCAAGTACCCAATATAAATATTATTATAACGATAGTTTAGTGAACCATCAAGCGTGTTCGAAAAAAATTGTTGATTAACACCAATTACTAAACATATTATGATTGCATTTTTAGATCCATCACAATGGACGGAAGTCCACATAATTCACTGGTTGACTTGGGCCATTAAAGAGTTCAAAATTAAACAATTGTCCGATGCATTTTGGACCCTCACCGGAAAGCAGTTGTGTCAGATGACACAAGAAGAATTTCGAAAATGCGTGCCTTATGATCCTCAAAATCTATTTTGGACACATATTGAGTTGTTAAGAAAATGCCATGTTTTCGGTAATTTAATTATTAAACTTTATTGCATGACATTAGAAAAATAAGTCGGTCTTGGTGATGTAAGTGCACGATTAATACATGTATTATTATCATTGACGTGTAGCGGTTGTGGACAAGGTAAATCACCGATCGACCACTTCTCCTGTGTTACCTGAAGTAGCTGTTGCAGTTTTAGAGCCTCCTCGACAAGCTCAAAAAGCAGCACGTAAACCAAGAACACCATCGTCGTCGTCTTCTAATTCCAGTACGCATAATGCTCTTAATTTAGCATTTAGTGAATTTTAAGACCTTGAGCGAAACAAAATAATTCAATTGCATTTATTATTTGTAGGTACCAATGGCAGCCTTCAAATTAGTACTAAAAAGCCAACAATGACGGGACATAATGGCCAAATTCAGCTATGGCAATTTCTTTTGGAACTTTTAGGCGATAGGTCGAGAAAAGACGTTATTCAATGGGTGGGTTCAGATGGAGGTACGTCATATTCATGCATAGCGAAAATGCATTTAAGTACAACGATTTTACGTTTGAATTACATTACATTTTTAGAATTCAAGCTGAATGATCCTGAACTTGTTGCTCAAATGTGGGGTGAAAGGAAGAATAAACCAAAAATGAATTATGAAAAACTCAGTCGAGCTTTGAGGTACGTATTACTAAATATAGTAATGTGCTATGCTATAATAAAATTAATTATTCTATACATACTTATAGATATTACTACCACGACGGAATGATTGCAAAGGTAACAATGTTATAATCCACTATCCAGTCTAATTATAAGTGGGTGGTATACTAATAATTGACTAATTTTTTTTGTAATTTCTAGGTTCATGGTAGGAGATTTGTGTACAAGTTTGGTAAGTTGTTCATACAAAGTTAGATTCTGGCCCTCTGGAAGAAACAATTAAATATTTATGGACGATTCCGAGTAGCAAATCTTTATTCTTCAAAAGTTTTAGTCTGCAAAATTGAGCCGGTGTTGGCCATGTTATGTGCTAGCTTACTAACAGCAATATAATATTTTTGTTTTCAGAACGCAAACTCAAGGAACTTATGGGACTAACAACAGAACAGTTAATGTTACTAAACCCCGACCTGTCTCCGGATTCTACAAGAAGCGCAGAAATCTAGGAATATTTTCTGGTTGTTAATTGTTGTTAATCGTCATTATTATTATTATTGGAGAGCAGTAGTGGTATGGATGAAGACGGAGGCGTTAGTAGTGGATATCACGACGACCCATGGCGTTACTTCAACTACTATTATTACATAAGCTATAACGAGTTGGGGATGCGTTTTCGTTTATCTGGTCATTTAAAGTAAAGAGTGTGCCATATGCTACGGCTTGGAACGGGATTATATAGATTGTGAACTCAAAAAAATCAAAACTCATGAAACGTTTCTTTGTGTCATTTTGCGTGCGTTTAGAGACAATTAATTAACACTGAGGGGCCATTTAATGCTAGTTGAATCTTCTATATATTTTTATGTAAATAGTACTTTAGCAAGTTATAAATGTAGCAATGTAGATCTACTTGTAATAACCATAACTGGCATATTAAACGATTTCTAAGAGAACTTGCGCATGTCCCTTTAGAGTCAGTTGCAGCATTATATTGATGATATATAATTTTCGATTGCGCTGCTAGTGGGGTTTGTATAACAAGTGTAAATACGCAAAAGTGTGCTCGAATCAAATGTGTTCGCAATTAGATGTAAAACAAAATATTATTATCATGACTTGATTCATGTTCATCACGTTACTTGTATATTGTGCTCTTTCATTCCTTGAAGTGACTTTAGAATCCAAAATGAGTATAATTTTTGACGAATTCAGCCAGCCATCGAAGACAGCATGCATGTATTCAGATTAGTAGTACAACGATATTCTTACTTCTCCTTGTTTGTTGTTTTATAAAAAATCTTTGAGTGCTGTATCGTCTTCTGTTTTCGGAAACGGATATGACGCTGTGGTTGTTTTTTTATATAGGAATTGTAATTTGTACAACGAATTATTACTTGAAACAGATGAGTTTCATTCGTGCAGCTTTAAAAAAACGAATGACTGCCCTTGTGTTGTTTAGATTTATTATATTGTCGTCATTATTATTTCGGTTGTCTAATTGTTCGAGTTTAATCATAAATAATGTTAACGTTAGTCGTCCAACACCCAATAACTAACTACTAGGCATATCAGCAGTCCAACGACAGCCCAATTTTTTGATCATTTGTAACTATACATTCCGAAGAATAGCATACCAAACCCTATTTGATAAAATAATCTGCAGTCGCGCGTAGAGGGTAAGATAGATATTTACTAAAGAAATATAATGCCACGATGATAAGTATATGCATTTACATGATTCATAATAATCGAGGAGTATACTTGTCCTGGAGAAAGTACGAAACTAAACTAATCCATATCACGATATTTTATTTCAGGAAATGTGAGTACATAATGAACGTATGTATAATAAGTAATAGTGATAGTGATATGAAAAACATATTCAAATATAATATACAAAAATAATACATGCATAATACGTGTGGACAGAAACATCACTCTAATTGACAATACCTCAGTTCTTCATAATAACTACTAATTAAGTAAGAAAATGTCCATGCAAAGTACTGCACTTTCAACTGTAAGAGTTGTTCTATTTTAAAATATATATAAAAAGATGTTGACAAAAAGAAAGTAATTTTAACACGAGAAAATAAAATATTATCCTAATAATTATTAATGTTGTAATATTTTTCATTTTATTTCATCGCAGTTAGAATGATCTATACGATGCCAAACATATTAAAGTACTTATGTGTGCATATGTATGTCGGATTATAGCGTCACTCACAACGTAAGAGAGATGTGTGAGACGTCTCATTTTATTGCAGGCTGTGAGAATTCAGAAACTGCAGAGAAAATGACTCCTTGGCAAGAATTCAGTCAGATCTTCATTTATTTTTCAGTCCTCACCCAGAGTCAAACCCCGTTTATTTGGTAAAAGTTTCAAATCCCGTTCGTCGTCGTGATTAAAGTATGCTGCTCCAAAATACTTGAAATTCTTTCCAGGAAGACTAATCTCTTGCGTGATTGACAATAATTGATTGAATGTTAACCCGACGCATTAAGATGGATTATGGACACGGACTTGGATTTTACGTATAAGAATTATTTTTGGACTCTACGGAGGCTTATACATTACGAGTTGTGATATAAGAACACAAAAAATGTACTTGAGGAGAAAGGGCAACATTTTACACGTCAAATTGCCATTCGACTCATCTCGTTCAGATGGATTTTACATGATTTTAGATCCGGGTTGAGGACTAAAGAAGATCTCATCTTCACTTCAAATAGTGAGGAATTTTATAAATTTATTTACATATATTTCTGCTGCGAAATGAAAGCTAGTCGTTAAGTACGCACATACTTGCTTGATTCATGAAAAGGTTATGTTGTTGGCTCAGGCCATTACATGATATTTATTATTTATTTGATAAAAAATCCTCGTCCAGTAAATAAATACGTTGGGCAATTAAGGCAACGGTCAACCAAACATAATGCAAAACAGTTGGATGTTGATTTTATTCTACGTGCTTACGCCTGTCTAGCCAGCCTTGAGACATTGCTTATCTTTGACCACCAGACTGATAATGTGGAACTGCTCAATCACTGAAATAATAATGTATTTACACAACTACTAGATAGCAAAAGGATTATGCATTTCATGCTACGAATGCATACGTACTTGTTAAACTTCTCAGCTATTATTTTCAAATAAAATTTGAACGTGCAAATGTATCTTTGTTTCAATTTCCTCAGCAATAGGTTCGTGTTGGCAATCAAAGTGGGTAAAATTTGCGCCTCAGCCAGATAAATAAATACAAATTGAAATTTCGGATTTTCTATTCTACTTGAAAGCAAAGTCAATAAATATATGCATGTGTGTATCTAACTCCCCGATGGCATACACGTACTTACATATACTTAGGATTAGTTGTTGCATGTGTGTATGTACATATGTAACTGGTGCATTGGCTTCATTCTTCTCCACTGCATGCAATAAAGAGTGCAAAAAATTGCACATGACTTTCCTCATCCTAAATACTCCTCGCCGGATCGAAACTGAAACTCGGCCCAAGATTCGGGGATGGCATTATGCACCAAATTATTAGATATGTAGGTCACACATCGCAGTCAGTCCAATATTTAAAGAGGACTGAGAGATACTTGCTGCCCTTAGAAAGGACGACATGCGAGGACGAGGAGAGTGGCAAAAACGAGGATAAGATGGACTGGACGACAAGAAGTGAAAAACTGAGGGAAAGCGGTCCTCTCCAAGAGAAACACAATAGCTTCATCCAAAATCGACTGCAATACCCTGAAACAGGTTTCATGAGAGGCAAGTCAAGAGAGCAGCGTTTGGCATTGGCCGGCTGGATGAGAACTCTGGTTTGCGAAACTGAGCTCTGCAGCCTTCGCGAGAGTGGAAGTGTGCAAAAAGTGGGGAGAGTGAGCGTCGGCTGGGCAGGTTGGCCTAGAAGATTGGCGAACACTCCGTCGACTCGACCAGCGCAAACCTTGGTTGGGCTTATCCGCTCCACATTCATATCATTTCCACACTTCCCTACCTCACCAAGCCCTAGTAGACTCCGGCCCCCCTCCTCTCCCTCCCGCACTCTCTCCATCCTCAGCATCCTCCTCCTGCTAACTCGCAAAAATATTCCGGCTTGAACTCTGCTGCATATACATACAGACGTTCGTACGTTCGTCCACATGTACATGCGATCTGCTCCTTCTTGGCTAGTGATGCCACATACACGTTCCCATCCCTCCACCACTTAATGGAACCACGTATCACAAAGAGTTGCGAATATTATACACGGCAGAGGTTCGTGCATCAATTTTTGCAATGGTGGCCAAAGCACAAAACCTAACCAACGCTCATAATGAACAAGAGCTTCTCATGCACTCTCGTCATCAATGCCAATAACGTGTGGGCAAGGTGCCGTCGTGGTCGGAGTTGTAATGAAAACCAATGCGATGAGGTTCACTTTCTCAATCTGGTATCAGCAGGGCTTATTACATTGCCCATTTGTCGCATTGTGTGTGTGTACAAATACATTTGTGTGCATGTATGTATAGCTCAGCTTATTTTTGCAAAGTCTCCCCATCATCACATCATGTTTTTTTCAGTAGTTGAAAACAGTCCACCACTAACGCTAACTCATTAATGCACGGATTTTGTACTCTGCATTTTGCAAACCTTCCTCACCCCGAGAAGAGAGGCAAGTTAATATTGTGGTGTGGACACTCTGCGGCTGTTTGGCAAATTGCAAATTATACTTTGCAGATTGGGCGATTGCACTCGAGACTGAGAGAGAGGGAGCGATGCACTCTCGGTTGTGCTGTCTGGCCAATGTGTGTATACAAACAGAGCATATAATATATTACGAGTCTCGTTTGCCCTGTTATGCAATGCGTCGGAGAGAGGTACTTATTTTACTGCCCTGTATCCGCTTCCCCAATCACTGCAGACTGATCTTGAGTGCAACCAAGATGCACTTCTGGCTGCATCTTCTCGGTATTATTATTCTCAACCAACCCATTTATGTATGTACATATCCTCCGTGAGGCTGGATCACACCGGCTTAACTCTGATCTCCAAAATGATGGTCAGTAACAATAACTGACTACGAGGACCACGGATGTCCACGATGAAAACCACGTAAAAATAAAACAGTACTAGTGTCACGGCTCTTTAACAATTTTGCAGCTATCGGCCACGTAGGATTTAACGTAGGATTGCCTCCTCAACATTTGCAAAATCCGACCCCACTCAACTCTTTCCAGGAGAGAACTGACTGCTGTGTCTCGAGTCTCGTGGCTTTTTTTGCAATTCTTGAGCCAAAACTGAGTCGACTCAAAAATTGCCAAGTTGCCGGCTTCCACTGCTCGTCGAATTTTTGGCGAATTGTGCCTTTCAAGCCTTTTACTTGGTCTCTCTCTCTCTCTTGGTTGCTGCTGCTTTGAAATTTGCAAGTCTATCTGTCTGCCGCAAAGCAGAGTTCAGTCATCAGTGTGGCTGTGAGCTCGTTGGCTGAATGTTGGTTTGGTACTCTTTAGCATGGAGTCAGGCGTAAGTAGTTGTATTATTATTATGGGGTCTTGTTCAACTCTTTCCTCCTGACAACAACGGTTAGTTAGACACTTGTGCAAAATATTCTGCACACAAAATTTTGCAAACTCTAATTCGCAACTTCAACTTGGTCAAGAGTGCTGTGGAGTAGTAGTAATAGTTGGTTTGACTGACTGGCTGGTTGGTTGGAAAGGAAGCAGTTGGCTAGGAGTTGGCTGGACTAAATACTCTTCATGAACAAAGTCAAACGATCCCAGGTTTGCAAAAACTGCAATTGTGTGACAATCCTTTTTGTGTGCAGTGTTTTTGTCTAACTGGGTTCTGGGCTTAATTAAATGTGTCACACTTATTTCGTCGTGATGCATTATTTGCCCAGTAAAAGCTCATCTTCTCACTTATTAAAGCTCCTCAAATTAAATCGCACTTTTGAACACATTGGGACACTACTTATTATCAACTTTTGCACTCCCAAATGCATTCTGCCATCAAGGAGAACTCTCTCACTCGTCAGAGCGAATAACATTAATTACATGCACTCTATGCCTCAAAAATCAAAATAAACATCCGAATTGTAATATACAAATTATCATCATCTTGTGTTTAACTTTTTACAGTGCAGTTAATTTATCACTCAAACAGTTTAATATTATATTGTGCTATGCAATACTGTGAAAATAAACTATTTGGAACGAGATTTTGAACAACCGGAGTCATCGCTATTCTTAAAAATGACGAGATTTCGCACATCAAACCCACTTCAGAATTTTCACTGTTTCTTCGTGCACGGACACACACCTCACTTTTCTCCATTCATATGCGCTGGTATTTAGAAGGCTCGCCGCAATTTTTGCTCATAGTAATAAATAGTTAGTTGATTGGGTGAAGCAGATCCTTACATACGCCGTGTCATTATTATTTTTTTTACATGGTTGAAGAGAAAGCATCAAAAAATGAAAGAATTGTGTAATCAATTGACGACTTAATGATGATTTAAGTCCACATTTTGATCCATGGGGGATTTTATTAAATACATATCACTAAATGCTAACCGGCAGTAAATATGTATGTAGACTTTTATGAGGTAGTCTTTAGTGACGAGCATGGAGAAGTTGAACGAGGGAATGTCTAGACTGTGAGATTCGTTCTTTTTTATTACCCTGCGTCCTTTTACCCTCTGTGCTCTGAAAGTGGTCGTGGTGGCACTTGGTGGATTATTTCGCTGTGACAATTCAAAAATGTGCTAACAAAACGCCTCTTACTCCTTGTTCCCCTCATTTCAAGCCCGAATCTCAACAGGTGAATTATTACTTCCAAACCCAGAGGCTAAACCTGGTCCATACATGTGTAGCATACCCACCGGTATTTTGTGCACTCTAGTCATTGCATAGCTATTTATATTACATGGTTCTAATGGATCACTAGGTATCGTTACCTACGTGTACATAATTAGGTTAGGCTTCGCAAAAATTTATTATAGAATTTATTCCCACACAAAAATAACGGTCGGAACAAGATCCCTTAAACAAATTAGTGTCACTATATCGTGACAAAGAACATGGAAATATTTCCACAAATCAACAAATTGAAAGTGAGAGAAGAGAAAGAAATCCTCAACCTGGGAGAAAGTGACTCCAACAAAAAAATCTCATCATCAGCCACTCGTCACATTTTGTGTAGGAGTGATGAAACTTTGGCTTAATTTGGTAAATGAAATGTCAAGCCAAGCAACACCTTCGCCCGACACCTCTTTTCCCCTCCAACAACAACCAAATATATCCGTACAATTAGCACACAAGTGTACGAATGAACAAGGGACGACATGATGTGATGTGTCCAAAACTTCATGAATTCCTAATGTGAACGTCGCCCGTCGCTTAAGCAAACTAAATGAGAACTGACTAATTTACGAACTTAATCATTGCGGTGGTCTCCGATAGCACAAATTGAGTTTCAGTTTCAGACGACAATTGCAGTCATGCGGTGGAATTTATCTTACTCGTTCAAACCCGTAATTAACTAATCACAGAGCTCCGAAATATCCAATTTCTTATTCTTTTATTGACATTGGTTCATTTCGCATGTGTGCAGCATGGAAGATTCAAGTGGCAATAAGTGATAAGTGGTTGAGTGAGTGTCTTGTGAGTGATGCGGACAAGTGCAGATTCAACATTCTAATCCTCCCCGTGATGATGAGTACATCCTCAAAGGTAAGGTTTTAATTAACCTCTCATTCATTACTTACTGCCCCCTCACTCGCCAATTCTTATATTCATACAATGGAATCCATCCTCCTCCTACTCACTTGTTAGTACACCCCGAAAACAAATAGGTACGATTGTCACCACTTGTCGGATAGCAGGTGAAAGGGGAGAAAGCATTGCGTGAAAGTCTGAAATCAGTCGGGAAGGGAATAAAACCCGCTCTTGCAATAAACACGGAAGGAATTACGGAAGGAAGGGTGGTGGCCCTGCATGGTGGACGGATAATACCGCACGCCGGCCGGGCAGCCGATATCATTATTACTTTGTGTCCGCCCGCATTAAGTGCTTGTGCGAAGAGAAAGAAGGAATTTGTTTGAGCGCTATCTTGGAATCTCTCTTCTTTCTCGAGGAGAAAAGTTGAAACTTTAAAAGAACATGATGAAGTAGGCGAATGAATGAAGAAAGGTGGCCAACCTTTATTGATCGCAAATATGAAATTGTCGTGACCACCATTCTGCACACACACACGTCTCACCTTTCTCTTTGGCAAACTTATTGTATAAATTTTGATTATTCTTATTCGCATACGGACGTACCTACACACTCATGTCAACTTTCGAGCTGCACCACCAGTTGAGGTTATACATTTAATTGTAATGAGAAAATTGCACAAGACTGAGCAAGCAACTGACTGACTTTCAATCTAAAAAATTACACGGGACAATCATGGAAATGGAAAATGTTGAAATTCGATGCATATTTAAGGTCCAATTTAGCCTCCGTCGTGTTGAGACACATGTTCATTAAACTTTTGTCAATTGTCGATTGCTTAAAATGTGAGGAAAATATACGGATTGGTGGGTACAACTTTCATGCTTTATTATTATTAAATATTCCTTCCACCAGCGTCTAGCCAGCCAAGTTCGTTGCCTTCCAAATAAATGCATGAGCCGTCCATCTCAGCCTCGTCATCAAAGTCTAATGAAAATAAAACCTCCAGTTTATGCATGCATTTAAACGGAGGGAGGTTTTTTGAGTGCAAGGCAGAGACAAGGCAATAAGTTAAATATCCAACCCAAACTTAAATGGGAACTGAAAACCGGGTGTCATATTTTATTACCCGGGTGTATTCAGTTGCTCAACACGGGCCTCAAAATGATGATGCGGTTTTTAGCCAGGTTTTCTGGCTTTTTTCCATCATTTCACTGAGCGATAAGTAGAAAATATATATAATCTCTTCTTCCATTGCCACGCCTAATGCATAAATGTTGTCGGAGGAGCTTTACGACGATATTCAACACTGAATTCCTGGTGTAAATGGCTCTGCAAACAAGGTCTTAATCTCCTTTGACAAGCGATATCATCACCATGCAGAAATATTCTAAAACCATTTTCGAAATTATTGGCACTTGAACCAATAAGTCGCTCTTCATAACGAGGAATAAGGACGCAAGTACATGTGTAATATGTGTATTACAAGTTGCGGACTGTTGCTCTCTTCTCTGCTGCATTGATCATTTGAATAATGTCGAGTTTGCGAATTTGCAATGCAGCCAAGTGAGCCAAGCAAGTGGTGAATGTTAGGCCAGTTGGGCCAACTGGCTTTCTCTTGCCCTAGACTCTGCTCCCCGTCGTTTCTCCACAAGTGCGACTGCACGACACGGGGCTAGACGTTCACGGGGAAAGTTGAACTCCAAATTCGGCCAGCAACTAGTTCACTCATAACTTCCGTGCATGTATGTACGTATGAACACGAGCAGCAGGTTTTGCTTGGCTGCTGGATCAATAGTCCTCGCCTGTATTATATCCAACACAGATATTTCTGCCCTGCCGTGGTTTGGCTTTCTCGTTGAGTAGGAGATGAAATTGAATGTGAGCTTCGTGGCGTGGGAAACGGAGACTTTCTCTTTTGTACGGCTAACTGGAACTTCAATTGGATTGGGTGAAGGTGAGAATGAAAATGAATCCCGCTCTGATTGGCACCTCTTCACACGGCTTATTATTCCTCGTCTCTGAATTATTACAAGTCTCACCACCACTTGTGATCCACTTCCTCTGTGAGGTTCAGGTCCACCACGGAGAGTGCATTTGACACTCGGGCAGAATCCCCCCTATCACATTGCTAGACGACGAGACGGACTGGCGGACATAAGCACATGCCAAGTTTCACGTTTCAAGATTCCAGTAGAAAAAACCGCTTTTCAACAAGGGAAAGTTAAGCAGTTATGAAGAGGAGAAAGTTTTCACGACATTTGCCATTTATCCGCTCAACATTTTTTCCGACTTTCCAACAGAGGATGAAAAACAGGATCATTTTTATTATTATGGTTTTGGTCCCTTTGTACAATAGGCGTCTGTCTGTGGGCGTGTGAATAAAAGTTTGCCAGTTTCGTATGTATATGCCTCGTCTCACTCATAACTTTTGCACAACGTAAAGTAGCATTTTCTTCTTGCTGATATTGATTAGCCTTAGAAGAGATAAGGAGAGAGGCTCAAGTTCTGGGAATTCATTTAATAAGCGCAACCAACTGGTTGGCAGTAATTGGGGAAATTAAGCGATATCTGACAATAATTCATTAATTCAACCTCGCTTCCCCATTTTCAACACGTGTAGTTTGGTGAAGTAGAGGAGAAACCGGAAGTGATGGTGAAAGTTAGGTTCCTGCCGTGTTCCGAGTCGTCTGCTTTCTCTCTCTCCTACAAATGATCTGTTTGACTTGCTCGAATCAGAGTGGGAATGAAATATTGAGCAGTGTGTCTCTTAATAAATCCTGTGTATGAAGGTGCACATGGTCGTGTTTCATATTTGTGGGGAACGAGACCTGGCTTCCTCTTGATTAATGGGAGGGAAGGAGTCGGAGTGAATGATTTGGGTGCATTAGTGCAAACAAGCGTTGAGCGAGGGGAGCATGGATTTATTTGGGTAATCTACATCTTCATCAAACCATGAGTGAACTGGAGGAAAAATGCGGAGAGTCAACGAGTGTCTCCTTGTGCCGTCGGAGTTTCGGGATTTTGCCGAAGCTGGCGGGCATTGGGAGGCAGGGTTCATTCCACCCGATACCCGGGTGCTCGCTCGCTCTCTCTCCATGGCACAGACAAGACAACTATTATTGGTTTATTATTTGCCTCTGCCACTTTTTGCACAACTCAACTCCATTTCTCAGGTCAGGTTAGACTCGCGAATTCCGGTATTATGAACACACGGAAAACGTGATCCTCTCCCTGCCTGCTTGTCGTCTGACGCTGTCTTGTCAGATATTTTCCGACTGAACGAACCACACCAAAAGAGCCTGATTTTCAATACAGTCTCAGATTTTCTTCTCAGCTATTATTGCGACACCGGCAATCAGACCTCATCCTCGTCCCACAAAGTATAGAGTAGTGTGATTACTAAGAATAATCATATTTGGCAAATATACTGGCAAATTGTGCCCTAGCAATTTTTCTCTCTCTCGATCTCTGGACCATTAGTTGGACCAGTTGTTCTGCTCATGTACGGAAATATGAGAGAAATCGTATCCATGCACATAAAAGATTCGAGACTTTACAAGTGCTGTAGAGTAAATTTAAATGGATCTCGTCGTCTCTTTTTCCTTTGGAGTTTTCATTCTCCTGCTCTTACTTTATCTAAATGTATATGATCCGAGTCATTGTAGTTCATTTGTTAGTAGTCGGACAAATCGTAGGAAGTGAATGGCTTGTTCTTCTCTCGTTGCCCCCGAATAAATTGGATTGATCTTTCCTTCATTCTCTGGAGTGATGAAACACAGTATGCATTACGTATGTACAATGTGCCCACTATTACACAATGTCAAGAGTGACCACATACGTCGAACGTATGCATCTTCTTTACAACAACCACTTTAAGTAGAAAAAATGAGAACCTCGTAAAAAGATTTACAGCCTGAAAACTGCATGTACTTTAGTGATATTAACCTGCTAACCTGTCTTGAGTGTGAAAGCGACCGTTGTGTTCGCATAAATTGTACGAGCGTGTTTTACATTTTCCCCAAAAATTAGAATGTGCTGCTCGGTTGACTCAAAAATGCACGAGGTATAAAAATTCATTCGATTTGTTACATAATTTAATTTGTACCTCAGCCGTGCAGCGTGTTGTCTGAAAGTTTGTCTGAATCTAATGTTTGACAGAACATCATGCAACAAAAGGAGTCTTCTAATCAGTCTAATGTCTAATTAGAGACAGAATATGGCAGCGTGGATGAGGGACCAACTGTGTGCTCTGGCAAACTGTATCTTTTCGGATGAGTGATCTCGAGCCTTTTTCTATTTTTGGTCTCATCATTCCTCAAATCGGGTCCCTTTCTTTAAAACGAGTATTGCACAATGGTCACCCCAAGAGGTCGTTCTGAACTCCCGAACAATTAGCTGCAACTTTGGTGGCTTGATTTCGTAACGAGTGATTGTCTTTCTCAAAATTGTGTTTAGTTGCGTCGACATTCTTGCAGGTAAAAAATTATTGTGCTTCACAGTCTGCTGATGATTCTTTCTTTCCCAGCAGGCCAGGAGACGAAATGACAGAGAATGTATTAACGTAAGAAAACTGTAGTATGTACGTACATACATATGTATGGAACTACGTAGGCCTTTTTCTTTTATGGGAGACACATATTATTGCTTTAAATCATTCCGCCATAGTTTTCTCCAGGTTTTGTAAGTTGAATTTCCGCCCAGAAACCAGCTTTAAACAGACCGATGAACAAAATACAAACTTTTTCAACTTTTCTAGCGGACGGGAGTCATTATCCGTAACCAGAGGGTTGGGTCGAATGTCAATTTTCAGAAGTTAAAATCGCTTCTGCCTCCGTCTCTGTCACAGACAAATTATTTTACGTACCATGCTCAAGCTTGTGTAACTTTGGGATGGGATATTTTTTTTTGCCTCAAAGTATAAACTTGCAACATAAATACATAAGTCTGTCCTGCAATATCGGTGATACATATATGTATTGTGTGGTCAACTATACAAGAATAAGACTTAAAGTACACACACACAGTGTTATTCCTCATGCAAGAAATGAGCACAATGTGAGAAAAAGGCAACAATTGCATGCCGTTCAATAAGAAAACAACAAAGTTTTTATTGTTTGGGTAGGTCAGAGATTTTGTTACCATATATTGTGCGCGGTGTCGGAAGGAGCACAAAAAGCATTGTACGACTGTCGTCAATTAAGTCGGAAGTAAATAAACACATTTTGTCATCATTAGTGTCACGGAATTCTGCTGGATAAAGGTTTCATAAGAATTTTGCCAATTGATATTGCCAATTGTGTGAAATTACACGAGTCATCCTGGAGGAATTTGTCACCTCCGAAATGTTGTCACCATTCGATATGATCGGGTAATGATACGCGCGACCATGTTTCAACCAAACAATAATTGTTGACAAGGTCAGAATTATTATTTGGGCAACACCAGTTTCTTTCTTATTTGCCACGATAGAATTTCATACCCGGGATCATAATGATTTTTCTGCTAAGTGTGTATTCCTCTTGGTCTGAAAAATAAGATGAATGGACCAGTTATTTGCTAAATTATATAACTTGGTACCATCTCATTTAAAACTTGTACCAACGAAAATGTGCTTGTCAACGCAAGGTTTCACAACGTCCTGTTGGTGAAGGTGGTGGACGTCAATTTTTCTGTGAAACCCGATGCCACGAAAGGAAATAGACCTTAGAAATAAACAACTCATCTCATGCACGATCATATCAAGTTGCAAAAATCTGTGCACATTTCGCGTGTATGTACATTGTAATAACATGAAAAATCCAATGTTGCAGACGGTTGATTTGACTTGAGAGAGTTCTTGGTAGCCAAAAGCAGAGCCATATTAATGCAAATATGTTACACAGGTCCTTCAAGAAGCAACTCGAATATGCCAAAGTTGTAGACGAGAGTTGATTGCAGATGTGCTCGATGGACGAAAGGGGGGAGATTTCTCGTCATTTATTTTCTCTGTAAGGCTGCAAAGTCTTTTTTTGCAACATCACCCTTATTAACGTCCAACAATGTTAAACAGCATGTATGTCTGAGTACTAAAATGGCAAAAAGGGCGTGTGAACCTAAAAACACGTCGATATTCAATAATAGCAATGTATCGGGTGACTGTGTAATATATTCGAGTGGAGAATAATGGAAGGATGCTGGTTGGCTGGCTGACTCTGAATCTTGACTTGTGTGGTGGTAAAGTTTCGACATTGGCGAAATTTTAAGCAGTGGTGTCTTCTCAGGCCGGAACCTGTAATTAGCCAGCTCATAATAATTATACACACTGTCATTTTCATGCGCCAATAGCAAAAAAATTAAAGAAAGATGTGCATACACCTCGTTAACGAAACGGATTTGTAAGTTGGCTTTTTCTGCATAAGTTTGTGTTGGAGTCAGAACCACTACTGACCTGTCTACTAAATATGGTGCATGTAAAAAATCTCAAAATTGTTTAGTGGTCGCGTAATCCTCTGGCGCTGTTGTTGCCAAGATTGTCGGCATTTGCTAGTTTCGAACTTTTACTAAAGTACCAGAAGGATGCTTTAAACTACCAGGAGACCAACCAGCCATCCTCTCAAATAAACTTATTTTTTAGGTTGGACTTGAATCTTGAAAATCCTCTCGGTCTCCAAATACACTTGCACTCCAACCAACTTCTTCTTCCCGTGAGCATTGTTATGTCTGTCTTCATCTCTCTCTGGTAAAACTGCTCTCTGTATAAGCTCCCCAGAAAGCAAGGACTCGAAGCAATGTGCACTATCCCATGCTCACACTTTTTATGCCTCGTCGTCGTCTTCTGCATCTTCCTACAGATTACTCAACGTTGGGTCGCTCTCCTCCAAGTCCCCTTCCTCTAAAATCTCATTACATAAGTCCTCCTCGCTCTCCGCTCTGCTCTTTCCCAATTTCGAAATAGTGCGTGAGCAGTTTTCTGGGTGGAAAGAACTTATTTCCAAAAGTTTCGTGAAGGTCCCTCTGCACAGACTTCTTCGGTGGTGTCGGATATTTGGTAGGAAAAAATCATTCCGTTCGTGGCTTCACTACTTCTGTCATGCAACTGGTGTGCCACCAACTGCAGATTATTCGGACGGAGCTGGAAGTGCAGGAGGAAGGAAAAAGAGGGTTGATAAACAAATCAGTGCACAAAAAGGCGGACCCACTCTAAAAGAGGTGTCAGGTTGGTTCGATATTTTATATATTTATAATTCACTAGATTGTCACCCAGTACACATTAACTGCTATTAACGAAGGAAGATCCTGGTATCCGAGGGCACATAAATATTACCTTGTGCTGCTGGAATAAATATCTAAACTGACCCTTTGCATGCAAACTATTTAAACATGCAGGAGCAACTTGAGCGGATAATTTACTGTTAATTACCTCCCTCGAGTAGAGGAAAAATTGAATTACTGGGCGCACATGGCATATTGGATTATTTCCAATACAGGCCAATAATAAGAGAGGGGCCATTATAATTGTTGCATTTTACATGCTAATGTCGATTTGAATAATTCAGCATGCCGATTACTTCCTAACCCAAGTGCTTCGTAATTCGCCATGTACGTCTTCTCTGACGATGGGTGTATGTACAAATGTATGTACATACGACGATTCTCATGTGCACAACCTTTATAATAATTTGTTTGGTCATTGAGGAATCAAAAGAAGTTATAGTTTTGGCAGCTGTCATTGAATCAATTGTGACACGCACTGAATGCTTCTTTTGAGTCCTTGTATGCCAAACTATTTATTTTATTTGCACATAATTAGATGAACCGAGGGGACGATTACTGCCCTGATATTAAAATAATAAGAATAAGATCATCACCGTTCAAGCTAATTTGCATCTCCGCTTGACCATTGACCAAGATGATATTTGATATTTACGATAGGAATCGTGTGTGTCCGTGAGACATCAATTTCTCATTTGGTCACGTTCCTGTGCTGTAAAAGTGTTTGAAATCGAGGAGGACGGGCCTGGGAGAAAATAAGCGTGTGCATACGAGGTGATGTAATGACGAGGTGTTAGGTTAGGTTGGTGCTGCTGCTGCTGGGTTTTAGTGTGTGCAACAAAACTCGTGATGCTGCAGGAATTAATGCTAAGAAAACACAAGCCTTTTCCTTCCTCCTCCACATCCATGTGCACATGCAGATCGTCGTCGTCGTAAGTACTTGGCGAATAAAAAACACGTCTCGTAAAAAAGTAACAGCACAACTCTTCTTTCTTGTGCATATCATCCGAGGTTTGCTGATGTCTGGTTTCATCGTCATCATCGTCGTCGTCGTCTCCCTTCTTCTTCTTCTTCTGGCTCATTGTTGTTGTTGCCAGGCCAGACTGAGATTCAGCAGTACCTACGCACACCTTCTTTTTCTCCTTCCACACCAAGGCCAATGCACTGCACTGGACTTGCGGATGAATATATGCCTACTTGTCTCCCAACTAATTTCCCCTCCTTTCCAATAGGAACAGGTAACTGGGCTGAGAAATCATAATAATAATAGTGCATCAAATCTCTCGTATTCTGCACATCTGAACGAGTACGAGTTTGAGGTTGAGCTCGTGTCTGTCTGCAAAAGTTCCCTTAAAAAAGCCAACGCTGCTGGCCGTTGTTGGCTGGTGATGACGAGATGGAAGAGTTCATGCGGCCGTGATCTCACGGGATTTCTAAAATGCATTATTTAAAACAGTGCATTTGTTGCTTGCACTGGATTGGGACGATTTGTGTCCACTCTTCTCTCCTCCCAACCACCACACCACCACGTTAACAATATAAACGCGAGACGACAGACAAATAAATGGAGATGCGATCATTAAGCACAGGATTCATTGGTGCAAGTGTGTAAAGAGTTAATAATAAAAAATGGGCATTTACTTATCTCTCTCTTCGTTCGTCGTCGTGTGTGGAACTGGAGTGAGAGTGAGTTTGCTTATGCTCGTCGTCGTCCGTCTGGGTCTGGTCTGCTGCAGTCTGGCTTTTTTTTGTTCGACAAGAGACTGTGACACTTTGTTGTACGGAGCATATTGTAGTTTCCCCCTGCATGAGAATGCAACTTGCGCCGGAAAAGAAGGAGTAGTTGCAATGCAACTTTTTCTGAATAATGCATAACTGCAAGGAAAGAAGACACTCCTTCGCAAACTGACTCCTCTTGCACTGATCATTGAGCCAGCGAGTGCGATGCCCATGCAGTGCAATCCCATCATCGGCGAGTTCATCCGTGTGTGTGCCTGCTTCGGACATAAAAAACGATCGTTGGGCGATGCAGGCAGAGGTGGCTGGGAGTTCAATGCAATTAATACGAATTAATATGTAAAAGTACATAAAGTTCAGAGTACCTCACGTGTAATCGTCACGCTCCTAAATGATCTCTTCCTTGGTGGTTGGTGAACATAAATCGTCGATAAAAGTGAAGGTGAATTTCCGATCCTAAATGAATATTAGATATCGCTCGACATACATATGTAGTTCCAAGTAAATAAAATTATGTAGGGCAACAGGACAACTTTTTTGGGCTCATTATTTCAGGAACTTAATACGCGTGGTGTATTTGAAGGGATAAAAATCACTGAGTTTTTTTTATTTTCCGTCGACCTAAATATCTCATCTTTCAAAAATATATGTACGAGGAGAATGACGGGAAGAATTCATTATTTTCCAAAAAAAGCATTCTCATTTTTGTTTGAAGTCTGGAAGAATTGAAGTATTTAGTTGTAAGTATTTTGGGGAAAAAGCCAAAAATATATACGGTCGTCCGTGTGTGCTTATGTACAGCTCAGTGTTCATAATGATCCGTGTATAAGACGTGGTGGTGGGTTATTTCTATAATGCCTTCTCTTTTACCTGAACAAAGGGTCAAGAAAGACAACAGGACCTGTCAATTCGAAAAAGGTTCAAAAATTGCATCCATCGTCTCTCCTCCTCAATGTGCACATGATTACGCAACCCCGCACGCTGTACCCTTGCATTGCATACACCTCGAGAGGAGAAATGCCTGTAAAACACTCTATTAATAGAATAAAAGTAAAAATCCATCCTTGCATTCGACGATATGGGATGAATTTTCTTTTAGGGTCCATTGGCTATGTATCAGCAAAGGTAGGAATTGTGGAGCTCTTCAACAAAACCTGTGTATCTCGCACACACATTTATTTTCTTGCAGTCTCTTCATCCCATTTGATATTGATCTCCAAGATAAAGAATGAGACAAGGCTTTGGAGGATTCAACAAAAATATATCTCGAGATTTCATGAAAAAAATTGCTGATGCTCAAGGTTGGCATCTCCTTATTTACACAGTAATTCGGGTAATGCAATAGTTATTTGGGTGCAACGTGTTTTATCTGCAAATGTACGAAACGTAGAAGTATATATTGAGCATATTTTTAGGCTGCTTATTTCCGAAGACACTTTGCATCCCTATTATTAAGCAACAAGGAAGAAAATGTGTGTGCCTTATTCGACTTTTCCACCCCAACCGACGGACGGACGGACGGACCTGACCTACTCCCCTCCTTACACATTCTGGATTACTGGGCAAACTGAAAGGGCTTCCTCCTTCTTCTTCTTCTCCAAGTTTAGCTCAAATCTCAAAGAGGAATCTTTGAGTTGAGAAAAGACACCTGAACTCCCACGAATCCAACTCCTGAGAAAGAAACGAATCGAGAATTTGGTAAAAGTGAAGGTTTTCCTGTGTAATAATTTTACATGTATTGGTATCCACACAAGTAGGAACACATACACTTGCTCCGTATTCACTTCACTTGTGTCGGTGGTTTAAATGGCAAATCGTTGGTGCTATGCACATAATTGTGGGAATTGAATGTCGGATCCCAAATTTGACATGTCTGACCTAATTTTAGGCCCCTTCTGCAAACTTACTGCATACTTCCTTCGTCTACTAAAGCCAGACTCGATTCGAATGGATGCCAGAAATTACATATTTGCGTCAAGTGATGATTTCTAGCCCATGTAGAATTTCCACTGTATGGGCAATCGCTGGTCTGGAAATAACAAGTATTTCATTATTGACGTTGAAAATGTCAATCTGATTATAACGACCAGAATCAACAAATATCTTTGAGCAGGGATAAGCAAGGAATGCCTTAGAATCCACCAAATCCAATTATTAGTGAATTTGTTTGTAGGCAAATAACCTGTCAGAAATCTCTTTCATTTCTTGAGTCGTGTTTTTTAAAACTTGTCACCTTTTTGAGTCACTGGTTTTTAAGTCCTTTCCTTCCTGACATTATTTGATGGCCGGTCAGCAGCAGGAGCACAATAATAGTTCGCATAGGGCGCAGTTGAAATCTTAATGTGGCTGTCAGCATTGTTGGGTTGTCACCAAGTTCTAAAAGTGCCAGGGTTTTAGGGAGAATTTTATTGTTATATTGTTGCTGCAGCACGTCAAGCGTCGTTCGTAGCCTGGTAGTGATGTAATAATAAAATACTAGTCGATAGCAGCGGCGGCAGAGGTTGGGCTCCATTTCCATTTTAAGATACACAGCGGGTTCAAATAAGGAATATTGTTGAGAAGGAATATTACACCCATATGTACAGCTCATCCCGTAAAACTCATCTTACGTGGCAGGATATTTTTAATGGGATCGTGTCAAAATATTGGATACTCTCTTGTTTCGCCCATTGTTACAAAGTTGAAACTGACCACAATGAGTTTGGTTAGGAATATAACGGAGGAAAGGAGTCGTGCTGTGAGCAGAGTGCTTTCCTTCAGGACACGAGTCAATAAAGGCCCATTTCTCTCTCAGGCAGGTTGCTTGCGTTGGTCAGTACACGTACCCTTCGTGTAATTGAGGATGGTCAAGAGGCCTTCCCATCCGACACGAACAAAGAAAAGGGTGGTCACTTTGCTGGATGCGCGATTAAAAAGAACAGACTCAGAATAAGTACAAAGAGATCCTGAAATACATAAATCATGGATTTCAATCTTTTTGTTCAAAAATAGTCAATATTTTCCCGTGCTGCTTATCAAAATCAGTAGCCTTAGCACATTGATAATTTTCACCACTGTGAGGAGTAAGTTTAGCCCAGTCTCACTTTCCTCAGTCTCACTTTCACCTATTACGTGAGATATTTGTTGGGAGAGGAATTTGTGAGACGGAAAGAACGATTTTGCCATCTGCTCCTGCTCAGAGTCGCTGTTGTTTTGCCAGATGCGAAGATGGCATTCCGGTTCTCGCCAACGAGCGTCGGAGCTACGCCACGGCCACCACTTCAGTTTTTGGGCTTTTCTTTCTTGCATGTAGGAATATCTATTCGATTGTGAACTGAACACTCAATTACACCATTTATTCGTGAAATGTGGCTGTTTCACAATTTATGTGTCTCAACTTTCCCAAGTTTCTAATAACATAATTTGTAGGAGCAGAATCCTTGGTGAAGTTGTGAAAGTGAGACTTGATCACGCTATGCAAAACATGTAGAGCAAGTAATTAGGCTTGAAACTTTTTCTAAACTTGCCTCTTCTGGGGTTGGTCACCTGGGAAAGGAACAGGTGCAAGGTTCTCAAAGAGAATTAATCGTCTTCCTTGGTGTGCACTTGTCAAGATGATCTGCATTCGCGTTTGCGGATGGCATGAGAGTCGTCGCGTCGTGTTCTCATCCCTCAGATGTCGGCTGACCTCAGGTTTGTACTCTTGGTTGGCGAGGTCTGTAAAAATGGTCTCGGATCACATTTTACATGGGAGGACGTGTTCAAAGGGGTATCGAATTGGACACTTTTATTGAATCTTGATTTATTATACGAGTGGACAGTGGCACACATTCATGGGCGCCACAATAATAATAATGCTGGTGGTTTGGTGGGTCGGTCGTTGTACTTTTTACTCGTCGTATGCATCTGCATCATTCACTCACAGCATCTTTATATTCTTGCAGTGTTTTGCAGGTGGCAAATTGGCGGTTAAGGTGCCAGACGAGACCTCGTTGACCGTTTATTTATTTGTTGGTAATAATAAAAGTTGCACAATTTGCAATTCACGATCTCGCTTCGCTCTCTGGACGAAAATGAGGAGGATGAGGTAACCAAACCTCATTTAGATCGATCATCATCATCATCATCTGCATGCACGCAGGGTTGGAAAATTATTTGTGAGATCATACCGTCAACCTGTCCAGCTTTTTATTTGACAGTTTCTTCATTAACCATCATTTTGATTGTACATTTATTCCTCTTTGTCTCGACGTGAATCATGAGTACAATTGGATTTTCGAACGGATTTATTTACTTTTTGACCGTTGGCTCGTTTTTGTGGCGTGACATATCATGACTGGATTGTGATTAGGATCTTGATCTTTCGGACTCGCGAAATGGAATTTGATTTATTGCAGCTTTTAGTGCTTGCTCGTTTATTAAAAGTCAATCTGAAAAAGTTGGAATTTCATTAAAATCCTTGCTGGATAAAAAATATTCTTGACAAGTTTTATATAAAAGTCCAGCAGATATATACCGTGTGGTTACTCTTGTGGTTGGTCAGATAATTTGTAAAATTACAGGTATTTTTTAAACTAGATGTACACGGAAATTTAAGAAGAATGGATCCGGTTAGGTAATACTTTTAAGGTTCATTTAAACTACTTAAACCTAATTTGGCATTTGGTGGTGATGCAAGAACATTTAACGAGTCTGCTCACTCTCACTACGAAATTAAGGCATTTTGAAGTCTGGGAGCAAATAGGTGACGCTTACAATTTGCAATTGGCCCGAGATAAGTAGTTCCATACTGAAATTCTCCAGTTTCCAATGAACTCTAGCAATTTGCAGATGGGGGTTGGCATCACTTGTCAGATGGTGGTTATGAGGATGGATCGCAGTTTTATAAGCCAATGAGTATCATCACATGCTATCAAGTTTGATGCGTTCTCGGGTGTCGTGTGTGTAGGTATCACAGCAAATGCAATAAGATCATGCAGGCAACACTCTCTGGCGACGTTTATTTCAATTCGATCAGTGGAAAGTAAGTAGTTTTGGAACTCGAAATATGAGCATAAACCTTATCATCAGGCTGCGCTGTCGGTTTGCAAGTTCTGGTACGTCATGAAAATGTAGAAAGCCCCCACCCAGGTTTTTAATAAAATGGCCATCCAAATTTTTAAAATGAGACTGGTTGGAAATTTTATTAACATTTTTCTTCGCCGTACGGAGGTCAGAGTTGAGATTGACAACAATTATTGCATGTGCCTTGCATTTCAATTATTTATTTCTGAATTAACATGTACAGATTCATCTAATTGCGATAGTAAATATTTTTTGAAGGACCATTTTTGCCTATTGTCGACAGACTTGTCTTTAACGACTGCACATACAATTTTTCTTTGTGGCGTCAAATTATTCAGTAACATGGGTACAACTAAATATTTATTAGGCTTGTTGGGTTTGCATAAAGAAATGCGAAAAAGGAAATTTTGTACACATACAAAAATATATCTAAATTATAAAAAAACATTGGAGTACACGTACATAAATTTGTTATGCACAAAAAACTAATAAATATTCAATGACTTCTGATCACAAATTAGCCGATGATGAAATAAAAGGCTTTGGCATGATTTCCATAATGCCACCTGACATCAGATTCGATTACAACAGCCACAGGATGTGGGATCAATGGTGTTTGGGATGTCAACGTCACTCACAAATACAACGCATATGTATTTGGCTGCATACTTACGGTCACTAATTGCCCTTCAATGCAATATGATGACGTAGTCAAAATTCGAATGTGGTAGTGTCAGCATCGTCTTCGAAGCATACGTTCTGCACACACAGAAGCCATAAATGCATAATTTTCTCTAAAATAGCAAATGGCAGGTCAATTTCTAAGTAATTTGCATGTAAATCACCTCGACTGAGACTTTGCTGTTACGGGATTCGCAATCTGTGTGCCTGCATCTGAGAGGATCAGCATTTTCACTCGTTCCCTTTTCGCTGTTAAATCGCACCCTGACGGCAGCATTGTTTTAAGCGACTGATTAATCGCAAACGTGCATAAGCTTAAACGTATGATTTTGTTGGACGGGGAAGAAGAAAGTAAAAGTGGAGCAAGAATTGAGCTTCAGAGGAACAACTCCCACCAAAGGGCAACACCTTTCTGAACTCCTCCTCAGTTTCCGCCCCGTTCCTCCGTCACGGCCAAACATCCACGGAAGAAAGTCCGTCCAATGCTCAGGCCGTACAACACCCTTCGTCAAAAACTGTTCTCTCACATTACAAACTCACATTACGTACACGAGTTTCAGCTCTCTGATAATACGTGATAAGGAGAAACTACTATGTCTGCATACGTACGTACGGACATACATATGCACGTACGTTATCCAGCCCCACAAAAACATCGCGTTGGTTGGGAGCGAAAGCTGCTTCTGCTGCCTGCTTGCTCTTCAACGAGTTGTGGTAAATATAGTGAGTAAAACATTATCAAGTTGTTGGGAGTTGGGACGAGAGAGATGTGAATCCTCGACCAAAAAAGTCTTCAGTTCATCATCAGACCTGGCTTCGTACGGGACATCAAACAGATCATCTTCTTCTCACTTACACCGGCTTCAGGCGACCTCGTATCCTTCTCTCACACTTGATTACACACACACACTTACAACTTATTAGTTACTTAACAAGGCGTCCTTTCCCATTAATACGTAGTTACAGGCACAGTAGCTCTTGCACGCAGCAACTACTCCCAGATAGCACCAAGTTCATTAAAAGACCCGTTTTCCCATTAGCCACTTAATTTTCTATCTCGAGTTATCTCGTTCTAATTTTATAATCAGGATTAATCCTACATCGTTACTCGTGGGTTACATTTTCATTTCTACACAAAACACATTTTAATTGAATCTGCTCATGGATTCAATTTTGAAGTAAGGACGCTTATTACACCCAAGTCAACGGACCAGTGGACGGGAATACAATCAACAGCACTTGATTCGTAGCGGATATTGGGCACTTCGGTGTTGGTGCTGTCCGGTACGTACATATTTTACGGTACAAATTCGAATTTTGAGGAGGAGAGTGTCATATCTGACGCCACAGCTTTTTATGTCATTTAGATATGTTGTAGTTCGTCCTATCAGACCGGTCCCATTTGCGTCCGTCACACCCACTCAAATTTGTGAAGAACAAAAAACCGTTTTCACCCGTTTAAACCATTATAAAAAACTTTATATTCTGAAAATTCTTGCACCACTGTAGCCCCAGATAGATCATAGATTTTTTTTCTGGTCAAGAAATATTCTAAAATTTAAAAAAATTGAGCACTTGAGTGAGAGTACTACAACATATCTAAAAGACATCAAAATCTGAAAGAGACGACATGCGAGGCTCTCCTCCCATGTCATGATGACGTAAATATAAATATAGGCACATACATAATTGGAAAACTTTTCATTTCGATTAGTGGTAGAAACTGTATGATTTGATATGATTAGGAAGACTTTAAATATAAATTACAATAGTCGATTTGGTCGTAATAATGAGTAGCTGCATGGTTTATATTATGTGTGACTATGCAAAGTATTGTTGACCATCTGCCACTTCTTCTCCATCGTCCAAGCTGACCAAATCGACTCCAAAAGCAATGGACATAAAATTGTTCCAGGAATGAAACTTGTTTGTCAGTCTTCTGACATTTTGTGAGAACGCATAGGCAATCTAGCCACGAGAGATTTGGAAATAAGGGGCTGAATTTGATTTGACAATGATGAGTAGAACTGCCCAGAAATATTATTGAGATGCATATAGCCTGTGGAAAAACGGCTATTGCGACGACCACAAAATCATCAAGACTCGCTCAGTAGACCCTCGTTTTGTTTTACTATTCCACTACTTGCTTATGCACGCCTTTGTTACGGGAAGCACAAAAAATTATCTCGACTCCTTTAGTCCCTTGTTCCGAGCTAATCTAACCAGAAGAGTCAGTAGAGAGTTGTCGAGAGTGACTACCAATACAGAGTCCAAGTACGTACCATCACAGATCTCATTTTTTGCCTGTGTTTCTCCTCCAAGGGATAAAATCGAGTCAGATGAGCTGATTCATTTACTTTCTCAACATTTTAATTTCAACTCCATAAGGTATTTACATCAAGGCAAATGCGATGATATGTCAGTTGAGGGAGGCAACAATTCATTAAAAATTTACCCGCATGATACCCGGTTTCTACTTGTCGAGGAATATGTATATTAAGCACACAAAATCGATCAGCGTGTCGTGGATTAAGTTGCTTCATCGTCTCGCGTACATATTTATTACGGAGGCAAATCAATTATATTATTACTTGGGCAGTTTTTTTCATATTCATATTTTTCTATACACTTCTACATTAGTTTAAAAAACTTGGACATTTCCCATCTTAATTGTGAGAAATTCGTACGGCACCTCAATCTATCATCCTACCGTCCTTAATCGTGGAGAAATAATTTTAACAAAAGGAGGAAGTTTTTTTTGTATTTCTTATAATGGTGTGATTCTTAAAAAATAGATTCCAATTTACTCGCCCTTCTTCCAAACCATGGATTTTTTTAGGGGATCGGTGTTACTAGAAAAAATAATTTGCTGAGATCTTTTTTCCATGTCAGTCGCACGCAAGCTTAAAAAACTCCTGTTACAAAGTTACGTAGGCTGGAAGGGTCTCATTATATTGTGACTGGGGCGAGGTTCGTCTCAATCTCGGTCGTCGTCTCTTTCATCCTTCCGTATGCACCGACGAGTCCTTAAATGCTGAGGAGTAAATTACCTCATCGGCCGAATTAGTGAGGTATACGTGGCAGAAAGGTCGACACATTTATTTATATTATTCCCTATATACGACTCTGTGTACGCTACAACCTTGCACAGATACGTACGTACAAAGGAAGGTTAAAAGAGAGACATTACGTAAGATAACAGTAAATTTTTTCCACCAGAATCTGAATATTTTTTATGACCTGTTTGACTCCAGGTTTAAAGGCAAAGTGTTTTTCCTGAGCAATAAATTGAGCAAGAAATGACGGATGTTTGTCTCTCTCCTGCAATAACGTGTTGAACCTTAAAAAAGTGTGTAATGTGTCTCTTTCAAGTTAAATGGGGGAAATGCTTAGGCGATAAGGGCGACTGGCAGGACTTGGGTCTTTGAACTTGTCAAGCAGCACAACACCATTACGAGGGTCATCTCTGCTCCCAGATTTATGGAATTATTTTCGTAAGAAACATTTTTAAGATTTCTCACATAAACCTGCAGCAAGCATTCGAGTCGGAACGGATGGATGGTGTCTGGTCTGGAGTCATTATAAGAGTACAGTTATGCTAATGGTCACGAATGTGTGTATATCAGGTTGGTCGTGTCGTGAGGTCGTGACGACAGAGTGGTGGCACTGGCGCTAGTGATTCAACATGCAATTGGAAAATTAGGCTTATTTTCGGAAATTTGCTTCTATTCACACTCGTTTGTTTTATTGTCAACCTATACACTCAAGATTATTTGACACTTTATCAATCTATACTGGGATTTCAAATTTAATTTTCGAAATAGTACCCTCGAGATTTTGATCTTAAAAAATCAAGCTAAAAATTACGATGATTTCATCTTAACGAATTAAATCTCTATGTCTGCCCATTCAAAAGTTATTAAAGGTCAAAGTCGTTGGTACACACGACCATGGGACGTGTACCAACGATTTAAAAAATAATTATTTTATTTGTAACTCCACCATTTGTCGCAACCGTTAAAAGACACAAGAGTTACCTAGATACTAAATGTCAAGCAATCGTGCTATACACTCGTACCTACACATGTATTTACATGACTACCTATGTACCTACGGCAGTCCTGCAGTATTTCCTCAGTTGCATAACAATTAGCGTGCAATGCAATGAGTCTGTTTCTAAAATAAGCCCCTGGTTATAAATTACAATTTTCAGACGACAGGGTAAAAGGTGTTGGTTAATTTATTGTCGTCGCGACTTTCTTGACCCCATCAACAATTTGATGTAAGAGGGTGCCTCAATTTTTCAGTTCTTGTAGGCGCATGGTTTTGTTACCTCAAAATATTACTTGCATAGAAATCCATTAGAAATAATATATCAGGAAAGTGTAGTAAGAAAGGGGTTGCTGAATAAGTGACTGGGTTGGGTTTTTGGTCGTCCATAATAATAATCAAACGATTGCGATTATTAGATTTCTCAGCCTTATTTCATTAGTTTTGGTGGGTGAGCTCGGTCCGAATAAAGTTTGCACATAATACCGGCACCCACCCGGCGTCCACCCAGCCTGCGTGTCATATTATTGCACAACGTTGTTCAAATGGTGGCGAGCATCATGAAAAAAACCACGACGGCATTGTCGTTTCCTGGTTAAGATGGGCACCCCGAGAAAGTTTTGTGGGCATTGGCTAGTGGTTGGTTTGTGGTGAAAACGGTGGGTCCCACGTCGAGTTGTGGCTACGTAGCCCAGGGAGCTGATTATGATAAGCCTTAGGTGCGGATCCACCCTCACTTTTGGCGCTGTGGAAAGCATTATTAGTCTGGCTTCGTATTCTGATGATGTTGAGGAGTTTGTGGATATGTGCATATGAACAGCGAGACAACACCAGCCAGCCAACCAACCAACCAACTCTTTACCTAGTAGTGCTTGGTACAAGGTCGAAATTCGCGAATTATAACCGACTCCGATCCAGCCAGCCACACACTCACTCGCTCGTATTTCGTCGGTTTGGATAGTGGTTTTACTTCACTGACTGGGCGATTGCAAATATTCACGACAAAAGCAATTCTCGCTCTCACTCCACTCCAACCCTCCAACTCTGTCGGCGATAAAGGTGTCCGCTCTGTCTGCCACCATTAAGACAACACTCACACAAGTTTGCACAATGGAGAGGGAGCCAAGGCTGCCTCTGGTTCAAAGTACCCACGGGAGGAGAAGGAGTTGGCGTTGCAGAGAGATTATTCATGGGGCTAAGAATAAGCACAAGCCCTCGCTCACATATTCGCAAGGTCTCTCTCATCCTCAGCGTGGTAAGTGGTCTGCAAAATTTCTTACAATTCTATCATGTGCATATTTACATACACACTCACATACGTAGAGCCAGAGAGAGAGAGTGAGAGATGTGGTAGAGAAACGTAGAATTTTTAAGGATCCACGGTATTCTTATTTTATTTGCATGCACAAAGTCCGCTGCATAGAGATTACAGTAAAATTGGAGGAAAAAATGTCAGTTTATAGGAAGATTACGTAAAAATGCATACGTTGAGAGAGCAGCGTGAGAAATAAGTGATAATTATTCCATGTCCTATTCTTGTAATTCAGATTCTTTTATTTAATTTATTTATTTGCCTTTTCCATGTAAAGACGACCCTATTAAAGCATTTCTGGTAAAAAAAGTGCCACAGTGAACAAACGTCTTGTTTCATTTGTTATTAGAATGAGAGGAACTTGTTTAAAGTTTTCCCCGGTCGGTCGTTCTTACGAAATCTAAAAAATTGAAAGGAAAGTATTTGTGGCAAGTAGTGAGGGAAGAACCTTAAAAAAGTGGAGGAGATACAGGTGGGGTAGTTTTTTAAAGAATCGTGGGAATCCCGGATCCCCTGCTCGAGATCCGCAGTGAGAGGCATAAAAATGGGAATGAATCCGGCATATAAAAAACGGAGCTAAAAAATCGGAGATTTTGTGTGACAGTGACCAAATACGTGGTGCATGGTGGTTTGGGAGCGAAAGAAATCTCAACATTTTTAATGAGTTGTTGAGGGAAGAAGAGGGTCGCCCGGACGATCCTGAGCTCGATATCGGAAGGGATCTTCCCGTAAAAATGTTAAAAAAGCAGGTGCTAAAATGGGATCCTTAAAATCCTTAAAAAACTGTGTGTGGAAAAGGTTCTCATCAGATTACTCGCTCTCTCTCGGTCGACCCCAATCCAATGTTTTGTGATTCCGGAATTGATTCACTGTTGTATTTCCATTCTTTAAGTGCCTTTCTTATACATTTTCTATTTTTACTCATTTAATATTTTTTACTTTTTGATTCAAATCCTCTCTCTCATCATCCACCACTAAAAATCCGAAACACCGTGTGAAAATTTCCCTTGAAAGGTTCACCATTTCTTGTGTTGTTGCAATAATTGAGAATTTGTAATATCAATCAAATGTTCCACCAAAAAATCCAAGGGCATACATGTATGCACATCGGAGGTGGAGTGATTCACTATTTTGGGTAGAAAACATTGATACCAAGAATGACGACGGAAGGAAGTGATGATGAGAATGGCAGTTTGGCTATGGGTGCAGATACGTAGTTTCAATGCATTTGGTTATTGTTCACAACAAGTATTTTCTTTAGCAAAGAAAACATTCAATTTGTAAAGACATTCACTTTTAAAATTTTATTTCCTTCGTCATTTTTATTGTTGAGTGTTAATAAATGGTTTATCCATTTCATTTTTGTTCATATTCTCGTTCGCAATATTTACAGAGAGAGTGGGACCTTGTTTTTGTCTCTTCGTTTGTAATTGCTCCGTAAATGGGAAGGAGAGACGATGGTCGTAATTGTCTCGTCGTTGAATGATTCATAGATACTTATTTTAGACTTTTTCTTAATGTGCATCCATTCAGTATCCATTTCCAGTTGACATTAGTCGTTGTAACCGTTGCTAAAGTTGAAGAATTTGAGGTCGTCTCAGTTTTCAAGCGACGATCGAGCCTGTCCAGAACCACTGCTCGCTGCTCTGGTGGTTGAGCCAATTTTCCGTGACGTTCCTTGACAATCTCGGATTGCAGCATGAGATTAAATGGCAGTTCAAATCTCGTTGGTGGAAAGAGAAGTGGAAAGTTAATCGTGTTTGTGAATATCCGGCTGGACTTTATCGTGCGACTTTATGAATGGGCTCCTGCTCCTTGTTTGTGAGATACAATTTCCAAAAGTAAGCTACGAGTAAGAAGAAGAAGTCATTATTATTGTACATGCATTCAGCCACCGCTGTGTATGTGCTAGATCAAATATTTGGTCTGTTCTGCTCTTTACGGCGACGAAGGTATCACATTTCCCATAAAATTCAATGGAACTCGTATACATTTCTGCTCAATTTATTATTATTGTAATGCTCACGCGGAATATTGCCGACCTTCGTTTTTAAATAAATATGCAGCATAAGCCATAGCATCGAAATTGAAAACGAGTCACGGAACGACAATTTATTGTGATGTAATTTTCAAGGGAATATTTTTATATTGCCCTGACCAACCTCAAATAGTATTTTTTCTGTAAGAGACGCGACCCATGACAGAGGTGGATCTGAGACATACATAAATATACGCGTTTAAATGGATGAAATGTCTTCATGGTCGTGTCCAATAATAAAAAATAAGGGTCCTCATTCCACGGATCAGATATCATTCCATTACTACGTCGTCCGTCCGTCCGCATAATTCTTGGTTTGAAATCTTGAAATCCCTTCAACCCAAGACGACGGTCCCTTGTATTTATTTGCTCTTGTGCATCCAAACGTAAACCCTTGTGGACAGCAGACAACAATCGGGAGTAAAGATACCGAAATAGCTTTCATGCTATTTCTTTTTATTATTAGAGTTCTTATGGGCAGTAGATATTGGATCGCTTTTCTATTTCTGGGAGAGAAAGGGCTCTTTTTTAAAGAGGAGAATGGAATCGATCAAAATTAGGGCCACATCTGCTCCTTCTCCAGTTTCTTAATATTCTTCCTCCTCCACCCTTTGTTTGGAGCACATCATGAGCATCATCATCGTCGTCGTCGTCTTATATCCAACCATCCGTCTCATCATCCCTTCAATTTATCCTGGTTTTGGTTTAGTGCGTTTCCCAAAATTAGAAAAGCATGGTTTAATTCCAAAGTGGTTTCCAGCGCTTTTGAGCAAATTGATTGAAGGCGTAGTTTTAAATTTTACACATCTGCATCCCTCACTCGTATACGGCCAAGGACTTTGCTAGAAAAGTGGTGAATCCTTTTTTGGCTGGATATATCAGAGTCTGATTTTTTTAACCATGTGTGTTCGAGTGGAGCAAGAACCCTTAAAGTGCGACCTTTCCATTTATATTTCGTGTGGAAATTGGGTCCGTTGATCGTATGTTGGTCGTATTTTGTTGGTGGGAGCAGTTGGTCATGCGGAGGAGAGAGAGAGTTATCGGAGGAATTTAGGCCTGGCTGCTATTTCTAATCGATTTGAGTCCCTAATAGACCTCCGACAGTAGAGAGAAAAGGGAACAAACCAAACTCACCTTGAATGGCAGAAGGGTAAAAAAAACATGAAATGAAGGGGTTACACTTACACAATGCGGAAAGGTTTTTTACTGGACTTTGGCACGTACCCCTTTCAAGGGACACTTTCATCGGAGAATAATCTCAATTTTTTACGAGAAAAAAGCCACCCTTTGGAGAGCACGTGTGGGTTGTCGATTGTGGAGAGAAGGACGACGACCAAGGGAACGATCGATCTGATTGAATATTGAATTTTGGAATTGACACACACTGGCTGCCTCAGAGGAGCTGTAAATACATTATGGTTGCACAGCTCCTCTCCATGAGGCGCAAGGGTTGACACAGTGTTCTTGGTCCATTCATTTGTCGAGTTTTATTGAAATCCAAGGGTTATTCTTACTCATTTGTACATTTCCTACTTTGCCACCCTTTGCCTAGGATTTCAAATTCAATATTCAAAATCCTCGGGTTGTTCGAACGTGCTTGTGCAAATACAGCCGAGCAGAACCAGCCGGTGAATGAAGTCACTCTCAAATGCAGATAAGTAAGCTGGGACGCACTATATTTATGCGTAAGAGCGAGTCCACATATGTGTAAGCCTTCAGGGGAGCTTAGTCCGATTTCATTTGAATATCGAGTATCCACATGAATCAAAAAATCTGTCAATAGTGAATGTGTCAACCGTGTCACAAATCACTGAATATTATGCATGCATGGTCTTTGTAGCCATGCACCGTCGGAGAAAGTGAGGTATCAAATCTCGGCCGTGAAATGAAAATGCACAACGGAAATAATTTATTTCGTGTTCTAATTCTCCACCACTTTAATAAAGTTGACTCGTATAATTAGATACAAATTTATGCACACTGATAATTAGAAGGGACGGGTTTAATCAGAATGCAATGAGCTCATGACTCAGCCCAGAAGGGTTTTCCATGTAACTTGTTAAGCACGAGCTCAAAATCCGTTCCCTTGAATGGATTGAACAATGTCTGGGAGCAAGTATTTAATAATAAAGATCACGTCTTGAGCTTGGTGGGGTTTAAAGGGTTGAGGTCTCCAAGTACCTTTTCTGCCCAGAAAGAGACGACCCTTTGCGGGCAGACAGAGCGGAGACTTTTTTGTAAAGGGTTGCGGTGTGTCGTGTGAGATGATGTTATTAGTTTTGTTGTAATCGTTTGTCAGAGATTTAACCCTTTTTCTTTCTTTGTTGCAGGAGGAACTTGTTTGCTGCCGGAGAGAGAAAGACGAACCCTTCTTCTTGGAAACTGGAGTCAGCTCGTGCCCTCCGTCATCACCAACGTTGGTAATTGTCAACAAAAATAACACAAAAAATTGGGTGTAGGTGTTTCGACCGTCGCATCATCTCATACGAGAACGAAGATTGTCCAGGAATGAATGAGATCAAATTGTGAATATGTTTTTGAGGTTCTCTTGATTTTTTTTCGGGGTGAGGGGAAATTGAGATTTTTGAGACCTGAACATTTTTCGACGTCGTAAGGCAGTGCCCACCCCCTTCAATTCCTAATTTGCTCTGGGGGCACGTAATTTGCATCGTGATTTCATGGGGCAGAGTATGGGGGAGAGAATTACGCTGCTGCTGTTGCCGCTGCACAGACTCACATGCCAGCCTGCGCCTTGATGATGATGAATGTGTGTGGTGGAGATGAGCTAATTGTAATTAACTTTTAACACATACCCGTAGAACCGAACTTGTGTCAACTCATGCCTCACAAGTTGGGTGCCACGGGTCTACGTTGAAAAGTTATCGTCAACGCCGACATGCAGCAATTTCCCGTAAAGAAAAACGTCGCCCACGACCACCCTCGTCGTCGTCGTCGTCGTCGACACGTCCACTGCGCCGTGGAGACATGAGCCCCGTGTGTAACTCGACAGCATTTGCCTTTACCCATGAATGTACAGCTTCTCTATGTTTGTGACACCTTGACCAATTTCAAGTTCTAACTAAATGGGTCGGTCAGTAATTATTAATTGTTATGTAAGAATTGGCTATTATGTGCTACTCGTCGCGTATGAGATGAATTGTTGAATGTGTGTGATTGAATTATTTTGATGATTGAGTGCGACGTAATTACTATTTGTTACACAATTTCGTATGTCGTCTCGTAAGAACTTGATGTCGTCTCCCTGAACCATTTTCGATTCTCATTTCCTTCCCTTCTCTTTGCACTTTCATTCCATTTCGTTCAATTTCCTCAAACTGTCCAAATAAAATCGAAGCCTTAATTTCTGACTATTTTCACAAACCATATAATTTTGCTCTCTCTTGCACGAAATTTGGCGTTCCAATCGTCACTCTGCTTGAAGCGCCGCCGCCACCGCCGCCGCCGCTGTTGCTGCTGCTGCAATGTTGCAGACGGAGAGTTGGTTACGACGACGACGAAGCGCTAATGCCTTCTCTCTCTGTTTTAGATTTTGATAGTCTCCCTATTTATCTACCTACCACCACTGCTGCTGCATATCCTTAGCCATACGAGCATCTTGGGTGGATTAGTGGGAAATGAGAGCCCGCACATTGAATAGACGCCTCGGTGTGAGGTAGTAGGTTGTATAGTTGAGAACAACATCATTTCCACCGGAGAAACTGTACAACTTGCTAACTTTCTCTGGGAGCGTTCTGTGATCGTCGGTGGGCTCTTATCTTGGCAACCTCATGTCCAATCTCATCTCCTCCTCCTCTTCTTGATCCGAAAATGACGATGCTGCCACCTCCCTCTCCTCCTTCTTCATCCACCTCAACTATTCTCCCACCACCACCACCACGACTGTCACTTCTCGACTCAATGATACATAATTTCGTCGCAAATGAAATAAAACAAATTGTATTTTGTAATCAACAAGCATTTCAGTGTTTTGCTCTCGATTGATTTGACGCATTCACAAATAATCCCATAATAAATAATTTTCTTGCATGATAACAATACTTTTCTTCTGGATGCATGATGATGAGCGATTGCAGTAATATGTTACACACATAAAACAAAGTTTCAGTCAGCATCACCACCCACCACACCATCGTCGCATTGATGATAATAATAGTAATAAAGAAATAATTGTAAAAATACGACACCACGCTTTGCATACTCACATCTCAGGAGTAAATAATACGTTGATACTTTTGAGACGCTGTTGTTGGTTGGACAAAAAGGACAGTGTCGCTCCTCATTCTGCCTCCGCCTCCAGATTCACCAGGCACACGACAAAGAAAAAGGATGCCCTTATTTACATAATAACAACCTCTTGGAATATGACCTGGGACGTCTGCATCCGATTTCCTCCATCCCACGACGACACAATGAGCAAATGTCCCGCTATGACAATTGAGACCATTATTAGTTCATTGTTGACAAAAAAGTTGACCTTTCCAACTTGGTCCGTCCACTCATAAGTATTTAATCAGATGAGAAAATGAGGTTCCTTAATTGATCAACTGAAGAAGAGAGAGGGAAGAAAAGTGGTTTGGGTACTTTGCTTCAGTATGGAAAAAATCTTAATTTTCTTGATCCTTTCTTATTCCCAGCTCATAAAAGTGTTGTAGTAATAATGCAAAATAAATCCAAGAAGCGAAAGTCTCAACCGCCATCGTCATCTGCAACCCTTCCATCCCACAAGATCAGCATGGTCTCTCCGAGCGAGGGTGCACACTCTAAATTAGCAGTGGCAAATTGGTCGTGGTTTCCTCCAAAATAAATTTACGGCACCACAAAGTCGAGCTAGATACTTGATGATTATGCTTTTCTCGTAGTAACCAAAGCCAACCTGCCCAATAAATCTGTACCCCAGATGAGCACAATGAACGGGAGGCTCTTTTACAGACAAGTGCACATGAATTGAGCTTACTCATCACATCACCATGAGCATCGCACGGGAAAGAAAATCACCAACAGACGTTGGCCGTTGATAAATAAACCAAGTTGCGAAATGAATAATATGATCGCGAAACGATCAACTTGTACCCTGACTGACTGACTGACACCAGAGACTACCAACTTTTAGCCCTGCTTAACCAAGTAGTCAGATTTTATAACAGAGACACAAAATTAATCCCTTTTTAGCTCAATTTGCATGTGCTATTATTATTAACAAGATGACTTAAGCGTAGGACATGACATAATGATAATGCTCAATTGAATGTGGAATGAATGGAGTCCCAGACAGGATGTGCGATTTTTTCAATACTATCAGCAAAAATCATTACTAAAATATGATAATGATAGGAGATCTTGACATTGGCGTTATCCCGTAATTACGTAAATACATAATATTTTAATGGATCCATCTCATCTCTAAATCATTGGAAACATAAATATTTATTGAATCTCGGTTCTCGACTTGTCTGCCCGATTGGAAATAAATACTTTTGCTGCTGAATACAATTACATAGTCTTGTCCATCTAATTAAAGAACTAAAACTTTTCTAAATGTGGGAGGGTGAGTGACGTGCGTGGGTTCTTACTTACTCGATGTGCTGTTTTCCGTATCTTTCTCCCACATATTTATCTATCGGTTGATCTAATTTGTTTCGTGGTAATTGACTGCTTACAATTTTTGCTCGTTCGTTTTCACCGTCCGCCATGCAATTTGGAGCAACATTTAATATTTATGTCTGTATGAATGGATATTGTTTCAGATGGCGTGGGTACTGAATGACATGTCTTTTTTCTGCAAATTTTGACGGCATTTTAATCCCATGTCTCACATATCCGTCTACAACGGTTGCATTCAAACACATTTATGATCATTATTACTGCTAGTTCTGGTGCATGCAAAATAAAAAAAATCCATCACCTCCGCCCGGAAACCGAAAAATGAAAGTGTGTGTTTCATCTGTGATCAAGAGCTGTGCAATTAAACTAACTGACACCTCACTCACAAGCACAAGTCTATAACCAATGAGCATGCAGTAATTATGTAATAGCTCGCAAAGAGCTGTGAGCAAATTTTGCAAACGCATACACAAGGAACCAACCAGTTCGCCATCAGCCAATGATTATGCTTCACGAGAGAGAAGACTATAATTCGATCCACTCATTTAATTTGCAGGGGAAATCGCACATATAGTAAACACGAGTGAGAAGGTAAATAAATATAAACAGGCTCAACATGCAAAATTCTGTCTGGCTCTCTCCCTCTCTTGCAAGCTAATTCATATCAATAATATTCCATAGTGAGTCGACGAGCCAAGTGCCATATGTACCACCAGCCAAGCGTCGTCGTCACCCTTCTGCCATTGGTCGGCTCCGCGATTTTCTACAACGTGCACTTTTCGGAACACGCCATTCCTCACCGGTTTGGATCTACACATAAATGTGCATTTGTTTCACCGAATAAGGAGACCGGTCAATCCTTGGCCCAACGGCGAGAGAAAAAAAAAACTTAAGGAGGAAAAGTGGTGCAGAAGAAATCGCGTCAATTACCCACCGACTAGTGACCGTTGGACAATGTTGAACTGATTTCCGTTCCCTGAGACCCTAACTTGTGAAGTTGATGAGCTCACAGGTTGGTCTCTCAGGTCTGGACGTTGGCTCAAAGCATCACACGATTTACTGGATCATGATGATTCACCACCGGAAAGAAAGCATCACAAAAGAAAACGTACCATCCGCCATCCCGAAATAAAAAACCGTATGACGTGGTTCCATCCTCTCTTCCTTAACCATTAATCTGACCCAACACGGAAACAAATGACGAGGCGAGTAATTAATTCATGGACGGACGGTATGGATATTGGCCTCATGCACTTAAAACGTTCAGGTTTGGTTCTAGTTATCCGTTGATAATTGGATGAGCTTCGTGTGAGTCTAATTAGTATTTGCACTAATAAAGAGAGTCCGGCTGTAGGAAGTATCGAGATAAACATCATTTTGGATTGGGTCGCATGAATTAATTATGAATAATTCTTTGCTATTTTTACGTTTCGTGTTGGACATGTCACAGTCAATCGAAACAATAAGTACACCTGGATGGTTTCTCTCATCTTGGCAAATGGTGTAATAACTGCCCCGGTGGTATCACACACCACCTCCCACACGAATACATGTATACAAAGTAATTATCCATCCGGTATTCGATCCCGGTACCGCTAAGACTACGCATTTATTCCAAAGAGGACATGCGAAACAATAAGTAACACTTCAAGTTGAAATTGGTTGGTTTGGTGGTGTTATTTAAGGATGAGCATTATCGGTGGTCGCCCATCACGAGGCACGAGAATTTTTGGCATATGCGGACCCCAGTATTTGACGCCACTGCTGCTGCATTAACTAACGGCCGGCACCCGTTACTGAAATATTCAGCCGTGATCGATCCAGAGAAGAATGAGAGGGAGAGAGGCCCAAGAGGTGAGTAATGCTCAACGATCATGAGAAGACAATAGGCGAAAAAAGTGAGGTGAACAAAAGAGCGGATAAAAGAACGCCTATGAGATGATAATGGAGACGACGAAGGAGAAGCGGCGAGAGGCAGACAGACGAGAGACGACTATGAAGCGATTCAACCCTTCATGATGCCAAGCGATGCGATGCGACGCTGTAATATTCAGAGAAAATGAGAGACTAAAAATCCCTTAGGTTTTCTTACTCACGGAATTGTTGGCTTCTTTTCCATTGTGTGAGTCACCATCATGATCATCGTGATGGCCTCGCAATTTAACGCATTTATGGAAAATTTAGACTTGGACATTTAGACACTTTTGATTGTGCAAGTGGTGGTGGGCTTGCTGGCTATTTTGTACGAATGCGTATGTCGGTCTGGGGAAAATGACCTCTACATTCTTTATTTAGGTACGAGCACTAAAAATAGTTGACTCGTTGATAATATGCCAACTTAAAAATCGCAAAGATTTGTCACAAATTCTTGTGGTGGTGCTGAGAGATATGTAGAAAACTGTGGAAATTGTACATGCAGATTATTATAGACTATTTTAATGACATTATTGCTTTTACCAACAATTTATGAATGATTATGTGCAATAAATGGAAATACAATACGGGGAAACAAGAAAAAAATACGTATGCGGATTACGGATATATATGTGTGTGCATGTATATTAAAAATGTTGTGAGGTGCTAAAAGTAATTGACGTAAATTATATAATATATTTACTTGAAAGGCGAAACCCCTTTTTATGTACAATCCTTGAAATTCTAGAATAATAATGTGGAAAAATGTGTAATAACTTTCATCAATCTCAAAACATGTTGAAATTATTATTATGCTTAGTTTATTATTTATTCCACATAATGCAGTTTCAATCCTGCCATTAAAAATTAATTTTCCCAGCCTACCTTTCGTGTAACTGCTTGTTATGTTCCATTGAAAGTTTCGAGCCTTTAAAAATTCGACCAGTATAAATGACGTGGAGGGTGATAGATATACATTTGGGATATTTTTCTTGTTCTAGCTGAACGGACAAGGGAAAGGGTGCACTGAAGTGACCCCAATACTGATGAGACTGGTCGCCAGGATATTTAATTCCGGACTGGAAACTGGTTCAGCATGGTCAGAAGAAGGAGCAGCAACAGTGCTTTTAAAAATGTCGCCTCGTCTTCCTTTCTCTCCTGTCGTCGTCCCTCTCGGATTTTTCCAAACATCCCAACAATCGGGGCAAACGAGTCGGGTTGAAAAATTTGGTTTTTCATTTTTTCTTTCATTTTTACGAAAAATTCTACACAGTGCTGGACACTGGTCACTGAGACATTTCCCACGGAACAACAGTCCAATAACGTAAGTAGCTCCGATGTATATAGGAAACTCGAAGTCATTGTCAAAGAGTCACCATCATAGCCATCCATCGAGGCCGAATCAAGCAGTCGGTCCACATCTGAAGAAAAATTTTGGCCCTTCTTTTAATTTTAATCGTAACAATATGCTTCGATAAAACAAGGACGTAACGAATTCAGTGCTACTTGGAAAAGACAAAGGACTCGTCCGATGCATATGTCGGCGATATTCATCACGATGTCACGATCTCAAACATATGTAGCCAACTGCAACTGCAGTCCAATTTTTACAATCAAAAGCTGTTTCAGACCATCTAGTAATTGTATGTTACATATTTCTACTATTGTCATGTTCACGACTGCAACAATAAATAAATGCAGTTCAGAGTTGTTTCTTTCTTCGTCCCGTCGTCGTCATCGTCATCTCCTCGCACATAATGCAGCAGCCTTATTGTCGATTGTGTGTTGAACAACCTGCCGACGAACGAAACCAAATGGTCAGCAGCTTTCTTCGTGCACATTTCGTATTCATGTTCGAAAAGTTAATTCAATAATAACAGATGCAAGATGCACCGGGGGTTGATTTCATGCAGATGCAAATCGAAGTAAGGCAGGTCCCAGGTAAATAAGATTGATCTGGACATTGCACATTTTTAGCAAACAAGTATAGCATCCCAGGTGGTGGTGCAGCTCTGACAACCCTTTCTCCTCTCCTTCTCTCTCAAGATCAATGTCCAACAACGGGTTGTGAAGTTGTGAATCTTGTGAATTGCTATTTTATTACGCTCGTGATGATCCTAGTTCAACGCTCAGGATCAGTTCTCATAATCTTTCGCTTTCCTTGCCTGTGCAAGTTTTTGATCATCTGCTATAATAGTACAAGTACAGGAAAAGGAGGAAGGAGTAACCAACTATAAAGTTCAATTAACTCGGTCGGGTTGGTTTATAAGTGAGTGAATTACATTTATTTTTATTATTATTAAAGACTATCACCAAAAAATACACGGCTTGCTTAAAACACTTTTCAACAGGAGTGGGTATTGCAGGGAGTTGACAATGCGTGGAAAATATTATACGATTGGCGTTATCAAGTCAAATAATAAAAACAAACCCGTCCCAGCTCAACTCTGTATCATCACATCGCATAAGGAACGAGCAGCAGCCCCACGGACCAATTTATTTTGATACTCTGATAAAAATTATATAGTCTCGTCTCTCCTCCGTCTAGACTGTTCAATGCCAACTTTGACTGTTCCATCCATCCACCAACACTAATTTCTATGTGTTCACCCATCGATTTCACGAGCACAAGTAAAGCATTTAAAAGTATGAGCACACAAATTAAGTCGTGAATGACAAATGAATCATGAGTCGTTAATTTGTTGGGTGATTTGATTTAAGCTCATGAGCGGAGCTTCGGTTTATGAGTGAGCTTCAGCTGGATTTGATTTTTTGCAACAAAATTGTGCGGAAATACATGTATTTATGTAGATAATAAAAATCCGTATTTCCAGCAAGTTATTTAAAGTTATTGGCCAGCAATATCTGTATCTTTGCCATTTACTCGATGCATTATCACTCCTTGACACGACCAAGAAAGGTGAAAAGCAAGCCAAGCCAAGGACGTTCATGTGACGATATGTCTTCAAGTTGGACGGGGTAAAATATGTATCTACTTCATTCTTGGGCATTGATAACAACGAAAAATTAATGTAATTTGACATCCATACAAATACGTACGATGGGTGGAATTAGTCCGGCTCAACAAGTCTGGTTAATTCTCTCACCACATTTCGCGTAATATTATATCGCTGTGTAAAATATTCAGCCATTCATTATTGTAATCACAAATTTTTACTAAACGTCGGATTGTGCAACACTTATTGAAAAAAAAGCTGACATCTAAAGCCTGATTGAATTAAATTACGTAACTTTGCTCATTGTGGAGACTTGGAGGGGAGAGAGCTCAACAAAGGAATAAAATCAGAGAATTTGGAAAGTGGAGCTGAGAGAGCAGCCCAACTTTCCCTTCTCCCAATTCTTCCTCCCATCGCCATGCTGGGCCTTTGTTTCACAAATTATTCCTCGTCTTTAATTAAACCCTCAAGAGTCAGCAGACGTCGAAGAATCTGAGAGAATGCCACCAACCACCAATTTAATCATCCAGGCCTGAGAGCAGATCCCCTTCCCGAACACGGATCGTAGTATTCAATGTGCATGGATGGAGTCGTCCTTTTGCTGGAAGATTCTTTCTCCAAGCAATAATTATTCTCATCGTCTTTCGTGCATTCTAGATATTCTTCGCGTAAATTCAAATCCCACCGAAGCAGCGAACTTGCATATGTCACGAGAGAAAGAATCGATGCAAAGCTTAAAACAATATTTAAGAATGTCAACTGTTTGCGTTTATCATCATTTCACAATCTCAGATTTTCCTTCCTAGTGCAGAGCCGTGTGTATGCAGATATGCTTTTATAAGCAGCCAAGTAAATGTACGGGGGTTGATTGCGCATGTAAAACGTATGCAATATTTCTTGGGAAATGGAGTCAAAGCACAAAAAATTAAATCTTGTTTGAGAGAGGCAAACATTGCACAAGTCCCACCTCTTCTTACATAATCGGGAGGGTCAACTTTTTAAGAGATTTGTTGCATGAGTGAGGCGACGATTACACAACTTTTCTTTTGTATTAAACACTGCATATCGCGTCTCACCTTCGAAATGCATAACTGAAATAGATCAGACTCATCATCAACCACGTAGCGTATTATTATTTGTTGATGCAATCCTTCAAAGTCTGGTTCGGTTTGATTCGGACACTGGGAAAGGATCGGCGGACGGAAGGACAGGCCAGACTTGAATTGAAAGGAAAAGGATTGAGCAATGTATACAGAAATGCTGCCCTTCTTCCGTTTGTACTCCTCAGATTAATTTCCAACTGCATGTGAGGAGATGAAACCCTCATTCACCGAGATTCATCGACCAGATTTGCATATGTGCAATAGCTTCTCTCTCCACATACTCACATATGGACCACATCTCGGTTAGTTCTTCTCCACATGTGTGGAGACAAAATTGCAAATTTCACCAGGAAACGCCTCAGTTTTGCTACAGCATCAGACCAGCCCTTATCAACGCCACGGATTTCCTATCTACATTTTTTTACAGTTGTTTACACAAAAAGTAACTTGCAGGCAGAGAATAAGTTTGCTTGAGAATATTGATCACTCACATAAATATTTCCACTGGGTTCTACATTTAGTGAGAAAAGCTGCCAGAGTGGAAATTTGAGACATTTCTAAAGTGAGTGTCTCCTCAGTGAAATATGATTATTGTGCAATCTACTTTTCGTTAGTGACGCATTAGCGTTGGTGGTGACCATGCTTTGAAGGGAAAAGCACCAACTTACGTACTTACCATCCAACATTAGACGAAATCTTAAAATTTAATTGGCACACACTAATTTTGCTCGCCTCGCTGTCTGAGCTAAATCTAATCTTGTGCTGATGGTACGCCACGAATCAGAGCTGAATCATCTTTCTTCACATTTGGAACAATTAGAAATGCGAACAATGATAATAAATATTTGGAGTGGGAGGTATTCTCGGTGGCATGATGATAACAGTCACGGGACGAGAATTCCATTCATTTGTTTAAAATTGCGCCATTTTAAATGTACAACCAAAAATATGTGTCTAACAATAGCAACGACAAAGCCCCCTGACATGGTTTTATTTCACTGAGACTCTCCGGAAGTGAGAATTGCTATAAAAATGTGCATGGTTGGTGCATTAGTCAGTGCGCATAAATTTGGCCGTAGTAAAACTTTATTTTTAATCTTGGTGCAATGTAGTCTAGTACGTGCAGATGTGTGCAAGTATTTGTAGGCATTGGTGATGCTGACGGTGCCCTTGTTTCTTAAAACCCATAGACTAATATTGTTGTGGATTGACTGCATGAGACTAGAAATATTTAGTGCATGAATGTGTCCAGTCGTCGAAAATGAAATGGCGGAATTGATGCCATGTACAAGAGGGCACCATTTTGTTTTTGAACCAAGGCGAAGGCCTGCTTTTGAATGCAATACCCGGATTCGGGTATTACATGTAACAACCCTACAATAAGTAATACCCGGAACACGCAAACTCTTCCTGTGATCCTCCCTTCTTTTCATCCCTGAACTTTGTATCGATCCTCTGACTTTCACATTTGTTGGAAAACAATAATAATTACTAAACCAATGTGGTTATCCTTGAAAATACATATGTAAATAGGTAATTAGTTGAAATTCTCAACAAATTGTGTGACGACGATTTGAGAAGATATAAAATGCGAAAAATATTGCACTATTAAAAACGATTCCTTAGCTAGATGATTAAAAATATTTAAGTTACATGCCAATCTTATGATTTGTTCAAAATTAGTGAGACAATCAGAACTTCGAATTTTTGTGCAGTTTACTATTTCCCGACGATGTACTGGTCAGTGGCCAGTTTCATTCGGAAAATTTGAGTAACATATCCAAATTTCCAAACAACTTGAGTACTAAAGTAACAAGCTTAGCAAATAAGACAAATTTCTCACTTCGCCTCCTTTCGTTTATTCCATAAATATGTATAAAAGGATATATTTGGTGTTGTGAGAAGGTCTAGAAAAAGCTTTACAGTTTTATTTTATTTTTGTTCTTGATCTAAAATATATTTTATTTCTTACTGGGCACGGTTTGGGAAGACATTTAAATATTAATACAATTTATTGATAGATACAATATATCTATCCATAAATAGCAATGCGTTTCACTCATTACATTAGACCAGGAAAAGTTTCTACTAATTTCGAATTACATAAAATTACGGTTACATTAATTCAGAGGGCGGATATGTATATATGTATGTGTTTAAATTCCGCAAGATATGTATGTAATATGTACTTCAAAAACTCGAAAATATGCACATAAAAAAGTTTTTTCAACTGAAATTTTATATTATATTTGTATTTTATTCTCGAAAAGATTCAAATTTTTAACACACTTGTAAATAAATTATATCAGAATTACATTTGGAGTAATTTTTTGACTTGAGAAATGGGGCAAACTCGATTTCCAAAACGAATAAACACCTTTATCATGAAAATGTAATTTTGAGAAAATCTTATAACCACTGAATGAAGAAAAATAGCTTTACATACAAACTCTCGAAATATGTCTTAAAATATTTATATTTAAAAAAGACTCGAAATATGCAGGAAAATATGTATATGTACAAAAACTATGTAAGATATGTGAAACTATGTTCGAATTTTTGAGATCGTGCTTAGATGGGATGTTAGTTTACGAAGTTTTAGCTTGATCTGGTTTGGTGTTAAAAAGTTAGAAATATATACATATCCGTCGTCTGTATATTTGCATTATTTTGAGTACTTAAATACTCCAACAAACATGTTATATTGAGTTATAATCGTATTTATATATTTTATTTTATGACCGTGCGTCGTATTGCGGGTATAGCTTTTGGCGTAGTGTTCAATGGAATCAATCCGTGACTAATTGACCTAATTCGACCGTGAATATAGTAGTCTAATTCGATATGAGATAAAATAAAATAATATAATTATTATTAGATATTGTATTGTAAGGTTACAATAGTTCTTACCCAAGCAAAACTTGTATGCTAAATCTACTCGTTCCGTTCTTTCTTTATAAAATAGAGTAATTATATATTTTTATTGCGAGGAACATGAGTTCTCATAACTATTGTACCAGAGCTTCTTGTGATTTGTGTGGCAATTTTTGCCCAAAAGACAAATTAGTGAGACAAGTATACATTAATTTTCACCCTAATTTTAATGCACGGAATAAATTCCGCTAAATCTACAAGGAATTATATGTGTGATATTTTACAAATAAAATAATCTTCGAGCCGACAGATTGACTGAGGGCCCACAGATCGATCATAAATTAATATAAATAAATTCTACCAAAGGAATTTCAAAATAATATATTATTTAAAGGATGATATTTTAGTATGTATGATAGCACAATTTCGTGTTAAACTTTTAATTAATATATGCATGTGCATATGGATAATTATAATGTGATGTACATATTTATGACTTCTTGTCTCAGCATTGATTGAGTACTATAATTATACATTAGGGGTATCAAGCGTATCAAGCTTTGTGAAAAGGCAAGCGTGATTTAAAAAATAAAACGAAAATATACACCTGACCAGAGGCTGAGGCTGCTAATGTTATCATGCAAAGAAAAGTAGAATTTTTACTGGGCTGCAAATCATGTTACCTGTAAATGTTCTGGAATAATAATTTCTGAATATAAGTATGCAACCCCGAAAAACAACCCGGATTTCGCATTCTATTTGATGTACATATATATAACTACTTATTGTGAGTTTTTACTATTTAACTATTTTTAAGTAAACGACCTTGCCTCATTGGTTTTAAGAAATTTCAAATTTATTTTTGTTCCATTAAAAAGCTAGTTAAATTACAAGTAGAATGCATGTATTATGTGTACTTGACAATATTTTCCTCCTGCGGCAACGAAAAATTGAAGACGACAATATGTTCCCAACTCATCATAGGGTTCCTTGCATTTTTCACAATTGCACCAAAAGTCGAATTTTTTATTCAAGTGAGCCCTCCTCTCAACGATTCCCATCCACATAATGGTCTCGTAGTCGAATCGTTTCGTCAAAACGGTTCCAGAGGGAATATTTTGTGTCGCAAATAGCGCCTCCTCATTCTTCTCCTCATTGCGGATTGTTATCGTGTTGCCGACACAGCTGTGCGCTATGAACCTAGATTTTTCGTAAATTCCCCACTGCGATATTCCTCCAATTCCTGTAAATTTGTATTCACATCGTCCAGAAAATTTCCAGCAAATTCTGTTGCACCAACGCCGTTGGTCCAACAGAATTCATTGACAAAGTGTCCCATTGCCGGGTTATAAATGTTTTTATGACCCTGTAGCTAATATGGGGCTCAGAACAGACTTTTTCCTCAATTTAAATCAATAGTTGATTCTAGGCTCGGAAATATTTACCTGCAAGAAGCATGGATCTTAGCTAAATTTCTACATTGTGTTGCCCGGTGGAAAGACCTGCAGACCTGCACAAAGCTCCACACGTGAGGGGGTGTTCCAACTTCATCATGACGTTATCCAAATATTTTTTATATCGTTTCCTTTCCTTATCGAGGAAATTGGACAGTTTTTGGTCAATTCCGGACAATATGACCTCTTGCCTTGTAATCAGCTAACCTTTAGCATATTTGGCATAAGGTATCCTATACGTTTCCGTCGTATATCTATTCCCATCATTAAACGGATTATTGCTTTTTCATACCGCTTGTGGGGGGGGGTTAATTAGTTAATTTTTACCCTAACGTCTAGGATATCCTTAGCATGCGACGCTTTCTAGTCTAGGGATCTTCATCGTAGGGTCACTAGGATTATTTTAATAGTTTGGACAACCAGATCATACCTGTCCTTAGACTGATTCAGAAAATGTGAATTTGTCTTCTCGCGTAAAAACCAAAAATAATTGTGTGCGATTGGTGTTTTGGCTGGTATAAATTTTGATGTAGTGGGGACAGAAAAAAGTGGTTGATAGAAAGACTGGATCAGAGAATAATATGCAAAATATCTTTGAATTTTGCCTTAGTGGTTCAAAAACTGTGCTGTACTAACAGTTGTTACACTAAAGCTATGTGCATTGCAGTAAATGAAGAATAAATAAAAGTTTTCATAATTTAAACGAAATTAACAGGTATGTATCGACGAGTTGTACAGATAATGTTATAAGGGTGCATTAACTTTTGTGCAATCAATCCACCTAAAGTAAAACAAAATTTACATTACAATTTAAATAACGAATCGTCATTTCAGATAGCGAATTGACATCACGAAATTCACATTTCTACCATTTCTTCATGAACAAGTAGAGAAAAATCTGTTTAACTTTTGGTTTGTTGGTTTTCCGTTTATCTGTTGAATCCAGAGAGGAGCATAAAAATGATATGAGATAAGAACGCGAAGGGGAGGAATTGAGCACAAAGTAAGCGTTTGTATTCTGTTGTGGATTGGTTGGCCCGTTGAAGGGTACGACTCAAGGGTCGTCGCTCACCGTTGGGTTGGCTTCAATATTTGTGCTGGCGTGGCCGAGTCAGAGGAGCAAAAAATTATGCACTTTGTTGACTTTATTGCTCCACTTTCTCCTTCCATTTCTCATGAATATGACATGATACGATAATCATGTATGTATGTATGCATTGGTGATCTGCAAATCAAAGTAAATTTCCTTCTCATCGCAAATCAATAGACACGAATGTTTTTTTTGTGATAGTAAGAACAGAACAACCCTCTTGTTTTTTTTAGAAAAATCAACGAAACAAAAGTTATTTTCGTTATATATGTAAACCGTGTAGATTCGTTGGTTGTACTTTGATTCGTTCATGTTTTTCTTATGAGGACACGGTGCAAGTTCTGGCTCAAGTGTAGGAAATAAATTGCACCATCACCATTATCTTATAATCATGGATGAACACGTTTCATGTTAATTTGTAAGGACTCGAGGAAGGAATAAAGTATTATAAAGGCTCGCCGCATTTACAATAAACAATGTCCTCAGAATCCATGAATTATTCTTCAACTAAATTATAAAAATTTAGTTCTTGATTTTATGTTTGAGTCTTGTAAAAACTGTATACTTCTTGATGTTTGACAATATATGAACACAAATTCGCCTTTATTTAGTATAATCCACACTCCGCCATGATACGTGAGCTCATTTACGCAGAGTGTTTCACAGAAAGACGACAATTGGTTTAATTACATGAATAGGTCAAACTTAAATACGGTATCATAATAATAGTGTAAGAAATTCTACAACTTATAGCTTGATTTTATATGGTAATTGGGCCCGGGGGAAGTTGCTTAGAAATCATGTCAACTTTGACCATAAAATTCAGCAATGCGCAAGAGGGCACATTTTTCAAATTATGTTTAATTTGTTAATCATATCTTTAGGTTTTACTAACTTTTTTTTTGACAATGTGCCCTCTTGCGCAGTGGAGATATTTGGTCATAAAGTGAGCACAAATTGGCTTAGAATTACAAAACTGATGGCATGAATTGCATTTTGAATATCCATGGAACAAAAGAAAACAACTTTTTTCAAAAACTTGAGGGAAAAGTGATCAAACAAAAGCTTTTGGACGTGAGTGTACCATAGAAATGGTGTCAATTAATTGTGGTCGTAACTTTATAGAGTGATAAATAATCCTAGATTCCTAGCAATTATTGTTGCTAACATAAAATCAATTTTCGAAAAGTAAATCTTCCCCCGGGCCCTTAAATATGTGGGACTCACATAATAAGTTAATATCAACGGCACGGAAATTTAGAAAGGGATTAAATAATAAAGGGACACATTATTCAATTAACTCCGACGCAGCTCGGAAATCAATTTCACATTGCAATGTGTCGCACCTTAACCTCATCCACCAGAACCCCCTGGTCGACGGAAGCAGACGCGATCACTGGAAGAATTACCCATTAATGGATTGTATTCTGTAAAAATAAAGGAAAGAAGAAGATAAATAAAATTAAAGGAGTGAACTTTATGATGTATTAAAGTAAAAATAAACAAACAAACATAAAAATGCTCTTTAATGCCAAAAACAACACGGCATCGTGTGGAATGAAAATATTCTGGACAAGGAATTTATTAAATTGATTGATTGCAATGCATAATTAAAAGCTTGTTATAATTACGTTATTTAAGCCCGTAATTTCGAATAATCTAGTCCATTTAGCAAGGTATATGAATATAGCGCGATTTGCTGATGAGCGATTATGACTGACCAGGTCGTAACGACTTCTTGGAAGTACCGGGAGCAGCACCGTTGCCCAACTTTTGACCATCTGCCTCCTTTGTTAGTTTCTCCAGTTCTGCTAGTCTGGTTTGTTGTTTCTGCTCATCTAACTGTAGAAAAATACGCCACATAAATAAATATTGCCACGTTGTACTAAATTTGGATGAATAAATCAATATCTCACTAATTTCTGTTTCTCAGCCTTAATGGCAGCATCTTCTTCGTATTTTTTCTGCAATCGCTGAATAGATTTTAGTCTCTGCTCTTCTTTTGACCTTAGCGCTTCGATTTCTACACAAATTATAACATATTATAGTTCAAACAAACAATTACAGCAGTGACAGTTAATAATAAGCTTATGCAAGGTCGATTCTTATGAATCTCATACTCTATTAGCCTCTAACCAGGTAAAAACATACTGGTGGCGGAGTACAGCGGATATTCATTATTAGGAGAATAATCTATAATATACCATATTGTCGTGCATTACAGATAAGTGCTAACTGATTTGTTGGGCGTCGTATTTCATATGTCTCCAACATAGATGGTACCATGGGAGAAAAAAACGGCCAAAAAATCAGTTAGCACATAATGCTTCTTTAACGACGATATCTATTGAGGAGCATAATGGGTTTTTTTTTGAGGCACAAGTGTGCTTTGTGTAAAAATTTTGACAAAAAAAAGCCGTTGTTCTTCAGACTTCCTTTTTCTAACTGACCGCTGTGCTGGTTCTGATTATTTTCCGCCAAGAGTAGATAATTATTTATGTATAACGGAAATTGGCCATCGGACTTGAGAGATAATCGATCTTGCACACCCCTGACCCCGATGGGGTCACCACCACACACCTTGCGGAGTTTTTGGCTGTTCGAGGGCAGCAGTAGCTCTCCATCGATTTCGCAACAGGTAATAGGAACCGATCAAACCCAACACCAAGTACCATCCATAACTGCGAACAAGGTGATGAACTGTAACAAATTCATGAGTTCAGTTGGCTGACATCATAGTTAATTATATAAATCGATTCAGTTACTATTACTCGTTACCAAAGGCAAACGTGGTAGCTAGAACCCCTGGATCTTCAGGTTCTGCAATAATTTCCTCCACAACGTCCCCCATTCCGTCTGTCAGGTTAAAACACTGTCACGGCAATATCGGATACTAACTTCACTGCAAGTTTAGGTATTTTATATTAGATTAATCAAGCATTAATAAAAACGTCAATAAGGAATCCTTATTAAGGATGCACGGAGAGAAGATTGAAAATGTGATTATAATAACGGAAGAATAGTAAAATAGTGGTAGTAGTAATACCTGATGATACGACGAGTATTTGAATGAAAAAGCACTCCTCCTGCCCTTTTGAAAGTCTCACAGTAATTTAACAAAAGTTGTTTTGGTTAATTGCTGTGTACTCTGAATTGTAGTGAAATCTCTAAAGTGACTTTTTCAATTGAGCGCAATGCCAACACACAGCTGAGATGGAGATGAAAAGGAAGTAGTGGCCACCTATCTACTACCTTCCGCTACCACTTTTACAACGCACCCACCAACACCACTTTGCACCCAATTCTTCCACAATCAAATTTTAAAAATATTAAATATCCGAGTTCGAAATATTGTCACTTAAATTTTAACGTTTTGTTAAGGGTTATGTAAAATATATTTTGTTGGGTAAATATGCGGGTGGATTTATGCACAGTTAAACTGTGACAGTTTTTTGCCACAACTAGGAATCATTGACCCCGACTCCAGTGACTTTTATGCATGTTATGAAAGTTTATATGAGTAGTCAAAAATTATGAAAAACTTTGAAAATAAATAATTTAATTAATATTGAGTTAATTACCTTAATTTTTATTACACATAACTTTTAACTTTCGACGTGATCGATGAGAATCATATGCATGAAAGTCGAGTCTGGCTGGAATCACTGGAATCAGGGTTAAGTTGATTCCGAGCTGTGGAGCAAAAACGTATATTTACCCAAGAATATATGTATCTTCACTCTTGACAAAATGTTAAACATTAAATGATAATTTTTCGAATTCACCAAGTCCGGATTCTTTTTAATATTTTAAAAATTCGATTAAACTGACACAACTTGCAGTAACATGAAATTGACCCCCAAGCAGCACCTCACATGCAAAACAAATTGGCATTGCCAATTGTAAATTGTAATTCCGATAAATTATGCTTATGAAATTTATTGTCAAATACAAAATTGGAAAGTACAACAAATGAGTACCACATACATACAATTGAATAATTACAAACTAATAACTAAATGGAGTTTATTCAACTTCCCCGAAATAGTAAAAAAATATGTAGTTTAACAACAAAGTCTAGAAAGCCAATTTTTTCATGAGGAGATAAATGTTCTTGTCCACTTCGAATCCCTGGAAGTGATTTTGATCTCCTTCCAAGCGCATCAGCAACCCTCCGAATGACACGTAGGCCGAGCTGAAAACCAGACAAATGCTCATTAATACAAACGTTTAAATTCAAAATTAACAAGAAAGATTGTTCAAATTGATAAGGACATTTAATTAAAATAGTAAATTAAGTGCAATCAAGACCGTGTTCAGTTAAATGATTTCATTATAGAAATATCATGTTTCAGGTGTGACGACCTAAACTTTTACTTCATTTTCACGTTTATGCATTGTAATGCCATTCATATCGATTTATAAATAGTTCGTAATTGTTCCAGTATGTATTTGCCTTCGTGAGTCCATTTCTTCCGATGGCGACGAGTGAGCCGTCCAAAGCACTAGGGTCGAAATGGAAGGGTCTCGCCGGCAGTGTTGATAGTGGCTTGAAACATAAAAATCAAACCAGCTAACGAACACTGCCTACGAGCCCCCTCCCCCCTTTCGCTTCGATGGTGTGGTGTGATAACGTTTCTTCGGTCTTCCATCAATTTCTTCTGATGAAAGTGCTAGGGCTGCTGCTGGTAATATTTGTATTTGTAGTTTCTCTCTTTAGTTGAAGAATTCATGATGGCCAAAAATGCAATAAAGACACAGTCGTCGGAGACATGCTACACGTTTTTAACGTAATTCGTATGTCGTTTGGTAAACAATTAAGTGAAAAGGATCATGGTTAACTTTAGTTCTAGGGAAAGTTCTCAGGGGAAGTCATCATCATCAGTAAGGATCGGCTAAATAGCTCCTCGACTTTCTCCACATCAATCAGCAACATGATTACAGACTGAATATGTGCACAGGTCACATGGATTGGAACGTGTCAGTCACAATTAATCTGGTCAAAATCCAGGCAAGCATTCAAATGATGCAAACTTATCCAAACAAATGACATATCTGAGGAGTCTCACATAACAAACATGGTTCGCAGTAAGTAGTATCAATTTTCACAGAACTTTGTCGTGATGACGCCATACAAGTCAAACACCAACAACAAATAACCCGTCATGATTATGATGATGTGACAATCGATTTTGGAAGTGGGACAGAAATAAATTGCTGGCATGTGAAAGAATCAAAAATATGAATGCGATCGAGGTCATAAATACGTAAAATATTATACATGCTCGCTAATAACAAAAACGAGGTTGATTTTGTCAATTTTGATGAAAGACGGACGTGACGTAGCTGATCAACCATACCTCCAACTACGCCTCATTGGTACATATATGTACATATTGCTGCAATGCAGTGATACTGCACCACAAACTTTCTTTTCTACCTACTCAACAATCACTTATTTAAGACAGGAGCATATACACCTCATGATCTTCACTGTGGTGTTATCGGTCACCGGAATAATTGGGTGTATGATATTTCGCAGTATAAAGACGAGCACATATGTATAATGCTACACAACAATGGCTTACAAAACCATGCAATGAGCCCGGTCAGAAATCAACCTCATTACGAAACCAACACGAACAAGGTTTGTTTCTGCATTTTTTTGCTTACAAGGTCATTAATTCTGTCCTTCATATTCCATGTTTACTTTCATTTCGTGGCAGCAGAATGAACCAAAAATTCTTGTCGACTAAAGAAGAAGTATTTATGTACATGTAGAGAAGAGAGAGCTGACGGAAAACCAAAAACCAATGGCTAAGAATACACATATTCACCTTCTTCTTCGTCGTCGTTACGTCTGGCTGAATTTAACATTCATTCATTCCTACTTTGAAACAGTTTTTGCACAACAACTTTAATCCATACGTAAAAAATGAGCACGAGATGTAGTTAGTTTGTGGCGTATCTATTCATCATGGGAATGAGTTAAGCAAAGCATGACATGAAAACTAAATTACAGGTTGTTTGCCCATTCACCAGGTCATTCTTCTGAAGATGTTCTTTTTGATGCACAATTATTCAGCCTCTGCTTAAACCTCGGTTTAATCAAGATGCAAGAAAATAATAACGATACTTGATGCTGATGACTACGTGGTTTTGCCAGTGTAAAAGACCCACCGAAACAGCTCCAATACACCAACCAACTCACTAGTTGTTGGGAGTTGAATGGGAATTCTTATGAATTGATATGTAATGAGAGGATGCGCCTGTTTTTGAAACATTTGAGCAAGGAATCAACGAGACATTCATGTAAGTAACCATTAATCAGAGACTTTAGCTAATTGACTTTATTTCATTCATCTCTCAAAAGTATGTATTCACACCAAGATCATCGTCATCACAAATCAGTCACAAATCATACATTCTTCTAATTATTACTACACTAGCACGACTACCTTTGACATCAACTATTCATTTTTGGAGGAGGAGAGAATCGCCATCTTCCTTAAAGTACAAACCACACTCCTCTCATCAACCAATTACTGGTCCAGCTTGGCCAAGTTTGTTTGGTGACAGAAGAAGATTCACAAGCCTCAAATGTCGTACCAGACCATGCATTTACACGGGAAATTCAGGTCAAACGCTGCAAACACAGCTCTGGTACTCATTTGAAGCCACACCATATGGTTGCTCAGGGGTCCAGTCCACCGAGATCCATATGGATGCATGAATGCCATGACCACTGGAAGTGAGTACTGCCACACTTTTCATGGCCGTGAACTGCGATAATATCATAAGAATGACACGGTCGATCTGCTCAACAACTTGCAATTTTTGTGTGAGCTACCATCTTAATCCCCTCAGCAGATCCGACCGACCGACTTGATGCGGATGGAACAACCCCTTCTTCTTCCCGTGTCAGGCTGCACAAATGGAAAGAAAGGGGATGAGCAACAACTTGATAGAGATTGAAGATGAGAAAATGAGTAGGAAACAACTCTGGAAAAAAAACTTACGAGAACCGACAGCTTACTTGGCAAGAAGACCTCCAAACATGACTGCCAGGACTGAGATATGGACAGAAATGGATGCTGACGATGGCCTGAAGCGTTGGGGATCGTCGGAGACCGTGTCGTGACTCTTGTAGGTCAGAGGTTATCGAGAAAAGACCCTCTAGTAACCACCAAGCTGTGTTCATTTGATTATAATTAACACATAACGAACTCAGAGTGGTTCCCAGTAAGTCATTCCCATCATCCAAAGAGTCGACACATTTATATAGTCGTGAAAACCCAGTCAAATCTGGACCGTGCGACAAGAAAGTTTACAAACATCCCTTCAAAACAATCCCCCATTGTCCCTAATATTTGTGTCATGCCATCCATCAGCCGCTACACAATAGTGCCAATGCATAGGAAAGACCTGGAAACTCTCCATATTTATGTACAATGTGACTCGGTGAGTAAACACGCCACACTTTCTATCACTGCACAACCCACCTCAATCAATGTACCACAACAATAATCATAATTGCAATTCATAAATTCCCAACAGCTATGGCATCTCCCCACCCCGCTTACTTCGTATGCATTCTTATGTGGAAAGTAGTTTTACTACCCATTCAATTGTTCCTATTCAAGCGGTTATTGCCGTTTGTTGTCATTCTGGGTTAATGGTTTAATTTTAACGCTTTTGCATATCCACAAGCCTCATTGTACGACATGAAATTATAAATGAGAGCAAAAACAACGTGTGTGTAAAGACAAAGCGTATAATGCAAGAGAAGAAAGGCCAAAAGTCAAACGTATGGATTTTTCAATTGTTGATTTAGCTCTCCGAGACATAACTTCCTGGTTACTCACACATCGATATTGTATTATTAATTATATTCCTCGCTTGACGTGGGGCTGGACACAGGTCAAGGGGAAGACAATCAATAGCTAATACTAGCCATTACTAGCTACGTGGTTGGTGTCATGAAATTGCCTTGCAAGTAAGAAAGGGCAGTGTTTTTGTAAACAAAATAATAAATAAATTCGTATTTACGGGCAAAATCGAACGTGATGAAGGAAGGCTTCAACAAAGTTGAAAAATTGTTTTTGTTGCCCAATAACAATTTATGCATGGCGAGAAAAATTTAACTGAACACGGTTAACGAATGCAGTAATAGTAATAATAATAATAATTAGTTATTGGCAGTAAATAAGTTAATGCAAGCATGTGCAACTTACACTTTGGACGTCCCAGCTTCACCCCCTTCGTCCCCATCAATTCTGTAGATTTTCCCAAACATGACGTACTCAAACGAGTCGGCCTTGGAGGGACCGCTTTCTAACGGGGTCCACTCGGAACTCTCGGCAAACCCGTCTTCCCTCAAAGTCGTCGAGACGATCATTCGAAACTTGTCACCTGCAAATAACAACTTGCATCGTAAACATCACAACATTTTGATTACCACGAGATTTTATTTGTCAGGAAAACAACCACCCACGCTGCAAAGCATTAACATACCTAGCTCCATGGGGTAGATCCAGGTGTTCACATCTAAAATCATGTCCATCTTGAATGACTCGCTCTCACAGTGAAGTCGGCTAACTGAAATAGGATAAGAAACAAATGCATCATGGTATTGACAAAAAATTAAAGATGCGCAATTTCGCAAAGATTGAATACACAGCTTGGTGGTTACTTTGGTTCTATGACTAGTGAGACTTTTTTTACTCGATTGTCTCATCCCACTTTCGTAAAGTTTAAAAGTAATTATCCTTCAGAGAAAGTGTGACATTGATGTCAACAATAATGGAATATTTGAGATACTAGATTTTTAGTTTAGGTCAGTTTACAGCTCAAAAAGTCGACTGAACGAAACGAGGCTCGCGAAGAAACTAACCATATTTTTCATGCTGCTGCTACTGCTGCTGCCAAGAAGGAGAAAGTAGCCGTGTGAGAGAGAAAAGAAAGCCAAGGTGAACTGTCAGGCAGGAAACAACGGGTCTGCATACACTCGTATGAAAGTGGGCACACCGTAGGATCGTTAAAGACTGAATAAGGCTAGAGCTCTTTCTTTCTTGAGACCTACCATTAATCCTTAGCCCCCGCAATTTTCATTACATGTCCCTCAACAAGGACACCGGGAGAGAGAAAATTCAGCGTAGGTGCTCACTCACGACGACGATTACGAACAGGATTGGGAGAGGATGGAAAGATCCGTGTGACGTGGACTATGCGGAAGTGGGAATGAAGAGATATGGAGCGAGCGATGCAATATTGTATTCTGTCCATCTGACGGAATCGAGGTCTAGTTCACCCCGTTCCATTTCTGGAAGAAATCGGGTCATTTCTACTTCTTCTTCTGTGTGGGATGCCTTCGCACTGCTGGAAATCTAGATCACTTACTTTGTCCTTTGGTGATGCACCACCGTCATCAAATCCGAATCCGATTTTCACCGAACCGGAATACACAATGAACTGGGACAAGGTCAAAGCTGTTTTCTCCTTCTAGAAAACTTGCTGCCCTCCTAGTTACATTGCAGTGGCAGCGAGCAACGTGTGCGGTGGTGGTCTCATGCTCTTCTTCTTCTTTTGATGACTATGTATTCTTCGTCTACTCGCTACGTATTTATGCATTTTACTTTCTCCTGCTCCCCATTTTCACATGACAAAAGCAGTGGTGACTGACAAGACATGATTCTCATAATAATTTAATGTGATGTCACGCCACTTACTTTGGTGGGTAATCAATATGCTCTCTTCTGTGTCGCAAATCCATCAGCTGCTCTGAATTTTAGGACATCAAAACAGATACGGAGATGAGAATGGAGGAGGAGAGAAAGGATCCCTAAAGAGCTCCTCTCCCCAATCGATTAAAGGTTTGGAGGATCTTTTTGACGTCAAAGCGTGGGTGCTGGTGACTGCAGCTCTTCAAATGAGAATCCTTCTCGAACAGGCCCACCACAACACCCTCCTGCTAATTACCAAACTACTCAATTTTGGAAATTTTATGTGATAAGGAAACGATGGATTTACAGGTGGTGATGAATTGAAATCCCGAAAAAGTGATGACACAACCTCCTCGTCGTATTTCTACACCTTCTTCTTCGTTCATGATGCGAGAGGTCCGTGTACTGAACGTGTAGCTCTACCACGACTACTGGCGCACTACTGACTAACTCTTTTTTAAGAGTACAAGTTACATACTCTGCTGACGATCTGGTTTTGCCGAACGCTCGAGTAATCTTTTTCGCCATTTTTGATTACACCAAGCAAGCACTATTCCTGCCGCAAACCTTATTAGCTAACCAACTTAACCCAGTAACTAACTATAAATTCTGATGATCTGACTACCATCTCTCCCAAGCAGGACAGTTAGCATAAATATGCTGATGAATTTCAGTGAATAATGTGTTCATATGCAGAATTTTCATCATCATGAGGATAATAGAATAATATGTTGCTTGCTGCTGCTGGTAAAATGACTCATGGTGCCACAATACCCAGCAAGCGAGCACAATAAATAATGGTATTCTCTTTCCTCCAATAATTTTCCTAATATTCCATTTTTATTGCTGATGAGTTGGACTCGTGTTGCTGCTGCTGAGAATGAGCTATTACAGCAGCATGCACGTCACCGGCAGAGTCGCACCAATGAAAACAAACCGTTTCACAACACATCATCATCGGAACACTGCCGTGTGCTCTTAAAGCACCGCATAAGTTTGGCTTTCGTTGTATTATTTGCACATGTCAAGTTCTTCTCTATGTGGCTCTAGAGGGGCATCCAACGTGAGGTTGGCATATATACGACGACCACATAGTCCAACTACAGACGCTGGTAGAAGCATGGCACGAACCATGATATTCATATTGCAAATTGCAGAGTGAAAAACTAGCCTCAGAGTGAGCGAGCTGTGATGATAAGTATGAGAAGAGAGTGGATTGGGGCGGAGTTGCTGTTCCACTGGATTGGATTGCGTTTGCGAAAACCTTGAGCACCAGCGAAGCCATGACCTTGCGAAAGGACAGCATGCAGAATGGAGAAGTGGAGTATAGATTTTTCCATGCCCAACTAACTACTCCATCACAACAACACACAGCAAGGACTCGCTCTCCTCTCCACACCACCACAAACTATCGTGCAAAAAACTCTATTCTCTATGATAGCTTTTTGCTCACAAACAACAACCAATTCTCCTTCACGAAGAGTTCGCAATCTGCCTCCCTCCTCACCTTTTTATTCCACCCTTCACGTGACCGTGGCCAACAACTCATGAACAATGTGCACCCAAAAACATCAGTGGAGACTAATGAAAGGTGTTATCCTGGTGGTCAAATTTCTTAAATCAAGCTCATCCTCAGCAGTACTAAATTGATGACAACTTTGCCAAAAATGAAGTAATGGCAAGCAAAGTTGAGCTACATATGTACTCTCACATCTTCCAGGAGCGGAATCATGTAGTTGTCAATTAATCACGAGTTACGAGAAAGGAGTCATAAAAACCATGACCAAAAGAGAACAAATGAATCCATAATGAGATGGAGATCACTGGTTATTTATTGAGAAGAAGGAGTGAGAAAATGAGAAGATTGACCTCCCCTCCTCGACATGATGATGATGATGCACTCGCCCCGCAAACAAACGCTCTGCACATTTTACAACCCAACAAATCAGTTAGGCATTGAACGTGAACTTTAATCTTTGGCGTAATCAGAACATAATGGTGTACTCGAATCTGTTAGCAGAGCATAATATCACTTTCCAGCTTAGCCTCCGTATTAGAGAAATCGGTTAACAGAATAACCCGAGTTGACAAACTTACGTATTTAGCAACGCTTAGCTAAACCCATTTGTGATGTGACCATGCACAATATATAACACGCACTTTCTCTGAAGCTGTGTTTATTATTTAAAAAACGTCAAGCCAGCCATACAGACTGTGATTTGAATCCACAAAACCCATTAACTACATACTTAGCTGAGCTCATCATGTCGCGATAAGAGAAGACTCGTATTTCTGCTTGCTCCATTTAAATACTTTTCCGTAAATTCAGAATGAATGAATGAAAATGCCAAGCTTTTATTGCCCTCTTTTGCAACCTTTCATCTATCTACTCCACTGCAGTTGTCATCATGACCTCGACATGCATGTTTTTTGTAGAAGCTCACAAGGTCACGGAGAATTATAGCAATTCATGTAAATTATTTCAATTTGCACACGTTTTCAGACCGGATCGGGTCAACGGTTTGAATGATACTTTTATAGAACTATTAAGAGAGATCTTATAAACTTAATATGAACATCATAAAAGAAGAATAAGTAGTTGTTGTACTAATATTCCTGAGAACGTGGGTAAATAAAAAACTCGGTGGGATTGATCGAAGGAGCGAGTGCATTGAATTACATTTATTTTGGAATGAAAAGGAGCAAATTATTCCATGCCATGGCATCCACTCATTATGTATTGTATCCCAATCCAACTTTCCAACTATGTAGGAGGACATTCACCTAGAGTGTGATATACCTACATACCTACTCGAAATCATCATCGTCAGCATTTTGCTTATACGGAAACACCGTGCAAAATGTTCTAATCTGCTGCGCAGTTGGTTACAGAATTGGCAACAACTGGGTTGGCATACTGCGTTCTAAGAGTAGAAAATATTAACCACGCGTTCTCATGACACGTCAACAATCCCAAAGTTTTCCAAAGTCGACATACCTACACTCCATGTCACATTTTCATACGCTTAGGGACAGGGAAACGCAACCTTTTTCATGAGAAATGATCCCGGTTGAACTTCTTCCAATAAATTGGTTTGATACTCTTTTCCTTCAAACGGAATAAGTTATTAAACAAAAAAATACACGTGACATACATACAAAATAAAACCCAACTCCAGCTACTTTTAGTTTTTGCAACCCAGTAGTTTTGCACAGCTCAGATTTCGCAAGTTCTTTACCCTTAGAGATTGAAAGAAGAGGAATTTGTTTACATTCCGCCCATTACAATTAACTATGTAATGAGAGATGGGATGATATGCAAGAAAGAGAAGATAACGTTAGGCATCGAAAATTCGCACATTTGACAAATGTGCTGTTTAAAGTGTTTAACTATGTGTAAACTACCGAAAACAGTTCCTGCATGTGGTCCTGATATTTCGTTTCGTTTGCAAAACTCCAATTTGAACATCACTGCACATATTCTGCGAAATCTGCTTGATCATCCACAACATATGCGTAGTGGCAGTTCCCTTGTCCCACTTACTGCCTCATCAAATGTCGTTCCGTTCTGAGATATGGGACACAAACAAAAAACATGTTGTCCATGTGAAGTTACGTGGAAATTTTGGGTACAGTTTAACAAATCGAGAGACGTTTTTTGCTCCAACAAAATAATTATGGTAGTTTAACTACTTAACTTGCTCATCAAATGTCATGTCCTGAACTGGGTATAAAATATTGAGTCTTAATTACTAATGCAACTAACTCGGTTGATTCATGACATTTGCATTCATCACTCAAAACATGACATGCTCATGCAAATGTACACACGCTCTTGTTCAAACTAAATTTACAAAATATTTCTAGCGTTAGAAACCGCCCAGTTTATAAAACAACTGCAAAACTAAAATCTCTTTGCAGAAGCTTATATTTTATCAAAACTGCTACAAATCAAGGGGAATTTGTATCTGACGACAGTGACTTTTTGACATTTGGCAAGGTTTAGAATAGGAGCATAAAAAGTTGGCTTGTTTTTGCAGAAGGAGAAAGGAAATTCATTGTGCTCGCTGGCAGTTCATGTGGTGGGTGGGTGGATCGAAGGAAGAGAGTTTTCGCAAACATTTTGCCATAATAACTTAGCAAGTAACAACCTACGTCAATAAACCTCAGGTTTTCCTCTGAAATATAGCACACCATCGATTCACCCTTCTCTGCAACTCTTTCTTCTCGCTAACCCAAAGTACCAAGAAGAAGCAAAAACGATATTAGAGGAGAGAGGGACCGAGAGACAAAGACAGAGACTGACTCAACGACAACACAACTAAACCATATGCTCACAAAATAAGTAGCAATGTGACTAATATCATGGTTTTCTTACGTTTCAACTGATATTTAGGTAAAAATAATTTGTTTCCCAATTTCTTTCCGCGAATTACATTGTAAACAAAATTGGATAATAATAAAACTGCATTGGGTGCATGGATTGCATGCATGATTTTTCATGATTCGACTCGTATGAAACCATGCAAATATTATTACGTGCGTTGGGATTGGGAAATTGAGATAAGATAAACGACATATGGGTTGTGCACATTTGTAGGAGAAGTAGGGAATCCCTCCTTTGAGAATGCATTGAACGATACAAATGACATATTGTCATTCGTTCCGCGAGTAGATTACGCGCATAATTATAATAGTTAGAGGTGACTTACAGTCAGGTGACGTCATCATCTGCGCGTCCCTTATTGCGACTTGTAGGATACATCCCTACCACCATTGCAGATCCTTCTTCCCGGAGACTCATGACTGCAGGGAATAAATTGCGACGCAAAAGGCGAGTTGAGAGAGGAGAATCCGCGTCAGAGTAAATTCCAGAAAAATTTCAACTTTTTTTCAAATGTGGTCGTATGAAAACTGGAGAAAGTGTGGGGAGGGGGAGAAACTTTCGAAAAATGGTGACACTTCTTCTCTGGTGCTATGATTTTGACAGATGTGGTGAGCTGGTGGTGTCCAATGGTAGAGAAGAAGAAGGATCGAGATGCTCGAGCTGATTCAGAGGAGGTTTACTTTGGAGTGAAAGACGAGCGAGAAACGTGGCGAAGTTGGAAGGGTCCGTAGGTACACAACTGCGCCGCGAATGAACAGCATAGCACATTATTGGGAGCAGAGGCAGTAGAGAGGAGTCCGTAGTGACTAATCCTCCAACCATGCCATCCCATCGCATATTATGCACCATCGTCCTCGTATTATTATAGCCAAGGGGAAACAAGGGGAAAATTCGCAAAATCACAATCTGCCAATGCTTTACATGTAGAAACTCTAGAGTTTTCCCTCTTCCACTACAACAACAATATCACCATTCCTTCATCCAACTTCGCAATTGACGATCATGAAATGCTAAAAACAATAATCCTGTCCATTCCTTGTTCGTGCTGGCGAAATATTTATGATGAACGTAATCTTCTTATAACCATTTAGTCACTTTTCATACCTAAGCAAGTGGTTCCTTAGGTAAGGCACACTCCACAACCAAAACGTCCGACACATGTACCTGCTTCCAATCTTTAAATCGTCATCAAACCTGATCCATGCTGTAGTCAACAAACAATCGCGAATATGTGCACGACCTGACCTGTGATATTTGCAGAGCTTCATTAGATGCACTATGCAGTTGTACTATAGACAGGTGACACTATATCGGCACACACAGGTCGTTGTCTCATTGACATTTGCTCATCCAACTATTCCGTTTAAAACATTGTGGATTCTTATGACAATGTATTTAACGCCCAGTATTTAGATACGTTCCGCCTAATTCATTCTTTACATTAAACAGTACCAGGAAAATTGTATGCGCAATTTTGGAGACCATTACATTCCTTTCATAAATATTCATCGGGACCATTAGAGCCATGAGAAGAGCGAGTTTTTGACATGATACAAGCATCGCTTTGTTTATTGTACACATGTCGATTCGATTTAGTGATGTGGCCGGATGGACAAAAATGACGCTGGTTGTTTCGCATCTGACGTCAAGCGTGAACCGGGTTGAACCGAGTGAAAACAAGGTGGGCGTTTGGTAGGCAGTTCTCCATCTCAACTACGGAGAAAGTCAAAGGTCTCTCTCTCACCCTCCCCACGCTGACAACAACACCACCACACAATGCCCTCGCTTATATTTGCTTCCATAAGTACGCCCAGGATTCTTCTCCAATGATTCGCTACTATTAATGCCAATAATAAAATGTGAATGTGAGGAGGAACAAGTGATTCGATTATAATGGGTAAATGTCAGTCAGGCCAATAACTAAACCAGAGACAATTAAATCAGCAAACCACGCAGAATTAATGAGTACGTAATCCAATTTACATATCCTTCTTCCAACTAAAATTGCATAAACTGGATGGCATAAATTGGTGTTCGGGAAACTCCATTAATACCAAATTAGTCTCAAACCTATATATTTTCTAATCTCATAAATCCATCATTCATATTAAGTATACATTATGTGTGAGTGTAAAACGGGTGTAAATTGAGCCACTACATAACAATAACATGTTGATAGAAGGAAGTTGACATCACCAAGGTTGTTTCGTCGTCGTCAAGTTTATGAAGTATGCAATTACAGAGATAGATTTGCCCATGGCACGTGTGCCATGCGATCAAACACGTATGACGCTGTCATTGCTTCGTAAACCCTTCCCCACCTGCTTCAACAATATAAACTGTGCTGGTGGTGGACCTAGAAAGGTGCAAAAACCAATGCAATGCTCGATCGTAGTACTAAAATCATTTTATCAAAATGTGTCGCCCGTTCAGTATTAGTAATAAATACATTTTGTCTTTACACAAAAATATTATTTACCAAGAGACTTTGATTTGAAAGATGTGTATACAAAATAAAAAAATAACCTTGAGAGACAAAATTTTTTAAAATATCTGAATTATAATGATGATACTGATTTGATTGACTAAAATGTCACGATTACATCACATTGACAGACCTGCGAATACTCAGTTAATCTTTTTAAATTGTAATTGTCAGAAAAAACTGGTTCCCAACGACATTTATATAGATACAAAGTAAGATACAGGTTACACTACAACGAAAATGCAAGCAAAATGCAACCCATGTTCTCCTTTTGCAACTGCAGTTTTCAGTAGACTGCAAAAGTGCGATGCATTTACATGTACATTGCTAAGTTCGTCGTGCAGCATAAATGCAGAGCAGTATTAACTTATAGCGAGAATAACCGCATATTGCACGAAGAACCTAAATTATGACGCTTCAGAAATCTCCACCCTTGAAAATTACGTCAAATGAATACTACCAGAGTAATTTTTGCAGTTATACAAATTTGAATTTAGAAAAGGTGCAGAGGCCCAGAATGAAATTCAATATAGCAAACATAAAAAAGATCCTTCGAATAGCACGTGGTGACCAGCAGGAAAAAACCAGTATAAAACTCCAAAGTTGCAATTAAAAGCCATCAGCATTCAGCTCAACGGAGAAGCATAATAATTATTATGGTTATGCGAAAACGACCGATGAATGAACTGGCATGGGTTGAGTTACATCACGGTGATGGTGGGATGGATGGTGGGGAGAGGATAATGCCTCAACACCGAGTTTAAAGACATCGCAATGGAATAATCGCAAATACTTTGAACGCCCGTCCACCACGGTCCACCACCAACCAAGTGAGCATTGACCAGGATTTAGCAGGACAAAAACTGCGATTTAAAAGGAAGACCGAAGAAGAAGAAATGTGACCATGAACTCTTATTTCTCTCCTCCTGGTAATTATAATTAATATGGAGAGAGAGAGAGAGAGAGATGATAGCTGAGAGATTCAATGGATGGTGGTTGTATGTACATATCTAAGTATGCAAACTATTGTAGGATGGATAATAATAAGGAAAGTTAGTGGAGATTCGCTAGCTTTGATGTGATCACACAGTGTCGTGCGAAGCTTCTAGAGGTGAGTCGGGCTTGGGCTTTAATCGGGCTAGCCCGAGCCCGCCCAGGCCCAACGGGCTTTGGGCGGGCCGGGCTTTTGAGTTTGGCCTTTGAGTCGGGCCGGGCCTGGGCGGGCTTTACTTGAGTAGGGCTTGGGCGGGCCCGGGCTTTTGAGTTGAGCCCATGAGTCGGGTCGGGCCTGGGCGGGCTTTTCTTGAGTCGGGCTCGGGCTTTACTCAAAAGCCCGACTAATATTTTTCGTGGAGTAATATGAGAGTCAAAAGTTTGGCCAAAAGCGCATCATTTGTATTTTATACTTGCAATTCACAATTCATTATTGTATTCTCATAGGATTTTCATTAAAAAGTAATTCCAATATCAAAAATTTTCAAAATGGAAATGATTGTTGTTATTGGTGTGAAAAAATTACTACCAGGGTTGCACATCTAAAGTGTGAAAGGACGGAGAATACAAAATAAGCTTACTGTGCAACAGGATACATATTCAAAGAAGGTCAGGCTGTTGGATCAAGCGAGGTCAGCATATCCTGAAATTTTGGTGTGGCGCCACACAATTTCCACTGATGCAGAAAATTACTCCAAGGATATTATCAATCCCCGCATCACAAGCTAGTGATGAGAGAGTGTTTTAAAGCACCGGTTTAACGTTGATTGCTAGTCGCACTGAACTTAGGAATAGTGGCAGTAGTTTATCCAACCTGACATTCGTTCATAAAAACTACGTTTTTTGTTTACTATTAGTAAATTACTAAACATCATTGACACTAACAGTTTTGGGTTTATTTATTTTTGTACCTTGTGAAAATAATTTATTTTTTACTAAACCTTTGAAATGTGTTTGTTAAATAATTTGAACTTCTTTATTTATCAATTCGTGTTTCGTCATGCGTAACTTAGAACGCTCTACAAATCTTATTTTTAATTGTATAAATAATTTGTCACGCCATAACAAAAAAGCCCGATTAAGCCCTATGGGCCCGGGCTCAAAGCCCGATGGGCTCGGGCCTGGGCGGGCTTTCTCAAGGCCAAGCCCTATAGGGCTTGGGCGGGCTCGGGCTTTAGAAAATGTGGACTTGGGCGGGCCCGGGCTTTTGAGTTGGGCTTTGAATAGGGCTTGGGCGGGTCGGGCTTTTGAATAGGGTTTTTGAGTCGGGCTTGGGCGGGCCGGGCTTTGAAAATCTTAGGCCCGACTCACCTCTAGAAGCTTCTTACTAAAAGAAGAAGGTAAATGCTTCGCCAATCAGAGGAGAGTGCCCAGCATACAATATTTCAATGCAATAATGCAATACGGTGGGGACGTCTAACCTTGTTCATGAAATTGGAGCCATTCACCTGAACCAAATAATAGATACCAGTTTTAATGTTAAATTGCTTCTATCCAACAAACATCATAAATTCATGAGTAATGTGAGCAACATCCACGTCTTAATTTATTGCATTGTTTAGTAAATGTAATAATCGCATATGTAGACTAGATGTTGGTCTTAGATTTCGAAAATGTATAAGTATTTGATTTGATAAACTGCACTGAATTTCAGACATGGCCATGTCATTCCCTTGCACTTTGATTTTTAACGTTTCTTTACATCGCCCAATGACAAAACTGACGTCATCCTCTCCTTATCGAGTATACTGCTCGAGTCGATCGAGTTAATCATCTCATCATCCAGTGATAACTATACAAAATGCAGTGCTGCAGCTGCACTGCCGATGCATTTTGTTTCAGCAACCAAAAGTTGCAAAAACTGTTTTCATCCTTTCCACACAACAACAACTAATAAAACAACTTTAGTTTTATAACGAACTAACGAACAACCACATTATGCACTTCGCTAGTACTATTGCCTTTGCTCATGTTTGTCAAACCAAGGACAAGAAAAGTATTAGGCTTATTGCTGTGCTGTTGGTAGTTTTAGTTAGTTAGTTAGAGGTAGTTATTATGGCATGCATGGTCGTCACATTGTTTTTTTTACTCACGGAATATTACTGCTGAATGACTCATGACTAGCTCTGGCTACTACGGCTATTTTCAAAAGTCGAATTCTAACTAAAACAACATTTGTATTTCTCCCACGGGTTCGAAATACTGCGAAGATGTGAGGTGAGGATGGTGATGAGAAAACATCACATATACACATACGTGAGTCAACCAATGGGGGCTGGGGAGATGATTGCAGGTTCATTCAGGACGACTTTGGATTTGGATGGGGGTTGTTGTCGACTTTTAAAATATGAATCTATTTAGAAAATTCGGACTTGGAGAACTCGAAAAATTGCCCCTAATTTTCAACTTTCAACAAGCTATGTTGAAGAGGTTAAGGGCCCGGGAAGATTTACTTGATTTTATGTTAGCAACAATAATTGCCAGGGCCCCAAGATTATTATCGCTGTTAGGTTACGACCACAATTAATTGACACCGTTTCTATGGGACACTCACGTTCAAAAGCTTTGGTTTTGTCACTGATTTTGAAAAAGTTTCCCTCAAGTCCCTCAAGTTTTTGAAAAAAGTTGTTTCTTTTGTTCCATGGATACTCAAAATGCAATTCCTGCCATTAATTTGGCAATTCTAAGCCAATTTGTCCTCACTTTACGACCAAATATCTCCACTGCACAAGAGGGCAGATCGTCAAAAAAAACTCAAGTAAAATCTAAAGATATGATTAACGCATTAAACATAATTTAAAAAATCTGCCCTCTTGTGCATTGCTGAATTTTATCGTCAAAGTTGACGTGATTTCTAAGCAACTTCCCCCAGGCCCTTAATCTTTTGCCGTGTTGTCGGTAAGTTACTACATAACGCCCATCGCCATGACTGTGTTTGCATCTGCTTTGTCGACAATTCAAAGGAGGAGATTGGGCCAAAACTCTTGAAAAATAATAAAATTATGACATGCAGAATGGTTGGAATGCAAAGATGAGATCCCACCGCGGTCACGACATTCCTCTTGACAAGGTTAAAAATGCAGTGGCAATTTTTTGAGTTTCTCAAATCCGGATTGTTTTTATTTAAAAAATTCGATTAAACTGAAGCAATCTGCAGTGGCATCATAGAAAGGTGCAAAACCTTGGGATCACAAGCTGTAACAATTTTGAGTATCATGCATTTCACAAATGCAAAATAATAAATTCCATCGAGGAAAGCATCATCATTCATCATCATCACGTCATCATCTAAACCTAACCTTGAATTATTACTACAATTATAATTTGCCATTTGCTCCCACCTATTATATGGCTGATTATCTATGATAATTTACATGAGAAACATGCACATTTTATGTAGCCCAGTAATTCTTCTCTCTTAATTTTGAAACCAAGTGAGGGCTACCCTTTCCGAGGTAGGAAGGAACCTCGTTAGGTTCTTCTTTCAAATATATTATTACATTTGACTTCATACTCTTAGGATTAGCATTTTGCCGTGAGAATGCTGCATTTATGCAGCTCATTTACAAATGTTTAGTAATTGTTCCCGATTCACGAGTATTTGAAGAATTGTTTTATGTCAAATTATGTTCAAAAAACCTTGTAAACGTCAGAATGATTTCGGAATGCGATGTCAAGTAGAGGAGCTCCCAATTATGGAAACTGTACCACACACAATTTTGGAGGAGTCATGCATATTCGCGATAGTAAAAAAAATAAGCTAGAAAGTGTTGTAAGAAATTTGTGAATTTATTGGAACTCACCTCGATCAAACTTCTTCCCCTCAGGATCTATATCCTTGACGTCAAAGATATCTTCGAATAGAACGCCGGCCATGATTAGAAAACAAACGGCAAACTTCTGTACACAATTAAAACCAATTTATTATTTTGTACTTCTTGAAGTTCTTGAAGTAAAGTAAAAACGTGCCGATTGAACATGAAATGTATGCCGCTGCTGCTGAAGAGAGATTTAGTTACCGCTGGATGAGATTCCGTCTCAAGTTGAGACTCTCAACTTGAACTTTTGCCCAATACATTGTTTTTCAATTCAAGTAATGATTTACGAGCAGATTCTAATTCAATGAAATTATGGAATAATTATTAATTAGCAACACCACAGGCGGATTTGATACTCTATACACTTTACGCATATTATTGGTTTTATTGGTAACCGAAATAACTAACAGTAATCCGCAATAACTTTTCATATTATTACCTGCACATGGAATTCGAAATATTGCTTACACCACCAAACAATAAGGAGTGATCGAGTTTAATTAAGAGACTAACTTATGCATTCGAGTTATTAATTTCACAAAAAATCTGTTAATGTAGTGCAAGTGCATTGCATAATAAATACAAACAAACTGAACAAATGCTGGACGACACAAAAAGAATATTTCGAGCTAGAATGTTAAATACACAAGACATACCATAGAATAGACAACTATAAGATACGTAACAAAATGCAGAAACTGCAGAATTGAACATGTGAATTTTATAGTTCAACTTGAACACTTCTCTCTCATCGTAAAAATTTTAAATTCTATCCCCAAAGTAGTTTTCAATGAATACAAAAATTGTTTGTTCGCTATAGCATAATCAATTGTAGTTGTTGATGATGATAACATATGTGAAACTTAATTAGTACTTACAAACTAACTACACAGTATATAATTTTAATTTAATCTAATTCTGTTCATTCCATCTCTCACTGCATGTATATTTGAATATCATTCTTGTCCTAAACATTCTCCAAACTTGGTTCTTCATATAATTTCTCCAATCACTTCCTCCAACGATTTGGTCATCATCATACATATATCAATTACTCATCGTTCAATGTTGTTGGTAATGATACTGATGATGGGCGACAGATTTATCGTCATAAACAATTACTCCACCTCCTCCACTTTGTGGAGTCGAACTAATTCCGTTCGGATTCTGGATGTGTTGCTGAGAGTAAATCGGGTATAGTCCACCCGACCCAGGATGACTGGAGGAGCCAGAAATATTGGGAATGTAGGGGTTGCTGGTCACGCTTGCAGGGTTCATAATATATCCAGATTGTGGAGTCACTATTACCGACTTTTGTTGAAGTTGATGTGGTTGAAACGGAAGATCTTGTGCATATTCTACAGAAATGTCATATTATTAGAATTCGAGTCACTGTTACACTTGTGAATGATACTTTGTTTAATTTATATCTAAATAAATACTAGCTTTAAAGATTCTTTGTCAGAATCTCCAATCAGGATATTTTTTCGTCAGATACGAGATACATAAAGCATGATAAGCCTTAAAATGAAGTCTTTTATGCCTAATGCAAAAAAACCTTAATAAGTTAACAAATATATCTGAGCAAAATTAACAAAAGCTTCATAGATATATTTATTTTTAGACAGGATTTGAGATACAATTGGTGTATCTGTATCTATTGTAAATATCAAAATAAAGGGACATTGTGATCGTATTTTACATCATTATTCATCAACCATTGTTGTACCTGCAATTTTCTGATGTTCATATTGTTGAGGTTGTTCATCGTCATCATCATCGTCTTCTTCCTCTTCTTCAACTGCTTCGTCGGGTGCTCCTAATGCTGACGATGGTAAGGGCCCCGAATTCCTGCTGGACGTTCCTGGAACCGGCATAGTTGGATATACAAACGCTGAATTTGAAACTGAAGAACTGCGAGGATTTGGCGTTTCTGCGAGATCTTCTTCACCCTGAACGTCTGGGACGGTAGCAACAAGGTCTTTCAAAAAGTCAAACCTACTTTCTGAATTGATGCATTGTTTTCTTATAAAAAATGAAAACATAATCAATTTATATGCGTGTATTTATAGCGTTTCGTTCGTGATTAAAAAAGGTTAAAACTTACAAATGCGATGGAGTTAACGTCTTAGCGTTTCTCGTTTGAGTCACCGTTTCAGCCTTTTTCAACAAGGATTCCACAAAGAGTTCTAGAGCTCTTGAAATTATTACAGGTACAGCTTGGGCCACTTTCCCGACCTCTTCGTCACTTTGCATAATTTTCTTTATCCTTGCCTATAATTTGCAGATACCACGACGAACGGTTAGTGCTAAGAACTCAAATTCTATCAACCAATACAATTGGCCAACAACAGCATTTCTTACCGGAGGAAAGCGAGCGTTGTACTTTTTCTTTTTACTCGGCATTTTAACTCTTCCAACTATCAACGAACAACGTTGAAAGCCCTGTCCTGTATAAGTTTTTTTTATTATGTTATGATGTTGTTCTTGTATTTATTTGTCTAACTTTGTGTTGTGTTGATACTATCTAATATTTTAAGTTAAATAACATTTGCTCACCTTTTCTTTGTCCTCCACTTCTCTATTAGTTCATATTACGTAATTATCGACTAAATTTTGGACTCCACTCCAACTCTGATTAATTTTGCCGTAATAAATAATATTGAAATTAAAAGTTAAAAGCAAGATGAAAGTTATTTATTCGAAAAATAGCTCAGCGGTAGGAAATGGTTTGGAGGTAAGCGCGGCTGGGTCCGCATGGTTTAGTTCTGTTACAGCCATAGCACTACTGATCAATGTATGAAAACATGTACGTAGGTGTTTTATTATTTATCGCATTTTGCGAGCCCCTTTTATAAGCCCGTCGGCCAATCTCAACTTGCCCCCCAGTGCGGGGAGAAAATCTCGTTCAAAAAAGCAGACAACTTCCAACTGTATTCTTTAGCTGATTTTCAAAAGCTATCTTCCGCACTGTTTCTGACCAAACTTTTGATGAAATAACAAACCTCAGACACATTCAGGAAGCTGTGATTTTTAGCCCGAGTCAGGGCTTATGTACCCGTCATGTCCGTCTGTCTGTCTGTCTGTCTGTCTGGTTTGCGATAACTGTCGTAAAACTAATCCGATCGACTTGAGATTTTGCACAAATGTAGTATGGGTCAAAGGAGGAGTTAAGTTCGAAGATGGGCGAAATCGGTCAAGTCTTTGACCGGTGGGGATCATCGGAGTGGGTGGGGTATTATGCACCAAAATTTCAAAATTGCCGTAGAAAGCTGAAATTTAGTGCAGAGGTTGATAATGGTTTCTAATGAAGGAATACAAAGTAAAATTGCAAAAATTTTCATCTGGAGAGACCCTAGGGGGTGACCCATGCCGATTTTTAATACTTATCCAATCGAGCTGAAATTTGGTACATAGGTTGTTAATGACTACCAACGGAAGAATATGAATTGAAATTGGACACATTTTCACCTGGACAGACCCTATGGGGTGACCCATACTAGTTTTTCAAATTCGTCAAATCGAGCTGAAATTTGGTAGACAAGTCGGTAATAGCTCCTAATGGAACAATAAGAAGTAAAATAAGAAAAATTTTCGTCTGGAGGACCTTACTGGGCGACCCAATAAGGTGACCAGGGAGAAAAATATGTGTGCACCAACAAATGTATACGAACCTAGTCACCCGCGTGGCTGGAATTTACATATGTTGCGTCTAATATTACTAGGATAATATCCTGAGAGTTTTAGGAAAAACTATACACTCGTTTCAAAGTTATGGTCACAGTCGATACTGGTGACCAAGGGAAAAAAATGTGTGCACTAACAAAAATTTAGTGATAGCCGATTACATTTAGTGATAGTGGATAAATTTTGGTATATGGGTTACTAAAGGCTCGTAATTGAAGAATTCGAAGTTTTAAAAATTTTAATTTGAAAACAGATTTACGCCTGACTCGGGCTATATCAAGTCTGCACTGTAGGTTTTTTCAGTTCTGTACGTTAACATTAACACGAGCAATAAATCAGCAAACTTTACCTCGACGGAAATAATGGCAGATTTGCAAATTAAATATCGTAGTGTGATTTAAATTTTAATGCTGAAGGGGCAATCTGTGTCATAGATTTATGATTGTATGCTTAAAGTTTACTATGAAAACTGCCCAACACCAGGGTTGTTAAAGAGACAGTAACTTGATAAGTACTTATCAAGTTACTGTCTCTTTAACAACCCTGGCCCAACACAAAGCACAAATACAATTGGGTCAATATTTTGAAATGATGACGAAAAGAGGTCTCGGACAAAAAGTTGTCAGGACGCCCAAAATCCGTTTCTTCCACAAAAAGGCTTCGAAAACTAGAGGAACAAATAATGAGACATCCACGATTGAAACCGTCCTATTTAGTAGATGAGATGGGTGTTCCAAAACTAACAATTTGTTCCATGTTAACTAAAGACTTAGGTATGAAAATGGTTTCCGCCCGTTGGGTACCAAAATTGCTTTAGGCATCTCAAAAACAGAAGCGAGTCGACTTTTGCAATGCTAATTTTGAGCTCTTAAATAAAAACTGGAACCTACTTCATACCTTGCTAGCTAGGTATGCTAGTTAGGTTTGCTATTATGACCAGGTGACCAAACAATAATTTATACAACGGAAGCACGGGGGGTCGCCACCGCCCAAGTTTGCAAAAGTGTAAAATTCTGCCAAAAAATTGATGATTACCATTTTCAAGGACACCATACGTCCCCTGCTTTGCAAAATTATTGCTAAAAATACTACGATAAATGGGCCCGCGTATTCAGGAACCCCGAAGGAGCTACGTGCTGCGGTTGAAGAGAAACGTGGAGTCAAAGAAAAGAGTTGGTGCATTTTTTGCACGCTAAAGTGCCACCTTATACCTGGCTTTTTGCGAGGGCTGGTGTAAGCGAAAATCGCTTCCCCGTCATAAACCACCCCCTGTACAGTCCAGACTGGACCCTTTGTGATTATTATTCGTTTCGAAATTCGAAAAACGACATCAAGGGAAAACGATTTTCGGATGATAATGGAATCAAGTCGTAAATTCTTGCATATTTTCGAGGTAAATTTTGATGATTTATTGCGGCTCTTCCTTTTAACCGATAGAGCTGAAAAAAATCACACGCTCCTAAATGTATTTGAAGTTTGTTATTTAATAAAAATTATGGACAGAAACAATGCAGAACATACATTTTGAAAATCAATAATAAAACACCCACGTATACTATATAAATAGTCATGATGAAAAGCCATGAAATGTTTTCAGTTTTCTAATATAAATATTTATTGACACTTAACTATACTCGACTTGTCAGGTTAACTCTTAACTCTACACGAATAAAGTAATTTATGTCGAAAGTTAAATTGCGTATCAAGTTCGTTTAAACTTTTTCTTGTTGAATCCTTTCTTCGCAGAATTATTCGATCCTTTAGGCCACCTGTGTCGATCCATTTCCCATTTCAACTGCTTTTTATCTATACAATATTTGGTGAGGAAATAAACACAATATTTGTAAATACGTTAACAATTTTAAACGAGTTGAATTCAAAAGCTTACCGGCTCTGTCACGATTTATCAATGTTTGAGAACCAGTCATAACATCGTCTGCATTTTCTTCAAGCATTTCAGAAAATTCTTCCGCAGGGGCAAACATGTCTCCTCCTTTCCTCGCTTTCTTCATCTTTTGCTTTTTCTGGAACACAACAACAAATTTAGTAAATCAGTTATTGTACGTTAATTATATTTTAAATTGTACAATATATATGTATAAAGTTACATTTATAAAAGATTGAGGTTCGTCGTCGTCTTCGAATATTCCCATTTCATCGTCATCATCAGATTCTCCCATATCTAATTTGCCATCATCATCCATTGATATAAAATCGTCACCGTCGTCGTCAAAATCATCGTCATCCTCGGCTTCATCATTTTCATTATCAGATTCAGATTCAGAGTCGTCTTGCTTCCTTTTCTTTCCTTTCGATTTCTGCATACTCAATCCTGAAGCAAAGTCAACTTTTGTCGCATCTTGATTCATATCGTCATCATCATCCTCATCCTCGTCGTCGTCACTACCATCAGCGCCACCCGTTTGTTTAAAGTAATTTTTCATTAACGAATCAAACTCTTCATCGCCAAGACTCTCAGTGTCCGAGACATCTTCCTCGTCTTTATCTTCAGATTTAATTTTACGTGGCTTTGTGGTAAAGAATCTGCGCAATAATATCCAAACAATACAGATTCCCAAGTACTTAAAGGATTATAAAATTAAGGTCGAGCGTGACTAACCGATAGAAGAACTTTTCTTCAATTGGAATTTTGTCTTCTTGAACAGAAAGATAGTTATCAGAATTGACTGGAAGGTTTCGCAATCCTTTAGGCTGGTATTCCGGTCGAGTCTGCAACACGATAATTTTGGAAATAAGATTATTCTAGCAATTCTGATACATACGCTTATTTTTATTTTGTTGGTAATGTAAAAAATATCCTACCGAATTGATGGGTTTTGCATTACGGTATGAAAATCTCTCCAAAAACCTTTTTAGTGTAAAGTCTCTGAATGGATTTCCATCGTATTTAACAGCCTGACGTTTCGTTAAAGTTTGAGCAAATAGTGCCACGCTGGGATGAAAGTGATTGGAAAGTGCGATTAATTCATAAGCCAAGCTATTTTCAGCGCCAGAGTAACAAGGGTTTCTTGCATGAGGATCGAACTCTGTCAAGGGTCGTCTCATGTCGAGCTTAACGTCTTCTTCAGGAGGCTTCACATCCAAGGGCGTTTCTCCATTTTCGACCACAATCACTTCAGTAGACGCTTGTATAGTAGTAGGAATTCCAGATTTTACAACTTTTCTTTCTTTTTTCACCTCTGTGTTTCCCTGCACATTGGTAGATTTCATAAATTTCTCAAATGCAGCAGTCTTTTTTATCTTGGATTGCTTCTCCTCTTCGCCCTCAGACTCGGACGAGTCCGTTGCTTCGTCAGGTTTTTGCTTTGCCTCTAACTCTCCCGTACTGCAAGTACCAATGCGAAGACATTGAGGATGCACTTTGGCTACTTCGGATAATAAGAATAATATTGCGCATGCCAGGTTTGCAGCACAGTTTTGGCATATCTAACATGTAAAATACATTAGACTGAACTTGTCACCACAATTATTAGTAAAAAATGAACTTATCTCTCACCTGTAAGAGACGTTTTGCAAATCCAGTTACTCGATTTATTACTGTGTCTGCTTTAAGGGCTTTAAAGAGAAGATTTAAAAGCTGTGCGTTATGTGATGACGTCTTAAACTCGACACAATTCAGTTTTTCGTATAAAACTCTATAGAATCTATAAAAATTAAAAACATAAATATAAACCAACCATACGCTTTACGACTTGATCTAAATGAAATCACTCATCTCTGTAAATAAATACGCACCTATCAGCTCCAGCAGGATTTGCAGCCACATCGACAATTTGAAACAGAATACATAAGGCTTGAATGGATATCTTAAATTGCGAGAGCTGGACAATTTTGTACAGTGTGTTTAAATTTTCCGAAAACTGGAAGCCAAATTCACGCGCCTGAGGGAAGGCTTTATTTATTCCGGTCAACAGCCCACTCATCATTTTAGTTTCAATGTCACCCTGTGAAGCAAAGAACAACACATGTATTTATTTTACCGTACAACAGCTCAAGTGTTTCAATGAATGTATTACACCTACCGTTTTAACACAAGCTTTGAAAAATGCTACGTACACTGTAATCATTTTGTGGGCGAGGGAAGGATGTTCGTCCCTCAAGTCAACCAAGTTAAGAAAGCAAACTCCGTAGTACTGGGCTACAAGCAAATTCATTATTTCCAAGTGCAAGTTGCTTTTGGATTATGGAATTAACGACTAAGAGCCATATGTACCTCGTTTAGATATATTGTTTCGAAACAACAACCGCTCTACTTCTTCAACCACCACACGTTTCATCCTTGGATGCTCATCCAGTAACTGCTTCAAGTAAAACAGAGCACGAGAAGCCATTTTTTTGGCTGGGTCGCCTAATTTGTTGACCAGAATTTGGAGTAACATCTAAATAAATAATGTGCAATTAAGTGAGCACTAGAGTTAAATAATTAGTTACGCCAAATGGTTGGTGAAACCCAAAAGTTAAATATAATGACGAGTTTAAATAGAACAAAAATAAGTAAAAGTATCTCACTTCTTCCTGTTCAGGCAAACCGACGAGAAGCTGATAAATTGTTACAATTCCTTTGCCTCGTAGTTTCTCAACAGGGTCTGCGGTCATTCGTTTCACAGCATCCACAAAACTCATGTACAAAACTTTCAACTTATCCTCGAAAGCCCAGGTTATCAGCTGTCGTTTTGTTCCAGTCTTCAACTGAGCTCCTCTGTTAGCGAATGGAACAAGTTTTCGATCTGGAGGCAAAAGATCTTGAAAGAATAGTTCCCGTAAAGTATCTAGAAAATAGCAAACAACAAAATACAATACGAGACGTCACAAATAAACAACAATCCATTTATTTTAAATCATCATCTACCTGCGGTCATCAAGCACTGCTGCTTTCCTTGAACTTTCACCATTGAAATGAGTTGCTGGAGAAAGTGTAGATTGTGGATTGGCGAATCCTGAATGCGAACCGTATAGGCGGCCAGTCTGTCAGGAAGCGTTCCGCTCTTCATCATTTTCTCCATCCATTGGAAATCAGACTTATTATTGCCCGTGGTGTTTGCTGTAAAAGAGTAAGAATACAAAATATAACTGGCACGCTCCATGGACCGAAATTGCCTGCCTGTTTATTGTCAACTCACCAATTCTATACGCCTGAACATCATTTTCCAAAAGACCAAACGCAGTTTTTTGAATCTGTGCAAGTTCTGTAGCAGGCAAAGACGGAAAGAATTGTTCATGGTTTCCGGTTGAGCTAGACTCTACTTTTTGATCATCAGACCCCTCCTGTCCCTCATACCACTTGCTGCCAGTGGATTTTGCTATTACTTTGGCTGCAGCCTGTGGTCCATTGGTGGGTGTGGTGAGCTTGTTCCCCCCTTGCTTCGACTTTCCCTTCTTCCCCGGTCTTTTTTCCTTTCCCTGTTGTTCCGGTTTCTTGATATCCTCCTCAAATCGTGTATGATTCGACTTTGGAGGAATTTTAAGGTTGTCCTTCTTCTTCGCCTGTTGTCTGACATCCAGTTCAGGAACTTTCTTCCCTTTCGTGCCTCCTTTTTCCGCAGACAGTCTTTGTTTTGGTGCTTTACTGGTCGCTGACAAGACAGCAGGAGTGAATTTGTTTAACCCTAGCTTGTTAACCAATGCAGATATCTACAAAATTCATAGAAAATGTATGATCTTATTAATCTTTTTCTTATTTGTGATAAGTTATTAACTTAAATTAAGATAAATCTTAATACCTCGCTTGGGTCCACCACATCCCCACTGCCACCAACTTCCTCCTCGATATCGATCGCTTCTTCGCCATCATCCTTTTTCTTGTGAGTTGGCTTGTTAAATTTCTTCTTCTTCTTTAACCCACCACTCCCACCAACAGAGGATGTCGCCGGAGAACCGTCTCCATTAAAATAGCGGGCGGTCGTCTTTTTCTTCTTATGTTCCTCCATAATCACTGATTCTACAACTACAAATCTACTACTATTCTATGACGGTCTTTGTGAAAAAATAGCGTTAAACTTTTGCGATTTAAAAATTAATATTATAAGAATTCGATCTGAAAAATGTTGGGCCGAAAAGTCGCACGTGTTGACAACTTTGCTGGACTTTTGTCGTTGGTGCGGGTTGATGCGGGTGGACTGAGATGAGAATGAGACAGACTACGTGGTTCTGCCTGACCGTAGAAATCTCAACTTGCCTCCCCCACTCGACTTTTGTCAGTCTCGTCTCACCCAAATAGAAATGAACCTCAGCTTCTTATAATTTATAACTTACGAGTAGTTTAGCTCGCATCTGCGAGCCCCGTCGGCCAATCTCAACCTGCCCCCCAGTGCGGGGAGCAAATCTCATTTAAAAAAGCACATACACATCAAATGGCTATTCTTGTTGAATGTATTAATTAAGCAATGCAATTTCGGGTTTGAAATTTCACAATTTTATCTGAATTTGAGAATATACAAAAAGCCGACACACGAGGTAAACTTTTATGATGGGAACATGATTAGCAATAACAGAATGACATGCAATTAAGCGGTTGCTCAACAAAACGACTGTGACGACGTTGGCCTCAGAGTTATTCTCCCCAGAGGAGGGCCACCCCCACGAACATGGCCCACAAGGTCAAGTCCCGAAGGTGAGGGAGGTAGGCGGAGAGGGAGTAGGAACAAGTGTACTGCTGGCTGCTGGAGCTGTACTGCTTTCCCGTCGCCGTGCAATTGGTCCCATCGACGCAGGTGAGAACCATCGGCGTCCCCGGGTTGCAACGACCGTTCTTCCCAATTCGGCACTGGCCTTCAACTTGAACGTAGTGGTAGTGGGCAAACACGCCCTTCTGAAGAGGAGAAAGTGAATGACATCAAAATAATTAGATGGACATGATTAGTTGGAGGTATATACGGAAAAACATATTTTTAGGGTAATGATCTTACATCCGCACACCTGCACGACTTCTTAACGATGTCACATTCCAGGAAATATTTGGTGTGGAAGCAAACGTCAATCGGGTTGACCTCTGATGAGTTGATTTTCGCTTTCAACTTTGTGTAAGTCTCGTTGTACTCGTCCTTCGTCCCTTCGCTATTCAGGTGAACGGGTCCGTACTTTTCAAAGAGGTCAGAGTTGCAGGGCGAGCCCAGCGGGGTGTCCTTGAATGGACAGTGGCTCTTGTTTAGGCATAAAAACTTCTCCATTTCCGTCAAGTCGTGCAGAACCATTTCTGGGTCAATTGCAGTGCTGGGTGGGACTAGCATCAGCAACATCCATGGGAATATTATGGTCAGCCTCTTCATAATTCTTTGGTCGGGCGTGGTTTGAGATTAGAATGGGGTACATAATGGCGAGTGGCAATGCGGTAGATTCATAGTCAAAATCGTCACTTCTTGATGACACCCTAAGAACTGTAACTACGGATACAATATTGTCGCTGGAAGATAACGATATGTTCAATCGTGCTACGAATTCCTTGCAGGGAGCTCATGCTCGAACGCGTCGTTAGCTTAGCGACGTCGTAAAAATTAGTGACACATGCTCAAAATAATTTTTAGCGATGTCGGTATTGCTGAGGACACATTTGAGCATGTGTCCTTAGCACTTGTCGCTAGTAACGACACCGACGTATGCTCAAAACTTTGATTGTCGGTAATACCTTGGAATTTGTCGTAAAAGTTTTCGACGCCTAAATAGCTGTCGAAACGAGATAAATTTGTCGTAATTTGCTGTTAATTAGGATCCGTTCATATATTATGTAAACATTTTATGGGGGGAGGGGGTCGAGATGCTATTGACGATTGTTGACGAGGGATTGGGTATGTTGGTTTGCATATGTTGATGCCAACTTTGTTTTGGGCAAATTGAGTCGCTGGATTGCGAAATTCTTAATGAGTTTCCGCAACTCAGCTCAAACTCATTATTGTTCAAATCACTCATTTTGAAACGAGTCGTTTGAAATGAATTGAATGAATGAAATGAATTGACTCAAACTCAATTCAACTCATCCTCAGCAACTCATGAGTCAAATGCGTTGACTCGAACAGTTCGAGTCGAACTCATTGGCAGTCCTAATCGAGAGAGATTGAAGGAAAAAATATAATTATGCCGCGGTTACGTGCTTATCAAAAATGAGATTTATGAATTTTTAGATAATTCGCAATTTTTTCGCAATTCGCAATTTTTCACAGTAAATTTGCTCAAAAATTAATTGGCAAATTTTTTCAAAACGATTTTTTTAAAACAATTTGTTTATAGTATAAAAATTTAGCTTTAGATTAAAATATCAAAGTTGCATTTACCCTCAAATTAATTTAAAAACTAATTTTAAATTTTGTGCACTCAATATTAAGAGGACCCGTATTTTTGCATTTTTCTGAATACCCGTTTTAGTCCGTAACGGAATTTTCAAACAAATTTTAAGCTAAAATCTTGATTTTGTAAATTCTGTAACTTTTTAAATTATGACAATTTTAAAAACTCGAAAACATGTCTGCTCACAATGACTTCCCCATTTTACTTGAGAATTTTCTTGGATAGTTTGACAAGTTATTATAAGTGGGTTGAAATTTTATCCCACTCCTACACCTAAAATAAAGTGGTAGTAAACGTAAGAACATAACTCCTCAGTTACCAAGATCGTTGTGAACCACTCCCTTAATCGGAAATGGATTACAAATTTTAACGATTTTTTTTCGACAATGTCGTTAAACTCATAACGACAACATTTTCCGACGCCTTGACGACAAATGATGAGCATACGTCGTTATAATTTGTCGTTATTAAGGCGTCGTTAATTTACGACGTCGGTAAGTTAAGGACGCGTTCGAGCATGAGCTCCCAGGATGCATCAATTCCAACACGAATTGACACTTAGCGATCATTATTATGATCGCTAAGTGTCAATTCGTGTTGCATCAATTCGTTTCCTCTTACCCCGGGTTTAGATTGGTCGAAATTGTGTTCCGATTTATTAACATCAACATTGATAAATTATAAAATACACTTAGTTGGCTTGGGGAGTAGAGGAAAAACCCGATGTTGGTGGGTTGGGAAAACCTTTACTTGATCCGGATAGGCGTCCGAGATCACCATTCGGCCCCTTACAAGATTTTTGTAAATAACATGACCTATCATTTAAAATATAAAATAATTCTTCTAATCCTCGTTGACTGGGGACAGCTCCCACGATTGATGCTGCATTCCCGCGTTGAACTGCCAAACTGATCCGTTGAATGAGAAATGTTGTTGACATTGGTCCAGTGACATCCTTCATCCTCCTCCCAACATCTTGGATGAACTTCAACCCTTCCGTCCCCCATACTCCTGATGTCTCGACGACCACCGGAACAAAAATGTATTGTTTTTCAAGTTCAGAGTAAAGTTTGTGTTTTTTGGTCTCGGCTAGTTTTGCTGCTGTGCCAGCATGTCTAAGTGTGTGAGAGAGATAAGAGGGGGCAAAAGTGTCTGTACATGTAAAGTCCCATATTAATGAGCGTCCTTGTTTATATGGTATTAATGTAAGACCATCCGGTCTTTTTCCATCTGTTCTACTACAACCTAGTGGTTCCCTAATGCTTGGTATGTCTGCAGAAATTAAAGCTCTCTTTATAATGTCGTTACATTGTGTATATCGAGAGTGCCTGCCAGCACTTTTTTTACATGAAAGGCCGAAATTGGTCGAAATTTTTAATTGTCTTACAAGGGACACTCACGACCTGTCGTTTGAGTCCAGGGTACCCACCATGTTTTTTAGAATCTACTAGGACCCCAGGTGAAGGATTCATTCATATTTCCGTGTAAAACTCATATTTGGCGCCATGGCGTGGCGCCAAACTTAAAAATTTGCATTTTCGACCAATTTCAAACCCCCATAACTTTTGCAGTTTATGTCGGATTTTACAAATTTTATGCTTAAAATGATCACAAAAGTCGAAATTTTTGAGAAAAAAATAAAAATAAAAAATTTCTAATTTTTGGAATATTTTTAGCATTTTTTCGACGAACCCCCATTTTTAAGAAAATAACGAAATTTTGCGAAAAGTTAAAAGTAATAATTTTGGAAAAAATTTCATGGGATAAGAAAGTTGAACTCCTTGTCATGATTTTTGCCAAATATTTTGAAAATCCATCCAGGATTTTAAAAGTTATGGCGGTTTCAAAAATAAAAATATTCAAATTTGGCGAATTTGGCGCCACGGCACGACGCCAAATATGAGTTTTACACGGAAATATGAATGAATCCTTTATCTGGGGTCCAAGTAGATTCTAAAAACATGGTGGGTACCCTGGACTCAAACGACAGGTCGTGAGTGTCCCTTGTTAGTGATATTTTTGATTAGCCAATCAAAAAATCGGATTGGGAGGAGAACGTGAAGTCTAAACCCGGTGTTAGGGTGCGGCCGTAACGTGGTCAACGAATTAACTTTTAATTATTTTCTAATTTGGTGCATATGATCAATAAATGACAATAAAGCCCGAATCAGGGGAGTAGAACTTAACGATAAATTCGATATCAAGTGCATTACATATTTTAAGTATCTATTTTTAGCCCGAGTTAAAGCTTATGGAACCGTCATGTCCGTCCGTCCGGCACGATAGAGTCAAAACGGCTGAACCGATTGGCTTAAAAGTTTTAGCATATGCATGTTGGCTAAAAACCACTTCTGGATAGCACACACAGCTATGGAAGTTCAGGATTTGATGCCAAATAATAGAAAATCTAACAAGCATTTAAGTATCCACGGAGTTTGGTATGTCGGCCAATTAGGAGAAAAATTTAGAACTCTGACTCACCAAGTCAGGGACTCTGTGCCTGACTCGGCCTATTGTAGGTTTTCGTCTTACTTTCGAATTTCTCGGGGATCTACGTCATCCATGAAATGACTAATGTAACATTCCAGATTTTTTCTACAATCAACTCCAATAATTTGTTCATCTGAAGGAAGTTTGCTCGGGTTCGTTTCTAATAGTTCAATTATGTAGCAGGAATGCTACTTAACTCAGGAATCTCAACGAGTTTATTCGGAATCTTGAATATCTAAAACATCGTTCATGACGATTAAATGAACTATGTCATCAGAGTTGATTAGAGTTTCTACCATTAAAACTTACGTCTTTTTTTCCTGAACATTGACAAAATCTCCGTAGTCTACCAGCTTCACCAAGTATCCATCCAACTCTTGACTTTTGAAAAATTGTAGCTCGATAATTCGTTTTGTTAAGTGTAGTCTTCGTACTACGAAGTTCGTAGTGACTGGGGAGTAATATTACTTACGTCGTTGGAAGTAGAGTCATACTTCAACAATCCAGCATCAACAGATTCCATTATAGATGGATGAAGCTGAAGATGAACTTTGAAATTCGATCCCACTTTTGAAACCTTTGTCTCGAAGACTCCGATTTTCTGTCCAATCCAATCACTAATCATATCGAGGATACTTCCCAAGCATTTGTGGCTCTAAATTATGTAAAATAAATTACAATATATAATATATATATCTAATCCAATAGTAATATCATCGCACGACCTTATTTATTAGCACTATTAATCAGCTAAACCCAAATTCATAACCATTTAAAAGCCAACATCCTTCTTGTCACATGTGAGCCAAACTTCAGAGACTCTACAGTCAATTAGAGAAATTGAGAACACTGATGTATTCTTTCCTTGGAACAGCGACTTGTAGTCTTACTTTTCCACTTTTCCTGTTCCTCAAATGGGACAACTTGAGCAAGACGGCACATTAACGAAAGCTTTGTAAGTCTCAAAAGTTCAGTCGACGATGGATATATGGAATCAGCCGAGATCAAAATATCCACTCCTGAATCCGCCATATACACATTCACGCCCTTCTCTTCAACTAAATTGACCTCTGCTCGGTGAAATTTCCTATGAAATATACAAAAATAGATTCATTATGTTCGTAATCGTATGCTTATTTGCAATGACATAAATCCCATTCATGATCATACCCGTCCTCAAATTTGACAGTTACAGGAAGTCCGTCCTTCAGACAGGCAACGTCAACCGGTGCACAACCGGCAATGTTGTGCAAATGAAGATCCATTACCTCCTTAATCTGCCTTTGAATCACCGCCTTTGAGTCGGATCCACCACAATGATTGAAAAATTGTCCGGGCTAATAGCACTCAGCAACTTGTACGAGTACTTCTTATTGATCATCAATGGACGATCCGGATAACACCATTCGTCCTTAAGAGTGTCCAAATCCTTATCAAGCAACATTTCGGCGTAATCAGTCGTCGTACTTGTTCCTACAACAAGAAAGAAAAGAAACGGGGATATTTAACTCTAGTTACTTGACCTTTTGACCTACCTGCACGTATTATTTTCTTCCTTTCCCTAGCAAACCTTCCTGCAAGTTTTATGTTCCTTCAATTTTTTGTTGACAGGCTCGTAGAAAGATAACCAACGCTTCGATATCAATTTTTTTTTACTAGAGGCAGTTTTCTTCTTCGGTGAGGAGAAAAGAACAAAATGGTGACGGTGACTAACTTTGAGTGGACGAAGAAGATTGGCATGTAGATTATTACACAAATTATCACAAGGTGGCAGATGCAGTGATGGCACGCTCTGATTGACCAGAGTTACATGAATTTATGGCAACTTCTAATTTATTCATACAAAATCCAGCCTTATATTTGTAGCTTAATAATTTTGTGTTATTTTAACATAATTAATTGGCCATGTGCCCCTTCTCACGACGTTCCAATAGAAAAAATGACCTCAGATTCGATATCAGCGACCAAAAAACTATAAGAATCGACATTTACCCAACGCTAACGACGTCGAAATAATTAATTGAATTATTCGTAAATAACTGTAAGCACGTGAGATAAGCCGCTATAAGTTATAGCGGCTTATCTCACATGCTATAGCCTATAACATATGTATGTGTGATACCTACGTGTGTGTGATAAGTGGCTATACGCGTAGAGCTATGACACATGTGTAGATATACGTGTGTATGTAACTAGTGTGATAAGCGGTTATGCGCGTGTCAGCCGTATAACACATGTAGGTATGCCTTTGACTATAACATAGATAGGTATTGCAGGACTTTCACCACTTTCACCGCCCACCAAAGGGTATAAAAGGAGCTGCACGAGAATTTTTTGTCAGTCTGCGGGCGGAGCTCGCGGGGGACGGACATGTCCCTGGGTGAGCTCCCCATTGCAGCTGCGCCCTTGGGCCGCCCTGCCTCTCTGGGGAGTCGGGCCCACCACTGGCTTCGGCCGGTGATCCGACTCTCTTCCCGTTGGAGGGGTGGTCCGGGGGAGCAACGCTGCAAGGGGAGAGCCTTACGGGAAGTTCCCCCTCCAACACTCCGCCCACCAAGCAGACTCACCGGGTGGGGAGCCGACGGGGCTTGCCAAAATGCGTGGTGGCGCTAGGCAAGTGAGGGGGGCTCTCTACCTCCAACCCTTGGGTGACGCCGCTCTTTAGCGATCCCTCCCCTTGGGGCTGACCGGGTTCCCGAGTTCGAAGCCTTAATGGGGGCCGATTTACGGGTGCGCTCCCACCTCGTAAGGCGAGGGTAAGACGAGCCCCCATGGGGAACATCGCAGAGGTCCGACGTCGGTCGCAGAGGCGGCGACGTGGGCAGGGTTTTCTCGGTCGGTGGAGGTAGACCCTTGCGGACGCCTTCGGGCGCGAGTGGGGGCCCGCCCGCGTGGAGCACGAGGGAGCGACGTCCTCGTCGTGTGCTCTGGAAACGCCCTTCTCAGGGCGGCCAACAGCTCCCACCATATAAACGAGGCGACAAATTTTTCGCCTGTTTCTGATTGTCCTACATGAATTTAAAAGTATGCAACTAGTTTAAACCTGAAAAAGGATTAATAATACATATCGAAAATATTTATAAATATGTCTTAAAACCTAGAAATACGTATTTGAAAATATTTGTGGAATTTATGTTATAATAGACAGACAAATAGACAGACAGACACATGGATACACAAGGCTGGATATTATAATATCCGCTTTTTTAAATAAATAAATTTTAAAAAACAAACTTAGGTGAAGGACGCGCTTAAAATATTAAAACAAGAAGCATTAAAAAATGTCATAAATCGTTTAATATTTATTAACTTTTACTTCACCGTGGGCCCAACTATTAAATTTTCAAAGCAATGATAATCAACAATAAATGTAGCTGAACCAATGACTTGATTAAATATTAAATGCAGCATTACAGAGGGAGTTATTAAAATACGCCAGAACATGAACAAATTTCCTTTGTAAGAAGTGTCGCGATTTATTGAAAGATAACCATTCAAATCTTGCAAGTTTAATATACAAATAGATATTACGTATTTCGTATAATTGTTCCAAATGCTTGAAAGTATAGCTTTTTTCCTGTGTTAGTTGGGCCCCCGGTAAAGTAAAAGTTAATAAATATTAAACGATTTATGACATTTTTTAATGCTTCTTGTTTTAATATTTTAAGCGCGTCCTTCACCTAAGTTTGTTTTTTAAAATTTATTTATTTAATTATTTTTAGTGATTTGTGAATTTATATGCATAAAATCAGATGCAATTATAAAATCTTAAACGTTGTTAATTCTCCTGTGGGTGGATGCGCGGTAAACCAATTTATTCCCCCAGTTTCTGAATTTTAAGGATTGCTCTGTTGCAACATGCGTTGACACTTAGCGATCTAATAATAACGTAATTCGATTGTCTAGCAACATTGGTTATGTTGAGTATTGAATATCGATGCTAAATAAACTATTAGCGCACGTTAGCAACCAGTAGGTTGCTTAATGGAAATATTTCAAAAAGCTATAATTCCGTGAGTTTTCATCCGATTGCGTATTATCCTGGAGAATAATAAAAATGGCAAGCCCCCGGTCGGAAACACTTCCTTGATGCCAAGAAATGGATTTGAAATTTTAGGCATCGGACTTTCTACCTGAGGGAATTAGAATTTTTGAAAAAATAAAAAAAACGTATCTGTAAAACAGAATTCTCTGGTTTTTTTGTTTCAACATGTTTTTCATGCAATGCACGGTTCGGGCGAAATCTCAGTGCGACCTTTTCAAAGTTGCAGCTGAATGCATACTTAGGCTTAACCATGGTGATCTTTTAATATGATCACCTTATGCTTACTTTTCCTTCACCTAAGAAAAATAAAAAAAATAACTTTTTTGAGTTACGGCTGAACCCAGAAATACGGACGTAGCCGTTAGTGATTGAAGATTCCTTGTAACAGGAATTGCCACCAATTCCTCCACAATTTCATCGAATCATTTGTGAAAACTTGCCGTTACTCGCGTAATCGGAGAATGTCGGAGAGGGCGTTGTACGAATCTGAGGAGGACGAATTTGAGGTGCGGGGAGAGGACGCAAGGTCGTCTGGAGGCTTCGCCTTTGGCACCGTAGTCTTTCCTGTGGAGAAAGTCCAGGATTTTGTGGATGCAGCTTCGGTGCTTATCAACCCCGTTGACTCGTACTTGGGCAAATATGTGGGGCTTTACCTGAGCGATAAGGTCGTGGGGAGTGGGAATGCGTATCCCGAAAGTGACGAGGAGTTTGAAGGGGAAGAAAATTCTGGGGGGTCAAATCTCCCAACGTATTGGAAAGTTCTGGGCACTTTTAAAGTATTTATTTTCAGACCATTAATTAATACAATTTACTTGTAAAAGTTCTAAATGTTGCATTTTCTTGTACACAGGATGCAAAGAGTCAAATTCCTAATTGGTTGTGGGCCGTAATGCAAACAGAAGATTACGACGCCTATCTGAAAGAAATACTAAAATGCAGCGTTGTTATTTACGACCTTACCGACAACCCCACGATGGAAAGGTTTGAAGAAGTCCGAGCAGTTTGTGACGGTTAGTTTAAACATCAACGTATGTACAAGACTCGTATTGCGATTACTGCTTCGTTTTTTACAGCATTTCGAGCTAGAGTCCCAACTTTTAAGACTCGACGAGTTTTTATTCTCATCAGTTCGGTCCACTCTTGGTACCACACCAAGTCCCCCGATCCAGTGCGTAATAAATTTCCCAATTGAACTTGCAAATTGTTAATATTTAAAAATCTACATCTTTTTCGCTTGTACGTTTCCTTCAGAGTGATCCAAACGCCTACCTCTCAGAGCAAGATTACCGAAGAAGAAGAACTAAACCGGCGTACCGTGACCTCCAACTCCTGGAGAGGTACGTCGTAGCCTCTGGAAAAATGGTAATAATTTCATAAACAGCAATTAGCATTCAGAACCTCAACAGCTAATGGATAAAACTCCTTGACCAGACGAAGGGAATGTTCAAGGCGTACGTGGTGGGAGCAGGAGCCGTGTATGGGGCTGGAGAAGGACCTCTTCATCACTGGTTCAAATCCGCGTGGCATAACGCCAAATATTTACCCATCTACGGAACAGGGAAGAACTTCTTGCCTACGGTGTACATTAAGGATTTGGCCAGGTATGCATTTTGACAAACAAACCATATTTCTTTGAATAAGACGCGTATATTTTACGACACAATTGCCGTTTAATAGCATTCTTCAAAATGTCATGGACTTTACGCCACGACGCCAGAGATACATTCTGGCCATCGATCCAATCTTGTGCCAACAGGATCAAATTGTCAAGGTTTGTTGCACAGATGGGGAAATTTACTAGTTCCATTTATAAGTAAAAATGGGGTAAATATGTCCACGTGTAGAGCATCAGTGAATGTTTGGGGACTGGGCGAGTGATGAAATTGCCGGAAGAAGACATTTACCTCAACAGGGAACTCTCGGTATACTTTTCCTTTGATTTTGCATTCTCTCGCTCACTTTCTAATGCCAGAAAACATTTTTTTTAGACATTTCAAGCTGACCAACTTCAACTGGACCTCAAAATTGAAACGACCTTTTGCCGAGATAATTTCAACGTCGACTTCACAGCGGAAAAGGGAATGAATATGTTGATTAGCAAGATAGCTGCAGAGTACAAAAAATCACGAAATCTCGAAGTGAGTCCTAATTTGGAGCTACGACGACGACACTACAGCTAATTCTTGATCAAGTGATTACTAGCTTGACAAATACGGTGAAATTGCTTATTTCAGCCGCTGAAAGTATGCATCTTGGGTCCACCGGGAGTAGGCAAGTCCACAATCTCTCGACAGATCTCTGACATATATCGCGTGAGTTTGTACAATAATCGATTGCACGCGAAATCTTGGCATCAAAATAGCAACTTGAGTGATCACCACCGCATGATTTATTCTGTCTGAATTTAGCTGAACCACTTCACACAAGCGGACATGATAGCTTCCACGATCGAAATTCTGGTGCGTGTCACGGTTTTGGCCTCATTAAAAACACAATTTGTGTCTCATTGCTATTTTTCATGTAGAGGGACATTGCAGGAGATCAGTCCGAACCCGACATCGTTGGACTGGATGTCAGTCGGGAGGAGGATGCTCGTGAAGCGGCCAAGAAACTGCTGGCCGAGGTGGACCTCTCCCTTGGACCCATGGACGGCACCGATGCGGAGAGCGAAATTGCTCGAAAAAGTGTCTCGCAACTCGGCGATGAGATAATTTGCAAGTAAATTAATACGTTTCGTTTCTTCCTTACTCGTCGGAAGAGGAAAAAATCACAAGATTATCACCAAACACTTTTCAGGCTTTATCGATTCCGTCTTCTGACAAATCAGTGCCAGAACCAAGGTTTTGTGTTGGATGGATTCCCAGAGACGGATGACCAGGCAAGAATGCTCTTCTTGGCTGGGGAGGAGCTCGGTGAGTTCTACGGCGAGGAACCGGGCGAAGATGGAAAGGACATCCTTGACCCCAGAATTGTCCCAGGTTGGCCATCCCTCCTTCTTAGAATGCACCCATTGACATCTATGCAACTACAAATTATGCAAATTTGTTTACCCTCTGTTTGCAGACAAAATAATCGTTCTGGAAGCTTCTGATGAATTTTTGATCCAACGAATGCTCACCATTCCCACGGCTCAACTTCAAGACAGGCACCAGGACAAAGTATTTCCTGGCGTGCTGCAGGCTTACCGCAAGAAGATGGACAACTACGACAGCACTGCCCTGCACTACATGGACCTTCAGGAAATGATTTATTATTCAATTGATGTCACCGCTGACAGCAGTGCTAACCTTCCAAACATCATCTTGAGAATTTCGGATTTGCTGGGAAAGCCTCACAATTATGGTCAGTCAATACGAGTCTCATGAATGTCATTGCCTAGTAATTGACGAACCAAACAACAATTTTTTACTTCAGGGTTAACGTTCGAACAAGAGAACGCTTTAAAGAATGCTCAGCAGTTGGAGGCGGAGAAAGTTTCGACGATCGAGAAAGAGGATTTGGCTCAGATTGAAAGCAAAGAGTTGGAAGATCGGAGAAACAATATTCAGCAATGGGTAAGATTTAGATAGAATTAACGTAGAGATTTAGTATGCCAAGACGAAGTGTACAATTTGTCTCATTTGTGAAGATGGAAAAACTGGCCAAGATCAAGCGAGAAGAGTTTGAGAGGGAGGAGGCAGCCATGATTCCGCTTCGTCACTATTTGATGGCTCACGTCGTCCCCACTCTCACCAAAGGTCTTATCGAGGTCACACGAGTGCGACCTTATGACCCCGTCGAGTTCTTGGTGAGATTCTTATCATTATTTATACACGACTCACCTCCTCACCCTGTCCCAACTTTGCAAAAGTATTTCTAAAGTGATTGAATCGATTATGGACTTTCACCCTTTCACTAACTCATCCTTTGCTTAGGCGGAGTTCATGTTTCAACATAATCCTGGCAGCATCAACAACGCGAATGCTCAAAAGTTCAGGGATGAGATGATTAAGAAACGAGGAACAACAAAGTGATACAAAGTGATTGCACCTATTTGTAAACTCTACAAAAAAATTAGCCACTACATATTAATTGATAACCACATTGATAAGCAATTGATAAGTATTTCACTCCAGACTAAAATATACTTGGCAAATTTATAGCCAGCTAAAAGCAACTAGTCCTAAAAGTATAAACGATAAAGAAGATGAAGAAATTGCAATCTTGGATAAATTTCGCATTAGTAGTTGGAAGAGTATTTCACTTTGAAATCTGATTTCGTTACGCGTATAAAATGTCGAAATACATAATTTGAGTAATGTGACCCATCCGTCCAATTGTGAATTTATTATCATTCCTTTCATCATCCTCCAAAATATTTTCGCCAGTCGTCGCCACGTCTCATAATAACATTAGCATTACTGATTCCCACTACAAGGACACGAGGATGAAATGTGCCCAAAACTGGTGCATGGGTTGAGCAGGAGAAAGTCAGACGGATGCTGCTAATATATGTACGATATGAACGCCGGGTCAGCCAATAAAGATGATTTCATTCTATTAAATATTCCCCAATCCATATTTGATAAAGTGGTGAGTGAGCGAGGAGGCATCTGAAAAAGAGAAGATCGATGACACCCCAGAACTGAGAGCGACAGCTTGTTTCATTTGCAGCGGCGGTGAATGTTCCGAAATGCTTTTAGCTTTTTGCCTTCTGCTTCGGCCAAGTGCAGGCGGGGATGCGACGGGCTCATTCCCAGTGTCCAAGTGACAGATGACTAATGCATTCACGGGATGAGCAATATCGAGTGTGTGCCCTTCGTCAACTTCAAAGTTCGAACCTTTATTAGATTCCAGGAGGAGGAGGAGGATCCTCGCTGTTCAAAAATCATTCTCGTCATGTTACTCATTTATGTACGCCAGTTTTACGTGGTAATCAAGTTATAAAATTCGTATTCGTAACACATTATTGCATATGTACATACATGGAATAGCTATTATTATGTGCAATACAATATCACTGGGTATACATGATACAGTATTCCGGTGATGATCTCAGGGGACCGTATTTTTTCATATTTTCCATGTGGATTTTGGAGACTAAAATAACAGAATCCCGTAATTAATGCCGAGTCAATTAGCTGTTAACAAGAGGTGAAAGGACGATATCAGAGTATGACTTCATCGTCCCGTGTCTGCCAACTCAGATTTGGGAAGACATTTCCAAGATAAAGCACGTTGAGCTGTACGACTGCTGACTCTGCTTAGAGAAAAGCCTTCCTGATAATATTTCCAGGCAATATTTGGTCTCAGATGTCCTTCTGAGATACATGACCCGAGATGGAATACATGTCCTGCCGTCTTCCATCAAAAACTTCTCCTTTTCTGAAATTGGGAATTTGTTACAGTTGACAGCGTGTTAATTTGAAAACTTGAGCGAGATTATGATGAAATTGTCACTTTTTCAAAGCAGATAATTAAACTCGTAACAACATTTTAATTGAGACATGTATAAATTATGTCATCTCAAACAGTGGGTTACAGGTGACGTGGAAATCTGCCTTTAACGTGCAACAAACCTTAAAAATGTGTAGATTAAAGAAATATTTGTCCCGAATCTCGAGTCACAAAACATTTCAATGTTTGACAGCTTAAAGGTTTGAAGCTTTTGGTTTGATATAAAATCGCATTTTAGCAAGAAACACACAAGTTTAGCAAGAATTTCAAAGTGTACAAAGGCGGAAAGTGCCAAGTGCAGCTCACTCTTTACTTTGCATGGTTGTTTGTTACGTATGATATTATGTAACCAGATAGATGACCAACATGTCCTTCAAATTATTCCTTGCTCCAGTTGGCTCCAGAGTTATTGTATGCAAATGAGATTTCGTAAATCTAATAAGTAAAACAATAAGTTATTGTGCTTGTCCTGCCGTTCTTCCTTTTCTCAATTAATCCCTTCCTGATTATTTTGGTGGTAATCAAATTATATCACTCTTGTTATTGAACATTTGAGTGGGAAATGCGTAAAATATTTAATTATAACGGCACTCAACGGTTTGTTTACTAATTTCCTGTGGGTGTGAGCAGCTTGCCAATAATAAAACAAGCGTGGTGTCATGCAATCAGAAAAACAGAAATTATATTTATCAGCACCCAAGCATTTTTTTTCCAGAGACTGAAGATGAGCAAATTTCACGCAGAGCACATTATTGCAAATGCTTATTAGACTGCAGGCAATAATCGCCAGCACGCCACATCACCAACTGGCAGCAATGTAGAATAAATACTATTAATATTAATAATACTAACAATAATAATAAGTAGAAACACGTTCATTCAGCGCGTCTCGTTTTCATCCGCCTTCGCACCGCAGTAGGAGCAGCAGGAGTAGGAAGAAGGAGATGAGGAGCACGGAGAAAGCGGCGTCGGCTTCACACGACAGGACTTTGTTCACTTTCTCTCCTCAACTATTTATTGACAGAGCAAGAAGTGAGATTTTCCAGTCCAGGAGCTCCCTTCATTCCTCATCGTCCTCCGCGTGTGCTGCGTTGTTTGTGTGGTCGCAGCAGTCTCATTTCGAAAGAAAGAAGTTGGCAGAAAAGAGACAAAACGTGTAGCGAATCTCATCTCAAGCTCACTCAATATTCATCCCATTTTATAATTTAACCATTTGCGTGAGTTTCTGCTGTTTGTCTTCCTCGGGCTTTGTGTGGGACAGAGATGAAGTCTTGGAATGACAAGATAAAGTGAAATTGCTGCAGGGAGGAAACCCGTTACTGCTCACGAATCCCATTTGTTTGGGCGAATGTGAACTCTAATAATGTTTTCCGGCCGTGAAGCACGTGAATAAGGAAGCAAGTTTTTTTAAGCGTAATGGAACAATAATAGTTTTATTTAAATTGGTGCGTCGGTCAATATCTTGCAAAATTAGATGCCATTCATGCACGTAGACAATCTCTTCCTCTCCACAATATTGTGCAATTATATGCAAAACATGTGCACATCTTACTTTCGCGGAAGCAATTGAGAATATGTGGTGGTGGTGAATGCAGGTCAATTAGCAGCATGTTCATTGGAAAATCCTGCTGATTAAAGTCACCCATTTTGCAGAGACAATACAACATCTAATTAATAAACCTGATGTCACTTGCACCCAGCGATTTTGTTTGACTTTCACAGCAGAACTCGTACATAATACAGCGGCAAGGTCGGCATGTGCGAGCATTGTCTACGCTAAATTAATAATTAGGACCGTGTTTCTAGCTCGATCCTGATTTGAGAAAAACAAAGGCTGGATAATTCAGATTCAGAGATAATTAATACGTCTGTGTGATATGTTGACGCTTTCAAATCCAAATATAAGAATTCCTGGGAAATACTACTGACTGACTTCAAAGGTCATATCAATCAAATCCAACAACACACCGGCCTTGAGTGTAAGTTCAAATCCTATATTTAAATATAATCCATTCACCTTAAACCATTACTTATTAAGATTTTGACATTTAAAATGAAATTAAGCCCTCACCATTGAATTTAAGCCTGTCAGAATGTATTGTTGTTGGACTATATATCTCAAAGAGAGACACGGTCCTTGTCCAAATTCAAGACAATGCTTGATATCAATCCAATTCCGAGTTAATTGTATTTTGAGATTGCATGTATATCTGTATCGCGTTAAATGGGAAATTGTGTGTACAACTGGTGCTTGCTCTATTTTAAAGAAATTCAGGAGGCACACCAGAGGAATTTTAAGTGCTAGTTAATTTTCTTGGGTATATTTTTATAATGGAAAGCCGTCTAGACAAAGGGAAGGAAGGCGGCCAGGCAGGTAGATGCATGGGGAGAGAGTGAGAAAGAAAGAGGGTGAAAGTCTCAGATGGTCTGATCAGTCACGTTTCGGTTTAGTTGAGCTCAAAGCAAGATTTCTTTAACCAAAGTGAAAACTTTTTCCTTCACTCTGATACATTACACGTTCAGTGTTCATGCACCGGCTTCGAGTTAGAAGGGAGAAAATGATGCGAATAAGTACCGATCACCAGAATAGGATTAGTTTAGTGCCTACACAACTGCATCTACATACAATATACGTATGCAAAACATGGTGTACATGCATAATTCAATTCCCAAAACTGATTGCAGATTCAGGTGGAAATTCCAACCACAGCGGGATCCGAACGTCATCGGAGAAAGTTCAGCTTGTCGTCGAAGTAGTGCATAATTATGGATGTTGAATAGCGAAAGTTTGCTCGTGACAATGACAGTGAATCAACGTCCATCATAATAAATATACAACTTGCCAGCCGGAACATTTCCTGAAAGATAAAATTTCCTGGGCGTGTAGAAAGTAACGCATCTCGACAGGAGCATATTCCTACGTGCCTCCAAGAAAACAAGGATTATTCTTCTTAACAGTGTCCACCCACAGACAGTCGCCAGAAATAAATTGAAATCGATGGATACTGGCTCCGACAGCTCCAAGAGCCAAGCACACAAATGAGAACAAGTCTTCCTCATAATATTCCCAGTCTCCTTGGACAAGAAACTCGAGAGAGAAAGTTGGACATGCTCTTCGCCGGCATGGCGAGGATGATGACATATTAGTCAATCAGCGTGTGTGGGGGATTCCAAAATGTATTTATGGCATGAGTTCACTTCACTAAAAACTGGGACGCTCTTCATTTTTCCACAGAAGAAAGAACTCGACAACTTTTGCGTCAACCAGCCGCGGAATACATGCACATAATAGCTACACCACAACACCGTCAATCCATCCAAACGCCGTCACCATGTCGCTTGGAATCACTTTTAACTTTTGCTCAACACGAAATTAGTTTCCTCACTTTGCAAAGAAAGAAGTTTGTCCGACAGCACATATAAGTTTCAAACTCAAGAGCACATTGTACCAACAACAAAAATCAAGGTTTTCTCTCCCACCCTCTCCAAACAAGTGACGAAATCCTGCGATAAGTAGTGCAAGCATGTGGCTGATACATCCAACACTTGAAAATTCTTATCATCCTGTTGCAAATTAGAGCAGGAAAAGTGAAATCTAGTCAAACTTAAGCATTTCTCGTGTTGAAAGGTCAAATATCTTCAAAGTGGAAGTTGCATCAGGACGATTGACAATTGTGGCTCATATGAAGTCAAGTGGTGCACATGATTCTTTCCGCTTGTGCAGAGAGCAAATACAAATTGTGATTCTGTTGTACAATACGATGCTCACTGGCTCGTAATTTGTTGCAACGGCAAACAAACGTGTCTCATTACACTTTGATTTTGTGATTAATTGCTGGTGTTGCCCAAGGCAGGGATGACTTTACACCTGAACCACACTTCTCGCTGAAGAAAAGACAAGTGGCGAAGCAATTAGGACGACACGAAAACAAATCACTCGTCCAAAGTAATCGGAGGCAGGATGAGAGTCTTGAGAGTGTTTCGCACACTGTGCTGTGCAATAGGCATACTTCACTCCACGGTGATTTTCACTGCCTCGGAAGCCCAGAGGAATTCCAACCGAAAGGCCAAGGACTTAAGAAAGCCCAACATAATTAAGACCGATTCAAACCCGGCAGTGAATCAAAGCCCAGGAATCGACGAGGTCATGTCGACTCTAAAAGAAATCCAATTCCGAAAAAGACGCATTGACGATAACAATATTAAGTTGGACACTTCTTACTCAAATGATTTAGTCGGCTCTGAAATTAGTTTGAGGTTGAAGACGACCTCACTTCATCATCATCGCACTGTGAAAAGTATTGATTACTTGGTTCTTCTGGAGGAGGAGGAGGAAGACGAGGATAATGGGGGCGAGATGAAATCGCAATCGCTTCCTCCTCACGAAACGACGACTTTCATAATTCAAATGGCCAAAGATTCTTCCATTGAAGAAATCTGGAAATTCAATAAGGACATTAACGACCCTGATTTTCTTATGAGAGACGCCTACGTGGAACTAAGTTTACCACATCACATGCACTGCTGGGACGATGAAAGAGCCGAATCCCATGGATATGGTGACGCTGCGAAGGACGAGTCGGCAGGTGGTGGCAGGGACGATGAGGAAATACCACAAAACTCAATGAGATTTGAATCAATTAGTTCCGCAACCAGAATACGACATCGTCAATTCCACCCGAGAAGCAGGGATCATAATGTTCCTACCCACCAGGCCTACAGCAGCCTTCTGCTGCTCCCCTTAGCTCTCACGCCGCAGGACGTGGGAGGAGATGATCCCAGGGACACGGCCATAACTGCCGCAATTGTCAATTACACGTCGTGGACCGCCTATGTGAACAACACCCGTTTCGGAGATTCGGATCAGGATGATGGGTGCTTTGCTGGGAAGAAAAGAAATTCGTCAGGTTTATGTCTCAACAAAACGAACAGTTCCGCGGAAGCAGAGCCGGCAGAGAGGAACGAGGAGAAAGAGAGCCAGCCTGGGGGAAAGGCTGGCGTAACGGGATCCACGACGACTACTCCCACCATAAAAAATCATGAATCAAAGCCAAAATTAGCCATTGAAGGAAATAAGATTCTAAATCTGGGGTACAACTGTGTAAGCGAGGATCGTCGTAAAACGTCCACCGGAAGTGAAAGTTATGGTGATGATGATGATGGCGGTGGTGGTCAAGTCCTGGTGATCAACGCCCTCCCACTTATCCGAATGTGGTTAGGAGAGCGAAAATTTTGTCCAGACACGAGCAGAGATTTGGGAACCTTGGTGTTTGCTTTGATGATTGATGGAAGCGTGGCAAAGTCCGAGGAAGAAGGGGAGCAAGTGGCCACCGCGGATCAGCAGGAGTTGGACGACGACGACGAGGAGGATGAGATGGCGAAGGAGAAAGTTGGTCAGACAGCAGCCACCTCGACCGAGGGGAGAGACGGAGGCGTGGGAGAGATGCAGCATCACCATCATCATCATCATCACCATCGCCTTCTTTTAGGAGGCGATGTCGAGGCAATCATCCGGCTCAAATACGTGATGGACCGTAAGGCTTTTGTGATTTTGGAGATTTTCTGTCCATCCGATGCTTTGTGGACGGGCGAGATTGAGATTTTTTTAAACTGAGAGGTTTCACATCATATGAGAATAGAGAAGGAGTGATTTGTTCTCCTCGCATTGGGTTTGCGTGTTGTGAGGTTTAGCACACTTTTCTCGTCCACATCCCAAACCTCACCAAAGGAATTTGTAAACTTTCCCCGGAAACTATAACGCTCGACCCTCTCACTTTCTCTCTTGTCATAAGTTGGACATGTACTTTAAGTTTGAGTTGGTGAAAAGTGCATGCATTTATCTTTCACCCAAATTTCTCAATTCTTCAAGAGGACCACGACACCACAACCAGAAGAAGCAGTCCATTTTAGAATTTGATTGATTTCTGGGCAAACAAGTCCAACCAACGAGTGACACGACGCACGCTGTGTGCTGCACAAAATACTGACATGTCTGCTCTTTTATTGGATTTGAGACCGCGACACCACTTCCCAATGATGGGATTTCATAATTTCATAGTCTAAGGGTTCATGACGTTGTTGTCTGAATAGCACTTTCATCGTCTCGTCGGTTTCCTTACAAGTGGATGAAATTAGCTTTTGCAGCCAATGCATTCAGTCAGTACCGATATTTATGCATTAGCGACCGCACCAAAGGGAAAATATTTCCAAGAAATAAATTCCATTTTGTAGAACATGCTCAAACACAAGTTCGTGTGGCTTAGAGTTTCACACGAATTTCTGCCGAAACCTTTCTCTGAAATAAGTTTCTGCCCTATTTTTTCACGTCAGAGGGAATTCATTATCGTTTGCATACATTCTTTCTTGATTAAATCAATGGGAGCGTGTGCGGCAAACTTTATTTTGTTTTTATTTGATTTATTATTGCTGAGTCTTGGGTTTGATTTCTCCGCAGCTGGGAAACGCAGAACTGGCGAAAGTGGAACAACCCCGGAAAAGATTAGTGGGGCTTAAAAATAATAGAACCTGAACTTGTCAGACTTGTATCTTGCTGTACCACCGCCGATGCTCTGGTTTTCATGCCTTCCTCGGAAAAGAATGAGCGGATTATACGTCGCTCCTCCCACCAACTTCAAATCAAGTCATCAAACAGAGCCCATATGTATGTATCTTAGAAAAACTTACAGTTCAGGGTTGGTCTAGCCCGAGTCAGGGTCAGAGTCCGCTTCTAAATTTTTGTCAGATGACAATTACTACTCGAGATCGTCAAAATATCCCCACAATCAAGCATGCAAAATATCTGATTTTGCTACCAATTTCAAAAACCAGTATGGACCATCAATCACTTGACCGAGTTTGCAAATGTTTGACGTCCGAACTTAACTTTTCATCTTCCCCATACGACATGTGTACCAAATTTCAAGTAGACAGGATGAGTTATCGAAATACAGACGGACATGATGGTTCCATAAGCCCTGAATCGGGCTAAAACTAGACACTCTTCACACCACACTACAAACTAAATATGTATGGAAAACTATTGCATCCCTGAGAAAACGATAGAAAACTCCAAAGTATAAAGAATTTATGAAAAGGAAAAACATGTAAAAAAGTGTGGGATGAGAATATCGCTATTTATCTTTACCTTTACTATCGACAAATTTAGAAAAATTTGGGGGACATAATGTGGAGAAACCCACCTTTCAGCTTTAAATTTAGTGTGATTTTTAGTGGAATTCCCCTGAAACAAAAGTAAATTCGGAGGAATAGAACTGTCAAAAGTTTAAATTCAAATTGATGGTTTGAATATCATTCCTGTCAAACATTTCGTCTAAACAATTCCGTTTCAACCGACGTTGCCTCACGATGAGCCTGTACATATTTATGTACATGCGAACCCAGACCGCCTAATTATTAGCCCCGTGGTTGTATACTCCAATATAATTATCGTCACCATTCCATCAATAAACTAAACTCGAATGGAACTTTCCCTCCACATTATTCTTGTTCAATTTGCGCTGACAGTTTTGCCGAATCCGATCATGGACTCCATTGTTTGCTTATTTATTGAGTCCTTTCATTTCAAATCATGCCATTAATCTCCTTCAATGGATTCTTCAATTCACAGCCTCAATTTCATCGGGCGGGCGAATGCCGGAGATACTTTTTGCGCTAGAGTTGCACCATTCAATGCGAGTTTGTGGATTCGAAAGTGATTATTTGATTAGCGAAACAATTTTAGCACAAAGTTCTTCCAGCGGCATAATAATAATAATAATAATAACACTGCTTGATTCTACATGTCTGGCTATGAACGGAGCGCATCAGTCATAAATAATCCAGTCCATCGCACGTAAGATTTCGCAGTAATAATAACACACAGGGGGAAAACTAATTACGACATGGGGGAAAGTTATACAACAGTCTGCACAGGCTTTGTAAAAAAAAGTTGGATATTACAGCATCAACAGAATGAATCAATATCTACGGAATACCTACGGCTTCCCAGTGCTCGATACGGGAACTTTCAACTTCAATGATCAAAAAACATGTAATCATGGTGCGATTTAAGGTGGATGAGAGAGGGAAAGCGAACCGGAGCAGTTGTACGTTCGTACATACATATTGCCAAAGTTGGGCAGATTTGTTGAGACTATTCATTATGTCAGCCCACAAGGTATGCTAATTAGGAGTTCCATCAAATACGTAAAAAACGGTAAACAGATTTTGTGAGGAAGATGAAACTAGTCGAGATGAAAAATTGCAGTGAGGACTTGATATAGCCCGAGCCACGTCTTTTCTTGTCTTCCTGTGGAAACCAATACTTGGCATTTTCCCGTCGAAATGGCTCTTGCGGATTATTAACGACTAGACCACTGATGATTCCAATATTGGAATTGGTTTAATTTGCATATACATACATATAGGTAGACAGACAGACGGATATGACGATTCCATGAGGCCTTGTTTGGGGCTAAAAACTTAAGGATAATATATTTGCTTTGACAGATTCATTTCAAGTGAGGATCGCACTTTCATATGATTAGGATTATTTAGACTCGTTGCGAATATTTTGGTTGGATCTCAGCAATTAACGAAATTCTGAGACTTGGCCTTTAAGTCACCACAATTCGAAGCAGTACATTAGCATTTAGTCATTGGGAATGAAAGTAATAGAAAAGTTCTTCAAAGCTTAAAGTCCAAAGACGTGGGTTTAGTTGCTGATCTTCCTGAAATAACAAATTGAAAAAAAATATCTAGAATTTCTAAAAAGTCACATAAGTACCTTTTGTCATATTCATTGCTTTGATATTTATTGCTGTCGGCCTGACGTATTCACCCGCAATGAGCGTAATGAAGCCCTCTGCGCATTGAGCCTTGAAGGAAAGAATGTTGAGCTATGAAAAAGAAAAATGTTGATCTTTAGATATTCCTTGAACCCTTTCAGATCAACAGATAACAACATTTTGAGCTGATTTCCTGAGAAATGTTTGTTTGTCGTTCAAGAGAACTTTTAAACTCGGGATGAAATTCAGAACATCTGCGAATTGGATGAGGAAGTTACAACCAAATCAAAAATGTCGAGGTTGATGAATAATAAATGTCCGGAGTGTATGAATGCGAGCAAGCGAGTGCACAATAAAGAACGATGGAATCCATCCATTCCTCGCCCTTGAGTTTCCTGTTGTCTCAATCATACTCGCTTATTTCTGAACCTGTCATTCGAAAGGAAATTGCAATTTTGCCGAGCTCCTGCTCCTGCTTCAGCAAACTCATGAAATTTATACCAAACTTGAAATGTGTGTTACTTATATCATGAAAATAAGATTCAGCAGCTGCAGCTGGAGTTATACGCTGGAAAATGAACAACAAAAAGCTGCAGTGCAACTTTATCATCAAAAAGGCAGAGCTGGGGACAAAAGATAAGAGAGAAAGTTGGAAATAAGGTTTTTACCATTGTTCAATGGAAACACATTTCTCGCCCAGTTTTAATCAGGAATCGTACAAGTTCAAATTGGTTTTTGGTCCTTTTCAGTCAGCCGGAGTAGCAATAATTGAACTACACATTAGTGCATATTGGGTTTCATAAGAGCACAATGCGCTGTTTACATAAGTAATGTCAAAATGTTGGGTACTAAATTAGATTTGTATTATTTCCTACAAGTCTTGCACTGCAGTGGTGAGAAAAAGAGATTGGTAGCCACTTGGAACAGCAACGATCTGCAAGTGCAACCTGTTGAGCAACGTCAAAAGTGGAGCAAGGCACAAATTTTCCCACTTGCACCGCTACGTACCCTACCGAACCAAAGTGAAAGCTCAAATCTCGGCAACTTTCTCCTCACAACTTTCCCCAGATGGACCACGCGGACTGGAACGAGTCGCACGGAGCTCGCGTACCAGGAGTCTCGCTTTCTTCCCAAATTTCCTGGAGGCTGCTCCGTTTCCATTCCACTTTCTCCAGCTCCAGCTCATCGAGGTGGACACGGAACGTAGGAACGATTGCATGGCAATGCTCGCCTGCCTGCGTCATCCACCAACACAGAAATATGCCCTCCGCCAACTCGGAGAGATTTACTGTCAAGTGATCCAACTGCGTAGTTTTCCCCGAGAAAGTGGAGAAAGTGAGAGATAGGAAACTAGGGCGGAAGATGTCGTGCAAGTAGCAACCAACTTTTTGAAACGAGTTCTCCAGAGAAAGTTCTTCCCGAGTGAGAGAAAGTAGATGGAGGTTGCTGAATTTGGCAGGTTGATCGGAAATTCTCAAAAACTACATCTCTATTAAAAAGTTGTTTGGTAAACAGGAGGGATTTTACATAATAATTTACTTGCATTAAAGTCTATACTATGAATCTATATTTAGCTGCATCTCCAAAGTATACGAGGCTAAAGACGCCAATTATTGTGCACACACAAAAGCTCCTTTGTACCCGTCTCGCCTCGCCACGTTTGAATAATGTTGAGACACACATAATTGAAATTTGAGAAGCTCTTGTATTTTGTTTTCAGGCAGGTGCATTCTATCTCTTCCGTCACTACCCACGACGGTGAGGACTGTCAAAGAGAAAGGCGGCCAGGACGACGACGAAGGCTTTGGTGTCCGTGGTGCGGGGGAGGATGAAGAAAGTGGCAATCGCGATGTAATCTGCAGGCTGAGGTCGTATTGTATCCCAACTTCTGAGTGCAGTAAGAACTATTGATCCCATTTTTGTGTCTGCAATTGGATGTCAGCAAATTCGGAGGAAGCAATACACGAGAAACAAATGCGTTCAGACAAAAGCATTCGAGTTAAAACAAAGCACAAAATACAAAAGTTTTGGAACATATTAAGTTTAAGAATAGCGACTCGAGTGGCTTTTTTATCTTAGCTCACTCATTCGCAGGTCTTCGTCTGTCGAGGAACAAAGACGAATTATTTCTGGAAGCATCAATTTTGCACAATAAGTTTGTACACATGTCCCCCAATCACGTTATTTATACGCCCAGTCATCCTCCTGATATTGAGTTATGAGTCCTGCTCGCAACACATGTGACGGATGGTCAATCAGGAGATGCATTGTGTATTTATGTACGAACCTCGATCGAGTTTTTGTTTCCGTCCAAAATTTGATTATCCGTTTCCTCATCCTTCTCGATCTCCTTTGAAGGAGACTGCCTAGCTGTTACAAAGGGAGAGAGTTTGTTATTCCATTTTCTTGAGAGAGCGAGAACTCCCACGACCGCCCACACGGAGACCTAATGCGATCCCTCTCCCTCTAACTTGCCACATATCAAATCGCATCCTGCCATGCTGCACCTTGAGCACAACTCCCCCGTCCTCAGGAAGAACGCGAGATAAAGTAGGAGAGAGGCAGGCTTGAGAGACTTCTTGTGTCGTTGTCGTCGTCGATGGGACGTGTGTTTGTTTCCTTCGCCTGAAGCCAGCTCAGAAATACTCGGATGCTGCTCCTGCTCTGGCGAGTTCGACGACTTTCTCCCAGATGTTTGACCACTGCTTCTCAATCTCGTATGTCCGCCTCCAATTACAGCACTTTGGATGAAGGAATGCTCCTCCAAAATGTGCTTCACTACAGTCCAGCTCTTCATTTTTGATGGCATGCAGAGTACATTTCATTGCTTTTGATCCGGAGATAGAATGTTTTCCTAGAATGTTTGGTGGACAATTGACATGAATTTTATGTATGCACAAGATTTGAGAGGGAGAGAGATATCAACGATAACTTGTTTTTTCCGTGTGTGTACTGACTTGCAAAATTGTTGTTGCGAATATTTGGAGATAAATATAAAGATTAATTTGAAAAGTTTCCGACGGGATGACAATAAATTGGCTTCGTATCGCAATACTTATGAAATTGCATACATAAAATTGCGACATCTCTCTCCTGATCACATTCAATTCAAGTTTCATGAACTTTTCGTTATGTGTTCGTAGGCTGAATTTGGATTATGCGAAACCCAATTACTTAATTGGATTTGTTATTCTTGAGCTTCGTAGCTATTCTGTATAAACTGCATTAGTCTGGAAAATTTTGCTGAAAAGTTGTTGAAAAAGTTGTAAAAATCGTAGCTAATGAACATGTCTGCATAAAAGATATCTCAGTCCAGCTCTTCTTCTCATCTCCGCTTTTATGTGCGTATGTAGGAGCACTTTCATAAGAGACGATGCGAGTCCAACTCTGACTGAGGAGATCACATCTCGACATTTAAGTTTCACTCGCTCGTGCTTTCTTCACCTTGAGGAGGAGAGATCTCATTTCATTGAAGCCATGCATGAGAGGACTTTTGATGTGTGTCAAACTTTGTGACGCTATTTATATTTACATCGACAGCGTTGGAGATATGTGAGTACGGCTACCATTCGCAGAACAACTTTCTCGCTTCCCGTCATCCTGAGCAGGAAGACTTATTGTGAGTTGTCAATTTATCACTGTCCCTGTCAATCAACAATACTTGTAAATTTGCCTCGAAAGTGGCATTATTTGTTGGCTATTCAATTTCAAGGTTTAAAATTAAATTTGCTATTTTCTCGAGGATGTCACGCAATGTGTCTGACGGGAACTTGAAGAATAGGAATATTCGTGTTTGAGAAATTCTGAGCTGGAGGAGGACGGATGAATCGAATGGTGGTGTGTATGAAGGAAGAACGGTGTGAATCTGTCTGTTTTGCCAACCAGCCGCATATCGATCTTCTCCATTTCCTTGCTTTCTTCCTGCTCAAAAGATCCCACCCAATTGAACCATGAAGAAATACAAACCTACCTTTTTCTTGGGACTCGTCTTTATTTTATCCAAGTTATTTGGAGGTAAATGGGCATCGAACGACGAGGTTGTTCACAATTGCTGATGTATTTTTTTCAATTTTGAACCTTTCATGTACATCTGTCGTGAATCATCAAAGTGAAAGTTTTTTACGTCGCACGCTAAAGCTTAAACGCGTAACAAATTGATATTGAGATATTATTTGATTCGCAGTGTTACTTATTTTGGTCCATTTACTGAAAATTTCTACAAGTTTCACTTTTTGAAGTATTTGTGTAATAGATAATTGGCCCATGCGTCATGCACGAAACTTCGTAATGGGGCAAATTGGAGTGAAGAAGATTCTAATAAAAATTTGAAAATTGAGGCGAAGAAAATAAGCATTTTCATCTTAACTACAGAAGAAATCCGAGCCTATCTGACATACTTTTGAAATTCTTCTTGGAAATCGTACCCTCGTTTCGTTTACATGATTCGAATGCTTCTTCAGCTCCACTGCTCTGCAAAATTGCTCACTTTTCCTGTCACCACTAATGATTTTCTCCTATAGCGAGAACCGAACGAGCTAAACTAACAACGGGCTGGGAGACCACGCATTGGGACATTTCTTGAAGCTCTGTGGATACATTGTGCTCTTCGGGACCGACATTTGCTGCATTTTATTTTGTTTTCAATCTTCGCACAACATGCACATTTTTGCCTTTTGGGTCCCGTAACATATCGTTTATTTACTTTTTCCAGTTTTATTCACCTCATAAAAACAACTTTCGCTGCAAATGTGGAGATTTGAGCAAGTCGGTAAAAGAGTGTTTCTCGGCCTGTTTTTTGTTTGCATAGCATTGAATGGGATTGCCGGAAGGGAGTGCAAATAATAAGCAAAAGACGAGAAGACGTGTGCTATCATCTCGTTGAGAAATGCAGAGTCGGGGAGCATCAGGAGGATGGGTTGCCGTTCTTCTGGGTTGGTGGAGTAGTGTGGAGTCGTATTCCCAAAGGACTCATAGTTTTTGTCGTGAAATCCTAAAAACCAACAGTGAAAGTGAGGGAAGGTGTCCAACCATGACTGACGCCAGCCTCGGATTTCGGCTCGCAAATCCACAGATGATACAAAATATCCATTTGATGCGTGGGTACCGTTCGCTCAAATATCAACCAACCGCGTTGGGACTGCATATTCCTCCTCCTGACGGCAAGGCAAAGACTGAATTTTCACCATTAATTTAGCCAACCACCAACCAACCATCCATCCAAGCCACTCGGCACTACGACGTACTTACAACTTCTTGCTGCAAGGATGAGAATTTCCAGTTCAGGTCTTTTATTTATTCGATTCTTCCTCCAATTCAGGCGCCACCGACCGACCGACGAGCGACTGATCATCAAATATACGCTCAGCCATCCCTCTCAAGCTCTTTGATGCATGAAATGGTTGAGTAAATACGAGGGTATTTTACGTATGAAAGAGAAACATCCGTCCCCACAGCCTGTCATTTCGCCAGTTTGTCAATTGATTGTTGTGGCAGTGGGTTGGACTTTGGTGGTGAATTGTTTCTGGCTTTCACTCATGATTGTCTCCTAAGTCTGAAAATGCTCCCATTTGCATGTCCATGAACCTTGGCCGCACGAGGCAAGCAATAAGGTGATGAATGATAGCGAAGCCGTCGCTCCTTCTTCTTCTTCTGGTGGAACATTCTACGGCACGAAGGAGGAATTATATGGAACGGGGCCTTTGCATTACTTGTACACAAATTCACGTATCAGGAGTCGTCATCAATCATTTTGTCGTCATTGTTTTTACGTCTACTCCCTCGTAGATATCTGATCAATTAAAAGGAGAAAGCACTTCCAATGTGCTATGTTTACTCGATGTCCTTTTATGACTCATGGGATGCAGTGTGGTCCAAATTCTCATGTTGTTTGTTAAATGTCACGCAGGGTTCAAACCATTTCGTCGACGAATCTATTCAAACGACTGAGAATTAATGACAGTGAATTATTAACGATGCTACATTTGACCCTTGGCATTTTCAGTATTTGCTCAATAGTAGTATGCGTATACCTAAAAATGTGTACCTAAAAACTGGGTATGCACATAATCCCTGCATGAAAATCCCATCTGAACTATTTTTTAATTGAGCAATTTCTTTCTCCTGCAAAATGTTGGGAAACCAAGCGGATTTCCATAGTCGGGGATGACGCAGTTTGATTTCTCCAGGTCCTCCATCCAACAGAAGGCGAGAATAAGTGAATACTTTAACTGAAAGTTGTTTGGGAGCAGACCGCAGGCCATTATTGGATCAGGATCATGAGATTACTTTCCCCATTACCAAAATACTTGTGGTTGCGATGATTTGATTGAATTTGGTACATTTTGGGAAGCCCCCTCCGACGAGATTTGGTTTGAATTGAGAGACAGTCGTCCCGAGCTATTAATGCGCGTGGAATTAAGAGCAGGCAGATTGTCAACTGCCATATGAATCGAACTCGTTCGGCGTCCTTCCTGAAAAAGCATGTGGATGAATGAAACTCTGCTGCACGACTATCTATTTCTTGCCAACCACGATTTCTCCTCGATGTGTAGGTGTACGTATGTACGAGTCGTCGTCGTTGTCGTTGTCGTCAGCGATGTCGTGATGAGGAAGGCTGGCAGCACGGATGGGTCGGAGTCCGTTCATCTTTTGTACTTGACTTTAAAGCGTAGAGTAGTAATTGGCCAAGCCATGCACTTAGGATGTGAGTCAATCTGTGGACTGTTCTATTTTGAGACTTCCATTCATTCACATGACAGGATTTCAATCTGGAAAAGTTGTTGTGCCACAGTCCCACGTAAGAGGATTATCAATACATCAATCCTTGTGAAGAACGAAAAATGTGGAATGAATGCAAATAAGTCCACTTCAATGTATAAATTGTACCTTTTCTGCCAAACCTGTCGTCTGACGTCTGATTCAGTGCAGAATGTGACACATTCATACACGCCTTCGAGCTTATGCAGTGCACATCTTTTCATCTGGTCATCTTTTAATTTATAAAAAGCAATTTAACACATGCAAAAGTGAACTAGTCTGATAAATAGAGTCTCACAAACGAAACCATTTTCTGTACCAGTTAACAGAATAATCGCTAAATGACATGCATGCATTGTACAATTTTGATTATTAACGTAACCAGATTGACCTTTAACTTAATGCCACTCGAGACAATATGAATATTTAACAGCTCAACCAATCATGGCTTCTATTACGGATCAATGCCAAGTGGAAATAGTGGAAAAATGAAGAGCTTTCGTTTGATGATGTTTTTTCTGTTCAAGTCCAGTACCAAAACAAAATTAAGCATCCCCAACATCGTTGACAGGACGTCTAATCCTAAGTATAGCATAAGTTTTTAATGCCTCGCAAATTATGTATTCCGACTGACCAGCTTAATGCAGGGCTTTGTTGTCTTCGTTTCAATTTGAGACTTGTCTGCGCATACAAATTACGATGCGAATTAACTTTTCATCACAATTCTAACGAGATCCAGCTCTGATTTCTCTGATTGTGCTTGAGTTGAGACAAACTCAACAACTTGCATGTACGATGACGCAACTGCTTACTGACTGTCCAACCAAATGTATGTCGCAGTACAAAACCGTGTAGGTCATGCTCTTGAACATGTGCCATGAGGATCCTACAATGCATGGTAAAGTTTTCTGCGAGCAGGTGCTCTCACGAACGACTGTGGACTACTCCTTTCTATTTAGTTTGACTTAATTATCTTCTGCAAGCGGATATCTACTCATTACCATTCAATTTCATACAATGTGTGCCGTAGTAAATAAATCCGTGGAGGATGAGCACATGCCAAGAAAAATCAGAGATCAGCCAACAAGCAGGCCTCGTTGTTGTGCCTGCTCCTCGTCCACCGCCTTCACTGCACGCAAACTTTGTACTACGATATGCTGTTCGTTAATCCGACATTCAAATTAAGTCAAATGACGCGAAGTAGATTGGACCAGTGTATGTATGCATCTACGTCTCTGTGTATGTAAATATGCAGAGTTGTGAGTAGTTGGCAGTGCCAAAAAATTCAATCTCAACCACAGCTCATGAAAAGCAATCCGAGACGGAAACTGTATACGTATGCACAAGCTTGTACTTCTTTTGATGAGTTCATCCATCCAACAGAATACATAATGTGGGGTCGTTAGGGCTTCACTTTGGAATTAAAAACTTTGCATGCTTAAAGTCTTAATGGGGGAAGGTGTGTGTACGAGATTCATGAGGGAGCCACACCTTCGCCGTCGGTGGGGGCAAGAGATTGACGTGACCGGTGGTGGTGGTGGACGTTATGTGGTCCTGGAATTTCCTTCCTGGTTGAGTTAGAGCCGCTTGTCTTGCAAAGTAGTTCTTACCAAGTCAGCAAAATACAAACTGAGACTGGAGATTAGACCCGAGTCCAAAACTCCAAATCCATTCTTTGTGCCAACATGTTTTCAGATTTGGGATGTGTGAGGATGTGGATGGAGCCAAAGACGAGCAAGCGTGCTCGTTCGGATCCGAAAACTACCAAGACTCGTCGTCGACTTTGGTTGTGCCAAGATATCCCGGGAGCCTGCCAGCCTGCCTGCGGCAAATGCTTTATAATTCTGCTTTCCTCCATCCACGGCATGCGAGGAGAGAGAACTGCTACTCGTGTCCACATCCACCACCAGCAACACATTCTGCTCGCTCTCTTTCTACTAGCAGCAACGGGGTGAGCATAGGATTTGGACGCAGTTCCCTTGCGAAGTGATTCAAGCGAGGTTGTGCCGCACTTTCCTTCTTCTCCTTTCTCCCACGACCAGCCAACCAACCAACCACCACCACCACTTTCACCCACACAACGCCAGGTGTATATGCATACCTTATACCGGCAATTATCGTCTCCATACACACACACATACACCTCCGTCGTCACCTTTCCAAATACCTGCACCCACTCTCTGACACTAATTGCATCCAACCCGTGCTCATTTGTGGACAACTGCACTTCTCAATGTTTATATTACATGTACCTCCGCTGATTCTTGCCCAACCGTAAATAATCCGAATTGCTGATCCAGTAAGAAATCCAAAGTTCATGAACTTTAGCCCAGAATAGTTAGCCCAGTGTCGTTCATCGTCAAGTGTGATCTCGTAGAGACGGCCTGGACACGTGTCAATATGTGTTTAAAAACATAAAGAAACTCGAGTCGAGACATGCAAATCGAGTTTCATGTACTTTCAAAAACTGAGCAAAGGGTCGTCATGAAAGGGCTGAACATGTGGTTGTGCTGCTGCTCTCGGGGGGCATTCCGCTCAGGATGAAAGTAGTCGAGAGGAGATTAAGTGGACTGAAAGTTGTCTGCAATTGTTTTGTGTTGTTGGGTTTGTGAATGTAAAACTTGTCCAAGCGACATAGCGATAAACATTCGTGCATCTAACGTAGCCTAAATTAACACCGTTTTCATTTCCCATGAAAACTGGTGACAGTGACACCGCTCTCTTTTTCCCACACACACTCTGTCTGCAACCGATAGCAAATTTCTCCCACGGTACAACAAACCAACCACTCGATTAAATTTCCAACTTGAGACTTGTCTAAAAGTGGATCGAGATAGGCTTGCAAATTTCCAAGTTGACATGAGCGTGGATCTGGGTCGCCGCCAAAGTGGCGGCCGTATTAGTAGCGGCATTAGTATTATTAGTGCTTTCACTGATGAAAGCTGCCATTCCCTTCGTAGGACTGATTTCCGCAGTAAAAACAAATGTAATAAAAATGTTCCGTCGCAAAAACAAATGTCAGTCATCAGTCCTTTGCCAACGCCTCATGACAAGGGAGGAGGAGGCGGCGGAATGATGGCGCCTTTGACCGGTTTGACCGTCGTCCTCCTCCTCGTTTCCGGTTTGCTGGCATCCCCCACGAATGCGGAGGACGCCGTGAGTGCGAAATGTGATGGTTTTAATGGAAACAATTCTGTGCCAGGAGTTTGGTGCGACTTTGAAGGGCCGTGTCCCTGGAAGTGGGACATTCCCAAGGCTGGCGAGGCAGGGTTTCGCAGAATGTCGGCAGCCCAGGTGGTCACCAAGATGAAGAAACAGGGCGAATGGGCCTTCCGTGGGCCGATGAAAGACTCACAAAACAAGACTGATGGTAAGCACGTCCGTTTATTAATTATTCAAACAATTTGCATGATAGGCATGTATCATAGCCATGCAGACCCATGTAACTTTTTGCATATGCATGTCAAGGAAGTGTGGAGAAAGTGACGAGAGTCTCATGTTTCATATTCTCCCAATATTTAAACATTGCTCATTTGACACCGTGTGTGTACTCTGCCTCCCCGACTTTCCTGGGCATATGTGACTGGCTGATAATTAATTACTCGCCCAGTTGTCCTCCCACTTGTTATTACGCAACACTCGCATGCAATATACGAGCCTGAGGGTTCGACAAATGGTAAATAATCCACAAATTCGTATGCTACTTGCAACGTTGAAAAAAACTGTTATCGTGAGCACAACTTCTCGTAGTAGCAAGTAAACTAGATGTGTACGCAGCCTATTAGCCATTGTTTTCTGGAAGGCCGCCTATTCCGCATCTGTTTACAAGAAGACAAAAAAAGTGTCGAGTCTGCCATCCCATGAAATTTCCGCATGGTTTCGTTTAAACAAGATGAGACAGTGGGATGCTCATGTGTAGCGAACGACGTGTAGTTGGCAGTACTCGCAATCCAGTCTCCCAATTTCGCCTTTGGAGGAAGTGTGTACATTCGGTGGAAATAAAGCTTACCACTATTTGTTTAGAATTATCAAAGAAAGTCGTCGTACACAGAATGTCGTAACGATTACGGTCCAATCAATTGCTACACTTTCCCCATTTGATTATTTACAACCTTTACAATCCCTCCCAAGATACATATGTATGTACACACCAAGAGGAAAAATACGTATGAGCAGCACGAGCATTTTATGTCACGCAAAAGTTGGAAAGCCCGTGAGAGCATTCCAACCTCTGTGCTCCCTTGCCTACTGGATGTGCTCCGGGATTAAAGGTCTTGAACTCGCCGAGTGAGAGGAGGGCAAATTGTACCCGTCGTGTGCTTCTATTATGTTTACTTGCACTTTTGAGAATGTAAAAATCTCACTTGAAGAAGAAAGGGAAGGTGTGGCCATTAAACATTTTAGTGCAACTGACAAATAAAATGAAGGAATTTACGAGAGAACTGGAGGGTAAACAGGGCATAAATTCTTAGCCTGGCTCAAACTCTCTCCGCGAGTGTTATGCCGAATTTCCTGGAATGCTTTTATTCCATTCTTCTTCTCATTACGAAGGAACGAGGAGCAGCCGAGAGGATGGCCACTTAGGGCAAGAGACGGCTCTATTGTGAAGGAGCTCGTCCTCCTAACACACGTACAGCGTAGTGGCATTTAGTTGGATCAGCAAAGGGAAGAATGCACCGTATCGCACCTCCACTTTCTCCTCTCAAAATCCCTCGAGATTCGTCCACCACCAACCCAAACGTCCCAACCTGCCTATCCCAAGCAGCAGAGGAGTCGTGAGAAGGAATGTGATTGCATTTTTCCTCCTTTCTCCGTATTCATTCATTTTCTTGAATTTTTAATTCCGCTCGCTCTCTTCTTCTCAAGTTTGAAACAACTTTTGCTTGTTCTCCTGCTCTGCGTACGTAGGATTGAATTGAGATGAAACCAGTCGCGTCTATCTGGCGTATCGTGACATTGACGGCGTCTGCCAAGGAGGAGGAATTAGGTGGCTGAGAATTCAAAAGCCAAGTCTCCACCAGCTGGGGCCGTCTCATTGGCGGAGTGAAACACATTTTCTCGTGGCGACACTAATGGACGTTTACCCAGCGGAGAAAGAATGACTGGTGGCTAACGACATAATTTTTCATGTCGCCCTCCACCACAGGAGGACGGCGAGGAGTCTGATGAATATTCATGGTATTGATTTGATCTCTCCCGATCTTCGTCTTGTACTGGCTTTCCCCAGGAGAAGGAGGGCACTGGATTATTACGAAAGGCGAAAGAATGTCGGGTGCAGTGGTGGCTGCTCATTGTGAAGTCAGGGCTCGTATTATTATTATGGGATTATGTATGGCGAAACTGGAAAATGTGCAAAGGGCATTTTCACGTGCATTCCGGCAGGCAGGCACTCTGGCTGGTGGTGAGTAAATAGGCACCCGCACTACGAACCAGTCAAGAACATGCCTACATACTTATCTACGTAAGTAGGTAAACCATTAATCTACTCAGATTCCATTCTGATTGCCATTGTGATATGAGATGAATTTTAATGATTGGAAAGCTTGTGCTAGCTTGTAACCATTTCTTTAATCTTTAATCATGCCATCTCCACAAGATTTATGATGATATTATGAACACAGTAGTCATTCAAGAGTGTGTAAACCCGGTATTGAGCACACAGTGGTCGTCGCGTAGCTGCAAAATATTAACTGCTCGTGTCGCGAACGTAACTTTATTTTTTTCAATCTACTCCTTCTCCATCACGTCTAAATTCGTATGCATGTACGTTCAGCTGTTGAAGTTGTAGCAGAAGAAGCAACTATTTCTGAATCCCCTCAAGAGTTTCAAGTTTCGATCCACTTTAGTCTTACGAACGACGAGAATAAAAATGGTATCCTGAAAAAAAATGCAAAAAAAACTTTACGTTATGCAACCACCGATCTCTCCGATGCTTGACTAATTGGTATTGTAGAACGTCGAGACTGCTCGAATGACATGTTCCCTTCACGAGGAGCTACAGAGTCCTCCTTGCGCCCTGGCCTCGTCTTCTCGAGTGACAACAATTACCAACCAACGAAAAAGAAGCGCAGTTTCCCTTGACTAGATACATAATCAGTGAAATGTGCTGGAAGATGCGCATTTTGCGAGATCATAAACACATGACGAAACATGGAACGAGCTAATAAAACCGTCAAATGAGTACACGAGCCAATTTGTTTTTACTCGAGTCGGGTTTATTGTTTTTATTTTTACACCAACTTGGAAGGAGTCAATCATTTATTTCATGAAAATGGTTGACAGTGAGGATGGAGATTCAGTTCTATTTTGAGGTTCGACTACTCCCACTCGAGGAAGAGGGGATGCATGCATGTGAGCGTGGAGAAGAAATCGTGAAGAAGATGGATATAATAAATAATGGGAGCGGGGCACGTTACTACTGCTAATAATACCACTCGGTTTGTTGTAGTGGGCTTAGGAGGGATCCTACTCTTGGAGAATTATTATTTGACAGCCTCCTGCATCATCGTCCGTGGTTAAGATGGAGCACTGCTTTGTACACATGTAATATCAACTTGAGACGCCAACGAAACCAAGTGGTCTGCGGCTGGGCGATGGTTTATAAATAAATACTTGTTAAACTTGCTCAACAATTAATATGACACATTGAAATGGGAGAGAACTTTTGCTAATTTGCTGCATCTTGCGAGTTTCGCGGAGAGAATGGGACCAGGCTGGATTGCATGTGTTGACTCGAGCTTATTTTATCTCAAACATTCTAAACCTCCATTTTCTGGTGAATCGTCACAATACAATACAACAACTCATCGAGTGAGGTATTTTATTATTATTGTGTTGAGATGTATGCACAAGCAGATAAGTGTTCGCCTTGAATTTTGCAAGGCTTCTCCTTTCTTTCTCTCCAAGAAGGAGGACGCCGAATAAGCTTCTTCCTCACAAAGAATGCTTTCCAATAATAATGTATTCTTCGCACGGAAGCAGAATCAACCTTGCTCTGCCTGCCAGATGCATTCACAAAGCACACCGTTCGATTAGCAAGTATTATCCTGCCCCAGAATTTGATAAGCTCGTAGTAAAGTTGATAAAGTGTGAAAATACTGGGTTGACTCGATTGATGAGAAATTGCAGGGACGAAATCAATGCAAACCTCCCGAAAGATCTTCTCGTGCCCTTTCTTTCTTTGGAGGAGACAGGAGAACCTCAGCCTCTGCCTCGGTGGAGTAATCTCTTTATTTCATCCATCTCATTCGGACGACGACGTCTTCTTCTTCCTCGCCTTATGCACGGCTTACAATGGCTCCATCGCTACGCTATTTCATTTCATTTTGTTTACTAACCCGCCACGGGGAAAGTGTGTGCGTATAGAGGCCTAAAAGCCGTCACACCAACATCATCGCCACTACCACAATGGCAGAGCGGAATAGTTTATACGGAACAAAAATAGTGCGGCAGGCAGGAGAAAGCTGGCACACATGACCGTGTAATGGTCGCTGATGAGTACGGGTTGAGGGAAATATTGCTCCATTATTCCAGTGTTTCGCGCATCATTACATCTACGAATTTCATTATGTTGTCCAAAGTGAGTAGTTTGTTGCCCAATATTCTTTTATTTCCAAGATCCCCGAGCAGACTTAAGTCATGAGACGACAGTCCATCTCCTCTCTGCACCACCACCACAGACATACGAACGTATAGATGCACTCCGAGAGGACGTCTGTATGGACGGGCTGAGTTATGCAGTCTCCTTTCGGTTGTAAAAACTTTGTCTTTCTTTTACGGCCGTGCACCACCAAGGCGAGTTTACACACGAGACATTAAAGATCAAAACGATAATATTGCTCTTCGTTTCCTTCTCGTCTGCTAATAGCGTGTGTGTGTACGGACGTGCCATTACTGAGCTATGTGTGTGTGTGCATGCTACTTTCTCCCCACTTTCTCCACTTCCGCTCCAACAAGGAATATGTTATGGTGGAACCAAGGCTTTAGTATTTACATGGCAGTAATATAACTGGCTCCAACCGTCCACTTTACTGCTGTGTATGCCACTGTAGAAAAAGACCATAAAACCAAGTCCGAATTAGCATGTCTCACATTATGAGTTGTGTTTCATTTCCCCATTCTCATCTGAAATGTCTGGGTTAATGATTGTTGTGTCCTTGAATACATTGTTACCTAGCTTTCTCTTGCACTACTTTCAGGTAATTTTATAATCCTCGCGTTTGAAAATGGAACCAAGCAGCAGCAGAGCCATTACCGGCTGAGCAGCCCGTGGTTCAAGGGCTCTCAGACCAACTGCAATTTGCAAGCCAACGTGCACATGCATAACTTGGATACAGGTATGGATGGCGATTCGAATATTATGTATGACCATTAAATCATTCGACTAATGGAGGAAATACTTTCAGTTGCCCTCCGCATGGTCATCAGCACTCGGAACCATTCCTCCTACGTTCCCATGTCCGTGCTGGGAAACAGCAGAAACTCGTAAGTCAGTCCCTCATTTTGTGGCAGGCTCAAGGAGAAAGACTTTGTGCACGACTACATTATGGAGAAAGTGAGGCAGTAGTGGTACGGCGGCGGAAGTGTAGGATTTCTAATCAGGTTTTTTGGAGGAGGAGAAAAAGAGGGGAAAGTTAATTGAATAGAATTTGATTACTTTGAACTCGGGCCACAGATTGCTAATACGATCATCTTTTATATATCTCGAGTTCAAATCCAAACTACTTTCTTTGATGTTGTAGAAAAGAGTGGGGAGACCGCAGCAAGTCAAAATGCGGAGGTGTAAAGGATGAGAATTGCCAAGTTGCAAAGTTTCCCAAAAAGTTTTCTAGTTTGGTTTGTAAACTACTTGAAAGTTTTTAACAAAAAATTTGCATTGGCTCTTTTATTCTCTTCTCGTAGTGAAAAGGGATAGCGTAGTAAATACTCGGTCCTCCATAAGGATAATTTTTATTCAAACTTTTTAAAAACGATTTGATCAGCTCTATCTATCTATTTGCTTGGGGGAGTTTTGCTACAGTGAAAGTGGGAGGTATACGGGTAGGCATTCATCATTTGGTAGGCACAGAATGACATGTTTGACTTAATTTTTTTTGGCAGATGGGAAAAAATGAAGCAGATGGTGGGTTCACAGTCTCAAGAATTCCAAATCGGTAAGTTATGTTTACACGCTAACGTCTTTATCATTGTAAATTATTAATGCAATTTGACTAAAATATTTGACATTTGATTAAAAACAATGTTCCAGTTTTGGAAGTGGATAACTTCAGCGGAGTCCCGTCCCATTTTGCCATCGATGACATCCGTCTCGTCGATTGCTTTCCAAGTAAGGCCTCAAATTTTACGTAACATAATTTTCGACTAGAACTAAATCAGCCATTATCGATCCATGGAGAGTCTTTTACATCATTTTTGGCACATTTTTATGCAATGTATGGCTTGGATTACAGGCGATAAACCCTGCAACGCCACATGCTCCTCCAGAGAATTCCAATGCAGCGATGGCACTTGCATCAATCGAAACCAAATCTGCGACCTAAACCAAGACTGTCTCTTTGGGGAGGACGAGGACCAACAGTGTGGTGAGTTCAATATTACCAAAAGTCAAGTAGATGAGTCTTCTTAAGAATTTGCAAAAACGTTGAGAAAATTCAATGTTTGTTAAACATCTCGCTTTCTCCCGCTGGAAAAATAATTTTAATCAAATGCAAACCGGAAGAGTGAATTCCGGAGGGAGGAAATGCTTTCAGGAAGTCAAACCCTTGAGAACTAATCTTTGTCGGATTCAAATTTTGTTCCCTTGTTTCCCCCAACTTGTCTTTTGCACCCGAACCCGCATTGTGAAGGGAATATGAAAAAACGAAGAAATTGAAACTGTGTAGAAAATATTTGTTTGAAGTTGTTTTTCTCAACGCCTAAAAAAATAGGACACCTATAAAATGTCATTAAGGATTTGCTTGGGACATTAAAGCACTGGAATTGGGCATAGCGAGTGAGATGGTGAGAGAGACCTGGAACACATGAGGAGGAGGGCGATAAATTCCCACAAAATGAATACTTTGGGTCTTTGAAGTTTTGATGGTATATTCATGTCTTAATAGGCAATTTACATTTATGAGGAATTTAAGATGAAATTAAAGGAGAAGAAAAGCCTACACGCCAGACGAGAAAGAATCCTCCTGCGAGCAGTGAGGAGAAAGTTGAGCACTCTTTTAACGTAACAGGCACACCCCGTACATACAATCCAGCATCCTTCTTCTCCGAGGTGCTTATAAAAATGGTTGTCATCGTCATGTTCAATGTGCAGTTTTTAGCCAGACGACAAAATTTCTAGGGAATGTTGTCTCTAATAGTTTGTAGATCTGCATATTTTTTGTAAGTTAAACATTGCAAATTGTGAGATCCACTTTTCCTGCACGTCTCTCTTTTATTAAATTCGTATAGTCGTGTGAGTGATCTGTGTCAGCTGGAAGTTGTACAATTGCCCGTGAGTACATATCTCCGAGAACGTTCAATATTGACGATATTAAGTTGCCCTAAATTTTTCCAGTGCCGTGGAACAGTGTGCCACGAGGATTCGGAAATTTGAAAGATAGGGCTTTTTAAATTGGCTTTTTTAAATTGCCTCCTCTAGATTAAATTCATGACTGGATTATTAATACAATTTTAGTAGTTGGAGTGTTTTCACATTGATCCATAATCGCATTATTTTCGTTTCACCTTTTTTACGCGATTACGACGTATATACTTATTTCAAGTATTAGTTACTTACTTATTTGGCGTAACATATAAATAAATAGGACGGCGGATCTCCTTAATGAAATGTTGTTTGGGTTTCGCCAACTTATTTCTCACAATGCTTACCCAAATTCTCTCATGTGACTGGTTAAGTCTCTCTAAATAGACGCCATTTCTAAGGAAAAGTTTGCGATCAGTGGCAACTCATGCACTGCTGCGAGCAAAGCTTTCTATTTAATTTCCTATGATAACGGCAAAACTATCACCTCTCACATTTCGCCTTCTTCTTCGTTCCCAAATCCAAACTGGTTTGGGAGACGGAAGAGCGAACGGAGAAAAGAAAGTGGAAAAGTCCCAGCAAGGCAGGCAAACTTCTGTCCAAGAGTCGACTTGGACTTGTAGACTTGAGTCATCTCATCTCGTGCCGGGAAGTAAAGTTTGGCCTGCGAGAGAGAGAGAGTGCTCCAGTTAGATTGGCCAAGTCAAGGCAAAATGCACGGAAGAAGAGCACACACAACTCTTTATTAAGAAATCCTCCTCAGCCAAAGTTGGAAAGGCCCAGAGTTCATGGTGCAATTTGGAAATGCCACCAGACCAGAATCCAATAGAATCGAAACTCCAAAAAAAAAACTTTCTCCCATCCACAACCCTGAGCTGAGCAGGATTGTGGCTTCGTTACCAAGTTTTTAAGCCAGGTTTTTATACACGATCACATTTAATTTGCTGAAAAACTGAACCAACCACCTCTCTGGTCAAACAACTTGAAATGGAAGCCGTATCGCAAAAACAGTACGTGTCGTGGGAACGAGAAAGTGAAAGTAGGTAAATATGTGTTTCGCACAGGGTCGTTTCACTGTATGTACACTTTCCAAAAGTGTCACTTTGTTTGCCTACATTATTCACCCTTATCTCCGCTGTTCATTCCAATTAAGGCCGTGTCAAATAATTTCTTATGCGGAGTGAAAGAATTAAAATGTGTCATCACATTTGCAAAATGAGGTTGGTCTCCTCCCTTCGCAGCTCATACCAATTTCTGCCTGGAGCTCTTCTCCAGAAGAAGATTGAACTTTGAGTGAGACGACGACCGGCCAACATAAAGTCGCTCCCAAAACTCTCCAATAAAGTGTGGCCCACGTAACAAAGAAAGTTTAGTTTACTGGAGAATGGAGCGAGAGTCGAGAGGTGGTCCTGCTTCTTCCTGCCGTGCTTCTTCTCGCGCTGTAATGAAATGCAATGTTCACTTCTTCGTCGTCCATGCAGTCTGCTGCTGCTGGTGAATGATGCAGACCTTCAACTTTCCACGGTCCACAGGGCACTTGGAATGCTCGTGGTGGTGACTCTCGTCATTCTCATAACAATATCCTCCTCCTGAACTACGGAGATAGATTCTCTCTCCTCGCATGCCATCCCATTTCTCCTCTCGATTCTATTCTCTTCAGGAATGTCGATTGTCACTGCGGATCATCCACAAATCCCAAGCTCCGTTTCGCTCTGAATGAAATTTCCGAAAACTTGAGTTACTTATAATTCATGGCTTTCCCTCGATAATTTTGATGGCTGCTGTTGCTGGATGCCGGGGAGAATGGGGAAAAGAGACGGTTGGGCGAGCAAGTGAAAGCCGTGGAGCTTGTCACGAGGGATCTCCGATGTGTTGGAACAAGGAACTGGAACCAGTTATGGGTGATATTGATGTGCAGCTGGAATGTCGATGTCCATGAAGGAGGAGATTTATGTATGTATGTATTCGCTGAGAAGGTGTAATGCCATGTATGTGCATCTGCGTATCCCCCCACTCGCCATGCTGCTGCAGTAGATGGCAAATAAATTGAGCTCGTTATCTAGAAATCTACAGTCAACTTGTCGATTTTCCCATCAATTTCCCATCAGACTTGCAGAACTTTGAATCTATTCGGGACACAAAAGTGATGGGAAATTCATTGGACAAAACAAGAACTTAAATTCTAGTCAAGTCTGGTCTCAGTCCCCACACAATTTTCTCACAATTCTGGTATTGTTGTTGTCACTACAGAGAAAATGCCTGTCAACACGACTTGCACGTTCGAGAAGGGTTGGTGCGGGTGGAAGCCGGCCATCTCGGCGCAAAACAACATCAGTTGGGAACGGACCAACAAACCTTTCTTCACGGACAAGACGGGACCCCCGATGGATCACACCTTCCAAAACTCGTCAGGTGAGTGTGGGTGAAAGTATGGCTGTAGTAATGATCTCTATCCGAGAAAATGCTTCTACTTGAGGTGTTGAGGGTGAGGTTAATCAGTGTCCTTTCCTAATGTAAACATGTCGTTTAGTGGTAGATGGAAATAATACACGAGTAGAGAGTCGTACTGATAAGTGACACGACTACTAGAACTACTTTATAAAGAAAACTTTAATGACTAATTGTCAATCAAAAAATTGACTGCTTTTTCTGATGTAATTTCCACACCTTCACAACTCTGTCTAAATAAAAATGGTGTGCTCTCCATATGCTTAACACACTAAAAAGGAACAAAGAACTCTGAAACACTTTGTCTCATCAACTACATCGTTTACACAAATTCAAACACACATACAATTCATCATCCACTCAACATTTTACAATGATTCCAATTAGTAACTGTTGTGGTTAGACAAACTTTCTCCTCGTCATGTCTAAAGTGATGAGGAATGGTGTCAAATCATGCCTTATTTTACGTTTAGGTCACCTTCTGCTGGTGAACATGAGGGTGAAAAAGTCTCCATTTCAACAAGCCGTGCTCCGTTCTCCCGTGTTTCCACATCCTCCAGCATACAATCAAAATCGGAGTTCTCCATTCTTCGAAAGCTGCCAGGTAACTCTTTCCACTTTTTTTCCGCATACCACGCCTTACAAAGTATTTTCTCATCTCATCTCGGGAATCCCATAAATATCACGTTTCAATCAATATCCTCCTCAACCAAAGTGCAATATTTTCACCCCATTCATATGAAAACTGGAGTTTGAGTCTCATATTTATATTTTTTATTACTTCTTTTTTCCTAAAACTGTGCAGCTCCGTTTTTTCTACCACATGTATGGAGCTCACGTCGAGTCCTTGGACGTGGAGCTGGTGCTAAAAAACCCGAGAAACTCTTGGGCCAAACCCATCCGTTTTTGCGAGAGGAAAGGGAACCAGGGAAATATGTGGCAGAGAGCGTCCTGCAAATTGCCAAGCATCAAGGGCAGCAAAAAGTAAGTAAATGATGCCACCAATTCTGCATTTTTATCGTGTTCGTGATGGTGACGACGACGTGTAAAGATCGAGTCTCCAATTGTTACGTATTAAATATTTATTATGCAAATTATTGTTTCAGGTATTACTTGCAAATAACTGCGACGAAGGGGATTCGAGGTGAAGTAGGCGACATTGGGATCGATGATATTTCTCTCAGCCCCGAATGTGTCGGATTGGGTGAGTACTGACGGAGAAAGCAAAACAATAAGCTTTCCCCTCGCAAGAAGTGCCAGGCGACACGAATCGTTTATAATTTCATGTGCGGTGTTCAAAGTTACGTTGCATAATGAGATTATGAGATTGCATGCATAAAGTTGGGAATTATTGATCCCATTTAATTGCAGGGTTGGTAATAGTTTCAAAAGTGTGGCACAGGGCTACACGTCGCTCACCCACAACTCGCATGAACTTTTGCACCGTTGCCACCATTATATAATAATCATGGTAATATTCATAATCCAGCCTTGTAGAGAGCGCATTCGTATATTTGGCGCACTCCAGACTCGCGATTAACACATTCCGTGTTGAATTCAGAGATTGATGAGAGTTGGGCAAAGAACGAATGCTCAATTTCGTCGCAGAGACAATCTGAACTGTGTTGCTACACCGCTTTCACCTTCAGGAAGGCAAACCCTTCGTCGTCACCTTGCTTTCCTTTCTTCGTTCGAGTAACAAAAGATACCGCACGACACTGCAAGGGATTTAATCCCAAATGGTGCGATGCTGGCCCGTCACTCGTCTTCTGAGTGGTTTGACTAATGAATAATTCATGGTTTAGAAAATCATTTCAATGTAGTCCTCGCCCTTCCCTCCGTTCGTCCGTCCGTCCATGTGGTGGGAAATATCTCGAGAGAAACGCTCTCCCGACAGCAACAGTTCGTTTTCACACTTGTCAAAATTCACACATGGAAATTAGGACAAGATTCTTGTTGTGAAACTGCATGCGGCAGTAGTTTCATAATAATCCAGACTTCTTGGTTCTATAATTTGTTCTCAGCCTGTTCGTATCATAAATACTACTTGCCGAATAATGACTTGGGTTATGGAATCGGTCGTGTATTATGTATTTACAAGTTTATTTCTATGCAGAATATTTGCGGAGAAACGTCGCAGTTTCGTTTTTGGAGCTAATTTGATTCCATAATGCGAGCATTTGTTGTTGGCGTCGTTCCAATTGAACCGATATAGTTGCACAGCACCAATCATGAAATAATAATGAGCGTCTAGATTAGATTTCTCACATTTCCCTTATTAAATTTATTACATTCGCGACGTTATCAAGGTTTCCACCTGGATCTAATGATTAATTTGATTTCCATATCCAGGAGTTCCACCCAATCTCGTCGTGGGGTACAATTACTCAGAAATCCTCAACGCTTCAGATGGTAAGTTACAAAGTCTCGGATTGTACCCTAATTTCGGCTTTGTGCTAAAGTTGAAACCCTTTCAATAAGTAATTATACGATTGCTAATGATCAGAGTGGAAGTGAGAATGGCTGGGTGAGCAGACTGCCAAATACGTCTTGAAGTATGCAGAAAGTAGTTTTTCGTGCTATAAATATACACCAAAGTCTAAGTGGGAGACGCACTCCTAAAAGTGGGCGTTAATTAAGGATTTCAATTTCCAACCTTCAGAACCTTGAACTTTCTTGAGACAAATGTCAACCGTTCATTAAATGTTAAGTAATGGGAATAGTAATTAGTTGTTAATTAATTATTTACCGGTCCATCTGAGTATGTATGAGTAATAAATAATGAAAATATGATTATTTTTTCCAGAGTACCCAACGAACTTGACAGGTAATAATTTGAACGCTTTTGCATATGCATGGTTTCATCAACGGTTTCATCTTGATCGAGTGATTCTGAACGCATATATAAATTTAGCGTTATACTAAAATGTCACGACTGCGTATACTTGCACCTCAATTTTCCCATTTGTATTGAATGCATACTGATTTCCGACGAGTACCCACGATGATCCTGATTGCTTTTGTTTGTCTCAAATATTTATTTTGAACAAAAGCTGGTGGCTAAATCAGACAAAAGTATGTCCTTGTGTGTAGTTGTGTACGTACATCGTTGTTCTCTGATCTGCTTATCGTATGTACATGCATTCGTATTGACGAGCAGTATTTATACGTGTGTTTGTCTGCCGTCGACACACTGGCAGGCTGAGAGCGGATTATATGCACAAGAGCATGATATAAAGCAGCCCTTGAGGGGTTTCCCATTGTAAATTAGAGGATGACGCTTCGGATCAGGGGAACATATGCTGGATTGCTTTTTGTTGTTCGAGAAGAATTCCATTGTAACTGCGATACCCATCACCTTTCGACGACGACGACTTTTCTCTTCTCCGGGATGTGGATGTCAAGTAAATATTTATTTACTCGGTCCCCCCAGCAGCACATCAAAGTATGTAGGACTTCTATTTGTACTTATTTATCCTTTGAAGTTGGTAAACTAAATTGGAGACACGAAATCCGATTTATCGAGTTTAGTTGCGCAAAAATTTTGACGATTATGTTGCAACATGGAGCAAAAATTTGTTGGCAATGATGTTGATCCAATTGAGTCCTCCAATTTTTTGAGTGACTTACGACCTTATTTTCTCTTTCCGAGTTAATTATGAAATGCGCAGAGTCAAAGGGTTTGATATGGCGGAAGATTTTTGTCAATTCTTTGCACGTGCCTGGACCTTGACTGGAGTGGAGAGGAGGGAGGGAGGAGAGCATATGGATGGATGGATCGTCGTCCCATCCTCCACGGCCTCGTAGTCCAAGTGAAAGTTGGGCTCTAAAAAACTCCTGATGAGTTTCCCATTGTTGATTGTGAGGTGCTCCTTGAAACATTTTATTTTATCGTGACCTCCTTGTTTTGCTGCAATTCGCCCAGCCCAGATATTCGCTCAGGACGAGCACTCGAACCAAACAGGCTGCCAAGTCTTCTCTTTGCAGATATCCAGATATACATGTATACGTCCGTGTGAAATAAAATCTATGGATTCGTTACATTTCATCCTCCTTCAGAATTTCAATTGGAAGGCTGTTAGGGCCTCCTGCTTCACATTGGTTTATTGCTTTCTCTGACACATAAAGCCTGAATACTGAGAAAAACACTCGAGCTCGTACCAGAATTTCAACAAGCCTCTCACTCACTCCCAAAGTAAGTAGAGATGCTTGTTTTTACACCCAATGAATTTATCAAAACTCACTCGGCCGCCCTCAGCAGTTAAACAGCATGTAACGAGTTTGTAATGTGGGAAACATTCGGCAATGAAAACACTCGACAATACAAAACACACAATCCAGTCGAACATGAACACAGCCAAGTTGGCTCGGCGAGAGTTTCTGAAGTCTAATTTTTAAACGATAAGTTATCATGTGAGTAAAATGTTTTAAGGGGTTCAACCCGACGACGTTTCATTTTGCCCCAAAAATTCGTTTGCTATTAACATCTTACAATTAGTTTATCCAGAGGAACGGGACTTTGAAAAGGCTTTGAAAAGGCTTTTTGGAAATGCTTTCGTACAAATAAATGGGTAAAAGCTAAGCTGCGAAGTCATAAAACTCGGGTCAAGGACAATTATGGTTTTTAGTCGTTTAGACCTCTCTCCAAACGTGCAACCTCTGGTTGATGGTTGATCTCTTGTCTATTTAGGAGTGGCAGTCATAAGTCGGCTCGACTTTTAACTAATGGATGAATTTATGGTTGGCAGTAACACGTGTAGACAGAGGATGTCTGTGAATTGCAGAACATATGATGATGTGGGAGAAAGGGCGCAAAGTGAGAGAGAAAGCAAATATAGGAATCCAAGGTTCATGTATCGATTTGACTGCTCCTTTGTACGAACGTGTAAGTAGTGCCTGCCTTGGTTGGTGGTAAGTAGTTGTTCTGTCTGTCTCTGTGATGTATGTATGAATTTGGACCTGGTTGGATGTTGAGTTCAAAGGGGGAGAGCATTAACTGCTGGCTTTGGAGCTTTGAAATTTGAAAGGTGCAATTGGGGCCTTTGAAGGAAGGCTGATAATGAAATATATTCCCCGGAGCACATTTCCTTGTTTTCCTCGTCTCTCTCTCTCCCTCCACACACTTGGCTTCGTTATCATTTCCTCCAATGCAGAGAGAATGAATCAATCAATGAGGGGTGAAATACATGTTCGTTGCCTCCAATGCATGCACAACAAGAGTTCTTTCTCCTCGTCTTCCGGGAGCATGGCACATTGGCTTCCTCTTCATACTCGGTGGAATCCTGTCCTATCTGAGATTTCAAATCTGCGCTGAAAGAATGAGGAAGCAGGAAACGCGGATAATAAAGATGAAACCGGAGCATGAACATTTGCTTGATTTGACAATTATGTAATGCAAGTTAACTCTTATTTGCCCAGTGTCGTACCGAATCACATCCTGCAACAGCACTGGTCGCGAAGGCCCAACGAAGGAGCAATGCAAAACATCCTACAACGGCTCCATCGTATCCTCGCAAATGAGCATGGACAAAAATCGACCAGGCGTTCAAATCTGGACAGTTCCAGAGTCCAAAACTTACACGTAAGTCCACTTTTCCAAGTATTATTTGTATTGTGTAATGTGACATTTGTGGAACTACGTTTGACATTTGGAGCGCGTCTCCAGTGTTGTCATTTTCTCCTGCTTGGTGCTATTTGGGATTCAATAACGCCCTGATCTCTCAGCATCCGTATAAATATAGACTTTGAGCTGGAAATGAAACATCAAATAAAGAATTCAATTCGTACGTCAACACCGATTTGGCAATTGTCAGTCAACCCCCGTTGTCAAAGGATGGACGCATTTCATGTCTTATTGCAATAAGTTGTTGGTGATGAAAGTGTAAGATGCAGGAACGATGAAAAATGGGCAGACGTGGAGCAACAATAAAAAACAATTCAACTTTTCTTGTAAACTGTCTTCACGTTTTGGCAAATGGCAATTGCCTGTTGTTCCTTCTCGCCCATTTTCTACGCCGTTTGTTTGTGCAGAAACATTTCTGTTATCCAAGTAGAAAACAAAGTCAACATGAGGCTAATTGGGAAGAAATTCTCGGAATTTTCCTGGAATTGCACTGGAATTTTCCTGGAAAATAAAGGGCAGAGAAGAGAAAGAAGATTATTTTATTAAAAAGTTAGATCCTGTCACTCATGCATAATATTTGTTTTGAATCAACAATTTTCTCCTCATCTCCTTCTTCACTTTCTTCCATATGCGATGTGTGGGTTGCATAAGTTGTGCTGCTTCGCAAGAAATAAGTGGAGAAACGAATTTGCTCCAATTTTCCAATTTCGCCCAATATAAAAACATAATGGAGTGTGCACTTATGTAATCGTCGAGACTATTTGGGTAATTCACTAACCAGCTCAGACACATGGGCACGTATCATGACAATGCTATCTTGATTTGATTATTTTCCGCCATGATATTACTTATTTCTAAGATAAGTAATTTAGTCTCCTTTTGTTACGCTGTTCTATAAGCAGAACTTTTTGCCAGCCAGCCAGATGTGTACGAATGACGTATGTGAAGTGAAAGGATCAAAGGAAAATGCTGAGCTTTGATAGTTGTGCATCAAATGTTTCAATTTTCTTTGAAGGCGAGCTTTCTGCGAAAAATTGCATAATTGGTTTTAAACCGTTATTCAGGGGGAATTTTGTAAAATTTCATATCTTATTGATTCTTATAAACCCCCGAGTAGTTTGTAATGTGATCCTGCTCCATTGTTATGCACACTCGAACATAATACACATTCCAGTTATTCTAGAATAATTCAGGGCTTAAGTGTCTGAATATTAGATGAAGTGAAATCTGATACTTTCACTCTTTATGCAAATATAAGAGTATACATAAGTATCTTGTTGAGATACAAATAAGCTCACAGTTTGGGCGGCCTTCAACGCAGTTTGCATACTATTTCACTAGATACATAAATTTAACAATAATACAGCCAAAAGCTTTCCAACCTGCACAAGCACTAAGATTGACGTAGAAATATGTATGTGAATATCTGTAAACCGATGATTTTACGTACCTGACGAACCGACGCAACACAATGATTTTGCCGTTGGCGAGGTTGTTAGCTATTTGAAGAGTGGAAGGATGTTTTGTAATAATGAAATTCCAGAAATCTTTCATCGCGTAACTTGAATCCGCAGGAAATTCGCTAGACTAGACTTTGTGACTCGCATGGCAAAGTGAGTCATGATTTATTAAAGGTGGCTTCAAACTCGACCCGATAAAAGCTAACCCTGAAATTCTCAACCTTCCCAATAATTTTCCAGAGTCATTAATTTGCTGAGAAGCAGTTGATACTGATTGCCTTTCTTCCCTTGGGTCATGACCACCGTTATCCTTTCTACTCAACTTTCATCTTCTTGGTTGCTCTCGGTTATGGGTCGTCTCGTGGTTGAGCGTAATTTAGTTTGACTCCTCCCGCCCGACATGGCATGATTTAAAAAGCAAATACAAAGGATTATTCGATGGCGTCTGGTTCAATTTCATCACGAGTTATTGGGTTACAGCAGCCGCATGGCATCGCCAACAACATGTTGTATAACTGCCGATCGCTGATGGACTTGACTTCTCAACATTTGGTGCAGATGTGGAAAGTTGAAAACTTTTGTATCGCGTCACTCTCCAGCAGTTTGCACCAATTGAAAAGAAGGGAAAGAATGTCTAAATATGACGCTGCCAGACTGTTTGTGTTGCTTCAGAATCTTAGCATGAAGTGATGTTGTTATGAATAAATTCTTATTTCAGACTGATTGCGAAAGGGGCTCGAGGTGGTCGTGGGGCGTTGGTTAATCAAATGACGTCTCACGGGTCGGTCGCAAAAACCGCAATGTATCTCCGGAAGGGGGAACAAATCTACATCCTCGTTGGGCAAGAAGGCACCTCAATTTGTGAACAGGTACTTTGTTTGGCTATACGTATGTATTATTCATCGTGCTAATTGTTCTACAGAGCCGCCCACAGATGGATGACAACAATGTAATTTGGTTGCAGGCATCGGTCCACTCGGTCGAGAAGGACCAGATTTGTCGTGGCACTGTGGACAAGTATTCCGCCCTGTCGCTCGTCTCCCAGCTGCGAAAGAACGTGAGACAGGCAACTCTGCCACCCACATCCAAACCACGACCTTCAGATGATCCCTTCGGCAAGTTGATCTCGTTCAACAAGCTGAACGGGGGCGGTGGGGGTGGAGGTGGTGCGACGTTCGTATTCCGGGTGAGCTTTCACTCATCCTTGCTTTCAGTCGTTAGTTCCTCTTGACTTGACATCCGTACACACGGTCGGCTCTCATTCAGCGCCAATTAGAACCAGAGTCGTGGATGCCCACATTCTCATAATAACAAATATTGCTTGCACCGTTGACTCTTCTTCAAACACACCCGAAGGCAGGAGTCGTTGCATATTAACTGCATGGCATTTCAAACAAGAGACTTGTGCAACCACTATTTTTTAACCACTTCGACTCCCACAATGTTCCCATCACCTTTCATAATGGCGCATTTAAGCATTTTCCCCGTAAAGGGACTCACTTGCTTCAGAAGGAGAGAATCATTTCGGTTATGGAGTCAAAAGTGACAGCCGATTTCCAAACTAATTGTAAGCAACGCAATTTGGAGGTTCAACTCATTTTACTAAATTGCATAACCTGCTCCATCAATGGCCAGTAATATTTTCTAGAGCGTAATAAATTTTGATGGTCCAATAGCCGTAATTGTTACTGCGTTGTATGAGCGAGCAGTAGGCACACATAATCACGACTACTGGGAACTCACTGTATTTGATAACGCTGCCAAGAAATACGTACTCTGCTTCTCCGTATTGGCATCATTATTTTAAACGGGAAAAAACTAAATCCGTCCGCTTGAACCACTTTCAACCATCCGATCGAGTTTTGCAATAACATTATAAATCAACGGAGTATGAAAAGTTTTCCGTAGTCAGGAGGCTGCTGGTAATTGTTTGACAACTGAGATGTGTACATAAAGCAAAAGTTTGGTCATTATCCAAATTATGTATAGGAGTATTTTTAATATGAATTAAATTTCATGCAAATATTCTCATACGTGGCAAGAACTGCGCGTTTAAATTGTATAAGGTGGCTCTATTCTTCGTGGACGTATTCTTCCGCATGTGGAACCAATAACTAACATCTGACTGACAACAAAAACCAAGCCCTCTTGGCTCAGCTTTGTATAGCTTGTGAATTGGAATGATCCATTAAACACGGAAAAAGTCAAACAGTTTGATTATTCTGCACGATTGTTCAACTTTCCGTAATTTTGTGAAAGTTGAGTTTGTGACGCAGAACCAAATTTATTATGTTCCACTCCCTGCTCATATTTTATCTTCATCTTTTCCAGGATCCGCAATAAAACATTTTGAATAATATGAAATTTCTGTCTGAGGTTTTTGCCCAAGTTTCGTCTTTACGTGCACTCCATTCCACGTCACGCTCCACCCAGAGCGAGGAGAAAGTGAGGCTGCACAGAAAGTGCCAACTACGGGACAAGCGTTATCAATCCTTCCCCTCACCCCGTGAAACTCGTGGTTCGACATTTATTTCCCATTTCTGGGAGCTGTCTAGCAAATTATTTATCTAATGTGAGGGATGTGAGAGCACTAGGTGGAAACGGGCCATGTTTTCTCGCCCAGGGAAGAGAGGATCAGCATTAGGTGTTCTTTGCACTGATTTCGTATGTACGTAGATACATATGTACACCTGCCATTTGTACCTACAGACATGGCACTTTTATACCACACAGAGAAAGCTGGAACAAGGGGCATGATTTTAAGAGAGCAAGCTAAAGACGTTATGAGCTCTAAATTGAAGTGTTACGTGACAATTTAACAGATGAATGGGAAGGCGCTTATCCCGATACTGGTTGCTGCCGGTGGAGGAGGTTTGGGTTACAATGCTTCATCCTCAATCTCGCCAAATGGACGAGGGCTCGACGTGTCTCTTCAACCACAATCCGGATCAACGCAGAGCTGGGGAGCAGGTAAAAGTCATATAAGTGGCGCAATCATCCAATCATGATGAAACACATCAGTGACCAAAACCTCTCTTAAATTGGTACTTATCCAAGTCAATGTCAAAATCGGGTTTATGCTTTTCAGGCAAAGAAAGAGATTCTTTTCTATTCTGGGCTTGGACGCCCTTCGTCGTCTTTTATTTGCGTAGCCGAGAAAACCAAAAGTCCTATTTTTACCATTCTCCGATGGACATTGGGCTTATCCCTTCTAAGCAGATTATATGCAATCTGTTTGTACAATGCCATTTTTAGTCATAAAAAATATATGTACCAATCTCTTTAACCCTTCGCTAAGAATAAGTATGTATTTCAATGGTACATGGAATATGAGACATCCGCAGATGGCTTAAAAAGTCTGGTATCTTATAGTCCGACGGGTTATGTCTTAACTCACGCTGTCGTCTTGTTCTTATCTCTTTTTTCAGGCGGCGGAGGTGGCTGGGAAGGTCCAATTGTGAAAAACAACAATACGGTGGACCGGAATATCAGCTTCAACGCGAGGTTCCGGACTCCCCAAGAGTTTCAGGATGACTCCACCATGCTCGTGGCGGCCGGGCTTTCTCTCTTCGAGGGCGGGCTGGGTGGGAAGCCCTGCATTGCTTCTGAATCGTGGGGGGCAAGTGGGGGATTTGGCGGAGGCGGAGGCGGATGTACGTCCGGAGGAGGAGGTGGTGGTTACATTGGTGAGCACACTGTACACACGATGAAATGGTTATCCTCCCAAAGAGAGAGGATGGCTGTTCTTTTGTGCTTCGACTTGGTTCAAATGGAGTCTAAGTCATTGTCACCATTTCACTTTTCATTCACGGTTCACCAGGCTTTTGCCTTTTACCTATGAAAAGTCAGTTTGTGTTGACAGGTGAAAGTTTCCGGGGAATGAACATCAGTCGATATTATATATGCTCTGAAAGCTTTCCTCCTTTTCATTACTTTTGTAGTGATGTACCTATTCATTCTGCTCAACTTTCCATCCTTTTCCCTCCTCCACTTCCTGGAATATCTATTTTTACTAAATTCTCGAAAAAATTGTGCCGCATAATTGTCAAAGCAGCAGCTCACTCAAGATCGCTGAGAGCAGCAGGTCACGACGACGAGATACCGACTGGTGAACATTTTCTTTTATTTTCCTCATTTCACGAGGACTTCATGTGTGTGCTTCCAAGAAGAAATTCGACTTATACAAGGCAGAAATTCGACTTATACAAGGCAGAAATTGAACTGGGTGGGTGGAAGGATGGCGAGAGATAAAGTAGAACCGCACACAGTTTGAGTGATGAAATAGATGTCGGATAGGCCGATGGGCGTGTGTGGAGGGTTCTTACTTCTCATTTCCTCCAGTTCATCGCTTATTATGCCTCCTGCAACTCCTAAACCTAAACCCAAATCCAGATTTTTAGATTTGCCTCCACGCTGTTGCAGGTCACTGACCTAATTTCTGCCAATTCACCTCGAAATTTAGAGACCGCGGAGATCTATCCTCTCATCATCGAAAAGTCGCGTTCCATAATAATTTCTCCTCAAAGTCACAGTTTCCAATCTTGTCTTCGAGAAGATTGCAATATTTTTCAGGCACCAAATTATGTATTTCTTTACCATTTGCCTGAAGGCTAGAAAACTTTCTGTTGTTTTAATTAAATCAAAGGCAGAGGTACCGTTTTAAGTAGAATCTAATTCGAATAACCATAATCACTGGCGATTCACGTAATCCGTGAGAAAATCGATTGAATGCAGACATCATTTACACAAATGTTATGATTGGTGGTGGCAAGGGAGTGGTGACAGTGACGACGCGATGAAATTAAAAATGTGTCACGCCAGAAGACCTTCATTCATTCGGTATAAATAAACTTTGGCATTTTCACAGGAGGAAATGCCCATGTCAGTCTATCTGCGAATGGCGAGGGTGGCCTGTCCTTCTACTCAAAGGGTAAGTAGCACCACTTTGCTGATTTGCTTACTCTTGTACAGAGACGAGAGTGTCCCGTCTAATTTACCATGCTCACCGAAAACCCGGAGGAGAAAGTTGGAAACTAATAAACCCTACAAGTTTTCTGAAGAAGCATTATTGCAAACAATTCAACCTCAAAATCCCAGCTAATTAAAAATAACCTAATTATAAATAAATCCAAGTTTCAGTTTCACATTTAATTTCCCACAATCCTCTCCGGGTTTACATATTAAAATACGTACGTGGGAAGGACGTCGTGTAGTAGGCCCGTCGTTGGATGAGAACTTTCACTCGGAGAATTTACCGTACTGATTCATCAAACAAACTTTGCTCGAGTTTGTTTTACGGTTCTGTATCAAGAGTGAGATGCATACATATTGCTACAAGTTGTGTGTTTGTGATTTCGAGAGCTGATTTGAAGGGCGAGAGACAAATGAAACGCACACTTTGATAATTACACCCCTGAACACTACAAGTTGTCGAATGGATAGTGGAGAGACGGGCGGATATGAATTAAATTTGAGTGGTAGGCATACACAGATTATTAATAATGCCTCGCGAATTTGCATTTGTTGGATGTCCACTTACTGCCGCCTGCATAATCTCTTACTTTATGTAACAAATTAAAAGTGTGTGGTGGTGGGTTTCAGTCTCATCCTTTTCAGCCCAAAACATGTCGTGGTAACCGAACTTTTTGTCCACAGCGCTGGGTGGGTTGCACCAAACCGTGGAGGCTGGTGTACATGGAGGATCAGGAGAATTTCTGGCGATTCCGGCGTTCCCCGGTTGCGGTTGTCACCATTCCTGCGTTCAACTTGATGACTTTGAGCTTAATTCCGCCTGTGTTTGCGAGGAAAATTGGATACTGAGTTCAGATGGTGTCACTTGTTTGGGTAAGTCATAACTTGCTTCGTTAGCTCTGAGCAGTCCGTTGATGGTTGTCATCATCGCATTACCTGCGTTGCACACCAGCACACAACCCCCTTCCGCTTCCCATTCGTCCCCCGTCCTTCTTGGCAGGGCGAGATGCGGTTGTGGTCTGGCAATGTTTGCAGAGATGCTGATGCTGCTCCTGGTAATTAAATTGCCCAACTTTTCGCGGTCGGACTCTGTGACAGGATTAAAATTGACTTAAGTATTTTCAAGAACCCAGCATTTTGTCCCCGTCAGAATATTTAAGTACCCAGTTTCTCATGTAATTATGCGGTTTATATGCGAACCTATATAATCATATGCATGTCATGTGATACGTATTATTACAAACTTCACTTTCTTAAATTGCTTGAATTGCAGGTCGCTATGATATTCCCGTGATAGCCATCGTCGTTATCTGCGTCGTTATCTTCCTCATTGTCGGACTCGTTTGTTTCTGCCTCTGTAAGTGCCAAACTAATTTGTACACAATTCAAAGGTTATGGGGCGGTCGAGGCAGGATTTGCAGATACGAAAATTAGTTTTAAAACATTCATCCCAGAGCTCAAGAGATACGAGTTGGGAATTCGTACGAACCACTTTGTTCCTAATGTAAGTACGCAAAGTGCCGTTGTTTTCCACCAAATCGAGCAGATTCCTGATAGCAGGGCAACAACGGGAGGGAGGAGGATTTTCCTCCTTCCTTTGCACACAGCCAGTCAACTCCATGCACTAATGGCTAATGAATGAATGAACATTTCCACGATATCGTCCAAAACACAGTCAGTTGGTGAATGCGATGAAACTTTCCCCTCCTTCCTGATAAGCCCTGATAAAACTTTGCTAATAATTCTTTGGCACACACGAATTATCAAGTCCTGAGCAGGACATCTTCGCGAAGGGCGATTAGTTTATGGCAAAGAGTTTGTCCAGAACGGGGGAAGTTGCTCGGTGTAATTAATGGTCAGTGTCATCCCATCGACGACTTTATTTATCCCGCAAAAAGACGCGCGTAGCATGTACATTAAATCCCGCCATGCATGTTCCGAGTACAAAGAAAGTATTTGATAGTCCAATAACCATTCGAATACGAGGAAAGTATTTATTCCTTGTTTTATGTGTTCTCGTCTTCTTCCAGGAAGCTTAATCCTGGCTGTTTCGTAGATACTTGGGTCCATTGTTCTTAATTACGTCGCTTGCATATCGTCTGTTCTGGAAAACTTGGACAATGCGCGAGTGAGGAATAGCAACCTTGTCCCAGATTCAAAATAGAGCTGAAGGCAGAGCTTTAATGCAATTAGTCATCCTTAATTGAGACAATTATGGGGAACATGTATCTCTCTCGTAAGCCTCGTGGCAGACTCGTTTGCTCATTTCCTTGAGAATATAATTGATTTAACTGGTGTTTGTGACTCGGTGTAGAAAACGACGAGACTTTTTTTTAATAAAAAAAGAAAGCAGAAACTCGAGAAATATACTTTAAGAGATTTCGTAAGTTGGACCAAAGTTTCACTTTACAAAAAAAAACGATTACATAATTTTTAAAAATGTGGTGCAATTTATTCAACTTTTTGATCCCACCAAGTAAATATTTATAAATGGGTTATGCACTCCTATTTGAGTCGAGTCTAAAAAACAGTTTCGATTTTGCAAGTTATTTGACAACTTGGTTCATGGATGTTTTACTTCCAAAAAAGTATTAGAAAAGCTATTGCACAAAACTGAATTATTTAGTGGAAAGACTTTCATCAAATTAATTCCACACGAAAATGAGATTTGTATCACTCATCTGCTCAATAAATAATCCGACCACTCGCTATTTATGTTGATCAAATTGTGAGGCAAGGCAATAAAATTAGCGATTTATGCAAGCTCAGCAAATTGTCCATCAGCGTTAGTAACCTGGAACCTTAATCTGGAAATATAAATTCTTCATTTGGAATAGTGGTAAAAAGAGGTCGAGCTGTAGGAAGACGACGCCTCGGATTTCTTAAGCTCTGGGTGAATGAATTGAGAGTCGTTTAATATTGATGGAGACCTGAAAGTACGAGGGGAGACCGTTAATCATAACTGACAATGGCATAGAAGTTCACTTTCTCCCGAAACCCACCAGCTATTTAACTGTCGTTTTTGTTTCTCCTCCAATCTGCCAGACAATAGATACCAGCGTCAGAAAGTGAGCATGCTACGAAGAAAGGTGATGGGTGGCCCAGAATTGCAACGTAAGAACTCCAATTTCTTAATATGTAATATGTTTCCGCTTTTGGTAATGCATTTGTTCACATATACTCGCCTAAATACGTACATGTGTGCAGATGTATGTAAGTATAATGTGGATCCACTTTAATGCACTTAACCTTTTCAGTGAGCAGACTGCGAGCCCAGGCAGGTCCGGGTGGAGTGCTCACCGAGTATAATCCCAACTACGAGTTTGGAGGCGAGACCTACACCCTCACAGATCTCAAGGTAAGTGGTCCCTCGAAGCAATCCAGACTGTCGTTACATATTTCGAAAGGAAGCGCGTCAGTGGTTCTAAGAATCCTTGCGTAATCACAATTTTTTGTTCTTTTGCAGGAGATTCCTCGGGAGAATCTTCGTCTCGTCAAGTAAGCCCAGCCTATTTTCATTCCTGTCAATAACCAGATTCCATGACGCAGTAATAATGAGTGCAGATTTGAGGTGACAATGTGTTACCTCGCCCCCTTGCAAATGACTATGAACAGCCTGCTCCCATGAGCAGCTTGCTCGAAAATGCATTTACTTGCAGAATTTCATCATGTTCTGTCGCATTTAGGTTGCTGTATTTATTACCTTTTGGATTCATACTTACTTACTTGCTGCAGTTTGCATAATATATTTTCACCCATGGTTTTTATCCTCTTCTGCATCGAAGGGGGACCAATCAAGGAATTACTTAAAACGGTTGATTGGTTCTCCGCCATGGTTTGCAAGGCTCCTAATCTGATTGACGCGTGAGATGAATTTACGTGACACATGATTAGACTGAGGCAAAGCTGAGGAGCGGATCACCCGCTTCCGGAGACATTTTAATTCAGTGATGTGCAATAAATGTTCACCACGCTCGTCGTTACCACCCACCACGAGGAAAGTGGGAGAGTTTCAGGCCCATCACTCGAGGGACCTTCAGCAAACACTGTCCGTGGGAGAAGAGTTATGTCATAAAGATGTATTTTTGGATTTTCCTCTGCGTTGGCGGATTGAAATTTGAAATTTATTCGTAATGCTTCCAGGAAAGTGTGGATTTAGATCTGGGTCTCAGGCCAACTAACGCTCCTCAGCCCATGTATGATTTATGGGCAGCTCGTAAAATAGGAATGGCTTGTTCCATTGTGAGAAAAGAGATTTTATTAGCCGATTATGTTACATGTTATTTCCTCCAACTTTCCCTCCCCTCCCCGTACGAGATGATCTTATTACTCGAAAAACTGCATTCGTAAGTTTTGCATGAAACTGGAGAAATTCTGATATCTTTCCAAAAGAGGAAACGTCTCTGGAAATGGCAGCTTGTCTTGACCATTGAAGGAAAAGTTTTTCTTGTTCCCTCAAAAAAGTCTCAAAATCTTATCAAACATTATTGAACCTCGAGCGACAGTTGCAATTGATGGAGGTTTGCACAAAAATTGAAATCAATATTCTGGGGGTACAAAATCCGCTCCATGAAAGTATTATCCACACTGTATGCATAAAAAAAAGTCAGGAGTAAGTAAGTAAGCAGACCTCCTTGCAGTGGGAATCGAGATTTGTGTATGCGATAATGCGATTTGGGGCTGGACGATGGAGCATGGTGGCAACATTAAGTATCAAAAGTGATTATTTATTGTGATGTAAAACTTGGACCCCGAGCCAAGTTTCCAAACTCCCATCCCATCGAAAAGGGTCAGGAAGGCATGAGGATGGAGCGAGTGATAAGATCAGGGGTCGTTGGTTGGGACCTGGAATTATTGTTTCTTTTGGATGGCGTACACCCATTAAATTGAATCTGCTGGAGAACTTGAGAAGAGTCGAATTCAGAGCGATACACAATGTACGAGCCAAACTTGAAGAGATTGCAAATTGAGGTTGGAATTTGAGCAGAAAAATAAATCAGTCTCTGAATAAGAGGCAAAGTAAGGTCGGCGTTTGGGTCCTGCATGCGGTCCATCCGGTTGCTTTTCCTCCTGGCTGATATATCCGATTCCGGATAGTATCCAAGTCAGGCGGCTCATCCAAACCTCGATTTCCTCTCCAACCACCACCACCATCACTACCACCCAGCGTCTTATGGTTGGTAAATGTTTCTCCGTCTCCAGAAATGTCTACCCAGTGGGGACGGAGAAGCATGTATGTGGCAGCAGCAGTTGAGGAAATGAAGGTGGAAGTGGGAAGGCAAAGATAAAGATCGAATATTGAATTCCCAAACGAATAGTTACCTATTCCATCCCACCTTCATTCTTACTTTTACTTACGCAGAAGCCAAGTCCATCCTCGTCTCGTTGTCTCTCTGACTGGACCTGTTCCACTTATTATTAATCCGATCTGATCCGAATTCCTTTCTACTTTCTCTCTCTCTCCTTTCTCTCTCCTCGTTTTAAACAGGGTCGTACATCAACGTCCAATTTATTTAATTATTTGTCGTGTTGCTCGAATTCCCGAATGTTTTTTGTAAACAGCGTCCATTTTTTAGATCTGCCTTCACGCTGGCTATTTTCTCCCTTTCTTATCATTTCATCAAAGTGAACGACGAGCAACATTAATTTTATCCTCCCAACCGACCAGCACTTTGTGTGTGTGTAGTTTTAGTGCAGATGGACTTTTCACTGACCTAATTCTTACCAGACGGACAGAAGCCAGCGGGTCGGAGTCTAGTTCATTGGCAATAAAAACATTATCCCAGCTCCACCACCACCGCTACCAAACGTTGGTGGACATGTTACCACTTCAAAATAATTTGGGTGTGCTCACAAGTGCCTCTCGTCTACGGGTATGGCCGATCGTACTCGCTGGTGGAAATGGCTTTCCGTATGTGGCAGCTTGGTGGAAAATTGCTGATGTCGATACTAACTTTTTATAGGGTTTCATATACACCCGAATCATCATCATTTCCACCTTCATCGTGCGAGAAGGGGTTATCCTTGCCCAACCACGTTCGAATACTTCATCCTTATTTTACGATCTTTACTCTATTTTACCACGTAGTTCATCATTCATATATTCATACTTTTGTTTTATGCATGGAAAAGTATGTTCAGCTTATGCCGCCCCATCCGCTCTCCTTCCTGCCTCCATGGGAAAGTCAAGGTGGGGATCCGGTTACGAGGCTGGAAAGTGCTTGGAATACTCGACTGATTCTTGTATCACATCCCAAATCTTTGAGAAAGAGAGGCACATGTTTTCCTAATCCGAGGAAGACTGACGTATTTACTTAACTTATTGTGGTGGCAAATATAAAGTAAATAAGCCCGTGATATTTATTTCAGAACGACGAGTAAACTTGAGAAACAATTGCATAAGTAAGAGCAAAGAATAAGACCAACCGTACTCCTACGCGATAAGCTATATTTGAGCTAATTGATTCTAGCGTCGTAGTAAATAAGCTTTGTGAGAAAGGCACAAAAGGAGCACAATGAGCAGGACCTTTGGCAGAGAGACAGATCGATTGATTTTTCAGCCATGTACGTATTTATGTAGGTAATAATATTATTTCAAAGTGACCACGTCCGCCCATAAGCCAGGACTCTTGGATGATGATAATGGTTACATAAAAACCATAAAACCCGACTATTCAGTTGGAGCGTACTTTCTTCAGACACTGTCAAATCCTGTTGATCTGAGAAATATTCAAGTAGTTTCATCTCTCGAGTTCAAGGTTTTCCATTCTGAGCGTCGTCAGTAGAATAGAAATTTTTAAGAATAAATCGTTGACGGTTGATTTCGAGAGATGGAAAAGGATACTCAAGTGGTCACATTTATCTCCGTTCAATTGCAGCAGCATGTTCTGGCATTGATTCATGTTCGCCTTTGGATTTTGAGTGTCTCGCTCCAGTCGTTTCTGAGAGATAAAAACTGTGAGCCTTCTCCTGACCGGCGAAAGTGGAGTGCAAACATTTAGTGGTGGATCAGACTCATTTTGTACATTTACTCACAAAACCCTGGTACTTATGAGGAAGACTCGGGTTTTCGGTAAATAAATCCACATAAATTGAATAGAAATTTATTACTGCTTGATTTGCAAGCACTCTGGCAAAATTTGTGAATTTCCCTTCCTCCTCCAATGGCTACATGCATAATACATTTCGCATGTTGAGGATAAGTGTGTAAGGACTTGGACGAGAAGGGGTTGAGGATTGGATTGAAGTATGAAACCGCACATCAGACAAGTGTCTCGATTTACGACGAAGATTCCGTCGTCCGTGTCTCCAGCTCCAGTCTCAAGAAGAAGAATAAAAAAAGACGAAATCCAAGTCAGACTCGCTCAATTTCTTTGTGGAACTTGCAGCGAAGGAGAGAAACGTGAATGATCTCTCCCCCTCGGACGATGATACAACTCTATACGTTGATGCAATTTCTGGCCATTTTGCTTCTTGGGATGCTTTCATACTAATCCGCATCTATCTGTAAAATGTCGCAGATAACACTTGAGGACTACTTTAGCGGGTACTTTGGGAAATGTAGTGTGGTTTCCAGCCATACTTACACATTTCTGAGGGAAAGGATTGCGATATTTGTACTTGTGACAGGTGCTCATGAGTAAATGATGACGACGGATGTATCAGTCTGTTTACTTCTTGGATGACACGGTGACAAAGTCTGTTGCAGGGTGTGACGTGCGTTAATAAATGTATGTGCAAGTGGTTAACCGTGGTTGGTGGTGGTGCATGTTGTCAAAAAACATGGTGGGTTCAATCTTCTCAATTGCTTTCTCTCACTTCATCCACTTAAGCTTCTCGTGCAGTTTGACCACAGCCACCATTGCCCCACTTTCTCTCGCTCTCAGGCACTCCATCAATTAAATTGAATGTGGTTTCGGAGAATGAATGTAGAAACGGAGTCAGTTAATTTGATATATTCAATTTGGGATGGGATGGTTGTGGTGGCGGACGAAGCCCCAAAAGTGTTGTCACAAGAAGACTTTCTCCGGGAGAGATTTTCTCAGCCGTCGGTTCTAAAAATGAAACCGCATTTTTCAATGGTTTTGTTGTTGGTCTGACTGAATGGCCCTCGCCTTAAATCTTCCCAATGCCCATTCATCCTGCTTTTTGGCGTTACGTGGTTGGACACGAACACAAAGATTTCTTCAACAACGGGAGCTGGTTGTGAAAGTGGTTGGTTCTTGAATTCTTGCCTTCGTGCTATTGAATCTGAAGTAGTGTTTGAGTTAGAGCTCTCCTTCTCGACGGCTGCTGGGGCTGGTGGTGCTGGTGGTGCTTCAACTCTCATTCTCAATAGTGTGGGACAGTGATTTATTTGTTTATTATGCACAAAGTATCGTTCTTCTCAGCACCTCTTTCTCTCCACACCAGACGCAAAACCATTTGGCTAATGGCTTCAATTTACAAAATCTATTGCTAAATGCTTCAAACATTTAACGGAGGCGAGGAGGAGAAGGATGGGATTTCGGCGGTGAAAGTAATCAGGACGGTGTGGGAAAACAGCTTTCACTCCTCCAGAATATCTCCATGCATGAGTATACATAAGTACGCAATAGGCATTATTTGAGGTAGATTTACCCATCCGAGATGATGGGATGGAGATGGATGGAGTAATTACGGCTCAAAAATGACAATTTAAGCGGAATCAAAATGAAAGAATGGAGAATTCGTGAAAAAAAGTTGGATCGAAATGAAGCCTTGTTTTTTAAATGAAAATGCGACTAACTAAAGCCCAATCTCCACCACGAAGGGAACAATAAAAAGCTTCTTTTCAAAGTTAGTTTTCTTTCTCCTTCTAATTTTGCATACCGCGACACAGTGAAATTGATGACTGACTTCGTATCTCTCTCTCGCACAACAAAGTCCTCAATTCATAACTTTGTTAATAAAAGGGCCGGAAATTTTTTTGCGACTGGAGGAGCGAAAGTGACTTTGAAAGCAGGACGACGAGTTTTGAAATTTACTGTACATAGACGAAGAGATGATGAAAGTTCCGCATGGAACGGATGGGTGAATAAAGTATTATTATTCCGTGTTCTGCCTCCTCTACTGCTACAACCATTGAGAGTTTTGCTTTGTTTCAGACGCAGAGAGAGAGGGCAGAGTTTAATTGCCGCGAGTATTTCATATTTCATTGAACAACAGAAAGAGGAATAAATTGAATTTGGAATTTATGTCAACTGTTTCGTCGTACCACTTAAAGGGAGCAAATGAAACATGAAATGGTGGGGAAAGTGAAAGGCTCGTTTCTTTTGTGTATAGCGAATCCTTGCTCCTGCTCCAGTCGCCTTTTGATATCCTTTGATTTATGTAACATGTAGCCTGCAACCTGCTCGCACAATACGTTAGAAACGATAGAAAGGGAATTATTTCTGCCATTTGTGTCATTGCAAAGTTTGTAAATCTGGAATCTGTGTTGTTGCTGGTACTTCTGCGAGCTCCAGCCCCCTTCCTTTGCAATATTGGGATTTTGTACCAACATAGTTTTCCCCTTCCTCCGAAGAGACGTGGAACAGGACCATTTTATTAAATTGTATGCATCAATGATTTAGGGCGCTGGGCCAAGGAGCGTTCGGAGAAGTCTATCAAGGATTCTACCGACATCGGGACGGTGATGCAGTCGAGATGCCCGTCGCTGTCAAGGTGAGAAATTCATCCTTTGTTCACCAGCCAAAAATGGAGTCGCAATTTTTTTTTAGAAATTGTTGTTCAGGATTTTGTGACGAGTCAGGTTATCTCGTCATAAAATCATATTATAATCATATTATAATCATATTATAATCATATTATTATTATAATCATATTATATTATAATCATATCATAAAGTCATATTCAGCAACTGAACGGGGTTACTTTTTTGTCTCACACTCTGTCTGGTTATTTGTGATTGGCGTTAAAATGTCGGTTTGCTGCCCAAAATAGAATAATGACGAATAATGCGGGGAATCTATTGCGTCACACATATAATAACTCGCTTTTTCAACTTGTTAACTGCACGCGGATAAAAAAGAAAGTGAACGGTAATTACGAAGATTGTGGTTTTATGAGCTTCCAAGAAAACCTCACAACGGTAGAATTCCATCGAATAAACAGCCTCTTTTTCTTCTTCCTACATACGTTTCGCATCTGTAAACGGTCCTTGGAATGAAATCCATTACTTGCCAGCATAATGGGACCTTCTGAAAATTGAATAGGGCTTCATTAGGCTGGGGTGATGATGGCGTTGGCGTATATACGAGCTCTTCCCTGGCACCTTTCACCCCGTGCCGTCGCATTAATATTTTGTCCATTTCCTTTCACAGACGTTGCCAGAGTTGTCCTCGAACCAGGCTGAGATGGATTTCCTAATGGAAGGTACGTTCGTATTTGGTTGGTTTTGTGGGCTGAATAATATGTATGATTTATTGGTCGTTGCTGTAATTACCTCCTCCGAATGATGAAAACATTTCTCTGCTTCATTCCTCGATTGCTTTCTTTCTTCTCTTGCAGCTCTCATCATGAGCAAATTCAATCACCCCAATATCGTCTGGTAAGCCTTTACTCTTTCACTACTTACGAGCAGATTAAGGGGCCGTTGAGCTGCTTATTACCGATTGAAATGTATGTTTTTTACTGTAATATCTTTTCCCAATGTTGCTCAGGTTCATTGGAGTCTGCTTCGATAAACATCCGCGATTCATCATCCTCGAACTGTTGGCTGGAGGCGACCTCAAAACCTTTCTCAGAGAATCGCGTCCAAAACCGGTGAGTGAGTGAGTGGTTTCATCCGCTAACTACAACAGACTCCTGGTAAAATGTTTTTAGTCGTGACCACAACCAAAATGCATGAAAAACACGAGTTTCCTTCTCTTTACGTGCATACACATGTACCTTTGCCATGTAATTCTCGTTGCTTTCTCCTCAATTTTGTGCAAAATGAGTGACGTCCTTCTCCTCTTGAATTATGTTGTGTTGCAACGTTATGTTTCCGCTAAATTGGGGCTGACAAGTACAATTTGTGGTTGTTGTGTAGCCATCGGCCTTCGTAGCGATGGAGGCGGTATGAGTTGCCCTTGTGCTACAACGGTGGTGATGAAAGTAACGATAATTAATTCAATTTGTGGGTATTAGTAGGCAAACGAGAATTTGAATTGTTGTTGAGCAGAGGAACGTCATCTCTGAGTATTTTGTGAGATGATTTAATTATGTACATTATTCAGGACAAGGGCTCCCCTCTGTCCATGAAGGACTTGTTGCTGTGCGCCATGGATGTGGCCAAGGGGAGCAAGTACCTCGAAGATAACCACTTTATCCATCGCGACATTGCTGCGAGAAACTGCCTCCTCACCACCAAAGGCCCTGGACGAGTCGTCAAGATTGCTGACTTTGGCATGGCCAGAGATATCTACAGGTACGCTTGCTAATTATCCTACCTTTACCTCATCTCGTAAATAGGTCACCTGTTTTAGGGACCAATGTTTTCTCGTGATCATTACTGTTGACTCGTCCACTGTGAAAACAGTGGTCACAGTCTTGAGTAATTTGATGCTGACAGTGCGATCTGTTTGTCTATCCCATTGTAGAGCGGACTATTACAAGAAAGGTGGAAAGGCAATGCTACCTGTCAAGTGGATGCCTCCAGAGGCCTTTTTGGACGGAATTTTCACCAGCAAAACTGACGTCTGGTAAATCCAAAGCTTATTATTCCTTACTTATGTCGACATTTTCCGACATTGTGACCTTCACCTTTGCCCACGAGACAGGTCGTTATGACAGGTGGACAGGCCTTCCGGCTTTTGATTTTACCAGTTCTGCTCTCTTTCCCTGTCACACTTTTGTAATTCTCTCTCCGACGTCGTAGGCTCCTTCATCCGTGCGTCCGTTATTTATTCTTGGCGATTCTTTGCCCATTTTATGATATTTGCTATTAGCGGTAGTTTTGTGTCCTTATACATCTCACAGAATTACATGTGACGTCTCATTTACAATTGTAACTCGGGCGTAATAATTTGGCAAGATCTCTGACCTATTTATTCCTGAGAGAAAGTTTGAGCTGTCTCTCTCACGAAGCATGGATACCTACGGGCAGTAATTTACATGCATAAATACATTTCAGGAAACACTGACTTATATCCGCAACAACTTGTTTGCTTCATGTTCGGAATTGACAATTATGGCCGGAAGCCAAATTAACGGAGAGAATTTGTATCAAATTCAATTACCGCATCTCGCTATAATTGGAGTGATTTCCAATCAACATCAACAGGTTAGCTCAACCGTGTCCCCTCCTGGAAGGGGAAAAGACAAAGTGCACCCTTTGATCTGATTATGGAAAATTGTTCCAAGAATTTGTCGACGTAGGCGGATAGACGAGAAGTCGAGACATGTGTAAAATTGCATATGTAAGTATCTCTAGATTAATGAGGGAGCCAATAATTCGCAAATGAGGTCTTTGTTGCAAATTATCTAACATAATATATTGTTCATTTGGATGCATGTGGATTGAACATATTGTTGAATGGTGAGGATTAAAATGCATGTCAGTGTGTGGCTCATGGGGAATGAGGATGTGTGTGTGCAGAGGAAAAGGAGCAGCGCATTAGTGGGAGTGTAATACCTTTCTGCTGTCAGATTGAAATCCTGTATACATCAAAGTATTAATGTAATCCAAGATAAGCCATTCGACTCGTTACATCTGGGATACAAAATTCCTCCGCTGGATGAAACAAATGGATGAAGTAATCTTCCATCTCTCATCCACGACCACTGAAGCGTAAGCTAAAATTTTCACTCGTTCATTGCCCCACAATGCGGAATATTTCGAATTAGGCGAATTTTGTTTCATTATTCCCTTCAAAGTCGGGAAATTTGAGGGCGATGAATAGCAGGCACGTTTGTGGACAGCAGCCTGGCCCCCTCCTCGAGGGCAAATCGTATTGGCTGGCAACAGATTAAAAGTATTTCTCTCTGATGTGCTTATCGGATGGATTGAGTGATGCCGTAAATTGTTATATAATCTGAAAGAGAGGCTTAATGATGAGGATGACGAAGTGGAGTGAAAGCGGGCTTTGATGTCTTATTAGGTCTCTCTCGCTCGTTAGGCCTGCTTCATCAGGTTCGGATGGATCAGTGAATTTTCACCAAAAACTAAACAAGTCAAATTCCTCACCGGAAGTAATCCAATCATAAAGGCAAAGCTGGCAGAGGTGAATCTGCATCATGCTGAGTGAGGCCCCCTCATCATCACGTTCTCCAGCCAACAACCCACCTTTGAATTCCTGACGCGTTTTCATTAGGCTTGCATCACGCTTCATATAAAAAGTTTTGTTCGCTCGTTTAAACTTGCTCGTCGTCCTTCCAAAATGTCAGGGTGAAAAATTGTTCAGCCACTTCACACCTTTCTTTTTGTCCCACTCAGCCCATGATTTAGCTTAATGATATCATATGAATCAGAGCTCTGAGACTCGTAGCGCTACTTTCACTCCAACTTTCACTCCTGGTTTTATGCATCAGGGAGGCAATGATGATTTATAGATGTATCTATATTCCTAGAGAGTCGTTATTATTCTCAACTTTATTAGTGCACACTCATCCAAGATGAACATAATGAGACTGTGAGACGAAATTGTAAGTTTCTCGCAAAAGTTGTGCAGTGTCCGTAATTTCTATTTTACCTTGATTCCGCCAAAGTTGGTTGGTGCTTCTCGCGTAATTATGAATGACGTTGATTTTCAATTCCTACCTGTCTTACGAAATCTCAAACAATTTGAAAGCGTCCTCCTTTTGCAGCACTAAAAACTATGGGACATGAAATCATCCTTGGGTGGTTATGGTGTCGATGTGGGCGTTTGCTCGAATCGCAGTTTTGAAAGTCACGTAGATGAAGGGAAAAATGGGATTCGTCAGCACAACTTTTGTCATCCATTCATTCCAATTACAGAGAATTTTGTTTTGAAACGGCGATGGAATGTCATATCAAATAATGTTGCGAGAAGACTTTGTTGGATTGAGAAATATGAGAAGAAGAGTGGAGATTCTTCTCCCGTCTTTTTTTCTCGTCTCCCACTTGACTTATTGTTTCGTCTCGAGCGCAGAAAATATTTAATATCTTTGCTTCCTTCTAAATGTTACAGGTCATACGGGGTTCTGTTGTGGGAGATCTTCTCGCTCGGCTACATGCCGTATCCTGGCCGAGTAAGTTGCTGAATTTTCCACCATTATTTATCCTGTTTGTTTGTCTGTGTACGTATGTATGGGTCCCATCCTTTCATTCCTCATCTTCAAATTTTTTAGTACATCATCTTTAATTCATAATTTAGGGCAACCAAGATGTGATGCAGTTGGTAACGAATGGGGGGCGACTTGAGGCACCGTCGAACTGCCCAACTCCCGTCTATGGAATCATGACCCAGGTTGGCCAATTTTCAATTCTTAGGAATGCATGATTAAAGTCCAACTTGCAAAATGCCAATCGCATCAAATAAAAATCGGTTTAAAATTTCTTGTTGAATTACACAAATATTTTATGAAATGTTAATTCTGTTCATTTTATTCAGTGCTGGCACCCCATTCCGGAAGAGCGACCCCACTTCTCAACAATAATGGAACGCCTAGGGTACTGCATACAGGTAAATTCTTTTAACTGTTATTGTCTTGTGTAGAATTTGCAATTTTCCAGTTAAATAAATAAGTCTCGAGGAGCGTAATCGTGTGTACGGGTGACGATATAAATTCATTCTCGAGTTAACTTAATGTATGATTGAGAGTAATTTGGACCATATCATTAACTGGAAGAAGAGGAGAGTGCCCACGAGCAGAGCTGTCGGTCGACCTGAGTGACAATTACTTTAGGAATTTCTTGGCAATAAAAGTAAGGCGCAGATGCAGGAAGGCGAAAACTCGTGAGGGAGACCTTTAATCATCCTATTGTCTTTCTCCTTGTGGGAATATCGTATTAGTTTGGCTGCTGCGGGACGCTGTGGAGCATAAATTCCAATTTATATAACTTTGAAAATAATCGGAAACTGTTTATGGCTCCGCGTACTCTACTCACTGACAACGAAGGTTTAGCAGTAATCACGTCTAGGTAGCGATAGAATCAAATGAAATGTATTTGGTGTGCCCACTCAGATCAAAGTATCCTTCAGACTGGTTTCGCATAGCTCCATCCGTTGCAGAACTACGTGCCTTATAACCACTTATCTGACCCACTAATGACTTGTTTTCATTTAATCTGCAGGATCCAGAGGTCGTGAACGCTCCATTGCCAATTTTCCAACGTCCGCCATCGTCCGAAAGGGATGCCACGTTGATGCGACCCCTCAATTCGGATGATTCCACTACCTCCTGCCTTCGCATCGTTCAAGGGCATTACCCCAGAAGTTCACATCACTCGTAAGTCAATACACGTGCACATTGGCGAACACGAACTACACAAGTGCAAGAAAAAACTAGATTTTGCCATCTAATTTCCCATGATCTCGAGGTTTAGAGTGTCCCGATAAACTGCAATATGCCAAGTCATGCGGAAATTCCGTAATAGACACAAAAAAGTAGCTTATGGGGCTTTCTCCAACTTTCCCTCTGTCACTCGCTTCGCCTGCTCCACGATGATGATGAGCTACTTATGTGCATACATGCTCTACACCCTGTGCTTCTCTTTAGCTGAGGATTCCACCCAGCCAGCAGTAACAGACTGCTCTATCCACCCGCACCCTGCTAGGTTTTCATGTATGAGCCCCCTACACCGAGAAATGCACAACTTTCCAACGACTTTCACTTCTGCCTTCTTCGCGCTCCTCAATCTTGATTGCAAAAATTAGAATTCCGTCAGATATTTGTTTATATTTCGTCGAAATGTGCTGCTCACATGGTCCTTTCGGTCCATGCAAATAGCGAGCCACAGGCAGGTAACAGGTGTGAGATTCCGTAAAAATATTTTACTTGGAAAATATATGTAGCAGTCAAATAAAGTCAGAACTCAAAACCTTCCCAAAAATGTGTATGACCTAACAAAGTTTTCATTTTATTTCAGATCCCTGAGTCACAACGAGCCCATGTCGCCCAACTCATCCACTGCGGATTATCTGGTTCCACTTACCCCACTGTCAAACCCAACCACACCTCCGCCCCCACCAGATTCCGCGGTGACTTCACCCACGTCCGACATCCCAGAATCCCACTCCACAGAAACGATCCTCGAGGACGACGAGGTTGCGAGTGACCAGAACGACGTGAGCTCATCCAAGGACACCGCCACAACCAACAAGGGACGATTCAAGAGCAATTTGAAGGCAGGGTCCAGACCCAGCTCCACCTCTGGCGGCACCATCAACGGGATGGACAACGGCATCACGTTGACACCCTCCAACCTCAACGCCAACATCAACGTGACCGTGAATCCCAGCGAAGTCACGAATACAAAGCTGAATTCCACGAAGAAAGGGGCGCAGTACATTGACTCGAAACGAAAGGGTGACAAAACACCAGATGAAGAAATTCGTTGCTAGATTATATATTTGCTTATAACTATTTGTACACTTGCAGTAAGAAAATATGATATCGTTGTATTGGTGGTTGGTTAAGCATGAATTGTATATTATTGATTCTAGTTTAGGCAAAAAGAGGAAATTAATCGAGAGACCCGAGACAAAATTGTTTTATACAATTGACACTTTCACACTACAAGTTAGCTGAGAACGACTATGTATATACGTAAATATATATATATATATTTTGATAACGTGATATGATCGAATTGCACAATAAACTGTGTAACAAAAATAATAATATAAAGTGAACAGATTGCATATGTACTACAAGTGAAAATAAATACTATGAAAAGCTTGCAGGGGTTCGGAACTGTTATTTATATATCTTCTTTAGTTGTATGATAGCGACAAAATTTTCATAAAATGTACGTGTTCCGTAATCTTATTAGTCCAAAGAGTTATGTATGATGACTTTGTTGTGCTACGTTTTTAAGCAAAAAATATTAATTAGAGCTGAGCGAGACTAGATCATTTAATAAAGTAAGAACTAGTCGACAAAAAATATGTATGGTGCGGATGACTAGTAGAGATATCGCAATACATATGTATGAAAAACCAAGATTTCTCTTTACTTGCTACACTTTTGATATGTCACGGTTCATTTGCAAAATCAAACGAGGACCAACAACGTATTTGGTATTTGTATAACAGAGTAGTTGGTACTGTTTAAATTAGATCAGTGTATTTAGACTAAGAAGACGCCCTCCCTTTGTGTCCAATGTGAATTGAGAGGATTTGCCGTTATGGTGGCTGACGTATTTTTTGTGAGTGGTGAACATTTGAAATTATCCGAAAAAGATTTTAATTGTACAAAGCAACGGAAATGATATTTGTTGACGAGAGAAAGACGTTTGTAATTTTCTATACGTCAAAATATTGTCATTTAAATGGCTAACGTAACCGAGTGGTCGAAACCATAGTGAAAACGACGAGTAGTTTACTTGCCACTAAGAAAAACGAGGTTTTTGAGGAGGTTGGTGAGAAGGCGTGATTGAATATTACATAAAAATGGAACGGATTTATGTAGAAGAAACATAGTTATGACGTAAATACGTACAGTAGTCGTGCGCGTCTATGTATCTGTCTCCGTAGAAAATTGTCTCTGCCAGAACCAGGTACGTGCCAAAGCTGCACACCATGTTTAACACACCCACCATTGTTACGGCTAATTGTTGTGTCACGTTCATTTTTAAAGCGTTTGAGGAGAAAGTAAATATATGATTTATGTACCTTGTTGATTATTACGATGTTGTTGTTTACGTGGAACGAGAGCTTTCTCTCGTTTCCACTTGGTGCTTACATTTACGAATTGTTATAATTGTACACTAAACCTGTTAACCTACACATGTACTTTAATTGCACTCTTGTTTTCACAATAAATGCAAATATACAATCATGCAAATGTTCTCTCACCTGCGTAGTTCTTCTTAATTTGCATTCGTGCCGCATCATGGATACTTGAAAACCTGGAGCGTTTTTTGTATGTTTTTCCCTCCATATTTGTAGCGACTACACAGCTACGTGCTTGGGTAGGAGAGTAAGGTCCCAGACAACCGTTGTCGTCGTCAACGGACGCCATCCATCCGTTTACGCAAAGACACCCACATTGACAACTCCCAAATTGGTTTACTTTTTGTTTATTCGTGATTTGAAATAATTCGCCCGAAAAAAGATTGTTTCATTTACATAAATATTTAAATAAACTCGTTGTACGAAGGTGTGTGGGACGAACTGCGAATTTATCTCAACTTATTACAACGCATTTTAGGCGTCTGAACCTTTTTGTGGAAAGCGATGTAGGAGGAGGACGAGATTTCCATCGATTACATGCCTCAGGAATTGTAAAGTGTCTCACGTCTGATTTCATCCTCATTACTTCCACGAGTGGTATGCATATCATCGCCGTACACCATCACCTACCTATTTAATTAGATACCCCCCGGGTGAAAATCGTATGTCGAATTTGACATAATTCGACACAACTTCCCGGACCAATGGTTTGTGCAGAAAAATTATGAACGATTCTGCATAAAACTTCTGACAGGTATATTCTGCAGAAAGGTTTTGCACAATTATGCATAATTCTGCACATTTTGTGCACAAATTGTTTCGGCATAAATTTTTCTGCGTAAAATCCAGCCAATTCTCTGCATAAAAACCAGCCAAATTTATGCATAAAATCCCTTAAATTTTTTACCCGACCTCGCACTGGGTGGATAATTAGACTGCAAATTGTGCAATGAGACTTTTACTGAAACAGAGAATACGTGGAAACAAAAGAGAAAGCAGAGAGGGCAGATTGAGATCCGGGCTGGTAGATGGGTCTCTCCGTCTCCACCCGAAAAGTGCTATTTCACGTTGACGCAATTAGACGTTGATGAGCCAACCGTTCTTCATGCACAAGTTTGTAACTCACCTTTTCGGCACATTTGATTCGAGCCGTGCTGCCCAACAGAGCGTTGCTAACAAGTGGTGGGAGTTCATTGCAGAACAACAACACTTATTTCCTCAATTGCTTGGAAAACAGAAAGGATTCGCGTGAGTGGCGCATAGTTCAGAGAGAGAGGAATAAGTTTCGAATCCTAGTTTCCGTGGGTGAGTGAGTCATGCCACAATTCCCAAGACGAAATTGGCGAGTAAATATGTAGTCGTAGTAGTGGGAAGAAAGGTGCCTAGCAATTCTGCATCACAGAGTTTCACGTCAATACAAGCATACATTTTTAACATGGTCTCTGCTCTCGAGTTCCGTCAACAGTTTTGCACACGCTTTTTCAATTGCAGAATGTAATTTCCCTGTTCACGTGCATACGTATGTAGCCTTCCCGATAGTGACCTTAATTTTGAATTTGCTGAAATTTATTGCTCGCAGCCTCATGTCTCTCTCCCTCAATCTCCAAAGCAGGGCTCTCGAAGGTCATTCAGACGAGGTGCCTTGATCCTACGGTGTCCCATTCGGAAACAGGAAGCCCTCCGCTCCTCAACCAAGCATTCTCGCACATAGAGCCCAACAAACGACGAGCAGTATCGACTGCTGCTTCCCCTCCGCCGCCTCCTCCTCCTCACATGTTAGGTTAGGTGTCCACCACTTCCCATTCACAAGACAGAGCAGCATCGGCCAAATTATTTCGCCTCCTCCTGCCCCATCCAGAGGAGTGAAAGCATGCAGCGACCCATGCAGGACTGGAAGCCAGCACTTTCCTCGTGCTCTGAACACTGTGGATGTCCCATTGGCAGGAGAGCAGGCCGATGTGGCTGTGTTTAACCTCATTCATGTTTCTCAATACTACGCCCACGCTCCGCAGCTAAACTTTTCCAGAGCGAGAGAGCGAGAGGAAGATGTTCAATTCATCACTAAGCTAAACAAGTTTTCCAAAACAATGATTCTGGAGCGTTGCGGTACAAGTGGTGGATTGGTTGGATTTTGCTGTCCATGAGCGAGCATCACATAACGATGATCATTGTTTGTGAGATAAGTAAAAGTGCTGGAGTGGGCAAGGGGAAAGAAGTATAAGCATGCAAGTTTTAAACTGTTTGGGCGAAACTTGTGTATAATCAGGAGGAGCAGCCATGGGAGATAAGAGGAGCTGTGGAGCAATCTCTTAATTCTGCCTGTGGCGAGGAAACACGAGGGAAAGTTTGTGAATTCCGGGTAAAGTTGTTGAGATTTGACATTGACTTTCTCCAACAAGCCTCGTCGTCCATTCTCTCTCTCTCTCTTTTGCCCCACGCCATACCCGCCACGCGTAGCCATGAACTTCGTCCACCCACGACCGACCTCAGTCGCACTAATCGTACACCAACACAAGAGCTGAGCTCAAGCACTTCCTCGTGGCGACGACGCCAGTACACACATTCATAAAGCAAAACCAACTATGCACAACCAACCAAGCCAAGCATGTAGCCACGACCAACGACATAACACCACCAGCATGTTTCACCAGAGAAAGACTCGTGTAATCTCTACATAATTACGTTGCCAAATATTGGGGAAAATTGCTCACCGTGTATCCAGCAGCATAGCAGCGAACGCGATATGCACATGGCTCGTGGACTGACTACTACATGTTCTGAGTCGCATATACCTTCTTTCCTTTGTGACTGCACACGCTGCTTTCTTTGCTGCTGAGACAAGAACTAGAATTTCCTTGTGTGCAATGGATGCGTGGATAGTCTCGTAAATGAATGAGAGGCACGAAGGTCGGTTTAGCATGAAGGAAATCCTCACACCGTCGTCGGTCATTGGAATAACAGTGGTGCATGCATAATCACCAGTGGTGAGGTTTTCGCAGGACCATTGACGAATTCGCTGTCCTCGACTTTTACCCGGTGGCCTTGGTCAAAATTTATGCTCACACTAAGCTAAACACACCAAGCTTATGTCGGTTGATGAGACGAAACGGCGACCTTAAGTCTAAAACGGTACATATTTTATTGACTCACTCGCTTCCCCCGGGATAAAAATAGAACTGTGTATTAAGCGACTTGCATTTAAATTATGCGTGCACCTACTTACTTACCACCACGTTAGTTAGTTAGTTGTTACGTATACGTACGTATGTTATGTGAGTTACGTAAGTAGAGGTGCACGTGCAGGGTAAACAGTGTGGAGAAGCAAATATGTATTTATGTAGATTGACTGCTCTGACTGAACCACCTCAAGCTGTTACAACATAAATTTATAATTTCTCCATCGACCAACACTCCATGCATGCATACACATTTGTGCAGAGTCTCTTAATTCCAATCAATCAGAAACGTCGCTGAGACGCAGAAAGTTTTCATTGTCCTAAATTTATTTACGAATGTCGAGCCACTCAGTGACAGCAGCACGGCGGCTGGTAAAATAAATAAATGGTGGGTGGATTTGTTGACTTTTCTCTCTACAAAAGTGTCGTCTCAATCATAATCTGATGTGACATTGAACTGAATTGGACATTATTTGGTGGCTGAGGCAATAATAATAATAAGCAGTGCGAAATACTGCGAAACCGTCTGCCTATCCCACTTCTTCCCTGCTTAATGAACTCGCATCTCCACGTTTCTCATCACATTCAAAAGTACTTAGGAAGCAAAAAGTGCATCACTCAAAGGCTTAGTTGTAGAGAGAAAGAGGAGGAAGTTGAAGTTGCCAATGTCACTGGGCTCCTTGGGCTGAGAAAGAGAGGAGGAGGAGGAGGAGGAGATGGGAATGAGAACTGCTCGCCGCCAGCCGTGGCACCCCAAAAACCCCACATCCATAAAAACTGAAAAGTAAAACAACACAAATATTGGCATTGAGAATGAGTCTTGTTGAGAAAGTGTTGGTTGGTGGTGGGTCTTGAGCTGGTGCTGGTGTAGTCGGAGCGGAGGAAGGCAAATGTTTATGTTGGAGGAGAGTTGGTTGGTTGGTGGAGGAGAGAGAGAGAGCTTATTCTGCGGAGAAAGTAGGTCAGGGTGGCCTTCAATTCATTCTGTCTTTCTTCTTCTCATTTTCCCAATGAACGCCACGCCGCTGCTGCTTCGTTGCGGTGGCGGTGGTGCGGTGCATAGCAGAGAGACAACTAACTGCTTCTCGTCACTCGGCCCAGAGTGAAAACCTTACAAATCCAATAAACCTGGTTTTCAGTGCATTTAACATTTTAATGATGTTAGTCAGCGAGAGAGAGAGAGAGAGAGAGAACGGCGCACTTGTTCAAGTCGAGGATAAAATCTGGCCCGAGAAATGTCGTACTTAAGGAAAGTTGATTAGAAAAATAAATTTTAAAACTTTCTCCTCGTCAAATTGTGTGTTGGTGGTGACATATTCAATCAAGGGCTCAGACGAGGCGTTCAGCTTATTTGCAATCATTACAACTTCCCAAAAAAGTTTTAGACTTTTAGACTCCACTGAAAACTTGAATTTAATTTGGGCATGAAAACATTCATTAGTTTTCTTCTGAAAGCGACCTCTGACCCTTTCACTAATTTCTACCAGAATTTCAGCCAAGTCATCACTGATAAATCTTATTTAACACGTTCATATACATCTGACTTGTAATGCACAAGAAATTGTCCCATAAACACGTATGGCATCCTCTCTCACATTAAATTTTTTATCAGATCGCGATCTGATGGAAGGAACGGAATATGAGTCTCAAATATCTAAAAAAAAATTCCAGCAAAAGAAGAAAATCAGAACTTTCACGGAGCGACTAAGGGGCTTACGTATGTAGAAGAAGGTTACTTTCTCTTTGCAGGTGGAACAATGCGAGGGGTCAGATGACAGTGGGACTTTTCATTGAATTTCATTCACACCGTTGGTAAGAGCGAGGAGGGAATCCAATTCTGCTTCTTCCTCGGCGTGTGTGATCTCTGCCTGTGCCTCCTGCTTTCACGTGCCTTTCTGCTGCCAAGGTCCATTGCCATGAATAAGTGGAAACGATTTCCACCAGCTCCCTCACTCCGTTCCTTATTGCCTCAGAGCTGAACACGGGAGGAGAGAAAGTGAATAAGATGAGATGTAAAAGCTCCTTTCTTTCTCCCTGCCTCTCGCCATATAGCCGCTCGTGGCCTCGGTGAGGAGGACGTGGTGGTGGTGAAAGTGACGAGTATAGGCACTTTCCTAATCCGTAGTAAAAACTAAAACTTCTCTCACACCCCCGCACAAGTTGACTCCTGTCATTCCATTGTCGGGGTGAACAAGCATCTCGTTCCGGAAAGTTGCCAATAAGTCGGTCTCCTCCTCCTCGCAGCCACAGCCAGATCACACGACCAAAAGTATACATGTACAACTTGGTGGAGGTGGTGGTGGCGGCAGAAGAGGTGAAACTTGCTCAGAAATCAATCAGAATTTTGTCGAGTCAGCTCAGCGGTGCAGCCACGAATTTGCAACCGAGATTCTGCACAGAGTGACGTGGTGCTGGAATTTATCTGCTATCCACCCATTTCGCTGGTGGTGAAAGCCAATAAGATGAACTTTGAAATTTCATGAAATTGAATTCAACGTGGAGGAGCGATCTGCTCCAGGTCACAAACAGATACCTATCTCCTCACGACCTCCACACACACTCGTCGATTCAAATGATCCTCGTGCGCCAATCCAGTCGTCACAAGTATTGCTTTGCTCTCCACCTTTATTGTTTAAACTAGAACTTACTCTTCCGTACTTATTACTGGGTCTGCCTGCATGCCACGTATGTATTTACATACGTCTGGATAGCCCTTCCTTGTGCAAATAGCGTATTGTTCCCGATTCCAAATCCAATCAAACGCATGGCTCAAAACCTTAAAGAATCGAATCAGCCGATTTAAGTGCATATAAGACGAATCTCAAATTCAAAACCCAGACTGGGCGAAGAATTGGATAAAACGGGGATGAAAGAGGAGTGGAGAGGGTTTCATAAGCAGCAGCTATTTCGACACGACGACGGCATTGAAGCAACCCCTCGATCTCCTGTCTCCAAATCAAGCTGGATCGTCTTGGACGACGCTGATTTAACACTTGAGCTGAGTTGAAACCCAAATTGAGTTCTGCCTGACGTATCAATGCAACGGGCGGTGGGTGAGACGCCATTTATTTCGCGAGTGACGAAAATATTGCAATCTCCACTTAATGTCAAAGGTAGGTTGGCTCCGTGGCTGTCTATTCGCGCCCTATATAGGGCACAAAGGCTGATCCGTGAAGTGATACATGAAGCGGTGATTGGGAAAGCCTAATTGCCTTGCCAAAGGGGTTCGGTTCTACAGGGCTGCAGCTGACGTCATTGAAACCAAAGATGAATTGAAGATGTTGCCTCACCAAAAAGGTGAAAATTCCTTTCGATGGGATCTTTCAAGCGCCATGGTGCGACTGAAATTATGAGGTGTCACCCATAATTTTGCCATGTTGGGGAGGCAGCGTCTCTCTGTCAAGCTTCATTTGGCGTCAACGCGACCGAGCAGCTATAATGCACCCTTGCTCCTGCCAAACTACGTAATAATGACGATGCCTATTTTTATATAAGGAGAAGAAGAAGTCCATGCATTTGCAACAACACGACCGGTATCCACCCATCCACAGAAAGTAGTTACTTGTGTCGAGTGGTGGTGGTGGTAATTTTGGTCTTCACCCTGCGCGCTGTATACGCATTTCCGGCCTCAAAAACATCTCTCCTTCCGGCCAGTCAGAACATTCGTCTCACTCAATAGTTGCCAATTCTAGGGCTAAAAATACGTTGCAACCACTGCATTATGATATTTACTTCTTTCATACATATTCAGATCGTATTTGTGTATGCCACATTAATTATGTAAACATTTGGCATCATGGTATTCGCCGTGCACAATATTCTGATAACGTTCTGGAAAGTATGCTTGACGGGCATTCATGGGGTCACATATGCATCTGCACAACTTGACTTTACACCACGAATACAGTTATGTAATTGGGATGTGAAAGCTACACTGCTGGTAACAATGAGATCTGCGTGACGAAAAAGCGTCTGCCTACCCGAAGGAAAATATATCGCCGAGTGTTGAATTGTGAGCAACATGAGATACACGACGTAGACCAGGTTTTTGTGGTACAGCGATCGGATGAAATAAATCTAGAGATAGCTCCAGTCATATTAATAATCTTCCTAATCGAGGTGGGTTTGGTTGGGGTTTGATAAGTCGTGTTGATCTTGTACGAGGTGTTGGTTCGTATCAGTTGGGGGCCTCGATCGGTGTGGCAGCTTTGTGAATCCGTCTATATTTATGGACGCAACAACTGACCCCGATTATTCCATTCACAAACCTGTGTGCTATTTATAGACCGGGGATCTGAAAATGGCAAGGCTAAAGCAAAATCAGTGTGTTTGGTTCCTAGGGTGCTCAAAATAAAATATGTGGCGAAATATGGACTGATGATGCCATCAACGGGAGTAATATAATGCTGCCTCTCTCTCCATCCAGATCCACCGAGCGACCTCCAAACCTTCTGATGTCCTATCCAAAAGGTCCACCACCACCAAGGTCTGAACTGGCGGAGCGGATAGGACCTCCTCCCGGCGTGACCCTGAGTCTCATAACTAACTTCCAACGTATACAAAGTCATACCCTCATGGGCAACGTTGTCATTTGGCTCCAACAATAATCATTTATGGATGAGTTTGCTTTCTCCGGCTAATTTGTCATAGCTTAAACGACCAATAAATGATAGCAGGCGTGTGCATGAACACGGATGTGTGTGCATGTGTGGCTTTTAATATGCATGCATGTACTAAAAAATGTTACGCTCTGGCAGCCGAATCATTACGATGCGTTGCATAAATACATAAGTGGCAGACGGGTTGTAGAGTTTGGATTGAGAAGCTGTCACTGCATATTGGACACGTGGAATGACAAAGCCCAGCTCAATGGGTTGAAACGGAGGAAAAGCAGAAGTAGCAATTTACTTGAGGAGTGCAACACTGGGGACGACGAGGTGTGGTATTAAGCGTTTCTTTTTCTGCTGTTGTGTAGCCAACTCAAGGTCTTTTGCCAACACCACACGGCCCAGCCCAACAAGCCACGCTGAGTGCAATCCCATTTTATGAATGGAACATGAAAAGTAGGCCACCGTCCTGTTCATTCATAAACAAATGGTGAGGAACCAAGTGGTTGGATCCAACGATAAAATGCATGACACATAGCTCGCATAGCCCGTCCAACCTCGCACTCATTCATGATTTCCTTCCCTTCCTGTACATAAACGGGCCCACCGCACATTGCCATCCATCCATCTATCCTCCTCCTCCCCCCTTTGTCGCTCCACCAATTTGCGAAACGATATATGAGTCAGTTTTGACCTATATTTCGCTAGCCACCTGTCTCCCACCACAATCGCTGAAGCGTCAACGCTGTACACAGTGCAGGAACTGCGGGCAACACTGCTACATATTTACCATAGCTCCAAATGTATGGAAAATAATGAAATGCAATTTTCCTCAACTTTCTCCATTCAGCTTTTCCACTTTCCTCCATCGATCCGCCTGTTTCATTCAGCAGCCCCCACACACACATATCTGCATGCATGCATACGTACATATGTACACGTAGGAATGTTTTTTATGATTGCAATCCCACTGTGAAATATGTATTTAGTTTGGAATTTAAATCATTCCCACATCCCAACTCATATGCATTCCAGGCTGAACCAATACTGTCCGTATTGCCATGCAGCAATGTTTCCCGTCGTTCATTCTCTTGGGCAGGAGAATAGACGGCGAGGGCTCAATGTACCTTTCCCCATCATGGAGTTGGCTGTATGGGTGTTGGTGAATTCATTGAGAAATAAGAATGGGGACAGGAATGAGATTTGTGAATGGCAAGGAGGGGAGATCGATAGCACCGACACGTGCCTTGACCTCATAGCGTTGTTGGAAGCACATAGAGCTCCATTAAGAACTCTGTGCACGCACTTGGGGGGAAAGTTGCTTACGCAATTCCTGGTTCAGAAGAGTCGTCGGGGAATGGGGCCAGCTGCGTGAGGCTGTCTCTCAGCCAAGTTCCTGCTTCATTCACATTTTCCGACTCCAAATCCCCTCCACCAACCAAACTAAGCCCTACGCAATATCATCGCAATATCCCTCTCTCTTCCTCTCGGATACGCAATGCAGTAGGAGCGGCGGCTTCTTCTTCCCATAGATTTTGCAAGCAAGTGATACATAGTGTGCAAGCTAAAAATAGATGCCTATGTTCCCAGCACTTTGGGTGGTGACGTTCAACTTGAACTCATTTTTTAAGATAAAGTTCAACCTGAGCCAAAAGTGCGTGCGTGCGAGTGACGTGATGAGGAAAGTACTTTGAAAGTCTCTGCCCAAATTTAATGTACAAAATGTTCTGCACCTTTTGTATTATTCTCTGACGTGTCTGCAGGACAATCAATTTCCCTCCGTGGAATCTTCCATTCCATTCTGCGTAAGACGAGCCGATTTCAAGATCCAGGTGAACTTTCTCATAGTTGAAAGAGGAGAAAGTCGTCGTCGTCGTCGACTCGCTCAATCACTCGTGATGAAACTTGAAGACTGAGCGTTGGGAATATGAGACTGTTCATGAGACTGGATGCATGCATGCACATTCATCACGATTATGCGATGCGTCCTCAAAATGAGTTTGGCGACAAATTTATTGACCACCTGAGTAATCGATACATAAATAGCTTTGTCCGAGTGAAGAAGGATGTGGTTCTGGGTGTCCAGTAAATAGGACTAATTGGTGAAAAGCGCAGACCCCACATTGGTATTTGATGTATGAAGAACACTAATTGGAGAAATATTGGAAGCATATCGAGTCTCAGGTGTGTCGTTCTCTGAAAACCCCGACTCCCACCCCCCCACACACACAGAGAAAGTCTATTAGAGGATAATTCCAGCGAACCGTGAGAAATGACAATCAAGCTAAACCACGCAGACATGCATATACGATGTTGAGCAAAAAATGGAGCAAATGTCGAAATGTGCTTCATTTAGACAAAGGCCAACGACATACGTGTATATTTTTCATGACAGGAGTTCTCTTCCAGGTGTATTGATCTGTCTCTGTACTATTGATCCGACCTGTGTAGCACTATCCTCCACGTCTGTCTTCAAATGATGACAGAATGGAGACGGTTCCATTACCTGCATATGGACGTATGTACATACAACAAATCAAGCCTGTGCATATTTCCAATCTAATCTCAATTTCCCCTTTGAAATATTTCACAGGAACCCCATCCAGTAGTCATATGCATCAAGTTAGTCAATTATATGTATTGCCCATGATTGAGTATCCGTTTTTTTCATTTGCTATCTCTTTAGGACCTGATTTCTAAAAATAATAATTATTTTTAGAAATCAGTTAATTATTACATTTATGAAAATATTATTATACACATTTAGCACAGGACATAATTCACTTATGACAAAGAAGGGATTTTGCATGCAGGGGTATTGTTTATTTTTTAGTGGTACATTACTTATCAAAATTATTAGATGATCCCAAATTTGGAAGAAAGTTCTCCAAAGCTCAAAATCAGCCACCGTTATCAACGATGAGAAATCCTTCTCTCTGCAATTTTTAATCTATTTTCACTTCAAGTGTGTCATCATGGGAGCATCAGTGACGTCATTCCTGGAATAAAAAACCACCACATCAAACGAACCCAACCAAAAGAGCAGGGACGACGACTCATCATGCCTCTAACCTTTATTACTTCCTCCTTTTTGTCAACACAAAACAGAGACCTTTGAGAGCGAGCTGGATATAAAGGTGATCATTTTCTATTTTAAATCTTCACACTTCTCCTAATACTTCTCTTAATTGGAACCCATGGCAGAAGATAGGCTCGAAATTGTTCAGATTTTTTGAGTGCTTGCCCTTTCTAAAATTAAGATGACGTCAAAATCACGACGCAGTTTAAGAGAGGATCTATAGGCGCAAATATATATAATATTTTATCAGTGAGGAACATCCAGGAGGAACCAGTGCACGAGACGACGAACGAAACAACATTTCGATCAACATTGACATTGCAGAAGGATGTATGTATGCAGGGGAAAGTTGATGTGCCTCGTGGAGATTGAGCATAGAACCAACACGACCACGACCACTTGCACTCGTCGTGGATGTAACAATGGATGGGGAGAAAGCACAGGTGCACGAGGAGGAGGAGGTGGCGGTGACACTTTCTCTCAGAAAACGTCATCATGCATAATCAACCAGAAAAGTCACTCTCTCTTCTCCGTCGTCGTCGAGGGCAGCTCAGCTTCAAAATTGAATCATCACAAACGATGTCGTACTTTAGCTCCAAATTCATTAAATATTTTGAAAGGCTCAAAACCCAACGTCATCACATTCACATCGCCAATTGTTCACGTCACTCCACTCTTTCTAACTTTCTCTCCTCGTGTGTGGCGTGCTGTTCTCACGAGAGTTTAGCCCTCTCTCTCTCTCTGGGATTACAATCTGCTCTCTGTACTCGCAGCCGAGCAGGGAATGAGACGGAGGAAATGGGAGATAAGTTCTTGCGTAATCGACGAGTTTAAAAATGTCAAACACAAAGGAGAAATCAAATTAGGTTCTCGCTCCGCATAATCATAACACGGTTAGTGGCACGGGCTGAAGCACTAAAACAGCGAGTAGAAAAAAAAATAATAATGGAATTATGGACCCCAAAAAGCCACTACTACATATTTACTACGGTATACATAATGGCATACTATCTACATACATGCGATCCACAAAATACATTGCGCCTTATAATTTGTTTTGTTTTTGTCACTCTCATCGTCAAAATATTGTTATGCATAATTGTATTGTTGTTGAATAACCGGAAAGAAATGGTGGGCCCACGTCGATCGTCATACTTACATATTTGTGATGCGTAGATTATTATTATGAAAGATCAAAGCGTTAGTGGTGGTAGGAATGGTAAATGGTAAAATACAGAGCAATCATAATAATGCGGACGGACGGAGCTTATGTATTTCGATCGAGGCCTCCTATTCGGCCCAATTTATGCAAATGCAGAGCCAATATTCATTCATTTGATGGCTACGTTATCCAGAGGAGAGGAGACGGAAGCTCTGCTGAATAGTCTCCACATTATGTATTCCCAATGAGCAAAATGAGCAAAAGGTCAAAGTCAAGTAAACCGTGGGTTAATCATGTATCTCAAAATTTACATCACAATGCCACACCTTGATTTCTTGCCTTGGCCGTCGTCGTGCCGTGGTGAGCATTATTCTTGTGCAGTGGGCATAAAATCAGCAGAACTACTTATTTCGGCTCTCTTCCTCTTCTCTCTTGGGAGGTGAGGTTGAGATGAGACTTGACCGATGGAGTGGGGAACAGGATGGCGACAACCACCATGCAGCGTCCTCCTATGACCACGGGGATTTAAATATTATTGAAAAGTGGTTTATGATTAAAAACCTGTCTTCGCAGCCCGTAGTACGTACGATACGAAGAGCGGATAACATCTCTCAAAAATAAGTAAGTAATAGGCCAGACTACGCTGAGGAGAGTGAGCAATTGTCATCCTGTTCGAATCCTGGTTTGGTTGTGGGTTATAATAATCAGCAGAATTGTAATGGGATTTGCAAGGCCAAAGCCAAGCCTACGTTTTTAGTTCAACCATGGATCATATTGCTTCTTCTTCGTCTTCTTGTAGCACCTTGTGCAATATCCTGCTTGCTGCATCGTCAGTATAATAACCAAGTGAGACTACTACTGCCGCATTTATAAGTTTTGTGCTACATCAGGCCAAAAACACGTATTATTATTGGATGTCAGGCAGCAGGACCAATCAATATACATGCATACATATATCCACACAGACGACTCATTCACACTCGCTCCTCGGCGTAAATAGTTCCATATAGGCCACGTTATTCATTTATTCATTCATCACACAGCACCACAACAAAGTTATTGATCCGCACTCAAAGAAAGTCGCTTGTTCTTCGAAACAGAAATATGTATATAGGTCTCCTGCTGGTCAACCGAAAAGCTTCTCATTTTTTTAGCATGCATGCATTCACTATTCCGTCGGCCAGTGGCATTCTCATGTGACATTGCATGCAGTGGTTAGTGGGCGAAATTCGCATGAAATTGGAGTAAATCTGCATACGCTGCATACAAATCAGAGGAGAAGCAGGCTAAATGGTTTCTGTAATCCAGCATATGCAGCGTATGTATGTAGTGGAAATAGCACTTGACTTGAGCAGCTATGCTACATGGCTAAGCAAAGCAAATCCAACCCAAGAAGAAGACACCGGATTTCGTGTGAGGGATTTAAGTCAGATGACACTGTTTTGGCCGTTTTGGTTTAGAAAATATCTTATGAAAGGGATCACTCATACATGGTTTTGGCCACATTTCGTCTCCATTTCATTCAACTGTGGTCGTGGTGCAGCTCTTTTATCCGTTTAATCCTTTACACAAGTGGTTGTAGTAACCACGTCTCTCTGTAAATAGTCGCAAAAGCCTCTCTCTCTCTGCATGTGGTGTGGTCACAAAGTTCTTAAATGAGCCTGGCATGGATTATTTAATAGCAAATAGCAATGGCAACCAAAAAGCTGGCTTTTTGACTGGTCCCATTAACCGAGAGGACCGAGTGTAAAAGACTGAGAAGAGCAGCAGCATTTATTTCATTCTTTCTTTGCCATTATGATTTTATGAACGAAAGAGTCCTCACTTGGAGCTCATTGATGATATGCCTTGGTTTTCTCTCGGGGGCCCGTTCGCCAGCTCCCCTCCCTCCTTCATAAATCACTCCGCCATTCACTCCGAACTTGCTGCACGCCTCGGCCACCCTGCCCCCGTTCCCCCCATCGACCCAACTTCCCCACTGCCACAGCCCCACAGCCAGGTCCGCTCCCCCAACCACTCCTAGCGCCCAGGTCGCAGGGCGCGGCGAGGAAGACGGCGCCAAGGGAGGAACTAGCTGCCTCTCCTAAATGTTGAGGGGTTGGATGCAGTGGTTCGGTCCATATACCTATCTGCACTAGCACTACTATATACGTAGGTGTTTTATTATTGATTTTCAAAAGGTATGTTCCGCACTGTTTCTGACCAAAATTTTGATGAAATAACAAACTTTAGATACATCTAGGATGCTGTGATTTTTTTCAGCCCTTTAGGTTAACATTAACACTAGCAATAAATCAGCAAACTTTACCTCGACGGAAAAATGTCACATTTGCAAATTAAACATCGTAGTGTGATTTAAATTTTATTGCTGGAGGGGCAATATGTGTCGCAGATTTATGATTGAATGCTTAAAGTTTACGATGGAAACTGCTCAACACAAAGCACAAATACAATTGGGTCGATAAGTTCAAATAAAGGCGAAAAGATGTCCCAGACAAAAAAGTCGCCAGGATACCCAAAATCGGTTTCCACCGCAGAAAACCTCCAGAAACTTAAAGACCCAATTATTAGAGATCCACGATTGAAACTGTCCTATTTAGCAGATGAGATGGGTGTTCCAAAACCAATAATTTGTTCCATGTTAACTGAAGACTTAGGTATGAAAATGGATTCCTTCTGTTGGGTATCAAAATTTCTTTTGGCATCTCAAAAACAAGATCGAGTTGCTTTTGCAATGCAAATTTTGAGCTTTTAAATGAATACTGGAACCTGTATCATATTTTAGTAGTTGAATAAGATACTTGGGTTTACTATTATGACCCGACGACCACACAATAATTCATGCATTGGAAGCACGGGGGATTTCCACCACACATAAAAGGAAAAGTGCAAAAATCTGCCAAAAAATTGATGATGATCAGTTGGAAGGATACCAAAGGTCTCCTCCTTATAAAATTTATTGCTAGAAATACTACGATAAATGGGGTCGCGTATGCAGGAACCCAAAAGGAGCTGCGTTCTGCGGTTGAAAAGAAACGCGGGGTCAAAATATAGAGTTGGCCTTTTTTTAGACGACAACGCGCCACCAAATACCTCACTGTTTTAGAGAGCTGATGCCGACGAAAATCGTTTTACCTGCACAGACCACCCCCCGTGCAGTCCAGACAGGACCCTTAGTGATTATTATCCGTTTCAAACGTTGAAGAAAAACATCAGGGGGAAACGATTTTAGGATGATAATGGAATCAAGTCGTAAATTTTTGCATATTTTCGAGGTAAATTTCGATGATTTGTTGCGGGTGTTTCTTTTAACCGATTGAGCTGAAAAAAATCACAACTTCCAAAATGTTTTTGAAGTTTGTTATTTCATCAAAATTTTGGTCAGAAACAGAGCGGAACATACCTTTTGAAAATCAATAATAAAACACCCACGTACACAACAAACCGTGTGTGTAGCCTGATGCTGCTGAGATGATCTTCAATTTCACCAAATGCCGCTCTTTGTGGGGACTCCACCCACGCCACCAACAAGTTTGTGATCTTGGGCAGCGTCGTGGTGTCCAACGAGGCCTGCGAGGACGGGATGGATGCCGAACCCCCCTTCATTCTATGCATGCATATAACTGGCGAGGAGTATATGAGAGAACCTTGCTTTGGTTGAGTAGTGGTGAGCAGCAGTGAGTGTGGGATAGTTGGCGAGCGAGTACAAAAGGCAGGCTACCAAAGCACCCGGATTCGGATGAACTGGGAACTTCGGGTGTTATCGTGGTGTTGGTGGCAGTATCAGAGGGAGAGAGAGAGATAGAAACCCAGTTGCTCCTTCCCAGAGCACTAGTTCCAACCCGAAGTTCGAGGCACTCAGTCAGTCAGTCCTCACTCCGAAAAATTTAGTGGATCGGATTCCCCGGAGAAAGTGCACCACGAAAAATCCTGGACCAGACCAAGGCAATTAAACCGCAGCATTAACCACGTTGGAACCAAACAAGTTTTTAATTCCAGTTGATTGAGATAAGGTGTATACAGTTTCCGTCGTCCAATTCAGTTTGAAAAAATTTGAACAAATTACGAAAATTAAAAATATGGTAAATTTAAAAAATGACAGCTAAAAACAGTGAACTAGTAACTATTGTTGGAGTGGTGAAATCTATTTTATTTTATTGGGAGAGAGACGGTGCAGTGTCAAGTAAATCTAGTATAAGGAAGGAGCAGAGAACCCGGATTTTGTGAATAGAGACCGGATTTTAAAAATCGTGTGAGGATATTCATTAAATGAACTGGAATCAATTTAATGGGCTGACTATTAAGATTGGCAAAGTGGAGCAGAGGTCGTAACGTTGCTCATACTATATAATTATTCGTACCACTGCTATAATTGATAATGGAGACGAAGGGGAGTGACGAAAACCAAAGTCTCCATCCTACCGGAGTAGACATATAATAATAATTTTCTTGGTATTTGTATAAAAAAGCAGCTGAATGAAGAACCCACGATGAAAATGGAGAATGAAAATGCAGCTGCACTCCTATTACTAATTAGAAGATAATAATACTAACCAGCAAACTTTGTGAATAGTTGAGCCACTACCATGCAACTACACCATCGACAACAGTAGTAATAAAATGGGAAGAATAAGACAATACAAAAGTGCAGCTATTATTCCTCGTACTAATTAAATGCAGCTTCACCTCAGCTCAGAAGAGACGAGTGGGAGTGGGAAAGACTAATTACCACGAAGGGCGAAGGTGAACGAACGGTATGCGAAGTGGAACAAGGGACGGGAGTGGAATTTAAAGTGGTCGAAATTGAGCTGGAGAACAATACCCAAGTCACAACGAGGCCGAAAACGCTATCGTTGAAGATCATCACCCCCCCTCCGCTCCTCCTACACCCACCTCCACCCCCTCCAAAGAACACCAAGCAGACCCTCTTGGAGGAGGAAGGCGACATGTCCGAGAGTCATGACGAGTAAGTTGCCTAACCCTCTTCCTTTCTACATATTCACATAGATCATTCGTCCAGGAAGTCCGTCCAGCATTTGTTAACTTCTTATTTACAGCCATTTAACTGCATATTTCAAAAATAGCATCGTTCGTTTTTACATGGAGCTGTTATCTTCGTCGAAAACTGCAGTAAACACATGCATGGTCCATATATGATGGGCATTGCAATATGTAATTAATATAAGATCCGGAAACTCTGCCACTACGAATGGGTTCACAGACTTTTCCTTGTCTTGTGTGATATCTGGATTTGTGTACGTGCAGATCTTAATTGCATCACACCCGATAATCAGTCCGCCTCTTTCTTTTGTACTTTTTGTCCTGCTCGCATCGTTCTTACACATATAAGCAGAAGGAAAAGCACACACCCACCCCACCCCACTAACCAACTAATAGTTCAAGTAATGTAATAATGGGATCTGTAGTGTTCTTACTCATCAATGATTAAGGCTTGTTGACTGTTGACATTTTGTCACATTGTTGTATGCGATTTTGGTATGACAATACAATGCAATAAATTATCAATCAATCAGATCTGGATGCTTTTGTACTATTACCCTCAACTGCTGTAAAAAAACGAAAGGGAAACGAATGAGATTACATGCTTATTACAGAATTAATAGTTAAGACGTAAGGGACGTTCCATTAATTATGTCACGCTGGTTAATGTTGGCAAGATAGGGGCTTTTCCCTATCCCGTCCATGTTAGCCAGCGTGACATAATTGGTGGATCTTCCCTAATGGGAGTTATAATTTAATTATATTGAAACGACGCATTGAAAAAATAATTTATAACTTGTAAATTATAAGTGAACTTTGGTTTAATAAAAAGCATCCCTGTTCGATCGATGTATGTTAGTATGCCTCCTCTACGAATCTAACGTGTAATCGAATTGTGAGATTTCGAATCCTAAGTTAACATCTATTCTACAGTTTTGTTTCTTTGTACTCGTATTAGTTTGAAGTGTTGAACCGCTTACGGGGTTCAAGGCTTATGCACTTGATTACTTTACAGCTGAGGTAGCAAGATAACGATACACACTAAAGATGATTAATCAAGTTTAAGGGCGTCGAGTATTTCATCATCTCTTTCAACGTGGTTTTACAGTAAATGAAAATATTTGAAGACCAGGAAAATGTGCATATGATGATGAACGACACAAAAATAATTGCACTCTTGTTTTCTTGTCGTGCTTATCATCTTCTTATCGTGTTAGACGATTAGGAATCCCGAATTTTTACAACCCTTCCGTAATTTTTTTTTAAATGAGGCGATTTTTGATTTTATGTAACACAAGTATATCACATGAATATCTCGACCAATTTGTAATGAAAGTTGCATTATGCAACTGTATTAGTATTTTATATACAGCAGTTTACGAATCATAAGTTGAGCCACAAAAAAAGGCAGCAAGTTTCTCATTATTCTTAATCAACTCTAATTTCCCGTTCTACTATTTAACTTCAATCCTGAATAGTAGTAACTAGATATGCGACGATAGTGTCATCATCATCAGAGCATATGTACAGTTACCTCTCTCTTAGAATTAGAATTAAACACTTATTTGTGTTTTTTCCAGGCTTCAAAATCTTATTAAAGACAAGGAAAATAATTTTACTACTAGCATACTTCGGAAATATGTATTAAAACAAAATTAACTATTATTAAAATCAACTATTGACTTCAGTCGAATAATGTCTGGATCGTGATAGGTTTCTCAGAGAAATATAAATATCGGGGGAGAGGGGATGGGGTAAATAATTAATCATTAGAAACATTAGATCAGTGTACTTGTAAATGAAAATGTCAATGAATGAGCTGCAATAATACAAATTACATAAGCTTTATTTATTGTTATTGGTAAAAGTTTAAAAAAATGCATCTTATTGCACTTGTTCATTGTTTCACAATTTCCCCCTTGTGAATTTGAAAACAATGCAAAACATTATTGTTCCTTCGAATTATTGAATTAGGTTAGTTTTATTCATCACACTGCGTCTGTGTACAAATAAAATTTGTTTTGACTTGTAAATAGTGTAATCAAACGAGCAAATTTAATAATCAACATAATTTGAACTAGGTTCGGATTCGTGTTGCATCGTGTCGTGTATATACATAACTTGTATTCATGCGTGATATTTTTTCGTAAAATGACAACTTTATAGTTTCTTCTTTGTATGAACGAATTTATGGTCAAGTGAAAACAATTGATAAAAACAGGATAAGGCTATCATGAATTTGACGGGGTTAGTCGAATTTACTAAATTTCATGTTTATGTCAATTATCCAAATTTCGAGGTCAACAGGAATACTTTTCTGTACACAAATTTAATTAATTAAAACTCATTAAATTGTAAATAGATGTGTGTTTTGAATATCGATAAGTACGATAATACAAATATCTGTATATACTCTCTGCGACGAACAGATTCTACGTTTGTCAGATTATTATTACAATTATAACAAGGTTACTATTACCATTTTCCATTGGGGGTTTGTCAGTGAACAGAGCAATTGCTGTCTTCATCACGAATGGCGTATAACTTGCACAATTGAGTCTGATAATTCTCAAATCTGAAAAATACTCGAGACAATTAAGCGTGTCGTCGCATGAAATTAGCAATTTGTTGTTATATAATTTGTCAGTGTCATAAACGTCCTTGGAAATATTTGCTTACAATCTCCTTAGATGTTATATAAGATAAAAGGTAGTCATTTCACGGACGTGTTAAATTTGTTTGTTGTACTGTTTTGTGTCAAGAAAGCTCGACATGTCCGGCAGAGCTAGTCATCTAAATTTTTCCATCTCACACCTCATATGTCCTTGTGTAGTTAGAGTTGGGGAGGAGGTGAAGTAGGTCCATTTTGACCAGAGAGCCGAGAAAGCCTCTCTTTCTTTCCTCTTTTGGTTCTTCTTGGAGAGAGGAGAAGAGGTGCGAGGGAGCGTGGGTTGGAGTGCGGAGAAAGTTGGGAGAAAGTGAGTTTGGCCAGGATTGGCTGGAGCTTGGTGGCGACGGTGGCAGGCATAGGTTGGAAGATCTTGGAGGCTGGCTCTATTCTACCCGTTACCTCTGCCCACCAAGCCCACGTGATTTCCAAAGGGGTTGTTGGAGAGAGGACAAGTTTCCGTCGACGTGTCTCCCCTCGCCCCACCTCAAACCTCCTCCTCTCACCTTCTCCAACAGCTTTCCCCCTCAAACTCATCATTAATAACGGTCAGACTAGAGAAGTTGGTTAAGATGATTACTAACACATTGTTGTATATTATTATTGTCTGTTTGTTGTTGTCCCGCATCCCCGCATAAAATTATATTTGTGGCTGCTCGGCGTTCGGTGAAAGTGCATTACTTGACCTGCCTGCAAATTTATAAATCAAATATCATGTTTCAGCTCACTAATTGCATGATTTATTGAATGCTTTTTGGGGAAGGAAATAATTTGCATTCCACAGGAGGTTCCACCATATTTATTTACCGTATTTTTAGCTCTCCAGAACTTGAGTCCTTTTCCTTATCCAGGGGGTTTGGGGTACGAAATTCTGACAAGTTTGATTACATGTTCTCTCGTAATTTGAATTTTGCATATTTTGCACTCGAAATTCACATGTTTATTCTTTGCTGTTAATTTTTTGGTCTTTCACCAAAACGTAGTACTTAAACGTAGTTGGAGTCGTCTGCATGAATTAGTAGCCTCACCAGATCTCGCCGTGTAAAGAAATGCTGCAGGAAGGAAATTACATAACGATTCTTAAAATACTCATATTTGGTATTTGAGAATGAGAAATAACCCAAACATTCTTACATTACTATAATTAGTATAATTTTTTACAAATTATAATTTCAGCAACCCTGATGAAGACAATGTTAGAAAGCTTGGTTCTCTAAAAGTTAAAGTTTCGAGTATTAGTTTTTTAATTAAATACGGAATCGCTAATAGGTTAAAAAGTTTAAATATTAAGTTTTGAATATTAAATCCTCACACCGTAAATAACATTATTACAATATTATTATAAACATAAGCATTACATATTTATTTACATCTACTTGCGATACAAATAAATATTTGGATGATGCCTGATGGGTGACACTCTTCCTTTATCCTGTTGTTTGTATACTTGGGTTGTAACGACGGTACAAGTGGCATTCATTCATCATGCCTTTTTATTGTTTGATTGAAGAAGGGTCCTCTCCTATTTAGCTATGCAACTGCATCGTGCATGTCGCAGGGAAGCATTATGTTTGAACAATGCTGGGAGTAGTGGCGGAGCTGAGATTGGTGGTGGGGGAGGAAATGATTGAGCCGGAAGCTCTCTTTTCCTGTCCATATTTATACTCGGGCGTTCGGTCAGCCGCCGCCGCCACTCCGGAGGTTTTAAATTGAATAGAATTTGCTGCTGGTGGTGGCAAGCTCTCCTCTGACCTGTAGCCACCTGGACGACCCTCCATTGTTACACCAACGCCGACATATTTTTAACTCAATCTAACAAAACAAAAGCATCCTGCATGGTTTGTGGATTTCACAATGAGTTATTTCAGTTCAGGACGTACAATCTCGCAGTGATCAAACAATCCTGACATTTCGCATTAAATATGACAAAAGATGAGATAATATAGTACAGACTCGAATAAAGAAAAAAAAAAGTTTCGGATGGATGGATGACAGTCAGTCGTCGCTGGCTTGGTAGATTCTTATTATTATGCGACGATACGACACGGTAGAGTTTTGGTTCTTAGCTATTCTCAAGATTCACATTTATGTCAAGTAGTAAAGGTTGCATTAAATTCACCTCATCATCGACTTCGTAGAGTTGCATATGTTTAGGTTATTTTGCTCGTTAATTGTTACAGAATCCATTCATTCCAGCAAAAGCAAACCACCACATTCTACCGGATTTCCTGCCAACAAAAATTGCCGACGTGTTGACTCGTTCATTCATAAAATCCTCGTTTCATTTGATGAATAAACCAACTTGTACTTTTGGCTTTGACAATATTTGCCATATTGCCATAAGTGAGCATTCTTTGGCATAACCTGAAAGACTGAAATTTTACGAAGAAAAATTATAACATCATATTTTAAGATATGGATGCGGGTGAGGACTTTATTGCAACAGAATGTTTTCATGCTTCAGTTTAAGTTAGTCTGACGGGTAGTTACTATTTAGTTGTATGTTTTTGAATGTCGGACTCGGAGTGTGGGAATATTCTGAGAAACCTACTCCTCCTTATTATTATTGGGGTGGAAGTGGAGAGACGAGGGTGAAAAGTAGTAAGCAGCATATTTTGTGTTGTTTCTCTCCACTCTGCTCAACTAGATACTTGATGAACGACGAGATGTTTGGAATTTTTGGTCTTCAACGTCCATGTACTACAACTGTAAGACGAAGAATCCAGCTGCATTGCCATATTGCCAAAATAAACGCATTGGGACGGACAAATGCCAACTTTTCTTTACTCCGAGTCGCAAAACCGTATCGTCTGGGTGAAGGGTAGTTAAGTTAACAAACTATAACAAACCCCAGCAGAAGAAGCAGAGTCGCATGCATCCCTATCCTGCTGGAATTTATGGTATTGTTATAGGTTGGAAGACAAAAATGTTGATTGTACTATTGTTCCAGATTCTGGTAAATTACACACGAAACAAGTTAAGCCGACTTGAGCTCTGAGATTATCAGCAATTACCACGACTTTAAAACTTTGAAGAGACATGGAAAACTCACAACTCGGCACATTGGGCACGTCATTTAGTTATAAAAACGGTTGTTAGTTGGTGGTGGTGTCGGGCTGACTGGAAGATGTTCAGATTTTCAGAGATGAGACTCACATCGTCGTCGTGACATTGGATGCATGGTTGGTGAGACGAGATGATGAGACGATGGAGGAGCTGCTGCTGCTGGGGTTGATTCTGGTTGGTGGTGAAGAAGATTCAGCAAAATAAAAGTCTCATCTTAAATCTCGGATGGTAAAAGTAGACATGAAAAAGCAGCAGTTGAAGTGGTGGTGGTGGAGTTGTTTTTTTGGACAAGGATCCATTGATCAACTTGCGTGCGTGGGTGGATAACTCTCCTCGCTCATCTTCTTCTATGTTCTTCTTACCCACTTGGTAAAAAATTAAACTTTTCTTCTCCACCACCAAGTCGGAGGGAAATAAAAGTAAAATCTATCCACCTTCATTTCCAACTCCATCCACCACCACCAGGATACCACCCTATCTCAAAAAGACTCGAAAATCATGACATGTAGTCTGCATAATTATAAACGTCGCACTGTGCCAATATGCATATACAACTTTACAACAATGCAGCTTATTCTATGTAGCCTGCTAGAGCACCCGTTTTGGGCAATGTGAGACGGGATGATCTTGTTCTGAGAAAACTGAGTTGGTTAATGGAAGTTTTTCCAGTTTGGCTTCTACGACAAGATCCTGGACTGGTGATGGAAGGGATGGTAATGGTAATCCCCGCATAAAATAATGTTTGTTTGGTAGGCAGAGATTTTTGGTCGGTGACACACCTCGTTCTCAAACTCACCCACTTGATCACGAAATAAAATGTGCCCAATGAAAAGAAATGCAATTCTCTGCTCAATAAATCAGATCAGGTTTTCCTCTCCTTTTTGTCTTGCATATGTACCAGTGCAGCAGCGAACGAGTAGTGTAACGCATCCAACCATATTAAACACGACGCATAGTAATAACAATGTAATGGGCCTGTTTAGTAGGAGAATTGGCTTGAAAAAGTTACATGTATTTTGCTAGCTATTTTTTTGTCGAGCTCATCCACACCACAAAAATTGGATTTACCATAATTGTGTGCGATTTTGTAAACTCTATCTCACTCTGAAGAGAATAATGAAAAATGCAAGCAACATTATTACACCAAAAATACACGTATAACTAACAAACCAACTTATTATTCTAGTTAATAGTTCATCCTGCTCTTATTGGTTTTGATTCGTTTGTTTGATGCTATATACATACGTACATTTTCTCATTTTGGAGCGAGGCGCAGGTTGCTGGGATTTGATGAAAATGATGATTACAATACCGGATCTTTGGTTTGTGAACCCAAGTCCAAATCCAACTCTTGCCTGCATTGCTTTATTTTGTACCATTTAAACAAAACAAGGACAATACGAGATTATACTTTTTGACCGGGGTGTTGGTTGGCAGAGTTTCATTACAACCAGGAGGGAATGCACAACAACCCATTAAATAATAGGATGCATATGTACATAAGCTAGTATTTGGCTATAATGCAATTTCAACGCCCTTCATTCAGGCCTTCTTTCGGAAAGTCGTGTTGAAAGCAGTTTATTTACGGCACAAATCTCCGAACCGGATGCAATTTCATAACAGAATGTTATTAGTATGAATAATGGGTGGAATTGCTTCAAGGATGATTCGATTAGGATTATGTCTCAAAATTTTTGATCTAAGATTTGACCCCATCCCCCGATGTAGGGGGCTAAATAATACGAGACTAAATAGTATTTTTCTTTGCAGTGGCCAGTCCTTGGTTCGCGTTCGCGCACAAGTGATGACTCGTGATGATAGTTCAGGTGGCTGGGTAAGCGATTAGCAAATACTCATCAAAAATTTTGGAGACTATTTTGAGCAGCGGAAATTTATCAACCCTTATCCTTTGTCCCGACAGGTTCCTCTTGGTGGCGGAGGGCTCAGCAACGTGTCCGTTTGCAAGAAAACCCCGGACAAAAACGAGTATCTCATCCACGGGAAAAGGATTTCCGACCAGTCGGTGAGTGAGAAATTTTTCTTGATATTCATAACCATGACCGAATGATGACGATGAGATATTTATTTCGTATTATATTTATACACTGGATGTGAGACTTGTTGAGGATGTGAAAATCGTATGAATGACTGACTCCTCACAACCAGGGCGATTTTAAGCATTGTGCATACTTAACTCGGAATTATCACAATAATGATATTTATTAGTACATATTGCATGATGAGATTTTAATGTTCTGTTCACAATTTTACAGCTTGTCCTGAGTTGTACGATAAAGAAGGACTTTGAGTACAATAAAGTAATGCCAACGTTCCATCATGTGAGTAAATATTTTGATTTATTACAATATATAATGATAAAAGTCAATTTTCATAGTTGCACTCATGTCGCTAATTTAAAAAATTGTCACCTTTCGTAACACGAGTGTGACAGAGATTGACTGGTTTCGTCTCTCTCTAACAATTTGTATTTATCTATGTATCAGTGGAAAACTGGAGAGAAGAAATTCGGACTGACTTTCCAAACGGCGGCGGATGCCAGAGCATTTGACAAAGGCGTTTGCATCGCAATTGAAGACTTACTTGATGGTAATAATACTTTTTAATGGTACTCATAATTTTAGTGAATCCCAACCAAACCCATCCCCTAAACATAATCTTTCAAATCTTCTCCGACAAACACGGCACACAACTTGGTACACTCTGTCGTCTCACTTTCACCCAAAAGAAGGGTGAAAGTCCGTATCTATAGTCAGTTAAAGTTATAGTTATGTAAAGGAAATGTGTTTTCTTTCCTCTTATTGCTGCTTCTTTTATGGCAATGGAACTCATACGTGGTAAGTTTCGTCATGCCTCAATGTCAGTAAAATTTGTACAATTAGTATAGATGTAAAATATGTATTATTTTGGTATTAAATGTGAAGCAGTGTCTGGTTTGTGAGTGAAAGTCGAGTCTAAAAGTATTCATTTCCGCAGGTCTTTCCCCTTCACTAAAACGGAAAAAAGAAGTAGGAGAAGATGACGTTTTTATGGTAAAGAACATTGTTTAATTAATTGTCGATAATTCTAGACAAGTATTTTGAACCAGTGTAAATAATATGATAGTGACTAACACGCTGTTACAAATGTGTACAGGCCCTGGATCTTCCCGTGGAGCGAGATTCGATATCTTCTGGCTCGGGGAGCGGAACGGGTTCCAACCACCAGTACCCACCTCACTCCCATCTCCACCGGATGTATTTCTCCTCGAGGACAGGGAGCAGGGAGGGCAACAACGGGGGTGGTGGTGGAGTTTTGGTGAAGGAGATGCACTCAGTCTCCTCGAAAGACAAAATATCCGAAAAGGACATTTACTGTTGTGACAAAGACCTGAGGGACGACGAACCTTACTCGTCCTACGTCCAATTTGCCCGTGAATACACGCGTCCCCATGAGTATTCCTACCCCGTAGTTCAACCTGATAAGAAGTACAGCCCCTCGTCTGACCTCTCCAACTCGTTGTCACTGGGAGGAATGACGTTTTCACCAAAGAAGCCTCTGCAGCTGGACCCCCTGAGCCTCCAGCCACCACCCCTCCTCCCCACAAAGTCTACTGGGAGCACGAAAAAGAAAAGGTGCTTTTTCATTTAAACAAAACTTTTCTTAACGCGCTTCTGCTCTCGAGTGCTATCCCAGTTCTCAACGTTCACTCACTGTTCGTAAACTACCACCACTTCACAAGTATTCGTCACTAATGAAAAAATGCGATTTATTCATCATCTCATCTTTCATGGGGGTGCAACAACTTGATAATTTTACAACGTTGGACACCCCTCTTTCCGTCCAAGCTTCCTCTCAAGCCTTGGGAGGGGTTGCAATAACATCATTTAACGCAGATGTCTTATGGCAACGCGAGCACCACGCCCGAAAATCGGTGCGGTGCTTGTAATTTTCTCCTCTCTTTTTACTTGTCTGTGTTTCTGTTGTGTTGTTGTTGGCGCATTATGTATAGTAATTCTGCTTTTTCGGATGTATGATTTTAAAAAAAACTTCTGCATCCATAATCTCTCAGCTTTTTAACATCCTAGCTCCTAGTAAATTTGTATACCGATTGCAGACAATTACCTTCATAGCCTCATACCATAGCTGGAAGTACTTACGAAAATGCAGAAATTACTTATCATAGAACAGTATAAGAATGTATCAGCTGTTTTCTTGTTGAGTGAGGGACATATTTGTACTTATATATTTCTATTTGACCTTAGGACATGTGGTAAGAAGACGCGATGCAGAGACTGTCACGAAGTGTATAGCGAAGACTGTAACCCACGAGGTAAACCTCTTACCATTATCTTGCATGTTCCAAAAGTTATTGGAATCCTTGATTTAACAATATGTTTTAAATATTAATTTGTAGGATCGTGTTCATCAGGACCTGATGCCATTCGTGATGGGATAGACGCAGTGTCGTGCATGGGATGTGCTCGAGGGATGTTGTACCACTGCCTGTCGGGGGAAGAGGGGGAGGTGCCACCACACCCTTGTTCCATTCGACACCATCGCTGTGTCCGCCGCTGGATTGCTCTGGGCCTCCTCTCAATATTCCTACCGTGCCTCTGTCTCTACATCCCTTTCGCCTCCTGCCATCGTACGTTAATAACCTTTAATACACCTCTACTTGAGTGGGATGAGTAGTGTTTAATTTATACTAACGTTTGCATTCCCTACTTTTTATGCAGGTGCAGCAAAATCATGTCATATATGCGGAGCGCGGCATCACCCTTCCTAGTCCACATTTATCCAGTAGACATTAAGGTTCACTATGGATAATAACCACGTAATTGTAATAGTTGTTCAATACCATCCACAGTAAGTGGTGGTCGCACTCCCACAAAAGAAAACTCACAAAATGTCATCACAACAATATCCCCTCTCTCAAACGCTCAAATAGTTTCATAAACTCTCCACAAAAAAAACAACAAAACAAATAAGCGTCAGTCAAGTCTCGAAATATCACTGCACCGCATGATGATGCGACCTATTACTGTGGCTGTGAGATAATCCATCGGCCATCATCAAACTATTTATTCCTTCATTCGCTCTTCTTGGATAAGAATTCATAATAATGATAAATTAATAAGGCCAAGCTGCTGCGCACAATTTCATCTTCATCTTCAACCCAAAAATCATCATCAGCAGTCTGTTCGACAGCGATGGCAAGACTACTCTGTAATCTCAACTCATCACCATCAACCCACGCCTATACTCCATCAGAAGATGAAGAAGAGGAGAACGAAATTAATAGTAGTGGTAATAGCTCCGTTTTTTGTAATTTTTCGGAATTCATGCAAGTTGTCAACTTAGTTCAGTATTCGACGGTATCTAAACTACCAATATTATGCAATTTATTTACCGCAGAAAAGCATTTATTTACTTGATTGATATTTATGTCGTAAGGATCCTGTTAATTGATAAGACTTATAAGCACTGAAACCTACTGGCAGGTTAATTAATAATCAAAAATCAGGACGATTTTTGAAACGAAAAAAGGTTTACACAAATGTGATACTTCGTTTCGTGTGTAATCTCATTCATTATTTTTATGAAAATTATGTGTAAGAAAGTGCGATACCTGTGTTAGTGGCAGCAGATGCATTGCATACGAATAATATTCATTTACAAGTCAGGTTCATAACGTCTTTTATCTCACTAAATATTTACTGCTAGAAATATGTTATTATTATCACTTTTCGTATTCTAGTTCCCCTCCTACTCTATATTTTTTCATTATTTTGCAATCTTCCTAGACAAAATTTTCAGTTACTTACATAACTGACATAATTACAACTATCCTTTAATTCGCTAGACTTTTCCCTGTTATATTGCTAAATGTTATATTATCATAATACTATTGACTTTATTATAATTAAATATTCCTCTGTCAAGATGATGCTTGATCATTACGTTCTTTCTCAAAGATGCTTTCAATTTCCTGATTTCGGTTGGATGCTGAGGGAGGGGAGGGGGGATTTTTACGTCACAGCAGCAGAGAGATACATTTATACAATCATATTATTATTTAGTTTTAGTGAAAATGAGTTATATTATTGCGCCGTTTACAATTTAATCGAAATATACAAAAATGGATGTTATTTATTAAATTTGCAATTTCTTTTACAATCAAAAACCTCAAAAAGTGAAAATAAAAAAAATGATAATATCGAAAAAAAATTGAATTTCACATGGAATAACAAAAACATTGATTTGACACATTTTGATTATAAAACATTCATAATCATTCAGACAATAAATAAATTGTTAGAATTCGAGTTTGATCTCATATGAAAGTGCAGGAATGGCATCATGAATACATCATCATTGCATTATTAAATAAATAACTATAAGGAAGTTGAGAAACAGAGGAATTATCGATTGTAATACTGGAAATTTGAGTTGATTCCTGACTCCACTTTGGGACCCATTTGCAAATTCACTGACTGGCGATTCGAGTTGAAAGTAAATCCACTGAAATGTGCCCCCATTGGCATTGCATACCTACAACGCATATAATAATGAGAGAGACGAAAGATTAAAAACCATATTTACTAAGAATTGTGATTCTCTTATAAATGATTATAATTTTATTTAATTCTCTTACGGATTGACATCTGTCTCGTATAGAAGATTTCTGCCCCAGTTGTAGTATTCCGCCTCCGCTGCTCGGTGAATTTCAATATGTTCGAATCCAACGAGTTCCTCAGGTATAAGTTCTTCATCCGGGATAACATCGAAGATGTCCATAAAATTTTTTTGGTTACCATCTCCTCCAGTTGAATTCTTCTTGCCCGCTTTTCGTCCCCCGGCTCCACGACGCTTCTTGGCTATCGGAACAGCATGCGCAGAAGATTGTGCCTGATTCGAAGAGAATGGCGAAGCCAGGATAGAAGAATCTTCCGTTTGATGAACTCGAGACTTTTTAGGCTCCTTTTTCACAACCAAATTTGGGTCCTTGATTTTTTTAGGGCGACCTCGTTTAGGCTTAACTACGGCCTCGCCTGTTCCTTCTTCAACCTTGATCGGTTGAGCCTTCTTTCTCCCACGACGACCCTTCTTCTTCAGTTCTGCCTCCGGAGACGACGAAGAGATTGAGGGTATCATCATTTGCTGCTCAACTATGTCCATTTTTATATCAGATGCAGTCGGACCTAATCAAATATAAATAAATAACATTTAATTAAATAAATTAAGTCGCAAATGAATTGTAATGCCACTTGACTTTATGCATGCTTCAATGGACTATTTTTAAATACTTACTTGTCACGAATTGGTGAGAAATTTGAATATTGGAAATTTCTGAAAATAATTTCGAGAATAAATTGAGAGAGATGACGGAGGAACGAACCACACAAGTTGGAAGTGACGGAGTAATGAGCCGGCCTGGCCTGGCTGGCTGTGCTTCTGCGAAAAAAGTCTGCTTCCATTGACCTCAGCCAGGTCGTTGGCATGGCAATAAACTTTGGGCCAAAAACTAAAAACCATGGTAACATCGGGTTTTCCACCCGATTTCCGTGGTTTATATTTTATGAATGTGGTTTATGTTTTATGAAAATAAAGTGGGTTTCCAATTTTCCACCATAATTATTCATGTATTTGTAATTCATAAATTTATATAATAGTATAATAACTATTTGTTATAAATTTTGAAATAATATGCGCATGTTATTATTTGTATTGAACTATATATTTACATTTTGGGTTCCCTTCCAACGGGACACAAGTTGGAGAAGATTTTTATAAAGTTTTCTGTCTTTTATTGTATGAATATTATGTATATTTATATTCATTTCATTCCAAGTTCAAAAGTCAATAATATTTACACTAATATATGATTATATTGCGTTTTGAATAAAATAACTAAATTTTAAATTGAATAAATATTTATAATTTATGTTCATACATAAGTCAGATGATTCGAAGTAAGAATTGCAATATCTGACGCCTATCCGGATCAAGTAGAGGTTTTCCTGGTTTATTCTTTTTTCATAGTTATATATTAACAGTAATGTAAATTTTGCTATTTAAATATAAGCCATTTTTATTTTATAAAACATAAAAAGATTAATTTTTACTAAACACAAACACATTCGGGTTTATCTATCCTCTCACTCAAACCCAAGCCAACTATGTACGTGCATTTTATATTTTATCAATGTGTTTGTTTGAATAAAAGAAACTGGGTTATAAAAAATAAAAATAATAGCAATTAGTTTATACTAAATAGGATAACAATTGAAAGATAAACTGCTAACTTTGGGCGACTTGCAATTGAATCATGGAATGAAATGCATACTCATAAATTTTAAACAACTGAACTTTCCTTTTATTATCATTCAATTCATTCTTGGCTATTTACAAAAAACCCAAAATGATAAATAATATTGATTATAAATTTTGACTTGTGTAAAGCTTGTACTATTTCATGTTTTTTTAGGAAAGGAATTTCTGGTAGTGAGCTCAGGGAGGATTATAAATTGATTGTAATTTGAGCAAGCTCAGATCAATAATGAAATATTTTCGTAGCTGTAATAATATATTCGTAACACAATACAAAATTTACAAAACTTGGTCACGTGCAGAGACGCTGTCGTCAGTCTGGTCGGATTTCAAACCACTTTAAAATTATAGCATACAAGTAAATAAAAAACTTTTGGTATAAAATTGGCATATTCTATTATTCCTATATTACGAATGAATTTGGGTTAGGAGCAGAGTGATGAAATGTTCCTGTTCCTTAAACCATTGTTTGAAGAGGTGTTTTGGTGTGGGGCGTGGGCGGTTGCTGTGAGTGAGTAGAAACTCCAGCAGTGAGAGCGAGGACTTGGTCCATGATTCTTTTGTAAGCCCAGGAATCCCCTCGAACTCTCTTACGACGGATGCCGATTACTTTCAGTTCATCAATGTAAACCACTTCCAATTCAAACTTGACGGAGCTGCTCTTGCTTATCAATCGATAACTGTAAAAAAAAGTATGAGGCATAAATAACACATCATCATAGTCGTTGATGTAAGTGCATACCCCTTCTGACTACAATCCATTCCGATTCTGGAAAGCGACGCCTTCAGTTCGGCAATGACTGATTCAGCATCAGTGCTATCAGTTGTAGAAACGTTGTTTGCACCCTTTTGTATTGAAAGATTTAAGGAAATATTAAACATTAAACATATAATACATATACAATGCATATCGGTAAATTTTTCTGATTATTTTAATACCCTGCTATGAGTAGCCAAAGATCTAGGTTTCTTAAGTTTGTTGGTTCTTGGAGTAAGCATGTTTCGAACTTTATCCAAACCTCGCTCCAAGCTTCCCAGCACCTTCCTTCGAGCTGGACTTTGTAATCCACCGGGACTGAAGTTGGTATTTCTAGCATATCATTAAATATGTTATCAAATATTAGGAAATTCCAACGCATAAATTTTTTTTTATGTAATACCTCTTTGGAGTTCTCATTGAGTCAGTTACACATTCAGCAGATCGAGTAGGTGATAAATATTTGGATTTCGGAGTTTCTGGAATTCAACATTAGTAGTAGGTTGAGATTCATGCATTGTTATACGTTAATCAAAATTATTGTGAAGTATCAATTTATACCAGGCATTGGAATTGGTATTCGCTGTGATTTTTTTGGAGATGGATTCTTTGGTCGAATAAAATCCACGCTGTCCACATTTTCCTTGTCATTGTCATCTGGGTCTTGCTCTTTGACCTTCGGGCTTCCTATTGTTAGAAGATCAGTATCATCTAGGCCTCCTTCCATCGATGCATGTCGTGCTGGAGTGGTGGACAACAATTCATTATCACACTCCAAAAACTCAGACTCTAACGACTTTTGGACTCTGTTGCCGAAACCCGGCGGTACCTGTGAATCAATATAAAATTGTATTCAGTTGGAGTTGGTCAACATGTCAACTATGTCAAGTCGAAACAATTAGATATTATTTTATTAATCATAAACCAACCCGGTCAGTGTTCATTCCCCACATTCTGAAATTTCTCACTCCCAAGAGTTCCTTTTGTTGTAAAAGAACCAAATATGTAGCGAGCTCATAAGTGCTGTAATCGAATTGTGATATTATTTTATCCAATGCATGAACCGAAACTCCAGCGTTTGCAGCCATGAGTCGCAATACATCAATATCAAGAATCAATTTGGCCTGTAACAAATTGTTGGCATCAATGATGATTTTTTGCATGCATAAACATTCATTGAAGATATATAGTTACATACAACATGTGAATCTGCATCACAAACGACTGGAAGGGGCTCAGGTTTTCCTTCTTGACACCAAGTATGATTCAGTAATTGGTCGACGGGTAGTCTGAACTCTGGGCTTGTCTGTAGCATGCATCGCAAGATGTTTTTACTCCCTTCGGACAGCCAGCGAGGTTCGTCATATTTGCCATTCTATAAAACAACGAATCCGAATAACATACAAATTTGTACTTGTTTCAAAATCGGCTGACTGTGGTAGTTCTGACGTTACTTTGTATGTCCTACTAGTTGAGTGTGGACGGTAGGAGGAGCAAAATGACGTTAGAACTGTCACAGTCACCCGATTCTACAATGTTTATTCGAATTAGTTCAAGTTTTATAATGCTTGTCCGTACTTGAATTTTTCTGTACAAAATTCCTAGAGTTGGGTCATCAAATGGAAGAGATCCACAAAGTAAAGCATACAACAAAACTCCAAGTGACCAAACATCAGCCAAGGTACCAACATACCGTTGTCCACGGATTAATTCAGGTGCAGCTGAATTATTCAAACAAAGAAATGCTTCGTTATCCGACTTTTCATTAGTTAAATGAACTTTTTAAATTGTTACCATAAGCCGGACTACCACAACATGTTTCGAGCTCGGAATTGGGTCCAGTCTTTAGAGAGGCACAGAGTCCAAAATCGATAAGTTTAACATTATTGTCCGCGTCCAACAAAATATTTTCCTGTCGAAAAATATGTAGTCATTAGTATGCAAATGCATAATATATGTACGTACTGCATACCGGTTTCAAATCTCTATGCGCGATCCCACGACTGTGAACATATGCAATTGCAGATGCAATTTGTCGAAAAATGCGTCGTGCCTCGTCCTCGGTAAGTCGATCCTTTTGAACTGCGAAATGAAAATATAGATTATCAGTCATATTAAAAAAAAACTTGTGTCTAAAATTTATAACTCAATAGATTCAGTACCTATGTAGTCAAACAATTCGCCACCACGACAGTACTCCATGACTATGAAAATTTTGGTTGGTGTGTCCACCACTTGAAACATTTTACAGACATGAGGATGATCGAGGGACTTGAGAGTTTCAATCTCACGATGGACCCTGGGAAGGTCCTCCTGGAAAATTAAATGTATTTGATCATGATTAATAAAGCATTAATATTTACGTAAGCAATTTTTATTCGCCGGATGTGAAATGCATGTGCAAACATGTAAGTTCCAAAAATAGCAATTGTTGCATTTCAAATAGTTAAGTTTTGGTTCAAGTGGTTGCATGATAAAAAAAAAGTAACACGGCAGACATGAAGGTTCATAGCATGGAAGGCATTCACAAACAAACAAAATAAACCGAATAAGGCAGTACTGCCTTAATAAACAACGCATCGTCATCGACAAGTATAGCACAAAACCACCAATGAATGTAAAACGTTATCAGAAAAGAGATAACAAAATATCTGACATTCAAACTGATAAGTGAGTCGCACATACATTTACACACACAATACACTACCAAAATTAAAGGTGGTATTTTAGTGAGTGAATTGTCAAGCAGGAAACAACTGATTACGAGCTAGCAAGTGGTTTATAGTTAGTTGATCCCAGCGAGTGGATAATTGCATACTTACTCCAAGTGTGGCCTTGTCCAATATTTTAATGGCCACTCTGACCCCTGATGTGTGAGTAGCCTTTTTCACCTTCGCAAAGCCTCCACGACCAATTGTCTCGTGGAGAATATAAAATCCCTCCAGCGCTGCAAACTCATTTTCTCGCATCTTTGTTCTGAAAACACATTTAGACACGTTTTATATTTATGCAAAATTCAGATATTTTGAATGGTGACAAGTGACAATTGTGAGTAGAGTAGTGTAGCTAGAGTGAGGAATCTTTTATCCTGTGGATAAGTAACCAGAAAAAGTTCTACGATAGATAACAGAGGAACAGGTGAGTTATTGATTGATGATCTCATGTCATAATTCATAATTAAATCGAATCCTTAAATCCTGCTACATGACGTACATGACACAGACACAGTCTAGCCTAATCAAAATTCAGCAGACAAAGGTACATATTTTGCGTTCATATTTAGATATGGAATAACAGCCTGTACCAAACGATAACAATTATGGAAGTATGAATTTAGGTTTTTGTAATGCAAATTGCATTATGCAATACATTGTAAATTACAGTGTAGTGCAGTAGAACAAGTTTAACTGTATAGTTCAGCTCTGAATTTACAATCAAATTATCCCATTATAAAAGATTCCTTATTAATAACACAAAAAAAATAATCGTTTATGATTCATGTACCGTAATTCATGATCATGATACATAGCTTTATATACCTGTTGCTTGTTCACCGTTGTTCGTAGTGTTGAATATTTTAATGGTACGTGTCCGTGTCTGTCCTTTTGGGTTCGAAATCCAGTCTTTAACAAGCAAATCCTAAATCAAAACCGGAAATGAAACGAAATGTGCACAAGATGCGGATCAATCAATTGTGGCAGTTGCAAGTTAGTGCTGCTGGTACTGCTGCTTGTTCCCTCGTCGGTTGAACACAAACGGTCGCCGTATCCACGTTGCCCCTCTGAAAACAAATCATCATCATCTCATCATCAGAAGTGCTATATAAATAATCCACTCGTTGACTTCATTTTCATATGGATGCATCGCAGGATAATCTTTTTCGAAATCTGAGCCCTTCCATTTTCATGCAGCTCAATTTGCTTATGTTTCCTTAAAATTTCAATTGCCCGAGATTTGTGCGATTCGAAGCCAAGCAATAGAAATGTTCATGAATGAATGGGAAGCTGAAGACCATAACTTTAAGAAGGTGACGACGGAGTGGGAATCTTGGGAAAGATTCAAAAATATAAATATTGGACGATTTTGTTTTCCAGATTTTGCATTCAACTTGGTTAAATACATGTTGGTTTTTGTAGTTTTTCAAAATTTGCAATTATTTCCATTTAGTTTTTACTAATTTCTTGAAAGATGTATCAATAACATAACGAGTGGAATTATTAGAGAGGTGGTGGTCCTGCAAATAAGTAATTGAGGTTGCAGACGTCAGAGTAAGTCTGTGGATGAGTATTGTATTGGTGTTCACGATTCATTTACTAATGGAGGTGGAGTGTCGTCAGAAGAAGGGCGTGAAAGGAAGCGTCTCAATTCTGATAGTGCCGGAAAACAAATTAAGTGGGAGGTGGTTTAGTATTCATTGCTAACTAGTGTAGCTCGTACATCGTAGGAGAAACGCACACAATGACGACATTAAAACAGTCTCGTAGTTTTTTGGCGTGTATGATGCAACAGATGTAAAATGAAAATTACATCTGAACAATTCTGTCATTCTCCATGTATTAGGTAATGTTGGCATTAGATTTAGTTGCACGTTGTAGAGCTAAATAAATATTGCACTGGATTTGACGATGCACTTGACTTGATATTAATTTTGTTCTTATTCTATTTTTGTACTTATATATAGTGACTTGCGTTGGAGTAATTTGGAGGCCCCTAATTAAGTAGTGCAGTTAGCAGAACTACAAAATGACCAGCAAACGTCTCGGGTACTGGTTGAGTTTGAAAAAGTCAAGAAAGCTGTCACTGCCGGATATCGAGGCGTCTTTGAGGTATTTAAAATATTGCTACTTCTCGCGACTTGCTTAAAACGTGGTAATGACAACGTACAACTTTATTTTTGCAGATCTCGAGACGTGGAACCTGTGAAGGTATGCTGAAAGATTAAAATAACACGCGATAATGTATAAAATAAACTTATATTTTTAGATTGACTTGGAAAAACCATTGGCCGATCAAGGCCCGTTCGACTGCATTTTACATAAGCTCACAGATTATATTGCACAAGCAGAGTCTGGGGACCAGGAAGTTAGTATAAACGCCAATTAAAAAATTCTTATAAAATATTTACATTAATTATAAAATATGTTTGGTATGTTTACAGGCAGAATTTATAATTTCCAATGTCCAGGAATACTCGAAACAACATCCTGCCATGCTTGTGATTGATTCCATTGACTGTCTGAGACTGCTCATTAATCGTTTCAAAACATACGGCATGATTGACAGTGCCACGGAGTTCATGCAAGGTTTGATTTTTGTTAGTTTTACATTCAACACACATTTCTTCTCTATTTAAGTTCAAGTTGAATTGTAAAATAGAATTGTGTTTGTATTTTTGATTGATTTACAGGGACTACTTTCGTTCCAAAATTTGTTGCACTTGTGTCAAATGATTTTAATACAAACTTAAAGCTTTTGCACGATGCAGGCGTAACTTTTCCTGCAGGTTAGTAAAACAATTCACTACAATACATAATGTAGGATTATGTAAATGTATATACATATGTATTATTGTCATATGTATACAGTTTGCAAACCCGTTGTGGCTCATGGCGAAAACGCTCATCAAGTAAGTTGGTAATTTATTTTTCTACAAAAAATAATTTAAATACTGACTAAAGTTTAATTTATTTTCAGATGACTTTGATTTTTAATGAGAAAGGGCTCCATGAAATTGCGTTTCCGTGTGTAGTTCAATCATTTATTAATCATAATGCTGTGTTATACAAGCTCTTCACTTTGGGAGAAAAATATTTTTTAATTGAAAGACCATCAATCAAAAACTTCCACAAATGCGAAGGTATTATTATAAGTACTAAATGAATATTTTATTTTTCATGACTAAAAATGATTATGGATTTAATTTTTTGAACAGAACATGCACCGATTCATTTCGACGGCAATGAAGTATCAAAGGCTAATTCAATTAACATTCTAACCGTTCAAGAAAACTCTGTTGAAGATCGGTCAATTCCTAAACCTCATCATGAAGTGCTGCAATTAATTGTACGAGAAATTGGAAAAGCAATGGGGTTGCGACTCTTTGGAGTCGATGTGGTTGTGGATGCAGTCTCAGGAAGGTACATTTATTTAGTCGCCATTAAAAACCCGTATATTTATCCTGTTAACCCATTTGCTTTAATTTTCAGATATGCCATTGTGGATGTGAACGCGTAAGTTTAATTGTTTTAATGAGTTTTTTACCAATCAAGCCCACTAATTATTTATTATAATGTATATATTTGCGGACTTGTAGGTTTCCTGGTATGTTATAAAAAAAACTTTCATCAATTTTCGCACACACTGTAGAAATAGTAATGTACTGACCGCATATGTATTTTTAGGTTATGATGGAGTCACGGATTTTTCTGAACTACTTGCAGATTACATAAAACAAGAACTGGACAATCAATTTTGCCAAACTTCGTAGATCTCCATGCAGAGGGGTGCAACAGCCAAGCAATCTAACTACTCTATAATGATTCTAAGCATAATTAAATGTGACGTAGCTTTACCATGACAGGTTATTTGTACGGCTAACTATATGATTTGTACGTACCGTATAATATATTTAAAATGTGATTTTTTCTGCAATCAAGTATTTAAACAACTTTAGTGATGCACCACAATAAGAGTATCCAATTCAGACCGCAATAAGGTCTTTAACTATTGATTCGAATATATAAAATATTAATTATATTATTATATGATATTATTATTATTACGTAATTATCTACATTAAATTTCTCTACCTCAGTGGAAGTGATGTTAAGACTTTTATTATGTGTATCACCAGTGACATTACCTATTCCAATGTGAACCAAAGCCTTCCATTCGTATATGCAATGAAGTGAATGGTAGAAGTCCAAATAAGTGTGATTGATTGAATTAAATAGTATATATTACAGAATCATTATCTACAGTATTTTAAACTCTGGTGCTTTTAAGATGAAGTAAAATTAAACTAAATATATTCTCTACGTGTATCTGTAAAACTTTCCATAAATTTTGAATTAACTATATAGTAATTAAATAAATATTTTCATGAATCCTTTAAATATCTCTTTTCTCTTATTCCTCCACGGAACGTAAATAATTCACTCGTAATCTGTATTAAGGAACTCTGTTCTTGTTTTGTTTTAAAGTTACATTTTTTAAATAAATTGCATCGTCAATCGTCAGAAAAAAGAATCTGACGGTGAAGATATTTGACTTCAGTCAGACGTTGTGCAAGACACAGTACAATAAACCCAATTTGGGCAACAATAATACCTGCTTCTTATGGTCTGCTGGTTGGTCAGTCCTTTACCTGTCTCACATTTTCTTTATTACCCAGCCAGCTTCCCACTTCCTCAGGCAGTCCATAAAATACTGTCTTGAAACATTTTCAAGTATGGAGAAGAGTTTTTGAAACTTGACCTAATTCATGGAAAAATGTGAAAGCACGGCACATGTCCAGCCGAAGAGAGAGTCGAGGAAAGGGAACTAATATTAATCCCTTCACGCCACGCCAGAAATGGAAATCTCTATGAATATGTAATAACAACGCGGTGAGATAATTACCCTTCTCGCGTCCTACGCATAATATAACATCCACTTTTCCAAAGGGTCACAAGAGTGCATCCCTATTTGTTATCTTTGACATTAAAAAGGAGTGGAATGTTGAACCCTCCTTCTGGCTCGGATTGTTGCTGAGATTGAACAACGTATACATAATGTAGTCGTAGCAGGCCAAGATAGGTTCTAAGTCCTGTCACAGAGCAGATGATTCGAATAAGGGCTTTTACTACTTAATACAAAGTCCTGCATCAGGAATCCTGCTTCAGGATTTGGGATACTTAAGACGATACCATAAAATATGCAAGCATTGAATAAGGATTTATTTCCTCTGCTACTTACACATTCGTTTTTTTAGAACATCATATGTAATAATATGTATACGGACCAACTGGATAGCATTCTGTAAGCCCTTCATAATAAAATGATGACAAAAATAAGGTCACATTTCATCAATGCTTACGTTGCATGCATATATTTTCTCTGATTAGATATTGTTGGATTTTCACTAATTTGAAAGTTGCGACCTTCCTTTCGCTTAAACCTTGTCGTATATTAAGCAACCTCAAATGGAATGCCAGGTTAGAATCGAATCCATGAAAATTGAGAAAGTAAAATCGTTATTAGCCAAAATTCAGACAATAATTATCATCAAATTCAATTGATGAAGCCATCTGGTTTGATTTCATATTATGCTGCATTTATGTGGCTGTCATAAGTATTGAAATCAAAAGGAGGTGTAGCAGAGAGGAATAAATTGCACACAACTTTTGTACAAAAAGTGCACGAGGCGTTACGATGGGAAAGAGGAATACAGACAATCGTGCTGCTGGAGAATGTGGAAGAGCGAGATCTTTAAGATGAACTCGACTTTTTGTCCGTTTCTAATTTCTGGACCAGGTTTGGTTTTGGTCCTTCGTGGCAAGTATAAGGCAGCCAAAGATGTTGGAGGACGAACTGGACGAGTGCAAGAGATTCCAAGGTTCTGAATCACGTCATCTGCACTCACACTGCATTTTCCAGTATGATTTGGAGGGATGATGCTCTGGGCTGAGAGATTTCATCCAAGCTGCTCTAATGCTTATGCACGTATCGTGGCGTTAATGGCATTGAATGGTCAAACAAATTCCCTACAAATACATGCAACGAGCTGACCATGAAATGAGTACCTCTGGCTGGATATAACAGGTGGATATGGCTTCGGGCTTCGTTCGTTTTGCAATATTTTGTCACATAAAACCAATCCGAGTCGTTGTGTTACTCAACAATCGTTGGATTTGACTTTGTACTACTTATCATGATGATATGCATTCCGCTGTAAATTCAATTCAGCTCAACAATTAATAATTTTATTACTGGCGAGCAATGAGAGAAGCCTTTGCTGCCTCGTTTGACCATTTTGTATAAGAGATCATCAGGTGGAAAAGCACACCTGGGATCCCTTCATTCATCCCCCTCTGCATGGATTGTTGAATTGAAGGAAAGCCTCCCACCCAACCACCCCATCCATCCATCCACCATCATATTGCTGCTCTGCTGCTGCGAGACTCTTTGAATTGTGAGGTACGAAATGCGGATCAGAATAAGAGATGCAGGTAACAGAGGCCGTGTTGTGGAAATGGATGGATTTCGTGGGGCTCTGGCATCGAGATCTATCCTAACAATGCTTAATTCTTGTTTTACCTGTAAGTTCTACCTGACTCAAGTTTGTAGAAGTATGTCCCTCGTCTAGCAGGCAGGTAACTGAAAATATTACACTATGCGTCCCTCGTGTACATATTTTACGTCTCAAATACTACAGGTACGAGCAGTTGTTGTCTGTTACGTTACCTGTGCATTATAATAACCACCTTGCTTGCTTGCGATCTATTACCAGGCTGCTCTTTTGCTGACGAAGTTTTAGTTACAACTTGGATATGTCCGACACAACTGTCGACTTTGAATGGTAGTGAACTTGTTTTCTTCTTTTCTGTCTCCACTCTAATCTAGGTTTACAAACTGGTGAGTAAACAAATAAGGAAATCGGAGGTGAACGGTGTGCAAAATTTATTTTGGCAAATTTTCCATAGACAAGCTGAGATTTTGAATATTAAACAAGTGTCGGATCTTCTATGTAAGAGGTCCGAATGCACCCTCACAATTTGCAACCCCATGAACAAGCCCTATGCAAAATGTGCGTGTAAACTATCCAAGAAAGGACGAAAAGTGCGAGTGGAAAAAGACATCAATTTATTGGTTTTTTAGCCTAGCGTACATTCTTCATAAGAAGAGTCGCGAATTACGGGACTTGAAGACTACGGGTCTGGCAATAAGACATTAATCCAGCCTTTTACAATAAAAAAGATTCGATGACCCGTTGGACATTTTCTCGTAAACTTATGCAATGTAGAAATGTGCAGTGAATTGCGAACTGTTTCACCGCCGTCAAATTTTTTACGTTTGTAGAAAGCAGCAATTACTTTGCTTGTGCAGTATTATTTTTTCCACAACAATTCCACTATAAAGTACGATACATGTGTACAAATAAGTGTTATGCAGAAGATCAGTTGACCTTTTAACAACTAATTGTTTCTTGACCGGTTTTTCTTTTGTTTATTCACAGTTCTCGTTGTAATAGTGCTTGTTGTGCTGTGCTTTTGTTTTGTGTGATATTGTGTGTGATACAAACTTCGTAGATTTTTTATTGGCATCTTCTCCTCGGGTTGTGACCGAGTCAAATAAGAAGCGGTATATGGGTCACTGCTGCCGAAGGGACCAAAACAGTCGAGATGAAAACTACAATCAAAACTGCTCTAATGATGTACGAATTTGCATTAAAGTAACGAGGACTGGTGATTTTAAACGCGGTTAAATATTAAATTGTGTATAAACTCTGCACGACGGGAAAGTATTTATTGGATCTAAACATCAGGTATGCGTTCACTTTTATGTCACATGTATTTGACGCTTCATTGGTTATAAAAAAACTGGATGACTGGCTGGATATATAAATAAATGCTGATTTAGGATGATGAGACGCGTCACTGGCACAAAATTGTGGTACCAATGTTGTCAAAAACTCCCCAAGCAGTTTAGAAAAACGACTTGACTAAATAGCTCTTCTTAAAGTATATATTTGTCTATTCTTTTTCTAAAATTTAAAATTTTTCTCATCTTCACGTCCAACTCATTTACTTGCTTTGTCTTCCCCTTGATTTTTTTCTCAATGTAATCTGTGATTGAAATCTTTCATTTTCTGCTTCATGGTTGAAACAATCCCAAACGATTTCTGCAAAATAATATTCTTTGATGATTGTGATTCCAATCTTTCGATTATATTGCTCGATAAATCTCGTGGGTGACGCGAAATCAGAAATCCCATGAATTGAGAAAAGATCTCGTCCTTCCATCTCATTACACGCTTAGAGTGTCAAATTGTCTACGATATAGTTTTACAACCAGGAATAAATTTAAGGCTTATCATCAATTATCCACTTTCTATTTCTAACTTTAAGATAAGCCCAACAGAATATGTATTCCTTATGCAAAGCTTCAAAATAATAATGCAATGCAATCAGTGGTTATTATAAAATAGGTCACAGAATCCATCCATTATAAATTGTCATCATAAATTTTTGCACATGCATCGGAAGCTTATTTAATTTTTAAGCTGAACTTCATACTCCGAGTCGAACTGCGGTCCCTGTTGCTATTTTTTGTTTACAAACAGGTCCCATTTGATTTATACTCACAGTCGCTTGTTCTTACAATAGACCAAGCAACATGAGAAAGGAAGCGAATGAAAGCAAATGACGAGAAGAACAACTTGCACGTATTAGCAAATGACTGACTGGCTGTTGAAAGCAAACAGAATTATGAGCTATTAATTTGGCTTTAAAGCTGTAAATTTGTTTTAGAGAGTGACTGATAACACTTACACACGGCCAAAGCCAAGTGCTGTTTACTGTGCAATTCTGACTGGCTGATGATAACGCAACGGATGAGGAAGCACAGACCTACTTCAAAAATCATGATTTTCCCATCATTCAATTTCTCTGCAAATATAATCTCATGATGTCTTCGTGCTCGTCAATTTATGACACTCGAATGAGCCAGTCCAACGCGTTGACTTTTACCGACGGTTGAAAAGTGAAAACTTTAACACATTATCATGCGTTTGATGTAGAAATAAATAGACCAAAAAAATAGAGAGAAAAAACCGGAATGCCGATTAAACTTTGTTCAATTAGCCACGTATGTATTGGTTGAAAGTGGACGCATTTGTCTATCTTGTCAACTCCAAGCGGGTCATTAAGATAAGGTGGATTGGAATTGAGTGACATTTAGTGATGCGAGCAATTAAAACACTTATTCACGCATTCATTCTCATCACGTTGCATTGTTGTCGCTGGCAGATGACAAATAATTGGAGGAAATAATACGCAAAGAATACTGTCCCCAAAAATTTTTGAGACGGTGGTGGCTTCTGGGCTGGATAATTTACTTATAATTATTCTAAAGATTCTGGAAAATTTGAAAAGTAGTCGGGCAGCCAATAATGGATCTGCAGGATATTGTATTTTATTATTTCCACTGAGGAATCCACTCCATAACATCCCGTCACTTGCCCGTCTCGCAAATAATTGAAGGGATTTAAAAGTTATCCCCTTCACACGTCTCACAATAATTTGTGGCAACATAAAAAACAAACCGTTTTGCTCGTAAACGTAGTAAACGGATAGACAAGACTACTGTTTTAATAAGTTGGCTGTTTTACAAATCCATACTCGCTTATTCTCTTTCGAACCATGAAACGAAATGGGCTGGATGATTCATTGTCAATTGGAAAATAGAGGGAAAAATCTGCTGTTTCAGCGTCAGCTTATCAATTTTTTCCACCGTTTAAAAAACCATATATTCACATATACGCTAAAGCTGTCGTGTAAAATGTCTCAAAACCATTCCACTTTCCTTGCAACAACAGACGGTAGGAATCTCAAGTGGGCAAAAAGAGAGATACGTACTTTCCATCCAACGACGACTATTGATGCATCGACTGAAAACTAATTACACGTCACATGATTCATTCTCTAACACAAAGTATTTACAAGTATCGTCGTTTTTGGTTGGTTGGTTGTTTGATGGCTTGTCTTTCAATGTCGATTGTTGGTGGATTCATAAGCATTTGTGGTGCCATTGTCGCCCGCAGAAAGGAGGAGGAGAAGAAGAGGCACAAAGCTATGTAAGCATTAAAATTAACCTACTTTTCTGACACAGAGACTCATTTTTAATTTTTTATCCGCGTCCATCCGTCCAATTTCACAAATTGCCTTTCGGTTCTGTGTGCAACTATGAAAAATTGCAATTAGCTTTCCCGTCCCGGTCTTCTGCTTCTCCTGCGTTTTTTATGTACGTGTTGGGAGATGAATCTTCACTTTTTATCAAATATGGCTTGTTATTACTTTGCCACGACGATGAGTGCCTTATCACCAACATCGCATCAGATGCATTGCGTTGCTGCATGCTGCTTTGTACTCCCAAATATAAATTGAAAAGAAAAAGTAATTCTGAAAAATACCTTGCGCAATATATTTATCAGAAACTTTAAATATGCAATAGACGAATAAATAATTGTGCGAAAAAGTATAAAAATGCTGATTTCTCACGATAATTAAGAGAATGGTGTGATACAGAGTGCAGCCAGCAGCACCAAGAGAACTCGAATTATAATTATTGTTTACGTGACCGAAAATGACGCTTTGTTGGTCTAAGATTATTTCGATATTTTTCTGCTGTGTGGAACACACATATATTTTACAAGTCAAATTAATGAATTATTATAGTTAGTTACACATCCACTTAAAATGATTGCGAGCCGAACGGTCAAATCCTACGTGAAAGGTTAAGGTCACTCTTCTAAACAATTAGCCAATTAAAATGAGAGTGTTATTTTTCAATGATCTCGTCAAAAGTGTATTTTGCAGAGTGCAATTTGCATTGTTATTTCTCTCGCCTGAGAGAATTTTCCTTTTTATGTAAACGATTTAAGTCTTGCACGCCCAATAATTTGGGCAATGAGTCAGCCAATCAAAAAGAAAGTGACTTTGGGTGTACAAATTAGACTGTCTGACATCAATAATGCTTTATGGAGTATGCAAAATACGCTTTTTGAAAGTTATAATCGGAACAAGCGCACCACACTTGACAAATATTTAGCCACGCTCAAGCACCACATCGAACCCACACAACCAAAAAAAATTTGCAGTGCAGTTTTCAAGTGTTAATAATTTGAACTGATTGAAAATTGATCTGTCCCAATTCTTTTAAATTTCGGTCACAAAAACTAACCCACATCACACCATTGTAATTAGAATACTGATTGTGTCAATCGTTCCCGATACAGGTTTGAGTGAAAATTACTATTATTTAGCCCGACAAATTGAATCAATCCGTCTATAATTTTACAAACTTCAAATGAATTGCAGTTCCAAGTTGAGCCAACCTATTTAAAATTAATTAAATTTCTGTCTGATTTGCCGGTACCTCATTATGTAGGTTGTGGCTACCTTGTTCTCCTAATTAGAGTCGATGTTACTGGTTTCTCCACATTTGTTCGCGCATATGTATGTGTGTACATATGTACCTGTACGCTAATTTCTTCGGGTAGACTTTTTTTGCAAAAGCAAAAGTTTCCGTTCAATAAGTGGAGAAATCGCGCTCCATTCTAAATCCAGCTGAAAGCGATACCGTTAAGATCTTGCTGCTTAAGTAGCCGTTTCAAAATATTTAGAACGTGCTGCATAATTCACGGCGCTGCAATTTAATCACGACAGCACATCAGTAAAAACAAACAAGTCCGATGCTAAAATCCAATCTCAAGGCAATAAGGAACCACAGACGAAGGAGGAAGAAAATAATATCTAATTTAGTGGGTAAACCTTTCCCATTTCTAACAAGCTAAGGCACAACTTATTTGCATCATGCCGAGTCAATAGCCAACTTTAATTACATGACTGTGCAAAAAGCTTAGACAAAAAGAAACAGTTCACATTAAGCTCGAGGGTGAGTGAGCGAATGGTAATACAAGCTTAACAAAGTGGGTGGAGGAGACATTATTACCAAAGTACACACAGTTTACCAACGCTTACATTATTTACAAATTGCAATGTAAACTGTGCAGATATCGGTCCGTTGACGTGACACGTTGCTGGAAATTAGTTAAAAAACAACAAGCCAATGTATAGATGAGTAGCCGTAGGCCGTCGTCTGCATAGTAATACACTTCCAAACATTTCCGTAAAATTTGAGTATGAAACAGTGGTAATTTGACGCGATTGTTTTTCTCACATTCACTCGCAATCCTTGGTTGAGCAAAAAGAAATGAATAATGCAAATGTTTTTTTCCACTCCTGCCAATTTTTGCAATAGCTGCCAATTCGTATTTTAAGACAATTTTTTCGTCAATCACTATTGAACGATGCTTGATTGGTGTGCTTATATAAGTTAAATACATGGTAGTCTTGAATGAGACAGCGGCACACACCATCGTCACGGAATAAATATGTACATACATACGAGCGATACGTACAAATTCGCATGCATTCAACTATGTACAGGCACAATAAAATTTGAGTTGGTTCGTGACTCGGACCATTTTGCAATACTATTACAGTTTATATTCCGCGTCTGGATTGGATGCTGGGTCGTTGAAAAAATGGGGAAAAACTTTCAAATTTTCTTGTCACAATTGCCACATTAAATAAAAGTGAAGGAAGAACAATCCACTGCGCGGCGGGGGGTTGATAGTGTTGGGTTTACGCTTGCTCGAGCTTTTACCTATACACTGAATAACATCCATAAATATTAATATCAAATTATTCGCAAAGATTCATAAATGACTCACTCATACGAACATACATACGCAACATGAAATTTGTCATCTTTTCCCACCACCAAGAAAACCACATTCGCAGAATTGCATCAGTCACTAAACCCAAATCTTGCTCGTGGTGGTTGTACCCATTCGACTTGACAAAGAGATAGCCCGAATCGAAAAATGATACATACTTTCGATGATTTCTTGTACATTCAATGAAGTAAATACACAGCCTTAGGGTTGCTTGTCGTGTACACCACTTACTTATCAGTCCCAGTCTCATCTTGTGCTTCTTCCACAAGTACGTACATATTTACTTCGGATCATTCTTCTTCGACATGATGGACATGTAATTAAGCCGGGGTTGAGATTTTGGTGTCATATCAGTCAATCAACGCACTTAATACGGTTCGACATAAAACTTTGGCCTGTCCCAAAAGCATAACTTATGTGTTCAAGTTGGCAATAATTTCAGCGACCAAATTGGGTCCTTTGATACCAAACCACACACACAACAACAACAATAATCCTCACATCCCATCGAACACGGAGAGCGTGCAACAATACGAAACAGAATCTCGACAAAAAAGCTGAATCGTTCCATCGCCACCGCTCTAATACTGACTTCATCATGTGTCAGTGGTTGCTTTCGCCGTAAGCTCTCCTCGTCGAGAGATTTGGACGGAATACCAATTCAATTCCTCCTGACCAAACAGTCGTACATTTCATAAGGAGAGGGAGATAAAAGCACAAAAGATGTGCCTAGTTGGCAACCAGACAAGAAATTCCGTCGTACTTCTGCTACATTGTGTTTCGTATCGTGGCCAATCGTGGATTGATTGAATAATATAAAAGGCAGCAAGGGAGTGAGGTGTATGCAGTAATGCTGCCCTGTTGTTCGGGGGTTACGACGACGACGATGATAAAAAAATTCGCAAGGTAAGAATGCGAATATGAATAATCATCACGTAGATATTACGACGACTCAACTACCCTGTTGGTCAACTTTTTACTTGGAATATCGTTGTTGTGAGGTACTTGAATACTTTGTAATATAAAATAAAATCACATCACAGCGCATACACACACATCTCCATTCTTTGCGAATGTTATTAGCGTTTATGTGTATTGTCATCCTTAAAATGGCAATGGCTGCCTCATTTTCAAAATCAAATAAAGCCAGAAAGTAGCAGAAAGGTCAACATTCAAACTGGAATGGTCATGTCGGCTGTTGTTTTCTAATGTCAAATTTTATGCCAATATGGGAACAAGATTTATTAGTGTAATTTAATGTTCTAACCGACAATTTGATTTCTTTGAATTACTTTTCCCTCTAATGAGCAGCATCCTGATCCATTGAACTATGAATGCAAATGGCTTGCTCGACGATAATGAATAATTTTATTGATCTGCAAATCATAGCGGAAAACTAATCGTCCATAATAATGAAATAAATAAAATATGTTAAGCGCAAAATGTGCAATTCTGAAAGACTCCATTTGACCAGGTTCATCCCATTGATCAGAAAATTAAGGGTTTCCATATTTTATGGAGTATAATTGCCAGTTCGTTTTGATAATGTGAGATTAATAAAGTATGTAGTGGTGCATGGTATTCCTCTATTGTGCAGTTTAAGGAGCGCTCTGATAAATTATTCAGGAATTGTTCTGCCGCACTTATTACATTATCCGATGCACTTGCAGATGTATATACAAATACGACCTGGCAATTCACAACGGACCCATTTATATAATACGCTACTATTTTTGGCCCTGATGAAAAACATGTATCATTGGAAATGTACCATATGATTCTGTTAAACTATCAGAAATTAAATTTACCGGAATGAGGTTAAATTTCGATGTGTGGTAATAAAAACGAGAGATGGACGGGAATTTGTGCTGAATAAACTAATAAAACAATAAAATAAAATAAGTATTTGGGACACATTTTATGCTAGAATTGCGAAAAAAGTCAAGTTTAAATGAGCTCAACAAGTATCAGAGGTAATATTTAAGCTGATATATTATTTTGTCATTTTGTTCAAGTGCAATGCAGAACAAGTTGATATCACATCACAATAAGTAATACATCGATTTTACTAAATAGCAACATTCCTGTACATCGCATACATATCTGTCTTATGTAAACTTTGTTGTGATGGTGGTCTGCCAAAACGATATTCGGGTCATGATCGTTGGAATGAAATGTTGTTTCCTTTGAATATTGACCAAAATAATTTACAGAATTTCAAAAATTTGCATTTAAAGTTTGACATGTCGATTTCATAAATACACATTTCTAATTCATCATTTTCTTCTCCCCTCATCCATCATCAACTTATTGCTCATTGTTTGTTTGTAATAATCATTGTTAATTACACAAAAGTAGATGCGATAATTTAATAATAACTTTATGAACAAATTACCGCACAAAGTTTATCATTTGAGATACCAGAAACTTATCCAAAATGTAATGACAAGTTTAATTTTTGTTGAATTTCTCTTCTTCATTGTGTCTCATCTCACCTCCATTGTGCATTGTTAATTAAAGATTGACTGCTGAATGTCAGGACTGTCAACCAACCACCATTCCCTTTATTTCACAAGAGTAATTAAAGCTAAAATTAATTCTAGTCTGCAACTCGCCTCGCTCCAACGAAATGTTTTATCACTAATAAACTAGCAAAAGTTTCATTTATCTAATTTCACCTTCAAACTGTTATCAAACCTGAGATAATGACTGTCAACTCTACGTCTTGAAGGAGTGAAGAAGATAATATTTCACAGATTCAACACTCCCAAAATACTTATCTTTATTTATTCAATGAAATGGCGGAGCTGATCTTTTGGTGAATATTTAATTAATAAAAATTCTGCTGAAACTGCAGAGAACATTGCATCCCTCCCTGTTGGTCCTGGGCACGGTGTCCAAAAAAGTCAATACTTTGTGATTGCCAGACTAATAAATACATATCGAGTGCTGCCCTTTACGAGATTCACTGGCAAAGCGGATCCACTTGGCATGACCAGGCAACATTATGATACGATGGGCACACGAACTGGGAGTGGGCATCAAACTTTTAATAATTTATTGCACAAATGTTTCATGTTGTGAAGTCAAAACTTGAAATTTGAGTTCAAAGTTAGGGTTGAAGTTGGACCTCGTCAGTGTTAAACGCCCAGAGCAAAATGAGCATAAAGTTCACCGTGATCATGATTACAAGAGATTCAGAATAATTCACTCGCTTTGCATGATTTTCTGATTCATGCCTCAACATTTGATCTTAATGAAGCTAATTTAATGGTCCGCATTCCGAGAAATGTGATCCAATTTCACTTACGATCTCTCCCCTGCATACACATGCCCATCCGCGTGTATGAATATATCATGTCTTGAGGTCTCATAATAATTATAGCGTTATTCTCTGTAGTCAGCCTCCTCAGTCCACTTCTCATTCCACACGGGTGTAATACCGTCCTATCCTTTCTAAGAGCCGGCATTAAAAGGGTGTGAAAATATATCAGAAACAGATATACGAAAGTCGGAAGTTGGTGACAAAGACAATGTTTTTAGTGCATGAGTTTTCCAAAGATTTTCATTCCCAGTTTACATACACCATACAGCGAGAGCGTAATTAAAAACGTGTATCCATTATTGGCGACAAAATGCAATATGCTTGAAATGAGTTATTTTCGTTATTTTCTAATTCACCTACCGCGATTTATTGTGATAATTTCACCAAATGAAGAGCAATTCCAATAAAATATGTAAAATTAGGTCGCATAAATCACGAATATTATTTTCTCTCTCTCACTGATTTTGGAAGATCTATGAAGTAGGAGTTTTACTGATGCGGCTGCTTTGATTACCACCAAGAGGCGAGAAAGTGTCGTATGGCTCGGATTGTGTATGTACTTTATTTGCAAGTTGATATAAAAATCTGGTAACTGGGCCGTTTTATGGGGATGATCTTCAATGGTGCGGAATGATTACTACTTACTTGGACTACAACACCCAGTGCACTCTCATCCCTAATCATCAGCTTTATAGGCGTCGTTACGTCCAAATGAATTTCAATATCAGGCGGATTGCTGTACTGCACACGTGGGGAGAAATAAGAAGGCTTTGGCTCGTATTATTATTGCCCCTGCAGAAACAGCAAGCATTGAATGGTCGTCATAAAAATGGAATGGATGGTGGATCCAGCAACTTGATTACTTGATGTTTGTGACTCTCTCTCTCTCTCTGCACCTGTAGTCCTAGTCCCCCATCGTAACATTCCTGTTTATTGAGTTCAGGGCACCTGTGGTGATTTCATGTGACATTATTGGAATTATGCGAGCTCGCAATGGAGAGGCTGAGATTATTTATTTGCATTATTACACGGAGAGCATTATTACTCCGCCATATCACATTGTATTTCATTATGACGACCTTTCTTGATTTCCTTTATGTTCGCCCATAACTCACGCTTAAATATAAACTGAAGACCGGAGCCATTTATTTTAGTTTGGGTGTTGTTTACACTCTGTACTCCTCGCCTTTGTTTGTGGTGTTTGAGTCCCAGGTCGTAAATTTCTTGGGACTGGGAAGAAACCACAAGACGTTAATATTGCTTCTCTCTGTCAAATTTGTGTCCTCTTTGTCCCCACTCTCATTCTGCAGGAGGACATTATGCAACGCATTCTCCCACTCACAACAGTCTCACAACGAGAAGTTTGTATGATGAGGACCCGGATGAGTCTCTCGTAAATTTCTCTCCTACTACACGACCGTCGTGTTTAGACGACCAGCCAGTTACACATTTTTGTCTCGTTTCCTTTCCAACTTTTAAACAAACTTGAATTGTTACGAGGAATTGTTGTTGTCCACATTTCCGACAATGTTTAATATGCAAATGTTTATAAATAAAGGTTGTTGTTTTTTGGAACAACTGCCAGTACGTGCAGTTTCGCATTGAATAAATTTCTCGAACCGAATTGAACTTCTTCCAGCGAATTTGCAACATGGGAACGTTTTATGCAATGCAACAATAAATAAAATACGAAAACTGCATCTGTGTCGTATTGTCGAATTGCATAAGTTTTGAGGATTATTAGATAGAAAACCTGGCAAAAAATAAGCAAATATTTATTTATTGACTTTATATTATTTTTCATCAGGACCGAACGTGCGCGGTATCGCACCACACGGGATGGAATGAAGGAGCCAAGCTACTTAAACAACGACCTGGTAAGTAAAACGTCACATTTTGATAAGCCATCTGCTCGCTTGCTTCATTATCTTAATGACATTTTTCGCTTGTGTAACAACTCGTGGAGCCAATGAAGCATAAATATATAAATATTATGAAACCAGGCAATTATTATTGTCGCATGATACCTTTGTTCTGCTCGTAATACGGATATTTGTGGTTGATTTGGAGGGATTAGAGTCGCTCGTGTGTGACCCACTCAAATAAGGAGACCGTTCTCGTCAATGTCAATAACTAGGTATCGTTAGTGTGCTTTATTGTGGGTAATTTTTGTACAATGAGATATGCAGCAGCAGGTTTGCGTAATATACGACGAGATTCTCATGCAGTGACTCAATTATGATAGCCCACATTCGGCCGCATCTTAGAAGGAACGCGTGACGAGGACAATTCCCAAAATTCCCACGGGTCTATTCTCCTTAAACGGTACTTGCCCCAACTTCCTCCTCAGCCCTGCAGTCAAAGTTCTTTATGTAACTTTGAACACTTTCCACATCTCATCTCTCCGTCCTCATCTCCTCCTCGTCCTCAGTTTGCATTAAGCTGCAGGCGTCCAAGTTCCCATACATACGCACATTCATATTAGATATATTCACTCCTGCCTGGTCCAATCTCATCCTCCGCACTCTTGACTCATTGGTCGTCTCAGAATAGAATGAGATTCAATTTCTGCGTAAACCGACGAGTAACTTTTAGATCTCCATCCGCCCAACATTTTACAGAAATTAGTTTCAAGGAACTCAAAGTTCCACATCCGCATCGGCTTAAAGCCGTCCAAAAGTGATTGCATTCACATTCACACTTAATAGGATTTCATTTTCCTCACTTTCCTATAGATTGCTGGGATTTGGAAGACGATGATGATGAGTCGAGTGTTGGAGGAGGCTTCAAAATAATTTACGAGCAAGGGAGAGATGCATTTTTTATTTAAAACTCTACCCAAACACAATGAGCTATGTGGGTATTTTTTTTATTTCGGAGCAGGTTCAGATGTTTGTGTGCGATCCATCGTTCTAGCCTTTTACGTAGTTCTAGAATATAATGATATCAGTAAGAATTAAGGAATCTGAGATTTTAATATTCAAATTACAACACGAATTATCTTTGGAGATTAATGGAACCCGTGGGAATTTTGGGTTGAGGTGCCTTCTTCAGCCACCTATTTATGTGTGTGTAGTGCATAAATAAATGTATATAAATAATTTCTGGCTGGGGCTGAACGTAATTCGCAACACTGCTCGACGCATCGGTGGATGGAAACATAATAAATGAAAACAATCAATCATCAGAGCTTGTGGTTGGGTTGAAGTAAATTAGATTGTTTGAGGGTGGGTCTCATTTTTTGTTTTATGCGGCCATCCATTGGGTTGGAAATGGTCGGAATGTTGGCAGCACTACGAGGGATCATTTTTCATTAGTTCATTATCCTAATCACCTCCACTCGCAGTTAAATAGTTACTTGGTTGGGCTACTCTTTCATTGTGGGTGACTCTGAATCTCAGGACGTAAATGTCTCAATCTTCTCCTCGATGGAGGTTTAGATATGAATTTCATTAATTACAACATTCAGTGATAGATTGAAGTTGGGCAAGCAAACAGTACGTTCAAATCCATCTCTGTAACACTCGTTACGCAAGCTGTATAATAAATTGAGAATTGGGATCGCGTATGATCCCACACTCGAAACAACCGTATACTTACTTTCACATGTTTCTGATATGATACTACATAGTTTGATTTGCCCACTTGTAAAGACTGTGGGACGTTGTTGTGGTGGTGTTGTGGACATATCAATAATGTAATAATATTGCCCTTCAACTGTCCAGACAAACTTATGTAATGTTGTGTGTTCAACCTCAGTCACCACACCCAATTTTAATTGTAACGATTGGGAATATTTCTAATGGGAATTCCGAGCAAAGCTTTCTTTTATGTGAGCAGCTCAGCAACTCAATTTTAAAGTTTTGTGTGTATACGCACAATTTGAAGGAGGGAGAAATAGGACTGGTTTATCATATGCCCAGCAAATTGTGATTTTAACTTGAGGTGGAGGTTGTAGTTGGAGAAATTGATGACAACCATTACCTGAATTGGTTGAACACGGGTTTAGGTGCTCTCTCGCCCCCACTTTCCTTACGTTAGTCTCCTCACAACTTAACAAGAGTGACGATAATGTGTGACAAGAAGACCAAGGAAAATGAAGTCGTACATAACATTTGAGCTTTTAGGATTAAGATCACCTCCAAAATCTGGTGTGAGATGGGTCTTGTGGTAGCGAGTCTTGATTCGAGTTGAAGTATTTACCATGTCTGAAAGTCGAGTAGAGATCGAGATTCCTTAAAATGAGACCTTGAATCCTTCCATGACTTACTTCGACAAATCAGTGATGTAACAAGAATGCTCGAATTGTTACCTTGTCCTGAACATTCCATGCCGAAAGTTGAAATCAGGGCGGAATCATCCTCATCTGAAAATGAAGCTTTTATCTCCAGAGACTGAAAGTAAACATTCCGTGGTTAAAGCTTGATTTGGATTTTCTCTCCTTTTTCACCACGTTTAATTTGCTCAGAAACCCATTCGCATTGCAGGCCTGCTCGACAGTCGTTCATTTTCTCTCCGGCTCCTCCGTTTATATTAATCTCCACAAGGCGAACAAGTGCAAGTGGATGGAAAGAAAGGCTTTGAGAAGAAAATTGTCTCTCTCTCTTTGAGTTAAAATAAGGATGGATGCCAACGAAGCACTTGATAGTCCAACACGACCAACATGACACGCACCTGCTTCACTGAGATTATGAGAGGAAAGTAATAATCGTAATTGAGATTCTCCTTTCATCCTGCTCCTCCCAAATCTCGAAACGAACGGCAAAGATGAGATAAAATGTTAACATTTCAAAAAGAAGGTACATCACTGCCGGAGATGACATCTCTCTTCGATCCCTTTGACATTTTCGCAATAAGATACACAGTTATTTCTGATCTATTCTGGAAATATTTACAAATTCCTTCCTACTCCTCCTCCTCGTGGAGATTATAAAAGTTGAAAATACGTCTTACACACATACACATTCCATACAAAATCATGTTTATTTATGCTTATTGATTTGACTTCTTTACACAGACGTCAATCAAACCATTCGCAATTTATTCCAACCTGTTTAAAATGTCAACGCAAACTGACAAACCTGCCTGAATTTGAACCGACACACTATTATTCGTGCTCATGAATTCATTGCATATTTATTTTGATGAGCATTCAAGCTCACTCAGCTGCATATCCATTACAATACGATAACGCAGCAGCATTTAATTATTCAACACATGCAGGAGTGAGGCAGGTAACTCGACTTGAAGTGGATCTCTCTCTCTCCATATCTCTCTGCGTATTATGCATGTGGTTCTCCTACTTCTTTGAATAATAATCGAAATGTAACGGAAACTTTATTCTCTGCGAAAGAACTTTTCAACAGGATTGTGCCCCTTCTTACGTATGCATGTGGACTATCACCACCACTTATCAGGGTTACTCTGCTCAATGACATTCAATCACATGTAACCAACCACAGTTCACCCACTGAAAGAAATGCAACCACGAAAATGACAACATAATGATGATGATAAGTTGGTGTATTACTTTAGATTCGGATAATTCGTGTGGTATGCAGTGCGGGCAGACTACACCACATACCATGCAGAAACATACGGCATTGTCTGCTTGAGATCTTTGGCGAGATGATGCTCCGTCCGTGGTTGTGTGGATGCGATGGCAAATATTTCAAATATTTGGACCACTGCCTCTTGTGTGTGGGAAACTGCTGTTCTAATGCGTATGTACCTACATAATTAAATTGTGGTACATAAATAACAGTGAAGGTACTGACGCGTATGTATGTGACACACAATCATCATAAAAATTGAGCTCGAGGTATATTCAAGACATGTCAGGATGACGATGATGTAAAAAGTATACTTTTAATCCTCCCATCAAAATGCGTAATGTGTAAAATGACATGTTTATCGACAAAGTTTTGATTGCCAAGATTAGGAGGGAGCGAGTGTAAGTGAATCCCTCCTACCAACTTTCCCTCTTGGAATATTTATGAATGTGGCAGCTTTTACAGGGATTAGCAAACGCATTCACACTGATGCGGCAGATTAACAAAGTACGAAACAAATTAGCAAATTAAGCCATGAAATTGCAGCCGGCAGCACAATCCAAGTGAACCAGGTCAATCGGAATTTGGCATCGAATAGAAAGCAAGTGATTTGATTGACCGGACTTGTATGTACATATGCACATAAATTTCGTGTAATGACTCCAACCTGATTTCGAGCGAGGAGGCAGTTAATGAAACATAAGACAACAATGGGAATGACAATTACGATGCAATTCGAGTGCATGAGTCCCCATTCCCGGTCGTATATTGCCGATGATGATGATGATGGTGTTGAACTCCCAATTATGGTCATGCCACCCAATTCAATCAGTCAACCTACAGAATTATTCTCACGTCTCCTGCCACGACGTTGTCACTTGTCCTCATCGGGAAGAAAGACCAGTTAAACATATCGTCAATGGCGAAATGATGTGACAGTTGTGAGATGCACGCGCTTAAGCACAAGATGATGATGATTCTCGTCCCACGATAACAGAACGCCACTGGCTCACATTAGCTACATTTCAGAATGATGTCACGTGGGAGTAGATTTAGCTATATTTTTTGTGCTTTACACAACTAATGACATTTTTTACAACCTGTGGTCAAGCCGATCTGTCTATTTTTGTGTGAACTCAGAGGGCATATGCATGCACATGATCCACAATGGTCCGCCTTGAGCCCCATTGGGGAAAGCGGTTGAAATTGAACATAACAAAATGCAATATATCCGAGTGAGCCAATTTCCCACTTGCATGGAGTCTCCGACAAGTGATGAATTCTCAAAGCGGATCTCTCCCTGGCTCGTTAGCCTTGCGTTGGATGGATGGAGGTCTCATTGGATTCAAATTTTGGACTTTCCATGAATAATGCATAATGTCGAATTATCGTTTCACGTCCTCTTCTTCACAAGTCGTCGTCGCATCATTGCAATCAACAGTCCATGTCAGATTCAGCCAGAGAGTCAGCTTCCTTCTCGCTCTCTCCTCCAGCCGTGATAGTTTTCAGGAATTTCACCAATTTCCAATTACCTTCAACATTTACCTAAACTAGTGGCTTCGTCGTCCCGTATCCTCTCCAACCAAGTCGCACTCCAATTCCAAATCCCATTCGAATTTCACCTCAAGCGAGTGGCTGCTTGGAATACCTACGCAGAAATATGTAAGTAGTTCATGTCCAGAAATTTCCACTGGGCACGTCAACCAACGAGTGCTACTTACGGCTTCAACCCCTACATTAAATCAGTAATTGAAAGTCTCGGCTAACTCTCACACCTCGCGTGCCTGCACAAACGTGGGCACAGATGAGGCACGGATGGGATTCCGAACAGGCAAAAGTCGATACACACCCAGCCTTCGTACGTATATTTCTACAGCGTCTCCACTGAACAATTTATTTGCCAACACTCAACTGATTGAGTCCAAGGATAGCAATACGCCTTTCGTTCCTCCAGAATATGCAAATTAGTCGAGTCCATTATTTCAATTGCATTGCGTGCTCTATTTTCACTTTGAAGCCATTTCACAGTGAGTGAAAAGGTGCACGGGCTTGCAAAAATTTAGATTCTGTCTGATTATTACTTCTTCCTCCTCCTCGTCTCACCGCGTGGAGAGTAGGTCTCTAAGTTTCAGTCCCTACGGATGTCATTTGAATATCCTCTCCTGCTGGAATCATGCTTGAATTAAGTCTTGGACCACCGCTGCTGCCTCTCTGGCAAAAACCAGCATATTGCGCATTACAAATTTTGGCTACATTCTTAGAATTCGTGTCGAATCGAAATCTTTTTATAGTCGGAACTCTGTTGAAGTCAGTTCTACTCGAATATGATGATGAGGAGAGTACAAGTCATCATTCTTATCTTCAAAGATTCATAAAATGTCATCATTATTTTTATTCGTCTTGTCGGCCTGGCATCTGAATGAAGAAGGTGCATGCACTTTCCATTTCGACATTTTGGAATGAATGCCTTATACAAAATATTCACCTGCTGACTTCGTGAGTATGAATATATTAACTAAAAATAGTTACATTCACATCGTACTTTTAGTACAAATATGGATGACATAACCTTTTTTTATTGATTTGTGTATTGTATCGTACCTGGAACTGACTGGTTTAATTTTGTCCTGTAATTTGCTAAAGTAGGAGAAACCTCACTCACATGCATTATTTCGTTGCATTGTATGCCATAAAGTACGAGTGAAACGATCCAGGTTGGAATATATGGCTCCTATTTGTACTCGACCCACAGCGATTTGTATGCTGTTTTGCGACTACTTTAAATTTATGAAGCAGAAGTTGGTAGAATTTTTTGAGCCGGTGGCTATTCCACCGGACCATGCAAACTTTGGAGTGGTCACTTTACCCTGTGGTCGTCATCGGGGGACCTTTAATCATTATGACGACGATGTACATACACAGATGCAATCATGGATGTGTCCTGCAGCCATTTCACTCAAAACGAGCATAGACGCTCGCTAAGCAAACAGTGACTTGAAATTCGACAGAGTTGCCGACTATAAACTGATCATTTCACGGGGACAGTCGCCAGAGAGAGAGATACTGAATGTTTGTTTGCTCTCGGATGAATTATTTCAGTTGTTCCACAACACATTAGTTTATTTCCTTCATTGTCAAACCCTCTGCCGTTCTCTTGGTTTTATTTGTTAGCAAATCTAACAATCGCTCTGGGCCCATTGTGAGTCGATGCGACTTTATACATCCCGAATGACAGACATAATATCTATCGAGGAATCAAAAAGGCTTTGGTTTGTCAAACATTGCCAACGCAATGAATAGCTTGTAATGAGCGAAAGCTCATGCTTTAATGATTTCATTGTTGTATTTCGGTGTAGCTCTGCTGTTCAGAATCACGTATGACGACGCTGCTACTACCACTTCTGGTGAACATGCTGAAAATCTTCTCCTCCTCCCTGCGGATGAGTGTGCGATTTTATTATGATTATTATCGCCATACTCTTCACAATTATCCATTATTGCGAATATGCTGCGAAATGTACAAGTAATTCATAGAGAAGATTTAGTTAATTGACTTTGTAGAGATTTTTAAGAACATGGAAGTTAATGACATTAGTTGTTGAGCCAGCAGGATAACTTGGTGCGAGCGATGAGTGCTTACTTCATGTGTGAAAGTATTACATTTGCAAAGGCCAAGCTCTTAATACGACGTCAATGAGAACGAGGTGGGATTGGCATTGCATTTGCGAGACGTATGTGTGTGTGCGCTTAAAAAAATTGTTGGTCTGTACTGCGCGGATCGAAATGAAAAGTGGCAAAAAACGGATAAAATAGAATGTGATGGGACATTAGCTCTCTGCTCTTACTCCACTTTGTTCGCCCTGTCAAGCAAATCTCTGTGTAAAGTGAAGGTGAAATTATTGTCTTAAATATATTTATGGCCAGCTTACGTATTCCGAGCACCGTGTGCATAAGAAGCATATATTCTTTGTTTTTAATGCAGCAGCACCTCCACCATCATCACCACCGTCGTCTTATTATCTCCTCCTCTATGTGACTCCATACAAAGTTATGGGCTCATTCAACTGCAATAAGTTCAATTTAGTTAGCTGCGCCACTAAGCAACTTTGCCAGATTTAAGGATAGCATCATATTCCGAGACCGCCGTATCACGAGTGACGATAAAATAACCTTGACTCGTCGTATAATGAACTCGTCGTTGCTCTTATCATATCTCACACGGGAGAAGAAGAATGGAAGCCAGTTTCAATTTATGTGTACGACTCCAATGGTCGTCGTAATGAGTTCGCACTCTTTTCAATGACAAACCATCATTCTTTTAGTTGAAGGAGCAGAGCAGAGACTACTTTGAAAGTGTCAATTTTCGTTCAACCAACACCACCACTTTCCACACAGTCGGCGAAAAAGACGTCTCATTTCAAAGTAATAACATGCATTAAGCCACCACGTTGATGATGGAATATAGCGAATAATCATAAACATCGTAGTCAGTCGGTGCTCCAAAATTGTCCATGAGCGACCTCATCTCGTACATGAAATCAGCATGCAATGATGCCGAGGTTTTTTCATACATTTTTTTATATTCCAGCCATGTTTGACTTTCATTTTTGTCGCTCATCACAGCACACCTCCCATGGTTCGTGTTTATCTGTGTCGTGTCTAGCAGTACGAACTATTCTCATCCATAGTCGTTGACTCAAAGATTAAGACTGTGTATGTCGAAGCACACTCAAATTTGCGATTTGAACGTTGAATCTTGTCAAAATTGATTTTAAAATAAAGGTCGCTTTGTTACAGTTGAAAGTGAATTTATTGTGAGATGAGTTGCACAACGGGGTGTACATAAGACAAATCATTTTCAGGAGAAACTATTCTACACAAGAAGATTAGTCACAATACATATTTGTTAATGTGCCGTATGCAAAAGTCTCACAAGACAACTTTCAGATGTAATAATAATGTAGCTTTATGAAATTGCTATCTTTCTAATGGCTGAAAATATTCCTATGATGAAACGGAAAGCAATTTTGCTCAATTTACAACCTATTTTGTGCACCTGACCCGACTTGTCAAACTCTGGAGGCTCTACACACATCGTCAAAAGTAATAGTAATGGGAGGAACAACGTCAAAATTTTGGCGAGCAATGTAAAACTTTTAGGCAAATATTTGGTGAACGTGTAGGTTTTTTCGGCTCTTTTGCTCTCACATCGTTTGGATTTATACACATAAAAAATGTCCTCTCGGAATTAATGAGAACCACGACGATGGACAGTTACCATTACCTCAAGTGTCCAATTTATTGTCAAGAATATGTGTCCGTCTACCTTGTCAGTTTAGTTGAATCAAGTTGTGGACAGGATAGGATTGCACGAACAAACTCTTAAACCTGTCAAACACAGACAAGCATCGTCACAAAAATGTGTAAAATTACCGGAACAATTTGTCTGCAAAACTTTCCACAAAACTTTTTGACAAATGTCTGTTAAAGTTGAGAAGGAAAATATTGCTCAATTTCTTTTTACATATTTTTATTCCACTACGCAACATGCAAATTCATGCCGACAAGTTGGGAATCTCTCACCAGCAGAAGCGAGCACAACTTTGTTTCTAAGAAATCATAACAAGTTCAAATAAATAAATGTACATATTCCTACGTATGCTGTCGATTCGGACAGGCACGACGACGATAAAGTTTCGCAGGAAGTCTCACATTGTGCGGATGTTCGCAATTTGAAATCATATTGTCCTCGGAACATAAATATGTACAAAAACATGCCAAGACCAAGAAATTGCCGTGGTAAATGCGCAGTTTTGTGGGCTATTTAAGATATGCATTAGTTTGTTCATTTCCAAGTTTAGTTATGTTTTGGTTCCTAATGCGGCATTTGTCGGTGTTGTGCTGATTGTCTATTTGTGCATAGTTTGAGGTGTCCTTTGTCGATTGCAAACTACTTATTGTTAGTTCTTGTCGTACATATGTACGAGTAGGGCGCAAATCAATACAGACGTGTTTACGCGTAACTGGCTATTCATTCAGTATGAAATGAAATCCTTTGTGAAATCTATAACGGCAAGATACACAGAAATGTGAACTGTTGGCAAAAGTTGGTTGGATGCATTTCTACATATTATTTGTTTAAAAGAAATTTGCCTGTTGAAACCAGAGCGGCCAGAGGAGCGGATAATGTGTATGCACCTTGAGTAACACCATTTATCTCATTCATATGAAAAAATGCAACAGTTTGGTAGCATTGAAACTCGGAGTGCAGTGACAGTGCAAAATTCCACAAATTAATTTAAACAAAACAAGCTGCACGTATGGTGGAGGTTCGTCGATGTGCATACATATCTGCTTGGCAATGGAGTTAGATCGTGCCGTGTGTGTGTGTCATTCGTGGTCTCCATTTATCCCAAGCTTTCTTTCTTCTCAACCCCCCAAGATTCAAAGCAAATGCTGACACACACTGCATATTTGCTGCCACACGGACTTGTAAATTGTTTTAAATAAAAATAGAGCCATGTCATCTCTACAAGAGATTTAATTTATTTGCGCTGATACAGAGTTCAGTTCACTGTTATTGGGCTATGCAAATTAAAAAAAGGCTTCGAGCCGAGAGTGTATAAATATTTATTTATGATCTAATCCGTCCCTGATTCGATCAAGCTAGAGATTTTGTTGTCTGATATTCCACTTCCCAACTCCCACACGTAGTCAGTTGCATCACGACAATATGAATTTTATTTGCGTGGCTGCAATTCATTTGTGTAATTGCAAACAGTAGAAAGCCTTTTAACTCGACAAAGTTGTTCAAGTTGGAGCAAGAAAAAAAACACCCGGACTGCTACTTTCCAATAGGAAAATAAGTACAGATCTGCACTTACTGTTGTACTGCCTTGTTCGGTACCATCCGCGGACAGGAGGTTCACCGAACTTGTGAATTAAAAGAGTCCCCTCTGAAATGTGAGGCTGCTGATGCATTTTATATCTGCTTGGCTGGTATCGTTGTTGTTCGTGACGGCTCTAAAAAATCGTGTTGAGATTCCAATTCCTCTGTCCACGTTCCGTAGATGCATAAAATACTTTTATATGATCCCCCGAGTTTTTTGCCCTGGGCTGCAACTTCGCCTCTCTCTCTCTCTGGTTGAATAGCATCTCGCAAGAAAGGCAACAAACCACAACCAGTAGCAGACGAAGGCAATTTCAATGAATTGTGTACACTTGTAAGAATAAATAAGATTAAATTTCAGCAACGAGATTGACAGAGACTAATGCAATCACGTAGCGTGTACAGTATTTCAACAAATTCTCAACCACCACGCAATATCAATATCGAAATTTTCTGACGGTGGTGATAACACGTTCACACCTTGGCAAAAATATGCATGACAGGTACTACGTATCACTACTTACTTGCTACTCGTATGTCCACATGATGATATGCGAAAAGGAGTCGTAGGTTCATTAACGTGTAACGCAGTTGGTTCTCCTCAATAACGTGAAAAGTATCAATTACTTGTCTATTGTTGGGGTGGACTGGTTACTTAAAGTCTCTCAAAGTGAAATCTTACTTAAAACCAACCAAAACTGTCACCAGTTGGAGCATAAAAAAGTAAAATATGACCGTCATCAGCATAACATTCAGAATAACGAGATATGCTCTGACTCGATGTTTGGTTAGAAAGTGATTTCGACTGCATGTATGAAAATTGGCAAATTTGAGTAAGTGGGTGTCGCATATGTACAACGAGGTGAAAATTCATCCCATAATAATAATGTTCAGCTCGCTCTAATATCTACATATTCAACGTTGAAGAACAAAGTAGCAACGTGCTGGTTGTTTGTTGAACATTGTTTTCTGGTTGCGGTTGATATTTCAAACGTTTATTTGCTACTTGTTTTGATACAAAGACCAACCAAATTTGTGGTCGACTGCACCATCCGAGGACCAACTAATCCCACTCGAATAAATATATATGGATTGATTTAAACTTGTGTAAGTTTAAACAATAATGCATAAGTGAGTTGAGAATATCGTTCAATAAACCCACGCTAATTCCTAATCCTCGGCATATTCACATATTTATAAAACCACATTGTATATATGTACAAACTTTAATAAACAATTTCAGTTCCTGAGATTTTAATTGAATGGCTAATTTTCAAATAACGTTTCCACATAAAAGTTTTCCCAATTCCGAGTAAAAATTAAAATTCTTCTGTCTGCCACAAAGTGCTCAGTCCATGGAAAACCTCAACATTTGAAAATAGTTTTGCTTGATGCAGAATTACCGACAACACGTCCAGACGATGCACACATCCTTCTCGTTGAAGAAACACCTTCAACGCTGGTCATTTCATTTCCAGTAAAACTCGATTTCATTTTTTTTGCCATCGTCAGTCGTGACGTGGCGTTTAATTTTTTACGTGCATATAATAATCTTACTTTGCTTTATACATAATATTAACACGTCTGCCACCATTTATGGGATGCAAGGGATTAAAAATGCTCAATCCGCTTTCCAAATTCTACATATGGATTTTGCAAAACTGGTGTAATTGATATAATCACCTTAAAATTAATTCTGTTTCGGTTTCTAATGCATTTAATATCGACAGATTTAGCATTTAATCCTTTTAATTTAATGCTCAATGTTTAATGCTTAAGTCAAACTCGATTTTTCCGTCTGGCTGATTTTGTGTTAAATGCATCAAAATCAAATTATGTTTAGCTTACTATTTGATAAATATTTGTGAATCTCGTTTTCATACCCAACGACAAAATCATCGTTGTTAACTTGTGCAGTACAAATATTGCAGATTAATGGCTATAATGTATATCGAGAAAAAAATCCCTCAATATGTATGCATTTCTGATCTTTATATAATCATCAGATATTTGTGTTTTGTTTGGCTAGTGTTGTTGCACGTATGTGTGTACGACACGACTATACAAATAAATTGGTAATCATAACGAGTCCCAGGTTGGTTCGGATCGATCGTTCGGACTTTGAAAGCTAATGTTGGATGTCAAGAAACCATTTCTCGTCCGTTGAATGACTCACTCGGTCGCCCAAATAATCATGGAATTACACCCTTCATTTATAAATGGGTTATCACCAGCTTTCGGGTTCGGAATCAATTCTGAAGGGAGCATTACAGTGGACTTTTTCCCCATTATGTTCGGTCATTTACTTCTCTTACGATCCATTACGGACCTTCTCCATCGCTCCCCGTCCCATTATTATTACGAACGTACCCCTCCGATTTTGTTTGGTCAAACCTCAAACGCCACATTTGATGATCTCATCACATGGCCCCAACGAATCCAATCTCAATTCTGATTTCTGGATTGTTGGTTTTGCATTAAACATTCCTCTCCTTAAACCTTAAACTGTGTACGTACTACAAAAGACTACAATCTGTGTGTTGCGTAAAAAACGGTACGGAGTGGGAATGAAATGCATCTCGGAGCCCGAGTAGTTTTTTCCCTCCGTCTTCTTCTCGATAAAAAAGGAAGGATGGAGTAAAACAGTCTCGAATCATTTCATTTTCGGCGAGTCATAGTCGTCTGGTGGATGGATGGATGGATGACGGAGGATCGAGAGTGATGGCTGCAGGCAACAACGTGCAATTACTAGTATTACTTACAACTCTGCCATAATCCCAATCACGCGACGGCATTTTTGATATTTTTTCCGCTTTTTGTTCTCATCCTACATAGTTAAGTAACTACTTTGTACTCACTTAGGATTTTGGCCAAGCGGCGGTTTGTTTGTATGCAAATTCACATGGCTCAACTTTATACGGAAACTTTCAGAGATTTATTTACAAGTAAGTTTTCTTTTCAATTTGGTCGTCTACTTTGGGATTAGGGTTCAAGAAGGAAAAGTCGTCCATTCATCCATCAATGAGAGAAATCTCAAACTCCAATTTTTTTGTGCCCCTGCTTATCCGATCTCCTCCGATGACAGGTTTCACATTAGCAAATACACGAGATTATTGGACTCTTAACTTTTTGCGATGAAAGTAAGAGCCTCCTCTCCATCAGCTTTGATTCTGATTCTTGATGGCCCTGCTCCTCCTCTCACATCACATCTCGAGTCAAATTTTGAATCAATTTGTTAGGGAGCTAACTCAACCGAGGAGATTAACCTTTTCGAATCAGAGTTCATACGAATTGCGAAGCCTCGCAGTGTGTGCAATCTCTGCTACAAAATGTTTACATGATGCTATTACGTAGTGGTGGTGTGGGAAATAAGTTGCACATATTTAATCCTCGCCGTAAAGTTCTGTGCGGTTATGGCTTGTTTAATACAATTAATCCTGTCGTGTTTCAGTTTCACAATGCGAATACCAGCTCGTAATCAGTCTATCGGGCTGATGAAGATGAACACGCAGTCGGTGATCAAGAAATTTACGATATTGCTTTCTTGTGTACATACTTATGTACGTATGTAGCTGGGGACGTATGTGGATATATGGATGAGTAGACTTCCTGATGTGTTTTGTTCCTTTAATGTTGCATCTTCTTCTTGTGCCTCGTTTTTTGTTGACTGCATTTTAAACTTTTTGAGAGAATTTTGTCTCCTCAAGACAAGACATCCATTACACTCAACTCCAAAGTCAATTTCGTGAGTTGGCTGCGTGTTATGCTGCCTGGTGTCCGTGGTGGCAGTGCAGTTCTCCTCAGAGTAAACGGAAAGTCGAACACACATTTGCTGTAATGGCAGTTCTTGCCTCAAATGTGCTATTGTCGTAGCGTTGAAGGTAAATTATTGGAGTCTGGGGGTTTATTAGCCGATGTCTGCAAAACACCGTCTCACGCTACTCAGGGAAATATATCGTAGGTCATGACGTCGCACACAGTCAGCTTGTCCGACGATATACTTATTCTCCTTCTGTGCTGACTGAATGACTGACTTTGTCCTTTTCCAGAACATTCTCAATTTCCATCCATTGGGAAAAAATAATAATAAGAGAATTGAAATTCCTCCTTTTTTCTGTTGGTTACATAAGTACACAAAGTTTTGAGAAGACAACTTTTTGTTTCATAACGAGAACAAAGACAATTCTGCCTCTGTTTCAATTCAACATTTTCGTAGAATTGTGTACAATTTTGGACAATTAAGAATTCAAAGATGTTTGAAGTTGTTTGTATTTTCTCTGTGATTCATCCTGTATTTGCTCCTTCCGACCCAATTGTCTTATTTCAACGTCTCATTAATTAACTTGAAGGCAGGGAGAGGAAACGGAGGACAGGCAGTCAATCCAACTTTGTCCTCCATCCAATTTGCTTTGTCATGGAATGTTGTCAAGTCAAACGTGGACTTGTTTGATGCATTTGATCATTTACGGAACCCAACCAGCTAATTTTAGATCCGAATCGAGAAAACTAGGAACTGATTTATTTGAAACATTGGGAAATTGGCTTGTGCAAATATTTTGAATCATGTCTATCGCAGTGTTTGACTAGTAGCACAATATTGCACAAATCTTTGCATAAGATGTCCTTCTGACTGTTTTCTCATGCACATGGTTTGTTTTCTTTGGATTGATTTTCAGGTTAAAGCATAGATCATGTTGTTCCTGTGACTTAAGTAGGTTCTCTCCTGTCAGTTATTGCCTTTGATGATGGAACGGCCATGCACGGAGACGTGTAGCCCATCTTCTCTCGATTGACTATACAATCCCAGAGAGAATTATCTTAGGCTGCAAGTGCCAGAAGATAGAGTTTAGATTTTTGAGAAAATGTTCACGACTCAACGAGCGAGCTATTGAGAGGCAGACTGGCTGATCTCGTACTAATCTAATCTTCTACTCTCCCGAGGTTTGAATGGGCATCCAGTTCTAAACACGTTATCTGGAACACAGACAATGAGACGAGATACGTGTATTTAACATAAAAAGAAATACTCTGTTTTGAGTGAGGATACATAAACTGTTGCGCAGGAGGGATGTCTTATTTTGAGTAGAAAATCCTTGTCTGATGTGACTCAGAGAATGTGTGCTCACGAAATAATTTATCAACTTAGAATTGTATACAAGACACTCGATTATCCCTCACGGACCAAATCGATTGCGCTCTAAAACTGCTTCCGTGATATTCATGCACAGCCATAAAAAAAATTCCATACATTTGGGAACATTGTTTGAATTTTGAACATTTTGAACAACAATCAACCCCTTTTGAACACCACCAAGGACAATCTTTTATTGTTGCTCTTTTTCGATATGCAAGCAGTGCAGCGAGTGATCATGCATCCCGAGTAGTGCTCCTGCTGGAGGGGTTGCTTCTTCCTGAATTCGATCCATGGTCTTAGCTTTGATCCCCTTAATATGTAAATTTCGTGGCATTTGTGCCCAAAAATAATCTCGTTTGTTTCATATCCCTCCTGATTTCTGAATCGGATCTCATTCTTATCTTGGCCCCAACACCAATAACAAATATAGACTCGATTTACGACTACAAGCCCTGCTCCTCCTTCTACACCACTCACTGCTGCCCGTGGACAATGATACACGGAGGAGAAAAACGTGTACAATATGCAACCAACCGAGTTATCATTATTTACAATGCATAATGTGCCTTTTCCGTGCACACACCCCTCCATTTGGTGGGTGCATCGTATATGATGACACTCACACATCCACTGCACACGTTATTGGGTGAACTTTTCTATATCTCTAAATTTAGATGCAACACATCTCTCCATGCATTCTCCTGAACGCAGTATGCAGTTAACTGCTTGGGTTAAACCTCAGTATGAAAGAGTCCGCTTGTTGTATTCTTCTTCTTCCTCCTCCGTCTCCAAATCTGAGTAAATGTTAAGCTCACTTGTTATCGGGGTACAGAGTCACTTTGCTCGTCGCCGTATTTTACACACCCAACTGAAGTTGTCTTCACACAGTTTTTGTACTAATAGCCACCCCTGATTCCCGGATTTACTTGGTCGGTCGTTCTGACACAGGGTTGGAGAGCATGTAAAGTCACCCTTCCTCATTTTTGTGGGTACATGTGTATCTCTTTCATGACGAAAACGAGCCCATACAATCGCCATAGTTTACTCTCCAGATTTGAAGCTGTTACATATTATGTCGTACATTACATGCTAACAGCTCTCCAGCAGCATCTCCTATGCTGGGAGTGTTCCAGAGAATACAGAAATTCCGTGTGTCTGCACATTTTCAATGAATCTATAGTCGCATTACATCAGTCAGCCGAGTCAGGAGGAGTGTGTGCATAAGTGAAACTGAAATCCAAGCTGCTCAGTCAGAGAAATTGCGTTTTATAAAAAGTAAAAAAAATGTAGTTCAACTTTGCTCTTGAAGCAAATTAAACGAGAGCGACTGCTTTGGTGGGTGTCTCGTTGCATTCGAAATAATAATATTTGCTCAAGGGTTAGAAACTGTTGAGGAGCGGATGTAGACGAGACGAGCGAACATGCACAACAGCGATTCAGTTTTACGATCCTTTGTAATAAGATCGGACATATTCATTTTTAAGTGCGAGTGAGTGAAAAGTGAGCCACAGAAAAATAAACGGTGCTTGTTCTAAAAGTCCAGAATTTGACTCTAAACCACGAACGAACGAGTGATGAGAATTGGGCGCCAGCTCATTTTCCGAATTCCGCAAGGGGAACCACGAAAAGGAAAACAAAATTGGCACTAGGAGTGACTTGTTAAAATCAGAAGAGCTGCTCTGCTGGGTTGTGAATGATTGATGTGGTGAGTCTCAAGTTGGGATGATGAGAGGCCGACGCAATAATAATGGGCAGCGTGGAGGAAGGTGATCCGGCGAATATCCGAGAGTTTGGCGTGGAAAGCTTTGATTTCCGTTTCGTCTTCACCTCCTTCCGAATCCAGTCAAAGTCAATGACGAGCGTGGGATAAAATATCGAAGCCTATTCGTTCTCCGTCCGTGTGCAGGTTGCAAACAGACCAAAGTGGATGAAGAAGACCACCGTTTTGAAATATGAGTGAGTAGCCGACGCAGTGAGTGAGACAGTGAGGAGGATGTTTCCGGGGATTAAATGATGACCTCGTCTGAATGAATAATATTATTATTCAAGCTCCGAATTTCCAGCCAACTCCCAACTTCGCTAAGGCGTCAGGGCGCTCCTTATTGATTCCTTGGCGTAATTTGTTCCTCACACTTCCGCCAAAGAAAGAGAGCAAGAAATCACGTCATTATTTTATGGTGGTGGCTGAAATAGAATTATTATGTGCCGGTGAATAAAGGCGATTAAGATCTGCAGTGAATTTCCCTGTGTTTGTGAATGAGTCGTGTAATTTAATCTCGAGTTGAAAAATGTTCTCACTTCGTGGGGTCGAGAGAGTGCTGGAGTGAAATCAGGCGATTCAATTAAGTGCCGGAAAAGAGATTGATGAATGTTGATCCTGTAATTGAGTTTTATAGATGTGCGAAAGACGAACAAACACCACGTTCGACATTTTTGGAACTCTGATAGCTGTGTAGACATGGAAAAGTACGTTTGTATTTAAGTATGTAGGATAGATCTCATCAGTCAGTCAGTCAGTAGTCTTATCTTCTGCACGTGCAAATACATAGGACGAGTTAGTCTAGTCGTTAACTAAATTATGAACAATTTTTACTAGGCAGAGTTTCGCAAACAATAATTAATAATCAGAGCAACGCTAATCTTGAAGAATTGAGGATTATGAATATTAGTATGATCAGTAGCCAGGGATTTGCAGAGTGTCTTACTGACTACGCACTGCTGGATTATTGAGGAGCAATGGGGCAAGACGGGATGCTGATGCCCACCTCGGAAATCATGTCGTCGTCTCATTCTGGAAGAAGCCGAAGCAGCACAATTTTCCCAGAACGGAGAAAGTCCACTTGTTCCCTAGCTCAAGAGAATTTTGTTAGCTGCATCAGTGACGGAGAGCAGCAAGGAGCTGGGAATAGTGATCCCAGTCATGGCAGACTCTCAGATTTTCTACGACAGCTAAAGTGTGCTGGATATGGAAAGGTATTTATTTATACGTCCTGCCTTGTCCCGTTACGATTATTGTTATGACGTGTGATGAATCTGCAAAACTAACTGCACACGGCTTTTCTTCGATCTCTTTTGTTTACGAGTTTGCCGTTTCCCTGAAGCATTCAGAAATTTTAATTTAAACTTTCCAACAATTTATGAGCAACATTTTATTTAAACTTGACCGTTTTATGACTTTACGCAAACTAACTTTCATCGCTGTTCAACAATTATTTTGTTCAAGGTGAAGCATCAGAGGAGGAGATACGCAGTCTTGCATAAGCAATGTTTGTCTCATTATGTGTGAGACCATGTAGCCCTGCTTGCTGCTATCAACAACTTTTCAACCAAACTTTGTAATTTCCTACAAATCACAATTACGTTAATGTGCATGTCTGATTTTGCTGCAATTAAGCAAAACCATTCCAAACTCATGAGAAGCACCATGCAGTTTTGTTTGTGGTTTGTCATCAAACCCGTCAAGAAGTTGAGTTTACCTTGAGCTCAAGCATTTAGCTGTCTCTTGCAGACTATTGTCTATTGTGTTGTGTGTGATGATGGTACCCGCTAATTTCTGCCCAAGCAATTTACGTAATGGAAATGAGCAATTCGCTAATAGACAAGAAATTCATTTACTTTTATTGCAATCGGCGAGAAGCTGTTGTTACAGCTGCTGCGTAATCTCACCTCTTCACGGGGACCATTTAGCTATCTAAATATGTACAGTCAGATTCCCATTGGAGTTTTTTTTCTCAACAATAACAACAATGCAGCACTAAAGAATGCCCATGCTGTGATATCATTACGTATTTTCAAGCTAAAGAGACGATGAGAATGTGCAATTACTTTGTTTATTTTGTGTACAAGGTGAGGCGGCGTGTCATGTCGTTTCGAAATAATCGTAAGAAATCTTACTAATGGGTCAGCAGCATAGGATTTCTGCTGCTTGTGCCAAGTGAGGCGGTTGGGTTGAGGAACAACGACGACATCCGCGTAGATTCGCACGAAGGATGACCCCGCGCTGAGCATTATTATCATTCTTGCGATGCATAGGCATGAAGGAATAAATGGCGTGTACCGTTAACTCATTCGCCTCCCACATCTTCTTATTCGTACCATTGGACAGAGAGGAGGTTCACATTTGTAGCGCACCACGACGACGACCAACGTGTGACGGTTGTTACAAAATTCGACAGCCAAAATCGAGCCATAAAGTGGCGGAGCACCCCTTCAAACAAATTATGGACTACTTTGTTTACAATTTTTGCCAACTCTCTTCCCATCTTGGCTGCTTTCAATCTCATCATAACAATTTTTGTGGATCCATCTCATTTCGTTTACGTAATTCTTTTTACGACTTTCAAAGAACTATTAAACACGGACGACGTCGCCTTCTCTTCCAATCTCGTCCTTATGACATGGCTTTCATGTTCGCGTTAACCTAAAATCTATCTCTCGTCATGTATGCCAATATGTAAGTGTTGCTAAATAAGCGGTGAAATTTTGTCGATAAAGTCAGCCATGGTTATCCAATATGTATCTAGTGGATTGCGTAATATTAACGCTTATGTATGTATGTATGTACATGCTTAACTCGATATTGGTCTAATGGGTCCAGTAAATTCAGAGCGTATTTATTTACTTGGCTCATTAACGATTACCTAGATTTTCCACAGAGTAAACACCATGTTGTTGCTGAATGACACGTTTCATGTTTAAGTCGTAGGAATACATATGTCACAATCAGTGTCATGCCAGTCATCAGCTTTTGTCGGCATGAATAATAAGAGCTTCACCGACCGCAGTACTGGTCGCTTTCGGTTGCTGGTTGGTTGTTAAATTTTGACTTTCCCATCATCGTAACCATGTATGTATTACATATATTTCTTCCTTTGTCTACTCCCTGCATTTTATTTCATGTTTAGCCGAGCACAAGCCGCTGAGCCTATTTTTTGATATTTACGCAATAATAAGCAGAGCATGGATTTGGATAGATTTTCATAAACTTGGGTTGATACTGGAAGAAGTCATTCATGCCATGATCAGAAGCAGGCCAACGAGAACAGGAGAGAAAGAGAGGGTTGCTTTTGACTTTACGACCCAGCCTTCGTCACCCATGTGCAAAAAAACGGATTTTTTTTCTGTGGGAGATGACCGATATGTTTCCAACCTCCGTCGAATCCTACTGCTGAGTCTGAAAAGAGTCTCGTCAGCCTGCCTGGGTTGCCTTTAGTGAGCGTGGTGGCAGTGTCACATGTGTGTGTAGTGTGTTGCATGTATTTGACTCCCTATGAATAAGGATCAATAAATCGTAATGATTCTATCAAAAAAGTTCCACATGGGGCCAGTCACTCTCTTTTTCCTCGGAGAGAAGGCCACTAGAAAAATCAGCCAGCTGCTTCGCCGTGATGCTGCATGTTTCACATTTTCTCACATTTCGGGGTCCAATCCGAACCACGGATTTATTTATTGCCCGTTATTATTATATTCCAGCCAGCAATTCAGCAGGGTGGTGACTGCATGCGATTTCGGTGATGTGAGTTCCTCCGCTTTCACCCAACCATGATGATATTAGTGCGGAAATTAGATCCATTTTGTCCCCAATGACTCGGAGGATGTCAATGAAAAGAGACATGATGATCAGTCATATCAGTTTATACGCAATATTACGTGCCAGCATATGCACATTACTCGTGGATGCGTATGTACATCGTGACAGCGATATCTCTCCACTGAATTTTTGTCATGCACCACTCTTACTTTCATTTTCCCATTCGGCTACAAAATGCCCATTTCTGTCTCCATTCTTCGAGTGTGAACTATGCTCTTTTGAAATTGTTGATGCTGAGACATCATCATTTCTCAATCAGGAATTTCGGCAACCTATGTACCTGCCCAGCAAGCAACAACTGACTTCTTCGCGATAAAGCAAATGGTGATGCGCTATAGAAATATGGAAATGAATAGGATGCAAGAGTTTGGGAAAATAATTCGTGTGTGGTAAATACTTTTCGATGGTATGATTCTCTGCCTGCATGGCTACGTACGTACCAAGTGGCAACGACGAGAATGGAGATGTTGATGTTGCGTCAAGGGACACTTATTATTGAAGAAACGTGTGTGATGACCAAGTTTTATGGTCATCTCGCTGTCTATCTTATTCAATGTCTGATTGCTTCATCACGTCCCCACTGACTCAATTATTTGTCTAAATTATGAGCATATTTGGGACCAGATCAGAATTCAAAAGGCATATCTAAACTTCAAATTAAAGTGCTTTTCCTCCCTCTCGTTCAACATGGCAAGAATTATAATGTGCTAAATAAACTGTTCAACTCTCGTAACACTAACATTTATTATTCTCTAACACATCTCAGCCTTGTACATATTCCTCCTCGTGTGTGTGTGTGTGGGTGATTAAGTAAAAGCCAAGTCAATCTCTGGAGTCGATCTCTAAACAATCATGTTTTTCCTCAACCGAAGAACTAGAACCAAATATTTCGATTTGCTTCGCAGAGCTCGCACAGTTTACTCCAATTTGCATTTCGAAGGAGACGGCGAGATTTATGTCGTACGGAGAGGATTAAACAAGGCGAGAAGGAGAACATAAAATGAGGAATTTTTGGCTGGCTATTTATTCACAATGCACAATAGCATACGAGGGAGGAGCACTGATTTTCAATATCTGTGCCTCGCATCTCACGTAGCCATACGGTTCGACTCTGATCCAACTGCATTTTATTTACATAAAAAGCATGATATCACTTTCATTACCGTCCAATCTGCATGTAGACGATAAATGCCTAAATGCTCAAAGCGCATAAGGATGAATAAATTAATAAAGTGCAGCAGATCACTTCAGCCTCGCTGATCTCTATGTCTGCTGCACTCTGGTAATAAAAGGCGACCAAACAAAAAAAGGTTCACTTACTGAAATGTAAACCATCCTCGCTCGAACAGAGAGGGTGAATAAATACTACGACAGACTGCAACCAAATTGTTCCCTTCCGAAGAGAAACTGCATTTTCGTCTGCACATTATTCTGATCACTAACAAGTGTAAAACATTTCTAATCAATGAATGCAATTCGTGTTAGTGAATTTTAAGCCTGAATATTAAGGAGTTCCCATGTATTTCTCGGTACATTTTTTTCTACCTAAAGAATGCGAACATTGCATCCGTATGTATGTTCTTAAATGCTAACATCACTCCTCCCGTGGTAAATGGTCTCCTGGTGTATTCTTGACTGGGACAGAATTCCTGGAAGCTCTTATCAGAGAGCTGAAAACCAATAACTGCCACCGTCATGTTCAGAAGCAATAAAGAAACAAAGATTATCTGGTTAACCGTACGAAATCTGCGTTTCTTTGCTCGTTACAATAATGGGCGAGTGTGACTGATACTAATTTACACATTCTCCAACCAGCAAAGTCCCACTTTTACACTTGAATTTGTTTGGCGACAAGACATTTTATGTCCATTTTACATTTTCTTTAAATGTGCTGACTAAAGTGGTGGCGCCACTTCACTACCTTTCGTCACGCTTGGAAGTAAATTATGTAATGTGATGAACGTGTCGGAGCGATTTCAATTGCAACATTCGAATCAGAGATTTGTCGCGACATGTAATACGACCATTTGACTCTGGATTGCCAAGTGCATACAAGTAATTTTCACCCTCGGACTTAAAAATACGAAACCTATGGATGTTTTCTTGTGATATTTGTGGCATTAATTATTGCATGAAGGTTGTCTCACCAGAAGTTAGAATTCTGTCTGAAAGGATGAAAGGCTGCTGTAATGTTGCATAAGTGTGTACGGTAGTCGGTAGAATCACCAATTTTAAGATTTCCCAGATGATGCGTCGATGTGAAACCTATGGGAATTTACATTTTATTCGCTATCTACCGCCAGACAGCTAGAATTCAACGAGCTGATAAAATTCATTGTTCGCAAGGAACAACTTTTGCGGGGAAGCTACGTTCCACGATAAGCAACATCACCTTATACAATAAAATGTACAGGGAAAAGGGTAGCTCACAAGTCTTATCGCAGCTACAATCCAGTACTCACCACCACCGCACCACAAACAACTCAACTTTCACACATCTCCTGAGATTTTTGCCTCACAGAAATTAGTAACTGAGCACTAAATTAAAGTTTGTTATGCCACTCGCAGCAGGCTTGGTTAGCTGGTTGTTTACTTCTTCTCCGTAAAACTCGAGTAATTATAACAAGCCGAGGAGAGATTTGATGAAATATGTGAATTTCGAGTCGAAAATACATGTTTTTAGTCGATGAAGGTGATGTTGATTAAGTTCCCGAGTCGGAGTTTAATTTACAAGTTTTTCGTATCACTTTTTTACCACATGAGACGCGTCTTCTATACATATTCTCATATAGAGCGCATAACGAGCTATGCATTTTATCAGCCTCCAGGCAGGGGTGGCTTGTCATAATTACATATGGCTGAATTTTGTTCGTACATTCATATATATGCGCGTATATACCCATCATCTTCATGTGCATGTACATGGCACGTGGAAAATCAAAATTCTTTTCCAGAATCGGCATTTTCCATCTTTCAAGTCTTCTCAAATTTCTGGTCGAGTCCCATTTTTATCTTTCAACCTTCAATTATAAAGCACAAGTAGAAAACTTGAGTCTTATCTTTGCAATGATGATGAGTGCTCATTAAAAGTTAGCTGCGTGTTCCCCGACAAAATTACAATGACATTAATGATGCGGATTCATTTCATTGCAAAACGGGGCAGAATCATTATTTTTTACTTGCTGCGTACTTACATAGGTTTTGAGGAGGATGAATTACAAGCTCAATTCAAAAAGAATCGAGGCAACTCAACCTCTGAAAAGTAAAAGTAAACAAGAGAAACGAATCCAACCAATCTTTTAGTATTTCTGGAAAAAAGGCTCAGTCAATTTCAACCATCTTTTGCAAATATCAAACAACCATTTGCCCTGTCCAAATTGTAATTCAGTAAAATTCAGCAAACAACTTTCCCAATATTCCTCAATCCTGTTGCTGCTGCTGCTGAATTGAAGACCTGAGTGGAGAGGTAAAAGGTCTAAAGTAAGCTGAATGCCTCCTTCACAATGAACTTTCCTTGTTCTCAATTTCAATCAATTGGCAAACAAAAAGCAGAATATTTATAGAAAATGTGCCCACTTGAGTTCAAATCAAGACAATTCTTTTCAGCGATATTGTTTGGAAGTCGACTGCTAAAGCAAAGAAATTTCAATAGTTCAGTTGGGGTTATTTAAAAGCATTTTGTTGATCTAAATCTCTACTACTACACGAGTTATGCACAAGCTGAGATTTTTGCCCATCCCGAGGAAACTTTCTTCCTCTCGAAGGCAATAATTCTTCCGTGGTCGACTCTGGAATTATTGTGTGGACGGAGGTTAGAATCACAGGATAAGATACTGGCTCTACACACAAAAGATCCTTGTCATTTTCGAGACGGACGGGGCAACTCCATCCAGCTCCTTTTTTTCAAACTCCATTCCCCTGATAAAACTTTTTTTGTTTTATATGTTTGCATTTTAATCTTTTTCATATTAAAAGCGAAGCTCCAGGGGACGAGGGTTTACGCTCTGCATGAAATTCAAGCCAACCTACGTACGTACTTACTTACTTTGCAATGCATACTCTTGGCTTGTGTACTCTGGCAAAATTAGGCTTGTGTGCAAAAATACACCACAAGGAAACAAATGGGCGTAACCCTCCTTCAGCAAGTGATGCTTTGTGCACACGAAAACGAAGTAACGACAGCGTGGTGGTTCAGCAGTTTTGTGGTTTCATGCCCCAACTGATACTGATTTGTCTCAATGTGTTGAATGAAATCTTCCCCTTTTAACGAGGGCCGAAGATGTCATTGGAATTGCATGACATCACCTCTTGCGAAGAAAGCAGTGGCACACCTACACCTCCAACCACCACCACCACCTCCCATGTTTCTGTTACGTTATACGCACAGGAAATCATCGCTTTATTTCGTAGCAGAAGGGAAAGTTCGTATTTTAGAAAAAAAACTAAGCGCGTCAGTCCTTTTAGTTCCCACCTAAAAATTCACATCTTCTGTTTGTTCTATTTGTGTGTGTATGTGTGTTGTGGATGCATTATTACACTGGTCATGTCACTATATGCATGTATTCCCCCGAGACTTGATCATCCATGTGCTCTTTGTCCTCCTGTCCATTCAAATCCTCAGCGTCTTAAATCCTAAGCTCTTAAAAGAATGGGGACCAGGCTGGAGATCAGATCTGAGTGGACGAGCAAAGCAACAAGGACAAACAATAACAAGGGAACCGTTCACCCAGGCTGAAACAAAAACTTCAAAGATTGTAGAGCCATCAGGAGCCTTTCCCTCTTGGTTCTCAGCCCTGGTGAAAAATACTGACCAATACTTGTTCCTCGTTCTTAGCCAAAGACGTCGTTTCAAGCAAAAAGGTCTTAAAATTTAGAAAGGATGGAATACAGAAGAATGCTTTTAAACTAGGAATTTTGACACTTTCTCTCTCTCGCAGTCGCACATTCAAATAGTTAAAAGTTCTTAACTCAAAGCCACACTGGGCTGTGCAACATGAAATGGAATATTAAATGTCAGGACTTTTATTCTATTTCGCTTTTTGGAACAAGAAATCCCTCTCCGAAAACGTCTAATCCACGAAATTGAATTTCAAATTTCTCCGCCTTTCGAATAATTGAAACAAGTTATTGAAAGTGGAACTCCGTCATATTATTATTTCACGCGTTTCAGGTCAGCACTCTCCTCAACTGGTCACGAAGTCACCCAGTTAGTGCATCCCAACTCTGAGTTCTAAACCCTATTGAGATGTAACTTTTATTACGCCTTATTTATTAACCTTGCTGAAAAATGCAAATTTCAATGCGAATTAATGCCACATTGTCTTAAAGAGTATGCAGATTAATTGATTTTGAGAATTTGTGTCGAAAAAATTCAGGTTTTGCATTTTATTGCCTTTTCTGCTTATTCGCTCAAAAATTTATTGATAATGAAAATGTCTGATTGTCTATTACCTACACTTTTGACTAATTATGTGCTCTTTTTGTTCCAGGTAAGCCTCAATTTCATCCCATTTTCTTTGTTTCTCGACATATGTTGGAATATTTTCTGAAATAATAAGGCGCAAGTTCATCGTCAACAACTGTAAGTATCCAAAGTACACATATGCATATTTAATTTGGCGTATGTATGTATGGTTGATGAAGATTTTGATAAAGAGCAACTTGGCCACTCAGAAACAAATTGGTTCATTTCGGCGTGTTGCTCTCTCTCCTAAATCTTCTCTGCTTTCATTAGTGAAGTGCCCAACGTTGGGTGTTCCTCGTCCATTAGCTCGAAAGCGATCTGACACTTTTTAACCACTTCAACTTGAAACATTTAACCGTCCACTCGGTGGATGCAGCTAAAAGCTCGTCGCAAAAACAATTACTCTTACGAGAAGCATAACACACATGTTACGTGCACATATGCATTCAGCTATTTATATTCATTTTATATGCATCGTGGGGAATGCATGATTTAAAACACTCGTCAGTCATGTAAAATATTTTTAAAATATGTAAACATGATAGAACTGCATTTCGATTTCAAAGTGAAGTGGATATTTTGCATTCTAATTAGGATTCATGATTTAATTTGCTTAGTTTTAATTACTCACAACTCGCGTCCACTCGACTTTGTGCGTTCGTACTAATTACAAATATTGGATGTACGTACACGCACCAATGAATTCGGAACGGCGAAATGATTACGAATCGACTGATCAATAACCCGAATTGAATAAATTATTGAAAATCTAAATATGCCACGTGCAAGAGTACTTAGTGAAATTGGGCTCAATTTCAAGTGCTCTTAAAGAACTAGAACATTGTCCACATTTTCTAAAACTTTTCCAGGAAAATTGGGCGTTTTCTATGCAACTTTTTCTTAAGTACCTCCAACCGTGTACATTTAAAATTTCTGGGCAGCCTGTGAAACTTCTTGTACTCGGGAGCAACCCAAATTTAAATATGTAATGCTTCTGCTGCTCAAGTTATGTATGTGGCGTTATTCATGGGCCTTTTCAATTACCGCGTATGTTTACAGCCCAGCTTATTGCACACCTTATTATTACTGTTATTACTCCATGGCCGTACGTATGATATCGTCATAATCATACGAGAAATCCTCTTTGTTGTCGGGGAAGTATGGAAGTATTACTTTAGATTGTCGTTGACGAAACTGTGGCCATTACGGCGGCCAGCTTGTCCATGTATCAAAGTGCTCTATTTAATTCCGCTTTGAAAACCATGATACAGGGAGATACGATAAAGTGCTGAATAAATTTGTGTTCTGCAACGCCATGTACGAAGGGGATTCAGAAATGGGGCAAATCTCATGTTCCCTTTCGGGATTAATTTTTCTGGTTGGATTGTGGGCGAGTGAGTCTGGTTGCATGGAGTCAGTGCTATTCAGCGCACAATGCTCAATCCATCATGAAACTGAGAAAGATCAAAGGAAGAGGGAGCGACATAAAAGTGATAAAAGTGGGGAAAGTGTCGTCCTTATGAAATATGGAATAATAGAGAACAGCACGAGGAAAGAATTGTGAAGAATTCTTGTCTTTGCCACCACCAGGGCTGCTGAACATAGGACGAGCCTCCATCTCCTCCCATCCCGCTGTCACTCGTTCCTTGTCCTTTGTACGTGTTTTGAAGGCTTAATATCCACCACTCTTAAAACGTCTCGAAATAGAATGTAGCCACACGTTTTATAAACACACAACTTAATTCATCACACGCTTCCGTGGTTTTAAGTTGGTTTCTACAAGTGTGGTTTCACTCGTTGTGTCACTGATACAGCAAAACTAGCCCCCAACTGATAGCAGGAATATTACAATCGCTGTGTGCGTGTGTGGTCACCCATTTGGGACACGTTGACATGAAATCTATGTAGGCTGGCTGGCCGGGTATTGTGCGATGAGGACATTGCAAAGATTTCCTCCTGTCCGCAAAATATGGCTTTTTCATGACTACTACATTTTGATCGGAGTTGATCCATCGCTCCCATATCCACCGACGACCGTTATTGAGAAGATTGGAATATCATCGGTGGCAGTGCGGCCATACAATGGGCTTGAATGCATTGTGCGCCTCGTCTTGTCTTCTTCTTGGCATGGGAAGAGAGAGAGAGAGGCAGATAACGTTGGTTGAAAGTTGGTTCCAGTCGGACTAAGGTGGGACGACGCTTCTTATTCAGCAGCCTCCGTAGAATTCTCTCCTCGCAGTCTTGTAAATATCCCAGACTTGGTCGCCAACCAGCCTGAATCCCAACCAATCCAGTGCACAAAGGCTCTCAATCTTGGACTCTTGAAGTTGAGCTGTGGTGGAAAGCCTGGAACTCGAGCAGGTGGCTTGCTTGCTTTGGAGTCGAGGTTTATAAAGCAGCTTGGCCAGAGAGAGAGAGCAGGAGAAAGTATTTGGTCTCTCACTTTCTCTCACTCTGTTCCTCTGGAGAAAACTCGGGGAAAGGAGAAAATACGGAATAGTTTCAGTTTTGGGCTGCTCAGAGCCACATCATCCTCACACCAGCTCCGCCACCGGTTTTCGCCACTGTTGCAGCACAACCGGAGAAGTTTCTTCCAGAGAAAGTTCCAACTTTACGAACGCACTTTGGATTCTAATTCGAACATTTGAATATCTTTAGAGGTGCATCAATATCATCAAACTCTTGTTCAAATCCCAAAATATATCACTCGCCCAACATTTATTCAAACCCGTCTGAAACTTGTCTGGTTTGGTTGAAAAGCAACGTGAGGACACCAAGCATCTCATCATTATCATCATCATAAAATGCATAAGAAACCAGTTCTCTCAAAGGAGAGTATAGCGAACGAGTAATAATAAATATACTTTAAGACACCACCACAAAAGTCTCATGTGTACGATTGAAATTTGACGTCTTATGTCAATTCCTCAACCCCACCAAGAAGAAGCCCAATTACACAACCGTTAAAGGTGAAGGAGACCAAGTGAGTATGTATTTTCTTGCAAAAGTGAAAGTGGTTTTTTGAGACAAGATCTCATTCTTATTGAGTGGATTGAGTGGTGGTCGCACTCGCTCTCCAAAAATGAACTCGATCAATTTAAATTTTATAGAGTGGGAGAAATCGCTACGAAACGTATAAATAAAAGCACAACTAAACTACAGTATAAAATCAGGGTGAAAACCATACGGCTGCAGATGGTGATCTAATAATAATGCTAATGAATGGCAGGAAGAGAGACGCATGCCAACAATATTGTCATCATCATCCTGTGTCACCGACCGAACCAAACAATTCAATTTTTTTCCGAATCGACGCATCCACTAGTCATCAACCTTAACCAAACACACACATTTACTCGCACGAACAGCAAATAGCAATAAGTAAGCAAGAACAATACGACTCCCACTGCTACGTGTGCATAACAATAAATTCAATTTCCGGTCTGGCAAGCACAAGCAGTTATCTCATATCAGATATTATGCTCCTTCTTGTGATTATTGACTCATTCGACCAGTTCTTATCCGTAGGCACGGTTGAGACACCAGACACTTGGCAGTCGAAAGTGTGTATTTTAAGATTTTGAGGAAATTTCAATACTCTCCTCGCCTCCTCCTCCTTCTCGTGTGCTAGTTAAATTGACAGCAGTTTTGTGATACTACGATACGATAACGATAACAGTTGGTAGTAAATACAATCATAACACTACACAAGAAGTGGGTGTTTTGCAGCGCTCACATTTTTTGTGTCCAGAGTGTCTCATAATTCGGACTAATACAATAATTGTAAGGGAGTCATTTTTCCTCCTTCTTTGAGACGTTGGATATAATAAAGAGTTCATTAGCAAGCTCGGATACTTTTTCTGCTTCCCATTGACGTACAAATCAAGTACAAGCAAGAAAATTAACTAAATCACGAAATAGCATGAGTCGCCCTGCGAACTCTGATCCTCATTAAGTTGTTCAAGTAAGTTCTTCTCGTAGGCAGAGGCACGATATGTGCGATTCATTATTTACTTGCTCCCTTTTATCCGTATACTCTCACATAATCAACAGTCAACTAAAGAGAGCGAAGCACGCGACATTCCTCGGCCAACTTTATATAAGCTGCTGTTGCTGCTTCTTTGATTAGGCTCCTTGTGTCAATAAAAGGAAATCGCCAAGAAGGTGTACAATTATTCTTCATTATTGGACAAACTTTTTCCCATCCATGTCACCAAAATGTAGCAGTGATTGGCTCTGAATGGGCCAAATTGTCCTCGCATGCACACAAAAGTCCGTCTTACATAAATAAATAGTTTCCAATAAAAAGAGGATCCCTACTTGCCTCAAAAGTCAAATATTTTATAACTCAATTCAGCTCAGTCAATGCAGAATCTCAGAGTGTACAGGTGCCCCGTTTTTGAGACGGCGACGTGACTCGACTGAGTTGCGACTTCCCAAATCTGAATGTTATGGAAGAGATCTATTTTGTATTCAATGTCTTTTTAATTTATTTTACACATGAAAGACTGGAAATTAGGAATGCATAGTTAGAAAATGAGACATGAGAACAATATTTAATTGACACGTGATTGACAATGACTTGGGCGACCTTTTGCTAATAAATGATAAACTTTTAGTTAGATTGTGCCAATTTCTTAAGGTTTTTTTTCTCGTGGGGAAGAATTTATCCCACAATTGAATGGGAATTTCGCGTTGTTTTTTTTTGGCTGGACGACGTCTCAGTATAAGTGGAAACTAATTAGTGCAAATGAACTGGCTTCTTTCTCCATTAGAGCTCACTCACTTTGAGCTCTGTTCTCTCCACTCAGTAAAAAGAAGAAGAAGCTTAATTACGGATAAATCATTGTCAACGGCCATTATTGAGACGTTTCTTTGAGTTTGTGGACGTCGAGCAGGTGCCGTTCCTACATAAATCTTCTCTCCACCACCACAACCGCTATCCTGACTCGTGTAGCCTACTAGTTATCACAAGTTAATGATTTTCATAAAGCCATAACTCATAAAGTGGACTCATTTCTTCTTGATTTTCAATTTTCAATCTCATCGTCTCGTAATTAATTCTTGTTCATTTTATGCATGCAAGCTCTCACTCTGACCGAACTAATAAGGAAAAGTTGTCAAAATTGTTAAACGAATATTCCAAATCGTTTATGGTTCATTTCCAAATTACGAACGGGCAGAGTTTCCATTTTGCAGATGGGAATGTGTGGCACTTCTTATGCGATGCCTAAAATGCAGATTTTAATTGTGCCAAGAAAACTTTTGCAATAAGTTGACTGTTGATTAACGAGAAGAAATCTAGAATGGATAGATATGGAGCAAAGTGTAAATCGAAACAGAATATTAATGAGACACGACGACTAAAAAATTGTACCTGATTAATTGCAGCTGTGATAAAAGGAAAGATAAGTCAGCCATGCAAGATATCGCATGGCTTTGGACGCATATGAGGGAAATCTGGCACTGATTCCTCAGCAGTAGTTTGTTCTCCTTGGGTCTGAGATAAGGCGACACGAGAGTAGGTCGTCATTAGTCAGTCGGTGATTATAATCGGACATAATATCGCTTGTTTTACTCACCATCCGGTATGAAGTTTGTGAGATAAGCTAAATTGGGCGAAATAATGGACTCCTCTCACTCGTGTCACTTGCCCATTTTCCAGTAATATGATACGGAAGGAGATAACATTCTGCAATGAAAGTGACATGTGTCCAACTGATCCCGTTTGTTGGCAGAGACAGTTCTGTTTTGGCTTTGGGCTCCTCATCAAAGCCACATTATTACTCCTTTCTCCACTGACCCACCAGCCAGAGTGATTTCTGCTCTCAAAATGAGAATCTCGTGATAAATCTCGCAAAAGAGACAAAGGTTTTCGAACAAGAAGAAGAAAGCAGCCAATTGAGCCCGTAATCACCTCATTTCCGCTTAAAATCAGTGGACAAAAGACTTTTTCTCTCCCCTCCACCATGTTGACGTGCGTGTACCATCCGCCAGTGTCCCTCGTGTCCACCTCGGCCCCACAGCTGAACAAGAACTGCATGATTAGGGTGAATCGGGAGGTGGACACGCGGAAGGTGATGGTGAGCAAGTTCACCGAGGACAAAAGCGGTCGAGTGAAAGTTGAGACCAACTCGACGAACAAGACGTTGAACCAGATTTTGAGAGCCAGGCACAAATCTGGTTCCAGCTCTTCATCCTCGTCCAGCAGCACTTGCTCCAACTCTTCCTTGACGTACAGAAAGGGCAGAAATTCGTCCGAAAACTCCTTGAACAATTGGAACAACAATGACGACTCGTGGGAGTCTGCCTACTCCTCCGACTCGGAACCGGTAAGAGAGAGGCATTTTATCCATAAGATGAGCTCCATCACCCGAGCCCAAATATCTGTATGCACCTCGTTTAACATACTTGCCCAGGCCTCACAGTCTGCTGGCTACCAGCGACTTTGTCCGTTTCGCACGTGGGACCACCTCGCTCAAATTAGAGAGAAGGATAATTAAATTATGAGGCAAAAGTCCTTTTCCTGTAATTGGATTCTATAAATTGAAATTACTCTGTGCACTTTCCCCAAATGTCTTGAATTTCAGTTGCTTTGAGAGCGACAGGAGCGATTATAAAAGTTGTATGTATGAGTGAAACCGTCAAGCCTCATGCACCCCTCTATTCCGCATGTAGAACTACACAGAACTAGTCTCCTGCGAATTGTGTGACTTTGTGCAATTCCACACGAGTTGTAAAGGAGTGCATTAAGTATGAAATATGAAGTCATCCTCGCCGCGGAGGACGTAAGTAGCAAGATTGTTTTGCAAAACTGGGAGGAGAAATGATAAGCATGAAGGTGGAAGAGTGACAGGTGTAATGCAATATGTGGCTCTGGATGAATTTTAAATTGAATGAGGCAGAGGAAGTCTTCGTATTTTTCTTGGGGAATTGCAGCCGTGATGGTGGTGGCAGACGGCGGCAGGCAGGTAACACGGTCCTCTAGTCAGTGGTACTTACAGAGCAGAAGGAGGAGAACGAGACGTTGTCTTGTCTCTCTGAAACTGTTTCCACATTTCAATTTTGTTCAATGTGGGAAGAAATAAGGACCTGAATGCTGATGCAGTGATCGATCATCCACTCCTTCTTCGCCTCGGTGTGTAACGGATAAAAAACTGACATAAATATTGCACTAGCTATTTGAGGTAACACAAAGTTTTCACCAAGTAAGCAGCAAAGTAACTCTTGCCTCCTCCACTGCCCCTGCTAATTCTTTTTATGTGTAAATTGTTGTACGTATCCTTTGCTCCATCCGAGAAAACCGAGGAGTCGGTTTCCTCAGGGGAACTTCTCCACAGATAAGTTGGTCCGTGGTGGTGGAAGGAAGTGGTTTCCTTCCCTTGATCCTCTAAACCCTCCACACACAGCCACCCATGCCCGACAACATTAGAGACTTGGTTTCTTCGTGAGCCTGGCAAGAACAAAGCTGCCGGTTGTTGGCAGCTCCTTTGTAAATTAAGATAAGATAGCATGTCTCTGTTTATTATGAAACTATGTAAAATATTACAGTGTGGAGAAAGTGGGAACTTGACGAGGAGGTAGGCAACCAACAATGTCTACAAAAATCAAATGCACCTCGAATTACGTAAACTACAAAATTGACATTCCTTGTCTTGTTTACTAGTTTTGTCTCAAAATTCAGTCCCAATTAACCCGCATGGGAGGCGTGCATATTATTAACTCGGAGTGAGCCTTGCTTATATTGCGTTGGTCTAACCAACCACAACGGAACCCTAATGTAATTTGCAGACTCGAGATTAAATGAGTATCATGTTAGATTGAGGGCGTCCATAAAGTTTTCATACGACACGGTTAAAGAGTGTACCTCACCAGATGAGTTGACTTTGTGTCGCGTCTTGGAGCTCATTGCGACGGATGGAATTTCTAAAACTGCTACTCGCAGATCGATAAGATAATTCCCAGAATGTAAAACAAAGCTGTTAAAATGTCATATTGCAAGTATGACGACCGTCTTAAAATCTCTCTCCAAGATCTCGTCCGCAACCTTATTGGTCCGTTCGTATCATTTATTACAACTTATCTAATAATACGGCGTATTACGTATGTAAACTGGGTTGGACTTACCTGAAGTGGGTATCGCATTTTTTTGTGGCGTGACAGCAAGTTACATGGACTGCCACTTGTCCCTTAACAAAATATACCAACTTTAAAAATCAGCATTGCAAATAAGCCAGAAAGTTGAGGTTCAGAACCTTTACGGGGAATAAAACCCATGATAAATTCAGAGTGAAGTTAGCTAATCGTGAATCTCATTTCCTTTTAATTTTCCGCATCCTAAATTTCTTCTATGCGCCCAAACCCCAGAGACGACAACGGCGTACCCGTTGAATGAGCGGACCAAATGTGTCTCTCTCTCTGTCTGTCTGGTCGGTGAAACGATGTAGAGTAAAAATCGGATAGTTTGCGAGAAACAGTTTTTTTCACTGCTCGAAAAATGTACACTGAGAGGAGCAGAGAGGAAAAGAAGTGGCAGTATCAGGAGGAGGCGAGGCTGATAAAGCTAAAGACTGGGTTTACGTCCTCCCTCTTTATCCGCCGTATGTAGTAAAGGCAGTCAAAGTTCATTTTACTTTTACTCCACTTTTACTTACACATCATCATTTCTCGTTAAAAGCTGAACTCGTACTCTCCGCATTCTTCCACATCCTCTCCGTTTAAATAGATTAGAGTGCCCACACACACAAGCAGGGAGCTGGGTGGTGCATGGGAAGAGTGGTTTGTATCGTTTGTGTGTGCCTCTTATTCCGCCGCGTTTGTGGGAGAAAGGAGAGAGGAGAAAGTCAAGGAAAATAGAATGGGACCAGTCGACAGGTTACAATTTATGCGATCGTCGACACTCTCCTCCTCGAGAGAAGAAGACTGTTGCCTTTTTCCTCCACATTGACCACTGAACTGAACTGACTATCCCTTGCACTACGAACGAACGAGGATATGGTCCCACTCATCTGCAGCACGCTCATGCATATCCACACCAATAAAATGGCATGAGATGCGAGTCAAGACGAGGATGATTTACAATGGGAACGATCCCCACATGCGAAAAGTGTGCAGGAGAAAGTCAACTTATTGATGGTAATGTGACAAAATTGGAATCCTTTGAAATTCCAGGCGTAATGGATGGATGCGTCCCCACAGCCATCTACGTAGGCGATAAAATTAAGCTGTAAAAATGAGAATGGCATAAACCCAGTTTTGTGGAGAAGTTGTATTAAAATTCTTTGCTAAACCCACAAAGTTACTCCAACTTGTTTACATAATTCGGAAAATGAAACAAATTCCAATCCAGAAATAAACAGGGAGCAGGTATAATCTCCCTTTTGTTGTTTATCTGAGTATAAATCACTCTAAAAACAAGTCATTGGCTGATAAATTAGCAATCCTCCCCATCCTCCACACAATGTAAAATGTAGAACGACTACTTTCTCCCGAGCTCAACAGGCCCAATTTATCTGGGTCGGTCGGTCTTATTGGGTGCTTCCCGTGGTTGTGGCGGTGGTGGTGGTGGTGTGGGGAACGTTCAATGGAGCTGTAAATAGTTAATACTTCTAATGGGACCTGAAATGAAAGCGATTCCCACTGCCATAGAACCATCATCATCACCATCATCATCATACTAATCATCATCAAACCCCCGGAAACCAGGAGTCTATACAAGCACACGTACATGCATAAGTGTGCAGAGGAGGAAGTAGCGAATTTTAATCAGATGGGCACCAGGGTGGATTGGTTGTGATGAGATCCGCAATTCACAATTGGGAGGAGGACGCATTTCCAATTCACAATCAAAATCCATGTGGATCAAAGTTTCGAGAAGGAGACCACTTCGCTCGCTGAGTGAAAACGCTCCAGTGGTCCATGAATGAATGAGTCGGTTTTGGGTACTAAACTAATCCTTGTGAGTTGTTGGACGGGGCTTTGCACCACTGCCAGCCACTCCTCGGAACAGAAAGGTGCTCCGCTGGTGAAAGTTGTTTTTGAATCATAATTATTACTCGCACAGCTCTCTCTCTCTCTCCATCCTCCCGAATTCGGGGCGGAATAATATGCAGCCAAGCATACAAATGAAGGAGGCGAGGAACAATGACTCTCTGGCACTTAATACCACGTTTCCCCAAGTTTGGTTTCCGCTGTGTTTTATTACGGCATCACTTTCTTATTTTACTCTCCTGTCGCCCTTGTACTCAAAACAGTCGTGGATTAAGTGCAGCTGCAGCTTACTTTTCATACTGCTCCCACTACTTTTTGCTCAACAGTAATATTGCCCAGTCAAAATGTCACGAGTTGCACTATTTGTTTGCTCTCTATTCCCCATTCATTTGGATTCATTTGTCTTGACAATTTTTTAATTAATGAGCATATGCATGGCATTAGTGTACATAGTCTGCAGTTTTGACACCTTTCATCAGCAGCACTCTGTGGATTACTTTGAAAATCAATTGTGCATCGTTTTGTTTTCCGGGGAACATGTTTGGCAATCATTTGGCGTAATGTGATTAATTAACGATATTGAAAGAGCTGGGAAACCGTTCTGTAACAAATGGCGCCGGTACAAATAAACGTCCATCATACAGAAGGACTGTCAGTCAGTTCCTGATAAATTAGCAAATATCTATTCGACTCCCTTTCAAGGATAATGAGCAGCGAGACAAGTGGTCTTTTGCTTATTCTGCAGTAAATTCTAATCGTATAACCTAATTCGTCGGGTTATTGAAAAATGAAAACAGAACTTGATAACCCTTTGCGGATAACCCCAACCACAGCCTCGTGCAGCCCTAATAAGCCATACATTATGCACAAGCACAGTTCTCCTGATGGGCGAGTGAATTGCAATGGGAATGGGAATTTGAATTCCACTCCAGGCACATTAAAGCTCGGCAGGTTTGAGGGTTTCAATTCTGCGCCCATTAGAGGACACATCCTAATACGCGGTGTAATGGGCACCTACGTATTTATGAAACAATTCAGCACTTGAGCAAGCGTGGACTGCCATTAAGAAAATTGCGTGGAAATGGCTCACCTTACAGCAACACACACAATACAAGATCCCATCAAAGAGATACAGCTACACCCTCGCTAAGTAATCAATTGGAAATGGGTTAAGTTAGCATCTGGAGAAAGCACGAGTCTCGTCCTGGGCTGAGCTCACCTTCTTCTTCCCACTGGCTTCTCCTCCTCGTGGTCGTGGATGCATTAGTTCCGCGAGAGAAAGGTCATTAGAATTCTGAACGAGTCCGCTTTCGGTGGCTTCCATTTGTTCCATTTCCTTCAGATTTGATGAACCCTCGCCTGCCCATCCTCGCCACACCAAAGAGCAAGGACCCAACGGAGCGGAGAACTAATAACAGCAGTTGCACTGATGCCAAAATGAGTTCCTTCTAATGCTCCTGGACAGAAGATACGTACGTCGGAGGGAATAAGACAGCCGAGGAGATTCTGCTTTCTCCGCCTACAGACACGTATAACATTTTAGCCCGTCATCCATCCACCTTCTGGAGGATTATATTGTTTCCCTCCTGTCCTCCCTCGGTCAGCATGGTCAACGCGCAATAAACCAAATTTTTGTTGGTGCCGAGATGTTGTCTGTACACAAGAGTTCTGAGGATAATTAGTTTCCACTGAATGCTCACCACCACCACCACGGAGCAGTCATGAGGAAAGCTATTTTATTAGGCTGTCAACCAATCGTAAACAACCATATGGTTCTCATACCCCCGTGGTTCGCCTCTTGGTCTTGTTTGCCTCCTGATTCTTATTTCCCTTCCGCTGATAATTGAATTTAGGCCAATGGCGACAATGACGCGTCGAACTGGCTGCGGGATTAGTTGTGAATACGCCACTTCTTCGCCTCCGCAAGAATGTTGCACAATTACATGTGTACGCAAACCAAGTCCAGTGGGCGAGTAGTGTGTCCGTTTCATGTGTATTTCAGTTCTCTGTGCCAACATTGTCTGTGTGTGCACTGAAGGAGGGAAAATAATTCACAGGCTCGTCATTTCCCCCGTTGTTCTCCAAAACAGCTATTTTAAGGGAGATAAAGCAAGGGAAAGATTAAGGCAATAAAATGAGACTTACTTTTTCAACCGTCGTAGTTCTTTCACTTTCAAAGAGCAAGTAAAGAAAAAATACCACTCGCATTGTCTTCTTCCAAATGTATTTGTGTAGGGTGCCAATGTTGCCTGATACAAAGTGCATGTATCATTTCCTCCCTGTCACTGATTGCTCTTATCATATCGCGAACGTGATATTTTGTCAATCTTCGTTCTAGAGAAAAGACGATAGCGGGAGATCCAAGTTTGTTTCTTGTGCACACGATCGCTTGTGTTCTCGGTGGTGGTCGTTTGTAATTACTATCCCGCTATGCATGTGGTTTGTGTGTCCTCTTTTACTCCAGGATGGAAACAATCAACGCGAAATGGGTGGAACAGTTAAGTGGCGAGAAGCAATAAATTCTGAGACGTTGTTTAAATCCAAATCATTCTAAGAGAGAGGAATCTCTTCTCCTTCCCCATTAACTCCGCAAGCACTAAACCCGTGGTCGAGTGGAAATTGAGAGAATCCTTTGGGATAAATTAACAATCACCATGCAGCATATGTGTGTGTGTACGTACAGACGGCCGTCTCAGCCATACCTGAAATTGGATGGGGTAAATAAAACCAAGTTGGGAACAAAAATAAATATATTTATTGTGATTTTTATCCCAATTGTATAAGAAATGTGTCCTCCAGTACCTAAACATGTAATCTTGTTTTTTTTGGTCCGGGCGGCAGGGCTGTAAATTTGCGTGGGGAAAACTAAATGGAAAAGTTTTGGGAAATTTTCTTCTTGAAGAATATTTTTCTTCATCACGAAGCGTTAATTGTTATTTCCTCAGAATCCCTTAATCCTTATAAATTAATTGATTTTCAGTTCAATTTTCTCTACTAAAGCTCGCCCAGCTCGACGGGAGTAGTTGATTATATTTACATGTTCAGCATTTCGTGCTTAAAAATTGCTCATGTTGTTCGACAACGTTTAGTTGATTCGTGGTGACGACATTGAATTTTTAGTAAATCCTCGCAGGGAAATGTAGGTTGTCAGTTGTCATTTAATGAAATTGTTGGAAGAAAGCTCGAGAATGGCGGCTTAGTGGAAGACAGGATATAAAACGGTCTGACAAACTGCACTAAGCGACTATTGTATCCCGATGATGAACTTGGAATCGTCGAAAGACTTTAACAATAATTGGCTGACAGCAATGAAATTCCTTTTTCGGTGGCATCAATCTCCTCCCCGTCACAAACTGACTCAGAGTAAAGTGAAAGTATGTGAGGTCTGCAAACATCTGAAATTCTGGTCTGGCCCGGCTTCTTTTTTTAGGAAACAAATATTTTAGTTTAAAATTAAATTTGAAGATATCTGAGCAATTTATCAAAAGATGTTTCACCCACGCGACGAGGAAGGCTTGGCTGGTGAGGTTCATCAGATATGAACTGGACTTTGGGAGGAGAACAATATGGCTTAAACCAGTGACATTGCAGTTTTTATCCGGCCTCCTTAAGTCGGATTTGAGATGTCAGTATTTTCCTCCTCCTCCTTGGCCGTTGTCTTATAGGTTTTCTCCTATGGTGTGTCGGTCGGTCGGTCGTATTTCGTATTTATATTTATATTTATACCTACTTTTATTCCGGGGTTTCTTTCTCCGCTGCTGTCTGTCGGTGGTGGTTTGGCTGGATTTGGTCGCTCCGTGGTTTGGTTTGCTGTAGGAATTCTAAGAAATAACATCCTGGATTCTGCTGTGTGTGGATCATTCGTTCTTCTTGACGAGTTTCTTGAGCTCAACTCCCAGGGCAGAATGTGTTTAAAGCCCACATTGCATTGTGTAATATGTAGTCTCCAACATGCAAAATATTGCGTTCAAATTCTTTCTTTTCACCAGCTCTCGCCCAAACCCGAGGGCAACGCAGAGCACAAGAATTGATTTCCTCGTTGAGAATGGAGAAAGACTTTCGTCAGTCAGCCAGCTATATTCCTCACACGTTCCTGGCTTCGTTCTCGTATAATGCACTTGAGCTCCATAACTTGGATCTGGTGAGGAGTATAAAATAAAGAACAAGCATCAGCATCTCATTCATTGAGTTCTTTACTGTGGAAACCGTTGAGACGGCTCAGTGTGCAATGTGTGGTGTACCACTACGTAGGTGCACATCCACGGTATGTGTGCATTCATATGGGAGAATAGGTAGGAAGTGGGGTAAAAGTGTATAAGAGTCGGCAAATTCAATCCGGATCCGGCCTTTTCCTCCTCCGACCGGGCATCACCATCCGGAAAGAATCTGTTCATGTTGTGCCCCAGATTCCAAATATGCTCTCTCCAAATACTTTTAAACTTTTCTTCGCAAAAATTTCAAAAGTGTTTCCACAAATGGCATGATATTGTTGCATCGATTCCCTCACGAGAAAGGTTTGGTTTGAAAGAGTGCACATGTTTTTCGTCAACTTTCCACATCTGAGAGAACGCTTTCACCGTTTATTTTAATGATATTGTTTCGATCTCTATTTATGTATCTCGACTCCAAATCGAAGTGCAGCCTTTTGCGGGAAAGGTAACATAATGCTCACACATGAGACTGCATGCAAAGTTATGGTGTTCATCTCAACATTTGACTCCAGTCTGGATACCTTTCACGAGGAGGGAAAGCAGGTCTGGAACAAGTCGGTCCGGAAGGTTGTAGGCAGCAGGAGCGAGTTCAAAGAGAATTTTGACTGAAGTAGAAAAGGTTGGATGTATCACGCGAGTAAATTTACATTCGTTGGAAAATTCGGAAAAAACATGCTTCAACAAAACTCCCGATACACACACAATAATATTTTCTCCACACACACACACACCCAGCATCAGCGTACGTACACATAGTTCATGGCATGACGACGGGCACACCAACACGGCCGGTCGTAGTCGTCGTGGGCTGGGTGGTTATTAGGACGAGAGCAGAACCGAAAACTGAAGCCATGCATCATTACACACAAAACATTGCGTGTCAAGGCTGAAGGAATGAAGAAGAAATAGCAACACTCACAACCTCGTCCATTTTTATTGTATTTGCTGCATTGAACCAACTCGACTCAACAATATATTCAGCAACGGACCAACTTCTCGAACTTTGTGCATACGTACCTTTGACATGTACAAAACTCAGGAATTGATACCTTCTCAAGTGCTCGCCTTCATATCAAAATACAGCTTCAACACTACACTCGACACGGACACGTATAGAAGCTCGACGGGATAAAAAAAAGAGTTGTTTGGTTCCTGGAAAATCGATCAAATTGCTCTCCGTCGTCCGTTTTGTTGGCTTCCCTTCATCAACATTTTTGCATGTGTACACACACACATGCAGTCGTCGTCCCCGATGGTGGACAATTCAGCCCAAAATTCTTTAATAAAATAATGTCTCCTTCCAAACAAGTTTCTTTCACCTTTGTGCACGTATTTTTGACCTCTGCGGGATCGCTTGGTTCACTCGTTCGCTGGATTTTAAACTGATTTCCTTCATTTTGTATGTTTGGCGGGCGAGTGTAGAAGAATGAGTTATTTGCATATTATTACGTATGAAGCAAGAATACCTATACCATTGGTTCTACTATTACTATTATTACTACAACGTATGTACAACCATGCTACCCCCGGAAGCAATAGTAATAAGTAAGCATCGGGCTGAAAGAAGAACGCGATTGTGCCATTATTTGTTTATTCTCGAGAGATAACAAGACTCGAAATATTTCGATTTCTGATTTGTATTTCTTCAACGACTGGAATGTGATTTGATCTTATTTTGTTTTGAGCTTTGCCGAGATAAAAACCAAATAAAGAAATAAATCGGGAGGAATTGAATTATTCAATGAAAGGATGGAAATTAAATTTATGGCGATTGTCAATAGGCACGAACGAGGAGGAGAGGCCTCGTTCCTCCCGGGACGTATTTTCTGGATTCTTTCCCTCTTCTTGTTTGTTTCTCGGATTTATTCTCCTCTCCAAAGGTTAAAAATAACAAATTTCAAACAAGTGCCCTCCTTCTCGTATCTTGCATAGCATCTGCAAAACAAGGATTCACACCATCATATTTGGAGGAGAAAGTGATTCCGCTCAACGACGTAGTGGTGGTGGTGATGATGATGAGGCACTTACTCGAGGTGTTTATAGGCTCAAAGATGAGAACATCCACGTGTATGGAAACTATGCTGATCGGCGTAAAAACATATTTTACGACGCATCTACTTCCATAAAGCGTTAGTGTTAAGTCGCTGCCTGTCTGACTGACCGAGGAGTGATGCGATGCAAGTTGCCCCGTAGAGAAGACAAAGAAGGACGCGGAGCAACCGCATGCATGAATTTTCTGCATGAGTCTCACTTCGCCTGCACGTGACTTTCACGTACGCTTGCCATCAATCTCAAATTAAATGTCTTTGTATATTTGCAGTGTGCAAGTAAATTGAGTGAGTGAGCAGTATGCATACATACATCACTCATCAATAGTGGTTATCATGATAAGTAATCTTGATAAACACTATTAATTAATTATTTTAGTTTGAGAAACTCCACCCACAGCGAGTCGCATATCAATTCGAATGTATTTTTGACGCTGAATTCAACGCCGTCAATGGTTTTGACCTGCGAGGCCCCCGTGACCTTCCCGTGACCGTGGGGTTCAAATATTGCTTATTCGTGATGTCGCATATCAATTCGAATGTATTTTTGACGCTGAATTCAACGCCGTCAATGGTTTTGACATGCGAGGCCCCCGTGACCTTCCCGTGACCGTGGGGTTCAAATATTGCTTATTCGTGATGTCGCATATCAATTCGAATGTATTTTTGACGCTGAATCCAACGCCATTAATGGTTTTGACCTCCGAGGCCCCCGTGACCTTCCCGTGACCGTGGCAGCCAAATATGGCTTATCCGTGATGTCGCATATCAATTCGAATGTATTTTTGACGCTGAATCCGAATCCGTCAATAGTTTGACGTTAATTATAGAAGTTGGGGTTTATGGAACTGAACGGGAGCGTGAAGCGCGGGAATATAAATAGTTAGCTATGCAGTTACTCCCACACGACGGGAATTTAAGTAATTAGCTATTCAACTACTCCCACAGGGGGAAATCAAATTGTACTGTGACCAGGTTAATTAAAATGCAGTATGACTGGGGCAAACCCTCACTCTGATGTATGTATGTAGTACGACGAAGTCTCCACTGGGAATTATTTAAAGTATAGCATGACGGATTTTTCGCTTTGGGCACACCCCCCACTGGAACTCTAGAACCCGGCCTTGGCCGGGCTATACGCTAGTATTTCCATAATGAGAACTGCAACGTTATACCAAAAGTGCACTGCTCTCCACGACACGATTTAAATTCTACGTATGATATTATGCATAATATTACAAGCGGTTCCTGTGTATGTAATGAATAAACAAATAATATACATAATATTCTGTGGATTTTATGGCTCATTAAAAACAGCAAAATTTTAACACGATTGAATTAGCATTTACCAAATTGTAAATAATTGGTCATTTGGAATTCATCCTCCTGGTGAAAGTCAAAGTTGGAGAATGAATGTAAAAATTCAATTCAATTTTGCTGCGTAGACAGAATATTTAGCTGGCTGATGTGTGATGGAATGCTTTGAATGGGAATTGCCCAGCCAAAACTACAGCGTTTGGTGGATGGTTGATAGGTTAGAAAAAGTATAATAGTGCATTAATCGATTATCTCTCTGCTGCCTCTCGCAGTGTTCCTATGACCATCAGCTATCACTCGCTATTCCACCACTACCGGCAGGATTTTGACTGGTTGGTTTACAAAGTGGAGAGAATAATATGTGCCCGACTTTCTCTCCCTCGACGGAATCTGCATATCAACGTTTGTTGGGAGAAGGAAGGTAGGAAATTCCGCACAATATGCCCACCTCGCCTCCTGTCCCGATACGATAGACGGGACCCTTTTATTGACTTACCCTCCACTTCCAACACTCGCTCGCATACCGTTTTGGTCGTCGGGGAGGCATTCAAATCGGTGGGCTTACCTCATGCCTTGTTGACAAAATGGACACATTATTGGAGTGTCTCACATGCTGGTCTTTTTAACTGCCTCGTTAATTTTTAATGGTAATGTCCAAATAGATGCCTGTACTGGGTACGTATCGCTTGGAGGGGGCAAGGATTTATAACGGCGGAGAGAGGTCTAAATAATCCATCCTATACGCCGAATTCATGCCAATCCTTAAAAGTTTGTCGTTTTATGTATGTTGCTAAAAAGTGGAGACACGAAATGCATGTCTAACTATTCAGAAAATCCATATTCGATGCATTAGCAATGGATATTTCAGTCCCAAAATAAACTTTGGATTAACTGTTCGTAGAGATTATGTATTTTGGGTAGTTTCGATAATGTCCAGTTCGTGTAAATGATATATCCAATCTATTCATATAAATACGACCCTTGTCGGTCATTTGGCCAATCGTCGCACTCATCTATCTCAATAATCACTTGACCCAACTCGTATTCTATAATCTTTTAAAGGCGGTCGAGGAGAGATATGTACGTCCATATTTACACATGGTCGGGCACCCTCAAACGGACATGCGGGTCCCATTTCGAAGTCTAAATAATTGCTAATTTTACAAAATTGCGACGCTCTGGTATTGAACACACGATTGATGAATCCGAATTATGGGGCCAATGGACCTACATACACAGACGACCAATCAATAGCCATAAAGTATTCAGTTTTATGCGATGCGTTGGTCTAAATAAATAAATAAGCAAGTAAACGGCTCTCAGCCTCGTAAATGTAGCAGGAACTATAACACTCATTCACCAAAGAACACAGTCCGCACTTGTCCCCTCTGCTGGCACCGTCGACCGGTGTTCATATTAAAGGCTGTTGCTTTTTTCCCAAAGTCAAGAAATTAGAGGGAGAACCGAGGCATTCGTATCATGCAGGACGATAATAACTTACCGACTCTCGGACTCCTGCTCAACACGAGTTCATTTCACACGTTATGCACCGATTTCGGAGCCCTTTTCCGTGTGCTCTCTCTTCATTGGGTTTTATATTGCATGCCTGCCTGCGTTTACTTTTCCCATTACGCCATCGTCCGCCTGGGCGACTATGATTTAACCTTTTGCACTTCATAAATATATTCATGCTCGATACTTACTGAGCGGTTATGCTGCGATCCGTTTTTACAGCAGGAGTGTTACGGCATTCATTTTACTTTTTATTTATTTTTCATCACATGGAATACGGTGGTTATCGCATAGCCAATTTTTTCCTCCACTTCCTCCCATCGATAACCTTAGGCAACTCTTGTCTCAAGACGTGCTGCTAATGTTTACAATTTGGTCCGAGTTACTGAGATGGGTGAAGTTGAGGATTACAGCGCATCTGGTGACGGATTACCCATGTTTCTTATTGTAGAACATGACGCATCAGTCACTCCTAATTTCGTGGGGACACGTGTTCCAAAAATTAATTGTAGGTGAAAGCACCTGTGCCTCTCATCCATCTCTTCAGGGCAGAGAGAGAGAGAGCGACTTACTCTGCTATTCCACCACGGAGAGAGAGAGAGATGAACATTGAGAGTGTAAGTGAGAGAAGGAGAGACGTGGTCGTGGTAGACCTCGATTCGGAGCAACTTTTGGATTTGGTTCTTCTAAACTGGATGACAAAAGGGATGTGGTTGTACGAACCTGCTTTCCCCACAGAAAACTGATCCCAGCGAGAGGGACTGCGGACCAGTCGTGTGTGTTGTGGTATTCAGAGTCACTTTACTGTTTACTATTGCCACGTTCCATGCACAGAGGACAATGCCACCACCCAAAGCTCACTTTAGAATGGGGCAGGCCAGTTGGCTGAAAGGGAGAAAGTTGAGCTTCATGATAATAATATGAGAAACAACGAGCGACCACAAATCGGGTCAACTGTTTACACAAGACAAATGCATTCCAACTCCAACCAACTGCACACAACTACACGAGGCGGATGGGAAAAGTTTGCCTACATAGTTTTGACAATCTACCCAAATTGTAGCTCATCACAAAACACAGGAGAAAGTAGTGCTGCAACAAATGTCTGAATTTACTCGGCTGACGATGAGGCTTGTAATAGAGTTTGTCCTCCTCAGAATAATACAAGTCCCACTATTATTCTGCATTAGCTAATTGTATAATAGTATTTCGGCGATAAGTTTCACTCTGGCGGAAAAAGTTGTGAAAATCGTGAAACAAAACAAAGTTACAGAAGGAAAGACACAAACAAAGTTCCAGCAAAACAATGCATACACACATCGAACTCAGAATCTCCACGTTCAATCGACCTATAATGCTCCCAAAGCTACTTATGCATGTACGCGTAAACATATAATCCGGGCAACTTTATTGATACAGTTTAGAACTCGAGATATGTTTTTCCTGAGCCAGGTAAAATATAAACAACTTTTGAATACGCAGACGCCTAGACGAAAACGAGTTTAAATTTTGCTACAAATTGTCGAATTTACGTCATTTTTGTGTCAATTTGAGAATAAATTCCATTACTTATGCTCCAGCAGGTAGAAATTGAAAACTAGATTGAGGAGGAAAGCGTAGATACTTGGAGATTGGAAAAGGTGGTGGGAGGGAAGAGATGATGCCCTTCTCGCTCACAGTGAGTGAGAGACCAAATCTTATTCAATATTCTTCAGCAGGACAATATATTCCGTTCTTATTATTAAGTACTAGTGTAGAAGCCCGTCAATTGACGTGCAAAATAGGCCCGTTGATAAGCCCGTTACCCCAACATTAGTGAAATTAGCCTCTCCTGTTCTCTCTGCAGAGTGGAGAGAGAAAAGGAGAGGCTAACTTCTCAACTCAGCCACCGACCCAGCCAGCCAGCCAGCAGCGATACACTCGCCTGCTTTATATAGTTTAGATAAATTATTGGCATTTCTTTTCCCAGCGGAATTGAATTTTGATGTACTTGAGGGATATTTATGTGGGAATAAGATGTGCCATCACTCTGGAATCGGACTGTTTTAAATTTCTAATATCCCACGACGAGTTATTTCCTATATTGCACATCAAAAGAGCACATTCCATGAAACACCGTGAGTCTTGAAGCAACCGTAGTGGAAATATGAGGCTCCTCATGGATGATGAGAATTTGAAAGCGCCCTGTTCCTGTCCTCCTTTGCTGCCACTATGTATTTACTGCAGAATTTGGCGGTTGAATTATGCACAGATTATGTATCGTGCCATTGTCACTCTGTCATTCTCCGTTCCCATTTCCCAATCAGGCTTTTGCGATAGCGGGGAAAGTCATTAGCACGACTCCAGCGTCAACAGAACACGGAACGGAATAATTTCCCACCATGAACTCTCAACATGTGGGAACAATGCAATGTTGGAGTAAAATATCGTATCTTCTTATCTCTCCTGTGAGCTGAATTTGGCAGCCATATCCCTCCCAGCAGTCGTAATTACTCTGATTGTGAACACGTCAACACCATCCATGCCTCAGTTTAATTTGGGAAATGACAACGATGAAGGCGTTAAAAACAAAAGGATTTATTATCGTCGTATGTATGTAGTTGGACCATTTTTACGTGCAAACCAACTCGCCACTGTACTTTGTTCTTTTGTTATTACCCAATGAATATGCCCTTCATTGGGTAATAACAAAAGACAAATGCTCACATTTCTCTGCAGGGAAAGCAACGCTGTCCAAACCCCAGATAAGGAAAGCCCTTTGTTGCTCAATCTCTAAAACAACATGACGCGTACATACCGACGACGACGACAGAAATATCACTTTTTCCGAGCATATTGTTCTAGTGAAACAGACAGAAACAAACACTACATTTCGTACAATATTGTCGCACAAACCAGGAGACATTATGTCTTAGGAGTCAACCCATTGCATCCATTGTCTGAAACTGCTCATTACATATTCCACGAGTCCATTCTTTTTTATTGCGGAAGGAGACACGGTTTTCGGTTTAGGTCCCCATTCAAATTTTTGACGACTTTCATCTCCCATCAAGTCAGAGGCAGAGAGAGAAAGAGTTGGAGAATGGACGTGGAGTGAGCCAACAGTTGACAGCCAGTTCACCAAGCTGCCAAGTAAAGCAGTACAAAAATACTTACACGGGTTCATCCTCTGAACACCTTCACCGCATTCTTCTGCTCGGCTTTCGTACATTCACAAATGTACGTACGCGTAGAGATGCATTGCCACCTTAAAAAGCAGGAGCGAAATCAACCATTCCGTCGAAAGTGGATGATGAAGACGAGGGAATACAAAAAAAACTCAATGAAGTTATAGTTTTCCTTCTTCCTCGTTGAATTCGGATTGGTTATGGTTTATTTTATTTGCGAGACTGGTTCAACATTTATTTCACAATTTGATGGGCCTTCTCATCCGAGATTTCTCAACTTGGATTTGTTTTTGCTTTTTGGTGTGAAACAAATTTTATATTTTTCCATCTCGCTTCTTTTTATTCGCACTCCCGATGCGAGGAGATTACGGGGCCTGAAGAAGGCGAGGAAAACCTGTGAACATAGTGGGAAGAGCGGACTATGTGCAATCTGTAGGAGTCCCTGAAGACAATTCGAAGGCTACGACGGAGCTGGTGGCGTTGAAGAATTGAATGGGATTGTATCATCCCCTCGATGATGATGGGATGAGAGATTGCATGGCCCACACCACCGGCAGAAAAATTTACAAGGAAATTGGAAACTTGCAACCATTTCTGTTTATTTGCTCTCCCCATTCTTGAGTCCGCAATGCGCACTACATACATAGGTTCGTATATCTGTATGTACTTACACAGCTGGGAAGAAAATTTTGGGAGGAAAAGGTTCCTTTCACGTCGCGTCGGCCGGTAATGCAGCTACCAAGGGACATATTCTGCAGGATTGAGGTAGCATCCGGACATTGTCCGCTTGCTGATGCACATGACCAGGGTTTACATTCGCAACTAGGCTGAGGAGCAGAATTAAGACGTCGATGTATGAGAAATGGTGCTGCATGCTTAACAGAAAGTTGGACCGCACCCTAGTCGTCGACCCACCTCCTCCACCTTCATCAAAAATATTTGCCGCTGAGTCAGCAACATAGTTCTAAATCTTGAAATCTTGATTGAGGATTTTCATTCTGTGTAGTTGCGTTTCCTTTGAAATCCTCCACCACGTAGGGCGAGGAGCACATCGTATAAAATCATGCTGAGAAAGATAAAGGTTGCACTTGTGTATAGCTTCCTTTTAAAAATCCCTTTGTTGGTGATTGCCAAAAATTATTGGAAACCAGGATTTCTAAGTAAAATCCAATCTCACACCTGAAAGGCATTTCTAATAAATGATGATTGTGCAGAAAAAAATTCCAAAAATGTTGAGAAAAAGCAATGAATCAATCAATAACGACGGGAGATTATATAATTGTCCTCTTTTATCTTTTCCAGGTAAGTGAGCGCAGCCTTTGTGAAATTATTTCCAACCCGGACGAGTGGACATGCCATGCCAGGAAAGTTGTACAACCTTGTCGTCCCTCTGCATACGCATATCGAGTATAAATAGCATCAGTAATTATTTTAATCACTGTTCCACTCGACACAGCTATATTTACATGGCCCAGAATACATAGCAATATGGGCACACGCAATGAGGGCAGCGTCAGTGGGAAGATTTATTCCCAAAGTTTATTTTATGATTGAAAATTGAGTCGAATCCAAATTCAACTATTCAACCACAAAATGACTCTGACTCTCATTTATCAACGGAAGTAAGGAGAGGTCCAAGTAGAGCATAAAATGTTTGAGAAGGCCAACTTTCACTTGGGAATCGTAAAGTAAAACTGAGTCGAAAGCAATAATCTTTTGAGATAAGATTTATCGTCGCAAGATTATGAGACGGCAGGATCGAGGGAGCAATACCGCTTGTTCATCTGAATATGTATCCACATACCGCAGAAAATAACTCGGCACCGAAATAAATAGTTCATTAGTAGTTTATTGTAGCTTGGGAAAAAATTATTTCATGAAATATTCAGTGGAAAATGAGCAAGAATTTTCTCCAGCCTGTCACCTAAACTATTTAACAAATGGAGAACTCTGTATATGCCATACTTGTGAATGAATAAGGCACTGTGCACACACGCTCTCATGTGGCGTCAACTGTGCTATTCTTGAGTCTCGGGCTTGATTAATTGCAAAGTGATTAGTCTATACAAAAACTTTGAAACTCTTTTTAAAGTTTTTCTCATTTTGTACTTTTCTCATGTACGTGCACGTAACAATGATAGCCAGCTCAGGGAAGTTTCGTAGTATGGGTTTTTTGGTGGTTTTCTTCTCATTCTTTCGCCTCCCCTGCCGCCGCCGCCGCCGACGACGACGACGACGAGTGAGTTGAGAAAGGCGTCAGCTCGAGCCGACCTGTGCCGTAGTAGTGATCAGATCGTTGCTCCACCGTATGTTGCAGGTTTTGTTGGCTTGGTGTTCCATAAAATAAAATGTAATGTAATGGTGGCAGTGGGAAGGTGTGTAACGAAGATTTACGGCTCTTTGAAACAGAAAGCACTTTACTTCACTCGTGGTGGTTGCCTCCTTTAACTCCGACCATGCTGTCCCCTCAAGTGGGCACAATAGGACCAGGCCAACTTTTGCACCTCAATGGATACCTACTACCTGCATGGAATTGTGACGATACGAGTAGCACAGGAGCCATCAGAACATTGTTTGCCTTATCTCTTCATGTTACCGTCCAGAGTAAATTTATAATAGCGGAATGAAGCATCTCTCGAGAGCATCTGCACGAGTGCAAGTAGGCAATTGTGTAGGACGACGATGAGTCCATAACTATTTTTCGACAAGGAAAATTCGTGCTATTTTCCTCGCAAACTCATTGGAGAGTTGATCTCACATTGACCTTTTGCATGCTCATGACTGCTAGTGACACTTGAAGAACGTTGTGGAAAGAAATGGTTCTCGGAGAATTGAGTCAGGCTTTCAATTGTCCGATCTCCTTTGTTGGTGTCAACAGTGACTCAAAACCAGGAGAGATAAAAGGGTTATCCGCTTTTGCACGTTGTTCGTCTAAATGGCGAGTTGACTCAAAAACATCCAAAGATCAGAGCGAGGATCAACGCGAGTTGTTGTATTTTTGGAAATTGGAACTTTCTCCGGACAAATGACGGTTTAAAGGACTGTTTTTCCTACTTATTTATTTCACACATTTCACCTTTGACCTAAACTGTTAAGTAGAACTTAATGTGCATTATAATTAGAAAGCAAATAGGTAAGTTAAATTCTGACCATTTGCGAATGAGCTACTTTGCCTGAGGTGGTCAGCACCACTAATCAAGATGCCTAATTATATGTGTCTAAACCGAGGTAGAGGAGGAGGTGACCCCCAAAAGTACTTTCTCCAATTGCACTTTTCCCATTATGTGAAAATGAATCTATTGTTCATTTTCACCCGCACACCCAACTTTGACGATTCCGTCCCCGTAAATGTCCTTCTATAAACTGTTGATGCAATTAACTTGTTCTGCTGCTGTTCTCAACTTTCCACCTCGCTCACCCGATCGCTCTCTCTCTCTCACTTTCTCTTCCTCTCTCTCTTCCTCTCTCTGTCTCTCTTCGACGGAATAGAAGTCATTGCTCTCATTAACACAATGCGATCAGGAGCTTTCTTTGTCTCACCAAATTGGACTGGTACGTCAAGTGGAACTGTTGAGAGAGAGTTTGAACATTGACCTGTTAGCATCAACCAGCAGAGTTTTGTGCTCGCCACCATCCATCCACCCACCCACATGTGTGTATACCCAGCATTGAGTATGGAACGTCTAGCAGTGGGGAAAATGGTCCGAGTGGAAAAAGTGACACGAACTACTCGACTTCATACTTTTCCTGCCCATTAGCCAGCCATGAAGACTACATCTCTGCTTATTATTAGCAGCACAGGCTGAAGCAAAGTTGAGACACATTTTGGAATGAGAACGGAAACCAAGGGGAGAAAGGAATTGGAGAAAGTTAGTTTGCAGTTGGTGTTGGGACAATTAAGACTGCGAGTGAGTGGGTGCACCAGCAATTCCTAATCGAAGTCCTCCCGATGGGGACACCGTTTTTCAGTGGTCTCCTGCATGGTGATCACGGTGTGCGTGGCTGAACCTAAACTGTTTGTTTGCCTGAATGAATAGGAGAGATCCAAAACTTGCCTCTCTCCGCAGACTTTCCACTTCCCTTGTGCTCCGTTCTATTCAATAGATAGTGGTTCGGTTTACTTTCTTGAGGACCCGGATGATGAGACTTTTTGGTGGTGGTGGTGGTAACGACGACGACAACGAAGGCGAAGGCGGCTGGAGTGTTGTGATACTCCACTTTGGAGAAAGGTTGCTCCAAATTAATTTCTCTTGTCCCTCTGCCACCCAATTATAGACTTGCCTCACTTCGGCATTATGAACCAAATTGAAATGTTCAAAGTGAGTCCGCTCTGGATGACGCCAGTTCTTTCCATTTGTAACGAGATCTTCCTCATTACAGCTCCGCCAGCGTTTGCTCACGCTCCTCACAATAAATCCAATTTGGACTCAAAGTAGCAATGACTGAGGTCGAAATGGAGCAATTGTCAAGCACAATAACAACTCGGTTGCATCAAATTATGCGATTTCCTACTTACCCACCGAGATGGTCACGGTATTCCGTTTACGCAATTTAGGACCCCGAAACGCAGCACTTTGGGTTTTTATATTCTCCAACGTGCATCGTGAAGAAAGTTTGCGTAAGAATTATTGCCTTAGCTTTGAAGAACTTTGAAGAAAATTTGTGAATTGAAAGTACTCGAGTAATACGGCTCCTAGGTGTCCAATGTTTATTTTGTCATAAAATCTGCCACCTAAATTTGTCAAGATACGGCATTTTTCTTAGGTGAAGCTAACAAGGGAAAAATACGCCGTGCAGAAGCGTGTGCTATTTGAAAACTTTATTTTCTGTCATTTTTCACTTGGACCCTTTTATATACACATTTGCATATTATTCATAATTGAAGTTTAAATATGATCATTTACGTACTTCATTTGAAAGCTGTATTGAAGCTCAGTGATAACGCCATTCCTAAATTTGATAGTCTAATAAATGTGCAATGATATCAAAATAGTAAGGGTAGTACAGCAAGATAAGCAATATTCATATGCGAACAGGGATGTAAAATTAAATTAAAAATTAAATTTGTTCTTACTAAAAATCATAAAATTATTAACAATTTTTTTCACTGGCTCCTCACCTAAGCAGTCTGACTTTTTCGAAATTTGTTTACATTTCTTCGATTCACTTTTTGTCTGAATAAAATAGAGTTGAAATCGTGATTTTGTGGAGAAAGTGGTCCCCAGGGGGAGATAAAGATGGTATGAAAGATTTGTTGCCAAAACCCCAACTCGGGAATACCAGACAGAAACTCCTCCATCTCACATATTTATCATGGGAGGAGGCCACCTGCCAAATTTATGCGGATTTGTATTTTCTTTCTGCAAAATAATGATTTTTGCTCCCCTCGAGTTTTCTCGGGTTTTATTCTTATCAAAATTCACTACCCTCTTTTAATATCACAATAAAAATCACTTAAAATCAGAGCTACAATAGCACAATGCATGGAATCATAACGACGTATACGTAAATACGTACATACGTGATATAATAGTGTCCAATTTTGGCATGGGATCTCTCCAATTCGCCATATCGAATTGCCATTGGCAGCAATAATGCGCCTTCTCCTTCGCCTGCTGCTTCTGTTATGCATCATTTTGCTGTTTGGAAAATGGAGAGAGGTGATTTCGCAAGAGTTTGAAAAGTTTCCCTTTTTAAAGCAAAATCGCATAAGGTGGGGTTTCAGAGAAGCAGGAGATGGGTATCTGAATCAATGAGGAGTATCGAAAACAGAGAGCTGAGCAATTCCGCTGCTCCTCCTCCAACTTCTTCATGTCGATTTTACGCACTATTGTTTTTATTATTTTATGGCTCATAGATTTCTGGGATTATGTTCACAAAGTTGAAATCTGTACGTGAGGGTGTTCAAAAGTCGTAAAATTGTCATTTCTACACCACGTTTATGTCATCATGTCATAAATGTCGACCTGAACTTTTATCAGAATCTATTTTTATACTCTTAGGAACAATATTGTTTGTATAACGAATCGTCACTCATTTGGTTGAAACTCACCGTTCCAACAACAAAAGTTCACCAAACTGTGTGTCTGTTGGCATAAAACTTGTCGTGTCGTTGTTGGGTCCTTGTATTGAATTAGAATCCACAAAACTCCACTATTGGTCATATTACGTCTCGGATTTAGATCCAAAAAACGGGCCAAACAACACATTCAGGCTTCAGTAAGATAAAGAAGACTGTTTGCTCAGCACCATTTAACACCAAACTACTTTAGAGAGAAGAGAGTGAGACTCTTATTCCACTCCCGGCTCCTGCTGAATGAGACCAAGTGTCATTGCCAAATCATGGCACTTTTCTTCCTCTCCCGGCTTTAATTTAATTCACAGCTCTATTGTCATTTCGGCTGCAGCAGACGACAACGAAGAATACGAGCTATGTGGCTCTATCCGCGTTGTGTAGGTAGCTTAGGTCGTCCTACGTTTTTTATGTCAACTCTAAAAGTATGCTTTGTGGGAGCATGGAAAGGGTGAAAAAATCCGTCACTAGATAAATTCTGGGACAGACCATTTGCGCCAAACTTATGGGCACGAGAGAGACCAAGCGGCCAGTGTACTGAATTTTACACGAGACAAGTCGGGCATTGGAAAAGATTAGTTAAAAGAGTTACATAAATTAAGTTGTGAATACAATCAGAGAACTTGTACGGCATGGAACGATTCTGTGGAGAAAGTCAGCGTATGGCGTTTGCGAAGGAACTGCTGGGAGAGATTTTCTCCAATTTTACTATAATTGCATGCATGCACACACTTGGCCTCAGATGTCAGTTGGTTGTTGGTGAAATCTTGGCCCAAAGATAGGGCGAGAGAGGAGAGAAAGAGAGCGTGGGAAGTGGGAAGCAATTCCTCGAGGAGCTCGATATTCGCCACTTTAGACTTTCACTCCACTTCTTGTACGTACGAACACTGCTGTCGGTTGGCACTTGACTTTTGTGTCGCATTCTCCCATCACTACTACCCAGTCCACTTGGTGCGAATATGTATATGGGGTGCCTGCCTTGGTGGAGGGCCTAATGTGGACGGAATCGTTTCGTGGTGGTGATCTCATCTCGCTGCTGCTTTATCCAAAAACCAACCACCATAGAAGCCGACATCAAGAAGATTGCGGCCAACAGCACCGGGTGAGATCCGCCTGCTCAAAGTTATAGAGGTTGTGGTTGGAGGAGCTACAGGAAGGAACGGCCAAACTCTTTGGGACAGAGGGTGCCTTCGATTATTATTATTAAGGTCATCAACTAGGAAATTTTATCATGACCGAAATTAATTTCCTGAACTGACAAGTGTCTCACTGCGCAAGATGGAAATTACTCCGCGTATTCAAAGAAGTGTGGTGACGACGACGGCCTTATTTTTTCTCGGCCCTCGTTCCTTCCTTACAGACGAATAGACGTACGTATTCAATTGTGAGAACCCACCACGAGTGCTTCAATCTCTTGAGTTTTGTTCAAGTGGCGAAATGTCTTTTTCATGCAGATACATGTGTCACAACTAGAATGGCATCATTGCTTTCTCTAGTTTTAAATTGACATACTTTCACCGTTCCGTGCCTATTTTTTATTTTCATTTTCCAAAAAGTGACTCAATATATTTTAACATAGAATCGCAATAATGAAGTCGGAAAAGTTATTATTTTGCATAAAATGGAGATAAATTCTTAATAGACGTTTCCATAAATAAATGAATCCAGCTACCCGTCATTGGTGGACTAGTTTCTACATGTCGTGCTATACATATGTACATACTTATGCATTGCATTGCTCGTGCACGAACCTCATCGGTCGGTTCTTTGAAGCCAAGACGACGTTTGGGTTGGATTTTTGCGTCCCAATTTCCATTATTGTTGGAGAGAGGATTGTGTCACATGTCTCGCATTCATGACCGCCCAAAGTACGTACGTACGTATACATGGGGATGCAAGGTATTGCAATGTGGTGGATGGATGGTGAAAGTCAGTGTCAAATCTGGAATCGAATCTTGACGCAGCGGGTAGAACGCGGTACTTAAGTGTCGCTCTGTGTCACTCCCATTGTTCGTGTCTAATTCGACTTCCATGCGCCTTATTCCTCGCATGTCGCATGTGTGATGATGGGAAATTTGTGGGAACGATTTTTTGTCGTATTTCTCCGTCCATTTGGTGACATGCCACAAATTAGTTTTGGGATGAAATTTTTATTCTGTTAAATGGGCTTTGCTGCATGATGTCAAACGGGACACATTTTCCGAGGCTTTTGATCTTGCTCCTCCAAGTGAAAAGAGGGAAAGGAAGGACGACGACTACTTGGATCAGCATAATTTCGTAAAATAAATTGAAAAGCTAAAAACAATCCACGTATTTCTCCCTCCACATAAAAACCGTCCTACTCTGGCTCCACGCAAAACCACATTTTTCATCCATTTCTGAGCTTTGAAGTCACCTTGATGCTTTTGAACTCTTGGTGGAAATGCTTTGATCTGTATCTCGCTCTCTCCATCTTGACGAGAGCGACAAATTCTGGACGAGTGGGGAACCATCAACGAGCATGGAATCTTTCTTGATAATGCGATGTCTTTGTTTTCACCAGAGTCGGCCCCATCTCGTCAGTTGTTATCGTTCGTTATGCAAGTGCGTTCTTCCATGGAACACGTATTTCAAATCGAGTTGTCCAATTTCCACCATGTGTTTTGATCTTATACTTCATAATTCGTACTGAATATGAAATGTCGCTAAGTGAAAGAAACGACGCTCAATAATGCACACACAACGCGATATCTCTCACACATAAATAGGTATCCTTTCACAATATTGAGTTGAAGTAATGAATGAATGAATGAATTGTCGACTGCCATAATCGACACCGCAACCCATTCATATTCGAATCAGGGTGCTGCATGCTACTCAAAACTGAAACCTATCTGTTTCTCGCCGACTTTGGTTGGAATAGAGATGAGATTTCTGAGAATAAATCACTCGCTTCACGTCCTTGCAGGCTGATTTCACATTTATTTGACGTATCAATTCTTCACTGATACGGGTCCATCCATCCCACGAACTAATCGAAAAACACAAAGATATTTGTGCAGAATGCTAAATAAGAATAACTCAAGGAACTTCCAGTTGCGAAAGTGCACCTCTCATCGCTGAGAAATGTAACATGATGATAAACTTGCTGCCTAGTGCTCAACTGCTCACTGATTTGATCGGCTACTTATTTTATCTACAGCAGCAGCAGTTTTTGTATGCAAACTTGTGTCTGTTACTTTTCCTCTATTGCACAATTTCTATAAATTGAAACTTGTGTGCATATGTAGTAGTTCCATGCACTTTGATTGGCTAATGTACATAAATAATGAGATTCCTTCGCGACACTAAATTCAATGGAGTCAGCAAACATCAACTTTGTGCAATTTCGAAATCAACTATCAACGCAGCGAAGAACTTATGTACAATTGTGGACGACAATACTTTTGTAGGGAGTTATTCAAATATATGGATGGATGATGACCGCTCGTGCATACAATGCATATGTACATAAATAAACATACGTACACCTACATACAAAAGATGTCTAGCTCGTCTGCCGATTCTGAATTGCATTTGACTTCAGCAGTCTCCTACCTATGTACATACACGTATTGTTCGGAAGGATGTGTCCACAGCTCACTATGCATTTGGAATTTGGCACGTTGGCGAGTTATCATTCCCAATGGTCGATTCCATATATTTATTCAATCAATTGGAGTGAGCGTCAATCAAGTGGTCAGAAGTCTACGTATATACGATCATCTTCCATGTCGATATCGCATGTAGGACAACATGAATCAAATTCCTTGAGTGAATATTGCCAGAATTTTATCTTGTTCTGAGACTAAAATTGTCGGTAACTCAGTATTCATTCATTCAACCGGTCAATTATTCACTCCGCACATCAGACTATGCGGCTTGCCCATATTTTCATTAATAAATACGCACTTAAGCAGTTAAGTCGGCCCAGACCATTAATAAACTTGTTGGCCTACCAATTTGGTTTGGAACATATTCTACGACGTGCTTGAGAAAGAACATTTGTTTTTTAAAATACTTGGTCTCCCGAGGCCACCCATTTTTGCACAATTGAGAAGTGATCTTGAGAGTGAGTGAGCAGAGCAGAATATGCTTATTCAGCTCCATTAGAAAAAGGAGAGCGTGTCTTTAGTGCCATATTTGTAGTGGAGCAAGTTTATAAATAAAACATCACGCTTGATCAGACGCACGCGGAGAGGGCGATGCGGAAACGTCGCCTGGAGAAAGTGCGGAGGAGAGGACAGAGTGCGAGGAGGGAGAAAGTGTACTGCTCCCCCCTCATTCAGAGCCAAGGAGATTGTTTCACTTCACATGCAAATACGGTATCAATTACCCAAATGAGTTTTTTCTTGTGCATCTGCTGACGGAGGTGCCATTTCATTCAATTTCCCAGGATAAAACTTGGCTTTATTATTTCATTAACCAGAGAGCATCATCTCGTATAATTTCCAATTTACAAAACTCATCCTACGTCCCATTTAGTAGGTTCGGAAAACGAATAAAATTCCCAATTTTGATTATTACTGGGCTCCTTCCACCAAATTCTTTACGAGAAGAGTGGCCTGAAATGGTTATGAGTTTTTATTTCTGTCGTGATAAAGATGAACGGGCAACAAGACAAGATAGACGTACAACTCGGTAATCCGTTTCCTCGAGTCAAGTCCCATTTGTGGTTTATTTTTTCTAAATATTTCCACGCAAAAGATTCTTATTTCGCGACAGTCTCGTGTAGTACGTTACGTTGCATTGTAAATGGTGGAATAGTGTAGCCCATTTATTTAACTATCATTAATGTGCTCCCTTGCGAGTGGTGTGGCCTGTGCAGAAATGTGCCTGAGCAGAAGCAGGGAGGGAGCATGGAGGGAAAGTGTGGCAGACTTGGGGAGTAAATGAGGAAAAGTGCGAGTAAATAGGAGCGAGCCCTGGGGAGCTGTAAATCACGCGATCTTAAGGATCACTCGCCAAACCCGCCGCTCGTCAGTCACTCTCACACGTCCCTCCGTTGGATAAACGCATTGTGAAAGTTTTTACATTCTGCCGCGTAAACAGCCAACTTTCACCCAAATAATTTCATGAATGATGACATTCATCTCTCGATCGCTTTCCTGATGGATGGAGAAATGTGGATGGAGGTGGATCGGGTGAAAGCACTACTGCGTGCGAGATATTTTACTCCATTTGGTTCACCTTCGTCGCCGAGGCGCTGGTAGAAATCAGTTGTATCATTGATCATTCACTCACTTACATTTACAACCCGCTGAAAAATCTCGACGCAAGGTTTTCCTCCTCTGAAATTGCGAGCAGTTCATCTCTGTCGCCAATTGGATTAAAAGTTTTTAGGCGAGACATCCATTTCTGTCCAATCTCTCGTTAGCTTAAAAAATGCAGCTGGCAGCGTGGTTGGAGCAGGATTTGGACAGATTGAAGATTTCAATGGAGACACTTTTCCTATGCAGCGTTTCATTTCAAATTTGAATGAAAAATTGCATCTGGTCTGCCAACCCACTGATTTAGCTCATTTGTATCACCCGTTCCTATCCTGGAGGGAATCATCGCATGGCTGCCACTCCACCGCCGCCGCCGCTCATGTCCTACCACAGAGATATCAATGTCACGAAGTATTACCATACCACGAGCCTCCACTTTCTTCCTTGGCGTGACACTCACTCTCCGTCCCACAAGACCACTCCTTCCACGACAACTCTTGACATACTATTAGCAAAAGTTAGCCCAATTATTCCAAATATTTTGATCTGCCTTCTCCTGACGTGTAGATAACCCAAAAGGTGATATGTCACCAATTAAGGGAGGAATTGTAAAAACGCCTGCTCACCTTTCGTACATATTTATACGCGCAGTCAGCTCATCATCAATCTGTTTTTATGTTTTCTCACAACTTTCACTTTGAACTTTCGCACCCTTGCATTTTTCTTCCCAAGCCGTAACAAGACCGTATGTCGTTCTGGTTCGCCTGATGCATGCAAACTTTTTCTCCGAGAACTTACTAACAGCGATAGTTACGGAAACTTACTTACTTTGTGCATGGTTAAACTAATTCTGGGAGTGAAAGTGTGATGATGATCGTACATAACGACCAGCGGCCAGGTTTCCCAGTGTATCTTTCTTCAAATGAAGATCTGCGTCGTGGCTACGACTCGGGATATGCATAGGTAGCAAATATGTGGAGTGTGGGTCGACAGAACCCTGACATGTATATGAATGTCCTGTCACGGCTGCTGTGTCATTTGTTGCAGATGGACACTCTTGGAATATTACTTTGACAAAAGTGAAGGTCTGCCATCAGGGAAAATAATTCAGGCAAAAGGACGAGAGAAGAAAGGCAGGAAAAAACATGCAAACTTTTTCCATTTGTCTGCCGAGCCTGGTGACGTTTCGCCCATTTTCCAAATTGAGCTAGTTGAAATAATTTATCACCGACTGGTTTTTGTATTTTAATACATTTTTACGCTCAACCACTCGCTCCCAGCGTATGACAAAAACGTATCTCTGTTCTTTCAACGGTGACAGGTGGCGACGCGTCATTCGGTTGTCGGACAGCATATTTTTTACTTATTATCTTGAATACTAGACATTTACCACGTTAACACGTTCATCAGTTCATTATAGCGGCATTGTTATGTTGCTCATGTATCTACCCTGTCCTACAGGCTTCATTTAGTAATTTCGGCTCATCAGTCCATTCATTCATGGTGCTATATGTATGCATAAATATGCAAAAGACTCTCCATGTCCACTAATAATGCAGCGCATGATTTTTATTGCCAACATCAGGTAGGCACAAATTGCCAGATATGTAATGCATATAGCACGTGGGAAGGGAAACTCATCATTCATCTGCACACGCACATCATCACGCCGTGTCACACATACTAATTAAACCTGCTACCAACCGACTTTCTTCTGACGTCTATTTTTACTATTTGCATTTGTCCTGGGCACGTACAAAATAATGAGTTTTATCAAAATTCTTGACAATCCTCGGGACAAGAAGACATTGATGTCCAATTTGCATCAGAGTTTCGTTCCATTTTTGCCAAAGTTTTTTTTTTGGCATCTGCTTCTGAATCAGAATGCAATCTTTTCAACGAGACTCATCAAGTCACCGAGAAATTGAGCAAGTCAAGCCGATCTCATTTGAATGCACAACCGGGGATTGCACAGCATCAGTTTTTAAGTCCGTTAGGAGTTTGCATGATTAGTTCTAGCTTAAGTAAATCCTCGCAGCTCAATATGTCGTTCACGTCGAACGGCAGGGTCATAAAGCACATCCGTGTGTCACGCTGTCTCTTTTCCTTTAAATAACGCTTAATTTTTGCATAGCCGTGCACTAGCTGGAATGAAAATGAGCCGTAATTCTGAACTAATGCAAATCCTCTTATTCCTGAAAACTTCAAAATTCCTGAAAACCTTCAATTGTCAGAGTTGTACAACCAATGGGATGGATTGAGCATTATACTTCATAATTGATGAACAATGAAACTCTTCAAAAAACTGTCCATTGGAGAAAGTTGAAATGTCATCTTGTAATTTTTATTGTTGTCTTTTTTGCAGTTATCGGAGACTTGCGGGCTGAGCATATCCGAACTGGAGGCGATGGCGGCCCGTCAATCTAGACAGCTCGAAACACAGGAACACCTCCTCGCGGCCAAAGCGCAACGTTTGCGTTTCCTGAAATCCAGTGGCGAAGTGGAGAGGCTTCAGCGACTGAGGGAGAAAGTTGCCTCTCAAGAGGAACGACTTCGGAAACTTCGAGCTCTACGAGGAAAAGTTCAAGGAAATCGAAATGGGAACTCTGTTTTCAGTAAGGAATATTATTTTACACTCGTCTCTCTCAAAAATAATCAACTTTCTGACCTACGTATAGCAGCACCATAGACATTTCATTAATGAGTCGCTAGTATAGCTGTCGTGTGTTGATCACTTTTTTAGCCCAGCAATCTTTCATGGGATCCCGAGGGATTTCTAAAAAGTAAACTTGTTCTCGCACCAATTAGATTCAACGGCCCAATGTAAAACAACTCTGTTGACAGGGTTGAGTTATTATTAGCCGCAAATGCGCAATGGTCTGGAACGAGAACTACACCACGTACGCCAGAGCCAATTGTTAGAGTCACTGTCAACAGAGTTTCAATATTGCGGAGACAATGAGTCTACATTCAATATTAAATTTCCACTAAGAAGGAGTGGCGACAGCAGCGTCTTCCGTCCGCTATTTGTCTGCCAATACATACATCTTGGATGGAAAGTAAATAAATTTTCCAGCCTGTGGCACACTCGACGACGACCTAATGGCTAATTATTTCTCCAAATTACTTTCTTTCTCCTGCAACTCAGCCGAATAACGAGGAGGCTGCCACGGTCGAGTACTGTTGGCCTGTGAATTTCCTTCATGTCAAGATCGGATATGCTCAACTAGCACTTTTCTCTACTCGTCAGTAGAAATCCCGAGGCGTTTGAAAGTATATAGAAATTCCACTTCGTCAAATATCTTAGCATAGCAAAGTAAATTTTTGTGTGACAAGGTTTTGAATTTTTTGAGAGAAAGTTCCCAGAACTGGGGAGGATGGGAAGGCGAGTTGTGAAGGAGACTTTCCTGTTTATAAAAACTTGGAACTTGTAGTTTCACTTTCACCAGCAGCAGCCAGGCAAACTCTCGGGAAGGGAAACGAAGCATCAAATTGCTCCCGTCAATTTTTGTTTTGCACACTCACTCACGAGTCGCCAGGAGTCCTTGGAGTCGTCACTCCCATCGTCACGGTCCACGGCCCCCTCTAATTACTTTCTTGAGAAAGAAATGCGAATTAAAAGTGAAAGGCCGAATGAGAGGAGGAGTGAGTGACATCAATAATTCCGTGAGACTAGAACAACACGGAGATGCACTCAATCAAACTCGATTTCCTCTGGTCGAGTGAAACAACCAAACGCCAGACCAAAGGCTGATTTCGTGGCTGGTTCCGCATGCACTCCTCCCTCCCGTTCTTCGTGGATATCGACGCACTCACAGCACCAATCAGGATAAAAACCTTGAGAACTTCAAACAAATACGGTTCTTTTGAACACTGCCTGACTCAACTAGTGCTTCCAGCCCCATTATTACCAAATATCGTACGGGGAGATATTTTAATTCGTGTTTTACAATTGGGCTGAGGAGTTGAGCGAACAAGGGAATCGACCAGTCTACTAATTTACCATTGGCATCGAAAGGCAATTTAAAATGCTGTACTTACTTGCTTGCACATTATTCTCCAAGAAAGCCCAAATCCTCCGCGGCCCCCAAAACGAGGGAGTAGTTGCAGACATTAAAAACTCATTAGAATCCTATTATCCGTCACTTAAGGGTGGCAAAGTGCCTTCCGGGAATCAAAGAGAGATCGGATGCCTTGCCTCTCTTCATGCATGATGCTGCAAAACCGTTGCTTATGTATTACTAACAATGAGATGGTTAAAAAACGACCATCATTACGCAAACCACCGACAAATATTTGTAGATCGTGATGGGTGGGATTGCTGCATTGATTTTTTTAAGTTTTTTTTCGATCCTATGAGAGGCACAAGAGCTTTGGCATACGTATTAAATATCACTTACTGACATGTAGCCCACATTAGTGTACTCTGTTCACTGTGTAGAGCTTAGGTTTCTTGTTTTCATGTAAATATTACTAACCCCTCAAGTTTACCATGTAGCGGATGACATTCGTGCGTTGTGGGAGGAAGATAGCGCTATTGCTGTCATTACAATCTCATAGAATGATTCCTCATAGAATGATAGAAAGTAATTGAAATTTTCTAATGTTTATTGTTATTATTGTCGCAGTCGGAACACTTGGCCGATTAAAGCCTGCTTCTTATCTCCACGTTTCGTCATCTTCTGAGAGCTATAACTTTAATAAGATAACACTTAACTGATCCCACGTTGTAATGCTTAAGTGGTGTGTGCCTGGTGGCAAAGTGGCGAAATTTCATAGGTGCGTGCATAGTAATGTAGGCATCAAAAGTAAACTTGTTAAGATCAGGAAAAGTTTTAATGAATGCTCTCGAACGCGGATAGTTTGGATTTCAGAGATGAATAAATTATTACCAAACCTCAAAAACTCAACCACGCTGGAAATTCGTAACCAGACATGTACCGCACGTTCGAAGCCAAAACTCTCTAGGTTTTAGTTCATCCACGTAATTTGACTTGATAATAATTTCATACGTTAACGCGTGCGGACAAATTTGAGAGTTTGACCACGAATCGAATTGAACGGGCGCTTATGCACGTATGCAATTCACCACAGACGGAGTATTTAGAACACGTGGATAATATAAATAATGGTGAAAAACTATGTTGGTTAGTAGGCCTTGGAAAACTCGTATTTTTCTCACAATCAGTCATCTCTACCACTTTCCGCACTCAGTTTCCCCGTCACTTCCTCCATTTAGGCAGCCCAACATCAAAGAAAGTTCAGGAATGATGAGACAAAAGCTTCTTCTGTAAAAGCTTAACTCAATTTAATTATTCTGTTGGAAGGAACTGAGTGAGCGAGAGAAAAGGCTTGTTAAATCTCTCCTCTTCTGTATCAATTGCAATTTGACGATGAATTTTGTATGACTTGTTAGGCAAGAACAGAGGAGAAAAGACCACTTCGCCAACTAACTAACTTTCCTCCTCAGTTTATTTACAAGTTTCTCTCTACCCAACTTACTTCCTACTGCCAGCGAAATGTGGAGAAAGTCTCGAATGACCTGGTCGGACAAAACCATGTCACTCGCTTACTTTCCATGTCAGTAGCCATGTCGATACATAATCAATCAGCATCATTACAATCACATCGGAAAGCTTCAAAATGTCTTTTTGCATAGTTTTTAAGTCTACTTGGAATAATTTTCATGGCCTATGCAAATGTATCTTAATGCCGACTTTGACGTGGCGAAGGACAGGAAGAATTATATGTACTTAAAAGTTGTGGTTAACCAAATCTCTTGTTTCCTTGATCCAACAGGCGCTGATTTGGAGTCACTGCGTGCCGTATTCAACGAGAAGGAGAAGGAACTGTCGCTGGTAGGTTGCATTTCAAACCTGTAAACATAAATACATACGTGGTTTATACATATGTAACAGATACCATGCTTTCATTATCCATCTTTTTTGTAATCTCATGAATTGACTGAAATATAGTACGTGGCGAAAGTTGATGAGCTCACGAGACAACTGGAGGACTTGAGACGCAACAAGAAGGAGCAGCCTCAAAATGGACAAACTGCTGCGGCCCTGGAGCTGGAAAAGTTGAAACGAGAGCTTTTGGTGAGCCATGTTCCTCGCAACAAGTCAATTTGAACGTAGAATGAAAATGTAGTTGAGCGAATTCGCATCGTAACATTCATTTTAATTGTGATTTATCCTAATGGATCTGACGATGGGAGTCAATTTGTAAGTGAATCAACAGGACTGGTCTTCTTACGGTGGATGAAAATCGGACCCTATAATAATCGTTTTGCACGTTAAGTGGTATATGAACTCCTTGCTTACATGTAAAAGCAAGGAGTGCATATGTGTAAGCTGCACATGGACATGCATCAGTAGGACGCGTATCTAGATTTTTAAGCAGGAGGACCACCTTAGTTGCCCAAGTAGTTCTTATCTTAATCTGGCTGCAAAAGTGCACTTTATCAGAAATGGTTTAAATATGAGAACAAGATTACCACTTACCATTGTTGTTATTATTAGATGAAGTGCTCCACTGACTCTTTACCGCACACTTGCATAGACGTGCTTGTGCGATGTATGTACATATATACGTACGTTTGTGTATAATATGTGCGTATGTACACATCCAATTAAAGTCAGTTTACTTGCCATGTCCACATATTGATGCCGACTTGTTGTGATTTTACCACAGGGCTAAATTCATTCCGTTTTGGCAAGAATTCTGTTGTGGATTAATAATATAAACGAATAAGCACATAATAAATACGTATAATGTGATGGGCAGTTGGCCAACCAAAGGTCACGTGTGTGTGGGCAATGCGTGTGCTAAATGACTACTTGGGCAGTCGAGCTTAGCATCTCGCTTTCCAACTTTATTTGGTGCAGTTGGACGTACTTCAGTATCAATTTCCCTCCAAGAATTTCCAGCTCGAAGCCATACCACGGCGATATTTAACCGTTTCACTGGAAATGTCCCACCTCATTCGTGCCATTTAGAAGAGACCACTCAAGGAATTTCAAAAATTGGGATTTGCTCAAGTTGATTTACTACTAATTCAGCATTTCGTCGTGCTGTGAAAATCTTGTAGTCGACATTTCCTAGCCAAGAAGAGGAGAATGAGCTCATGGCGTTGGCAGCAGTGCATAGTTTGACTCGGCAAGGATGAAATATGGGCCAAATATTATTCTCCCCTTTTTGATGACACACAATCCCTTTCAAGTGAGAAAAGCAGAGCATCTCTGAGGAAAGTGCATTGTAATCAAACATCACCATCCGCTGCGTACCACGACTACCCCACGACCGACCAAGCTGCTTGTTGAATAGGAGGAGGACTGCGAGAGGTGTATTTATATTCGTTTTTATGCCTGCCAACTCTATCGTTCCAATACAAACACACACCCCAGAGAGTTAACAGCGTGGCGAAATTGAAAATTATATGAATGATGAGACTTCCTTTTGTTTATTATAAATCATACACGCTCTAACTCGTACGTACTCCAACTATGCACAAGAGGAAAAATTCTGTGCAGTGGTCATTTTCAAAATCTGGCTGATTTATTAGTTAGAGCAGATGGAAGAAGGTTTCATCCGTTGGCCAGTATTTCTTGTTCTTATTTTCAGGCTTTTTTTAAAAAATTGGTTGCATTGTTCAGTCCAGATTTATCCCGGATTCATTTACGATGCGCATAAGTGCATATGTACGTGTTACATACGAGTGTTGTGTGCACATTTTTTTACTGTAAAAGTGTCGTGGTCGTAAATAAATGAATTGTGACATTGTTCAGGTTGAAAAATATCGATTAATTAATTTCCCCAAAATATTATTCAAATAGCGGTATTACATAAAAATAAGTGCCTTCCCATCAGAGTACATCCCTGAAAGTTAAGAAAGATTAGTTCATCGAAATGACAAGTACTGATACTTGCGATTAGGTGGGTTTCGAGCGCATGAGACAATATGTCGTCGATAACTTTATTAAAGGTGAGGATTTTTTTAATCGTCATTTTAATGGACTGCTGCTCATACACTCATCTCATGTAAATAGTTGTTCTGTACATTTGGCTTAGGCCTTTGATCAACTTGAACTTATGATCCTTAACTGAAGCTATTTTCAGCCTCGTCGTTATCACTTTTTTTAGCACCTAGTTCTTGGCTGCGACATCAGAGTGCGATAATTAAATGCACGAAACACTGAGCAATTTGGATTATCTTTATTTTATTAATTTCCCTAAAGCTCGGACGGACTTGATAATATCCGTACATTTTTCAAACTTTGCGTGGATACAGCTAACGAAAATGTGAGTCCACGCATGTACACATAATCTGCTGTGCTCACGGAAGAAAAACTCGTTAAAAGTAGGAAGTGTCTCTAATTATGGCTAATGCAGCCTTAACGACTTGGTTATGGAGAATAGAGACGAATTTCAGAGTTTATCCAATTACGTCTCCTCGCATATTTGTATCGCACTATCCGCATCGCGTATTATCACCCATTACACAATTCCGAGTTTTATGTAAAAGTTACATCAACCTTCGCATGAATTGTGCGATGAGGACGAACGAGCTAGGATTTTGTTACGTCGCATCTTGTTTATCAAACAAAATTATGTCGTCCTAATTGGAGCTCACTCTGTAATCTGATGAAAAAAATTATGAAAAAACTAATTGATTAAATGTTTTGTTTTTTTGCGATGTTTGTATGAATTTGCGAAATGTTTATAAAACATGGAATTCTAAAGCACGAAATGTTTTGTGTATTTTTTTCAGTATCGACACAAATTGAGGGAGTCGCAGTCCAACCGAGTGCATAACCAGAAGCAGACGCTGTCTCAAAAGCAGGACGAGGCGATGAGGGTTGACCGTCGGATAGCTGAGTTGCAAGAAAGACTTCACCGTAAGCGAATTCTTAACAGCCAACTCGCCGCATCGCTGAAACACCAGGTATTCGCAGTTTACTCTAAACTTCCAATGACCCCTTTGGCAGACTGTCGCCGATAATTTCGAGACTTCACTTAATGTGTTGAAATGATATGCATACAAATTTTAAAACAGTGCAGCTACAATCGGTATTTAGTTTAGCATCGAATCACATCACCGAGTCGCTCCGATTAATACTTTAGGTCTGACCATTATACGCCCGTAGATACCAATAAACTATCAAGTTCATCTCATTTACAATTGAGCCCACACAACAGCGTATGTGGAAAAGAGGTTCGGTCCTAGTGATGTAAATTGGTTGTGTTTTCTCAGGCATATTTTGAAAACAATAGACCCACGTTATGTAATAATGACAATTTGCATGCAACTCGACTCGAGTATCCTTTCTACTTGAGCAAATGACAAATGGAAAGAGAAACCTAGAAAATAACTCTGTCCATTCAGCTTTACTTTACACGGTCTCCTTTTTCACCATCCGATTTTCTACACGCCTCCTTTCGATATGTTGCGTAACACAAAAAAATGCACCTGGCAAGCATGAGCCTGACTTCTACAATGGCACCAATCTTGCCACTTGAGAAATTGGTCAGGAACAGGTCTGCACAGGCAAACCATGCAAGTGTAGCTGCTACACATCTCAACCTGCAGTTGCACATACATATTAGGCTCCTCGTCCATGTGTTGCATGAAGAAATGGGGAGAAAGGCGTTGAAAGATTAATGAGAAAAGTATAGTGACGTATTTTTTGTTATAAATGATGCAGGACAACGAAGAAGACTTCGTCTCGCTGACCAAGAATGACCCCAAGTACCAAACGTTGCCTTACAACGCCAAGCTCTTCACACCCTTCGCCACCAAGCACGAGCAAGACCAGTTTGAAAATAGTATGCAACAAATGCAAATCATCCAACAAGACCAAACCTCCTCCTCCCAACACCAAAGTCAATCCGCCGCCACGGCCCAGCTCCAGTTCCATGTCCAGCAATATCGGCAGCAGCAGCAGCAACAACAACTGCAACCAAATAATCAGCACTACAATCAGGTCAACCACGAGAGCAATAGCGCGAAGGATGACCCCTCTGCCCCCAACAACGCCAACAACGGTCCGTCCAATAATGAGCGAATCCAGTCATATAACAATAAGAACAATCTACACCTCACCCAACTGCAGAGCTTCCTAAGTCAGCAGCAAATAAGCAATCACAATGTCATGAAAATAAGTTCCACTGCTTCAAACACAACTTCCAACGTTGCCACATCCACAAACGGACCACAACAATCCGTGCAACAACAAGGGACTAACAGCAACAACGCTACGAATGGACAAGTGGGGATGAAGGGGCCGGTTGAGAATGGTGGTGGTGGTGTCCTTTTTCCTATCGTGCGACCCAGCAACTTTCTCCCCACGGGAGCTCCAGCTTCCAGCCCAAGTGGGTCGTCGTCAACCTCGAATTCAGGTTCTGCAGCTTCCTCCACTTTTGGGGGAAATGTTCAGCAAAATGGATTCAACGGGGGACAGGTAAATATTTGTACACACATCGTCTCTTTATTTCATATTCATTCATCTCGACTTTTTTTTCATTGCTGACTAAGCTCCATTAAGAAATGAAACAAGACCAAGAATGGTATAAAGATAGGGAGGCAAATAAAATTTTATGTTCTCGTAATACCTTTGGCTACATGTGTATGTACATACATACATTTGTGTACAACCACACACAGCAATAAGAGAGCCGAGCAGTAATAATGGTCCATTGCATGATTCCATGTTTCGTATTTCTGGAGGCGATAATAAATGAAAAAGTTTTCACGCATTTTCCCGTTGTTTGAGATTTACAGTGTTTTTCTGGAAAAATTCCGACATGGTTTTGTTGAGGTGTGTGTGTGTGTGGAGGAAGGGGAGCAAGCGAGAGCATTTCCGTAGATTTGAAAGCTGAAGGTTTGAAAGATTGATGAGAGTGTGGAAACAATAAATGACTCGGAGATTGTTTACCCTTTCCCTCTCAGCCAAGATTTATTTTGTTGAGCCAGTTTCCTCGCAATGGGATTCGAAAATTCGGACTTTCTCCTCCTCCACTTTCTCCAAATAGGTCAATTTTTCTTCCCTTTAGATTCGCTTCCGTTGCAAACATGTCTTTAATAATTTGGAGATTACCTTCATTTTTGGCGACATGTCTTTCTGGCCTACACCCGGATCATGTCGGTAGGACAGAGAGTTGACTGATTACCAGAATTATTGGCAGGGTCAAACCTGAGTTTCATCCATGTCCTCAAATAATATCCTCTTAACTGTCTCAAATCTCCAGTAACACACCAGCCAATGAAGCAGCACTTCTGTCTGATAGCTCTAAGGTCTTATTCCTCGTGGGTGGAGGAGGAGAGGAGATGAAAAGAAGTGAAAATGGACACTTTTTTATTATTTGGCAATGCCCCCAAGAAGTAATCTCTTTCACTTCACTCGACTTCTTGAGGCTTGAGATCAATAACTGATATGTCATACCAGATTTGAGATTGACTGTCCAGAAGAAGGAAGTTGACCATTTCATTCTTTCCTCGCTCATCCAAAACTCATAAAATACTCCCACCGACTGGCCACCAGTTAGAACATACACTCTACTTCTCTGTATTAGTCCTAAATGCAAGGCGGTCATCTCCTATGAATTTTACGAATTGCCAATATTGCTGCCTAAAGCTAAACTTCACCAATTTAGACTGGCAATAATATAATATCCCATAAAATCTAATAATATTTGATGATTTGCATCCTAGACTTCTGCTGGGACCAATACCGCCGTTCTCGGATATGATGACTTTGGTGAGCTTGCTCTGGACGGACATCACAAGCCAGCTTTGCCCCCGAAACCAGCAAAGCCAGCCCCACCACCTCGACAACAGGCAGCCGAGTTTAATTGCGGAGTTGGATCAAGGTAACAACCGAAATGACGCGTGGAAAAAGTGTCACAATCACTTTCTCACATTTTTCTGATTTCATCGCAATAATGAAAAACACTGGAGAAATTTCGTACTTCGTTAAAATAATTGTCTCGTATTAAGACGAGACTGGGAAATTAATGGTACCGTTTTTTCGTCAACAAATACACGCCGTGCTCGCGTTCCTCGTCGTAATGTGCAACAGCGTTTCGTGTTATGGGAGCATTAGTGAAGGAAATGAAAACATTTGCAGTCTGGGTTTTAGTTTCTTTCTCTCAGCATCCACTCCAGTTATAAACATTTGTAATGAAAGCATGTCTTTTCCATGAACTGCGAGCTCATGCACTTTGTGTTTTCCTTTCCAGGCTCCCGTCTTCTTCGGATGAAATAATGATGCCTGACAGAACTGAATTACCTATCAAATCCAAGCCATTATTTCCTAAGAACTCCCAGCAGCAGCCGAACGCGATAGCTTCCACCGGATCAAGTTCCAATGTTGTTTCTCCGTCTTCATCATCATCATCATCATCGTCGTCGTCGTCCACGTCGTCCTCTTCATCCACGACGACGGACAAGGAATTCCCCAATAATGCTGCCTCCTCTAATACCACCGTAAGAGAGAAAAATATTGCAGACTTATCAGTACCTTCTCCAACCACGCTGTCCTCTTTTTATATTTATCTTTTATATTTATCTATGTCTGTCAGTCAGTCAGTATGAATGATGAGACGTTAATTAGAACCAGCGTATTAAGTATTTCCTTAAATATTATTTTCTTGTATACGTGAGCTTTGAACTGGTGATTGTTTATTTTTACGATTTATTTTTTTATTTTTTGATATTAATGGACGAGGCCCAGGACACCGTAAATATGTATTCGAGCTATTTGAGGATATTATTTTCTGGTTTCTCACAGGTTCGGATGTCCATCAACCGAAGAATTGAGATGCCACCAGCCTTTCTTTTCCCAGAAAGTGATCCTCCTCCATTCGACCTCGTTCCAGAACATCCGTCATCCCAGGCATCCGCAAACACCACAACCACGAGCTCTACTACAACAATCTGTCCTGGAAAAGGCCCATTTCGCAATCAACCCCCAATCGTTTTCCTTAATGAACCTCAACAACAACGTCTTAATCAAAGTAACGGAGATAACGGGGACTCCACGGATGCCAATTCCTTGTCTCACAATAATAACCCATCTCAACTTTTAGCTGAAGAGTATACCCTTCCTGACCTATTCCCTAATCCACCACAAGTTAACAGCATTACCTCGTCGTCAAAAATGACAAACAACAACGAAGAGTCTCTTAAGCTAAACTTTCAAAATTATGCTCCTACGGTTAGCAATTTACAACTCGTATAATAAATTTTGTTTAGTTATTTTTTTATCCTGGCTTAAATTTTGAGTTTAAATTCTGGATTTTGCTTAATTAAGGCACACGACGAAACCAATGTCAATTCGTCAAACGCTCCCGATCAGGAGAATCAGAATCAAATCAGCATGATGAACAATTTCGTCGGTTCAAAGTGTCAAGAAACCGAAAAAGAGATCATGATGACGATGACGACAAATGACCATTCCCAGCTTGATAAATTCGGTACTTAATAAACTCTAATAAGCATAACGGTAATATTTCCCTTACTGACTGATAACGTGTACTTATTTTCAGAACCTGGGATGAAAGATGACTACGGTGGTGCTGGAGATGGGAGTGAGCAGAGTCCAGAACGGGAGGAAACTAGTTCGGAGGGATCGAATAACGTAAATGTCCATGGAGTTCTGCGGCGAGTGAAGAAGAGCAATTTCAAATCTGCTAAAAGGGTGAGTAGCTAAATTGGTCAATGTTTCGGCTATAAATGGCTTGAACTAATAAAAACTTTTTTTGAAATTATTCAGGATCACATTCCCCTGGGTCGAAGAGTCAGTTTTGACCCCTTGGCCCTACTGCTTGATGCCTCGTTGGAGGGGGAGTTGGATCTAGTGATGAAAACGGCAAGCGAGGTTGGCAACGTCTATGTAAGTCATGTCATAATTCATAATTAGATCACCAAATAACCCATTAAATATTGGTGGTAATATTGCATTATAAATGCACAGGCCGCAAATGATGAAGGGATTACGGCCTTGCACAACGCTATTTGTGCTGGACATGCAGACGTGGTCAGATTTTTAGTCGAGTTTGGCTGCGACGTGAATGCCCAGGATAGCGATGGATGGTAATTAGTCAAATTGATGAAATGACTAACAATTTTATTTTTGCAATACTCAATTATATTTTCTGGATATAAAATCCTCAGGACTCCACTCCATTGTGCAGCATCTTGTAATAATGTGGGAATGGTGAAATTCCTGGTGGAACACGGAGCATGCATTTTTGCCACCACGCTAAGCGATCAGGAAACGGCCGGTAAGTATTGTGTGTGTTATTATCTGTTGCAGTTATCGCCTTCCATCATTCTATCCGTTTTACCCATTCATTGATACATTGCTTCGTTTTAGCTGAAAAATGCGAAGAAGACGAAGATGGATTTGGCCCATGTTCCGAATATCTTTATAGTAAGCGAGATAAAACAGTCGTCTCATTGTTGAAAAATGTCCTATGCATCAGAGCTTCGACTAAACTTTTACATGCGCAGGTATCCAAGAAAAACTTGGGATTATGAATAACGGAGTTGTCTACACTGTTTTTGATTATGACGCTCAAAACCAAGACGAGCTGACTTTCCGTGATGGAGAAAGACTGGTCATTCTTCGGAAGGGGTGAGTGCATGGGATACTTTTAATTGACATCAAGTTTGTGGAAGAGGAATTCATAAATGAAAATATAATACCTCGTTTGTCGTAGGGATGAGTACGAGAGGGAGTGGTGGTGGGCCTCAGTGTCGGATAAGCATGGGTACATCCCACGAAATTTGCTTGGAGTAAGTCAAATCAGTGCATGGATATTTTCTAATAAATGTTTAGACGTGAAATTAATTAATGGTTTACAAAAAATCTGCTTTTGCAGCTCTACCCTCGAGTCGTGCCTCATAAACTGAATGGAGATAGCTGTTAAATTTCCACAAAGTGCCATTAATTATTTATACACATACCCATATATTTCCAATTAGTATGATGATTGATGCAACAGAGAACCATATATTTTTGTTCACACAGATTCCCTATATATTTAATTAAGTCAGACCAGAATACTGGACAAAACATGTAACATAAAATATAATATGCTCCTTGACAATGCAAGTACTTGGTAGGAGAACATATTTAGTTTCAAAATAATTCAACACACCACCCAACCCTATACGGTACATAAAAAGGCAATGATGCCGTAGGATTAATAAATAAAACATGTCGATTTCACCCTCCCTAAAAAAGAAGACTCACATTCAGTGCCTATCGAAGAATCAATCAATCAATCACAAACCTCGTATCGGATTTTGAGTCGGCGTCGCTTCTTAAAAAAACACTTATTTTTAATCCATCATCATCAGCCTTACACAAAAGGTACTAATCATCGATGTGGTAATGATATATATTTAAGAGTAATATAGCTGTAATACGTACGTAGATAATTTGGCAGAGAACATATGTATGTATTATCCATTCATCCGTCGCGTCGTCATAATAATAATCATCATCTTTATTGTAGGATGTAACTCAACTAGTTTATTTCATTTACTGAGCAACTTACAATTATTATTGTTATACATAAGTTTACTACATTAGAAATACATACACCGTTTTATGTTATCCATCGACTGCTACCAATACTTGTACTCGGTAGTAAAAATGCATCATTTTATGATTGAAATTTGATGAACCGTGCCCAGTCATGAGAACCCGTGGTACTTACTTGCAAATTGTCTGCAGTTACACAAGTAAATTAGTTGACGTTATTATTTTTCAATATTATTATAATGTTGTGATATTAGTTGAGAAGAATCCATAAAATTTCTTCGATATAGAAATGCAAAATAATCACGAATGTAGGTGTAAATTTTACACCTACAACAGACACACTATTTAGTTAACAATAGTACGGATTCTACATATAATCATTCATCATAACGACTGTGAAAGTATGAATATCAAAAAATCTTACTTATTATATCGTCGTCTAAAATGAAAAATTTACTTGTGCCACTTTTCTTTGTTGCATTATATAATTCCATAATATTTTACACACATATGGAAGGATATCAACTGAATAATACATATAAATATATGGAAATATGGGAGAATAGTGACCTCCCAGTTTGATAGGGTTTTTTGCATTTTAGACGATGATATCCTGTTTATAAAAAATTATCGACATAATGTCCACCCACTAAGATTATCCAATTTCAACTATATCCTTATCGTCAAAAATTGCAAGTAATAATAAATAACTACAAAGTACTTATAACCGTGATTGTGATTTTAATTTACATATAATCTTAGATTCATTTCATTCAAATTTATAAAATTATATAATAACTTGCAACAATTCTGCAATTAGTCAAATGTTGCTGGCTATTCAGCTATCTCATCTTTGATTTCGATGGACAGATCATGTCCTCCATCTCCTCTCGGGGACCCCTATAAATTCGACACCAAACATCAAAATCGGCGTTGCATATTAAAGATGACGAGTACATTTTTGAAATACATAAAATACAACTTACAGGTTCGTCTTTAATTGAAATCGGCCTTCCATTGCTCACCGATCCCACTGTAACAACTTCTTGATACTCATCATACCCTTGATATTCTGGTTTTACCATGCTACCGCCAAGGACAAGGTTCAACAACATTGGTGGCAAACAGGAACGCTGGATGAATACAAACATTTCGTTCGTAAGAGTGTGTTTTAGTTGGCAGAAGTACACAAGTAAATACCTGTTGATCTGAAAGAGACATCAAGTGTGCAGCAATGGGACTCATCAGGTCTGGTGCTTCAGTCAAGGCTTGTTGTAATTGGGGCGGAGGAAGAGTTAACAGGACGGGGATACTTTTTGGTATGGTCCGTTGACAGCATTTCACGAATCCTTCCCAGACCTTTGGCTGTGTCCAAACCTGAAACGAGTACAATTATGTAGGTCCATCTTTTAAATCCAATCCAGTAATTTAATGCATGGTAAATGAAATACCTGCTTATTAACCAGTCTGCTCAATGTATTCATCACAAATCCGGATAGTTTAGTATGAAGAGCTAGAGTCTGGATGACTGTTCTCATCAGAAGGGTGGGGAGTGGGGATTGTTCTAGTAACTGATTAATCACGATTGCCAGGACTTCAGCCGTGTACACTTCAGACTCATTAAAACACAATGAGGTAGCTACATTTAAAAGTTCACGTGTTTAGCAACCGAACAATATTTTACAAGAGTGTAGTTCAATTTACCTTTGATGACTGTCTTTACATCACATTTTGTGGGTTCTATATTGTGCAAAGTAACCATAAGGTCAACGGGAGTTATGGGACTTGCGTGTTGCGTTTTGGCATCCGTGTGAATCCCCAATAGTCTATTAAATACCTGGATAATACACAAGTAAAAGTTATGTATTACAGCCCCATGATGATGGATAATCCCAAGCCTGTAACGTTTACCTCTTTGACCACATTAGGGTTCAATTTGATAAGTTTCGGAAGAGCAGCAATGATTTCAGATTTACTAAGACCATTAAGAACTGGGATGAGGAATCTTACATCCGAGACACGTTTGGCATATAAGTTTCTAACTCTTGTAACCAACTCGGCACTTGGCAAAGCTATGCAAAATTGGAAATAGTCGAAACTCTTAAAATAATTTGTTATTTGGCTAACAGTTTAACATACTTTTATCTGTTAACAAATGTATTATCCTTGTAATTAGTGTTTCTGCTCCATTCGGAAAGGTGTCCAATAACTTCATCAATTCTGGAGCGTTCATTCCCATTTTACGTATAGGCTGCTCTATATAACGGAGAATACTACGTTTGACTTCGCTCGTTGTTTCAACATAAATTTTGGCAAGTCTGAAATAGAAGAGTTATTATTATGACTCTAGTTCTGCATGTAAGTTTATGCATGTAGAGTATATTTATAATCAAGAAATGTGTGACATACTCGTGAATCAATGAATTTTTTATGCTCAACAGCTGGAGATAGAGAGTAAGGCACGCTCTGACAAGATCATCACTCCAATCCTTTGAAACGTCTGACCTTCCAGAAACGTCAGAAAACAAAATTTCTGGAGGATTTTTAAACCGCAAAGAGTTCATATACGTTCCAACAGCTTGATCTTCTACCACTCCACGCATGCTTTCCATTGTGTTATAAAGATTCATAACGCAATTAACAGCTTCTGAACGAACCTATAAAAAACGCAAATTTAACAAAAATTCAACCCTACCAGACCTGAAATGGGAATACATTCTGCAAACCTCATCGGCTGAATGGGCACAAAACTCCAATAAGGTGCTCAAGTAGTACAGCTTGCGTGGACGTTTTAAGGCCAATTCCATGAGTAGATTCATTCCATTCGTAGCATGAAGCGACTGGGCGCATAATTGTTTAAGCAGGTCCAATCCTTTGTCTGGTATGGTTGGAGATTCGGTATACAGTTTTCTCGCAAACCTGATAATATCATTTCAGTTTAAGTCTCTAAACTCCCAATGATTGAATAAACATGGTCAGCTTCTTACAATGACTTTTCAGCGTCAGCTGCAGTATCCAAGATGGATCTCATTATGTTTACAAAAGTCCATTCATACCTATTACACATCGAGTTATAATGCTATCGTTAAAATATTTTGACTTGTGCATGAAAATGACAAAATGATAAACAAAATGTCTACCTGTCGAGTGAAGCTTCCGTCTTGTTGGCAATGCTTGTAGCTATGAACTCTTGACTCAAACAGTACTCTGAATATATCCAACTAATTCCCAAATTCAAATGACTTCGTATATCAGACTGAATGTATTTTAGTATAACTGGCAACAGGAAAATTCATATCAGAAAATTGACCAACATTGGATAATGATAATCATTAATAATTATTAATAATGCATAGATCAACTTACAAAATTTAACATCAAATGTGGAATTTACTGCAATAGAGCAAACTATTCGAGATTTGATCTCATCAAGTTTGTCAGGCGAATACAAAATTCTTTTAACAGCGGAAAGCATTTGCTTCTGATTTTCTTCTAATGTCAATGGCTTTGTTATTTCACTCAATTTCAATATTTTTGTAATTTTTCTTTTAACAATGGGAACAATCCCACGAGAGTCAAACAATGTCTTTTTATTTTCCTTGTTGTCTGCACCGGAAACAAGAGTAGGAATTTTGGTTGGTTCGTCGTACTCTTCCAACTAGTAATATAGTACATATATATTCTCTCTGACCAGGTATATGATATAAGTAATACCGTTGTTATATGTAGTTACATACCGTAAAACCTGCTTGAAGGGCTGCTTCTGGCCCCAATTGAAACGCAGTAATTTGTGCAGCTAAAAGCCTTGAAACGTGCCGAATCTGGCTCTCCGTGCCTGCCATTGCAATTGGGGTGAAGGACGCTGTAAAATGTGCCGGCATTGTATCTGGCAATCGATCCTAGTTTTCAAAACAATTGAAAACAACAGTAAGCAATTGAAGGCAGTGAATTTGGTTATTTTAAAGAAATTATTTTTTTACCATAGATGATAACACGAGTTCTGCTGCCATTTGAGGAGTTAACTTTTGGAAAACATTTTTTTCTATTTCACTGAGAGTATTTGACGTGGTATGTTCCTCCTCTGGTTTTTCCATATCTTCGTCATCGTCATAGTCCTCCATAATTACGTCAGGTACATCTTTCTCCTCCTCTTGCAGCTTTGCTCTTTTCCTACTGACTTGATCATCGATATCATTCATCAGTCGGTGTCTTTTTCGGCGCTCGGCTTTTATTTCATCCCAATTTGGGATCGATTTGTAGAGCTGCAATGTCACACAAAAATTATTCAAATTTATACATCGCTAACATCGCATCAAATTTAGGATTAAAAATGTAACTGAGCGGTGTTGTACCTCACTCGACGATGCACCCAGATCAGTAAGAAGAGTCGTTATGTTGTCATAATAGTCAATGGCTCTAGGATGTTTTAGTAAACCTATTAACTGAACCTTCATGTATTTCCTGACTGAGGTAACTTGGGACCTTTCCAGAGTGGGTGGAAGGATGGCTGTTGGAAAGCATGATAAACAATAAATATAAAAGCAAAATGATTATACTGTATATATACAAAGCCAATATTGTTACTGTACCATTAAGTTTTTCCATAGCTGTCACGACACGCCCCATAAAAACGGGTCTTAACTTGGCAATGATTATGATAGAGCCCATGCAGGTCATTAAATTTACACTGGTAGCATGACGAGAGCCGTGGAATTTGAGCAAATCTTCAAATAATATCCTTTAAAAAACAATTAATGACATACTAAATATACGATCGATAATATTAAGAGCTTAATTAATTCTCATTTTAAATAAAACTATTACTACCTACCTCGCATCTTCCTCCAATTTTCTTGGCCTTGCTACTTTAATGTTGATGGGGACATCGTCTAAGCAAAAAACCCCTTCTCGTTTAACGCTATCCGCCTCGGTAGCAGTTTGGAGAAGAACAACACCTTCAATAAATTTGACAGTATGTGTACGGATTCTGAAAATTTAGTACAATATGGAATTAGAAATATGCTTAATATATCTGGTTCTTAATTCTTGGTATATATACCCATCAAGATCGCTGTCTATCATCTTCAAAATATGTTTTTTCAGTTCGTTCACAGAGTTCCAAGCAACTTCCATCTCGTCAGTCACAGTTTTAGACTTTGAAAGCCACATCAACGTGTACTGGAACAATTTCCCAGATACTTGGATTGCTTTCTTTTGCACAGAGACACATTTGTCTTGAAGCATCATCATCATGTTGTGCATCACCTTTGGAATTGTTTCAGGGTCCGTTTTACTGCGTTTGTTTATGTAAATATTGATCGGTTAATATAAAACATTCAACACAAGTCTTATCTAAAATAATATGCAATTGCACACTACCAAGCATTTTCAATAAACTCCAAAATGTATTTCCGAACATCGGCATTATTATCACTCTGAAAGTCTAACATCTCGTTAAGGAAATTGTCCAAAAGGGCCGGCTGCTTCGTAATTATGATTTCATTCACTCGTCGTAGATTTTCCAGTTTCGTTTTTTCGCTAGAAGTAACAGTCGCCTTCGTCAATAAATCCGCAACCTGTAATATTTAAAGCATTATGACTTAGAACGTTAAGTGAAAGTAACATATAAACGCATGGCTTCAACTATAGTCAACCTCATTTTCATCCTGATAATCCGTGGCGTCGAAGCCACTGTCGATCCGAGAGGACGAATGTCGTGATGTCATGACGCCCAACCCTGAGCTGCTGCTGGTCCGTCGCCCTCCACTGCTGCTGCCGCCGCTGTAGTCTTCGTCCTCCTCCCCATATTCACCTTCCATGAAGAACTGCGACGCCGCGCTCCGACCCGCATGATGACTCATGTTCCGAAATACGCTATTTGCTGTCGCCCAAATCAAAATCGTCACGAGATTTATTTTCCCCTCAGCTTCAAGTCAGGGAATGAAAACGAAGTCAGTAAACGTCACTAAATATGAATCCTAAATCGGCAGAAGTCCATCCAGGCATACTTAGCATTCTTCAGTCGTTCATGAATATATGTTTCTGCAGTAAACTACTGGCTACTCTACTTTGTATTTGGTCGAGAACAGAACAAAAATGATTTACTTTCGAATTTTGAGAATTTAAACGAGAGCTGTAAATTTGATATTGTATATTTTTAATACGGTGATTTGCTACTCTCGCTTTCTCAGAATCCGCAATTCCCTGTGAATTCCAATGCATGGGGCATCATGCTCCCATCCATTCGTGTATGATTCGCCTTGATGAAAGAAAATTCACAGCATAAATTTTTCATGAGTGATATTTTGAATTTGAAACCTCAGATTTATTTTACAAATTGATCCATATAATATGACTAAAAATATTTTCTTTATAGCCAACGCTCCACTAAACTAATTCTAAACTAATAATTCTAATAGATTCTACAATGACTGGTTTTATGATGAGATTATATAATTAATATAAAATAACACATCAATTGGAATGAGAGGGCCCGACAACTCCAACCTGAGCACTATACCATCATATTGAATTTTTATCCGTCAACACCACGCGATTTAGAAGAGCAAATCTTCATCATGGTGCTCATCAAAAATGTTATTTGAAGCTGCTAGCTCCTCAAGTTTTCCTAGGCGTTTCTTTTCTGCAGCAATCTTCTCAGCTTTTGCGCGTATAACTTTTTTCTTATCTTGTATCTTCTTTAACCTGTAAAACTCTTCACGTTCCAACTCGTCCAGTTCTGACACAATGTAAGCCAACGTTCGTTCAATTCGAGGAATGATGACTGCAAGGATATATATAAAAATGATTTTAAGATATCCTCCGAAAAAGCAAACTATTTACAAATTCATACCATGTTCGATAGCGTTCACACGACGATTCGTAATTTTAATAGCTTCATCAAGAGTCACAAATGAAGTTTGAAGTGAGGCTAAATCGACTAGGACGCTGATTGCTTTCTGATAGTTCTTCTTTAACTTTGCAAGCTGCTGGCCACCTCGAGCCAGTCCTGTCAACTCGTAGGAATCTCCTCCTTCTTGGTATGACTCGAAAACTGGAAGACTCACTCCGGCTACATTATCTTTCTTGGTTCTGACCTATTAATTCCATAAGTATTAATCGAATTACTAGAGGCTGCTATTGATTTTTACTCGTACTTTGATTTATTACCTTAATTTGGGCACGATTTACATTCTGAAGGATTTGCTGATTAAAGTCTCCTGACGCAAACTTTGCTTCGGCTGTAAGTGAACACAAATTTAATAGGTAATTTATTTTATGTGCACTGGATTTATCTATCCCGTTATTTCGTTTCGTAACACTTGAAAAATTGTTTGTAAAATGTATATATATATGCCGACGTAAGAGAAACAATCTCCATATTATTTACACAAGTTATCCATAAGTGAACTTACCCAAAGAGAAAGACGCTTCCTTCATAACCTCGCCCATCAAAGTTTTGGTCTAGAATAAAATTAATGATATACTCGCTGTTTTTGTTTAGGCAACTGTGATTCATTAAATACTTGACGGAATACTTATTATACAAATCATCATCTAAACTTACCTCAATAATTTTTCCAAGAATCAATCTAAATCGCATCTGCAGAGCGTCTGCCTTCTTCTTCAGTAAACTATGACCAGTTTGCGCTCCCTTCAGACGTCCCTTCATCAACGTTTGCGCCCTGCGAAGATGATTATAAAAGTTTCAATGAGTATCATATTTAAATGATTTCCAAGCAAGTTAAACCAAATGAACCCTTAAGTCTCAATTATAAAGATAGACAAATTAAAAGCAAAACATTAAGTTAAATATTATTAACGAACCCTCTGGAAGGGAAAATTGGTATCCTGTCTTTCCCTGACATGTTTCAACTTTCGAAATAAACAGATCAAACTTTTCCTTCGTTTCTTGTCCGCGTCTGAAAGTTATCTGATTTTTTATCAGAACAGAATACAGAATAAGAACAATGAATAAACAGCTGAACGATGCAGGCAGATGCGGAGATGATGAAGGCGTTGTCCAAGTTAGATCAACGCAAAATGGGGCATCCTGACTTGCATAAAATCACAAAAAGTGCGCGACTTGTTGCTCGCACAGCTTTTCCAAAGTTGTTTTCCAAAAATCGAAAAATTTCTACATTTATAGAAAAGTAGCTTTTAAATGCTATAAAGTTTTCCGTTGTCACAGTTCACAGTCATCCTCGTGATAAGTGGACGACAAATAACAAATTATTTTCAATCTTGTCCTAAAACTACGTCTCGTTTTGTGTTTCGAAATCGTAAAGCATAACTTTTCTTAAAATCTCTAGAATTTGTTGCAGAGTTAAGGTATGGAAGCTTCAAAAGAACCAGTTGCTGAAGGTGGATCTGCGGAACTCCAGCAGGTATAGTTTTAGCTTAATTGTCTCCCTTTCATCAGTTTACTAACTACTAGAAACAAATACTGAGTTATTAGATAGTATATTACTTCAATCTCGTTTAAGTATCAACTTTTAATATACTTGTAGACCCCAAAGCCTGTTGTTCGTATGGATTTTTATCAAACTGACTCGGATGTTGTTGTAACAATCTTTCTAAAAAACCAAAAGCAAGATGAAGTCAGTGTCGATTACTCAACTGAGAGCGTAAGATTTGAAATTTTAATTACACTACTTGAATATATATATATATTGTATTTTTATTATGATAATAGTTTCGATTGGCCGCTAAATATCCAGACGGTTCAGATTACCTTCGTGAGGTCCATTTGGCAAAACGCATACGCCCGGATGACTGTTCTTTCAAAGTCCTTTCGACTAAGGTAATAATGAGTTGCTTTTACGGTGCACACTTATAATTTACCATACTATAAAACCTATGATTTTGATAATTTATTTTCTCTCTATAAGATTGAAATAAAACTGCACAAACAAGACGGTGGACCGTGGGCTACTTTGGAAGTGGACAAATCTAGTAATAAAGGTTAGCTACTTTAATTTGGTAATTAATTGCTAAAATTATCTACTTTAACTGAACATTGTAAGTATTTCAATTGTTACTTTAGAGTTTAAGCCGCTGTATCCTAGCTCTTCAAAGAAGAAGTTTGACTGGGACAAAGTTGAGAAAGATATTGCAAAACAAGAGAAGGATGATCCAGATGCAGATATCAACAGTCTATTTTCCAAAATTTTCGAGTCTGGGGATGAGAATACAAAGAAAGCTATGATGAAATCAATGGTAAAAGTTATTTTGTTTATATTTGAATTAGTCGACAACAAAAATCTAAACTAAGTAAATGCTTCTTGCAGCAAGAGTCTGGTGGAACAGTCTTAAGTACTAACTGGGAAGAGGTTGGGAAGAAACGAGTTGAAATTAGTCCCCCCGATGGCATGGAATTCAAAAAATATTGATGGGATGGAAAACTGATGTAAACTGAAATATGTTTCCAGGCTTTGAATTAATAAAAATATTATGATGAACTGTATGTATTTAAAAGTAATCAAGGAGTCTATTTGTTGTTAGTCCAATTTTCGTGGTTGAGCTGAAGATTTTGTCTTTTTCTCTGGGGGTTCATCACCTGCATCATCATCATCATCTTCATTCGCATCATGTTCCTTAGAGCCCTTGCCCTCTGGTTCTTCTTCTCTTTGATGTCGATCCTAGGAAAGAATACATGATTTAAATAACATCATTAAATAAATAAAGTGGAGCATATACTTTGTAATGTCGGACAGTGCTCTTGTAAAATGAAGAGGAAAAATTGCATTCTGGTGCAGGGCAGGTGTGCGGTTTTAGTCCCAAATGTGTACAGGCGTGTTCACTGTAACATAAGAACTATATTAGCATAATATAATTCCCATGACATACAAACTGAATTACCGAGAAGAAATCAACCCGTTGTTCACGTTTCCACACGTTTGTCCACTCTCTTGTCCCCAAATGCAGCTGTATTTGGTTTTTTTTGACCCTTCTTCCAGTGGGATAAGCTTCATAAGGGCATCGCATTTACCTGCGTCGTCCTCATTAATATCCGGGATCCCGAATGTATTCCTCTTTTGAGGTTCTGTTCCTGGGTGGTACTTGGCTCGATGAGATAGTCGACTTGGTGGTGTTGCAAAGGTACAGGGGCAAAGATCACAAGGTAATGCATTTGGTCCAGAGTAGTGACAGTTCTGTACATATTATATACAATACCAGTTAAATTGTTTTGCAAAGCAAGAAAAACAAGAAATACATACTTTCATATGGTTGAAGTGCTCATTCACGATCCCTGCTAAAACTACACCACATAACTCACAACTACGTCTCCCTTGTAATGGTGGGAGTGGCCGAGGGTTTTTTAGTTTATCTGGAGGAGGAGGAGGAGGGTTGTTGAAGTAATCCTCTCTAATTTGAGGAAGACGATGGAGAAATTGTAAATGATCATCAATCTTCTCCGCATGTTTGGCCAACACTACTTCTGCGGTGTATGGGGCCTTGGCACAAACCACTCCAAACTTCCTCCGAATCCGGTATCTGAGTTGGTCAGCGACCCACGCATCGTCTGAGTAGATGTGAAAAGAATAGGTCAAAGTTGGGTTGACTTTCCATCCATATTGTTCTTCGAGCTCTCTGTAAATTGTTCATTCTGGTAAATATGTCTTGATAATGTCTTGATAATGGTTGTTTGTACTATGAACCATTTATCACTTACTTTACTTTACAACCGTCGAGATCCAAAGCGTCGCTATTAAAATGACTGATTATCGATTCCGTTTTGACTATAAGACACACCTGCGCAGGTCCTAAATTTACGGTCATGTCCCTCATGTCCCCGTGTTGGTCAGTCAGAAGAGAAAAGTAAATTTGGGTAAGATTCTCTAAATAATAAAATTTACATTATCATTTGGTTCACAAATTAATTCAGAGTGAACTGTAAATAATTAAAATTACTTGTAACATCCTCCTCCATCATGACATGCATTTGGACGTCATCATTGACATCTCTCCAGGCAAACAGATCGACTCCCACTTTGGGTTCTTTTCGTAACAATTCACTGTCACTAATCATGGTGAACAACAATTAAATTGAACTAAACTAAAAAGAACACTAAAAAGAACTCAATTATAGTTTGCCGGTTTGGAGTTCAAAAAGTGGGACGCATAAACTAGGATCACTACCCTGCAGCTCTCCTTCTCTTTTTGCATCAATTGATAGATTTTATGATATACTTTATGCGTCTTACATTAAAAGAGGCATCTTTAAGTTACTCTCACAACCATTATATCTGTAAGTAAGTATTGAAACAGGAATTGAGAAGGTGAATACTTTATTATATTCTGAATAAAAATGGTTTTGTAAGTAACATTGACAGTATTTCTAGTGCTCCGCTCTTGAATTTCCTGGACATGAGCTTTCCAGATCGTCTTCGTTATCATAGCTTGTTCCACACCATATGCAATAAAGATAATGACTTCTGAGATAGGCTGTAACTGTAGACAGTATTTCTGAAGCCTAAAACCAAACGAATTTCCTTTTAGTTTTTCAGACTGGTCACAAATTTGAATAAATTTATAATATAAGGTACAATAACTAACCTCAGGTTGATCTGAATCTTCGTCAGACTCTTCATCCTCGAGTTCAACAACGGTTGTGGACATTTCACTTGTGTTGGACTCGGAGGTCGCCTTGTCCTCTATATTTTTGGGCCAGTACCATGGTTGAATAGGAGATTCTTTTCCCTATTGAAAAGTGAAATTAAAATTCACTATAATTTAATTGTATGTAAGTTTAAAAATTAATAAAATTATAAGTATTACTGAATTGAATGAGTACCTTTTGAATATCCAAATGTCTACAAGTTGATTGAGCCGTATGTACATCTCGATTTAAAGCTTTGATATTTGCAACAGCCAATGCCCGCTGTCGAAATTCTTCAGGATCTGCAAGTTTGCTTAGGTCTTCATTTCGTCTTTTATAGGTTTCTAATTTTTCACGGTCTCTTGTTTTTTGGCCTGCATAATATACACGATATTAGGTATTATATAATGCATTCTGTATTTAGATAGAGATGTTCAACTATTAGAATGTGTCGTTACCTAACCCTTTTCTATCAATTTTCACTTCAACAGGAATTGGTTCCTTGAGTCGGTCTTCTACATTTTTGTCATCATAGCACCGTTTTCCTAAAGAAGTTCCAGAGACGTATCCCATTCTTGACAAAAGCTGAAATCCTTTATTGTCTGAGCTAATTTGCTTCTGCAGTCCGGCTGCTCGTCCTTCCTCTTGTTGGACCCGCACTGATTTTTGTTTGCTACATTTATCAGCTTCTGCCTTTTTCTTGAGGAGTTGATGTGCCCTTTTATCCCGGGGATTAAACAACAGACTTGGGCGGACATTGGATGTGCTATCAAATCAATAGTACAGGAAAATTAGATTATAAAAAATTACAACTTGCAATTATTAAAAAAAAATCAATTCAATTTATATTTGACATTACCATTGAGCCAAAACTGCATCCGACATGTAATCATCCTCCTCGCCATCAAGTGACATAACGCAAGTTGCAAGTTATTCGAGAGACTGTTTCCACTAATAGATAATACTAGAATAAATTTTATTTTAAATTTAGCCTACGTCGTCGACTTTGTTATTTCACAAGTTTGTTGATTAACGTAGAATGTGTTTGACACGCGCGCACGTGCAAGAAAACTGAGAATCTAAACCCGAACAAAAAGTTCATAAAAAACTTTCCAAACTTTTGGGAAGCAATAAGTTATGATCTCAGTCTTAATAAATATTTATTACTTTATTTTTTCGTTGCGTTATATTGCTTTTTGGTGGCGAATAACACAGAGCTTTAAATAGGTGAAGATTAAAATATTGGAAATTATGCATCAACGAACTAATTGACTACTTGCTACGTCGATTTGATACTAACGCTGACATGCACACATAACAATAAAACAAACATACGATAATACTCCCTTTCTTGATAATTATTAAGATAATTGTGTAATAATAATAGTTAAGATTAATGATAAACCAAGAATAATAACTAATTTATTTAACAAGGAGCTCACTCAGCTCGATACTAGCACAACATGGAAAGAATAGAATTGGCGTAGGCCATGGGGCGAATGTCAGGATGTGGCTAGAATTACAGAACAAATTTAATAATAGTATATAAGTAATTAAGAATGAATGGAGATATGCACTTACCACTGCCTCGTATGTGGTAAATTTTGGGACCATTTGATCTCCTTTTAGCCTTATGAAAGCCCCTTTGTTCCCTATTGTATCACAGTAATTGGGTGCTGAGAAAACCGTGATGCACTTGCCATCATGGGCAATCTCATACCCTTCCGGTTTCACTTCGTGACTTCGGATAACATAATCTAATTTATTTTTTCGCAAAAAGGCATCGGTCACATCGGGACCAAATTGAATTCCTACGCCGCGTTTCGACGGTGAGTAACCGTTCTGAGGTTGTGGATCACTCCATAAAAGTTCGCACATTAGGCCTTCTTCAGGTGGTTGTCTATTACGATCAATGCATCGAAGATCGTCTAATGTGACGTCTTTTGTGCTGAATAGGCCGCCGTGCATCACCTATTACGTGAAAACAAGGATGTGATTAGTTAAATATTTAAAGTATATGTATGGTTTCAGAGGCATTATGCTCTGAATTTCATTATTCTCAGTTTGTTTAAAGGGTAATATCATATTGTGTCAGAAGCCTAGACACCGGATTGAGTATCATCATATTCAATTTAAATTCAGGAAACTATTGTTATTACTCATTAGTGGACAAGTTAATACTTACGAGAACTCTATTATTGAGACAATGACAGAGTGGAAGCCAATTATAGACTTCAGTAAAAAATTCTGCCATCTGGGCGTTGTACTTTGCTGGATGAAAAACAACAATTTTGAATTAATTTCAAGCAACATGTTTGCATTCAAAATAACGTGGCATAGAAGATTCACCTTTGACCTCTCCGTCGAACCCATACATTTGATTCATGTTGATCGTCTCGTGATTTCCTAAGCAAACCAAAAATTGGTCACCACAGGGTTAGACAATAATTCAGTGACGAGATTTGTCTCATCTACTTTGTTGTCTTACCTCTAGAGAGATAGAAGCTGTTTGGGTATAGCAACTTGAAGCTAAACAAAACCATTATGCACTCCACTGAGAAACTACCACGATCGACAAAATCCCCATTAAATAGCTGGAAAAGAAAACAAAGAAAAGGGGTTCATATCAAAGCAGAGATATGTCTTCATGTAATTATCTCCTTACATAAGGGTTGGATTCGGAAGGAAGTCCATTAATGGTGAAAATATTAATCAGATCGTAGAACCTGAAAGAAACAACGCGGGAAAAATTAGAACAGTCGTCGCTCTCATGTTTTACCATCTGAATATTTGTTTTTTCTCCACCATATTATAGTTAAAACTTAGTTATCTATGTGATTGTAAAACAATGGAGTACACGGACAAAGTAAAGGGATTAATTGAATTGATAGATAATTTAGACAATTACGAGTTATCACAAATAGTAGAAGTAGTAGGCAAAAAATTAACTACTCGATTGTCAAAGGGTTTCGATGTTGCTAAAAAACGTAAGCCGATAGAAATAGCCAGTAGTAGCGTTGACAGTACGGCGAAAAAAGTGAAACTCGGCGGTGAAAGTAAAGGAGAGATGACATCAAGTGAAAGTAGTGCATCAACCTTGCCGTCGTCTTTTTATGTTACATCGCCACTCCCATCTCCCAAAGTTAGACATGAAGAGCCGGGAAGTGAAAGTAGTGACTCAGATATTACGGAGAATTTCAAAACACGCCAAGGGAAAGGTCCGGTCATGGTCAGGAGGACAGTAAAATGCAGCGATACAAAACCTTGCAAATTATGTTTATACTGGAGACAGATTGAATAATGAGTAATATTTTTAGCCACTTCAGTTAATTAACATAATAATGATGATGATACGAATAACAAAATATGTATGTATTTATAGACTGTTTCCTGACAGACCGTTACTTTTTAAGGAAGGCTCATCCTTTACGTGCAGTAATATTGAGGAGGGGATTTACATTATGACTTGTGGGAACCCCGACTGTCCTAAATTTAACACGGTCATCTACATTGGGCAGAGTGGAGGAGGAAATAAAGCACATTTGAAGGTTAGAATGTTGGACCATGCCCACGCAGGCAACCCCACTGGAGTCGACTCTCACTATAGTGGTGCATGTTCTGGGTTGATGCGATTTCTGTATGTTAAAGAGATCAAGGATATGAAAAAAAGATTGAGTAAATAATTACACTTTTTAAGCCATAATGTTGCAACATATTAACTATTCATTAATGTAAATGTATGTATAGAAAAAGAGACTGCATACATGCACCGTTTCGGAACAGTGCTCCCTTCGATCGGATACAACATCGCCCAAAGTAGCCCATTCCCGAAGAAACAAATAATTGGATCAGGAAGTCTCCTTCCATACATATTCACTGGCTTTGGAGGAGGACGCCCAAAGTAAATGCAGGAATTAATACAATGTGAGGCAAATACTAATCAATCACTATTTGATCTTTAGAATAAGAGACCTGAACTGGCAAGTTCTAGCGGCCAAATGCATATTGGAACAACCCGACCGACAAGCCACTCCTGCTCAAATTGCTAACTACGTAGATGATAATTATCCAGGATATGCAACCAAGTTTAAAGACATGGGAAAACTATTCAGAAGTTATCTTCCTATAGCGTGTAAAGAACCAGAAGAAAAAGGGGCACTCCCACCCACCAGCTCCAATTATTCAAACTGGTTTACCAAAGACGTGTCAGGAGGTCTCTACCAATTAAAAGACCTCCCTGAGATAAACAAGGCATTGGATGACTTTAAAGATGTACTCGCTCGATATGAGAAGAAGGTCACGTCAGAGGTAATCCCCTCACCACAACCATTACCGTTCTCATCATCATCAAGGCTAACAAGGGGATCAAGAAAAGATTACTCAGAGTCCGATAGTTTTGCTGACGAGAGCGATTAGAGTTAAAAATGTAGGACCCGTATCTAATAATCCTCCTTGATTGACATTGTGTTCCCATTTGTTTAAAAATATTTACTTACTGTCCATGAATGTCACCACAAACAGTGAACTCTTTATCGTCTGGTATCGTGACTTCAATCAGACTGGGCTGCTTTTCTAAATATGTTTTGATCTCGAGGAGTATCTGTAAAACGGAAATCATCAGAATTAGTATTTAATTGTGCCAGCCAGACTAACCTAACCTAATCTAAGATTTACAAAATTATAATAACTCACTTTGTACGCATACTTTCGATGCAAGGTTTTTTGACTTTTGTACCATTCCATGAGGTCCTTAACAAATTGTAAGGTCACTATGTCACCATTCTCCAACCTTGGGCCACTATAATCCCTTTCTACCGCTGTTGGAATAAAACATCAAAGTATGAAATAGTTAATAAATGATATATGGAACTTTTGACTATTCTAATAAAAACGTGTATATATAATCAGTTTGTCACAAGGGTAATATCATTCTGTGTCAGAAGCCTAGACACCGGATTCAAAAGTTTCATCATATTCAATAGAATTCAATCCACAACAATGGAGGACGCAGTTTTGTTACATAGCATTTAAAACATGTGTTTCAAATTTCAACTTACCAATTGCCTCAATGTCGACCGACTCTGCGACACACTTTTTGTTTTCATCCACTGCGATGGCCTTTTCAAAGGCAATTTTCCTTACTATTTTACCACACTCGGAAAATTTATGCTGTGCATCCTTGTCATTTGGACGGGCGGTGACAACCTATAAAAATATATAAATAATAAGGCCTTGCAAATTTTGAATACGCTAATTTTGGAATATTATAAGAAAGAATTCTCACGGCTTCAAAATCCTTCAGAGCCTGCTTAAACTTTCCCAGAGACCTTCAAGGTAAAGGCACAAGTTATTAGTGTTTGTATTGCGGTGAACAAAATAGATAAACTTGTAGAGTGTCGTCGTTTGACGATATGCCATGTAATTGTTGTAACATACTTACATGTATGCCGCCGCTCGTCGATAATAGCCCTTGACATAATTTCTATCCAGTTCAATCGCTTTTGTGGCGTCGGTCAAGGCGTACCCAACACATTCCGTTCGTAGATAAGAGATGGACCGGTTCGCGTACAATACAGCGGTGGGAAAGGCGTCGATAGCTTTTGAATAAAGTTCGATGGCAGTGTAATAGTCACCCTTTTTGAAGGATTCGTTTGCCAAGTCTTTTGTTGTATTAGAGAGTTCTTGTCTGGATGTTTCATCCCCGGTCCCCTGTTCTTGCTGACCTTCTTCTGTTTCTGCCATCACGTCAAGGGTCAACCTTTCCAATTCCAACTAGTAGCAAACCACCATCAGACAAACACCGAAGACTCGTCAACCGAAACGTCCCGCCGCTACACACCCTCTCTAAAAAAAGCCCTGATTATTAATATGATTCATCAATATTAGCAGTATTAACTTTAACAAATAAATTAATATTAATATTATAAAAGCATTATAAACTTATTCTCAAGGTCAAAACCAAGTGAAGGGAGAAATTGAGAAACTGCGCCAACTTCCAGTTACAAGGACAATGATGTCGCAATTTTTCAAGAGGATGTAATATTACCATCATATATTTAAAGTTCAGTTTTACAGTGTGACGCTTCATCATTGTGATGTAACTTATCATGTTATCCATAAAATTGGGGAAAATATTGTTTCAAGGGCGATCAGTTTTTGTAAAGGAGGAGCTACATCAACAGACCAGACAAATTTGGGGATGGCTCAACTCGGTTTTTAATCGGTAATTAATTAGCCTATTAAACTCACCTCTTTCTTTCTGACCCCTTCCTCCCGGTCGTCGTCGTCAGCTTTTTGTAGGTTATTTTATCTGAGCTAATTTTTTTACCTGTGATTTGTTGATGGAGCCGAGTCAGTGTGCTTCTTGTGTCTTGAGCCGCATGGGCTTGAGTGTTGAGCTTGATTCATCATCTCGACGGTTCAAGACTGGCTCGCTCTCGTGAGGAGCAGAGTTTAGCTCTGTCATTGCGTATGAAAATGTTGCCGATCACAATTTTTTATAGCGTCATGTCAAACAGGAAGCTATTTAACGAATTGAATAGACTTTCCACCAACTATTAGCTAAATGTCTATGCTGCATTGCTATCAGGGTGGATGAGAGTCGAATCAAGGAGGTGGGGCCGGACCGTGCTTGCGCCGAGTGGTTGCTGCGATGTGGGGCAGGGGTCAAGTGGGACACAGGTTCGGACGAATTTCTTCGCGACTACAACTCCCTCCCCGTCGGCAACTACAGACTTTTGCACATTTTGGAAGTGGATGCTACGGACTCGGCCGTAATGCTCATTGGATTCCCACATTTCCGTAAGTCGCGACAACCGTATTTTTTTAGTATGGCGATTGCGATGAGTTCTTATCATGTCGCAGGTGGAGTGAATAAAGTAAGGAAAGCCATCTTTCACCGATGTGGATACATTGAAGATGATGCCGTGGCAGCATTGGGATATTTGAAAGATAGCCTTCGCGATTTGCAACTGTCCTCTTGTGGAAATGTTACCGATGCTGGAATTCTGACCCTCACTCAGATGAAGTATTCAAATCTCTAAATAACAAAGTCATAAATGATGAGTGACCATTGATCACAATTAATTTGTACCATCTTGTAGGAATTTGGAACGCTTGTATCTTTACGATTTCCTGGAAGTACGGAACAGGAAAAAATGCATTGCGGAATTGGAGAAAGCTCTGCCCAATTGTAAAATTATATTTCCCTTTGCCAGGGAGGAGGACAGGGATGAGAAATAATTAAAATAGCACAGCAACCCCAAACAATAAGCAGTTAGTTATAAACTTTACTTACTCATATGTTGTAAATATCATATTAGCTGGCGAGTTAAGTAAAGGCAAAAAGAATAACATTACGAAAACATTGTGTGTCGATAAATTAATTATTGAGCTGGGACAACTTGTCCTTCGTCACCTTTCGCTTCGACGACAACGTCGCCCACTGCTGCATCATTGTTAGCATTGTTCTGATTATTCCTTATATTATTCCTATTATGTCTATCATTTTGCTTCTTGGGTTCTGTGTATTTGATTGTGTAAAATTGACAGCAGTCCTTGAGTTTGGCTGCAAGGGCCGCCAGACGTGCCTTTTCCTCCTCGCTCATCTCTGGCACCGGGGGCGGAGGTGGTGCAATCTTTTTCTTTGAGTATTTGTTGAGCAGTGGATGTTTCAAGACTTTGAGCAGTGTTTTGTAGTACGATCCCGAAGCAAGTTCTTGATGTCGAACGAGTCGTTTCTCCATGATGTGCAACGAAAAAAGATGTTCCTTGTACATGCGATTGAAATCCTCCTCCTCTGATTGATTCATCTTGCCGGCTGAAAAAATAATAATTAAAATAACTTGCGAAAATGTATTTACATACTTTGAATTTTGAATGTTGTAATTCAACAATTATAATTACAACAATTATAATATAACTAATAAACTCACCATTTTTTTCAACCCATCGCATTTTTTCGGTAAGACGTAGAGTCTCCTACAACCCGTAAAGTTTCACTTATAAAAATGGAAAAAGAAAAAATACATAGGCAGAACGCACACTTACCCGTTCATACATCTCCCGTATGGCATGGGCCCTTCTGACCAGGCGAACTTTGGCGTTGAGCATGATTCTCTTTTTCATGAGCACTTCTTCCACCTTGTTCCTCGGGACGCCAAACTTTTCAAAGAATGGGGATGTAAAATCAACGTCCGTGAAATCTTCTTCGTCTTCGTCCTCATCGTCGGCCACTTTCTGTTCCTTCATCTTCATGTACTCCTCGTTCCTCTCCCCGGCAAAGGCGTCCGGCTCTATTTCATGAAGGAAATCCTCTTGCACTCGAGAGGCCACAGTCTCGAAGACTTCCTCCTCAGCCTGAGCTACAATTGCATCTTGGTTATTCCACCATTCACAGATACGCGCACATTATGTGAAATATCTAGAGTGTCAGAATTATCATAATTCTATTATGCATATGTACATACCTGCCAACACGCTAGCCACCCTTTGGTCTGCCTCCATTCTCTGGAGCAACTTGAACTTCCTGTAGACGTCCGTGGGTGGGGAGTGAGGGTCTGGCAAGTACTCGATGCAATCCTCAGGATGAAAATCTGCCGTGTCGGGATTGCTTCCTTTGGGTTTGAAGAATTCGAGGGAGTGACGCGTCAGATTTCCCTCGCCGTAATGAAATAGGATCCGGAGACGACCTTCGTCAATTAACATGTGCTTCTCAGCAACGTCATCACAAACTTCTTTGGTTTCATCCCGATGATATTTCTCTACGATTTTCTAAATGAAATAAATTAATAAATAAATTAAGCTCATCAAGTAAAAGCAGAACTAATTCTAAGTTCTATGTTTGCTATTTTTTGCAAAAGTTTGTAAAAATAATTACACTCATTTTCCTTCGCACTCTCTTCTTTGCTCCAGAATTGTTTCCTTTGAGCATTTCCAGGAATTCTCTTGCCTTTGATTTTGACCCTACTTCGTCTTCCTCCACAGACGACCTCTTTGCGGTGATGGAGTTACAGAGGATGCCTCCATAGCTTGTGAACCGATAATACAAGAGGTCATCTCGACCCTCAAATTTTTCTACCATCCCTTTCCGCAGAATTTGCCGGTGAGCCACGCCCTGAGTGTGAGCATTCGCATAATAGTAAAGGTCGCGGGGATAATTTGCTTTATTCTTGCCGGAAACATGGACATGTTCTTGTGACAAAAAAATCTGATTATACCACAGATACTAGTTTTATGACGTGTTTACTAATTTCGGAGACTGTAATAAGTAAATACCTTTGAGCGCGTCTTTCCTCCCACGGTGAAAGTACTCGTGCAGCAGGCGTCCCTCCCTGAACCACTTCCGCTTGGCCAGCTTGTCCTTCCTATTCTCAAACTTTTCCTCAATATATTCCAAGTCGCTCGGGTCACGCCCAGTCCCCTTGAACTTGAGCACCTTTCTCACCAATCCATCGTCCATGACGTACGGGGCAGCCAGTTCCACGATGGCGTTGTTGTAGTTGAATGTTTTCTTCCCACCCGGATACTTCCTCTCGTAGTCCTCCTGAGGAATGTCGGGGTCCGGCGTGAATGAAACGGGCATGTCCAACAACAACTCAGCCTTCTTGGAGACGTCGTCCTCTTCGTCCTGGAACAGTGACTTTTCTTCCTCTGGCAGCTTCTTTTTCTTCTCCACCTCCACCAGCAGTTTGGCCCATTTCGACGTGTCACTCAAGTCATAGCTGATTTCCTTTGTATACAATAAAGGCAGGATTATTAGTGATACAACAAAATGCCCAGTCAATAACTGCTCACCCCTGCATACAACTCCAGTGGATCTTCCAAACTGACCCAGAAATTTTTGTGATTGAAAATCGTTTCTACTCCGAAAAAGGTTTCATCGTCGAGGGACATTGCCGTGGCGGAGAAGGGTTCGATGAAGAAAGGGGCTGGGACGTCTCGCCTCCCAGCCTTGACGAGCACCCAGGAATGGGTTCGCGTCGCATAATACTTTTCAGGGCATGAGGGACGCTTTCTCTTCTGGAATTTGAATTCGGAGTGGATAACAAAATGTGACAATTGAGAAAATAACTAAAGTACTATTTTATTACCCTTCTTCCAAACATTGTCTCATTTTCCTCTCCTTCTTCCTCTTCCGACGTGTCGCCCACATTGGTCACTTTATTCGTCCCCCCGTCACCCGCAATGCCCAGCTGCGCATTGTCCTCCATCTCCATGTCGGAATATTCTTGCAATGATGACTCTTCCACCTCGGAGGACTGATCAGCTCCTCCCCCATCCAACTCGCCCACTTGGCTCGCCACTTCTACCGCCCTCTGCAAGTCAACCAGCATTTCTTTCAATTAATTGTCTTTTGCCGTTGATTAATTGTGATTGGTAACACGCTGTAGTCACCTTAAATCGGTATTTGGTAGGTGACACTGATTTCACGACCACTTCCTCTTCTTCATCCCGTCTTCCGAAAATTCCAGACAGAATATCCATCTTGCTCTCGCTTGGGTCAGGTTGTTTTGGCTTGGGGGCCATAAGCACTGAAACCCCCTTCTTCTCCTCTCCCCCAACTGCAAATAAGAACAAACAGCACTGATGGTTCAAGTGAGATTAATCCATATGTACATTATTCTCATCATTTTATTATACTGGGCACATCTGGAGGTTCGACATAGTCTTCAGTGGCGTCCATGGTGCACGCTGCTTTGCTGGCATACCCATCCACAACATAAGCGTCGTATCCAGCCCCGATGAGAAAGGTCGCCAATATCACGGCATACTCATAACAGTTGGCCTTCCGGTTCTTCAGCACGGTTACATGAGACCTGATTCGACTAGGCTGCACCATACATATAAATTATTTATTCACGTTTTCCCCACTTTCTCCCCAAAAAAAGATGTTTGTCTGTCCACTAACCACTCGAGTGGGATGTTCCATTAACTCTGGGGCGAAGAACTCCTTGAAGAACTCGGCGCAAGTGAGGGCGTCCAAGAATTCTGGGTAACCCAGGACACATGGGTTTATAAAGGTTGGGAAAAGCTTTTGGGTACCGCACTCGTTTTTTGGAGCTATGACCAGGGCTCGGCGGCGAGGGAACTGGGCTTGAAATTGGCGACGGAAATTTTCAGCATGCCAGAGCACCGTCTTCTCCTTGTCCGTATTCTGATAAAATGTGGATGGAAACTTGGCCCGTCTGATTAAAGGACAACGACGGCGATTCATATGCCATTCGTTCTCGTGTCATATTTACTCTGTTATTACACTTACTCTGGGTCGGTGGCGTATTCCGTGGCGTCGTATCCCGGGAGGTTTTCAGGCCAGGCAAGTCTCACTCTGGATAACATGTTAATTAATTTATCCACATTGGTCGAGTCCAACAACAACTTTTCGGGGCCTTTCTCCTCCTATTAAACAGTACGAGTTTCTTTATTATAAAGCTCAACTAGTTCAACTGTTAAAATATATAGTGAGACCTGCAACGCCTGCAAAAGTGCGACCTCTTCAGCCAGAAGAGCTTCATCTTCTTCCTCGTTCATAACTTGGTCAACTGCCTCCTGTTCCGAAGCGTCCAAATTTTCCAGCCCCTCGACCCCCCACTCCTCCCCGTCACCTTCTTCAAAGTCCTCCTTTTACATTTTACATTAAAGATTTGTATCAGTGCCTTGGACTTGTCGAGAAATGAGCAATTGTCTCAGCTAAACTGCTACCTCTTCTTCAAACAAGTTGTCAATCTCATCCTGCCTCACGGGCTTCTCGTCCAGCCAAAACTTGTCCATTTCTTCTTCGAATTCATCCCCAAAGGCGAAATGGGGGTCGTCCTCTTCAAACTCAGACTCCATTTTGTACAATATTTACCAGAACCTTGGCCTCCCGAAGTTAGGTCGATATCTCAGTCCTATTGACTAAAAAGTTGTAGCATGGATGGACATTCACAACGATTGCACGATTTTTAGTATCTTGGTAACATCGCCAAACGGCCTCTCAAATATAGTGACGTAGTGCCAAATGTTCTTGGTTTCACAGATTATAATGCCATAATGTGAAATTAAAAATTGGCAAAATATAGCGCCCCCGGGTGGGCTCGAACCACCAACCTTTCGGTTAACAGCCGAACGCGCTAGCCAATTGCGCCACGGAGGCATAAGCTAGTCAAATGTAAATCGCGCTTTAGCTAAGTTTTTCGGCCCAAAATCAGAATCAGCGTTTTAAATTTTACCACTTTGATTTTAACCATCACAGTGGTAAAGTGGTAAAAAGTGGTATAAACTGATAAGAAGTGGTAAAAACTCATGACTAGTTGATTTACTCATGATTTACTCTGGGGGAAAGTCAAGCTAAATGATATGTTTAGTAATATGTAATTACTAATAATAGTTAACATAATGTTTCTCATCCTCATCACACATCAACGTTTAATTGGATTACACGTAGTTTTAGTCGAAAAACCTACTTGATATAGCCCGAGTCAGGCCACGTTTGGTTATCACTCAATCCGACTTTTTTGCATGAAATGTGCATGAAACACTTACATAACACACTTATTGAATAATGCTTCTTGCATAAACACCGCTTAACATATCCTGACTTTTTACATAATTCAATTTCACATAAAACTGGAAATTTGACCATAATCATGCATACAAAACCTATCCGTACAGCTTTGCTTAGCCCGAACCAGGGATTGTAAACCCATATTTATCAGCAGTTTTCTATAAAATTAAGTGCCACTATTTTATACTAATTTTTGCATTAACTAGCATCAATCTTTCGTACTACTATAGGCTCCAAATTCTAAAAATACTTACTATCCATTGTCTTTGACTATTTCCCAATGGGAGTCGCCTCTATTGCCCCTCTGGTTAATTTTTTTCATATTTAACTTTATATTATTTCATGAGAAAGCCGTAAGGATCTCTGGTCCAAATTTCAGCTTTCTATGTTAATTTATAAAAATCGGTATGGGTCACCCCATAGGGTCGCTCTAGATAAAAATTTTACCAATTTCATGTCATATTCTTCCATTAAAACCCATAAGCAACCTCTCCACCAAATTTCAGCTCGATATGACGATTTTGAAAATCAGTATGGGTCACCCCCAGGGATGGGCAATCCCAACACTTTCGATGGATTACGGATTACAGATTAATTAATTTCAAAATTATCATGGGATTACTGGATTGGGATTACGTCATTTCTGAAATAATGTGGATTACTTGTTGGATTACTGGGATAAATTGATGATGTGGATTACGGATTACGGATTACAGTAATCAGATTACGGATTATTATGTGGATTACAAAAATCTACATTTATGTATTAAAAGGTGAAGCGAAGCGAAATCCCTTAATGGAAATGTTTTGTCCGCCGGTCTGTAATTAACCACGATAACTTTATAACGATTTCGAATTTCATCATGCGGTTTTCGCCAATGGGTTTCTAATTTTTTGAAGTACGGATGAGTTTGAAAATGGGAATTGTAGGTCATAAGGTCATGGCCCCAAGGTGATGATGCCACGAATCAAAGGTGTCGAATTTTTTGTTTTGGCCGTTTTAGATATAGTTTTGGACAGGGATTACAAAAATTTTCATAGTTTTGACGTGGCATTACCGCGTGACCGTGTCGACGACGCCAACGTCGAAAATGTCGTATTTATGTTTTAATAGTTTTATACGTAGTTCTGGGCGGGGATTTTAAAAATAAAATCTAGACATAGTTTTGGCATGCCATGACCGTGTGACCGTCTCGCTCCACCCCTTTGCTAAATTTCATTTGGAACAGTTCATTCTGAATAGAGTCACACTTATATTTCATGATGATGATTAGTGTAAAAAACGAACGTTGAATGATTCATCCGACAGTTGGTTTCTTAGAACAGACAAAATTATCTTATGGCAGAACTAACAAGACCTTGTGCAGGTGACGATGCTGACAGAGATGTGTTGAAGTAAATCAACCCCTACTCATTGTTCCAAAATTCTCTAAACTTTGCACTTTGCTGAAGAATCCAGACGGTAGTTTAAGCACTCAAGTTCAGCAAGTGACTCAAACTCTGGAGAAGTTGCAAGATGGAGCTGTCACCCCGTTTACAGGTGCAAAGTAATCCAACAAAGTAATCCGTAATCTGATTACATTTTCCAATCTCGAAAATTGGGGATTACGGATTACACATCATTTCCAGACCTAGTTAGGATTACGGACTACGGATTACTTTAAAATGTGAATTTTTCGTGGATTATTGGATTACGGATTACATTCAATGTAATCTGATTACTTAATCTGATTAAAGTAATCCTGGGATTGCCCATCCCTGGTCACCCCCTAGGGTCACTCAAGATGAAAATTTTTCCAACTTGAACTCATTTTTATCTATTACCAGCCATTAGCAACCTTTGTGCCAAATTTCAGCTTTCTACGACGATTTTGAAATTTTGGTGTATAAGACTCCACCCACTCCGATGACCATCACCGGTCAACCACTTGACCGATTTGGCCCATCTACAAACTCGTTTCCTAACTTTGTCCAATACGCATATGGTAAAAATTTCAAGCCAATCGGTCAACTCGTTCGAGAGTTATCGAAAGACAGACGGACAGACAGACAGACGGACATGACAATTACATAAGCCCTGGTTCGGGCTAAAAACCAATAGACCCTTGGATACGTGGTAGTATCCCACAGGAGTGTACTAAAACACTAAAGTTCTTTCATTCCATGGTCACATTTACGCCCGCTGCACCCACTCAAAGTGCTAAAAAACGAAAAAGTACCACTATAACTCCTAGATATTCAGTGTTAACTCAATGCGCAGGTTTCGCAGAGATATTTGCATAAAAAGAGGAGTAAACGCACCCCTAAGGCTGGCGAATTTGTCATTTTCCAAATTTGCTTCGCATTTTTTCCGCTTTGGATGCAAATATCTTCGCCAAACCTGCGCATTGGCAGATAGTTCCATTTGCAAATTTCATACTAATTATATTTGCGATAGATTGACGCTAGTTTGGTCCAAATCGGTGAGCATACGCTGGGAGAACTCCATTGTTAGTTGACATGGGTAGAGGAAAAACCCTGGTAGGTTAGGAAAACCCATGGAACGGAAAACCTTTAGGCGTCCGAGATCGCTATTCGGCCCCTTACCAAATTTCAGCTTTCTACGACAATTTCCGGCACGGACAAGCTGTCTGTCCGTCTGCCTGTCGGACGATAACTGTCGTAAAACTAATCCTATCGACATTAAATTTGGCACACATGTAGTATGGGTCAAAATTTGACCGTCAAATGAGGAATTCAATTCGAAGATGGGCGAAATCGATCCAGTGGTTGACCGGTGGGGGTCATATAGGTGGGTGGGGTATTATGCACCAAAAGTTTAAAATTGTCGCAGAGCTGAAATAATGATAAAATTTCTTGCAAAAAAAGTCGGATTGAGTGATGACCAAATGTGGCCTGACTCGGGCTATATCAACTTGGTTTTTGTATGCATGATTATGGTCAAATTTCCAGTTTTATGTGAAATTGAATTATGTAAAAAGTCAGGATATGTTAAGCGGTGTTTATGCAAGAAGCATTATTCAATAAGTGTGTTATGTAAGTGTTTCCTGCACATTTCATGCAAAAAAGTCGGATTGAGTGATAACCAAAAGTGGCCTGACTCGGGCTATATCAAGTAGGTTTTTCGACTAAAACTACGTGTAATCCAATTAAACGTTGATGTGTGATGAGGATGAGAAACATTATGTTAACTATTATTAGTAATTACATATTACTAAACATATCATTTAGCTTGACTTTCCCCCAGAGTAAATCATGAGTAAATCAACTAGTCATGAGTTTTTACCACTTCTTATCAGTTTATACCACTTTTTACCACTTTACCACTGTGATGGTTAAAATCAAAGTGGTAAAATTTAAAACGCTGATTCTGATTTTGGGCCGAAAAACTTAGCTAAAGCGCGATTTACATTTGACTAGCTTATGCCTCCGTGGCGCAATTGGCTAGCGCGTTCGGCTGTTAACCGAAAGGTTGGTGGTTCGAGCCCACCCGGGGGCGCTATATTTTGCCAATTTTTAATTTCACATTATGGCATTATAATCTGTGAAACCAAGAACATTTGGCACTACGTCACTATATTTGAGAGGCCGTTTGGCGATGTTACCAAGATACTAAAAATCGTGCAATCGTTGTGAATGTCCATCCATGCTACAACTTTTTAGTCAATAGGACTGAGATATCGACCTAACTTCGGGAGGCCAAGGTTCTGGTAAATATTGTACAAAATGGAGTCTGAGTTTGAAGAGGACGACCCCCATTTCGCCTTTGGGGATGAATTCGAAGAAGAAATGGACAAGTTTTGGCTGGACGAGAAGCCCGTGAGGCAGGATGAGATTGACAACTTGTTTGAAGAAGAGGTAGCAGTTTAGCTGAGACAATTGCTCATTTCTCGACAAGTCCAAGGCACTGATACAAATCTTTAATGTAAAATGTAAAAGGAGGACTTTGAAGAAGGTGACGGGGAGGAGTGGGGGGTCGAGGGGCTGGAAAATTTGGACGCTTCGGAACAGGAGGCAGTTGACCAAGTTATGAACGAGGAAGAAGATGAAGCTCTTCTGGCTGAAGAGGTCGCACTTTTGCAGGCGTTGCAGGTCTCACTATATATTTTAACAGTTGAACTAGTTGAGCTTTATAATAAAGAAACTCGTACTGTTTAATAGGAGGAGAAAGGCCCCGAAAAGTTGTTGTTGGACTCGACCAATGTGGATAAATTAATTAACATGTTATCCAGAGTGAGACTTGCCTGGCCTGAAAACCTCCCGGGATACGACGCCACGGAATACGCCACCGACCCAGAGTAAGTGTAATAACAGAGTAAATATGACACGAGAACGAATGGCATATGAATCGCCGTCGTTGTCCTTTAATCAGACGGGCCAAGTTTCCATCCACATTTTATCAGAATACGGACAAGGAGAAGACGGTGCTCTGGCATGCTGAAAATTTCCGTCGCCAATTTCAAGCCCAGTTCCCTCGCCGCCGAGCCCTGGTCATAGCTCCAAAAAACGAGTGCGGTACCCAAAAGCTTTTCCCAACCTTTATAAACCCATGTGTCCTGGGTTACCCAGAATTCTTGGACGCCCTCACTTGCGCCGAGTTCTTCAAGGAGTTCTTCGCCCCAGAGTTAATGGAACATCCCACTCGAGCCCATCCGGGGGCACGCTATTTTTGCATCTTTTTGAAACTATCTCTTAAATTAATCCGCGAAATATTGTCCAATAAGGTTGAAATTAAATTCTACGGAAGTTACAAGGAAAAAGAAACAAAAGTATTTAGCTTCCGATGCTGCACATTTATGTATATCTTTCTTATACAATTTTCAGAGACCATAACTTGATGAAAATCATGAGCTCCACCATGATATCAAAATATCTGCAATGCTATATTTACTATACATTCATATTTATTTGGCTTCAATCATGCAAAATTTCGGTGCTTTACAAGTTTTCCCCACAAATCAAAGCAATAATGATGATTTAAATGCTGCATGAATAATACAATTTTAAATCTCCCCAAGTTCAAGGTTACACAAGGCGTTGAGTATTAGCATTAAAAACATGATGATGAGGGGTAGTAAGTTACTTACGATTAGTGGTGCGGTATTGCATTGTGTTAGTCAAAAGCGATGTATAGTGGGGGCAAATCCACCATCTTTTAACGCTACCCACCCACCCACACTTTAGTGCAATGTAAGCATACATTCATGCACTAGGAATATTATTTTTTATACAACAGAATATTATTTTTTATACAACAGAATTGTAAAGCAAAAGACCAAGCAACCAACTATACATCACTAATGATGATCCGAATTCATGCTTATATTCATAACAGTTACATAGTTATATACAATATAATATGTACATCGCATAGCATATTTAACCAGCCTCCCTCTCATCCTCATCATCTCATCCCTGGCTGGACAGGACTCTCTCTGGTCGTCGTCATCATCATCATGTAGTTTTTTGTTGCCTTATTACTGCAAGCTATCGCAGGATGGGATTGTAACTCTGCTATCTGAATGCATATGTAGCTCTCTGGGAAAATGTGGATAATGATTATTCTTCTTCGTGCTTACATTATTATATTGGCAAAGTGGATGCTCCTAGTTTCGCCACCTCCTACTAACCGAGTTGCACAGTTTGCCTGGCAACAGGGTCCACCCACGAAAGATGCCCCCATGTCGCCAGACCCCTGTCGACGGACCCCCTCCGCTCCCCGACGCCTGTGTGGGTTCGGAGTGCACCCAAGGTCCCCATGGATGCACGCCCCTCCACAACAAGCATCCGTAGTATGCATGGCTATACCAATCCCGATGATTTGCTTGCTTACTGCTGCTGGCCTTAAACTTGAAATGGGAATGGAAGCTTCCAGGGCAGGAGCAGCAAGCGTTTGTATTATGGAAGGAAAACCATAAGTTGAAGCGAACTCCCCCGAACGTTGATGTTGTGAGAGGATGACATTTCGCTGTATGGACTCTCCTCTCTCCGGCGATACCATATTATATTTCTGCTCGCTCTTGCTGGTGGTGTTTCCTTTCCTCCGTATTTTGATGCATGAATGGACGGAAGGAAGAAGGCAAAGCTTAGCAGCAGCAGCAGAGAAGAAGACCGAGCGAAATCCGCCGATCCGAAACCCGGGTGTGGAGTGGAAGGAGGAGGAGGAGGAGGAAACTCGAGAGAAAGTTGAAGCACCACGAAGACGACGACGACGACGACGAGAGGAGGAGGTGGTGGTGGTCATAGTAGGAGTACCACCAGTGTTGTCAGTTGTCAGTGAAGCCGGTGAGTTAGGAGGAAGTGAAGAAAGCCAGAAGTAGAGGAGGACTCAGAAGTCGGATTGCTTCAGATACGCTCAGCGTCTCAACCAAGCAGCACCACTCTTCACGTCAGAACAGAAGAAGAGACAAGTCCATGAGTGGAAGAAGGGACCTACTCGCCACTAATTCATTTCAGTGAGTCAGCAAGTGAGAGTGAAAGTGGGCTAGATGCGGATGAACCACAAGGTGTAGAAGGGAATGCGATGATGGATCCTTGGAGTACTGCGGATCACTTGGTGAGAAAATCCTCTTTTCATTTTCACCGTAATTCGCATGCATAATCAGCAGCGTCTCACTCGCTCCGTCCTTGTCTCACTTTCCATTGTGAAAGTCTCATGTTTTCACCGTCGGTGCCATCAAGTCCACATATTCGGCAGCATTATAATTTCATGTGACATCAAATTTTCCAGAGAAAGGCTGCCACTCGTCCATCTCTCTCTCATATTTTATAGTGCTTTTAACTGCAACCATTGCAATTGTTGTTGTTGTCAGCCGAGTTTCGTCCATGGTCAGTGGTGGTGGATGGATAATATATATTGGAGGTTTTGTGATGATGATGACGGTGGTTTAGTTTAGTTCGGTGGTGGCACTGGTATGTATGTATATCTAATATATGGCAACAAGGCCTTGGCATTGATCTTGCACTACTACTCCATAATAACGCTGTTGCGAGTAAACACGGGACGCTCGGCGAAATTCGCAACCCGATTCCAAAATCCACCACCACCACCACTTGCCAATTTTTTTGCACAGATCACACATCGATCCAACCCAGTCCAGTATATAGTGTAGTAAGTAAGTAATGCATCAGAGAGAAAGGGAGAGGATTATGCAGTATGATAAAGGCATTCCGTGAGCTTTATTGTCGCCCCACTCATAATGTCATCAATTCATGCTTCATAATGTCGTTATGAATTGCATAATATTCCTTATGCACATACGTCTCATGGCATATCTTTGTAGGTGTTGATGTCTTCTGATGACCGGCACCATCACTCTCTGTCACCCCTCCTCATCAAGAAGGAGAGCAACAGTTCGGACTTTGCGTCTTCTTCCCCACAGCATCACGATGAAAGGCATGCAATGTCCCCAACAACCACCATTCACTCCGAGGTTGGCCTTTCTCTTGATTACCTTTTATTCCGCCTTTAGGAAACATAAAGTCCTTCACTGAAATACTCTTTGTGATATGTGTACGTAATAGCTCGACTTTAGTGCTGGTGGATCCACGGCTTTCGCGTCACTCTCTCCCAAGAGCGAGCATGCCACGTTGACCCTCAACAGTGGGGGTGGCTACGAGGGGCACCACCACAGCCACATCAGACGACCGAGTGGTTATGACGACTCTGGCTCCTCACCAGACTCGCCCGATCGCCATTTCTGCTCCTCCACCACAGCTGCAGATCTCAATAACCATTCGCGTTCAGAGGTACACATATGCAACCAAATTAATATAATATGGTACCAAATTCAGTGTAAAATAGTCGACACGTGATCCATATTTTCCTAGGAGACTGGGAGAGAGGATGGTAGCGACGGTCCGAAACGTCTTTGTCTCGTTTGTGGAGACACTGCGAGCGGATTTCATTACGGGGTCGCGTCGTGTGAAGCATGCAAAGCCTTTTTTAAGAGGACAATTCAAGGTGAGTTTAGTTCATAATTAACGCATTATTTTGAGGACACAAAATTTTCATAATAAATATGTCTTCGAAAGCAAGGGACAATATGATAATATGAATTCTTATCTTTCCAGGAAACATTGAGTATACTTGCCCCGCATCGAATGACTGCGAGATAAACAAGCGACGACGGTATTATATTACATACATTTACATCTTTTCAATTTCCAACAAATCATATCAATCTTTTTCCGGAAATCTCGAGTTTTTGCATATTCAGATACAAACGATGCACATGAACTTCAAAAGCGTGTAATTTGTTGTTTCAGGAAAGCATGTCAGGCTTGCCGTTTTCAGAAATGCTTGAGAATGGGGATGTTAAAAGAAGGAGTCCGACTTGACCGGGTGGTAAGTCTTCTTTTAGTATTTAGTCTTTATACCATTCATACAACTATAGTGAATTAATTCTTTTTCCGCTTTAAAGCGTGGAGGGAGGCAAAAGTATCGACGCAACTCAGATATGCCATATCCCGTTGTAACACCACCAAAGAAGCCGACGCTAGAAGGTTAGCGCTACACATAGATAATTATGCACTATTATGTATGCATTTTAAATTGACCGTTGTTCCGTGCGCAGATAACAAAGTGCTGATGGCTTTACTCGGCAGTGAGCCTGCAATCCCACTAGCTGGCGAATCTTCTTCAATTGAATCTGCCGAATTACGAGCCATCACTCTTCTCAGCAGTTTGTACGACAGGGAAATCATCTCCATTATTGGATGGGCTAAGCATGTTCCAGGTACGTACATAAAAAAAATGCATAAATGCATGCGCATATTTTAAAAAATGATAAATTGTGAAATAAATTAGTTTATTTTTGGGTGTAACTTTTAGGATTCACGGAGCTAACTTTGAACGACCAGATGCGTCTTCTGCAATCGACATGGGCCGAAGTTCTCACCCTCTCACTCGCCTTCCGCTCTGTTGGTCTCGATGGACGACTTGTATTTGCCTCTGACCTTTCTTTGGACGAAAAGGCGGCTCGTGATGCCGGTGTGGTAGACCTTTTCCTACCGGTGAGCATTGCATTGCATATTTTATTTATTTTTACAATTATTTACTAGAAGCTGACTATTTATTGATTCGAGTATTTCGAAAGTGTGAAATAAAATATTTTGTATTTCCAGTGCATGCAAGTTGTAGAACGCCTGGAACGTGTTGGAATCACACGAGAGGAATTTTGCATCATGAAAGCACTCGTCCTGGTCAATGCAGACACGCGGATTGAAGAGCACGTCTCCGTCAAGAAACTGAGGGACTCGATTCTCATGGCGTTAAGTGATTGCGTCTCCGTTTTAAGGTTGGTCTTAATTTCCATTAAATCATTCTTAGCATTAAATCATTGCAAGAATTATTTTCACTTTTTATTTTGCATGTGAATTTGCTTGCAGACCATCCAATCTCAGCCCAAACCAGATGCAAACTCTTCTCCTAACTCTTCCATCCCTCCGTCAATCTGATGCTGCCGTGAAAAAATTTTGGTTGGGAATCCGTCGAGAAGGGAAAGTGTCCATGAACAAACTCTTTGTTGAAATGTTGGAGGCACATTTTCGTTAAAAATTAACCATCGACAACTGTCCATTATTTAAATGGACGGCTTTAATTGCCTTTGATAGTCGAGCGAAGGAAAATTACACATTTTGCCCAAACAAAAGTGAAGAGAGAAAGAATGTACAAACTCCCTGCCGCTAGTTGTGTAGTTAGCAAAATTTTATGAAACGTAATGTAATATATATAACATATATACATATAAAGTAATAGGTCCCTCGTTAAATTATCTGCAAAAAGAACCAACCAAACTCTCCCACCCCCACAAACAAAGCAACGTCGGCACGTCACACATTCATTAATGTGTCGTCGTTTGTATTTTAAGAACGGCGAATCGTTTTTAGAAGACGCATATCAAAAAAAATTGTTGCGCGTTTAAATTGGATGATTCTATATATAATTTAAAAATTGGAACTATATGAAATGACTGACGACAAAGGAGATGACGAGCGCGTGTATATGATGTGATTTTGGATGCGGGTCTCATTTTTTATAGGCTAAACAAATTATACACAAACAAATAGTATAATTAAATAGGGATAAGAAAGAAAAGGATAACAAAATACAAGAACAAGAATTATTATGTAAACCTACCTGCTTACATCACAATTAACTAAGGACTACTACAAATCTGCACTGCAAAATCTCTGCTAAAAATGGGAATGACTGAAAAATCACTATGAATTAGGAACTGGAACAAGTGACCTGTAAGGTTTAATCATCTACATATGTATGAACTCAAGTTAGACAAAAAATGGATATGAAAAGGCCAATGATAAGTGCTTGGCAGCTGGACTGTGTGAGCATATTGCACAATATGCAGTAGTGATGATTATGATAGATAGTTGAACTAAAGGAAAAAAATACTTGAGGACATGTCGAATGTCCTGGGCGTGGCTGAAAGGAAAACAATTGAAAAGACTGCGAGTTAGAAAATATAAAACAATATTCCTAATTCGATTAATTATTTAGAAGAACAAAACCAAAAATATATATGTTTTCGATTTTGCCTTTGTCTTCAGTGTTTTGCACTTTTCGACCTCGAAGTCAAAGAGAGGAGGAGAACTACGTCTTATTATTGGTGCTTTAGTTATTGATATGATTACCGGATGATACTAAATAGAATGCTGTGACTGTGACTGACCTGCGTATGACCTACGTACATATATTACCGTTGACTAAAATGCCGTGGTGCTATTCATCATCACCTTGTTGTTATCTTTGCTATGCATTATTATTGTATTATTTATTTCTGCTTGGTCTTGGGTTTTTTTAGATGATCTACAGAGGAAAAGAAACACAAAAGATTTATCGTTTAAATATAACTTCACCACATATTGTTATACATTTATTTCGCTATAATATATTATTCTATAAATAGATCACCGTTTGTAAACTTACTATAATTTAAAAGCCAATACCAAAGGATTTGAGTATATAATTAGTTCAAGAAAAACATGTATTTAACCTTCATAAAACTATTTGTATTTGATGACAAACCACATTTAATTATTTTGTGACCGTGTGATCGTATCGGTCACACCATTCGTTGATTCATGAGTACCTGAATTACATAAACAAAAAGAAGAAAGAAGAAGAGGAGGAAAACTATTTTAGATGTAAAACTTATTAAATGTATAAAAAATGTTAATTAGCCTTGTTCTTGGAACAAGACGTCGTAACCGATTGGTGCTGCGCCCTTTTAAATATGGAAACCATTATTGTTGTTATAAATTGAAAAGATAAATAAAATAAAGAAATGATGCAGCTTAAAATATACGAGGAGGAGGAATATTGTGAAACCTGACTCGGAACATGACGAAATATCCTCTAGCTTGTGCCGGTTTCATTCAGTTCACACCATTTGGTTCGCACGGTCATGGCGAGTGCGAGGTACGGATTTTGCATATGAGCATGAATTTAAGTGGTGGAATAATAGATCCAGCGTGTACTCATCCATCCCCAGCGAGATAAAATATGTAAAACCTTACATAATGCCATGAGCCATTCACGACGATGGTTTTATAACAAGTTTAGTGGAGCATGTATTGCTTATTCTTCCTTCGTACTGCACGAGTCGAACTCATTGCGTATGTAATAAATGACCATGGAAAATTGCAGATTCACGAATCGCTTCGTCCATAACAATATAATAATTGCAGAAGGAGGATGATACTGGAAATCGTGGTGGTGGTCCATCCAAAGGGTGGAAACCGAGAGTGACGCTCGACTCGATCAGTCTATGCCCAGTCTTCGCCGGCGAATCAGTGCAGTGCTCTCTCGAAACTTTCTCCTTTCTTAAATACAAGAACCACTTTCCAGCCGAGGAAAATAAACCTTTTCTGAATATGGCTCAAAAAATTAAAGGTAAGTCGCAAGCCCTTTTGTCGCCCTTTTTAAAGCTGTGGACAAAGTGTAAATACTGCAACCTGTAAGAAATACAATAAAACTGGGTTCACTGAAGCCATTAGATGTACTTATTATTTTACGACAAGGTGAATCAGACGATTGAGTTATAAATATATTAGTCTGCTTCTCATTTCATTATTCCAGTCTGCTGCTGGCTGAGTTGACCTTGGCCTTGCATAATATATTATGTGTGTGACTCGAGTTCTGGAGTTCGAGTGGATTGACTCCATACTTTTACTTAACTTCATTCATATTAAATGATCTATTTGAATATATGATTTAAAAAAGCGGCAATGGGTTGAAAGGTCAAACATGTCACGTACGCATTTAAAATGATTTTTGATTGATTTAGCTGGAGTCGTCGTTGATATAAATGGTGACGAAATGACCAGAATAATATGGGATGACATCAAAGCTAAGCTCATCTTACCATTTCTCGACATCGATCTGAAGGTGTACGATTTAGGAGTGGAAAACCGTGACGCGACGAATGACCAGGTCACTATTGATTGCGCTAATGCGTGCAAGCAGTACAACGTCGGGATTAAGTGTGCCACAATCACCCCGGACGAAGCTCGCGTCAAGGAATTTAACCTGAAGCAGATGTGGCGGTCGCCAAATGGAACGATTCGAAATATTCTTGGAGGAACGGTATTTCGCGAAGCCATCATTTGCAAAAACGTCCCTCGTCTCGTCCCTGGATGGAAGAAAAGCATCATTATCGGGCGTCACGCTCATGGTGACCAGTATCGCGCCACCGACTTCCTCGTCCCCGGGGAGGGCAGGCTAGAGATGCGTTTCGTCCCCAAGGACGGTTCCCCTGAGATTGTGCATGTCGTTAATGAGTTCAATGGGTGAGTGACCATAATCCAGTATGTGATGTCGTATCGTTGGGTTTTACATATGTAAATTGAATTGATTGCCTTATTTATTTATCTGCTCGTCTAGGTCCGGTGTGGCAATGGGGATGTATAACTTGGATCAATCCATTCGTGATTTTGCCTACTCTTCTATGGAGTATGCATTAGATCGCAAACTCCCACTCTATCTTTCCACCAAGAACACCATCCTGAAGAAGTACGATGGCAGATTCAAAGATATTTTCCAAGAAATTTACGACACGGAGTATAAGTCAAAGTTTGAAAAGGCAGGATGCTGGTACGAACATCGTCTAATTGATGACATGGTCGCATACTGTATGAAATCTGAGGGCGGTTATGTCTGGGCGTGCAAAAACTATGATGGTAATTGATTGAACGATTACTCTATATGTATTCGAGCAACAACGCAATGATAACAACGACATGATCATGTATCTGCATATGTATCCATTAAACAAAATTTGTGTTCCATTAGGTGACGTACAATCTGATAGTATCGCCCAAGGTTTTGGGTCACTCGGGTTAATGACAAGTGTTCTAATTTCTCCAGATGGAAAGGCATGTCAATGTCAATAAATTGAATCACCTTGATGAGAAACACCCACTAATTGTTACATATATCTGCAGACTGTTGAGGCTGAAGCCGCCCATGGTACGGTCACTCGTCACTATAGGATGTTCCAACAGGGAAAAGAAACGTCAACGAATCCTGTCGCATCCATCTTCGCGTGGACACGTGGACTCCTCCACAGGGCGAAATTGGACAGCAATGAGCAACTCAAGAAGTTTGCCGAAACTCTGGAAGCTACTTGTGTTTCCACGATCGAGGCTGGATTCATGACCAAAGATCTTGCCATTTGTGTCAAGGGGACCATGAAGTAAGGATATATATACATACATACAAGCATCAATTAATTTCAACCTTTGAAAATTTATACTTATATTCCACGACAAATTATTTTTACAGTGTCGACCGAAAGGACTACATGGAAACTTTTGAATTTTTAAGCAAGTTGTCAGAGGATCTGAAGGTCAATCTGAAAGCGGCCGGACTAGCATGACTCGTTAAAAATGAGGGAACGGCCAAGTATTAAGAGAAATGTTTTAAATCATATCGTGAAATTTGCCTTGTCTATCTAATTTGAAACTCTACTATTCTTCTATTTTTGGATATTATGTATCATCGATCAAAAATACTATATTTTATATCCATGCCCCTGCTGTCAACCATTTTCCATTAGAGGTTGTGGTGGAGGGATGATGATTGATATTATATTTACACAAATTGTCAGTCCTTTAAAGTACGTATTGTATCATGTCATGCAATTCCAAACTCACCTTTATTCCCGATTGTGATGCTTCAACAACACTTCATGTCCCTTGCAATAATGGTCTCATTAATTATGATGATGATTGTTATATTTCATTCATTCATTATTTTTCAAGGTGCTAGGTTTTTGTGAACGTACTAGTTAATTGGTGCATTTTAATAGTTGTAGCGTACCATGTGGCTGGTTTAGTAACTGTGTGGCACGTCACAACTTATTGATCATCGTTATTGTCAATTTTATCATGTCCACTGTCATAATAGCTGCGCCCTATTCAGAGCCTATTATTCTATCCTGTTTTGTAACATTCTGGTTTTTACCTCTCGCATTTTCATTTTATGATGGAATAAAAAAAAGTAAAAGAAAATCTAACCAGTGTAATTAATTGGTTGATCACTGTCACTTTATTCCCGACAATCGTCAATTAATTGGTGCAACGCGAAAAACTAAACAATATACTTAATTCCAAAGCATAACAGCAATGCATTTCACCTACCAAAAGTGTATAATAACTTGCATTTGCATGTGCACTTGCTCATGGCGAGTTTACTCACACGCACCCAATGATATCTGCATCACCAGCGTATTCAACGCCATAAAAACTAGAGCAACCACTAATATTAGTGACCATTTAATATTTAACACGACAAAGGCATTTCTTAAATACTTAATTATTGATGAATGAGATGAAACGGAAGTGGATGAGGGTATGGATGATGATGAAAGATTATGAAATTATTTTCTCAGGAATTTGGCACTACTCCCAGGAACATGCATCAGGTCAAAGGTGGACATTGTTGTTAGATGTGAGAATCTCGCAGTGAGATGCATCGCGACGACACGTAATTGTCTGTAATTACAAAAGAGCACCCAAAGTGCACAAGGTGTGGGAGGGTGGATATGTCGTGTATGCATAATATTGTATTATGCGTAACCTCTGATGTGACTAATAATATGATTGCAATAATGATTCCTTTAAGGCTTTAGGCAATTACAAGAGTCCTTTTATGCATTCATCTGTTTGATTATTTCAAATTCTGTAAACCAAAGTTGTTGACTCGTTTGTGGAGAAAGCTGTCGCTTCTGCGAGATGCGTTCCCTCTCTGCATATGCACGTATGCATGTACATAAGTAGGTACAAATGCACATCTCGATGTGATTATGTATCGATGGCCAATCAACCCAGCCAAGTCACCACCACCACGATATTCGATGTCTTTATAAAAGCGGAAGGAAGTTGGTGATCAAGATCAGTCACATCAATTATTGCGAGGCAGAAGCAAGATGAAGGGCGCAATCTTAGTAAGTTAACAACTCTTTGGCAAATATATAGTTGACCAAGAAAAAGAAAGTCGAGTTTTTTTAATGCTCATTGCTACATATTGTACACCATCAAATTCGTATAACTAAATAGACACGCAATTACATCCATAGTTAACTATACATCCTTAAATCAGTGGTGTCTGGAATAAAAAATAATGGTTCGGGTGTTTCAGATATTAGGCGGAAGCCTGCTCTTACTGGGATGTGCCCATGCTGGTGGAGGTGGTGCTGGGGCTAGTGGCGGAAATGTCGGCAATGGAGGCGGTGAGTACACGACAAGTCCACTCTTCTCCTTCCAAGTTGGCGATGTCGGGGATGATGCATATGGATCCGGACCAAGCAAACCTAAAGGATTCTTAGCCTCATTGTTGTAAGTAACAAAAAAACATATGAAAGAAACTGTACTAGATCCTACTTCAAGCATCCCAATAAATTTGTGAGCAGCAGTGGACTCACGGGTGGTGGATTTAGAGGAAGAGGAGCAGGATTCGGTGGAGGACATTCCGGTGGCGTTGGATCGCCAGGGTCCTACTCAGCCGGTCCTTCTGGCTCGTCATCTTCCAGCAGCGGCGAAGGTGGCTCTGGCCGTCCAAGTGACAACCCTCTCGGACCTGGGGCTGACCCTGGACCCCTCAACTACCCCTCGATCATGTCGTCGTCGTCATCCAACAACAATGCCCAACAGCCACAACAACCCAACGCGCTCCTCCTCACATCTCAAGGCTCGTCGTCCGGTCTTTCAGTCCCTGGAGGGTTAAGGCCGTCGTCACCGAGTAATAATATTTTGGGCAGTAGTGTGAGTCAGTCTATTTCTTCCGGTGGTGCTGGTGGTCCACAATCCTCATTTAGCTCTGTGCCTGGACCCTCGTCGTCTTCCTCCTCTGCTGGACAGATGTCATCATTCGTGGGGACAGGACCCGGTGGTGATGCAACAATTAACGACATATTCGGTCCAAGCGAAGGCTACAAACCTGGCCCACCTCCTGGATTCGGCGGAGGACGGCCATTTCGACGAGGTCCACCACGGCCTAGATTCCCAGCCATGTTCTCCTGGGGTGACGCCAGCCCTCCACGTCGACCCCCTCCAGCAAAACAACTGCACCAGCCTCTCCATTCGTACAAGGGGGCTGCCTCTGAATCTATCCCAGTCCGAATTGGCAGTGCGATCATGGGTCTCTTTGGAGGCGGGCAGCAGCCACAGCAGCAACAACGACCCCAACAAGCCCAGGATGCAGCCTCGTTCTCCAACTATTACAGCGTCCCACCCCAGGCAAACGTTTCCCCTCAGGTGACCTCGTCGTTTTCATCGCCATCATCACCATCGAGTCCTGTGAGCAGTGGGATTCAGGGCCAGGCGTCTCAATTTCTCCCACAACAGAGTGCCCCCACCCTTGCCTCTCAACCTGGTCTCCCATTCCCCTCCCTCGTCCAAACATATCAAAGAGGGCCACCCCACAACCACTACCAGTCTCCACCCCCCAGGCATGCCTACTACTAAATAAAGAAATAAGCACATGAGGACAACAAATACGAAATAGCATCATCGTGGTCACAAGAATGACATGCTGTTGACTCTCTCAGATTAAAAAAATTGGGCTGTGCTATATTTTAATGAAATCGAGACTGATTAGTTAACCAACTCTCAACTCGCAGGCAGTCCAAATAGTCTTGTTAATATTATTTTGTTGGTTTTGTTTTTATGTAGGAAATGAAATAAATAAGTTGATCTTCGAGTCAATATGTAAGCTGGTCGTTGTTGTTTGTGAGCGAGAAGAGTGAAAGTGGATCTCTGAATCTGGTCTGACATTCCTTGTCGCACAAACTGTGTGACCAGTAGACTGACACATGTGTATATGCACGCTGACTCGTTTGTGCAGTCAGTCTCACTTTTTTAATGACGCATAATCAACGACAAAGCGCAATGATATATAATGAAGGTTTCGCGTAGGTCACTAAACTCAAACCCTCACCTGTCCATCATCTCGTCGTCAATTTAATATACGCTCAATAATAGATTCGACTCTGTCTGTTCTTGACGTATCGAATTAAAAAACCCCTCAGTATTTTATATAAAATTTTCATATTATGTACACATGTACCACAAAAAAATTCGAATTTTCCAATCAAATGTTGAATTAATTTGCATCAATTGCTTCATGTTTGGAACAATTACATAGGTATTTGGCACCAAATTCTCAAAGTCCTCACCAGTCTTTCCCCTTAACTGATAGGACAAGTGGGGTAATCGTCCTCCTAAAAATCTCCAAATTTCAAAGTCGTGTTCCCTCATTTCAGCCTTCCAACTACCTATAAGACTATTTCGAGTATTATGCACCAAACCCCCACCCACACCACTAATACCCCCACCGGTCCGAATCTATTTGGTCGAGCCCATTCTAACTCAGTCATTAAATTCCCCAGACACATGCTTTTTCCAAATCTGGTCAAAATCACGAGCCTTGGTTCGGGACAAAAACCGCACGGGAAATAGGTGCAGTTTGGTTCTATACTTTATTTGCAAAGTGATTGTCGCCATGTATGATCTATAATTAATGAGCATGCATGCTATGCATAATCTGAAGCTCCAACCGTGGTTGGACCAATGCCAGTGAAAAAGATGCGAAAATCAGAGAAGGGACTGCACTACAACATTCATTTCATGACATGTATTTGATGTGGCATATACGTAGCTGGCTCGCACCAAGGCTTATTGTTTGGTAAGCATTCGACGAGAATGTATGGGGCTAACGAGATGAAGCCAGTTATTTTGGATCTTTACACAAACACAATAATCCCCTGGCCCAGTTGTGCTTCAGCCTCGTTCCGGACCACAACCAACCACCAAAGCCGACGTTGAAAGAATGGCTTATTGTCTTGTTTTAATAAAGCCGAGCAAATAATGTAATTGTTGTTGATTGAACGTGCCGACTCTGTTTTGTTAGTTTCAGTGACAAACAAACACGCACAGCTCGTAAACACAATTTTATTCTCATTGTTGCTGACGCACGTGGTGGTGATCACTGATCAGACTGGTCAGTATAGCGACCAGCAGATATGCAGATATGGAGGAGATTATAACACAACTTGGCTTGTTTGCTGCGTCGTCTTGTTTATTAATTGAGTTCTTCGAGTAAGGTACATAAATGACAGTAAGAGATTTGCCATAAATAATAATACGAAAGGACGAAATACACAGATTGGAGTATGTGCTTATGTACGTAGCAGCAGAGTTATGCAACAAGTGGTCATTTCATATCCATGTACATAATAATCTACAAAACTCCAATAAATAATCTGTCCCCAGAGACATCATCCATCTCCATTAACTCTCAAATCCGCACTAATCCAATTCATGCAAGACCACCTTTTTTGCTACTACATACTCGTCCGTCTGAACCCTTTTGGATTAGATTAGTGAGCGATACAACAGTGATTTCAGGAGGAGGGGATGCCTACTATATTTTTACTACTTGATACAAGAGAGAGGGGAGTCAGTCAAGTTATTTTAGTTCAGTTTTTACTGTGAACAGTGGTGTTAGTCATCTCAGATCCAGCATTAAGCGAGGCTGATGTGCATAAGTGAAGTTATTATGTGGACGACGAGGGCGACGACAACGAACGCGACCATATTTTATTTCACTTGCAAGTAAGATGAGAACCACGGACTAATTGTGGGTCTAATGAGGTTCTGCAGTGTGTAGCACAGCAAATTGTGTACAGTTTGGTCTTACGAGTGTAAGCGGAGAGGAGGTTGTGATGCATAACTCTTCTGGACAAGATTTCCACTCGTAATATGATGGGCGACCAGAAGGAATCCAGTTAAACTCGAAGGACAACAAGTGATGGCAACTTTTGAACGAGTGGGGGCACACGCGGTGGTGGTCACCCTGCTACTTTTCCAAGTTTGTGCTAGTCTTTCTCCAGTCCAGACGGGCGTAGACGATACTGGGTCAACATTTCCATTAAATTCCAGCTTCATAAAAATTGGGTAAGGATTGACCTAATTATATGTACTGAATTGACATCCTTAAATCATCTCTGATCTGATTTTGTCCAGGAATGAGAGCAGCCACTTGCTCTTTGGCGTCGACCGTGACAAGATCCGCACACCTTTCGGCCGAAGATGTTTGGTGGACGAAAGTGAGACTGGGATAATCTGTGCTGACCTTTCCTCCCACCAAGACCCTTTTTATAAACCACTCCCCACAATCAGGTTTGCAGAGTTGGTCAACTGCTCTCTGAATTTGGCCAGGTTGAAGGCCATATTTCCCAAAGTTGTCACCCTTGTCCTTACGCATAGTCTTCAACTTAATAATGGAGGCGAAGATGTGGGGACCTGGCATGAAAGTAACGGTAGAATGTTTGACGGGTTAGTTTCTTAATTATAATTGAATAATTTACTCTTATGACGGTGAAAATAACTCGAATTTCTCATTTTCCCCACAAGAACCTGGTCGTCCGTTCGTTTCTTGAACATTTCCTGGAACTCATTGAGCTCTGCCCCCGTTTCGGACCTACTCCCACTTTTCCCATCGCTCGAGGTGGTCGATCTCTCGCACAATTTCGTCAACCAGGTGGAACTAGACCTTGGTCAATTCCAGGCTTTGAGATGGGTCGACATTTCAGGTGAGCGGTATAAATTATTCGTTGTGGAAAATCATGTTCATATTTGCAATTCGTTATGGCAGACATTGTGCACACATTTTACATCATCGCATCGCTCGTCCACCATCACTTTCCATCATCGCACGTACTGTTTGTCATTGCAGTTCCAATCCAATGTCATTCTCGGCAAACATTATTCCACCCAGCCGAAAAATACACATTATGCAGGATGATGTCGTATTCATAGCGTTCTTATTAGTTACATTATTATTAGGAGAGACCTTGGTTGGGGTTGGTCGTCGTCGTCTGTTTACTTCGTGTACATATAGGTCTGCACAGTAACATCATTATCATACTGCGGCACATCACCCACAGCAGAGGTTCCATATTTGGAGTTTACTGTACAAGCGTCACTTGTGTGTTTAGCCAACGACCACCGCTGCAGATTTCGCTTACATATCACTGAATAACAAAAAAAACTGTGGATTTTGTGCTGAGGTTTTTGAAATGCTTACATTATGATTACCGAACTTGGCCTGTTACATAAAGATCCACAATGACCTAATGCAAAATTTGTTAAATGCATGCACCATGTATGTATAATAATAATGGCAAAATAATGGAATAGATGGCTGGATGGATGAGTAAGGAGTAAGGAGACTATTAAATTAACGATGAGCACATTTTGTTGCATGGTCAAATCGCTAGTCGGCAAAGGTTCATTAAAAAATTCTACGACAGCGTTATTAGTTACAACCTTGGAGGATGGAGGATGGCTGATTATGCAATGTCACGATCTCAGCGTTACAGCGAACTTTATATAGCAGGCTGACCCTACTGATTTATTATTACTTTACATATCTATATTGAGCTATGTACACTACGCGACTTATTTAATGCTACTAAAAGTACTTATTTTTTTTTTAATTTTCAATGAAATTGCATGGTCTCCAAACCCTGCAAATATGCAAACTTATTTTTACACCACTTGTTCATCTTATATTGAACTACATATTTACAAATCTTGGAATGAATGTAGCGAATATCGTTTTGTACTTGTACTAGTATCTGGAAATGCAAGTTTTACGCAATTTAACTAATGTTTCGCCAAAGATGGTCAATATTTTTCATGACTATTCTTTTCTGGGCATGCCTGCAAATCATTAGTAACACTGCTCAAATTCGGAACGCTCTTTCGTGGTCACAGCTTCATAATATTTAGAAGCTGAATTCGTACGTAGGTCTCATTCCCCGCATTAAATAAAATAAGTTGCTTAAATATTAACGAACATAAGTTGCGTAGTGTAAACTAATCTAGCCCAAAGTACACATATAAATAGATCTATTTTTAGCCACAACAAATCTTTATCTAATTATACCCATACCATCTGCACTGCTGTCACTGCATGATTATCATATCATTATGAAGATGATGATCCTCTGGCATGAATGAATATGTAAATATGTAAGCAGATGCTGATGAGCGTCTCACATGATCGTATGAATTGACAGGCATGCCAATTCGACGACAGCAAATAATATGCAAAATATTTTTACAAGCCTGGAAAATAATTATCATGGTTATGTTAAATACTCCTTTGGTATGGCGCAGGTAACCCCTTGAACTGCTCGGCCCCAATGGAATGGTTGGACGCTGGTCGTATAACCCTTCTCCACGCCGAACGCACCCTCTGCGATTTACCACCTCATCAAAATAGGGCCAAACCTATTTGGAAGGTCAGGAAGCTCATCAAGGTATAGAAAAAGTCAAGACCACGTAAATATGTATTTTTGTAGATGACAAAAATTAAATGATGACATCTTCTTGTTTGACTTATCGAGAACAGAAGGTTCGTGACCAATGTCGAGGAAACTGCAGCTGTGATATAACGTACATTTGGGAACAGAATCACATAATTCACTCGAAAATAACGGTGAACTGTTCGGGGAGAGGCTTCATTGATTTTCCGGACCCGGCCACACTCCCAAATCCCACAGATACACTTGACCTATCAAATAATGAAGTTCGTATTTAATTAATTTACCATAATTGCTCAACAGTGTGCAACAAGGAAGCATTATGTATTACAACAATTTCCTGTCTGACAACAACAGATAACATCAATGCGACGCTTCGTGGAGGACGATCGATTTGAGGCGTTGGATGTGATGAACCTCCACATGGATTCGAATCATCTCAAATCTATCGCATTGTTGGAGACGTCCAATTGGTTTTACAACTTTCAAATCTTTACGTTTAGAAATAACTCGGTTTCAGAGGTGGGTTGACAAAAAATTGCATACATTTATGTACACCGTACATACAATAAATGCAAATTTTGAACATGTGCAATAGGTCCCCGTCTACGTGCTGGAAAACGTATTTTCTCACAACAAACGCATCCTACAAGTGGACCTCAGTCTGAATCCATTCCACTGTGACTGCACAACCCTTTCTACTCTCAAGGTAGGTGTTCTCATCATTCAAGTGATTAAAGAATTAGCGTTAATCCGCATGATCCGCCCGCAGATCTGGTTGCTCAAACATGCTGCTAACATCAAGCACATCGAAGACGTTCGCTGTCTCCAAGGAGGATCACAAATCCGTTACATGCGTCACGAAATGTGGTGCACGGTTGAAGAGGTTGGAGAGGCTGGGCTTGTGGACATATTCGACATGATCAGTTTCTTCCTGGTGCTTGCCATCTTTCTCGTCGTGGCTAAAGTTTACTATGACTATTGGAATTTGAAACATAATGGGAAACTTCCCTGGGTGGCCACTAAGATGTGAGTGAAACAATAATGTCTGGGATTTGTATAACGACGAGGTCACGAATCTGATGACCAACGATGCCCATGCAAGAGTCTAAGGAAGATAGAAGTGTCAACATAGTGACAACAGAAAGATGGCCACGATGACCAGTAGTGGGGACCAGTTCGCAGCAATGCAAACCAACATATAATGCTCAATTTCTTTTATGTATTTCTTTATTAAAAATATCTCACAAAATGTAAAAAGTAACAATAAGTATTCATTACATAAATAATAAGTACATGTCGACTTGGTTAAATAGCACCACCAAGTAATTTCTGACAAGAGAATAAATTATTATTGCTTGAAAATTATGTCACAACGTACAAAAATGTCAAGTACCATGTAGTTAAGGCGTAAATGCATACGTTTGTATTATCAGTTCATCAATTATTTATTAGTAATCCGTTAGATTGCAGTAAGGCTTTTCCTTAGTCGTAATTTACTATATATTGTTGCGACAAGTTAAATGACTGCTTAAAAAATTTCATCATATCACAGAGTAGAAGGGAACATCTGAAGATGCGGAAGCTACGTCCACCAAGGCTTTGTACACATTGTCAGGGTAATGATCAATCATCATTTTAGGTGTGACTCTGATCTCGCCAAAATCATTCCGATCAGCCCAGTGCCACTGATAGCGAGAGGATTCGTCCAACAGCTCAGGTCTGAACATCCATCAAAATAAAAATAACCAATTTCTATCAATTTAAGATCGTTAAAATCGTGTGCACTCACCTCGAGTCAAATATAGGCTTTTCTGTGATGTGCATAATCCGACCTGTTATGAGAAAACAATCCAAACTAATGATATTCTGGTATAGGAATGTTTGTACATAACGTTGTGGTCAAATGTAAGAAACTTAATCTGTTATTAATCATTATTCATTGACGCATGTATGAACAAAGAATAATGGAAGTTTGCCCTTAAACAAGAAATTAATATTCGATTCCTTTGTGTGAGCCATGTCCTTTGTATGTACATATAAACTTGCGTACTTTTACACGTTTAATATAACTAGAAAAAACCTTACCCGGTAGAAACATTGGACACCTAGTCACAGATTCACGTTGCAATTTTTGACTCACTTCTGCTAGTGATACCTGATAGCGGGCACACCCATCGCAACAAAAAAAGAGCCAAACAAACAAGAGTTAATATTCTACTTGTCCAAAGCCCATCAGCGTATAACTCTAATATGAAGTAAAGTCTCACATAAGTGTGATAGTTTGGCTGTTCCATGTCCCTTTGAAGAAGGACAGTATCAGATCGGACGTCTTGTTCGATCTCAGAAGTAGTGTTTGGCTTATCCTCAGTGGTGGAAGTAGAATGGGTCGTTGCCGTCCCAATGTTAGGAATTCCTCCCACGAGGAGATACCAGCACCCACCCACTACGATCCGATACTATAGCAAAACCAAGTTTAATAATTTAGTCCAGTATAAAGTAACTCGCAATAAGTAATTGTGTTATCATGATCGAACGAACCTTTGGAGCTTTGCAATCTCGTATCGCAATTATTAACGTTTCCTTAAATCTCTCAAAGGCTGGCACGCTAAGGCGAGAGACAATGTCATCTCCAATCACAATGGAAAGTGTGAAGGCTTCCGCAAATTCAGCAGCATCCAGAGAAAGCAGTCCACCTAGTCATAAATAATCGATAAAGACAACAAGATAGTTTAAGATAAAATTGAGTCTAATCTTTAGTGCGCCTCACCTGGAGGTGAGTAGGCGTAACATTTGAGATTCGGATACTGTGAGTATAAAAGAAAGCTAAGAACTGTTGCGGCACCAGCTCCCAAACTATGACCTGTAAGCACCAAATTATATTCCGGATACTCTCTCCTAGCTCTCTCGAGTATACGAAGAGCATTCAATTTCTGAAGTATGTTTCTTGCAGCCATCATCATCCCGTAATGAGCCTGACAAATTACAGGCAATTTAATTTTTGAAACCGACTGATTAACGGTTAGTCGTCTGTATTTCTTATTACCCGCAAGCCCTCTGGTATTCCAATTCCCTCAATCGGTTTGGCCTCCGCAGTAAGGTCCGTAATAGCATCGCGAAGTGACATTGTTCCTCTCACGGCAACCACGATAGACTTTGTCGAATGGTCAATCGCTACATAGAAGGGAGTTTGAAAGACAGAATTATGGAAGGATGCGTACCTGTAAAAAAGAAGCATTATATCTCCACTATTTATATGCTGTGATTTCAACCGGGTCCTATGATGTTAATAAATGAACCACAATATTTATGTACGCGTACCACAGGTCACAATTTTCAATGGATGTCGTCTGCTTTAGAGCCGAGGTATTACAGTAGCAGCAATTATCCCCTTCCACGGAACATGGGTGGGATCTAAAATAAGCAGAAATATTTAGATATACTTGAATTAATTAAAAGCGTGTCAACCAATCAAGCTTATTCCTAGTTCAACTTACACGCAACACCCACAACAAAGAATGTTCTCCCAGAGTCGAAAGAGTCCACTTTTTGGATTCGCTACTAAAAACCATGGCCAACCATACGAACCGAGAGCATATTTCATAAAGTGGGTCACGGTCATGGGTGAGTTCCAGTTAGACGTGATTTGTGCCACATCACTCGATCCACTGCTGTCTAAAAATGATTTAGAAGGGCCTCCTCCTCGACGCCCTTTGAGCTCGCTGGCTTCTGCTTGAGCCTTCAAATTTATTACGATCAACCCAGCAGCAATATCAGTTGGGACGAGGTCAATTTCTTGGTCGAATACATACGCCATGATTTTACCAACATCCTGCAATAATCCCCAAAAAATTTGCATACTCAAATATGAGCATGACTTAAACATACTTTGTATACCTTAAAGGCTGACCGGTGAACCTCATCTCCTCCAAAGCATGAACACATGATAAATCGACATCGCTTTTCCCAAACGCGATGACTCCGATGATCTCCATGAAGGACGCTGTCGCGGAATCGGTCATAGTCCATGTCCATGTCAAACGATTTATTACTTGTGGCTCCACTAGGATCAAACACTAGTCCAATAAAGACAACCAGGATGAAAATCACGACCCAATTTAGAATTACTAGGCCTGTTTGGATAAGAAATACAACACATTTTTACACAGGGACGTAATGCAATTCTGTTGAGCATATTGGAAATATCAGTTACATTTGATAAGAATCAAAGTCTCGGGTGCATCATTGCAAATAATTGTTCTCGTAAAAACCCAGATTGTGCCTAGAACGTTCCAACCAATTTCTGAAATCTCTAAAAGGCACCTGAACCCAAAAGAAGGTGTTTTGTTAGTGTTTGGTTACATTATATACATCGTCGTGATACCTGAGATACAAAAAAGGCCGGACTAGCCGTCGTGCTTGCGTGTCCAGCATATTTCCAGCCATGGAGGCCTGAACCAAGGCAATGTCGGAAAACAAGATGACCAGGAGGATGATGGTGTTTCCCCAGAGGTAATTTCTCATAAAATGACCCCCCGGACATCCAAGCTTATCTTCCTCCTTCCAGTACACCACACTTCCCCCAATCAACCTATGTACATAAAATCAAAGAATTTATAAGATCATAGAAATTTACTCATTTAATTCATATTTTATCACTTACCAGGATATCCTAAAAATTGCGTCGATAAATGCAGGGAAGACAAAATCGTCGCTTGCGACTTGCCACCTTCGCCCGAAAGCTACGAGCGCAGGCATGATAATGATAAGACTAATTAATCAATCAGGTCTCGCTCGAGTGAGAATCAACCCAAAAAATCTCAAATTGGTTTTGCCAGTGTCGTTGGTCAAAGACTATAAAATAACAATTCAGTTTCAATCCAAGCTCAATTATTTTATCAAGTTCATTGTTAGCTGCAGTAATTGTTCAATTTAATTGAATCAATTGACAGAACCGAATAACTGCAAAACGGTACTTTTTACGCCTTCACCATTTTCAGTATACTCTTGGTTGTTTATTTTAGTTTTGAAGTATATCATTAATTTAGTTGGGTTATTTATGATTACATTATTATGATTATTGTGCGACCAAATAAATTGATCAATAATAACGGTAAATTTTTACTATTTTAAGACTTGTATTTAAAGAAAAGGAAGCACGTTTGTTGGTATTTATGCAATCAAGAAGTGAGGGGATTCCAGATGATCATCACACCGAATATGCCTATGGAACATAATATGCATATATACTTTATGATGACATGTGATGTATGATTATATGACTAACTTCATTCTGATCAAGATTTAGCAGTTTACTTTTGTTGTATAAAAGGATAAATGCATGTCATGCAGAAACAGATATATCCACTTCAATCTGGAACAAATGAAAATGGGTACTGAACATGGGTTATTCAATGCATGGGGCAACATTTCTAGTCCCATTATTGCATGGGTCGCATTGTAATAATAACAAATCTATCTGTTTCACTTTGAAAACGGGAATTTATTTGAACGGGAAACGAATCATATCGACAGGAATTATAAAGAAGTTTTACATGTACCAAATTATACAAAATTATACGCGGGCATACGTACCATATTGATTAAGTACAATGTAATTTTAGTAATTACGCATCAAAATGCATCGCATCATTATTATCATTCTCATTCACATATATGTATCCAACCATAACCATAAGCTACTTTTCCGTAAATTATTACACATCGAAATAATCAACATGCTCCCCTTTCACAAATTGCTTATTTTCCAACACCGTAATCAGCTTGGTTACAGAGGTAAGTGGAGATAACACCTTTCCTGAAGTCAGTGTCTCGTTCATGATCTCGGTCACGCTCTATACAGACAGAAGTTGTCGGTAAAATATATTAACACAAAATGGTCCATCGCATTGTCTGAAATCCCGTCTCGTATAAAGAAAACTTGTCCTTACAGATTAGATTACAGTTTTCTTAATTGTATAATTATTTACTATTGGTTGGAAAAAGTTTTCTCTTTTACGACGTAACGCTTAGACGTGACCAGATGACACGATGGAACGCGGTTACATGTAATCAGTTAAGGTTAAGGCTTACTTGGTCACCAGTTTCGCGACAAGCTTCATGGAACATGTCGGTTTCTACTGGCCCAGGAGCCCAGGAAATCACCTATTATTGTAAATGAAATGAGTACTTATTTCCATGTGCAATGAGAAACAACAATTTAGAAACCTCACCTGAATTCTAGATTCTTCCATGGCTAATGTTTTCATTATCATATCACGACACGCTTTCCCGGCAGAGTAATACCCCCAACATTTAAACGGGTCAACTCCAGCAAGGGATGTAATTTGGACGACAGATCGCTGTAGTATACTGCAGAAGTCACATTAATTTACAAACATAAATATTATAATAGATTTAGATTCTGTAAATATCATCATCATACCTTGGATCCGTCTCGTTAAAAACCTTGAAAAACTCCGACGTGAGCATTATCATTGAAGTGATATTAACTGTCCAATAGTTTTGAATCTCGGTGAAATTATCCATCTCAATAACGCGACGTTTGGCATTCCCCAGATTTCCAGCATTATGGACAAGTAAAGCATGTTTGAAGGAGGTTGCAGTTTCTTGAACTCCTTCAAGGGCAGAAGATATCAGATTAGCGTATTCTTCTGCAGAAGGATGCAGAAGGTCCATAACGGCCGTGTGAACATTGATCCCTTTTCCCTCTGTGCCAGCAAGAATTGTTTCCTTTGTACCCTCTAGGCCTTCAACAGTTCGAGCGATAAGGACAAATAGTGATCCTAAAACAACGAATGCAATATGTCGTATTTGTTTATATACGTGTGATTTTTTGTAATATAGCAATCATGGCTCCAATGTATGGTATATTAAGATAAAGCAGTCAAACTCACCTGGAGCTACATGTTTCGAAAATTCAATCGCAATGGTCTTTCCAATGCCGCGACTCGCCCCTGTCACGAGGCAGAATGTTTTAAGTCCCCAGAAATTCATTCTTGTTGTTTTTGATTTGACGACGTGGACGTTGTTGTCACCTCGACCTCGTTTTCTTCTTCGTAGGTACTGATTGATGCAGCTGCCACGCCCACCTGCAAATGGTCCGCGTCCAAGAGGTGTACAAGTTCCTGGGTGGACAAAGCCTGCTTCTCGGGGGCTAGTTTTTGAAACAGAAGATTCGCCTTTTTCAGCTCTTCGTCTTGATCTAGATCTGTCTCAGGGCAAGGGGGTGAGGTGTCCAGAAGAAGGCTTCGTAGGGCCGCTTCCTTACTTTCTTGCAGAGAACGGAGGATGTTGGGCTGCTGTTGAATTTTTGAGAGGCGCTTTTCTGCAAGATTATTGGGTAACATTTTATATACTTTTAGATTTTTTTGTTCAGAAAGTTTAAAAAAACCAAATAGAGAGATATTCCATAGTTTATGCTTACCCAGGGATGCGAGATATTCCTCAGAGTCTGGAAGTTTGACGAATGCTGCTGGTCGGTCTGGACAATCCTCCTCCGGATCAAGTTGGGTTAGGTCTGATTTAATAATGAAATTGTCCTGGAATGTAGCAGTGCTGTTATCGTCACTACTACTAAGAAGACTGCCCTGTTTTTGTTGTCCAAGGTCGTCCACTTTTTCTGATGTCAATGGCCCAGATGAACACCAAGGGTCCATTAAGATAATTAACGATGGATAACTTGACAAACAACAGACCTTTTATCCGCCCACAATGATTTGGTAATTTAATTAGTTTTATTTATTAATACGGGTGGATTCTGTACACTGTGCAGGTGCAGCATTAACAATGTCAAAATATCAACTAGAAGTTCCAACAACAGAAAACTTATTTCCTTCCCCAAATGACAGAGACAGCAGAGGTGATTCAATACAAAGCGTACATGTAAATTTCATACAAAATCACATTCACAAGTAATAATTAATCTCGTACACATACATACATGCAGCATTTCTAATAGACATTTTCTATTTAGAAACAACAACATGCGTTACAAATTCTTCCCCAGCCTTAACACCACTGCGCAATTCGCCATCCCCGGAGACAGAGGCCCAGGTCATTTTCCTCGAATTGTGGGCATGGGCCAATACTCCACTTTTCGTTATCACGATGGCACCCCCATCTCCTCCCACTCTCTCCGTCATGCTATTCAAGGCAGTGAGACAAGCCGTTGAGGGGTCCATTCCTAAAGCAACACGATATTTTAGGGACATGATGAAGTTCTGGCCCAGAACTTCTGGGACGAGATGTAATATATAGTTTAATTACGTATAAAATATTTTCTCACCATTTGAGATAAAATTTGCAATTCTACTGGAAAGACAGACCCTCATTATACTTTCACCCAGTCCGGTTGCACTAATTCCGCAATTTTGGTCATCGCAGAAAGTTCCTCCGCCTGGGATTGGGGTGTCGCCTATGCGACCCGGCATCTTGGCGCAAATCCCACCCGTTGATGTCGCAGCTGCAATCTCGCCACGACAGTTGATCGCCACGGCACCAACTGTTCCGAGACTTTTTTCTTCCACACTGCTGGAATAGAACGGCCGGTGTTAGCATATAATTGATAGGCATATCGCATATAGAGATTTGAGATACGGACCTATCCATATTTTAATATGCATAAATTAGAATGATCACCTCTTGGTAATACAGCTCCCCGTTTCAGTAGATGGTGCGATATTTTTAGAAAGAACTCCTTCCAGCATAATTTTCGCCCTGGGTGAGACCAAGGATTCATTCGACACAATAGGAAATCCTTCTCGAACGGCAAACTCCAACGCACCTTGCCCAGCCAGCATGCAGTGCTTTGTCTTTTCCAAGACACGCCGAGCTACCGAGATGGGGTTCGAAATTTGGCAAAGTCCACCAACCCCACCTTAAAAGTTAATTAGCTTTTAATGTGATAATAATATTACACCGCTGTTGCTTGTCTGGCCCTTTGAGTGGTTTTGATCATCCCACATAGTATAATAAGTGGTAAGGTTAATTCGAAAAATACAATACATTTCATGCATTAACGCATCTTCTAATACATATGTATGTACATACCAGTCGATAAATCTTTGCCACGTATTATCATAGCGTCCATTTCCACGTCCCCCGCAGAATTGAGGACTGAACCGAAACCTTACACATCAAGAAAAAAATATTAACGTGCCACAACCAGGTTGTCTTAAATTTAGAACATTACAAAACATAATTAATTGTTCTTTTGCATACGTTTGGCATTAGAGCTTATCATTATATTATATATATACACCACAAGCATAGTCGCAAAAAACCCACACCGTTTGTGGCCAACAACCAAAAATATTCCTCGGTTTCTTATACAGTACATATTTCTTTTGATACATTTCATTTTGTTTATTGTATGCCAAACTTTGACCCGACTGACCTGCATTGCATTCGACATTGTCCTCCATAACTCTGACTGCAGCTTCCACCGCATCCAATACGTTATCCTGTCGAAGCAGAGTTTCCCATCCCACGACCGCTGCCGATCTGGTCACCTCCAGCTTTGATGCGTTTCTCTCATCAGGAAAATATCCGGCCCCAGAGTGAACTATTATTGAGGGCTGAATCATAGTTATCTTAGGCCTGAAATAATCAATAAGTGGTTTCGAAAACACCGACCCAACAACAGGTTTTGATACTATTTACTAGCAAAAATTTTCGTGTTTTGCAACTTTGTAAAGCTCATCGATTCAGGGCGAAGTGAACCAGACGTGAGTGTTGATAATTTAGTTATACTCGAACAATATGAAGACTTCCTCGTCTCTCACTTCCGGTTCGTCATCACCGACGCTGAGCAATGAAGAAATTGGACGGTATAGTCGCCAAATGATTCTTCCAGAGTTGGGACGCCAGGGTCAAGAGAAACTGAAAGGGAGTGGTGCACTCATCGTTGGCGTTGGTGGACTCGGTAGAACGACTTTCCATTGTATCTTTCGAGCATAATTATTAATATCTTAAATTACAATACGAACATAATAATTATAGGCTCCCCGGCTTCAATGTTTCTTGCAGCGGCTGGAGTGGGTAATCTACCCCCAATTATTATTAGATTGCTTAGCGGTTACGACACTCTGTAGTTTAGCTAATTGACATTCTGGGCCTTTCTTTTTTGCAGGTCGTATTGGCTTAGTCGATTACGACGTCGTGGAAAGGAGCAATCTTCATCGTCAAGTTGTCCACAGTGAGAAAACGGTTGGAATGTCAAAGGCCAAGTCAGCTCAAAATTTTCTCTCAAAGTAAGTTCCGTGAATACAACAGGTTATTTTTAGGTCACTAGTACCTAATTGGAACCCTATGTAATGTCTCGACAGCCTCAATTCTCACGTTATCATCGACATTTACGAGGAACCCTTCACGAATAGTAATGCAATCTCCATCGTGTCCAAATATGATGTTGTCCTTGACTGTACGGACAACGCAGCGACACGTTATTTGCTCAATGATGCTTGTGTCCTGGCTAAGAAAACGCTCGTTTCCGGAAGTGCATTGCGGTTTGAGGGCCAGCTAATCACGTATAATTATGCGGATGGACCCTGCTACAGGTATGAGAATTCACCAGCACAAGTTTTATTAATTTTTGATATTTTTATTATATACATATAACTCATTGAGTAAGAAAGAAAGCAACACTTCACCATTCGCAGGTGTTTATTCCCTATTCCACCACCACCCCAATTTGTCACCAATTGTTCCGACGGAGGAGTCCTAGGAGCTGTTCCAGGTAAGCCTTACTAATCCTAAGTAGTTTGTGTTAATAATTTTTAATAAGCATATACATGTAAATATAAATATAAATATAAATAATCAATAAATATTAATTAAGGAACGATTGGAACTCTTCAAGCACTGGAAGCTGTCAAGCTTTTGAGTGGTATGGGACCTTCGTATGTCGGGAAAATGCTCATGTTTGACGGAGTAACTGGATCATTTCGAGAAGTGAAATTAAGGTCGCGACAAAATGGATGTGCAGTTTGTGGAGACAATCCAAAAATTACGGAATTGTTGGAAGATTATCCAGCATTTTGTGGATCTGGTTATGATGACAAAGTGAGTTCATTTCGGAAATTTTTTGATGCAATGTAACTCGAACTCTCATATGTAAATGAGATTTCCTAAATGTATCAGGAAAAAAATGTTGACTTACTTTCGACAAGCGATAGAATAACCCCACAAGAATACGGTAACGTACCAAAACTACTAAACTAACATATGTATAACTGTGATGTGACTGTGATTGTGTGGATAAATTTATTAAATATTGAATAGACCGGATCCGTACATCCAACATTCCACATATTCTACTTGACGTTAGGGAACCTCAAGAACTTGGAATTTGCTCACTTCCTAATGTTTCTAAGAACGTTCCCTACTCTGGAATGGATTCAGAAATGACCATGATGGGGTTGGAAGACTTTTTTCTTCAGCATCAACAAGAACTCCAACAATCCAAAAATGGAACTTCCTCATCATCTCCACCTATTCCCGTGTTTGTTGTGTGTCGTCGCGGAAATGACTCGCAACGTGCTGTGAAACTTCTACAAGACAAGTTCTCCGGACTCTCCCTCTCCTTCAAGGACATTCAGGGTGGACTTCATGGTTGGGCAAAACATGTAGATACCAACTTTCCAATCTATTGATCTAGCTATCTACATATCCATTGATACAGTTTCTACTTTTGTATCCCATTTTTATTGTATTCATACTTTGGCAGTTTTGTAAAGTACTTAAACTAGTCGTCTTACCCTTCCTGGTGGGTACATGTTTTTAATTGGTGTTTTTGGTTAACTGCTGTTTGATATAAAAATAAAGTGGTTATTGTAAATTAACGTTATTTTTATTTTGAAATATAAAATGTTTGTTCCGAATATTATTTGTTATTCGTTTCTGTATTCTTCTTGAAGGAATAGTGAATATCTGGCAGACTTCGTAGCTTTTCTGCTGCTTGCTCAGGAGTCAGGTCACGCTGGGATTGGGCCAACATTTCGTATCTACAATGACACATTTGAAAAATCATTTACTATAAGGGGTGAGGTGTATGTGTAATACTGTGTACACTCCAATTTAGGTTTTTACCCACCCGACCATAAACTTTTTCACGGTGGAGGATCGGAGCAAAGGGGGAAAATACATGCCGTGAAATACCCAGTGGGAACAATCCTTCTGCAAGAACTCTCCAGTGGGAGCACCTGCATACAAATAATAAAACCTACAGACCTAATTTAACCCGTGTCAGGAATAGATTCCGCTTGTAAATTTGTATGACGTAACCAAACTAAACTATACTATTTATTACCACCCCAGGCAAAAAAAAGCATCACAATCGCAAACTGATTAACCCATATTATTATATAACAGCATGTATGGTTGTCCGAGTTGGTCTTACCGTGAAACCCCATCGAATAAGGACACGTTACCTCGAAGAGGTTATCATACTTAATCGTTAGCCTCTTAATCATATCTGCCAAAGTCACTCGCTCTTCCTTCGTACAATCTTGTAATCGTTGGATGTGGCGTTTTGGTAGGAGTAGTGTCTCATACGGCCTAAAATGCATATCTTTTTTACTAGTCTCAAATTAATTAATGTACAAAAGGTTCGATTTTGAGTACCACACTGCCCACCATGGCACCAATCCGACCCAATCTTCATTTTCGCACACAATACGCTCCTGAAGCAGGAAATATGTGTGTCCTCATGAATGATGTATGCAAATATGTCGAAATTCAATATACAAATTTTCACACCTTGCGTTTCAGTTCTCGTTTCACATAGTCCATCAGAAGTGGTGCCCCATGCTTCTGAAAATATTGGCGTTGAAAGTCATCTTTTCTCCGTGGTTCATTGGGAAGGAAGCCGGAAGCCCAAATTTGACAGTGAGGGTGTGGATTCGAACAACCCATGATGGCTCCCTTACCAAATAGCAATGACAATTGAATTATATCGTCAAAAATTAAAGTGAATTTGACCATTAGACGTAGTGACTTATTTCACCTTATTTTCAAATATTTGTACCCAGACATATTCTCTACCTAGGTCCAACATTTCTTCTACCCACCTATTAGACAACACCTGTATCGCATCGCATCGTCATACAATCAGCATTGCAAAACTATTTCTGTACCTATCCACCACGGCCAAGACCTCAAGATCCGTCATAACTGGCAATGTCACATTAGACTTTGGATGAAAGCACATCACTCGGCACGTCCCCTTAGCTGGGATTGCTTGGAAGAGTGTGTCCTCCTCAGTATTGGGGAGTGGACCTGGCACATTGTCCAATAGGGCAGGAAAATCATTGGCAAAGGTGAAAGTTGATGTGTAATTTGGATTCAGGGTCCCATTCGGTCTGACAACTCCAGGACAAAGGGGATTCTTGGGATCAAAGGGAGGGACGGACGCCGAAGATTGCGCAGGTTCCTCATGCCCGGCCCAGGGACCTTGGAGGATTTACAATTTACAAATATGTACTCAATTTTAATCATACGAATGAATAAGTCATACGTTGACACCGATGAGGCGAAATCAAGACCCAATCACCGGTCAAGGGATTGTACCGTTGGTGTTGATGTTCTAACAAAATACGACATTGATAAATGTAAGCAAAGTTGCCGCATTGTTTGCACTTAGTTAATTCTATTGCAAGTTATATGAATTTTGAATTACCAGTTGGGTTAAAATTGTCCATGACGTTGAAACGCTAATAATTTTGTGCAAGTGACAAATGAGAAGTTCTGATTAAAATGAGAACGTAACCTCTATTAATCAAATACTTATCATCATCAGCAGAGTGACGAATGTGACGATGACAGAACATCAACACATGACACGTGCAGTGCGCACAGCTGCAAAAATATCATCATAAAAATGCACAGCAGAGAGTTTCTTCCGAAACAATGTATTGCCATTGCATTGAAGTGATCATAAGTACAAGTTGTATGCATGCTGTACATATTATGTATACCCCAGTCTTTCCGGTTCGTGTTTGATGAAAAACGACACCATGTCGATCTTCAAATATAAACAGCAGTGAGTGACTCAGGTTGCTCAGTTTGTTTCGAATCACATTTCGTTAGAGAAGGCTCTTAAACGGAAATTGTGTTTGGGTGTGTTTAATAGTAAAATGTTGGACACCAAAACTTGTGAGTGTATAACAAAGCTTGTCGAAAAGTTGGCGACTTCTGGAAAACATCAAATTGATAAAATTGTATTTAGAGAATTTGTCAGTCATGCAGGGTAAGATAATTCCAGACTTTGTTTGGCATCCATTAAATCTGTATTGTTTAACTAGATAAGAAATAAAACTAAACTAATTTCTCCTTATTTATATTTCCAGGCAATCGGAAGATTACATCAAATTCACCCTTGAACGTATATTTCAACATTTGGAGCAGAAACATAGTGAAATACGACTTGGAGCATTTTTAATAATTGACGAACTGTTCAAGTACATTTCGACACAGATATTTAGCAAATCATTTTATAGAATATTAATTAATTTTTGTATGGTTCATTTTCTAGACGGTCGCATTACTTTCGAGAAATATTGCTAGATGATTTTCATACTTTTCTTGAACTCACCGTAGAGAGCAATCCTTCAAAGTTACTCCCACCTCCGCTGCCGACGGCAAAAATCTTGAAACAGAACGTATTACAAGCAATTCAAAAATGGTACTCGACTTTTGGAGTTGATCACAAACGATTAGCATTAAGTTACAATTTTCTCAAAAATAATTTAAAGGTACATTAAACTTAAACATTATAACTATAAATAATCACCAACGACCGACAATTTAATACTTTAAATCGCAGGTTGATTTCCAAGATGCCCTGAAACGAAATGCCAGTGAACTTGCTCAAGAAAGTCGTGAGCGACAACGACATGCCAAGGTTGTCGAAAAGAAAGTTCAAGGGGTGGAAGCCGAGTTAAACGACAACCAAGATGAAATTATGCAAGTCGTAACAGAGATGGATAATTGTTTCTGTCTCCTAATTCCCAAACCAAGCGATTTTGGAGAAAATCAAGTCGACGATGAAGAAGATTCGTCTTCTGAACAGCTCAATCTGCGAGAGCACGGATTTGCAACAACAGGAGTGTCAATCAATGTTCAAAGGTCGAGTTTAGGGAAAGTAGTAGTAACAGAAGATAACCTTCCCATAATTGAAAACTTGAAGGATTTAAATGCTCTGTTAAAGAATCGATTTATTCCTTTGATTAAGAAATGGGTAGCAATTACTTCAAAAGCAAGTACGTTTCTTCTATATCTTTATCACACGATTTTTACAAGTTTTCCAATAAAATTAATTTAACTAAAGTTATTATTACAATGTTTTAGCTAATCAAACGTTATTTAGGAAATTGATGGGACTAAAAGCAAGGTTGGAGAAACAAGTTGATCGATTCAATCAGATCAATGTGTCTCAAGATGATTCTTCAAAAAAAGTTGACTCATCAAGCTCATCAAACGAGGATGACTCTGATTTTGAAGACGTCCCTGAAAAAGAAGGATTCGAGTACGAAGTTGTTAGTCCACCTGTAGTGATGTCACCGCCCGACGCACAAAAACCAAGCACCAGCACCAGCTCGAAAACTTCAACTGGGTGGAGGTTATGGGATGTACAAAAGGACGATGTTAACGTAAGCGGCCGAAGCTGATGAAACTATCAATTTACTAAAGTTGAACTGTTTAACTATATTCAGGATCCTACATCGTTGGTTGCAACTCTAAAGTCTCTGGGACAAAAGACATCAGAGGAATCGGCGACGATTGCTAGCACGTCTCATGCAAGACGCCTCAATCATTCAAAGCAGACGCCAGCAGAAAGTGATACGGAAATACGAAAGCGGAAGTTAATGAAAATTGCTCCAAAGCTACCTTTTGACATTGATCTCTACCATTGGGAGGATAAAGATTTGAAAGCACCATCTGTAGAAATGTACGCATTATACAATATGGACAAATATTTAGTTTACTTATTACTTACTTTGTTGTGTGAATCTGTTGAAATGATGTTTGACACAGAGTTGAAACGGATGGGCACAAGTTTTGGACACCATCACAGGATAGAGGTGGTGAAGTTATTGATGATCCTAATGGCATCGCTTCGTTGCGTACTCGAGTTATCGAGTTCTCGGGTGAATTTGAGCCAGTGAAATGGAGTTGTCGTGCTCCACTGCCAAGTGGTTCCCTTTGTCCTCGAAAGGATCGCTTGAAGGTACGTGGTTAAATTTTCTAATAGTTACAAATCAGGGCATGTTTAAAGGTGTAAAGTCTTCTGAATTACGTGAACAAGGGGCTTTATTTTTGCCAAAAACATAGTGTCCACTTCACGGAAAAATTATTGCACGTGATGACATTGGGAATCCCACGAAACCTGAAGATATCCAAGCCTTAAATAAGGAAAAAGAGATGATGGAGAAGGACAAACCACCAGAGTGGCAGGATCCGCAATTTTTGAAAGAAATTGAGGTTGCTCTTAATAATAATAATAAATACTTAAGAATGTCAGAATTATACATTTGTATTAGACAATTTTTCTAACATAATCTTTGATTTAATAATTTCAAGATTTTTACACACTTTGGAGATTAATTTGATATTAATTTGTATAGGCAGCTACTGGAATGGACCTTATGATTCGTCCTCCCAAAAAAGGCAAACAGAAAAAGAAAACATTTGCCGAAATGTATCCCGGTTTGACAGACGTAGACAGGAAACGTAATACTCCGAGATCTCGACTGGAGAGAAAAATATTCAATAAGTACGTTCATATGTTCTATTTGACTGTAACTCGCTTTGTTCATTGATAATATATTTACCTGTGTGCACCACTTAATTTTGCAGAGCTTCAGTGAAACGGGTAGCGGAAACCTTAGACGAGCTCAGTGCGAAACGATTCAATGATAAGTTTGGAGATCAGTGGAATTACTCCATGGGCAATGAATGACAACTGAGGGGAATTATGTACAAGTTTTTACCTGTGACATGCTAATAATGTGTGACTATTTATCAACTAGTATTTATTAAAGTATTCACGAATAAAGAGCAAAATATCAGTACCAAATCAATCCTTCTCATGTTTTATAATGCATTTATTTAGTTGGATACAAGATTGACAGTGTACAGAAATATAATAAGACATGTATCTTTATCGATGATATAGCAAGAAATATGTATAAAACAGGAAAATTATAAATACTTGAAAACATCAGGTGGTATATGCACCATACATACTAAGCTTGAGGTAGCATAATTAAACCAGGACTTTTAGCTTTGTTAAATTCTTCTATCACTTTAAATATGCTTCCGATTTCTGTTGAATTAAATTCTTCTAATATTCTGCGCCGACCATCGCATAAGACATATACAAAGTCACGAAATTTATCCGCCAAATTCCTCTCTTTAATCAGGTTCAAAACCACGAATGTAACCTAATATAAACAAAATAAAAACTTAGCAAATTGCTTAAATTTCATGTTTACTTGCTCGGTGTTCGTACCTTTTTTATAGTAATGCGACGAACAGCGTTTATGTGCATATTTTCATCGTGGTCGGCAGGATTACAACAATCTCGGAGCCAACCACCATCAGGAAACATTAAGATTTTCATAAATGCCTCAATGGCTACTTTGCCATAAAATTCCAAAGCTTGCTGCCAATTTGTTTCCGTGATTTCAAGCTCTCTTTTCCTTTTTTCGTATAACGCCCGATCGGCCAGGCTATTCAGTACAATATCACCCATATTATGCAGTTGATCAGTAGGTCTTTGGGTTTTCGCTTGCTTCCACAGTGTTAGCGCGTCCTCGGCTTCCTATTAAAAAAAAACAATAAATAAACTACTATTTATAATCTTGAAAACAGATGGGCGGTGCTATTGCATAGACACAGAACTAGAATTGGCATACCAAGTACTCTCTGTAGCAAACGTATTCTCGTACAAGAGCTGGATATACTTTGTCTACAGCAGTTATGCATTCCTGAGTAATCTATATTTCCAATCAATTATACACAAACAATTTGCATTACTTATTTTAAATTGCAACGTATAACATTTATTTTAGAAACAAATAGTATACCTGCTTCGTGAGTCGTTTTACTTTGTCCAAATTTCCCAAAGTAAGATATTTTCGCGAAATCCACACAGTGTACCGCAGAAATTCTACCATTACTACTTCTTGATTTTCGAGAAGGTTGTAGCAAGAACTTATCCATTGGAGCATATCTACGTCAAAGTCTTCTACTTCGTCCCTAAACTTATCAACAATAGCTGTCGCAATTCCCAAGACGTCGAGCATATTATCTGCTGCGCCTTGTAAAAAGTCACGAATTTCGTCGCCCGAGTAGCGAATATCACAATTGATCTGACTGACCACTACAGATGTCTGCAATTCAGAGGATAATTTTTGAACATAAAATGGAATTCCGATGAACAGGCCATTCTTCACAAGGACCTACGCACCAAAACAAAAGGAATGCAATAAAGGAAGAACTACTTGAAAATAAATTAAAATTTCAATTATTCAATGCGACTCACGTTAACGTAGGCGTCGCACGATAAATTCGTTAATGGTTCATTGTAACTCAATTCCGCAATTGCAAATGCCAATAGCACATGTGTCAAAAATCTTATTAGATGATCCAAAATTATTGGATGATCCGCATCGCCACTGCAAGATCAACACGAACAAAATTAATCAAAGAGCACAACTTTTCAAGATTAGACACATCAATTACAATAAAATGAAAACTCACAATAAACTATCGATATTTTTCTGAACTTCCCTCAAGAATAATCCTAAATCATCTTTCATGGTGCATTTTTGAAGAAGTTGAAACATGTGATCAATTGTAAACTCGATTTTTTTCTCAGATGCATCCAATTCATTCAAAATATCTGTTACGTCCAACGCTTGAGAGAAATATTCGAGGGGCAGGTTGACTGATTTTGAGACCGTGTTGAGATTAATTAGCTTTTCCTCAATTTTTGTATTGACGGCCGCTTTCAAGTAAGCCCACAACTGAATACAAGAGGAGAAACACCAAATTTAGCATTATTCGAGATATTTTTGTGGATATATGTATACCTTATCCTCCCAAGTACTTGCAACATCTAGCATGGATTGTCGATGTCCACAACAAGCTCCAATCACAGATCGTTCCCATTTTGATGTCATATCTTGTTCACAGATTGACCATGCAATATTTTTCCAGAGTAGTCGGTGGGGATTTCCAGCTACAACATAGCTGTGCTTAGATCGTTTTGCATTGGGGGTTTCAAGCATATGATCTTGATGTACATGCGACAAGGTGGGAATCGTGCCATCTTCATCAGTGTCCTCATCACTGGCTATTTTTTGAGACATTATGGAACCCAAAATTGCTTTCGCTTTTGCAATATGGCCCGACTGATGTAAATAGCTCACAGCCTTGTCAATATTTCCAGTCCGCAAGTAATGAAATGCGCCTCGCTGTATTCGTAACTCCTCGTCCTATTATTACACCAAACACATTTCTCAAAATATACACAATAGGATAGGTTACAGATAAATATGCTTATGATTTTATTTTGGCGATCGTCTTTACCGCATCCAATGGATGAAGTTCTTTGTTTTCACGAAATGGAGCATCAGCATCAATCTCCGATACCATGAAACCACCCATTTTTTTCAGTTGTTTATCCCTCTGAAGTAAAAATTAAGTAAATGATGCACTGAACTGATAGCCAAACTTATTTTCAGCATGTTTACCTTCAGTGTATCCAACGTTTGTTCCCACGCGATAAGTTTGGGAGTCAGATCAGGGTCAGCTTGTCTGCTGTAATTTAGCTCCAACCAGCTAATGATCATTCCCATCTACCCAAGTAAAAGGAACACATTGTCACAACCATAAGACTTTTGTGCACTCGAGTTTTGCTATAAAAATCAAACTTACCTCTTGCAAGGTTTTATCGCCATGCATTATAGCGTTAGCATAGGTCATTTCGTCCAGTCTGAATCTGTCGTCAATCTCCTGATTGAATGGCACTCTGGGATGCTCTTCTTCTTTTTCACTCAGCCGATCAAAATACAACGTCTTGATCAAGTCCCACGTTTCATATTCCCTTTTCAGCATTCGGTGTAACTGCATTAAATAAAGTTATAAATAAAGTAAAGTACATCTCAGTACAGCATTGCATATGATTTGTAATCACTATAATTTATTTTCTACAAATTGCATATGCCGGGGCATATGTTTTACATATGCCCCTAAATACTTGGATTATTTATTTGGCACTAATTCTTGCATTAATTGTGTTAATTCTTCATCTTACTGGTATGTGACACCCAATTTTTTGAAGTACTCACTAATCCGTCCCCTTAATTTCCAGGACAGGGTCGCCCTTATAAAAACTTCATATTCTTTCATGAGAAGCCATTTGTGCAAAATTTCAGCTCTCCCTGATACCATTGTGTCGAATTTCAGCCTTTTAATTGTAAGATCTATTTCGAGTGTTATGCATCAAACCCCCCACCCACGCCACTAATATGTTCTCCACCGATACGGATCTTTTCTCGGTCGAGCCCATCTTTGAACTCAGTCGTAACATCTCAGATACATGTTTCTCGCAAACTTGGTCAAAATCGGTCAACACGTTCAAGAGTCGTCGAAAGACAGACAGGTGGACCGAAGGACATGAGCTACCTAAGGTCTGGTTCAGGCTAAAAATTGGATACACGACATGTGCATGCTTTCAACTCTTTCATTAGTCACAATTCAGTTTGATGATTCTGATGAACTGATTCGCCACGAAGTGATAATCTGCAATCTCTGATTACTGTGCAAGTGTCACTTGCACAGTAAAAATGCAAAATGACTTACCTTGTCATGAACGATATCCGGGATTTCTGGATCTAGATGCCGGTCAATATCTAACGCTCGTTCAATATGAATCATCCACTCGTCCATTACTTCAAATAATTGAAGTCTGGTCGGCATATTTGCAATGGCTGCGACAAATGCATTATGAAGATGATTCACGGCTGAAATTAAAACAAAACTAGGTTTAGTCTAACATTCATACACGTTCAAATCAGTCACGCCCTATAATTTTTTAACATTGATGAGTGTAGCATATTAATTTGTGATTACAAGTTAGTCCTTCCACACTCTGGTTAAATGAAATTCCTCCCCGCAGTTGATCAGTTTGGTTGTGCGGAAAGAAGCTGGATTCTTCAAAGGAATGGTCGCGAAAGCCTCCAGTGTTGTGAAGAAAGTGTTCGCCGTCCTCTTTCGACTCCAGGATGGATGATTCTGCAAAACTGACTTCGAAACCGTTGCCCCTCTCGCATACAGAAGACGAGGTCGTCATGTTGAAAATATGTCGCACGACCAGAGAGAGTACCGAAATTGAACCCTGTGAGTGTAGAGACCACCACTTTGACCACCACCGATTTTTATGTAAAGTTATTTTATTTTAATCTTAATTTTAAAAAATTGCAGAGATTGAAATTCAAAGTTTGATATGTGAGAGCCGGTGACTGTTGAGAACCAATAAACATGAACCAAACAAACGAAAAACGTGTTAGATCACCCGCTCGCGAGCGAAATTCATGCCGCCAATGAGCAGTGGAACAATGTGTTGAGTTGATCAGCTCATAAAATGATAAAGTTGAAGTAAGAGTTTGCTACAAAATTTCAATTTTTGAAGTTTTACTTTGTTGGACATGTCTTTGTCAGTGATTCAGCAATTGCGGTTGGAGAGCAACCTCGGCTCATCTGCGAGAATTGGCTGGGAGCGACTTTCTATCGGCTTTGACAAGGAGCAGGCTTATTTGGAACTCATGTTGAGAAACACTGTGGTCGGAGATGCAGAAACTGGCAAGAAGCGATCAACTTCCGTCATTGTGTATGGCATTCCAGGCTCAGGAAAAACGACGGTAAAACCATCTTAATCGTGGTTGTGGTTGTGTGTAAAAAAAAGAAAGCGGATACCGTAATTATTAATTGCGTGACTTATTTTTTTTGGAACTTGATTTAAGTTGGTGGAAAGCGCCCTCAAGAAATTGGAAAGCAATCACGAATCATTTTGGGAATCTAGACAAGTCGTACGACTGAATGGTCTGCTATGTGGGGATTTCAGAAGCGCAGTTGAAGAAATATGTTGGCAATTGAGTTTAAAGGGTCCATTTCAAGAAGAAACTGAGAACGGAGGGGCCGAGAATGATTTCTCTTGTTTGGAAGATTTTAACACTGCAACTAGTTTTGAAGGTATAATAAGTCGTGTAATATAACTCAACTGATTACAATGAATAAAATTGTTCTCTTCTTCTAATATTCCACACAGATCGATTGGAACAGGTTATGCAGTTTTTGAAGACAAATATGGAGAGCTTGAATAAGTCTATCATCTTTATTTTAGACAAATTAGACTTATTTGCAGAACATCCAAATCAGCATCTGCTGTACAATTTGTATGATTTAGCTGCCAACTCAAAGTCCACAATTCCAATATGCATTATCGGAATTACGGACAGGGTGGACGTCCTGGAGATGTTTGAGAAGAGAGTGAAATCCAGATTCTCCCACAGGAATATTAACGTTTGCCCAACTTATGACTTTGACAAATACAAGGAAATCGCTCAAAGGTTGATCAGTTTTAAAGAAATGCCAACATCCACCAACGACACTTCTACAAAGAAGAAGAAACGACATGCTCTTTCTCCTGAGAAATTGGATTGGAACAAGGACGTGGAAACTTTATTTACAAATATTGAAGTACAAAGAACGCTTAGAGCGGTGTTCGATATGGATCCTACCATTCTCAAGTTGTCGTCGTTTTTGGTAAAATATTAAAAAGTAGATTTTGTAAAACATGTCGCGTATGCATATAAATATTATTGGGTGTGCACAGTTTACAGTTTTAATAAGTGCTGAGGAAAGCTTAACTGTCAGGAAGTTTCAGGAAGCGTACGAAGACAACGTCTGCCAAAATGATCCTGTGAAAGTGGTATTGGATCTCCCAATAACGGAATTAGTAGTTGTAAGTGGTTAAACCATAATCTGTTCGAATATTCAGAAGGATTTCCAAGTAATTATATTCATTTTGTTGCAGCTTTTATCAGTATACAAACAAATTCAAGGCCAAATGCTTAAGGCCTGGCAACCTTCAAGTTTGTATAAAATCGTAGCGAAAATCATGTCATCCTTCGGTCTTGGGAAAGAGGACTACTTAAAAGCAATAACGAAACTTGAGGTATGCAAAACTCTTATCAGTGGAGACGCGTTTGTGGGCAAGGCTTTAGTTTTGTCTTTAACTATTAATAGATGCTTCAATTGATCGTACCTGTGAGCAATACTCAGCGAAATATTGGAGGCGTTAATAACGTTGGAGAAATTTTCTACAAATGTGAACTGACTTTTTCTGAATTCAAAGACGTATGGAAAAAGTACCCGAACCTTCCGAGTAGCTTTAAAGAGTTATTGTAACGAACTTATATATTATAATATATCAACATATGATATAATATAATGCATTTTGATACATATATATATACGTGATATTTTCATATTTTATATTCGTCTCAAGTTGTCTATTATTGTTCCTTGTACACGTGGTTTTAATTTTCGTACTGTTTTAAACTGTGAAAGAGTAAAAAGGTTGTGCTAGTATCAATTGTTTAAGCAAATGAGTTATTTTTTAAAAAGGACCAAACCCAATTACCTGTATATTTAGATGTTGATCAGTTAATTCGTAAATTCGTAATGCATGAACAAAGAGGTGCATTTTCATATGACGATTATGGTTGCAAGTAATGCAAGGAAAGGGTTGGATTGATTTTGCCCCACAATCTGTTTCTAAACCCAGCATATGGCAGGATATTTTATACGTATGGTGTAAGTATGTTTGTGAATCACGAGGTTGAACATTTTAGGATAGGAATACGAGAGGTTGATGTATACGCGTTTATAACATCAGAATATTATAATCTCTATTCTCTATTCTTTTGCTGCATAAAATAACTGTTGAGTTTGTGGGGCGTATGTACATTCATATATCATGGTTAATTAACAAGTCAATTTAATTTTGGGTGGTGGCTCACTCACTCGCTACCAAAATTTCAGTTGTTCAGTTAAATAGACAACTTTAACTTCATAGTTTCCTTTTTACTTAAGGGAACCTTATGTTTTCATAATTTCCATCAATTCTTTTCGCCGTACTAGGAACTAGGAACTGACATTGTAGGTAAGATGAAATATCCAAAATAAAGACCAGTGACCGCATAATGAAAGTAAACTTATTTTTGTCAAGATAAAGTTTTATAGTGCGATTCTTTTTGCAGTTGAAGCTGAATATTCAAAGATAATCAAATAGTAGCCCAGGAGGCTTAACAAAGGCAAAATGTCCTTGTTCCAGAGTGAAGAGATGACCCTGTGCCAACTGTTCTTGCAATCGGAAGCAGCATACCACTGTGTTAGCGAACTTGGTGAATTGGGCCTTGCTCAGTTTAGAGATGTAATAACGAGTTCATATATTAATTACCCACGCACTTTGATAAGTCTGATGAAGGAATGATAAATTGTGTACCTTTGCAATAACATTTTTCAGCTCAACCCCGATGTGAATGCATTTCAAAGAAAGGTATGACAAATTTATTGGATTGCTTCTTTTACTATATCACCTATCTTCGTCAGGGTTAACAGCTTTATTGTTTACCAACAGTTTGTCAATGAAGTCCGACGATGCGATGAAATGGAGAGAAAGTTGCGGTATTTGGAGAAAGAAATTAAAAAGGACGGCATTCCGATGCTTGACTTGGGAGAAAATCCAGATGCACCACTTCCTAGGGAAATGATTGACCTCGAGGTAACATTTAAAAAAATTATTTGTAGATGTTTTATACAATTGAATGCCAACCACTCTGGTTTATTTAGGCCACGTTTGAGAAATTGGAAAATGAATTACGAGAAGTTAATCAAAATGCCGAGGCTTTGAAGAAAAATTATCTAGACTTGACAGAATTGCGACACATTCTTCGCAAGACGCAAGTGTTCTTTGATGAGGTACGTGGTTGAACTTTAATGCGATTGGGGATGCTTTATTTTGGATTTTATTAAATTTTGTGCCAAGTTATTACTTTTAATTTGATTTCGAAATATCAACAGCTTTTTTGAGGATGATAAAATTATTGAGTTGCACTTACTTGAGTTTTGGCCAACGCCGTTTTTATTTAAATGCCATACTATATATATTAAGTTTTTGCATTTTTGCGTTGTGTTGCTTGCAGCATGGGGAAATTTTATGTAGTAATTGTGTTTACTGCTTATTTATGTTTTTTGTCCCAACTGATTTGTGTGCTTTTCAATCAAACGTCGTGACTTGTTATTAAAATTAATATTTTTAACTTAGCATAAATGTTAGTTTGACAAATTATTAGCCTTAAAGTAATGTTCTAAAAACAATGTCCTCACATGGAGAATATTTGGTTGGATGCATGCTTGTGTAGATGGGCGCAGGAGGAACGGGGTCTCCGGCTCATCTCGGCCATTCAGAAGGATCTCCTGACCATGACGAACATACTGGTTTGCTCTCTGAAGAAGGTCAAGGTCGCACTGGCTACCAAACCTCAAAATTAGGGTAAAGACTCAACAATAGTTAATTTCACTAGGATAACATTGAGCAGTACATAGAATGTGTAGTTTAACTACTTTGAGTTTGAATAGTTGATTATTAACCATACTTACCCCTTTAATCATAACAATTGTCTTCGTGTCCTCTGATAATTCTCTCTGCTTTTACTCACCTTTTCTACCTACATATTTATTATTTTTATTATGGTGGCGGTTACAGCGATTGCAAGTAGATTGAACATTTATTAAACATATTTTTGTCTCTCTCTGTGTGTATTGTCCTGTGATGTGTCAATTTTATGTCCAATCGAACGAATGACAAATCCAAGATTGGTTACAAAAGTGGCGAGAGGAACAAAATCGCACAAGGTGTCAGGTTAGCTAGTAGGCAGAGCTGCCAATTAATTAGTCAATCAGCGCGTGCATAGTTTATCGGCTTAATCGAGCGGTAAAGGCGTGGCTACATATTTATTTATCAACGGAGTGCGAGTTCAAGCAGCTCCAATTAAAGTGATAGATCAACGACTGAAAAGTATACTTGCAACTTGGACAAAGTGATCCCATTTTGAACTTACATGTTCTTTTGCATTGTAAATAAAGCGTGAGGGAGATGATGGCCAGAGCCAAGCACCTGCAGAAATTAGAACGATTCAGGAAGCCACTTTTTCAGCTCCCATTGCGCCGGGGATGAATGCCCCTCCACAGCTTGGGTGAGTTCTTCTGATGAAGATCAGTATTTTTTAAATTTGGACAACCCTGTAACCACCACCATTAACATTTTTATTATCACTTATTATTACTATACGATACAATCCAAGTAATATTATATTCTGAATGAGTGCATGGGAATATTGATGTAAATGATTGTGTGAGTATGTAGATTGTGAGTGATGAATTTGTGCAATACGTCACGACGGACATAAAAATAACTGCGCTAATTATCAAGCTGTTTTTCTTAGATTTGTTGCTGGTGTTATCTTGAGAGAACGTCTTCCTGCATTTGAGCGCTTACTTTGGAGGACATGTCGAGGACTTGTATACCTGCGACAAGCAGAAATTGAGACACCATTAGAAGATCCGTCTTCCGTGAGTTCCGATTATATGTTACTTACCTCGGGTACTCCTGATAAATGACCAGAGTAAAAATATAATGGCTTGATGTAATTGACGTTGCAGGGGGACCAAGTGTACAAGTCAGTCTTTGTCATCTTCTTTCAAGGAGACCAGTTGAAAACCAGGGTGAAGAAAATTTGCGAGGGCTTCCGTGCAACTTTATATCCTTGTCCTGAAACGCCGGCAGAAAGGAGAGAAATGAGCATTGGAGTCATGACCAGAATTGAAGATTTGAACACTGTAAAATATATACGTCTCACGATCATTGTTAAACACATAAGAATGTATGAATTAATTTGTGGTGTTTTTTGGATTAAGGTTCTAAGTCAAACGCAAGATCATCGTCATCGGGTTTTGGTTTCTGCTGCGAAGCAAATCAAAAATTGGTTCATTAAGGCACGCAAAATCAAGGCCATTTATCATACGCTGAACCTTTTCAACTTGGATGTGACCGAGAAATGTTTGATTTCCGAGTGCTGGATCCCAGTGGCTGATATTGAAAACATTCAGATGGCTATGCGACGAGGAACTGTAAAATATTTGTCTCTCTCTTTCTTGTTTCTCATTCACACACCACATTTGATGTGTTTTATGTCCTTAGGAAAGGACCGGGTCTACAGTTCCCCCCATTCTTAACCGCATGCAGACTACTCAAGATCCACCCACGTATCATAGGCTAAACAAATTTACTCGTGGTTTCCAAAATCTCGTAGATGCTTATGGAATAGCATCGTATAGGTGAGAAGAATTTCAACTATATAATTTTAGTGTAGAGCTATGTTGCTTAAAATTTGCCTGTCTATAATTTTGCAGAGAAGTCAATCCAGCCCCGTACACAATCATCACTTTTCCATTCTTGTTTGGTTAGTCCTTATTTGTTTATTTATAATTCGGTGGATATGAGAATGGCAAGGCCTTTACTCGAGAAGAGGTGGAAGGATTCATTTTAGTTATACCTAAGTATTCCTGATAATTCAGGAATACCTATTTTTATTGAATTTAAATATATAATCAGTCTGTTAGTAGGCCAGTCTGTGAATAAGCAGGAATATTTGTAAATATTGTTCATCATAATCCGAGAGCCCTGTTTTTAAAATGTAATGTATTAAAAACGACTGATTGTTTTACCCCACAGCCATCATGTTTGGGGACGCTGGTCATGCTCTTTTGATGCTTCTGTTTGGTGCATGGATGGTTATTAAGGAAAGCAGTTTGTTGAAGATGAAGAGCAAAAATGAGGTAAAGATGGGAACATTTAGTGGAATTCAACAGCTTTAAAATTAATAAAACTTTATACTTGATTTTCTATTTTCTGTTGTTTGTTAGATTTGGAACATTTTCTTTGGCGGACGATACATTATTTTGCTTATGGGAATATTTTCCTTCTACACGGGACTTATTTACAACGACGTGTTTTCGAAATCCATCAACATATTCGGATCGTACTGGTATGTAAATCGAACCCAGGCATATCTTCAAGAACCTGATGTTAAGGAAGTTATGTTGGATCCGAAAACCTCATTTTACGATTATCCTTATCCCGTTGGGTTGGATCCAGTATGGCAGGTAACATCCACTCTAATAAAGCGTTAGTGTTAAGTCGCTGACTGAGTGAGTGATCGAATGCAAGTTGCCCCGTAGAGTAGACAAAGAATGAAGCGGAGCAACCACTGCATGCATGCACTGCACTGCATGAATGAATGCATGCATGAACATCCCACATACATACATCACTCATCAATAGTGGTTATCATGATAAGCGATCGTGATAAACACTATTAATTAATTATTTTAGTTTGAGAAACTCCACCCACAGCGAGTGGCATATCAATTCGAATGTATTTTTGACGCTGAATCCAACGTCAATGGTTTTGACCTCCGAGGCCCGCGTGACCTTCCCGTGACCGTGGGGGGTAAATATGGCTTATTCGTGATGTCGCATATCAATTCGAATGTATTTTTGAGGCTGAATCCGAATCCGTCAATATCTTGACGTTAATTGTAGAAGTTAATGGGGTTTATGGAACTTAACGGGAGCGTGAAGCGTGGGAATTTAAATAGTTAGCTATGCAGTTACTCCCACGCGACGGGAATTTAAGTAATTAGCTATTTAACTACTCCCACAAGGGGAAATCAAATTGTACTGTGACCAGATTAATTAAAATGCAGCATGACTTGGGCAAACCCTCACTCTGATGTATGTATGTGATATGACAACGTCTCCACTGGGAATTATTTAAAGTATAGTACGACGGAATTTTCGCTTTGGGCACACCCCCCACTGGAACCCTAGAACCCGGCCTTGGCCGGGCTATACGCTAGTTTGATATATTGTGCTATCAGATATCTATGTAGCATGTACAACATATTGTCGTAAAGATAATGTTGGCGAGCAATTATCTCGTATATTTAAGTAGCCTTTCCTTCTCTGTTATACATAGGTGGCAACAAATAAAATTGCGTACTTGAACGGATACAAGATGAAGATCAGTATCATTCACGGAGTGGTACACATGATATTTGGAGTCGTCCTTTCTTTGTGGAACCATGTCTATTTCCGAAGACCCATTAATATTTTTTGCGAGTTCATCCCTCAACTCATTTTCATGCTCTTTCTCTTCCTCTATCTCTGCATTTTGGTCTTCCACAAGTGGATTTATTATGGAGCCAGAATGGGTATGTATAAGCGGTTTATACATGGGGATTAATAGTTGTGTTGGTTTAATTTACTTTGAACAATGCGTAAAAACTACGGACTTAAGTCTTATGTCGAAAATTCATACAATTCGAACGAATACAAATGGTGCAAACACGGTCATTGTGATTGACTCGGTGTGCCCGCATGTCGACAACACCTTCGTCCATCTTCGTCAACCTGTCGAATTTTGGAAGATCCGGAGCTTTGGTGAAATGCACACAAATTGGATAAGAGATTCTGACTAACTTCTGATTATTAATCACGTGATGGTCCCTGTCACCTGATCCAGCGTCAATCGCCATGACCGTGTTTGTGCCATGTAGTTTTGAAACTTTTTATCGCCTATTCTACGACTGCGATTGAAACAATTTAAGTGATGCATTTCGAATAATTTGTTGTTTTTTGACACAGTGGAAGGTCGATATAATGAACATTGTGCGCCATCAATCCTGATCACCTTCATCAATATGGTACTCTTTAAGGGGGCCGACAAGACGGAACCTCCCTGCAACAACTACATGTTTACGGGTCAAGAAATCCTACAGAAATTTCTAGTGTTGGCTGCTCTGCTCTGCGTACCATGGATGCTTTTTATCAAGCCTTTCATTCTTCGGTCGCAGCACAACAAAAAAATGTTGCTGGAAGGGAAAGTGCATCAGACAGGTGGGGATGACCTCGAGTCTGGAGAGACCAATGGAATTGCGACTGAAGATACAAATGCCTCCACAGCACCAGTTCCAGCTACAAACGGAGGACAAACTGCGGCTCCTTCGTCGGCTGGTGGTGGTGCACATGGTGGTGGACATGGGCATGGAGAAGAAGAATTCGAATTCTCAGAAATTTTTATCCACCAAGCAATCCACACTATTGAATATGTGCTGGGATCTGTCAGTCATACTGCAAGTTACTTGCGTTTGTGGGCCCTGAGTTTAGCTCATGCTCGTAAGCGTACATTGCTATATTATTATATCTTTGAATTTATTACTCCCAGTTTGTTAATTAACACTTGTGTATTTCTTTGTGTTTGGTTTTAGAACTCTCTGAAGTCCTGTGGTCCATGGTCCTTCGAATTGGATTGGCACAAAAGGCGTGGTGGGGCGGAATTCTTCTGTGGGCCATATTTGGAGCCTGGGCAGTTTTGACTGTAAGCATTTTGGTACTTATGGAAGGACTTTCTGCATTTCTACATACTCTTCGTCTTCATTGGTTAGTCTAAACACTTGTTAACTATTCGGTTAGCCGAATACGGAAGAAAAGTAACTGATGACAAATTATTATTTTTATAGGGTTGAATTTCAAAGCAAATTCTATACTGGACAAGGATACCAATTTACTCCATTCTCCTTCAAAGACATGCTCGCTGCAGCGGACGGATTGGACGCTGCAGATTAAATTGATCAAGTCTACCAAATCATGTAGTGATGAAGGACACCTGTCCCAATTTCAACTATCCGATTTTTGTAATTGTGTAGTGTTCTGAGTTGTAGTTAACCTTCCAATGGGCGAGCGGTGTCTCATTCCACGTCTTAGCATCTCAGCTCATTTAGTTTAGTTAATTAAATAGTCATTATAGTACTTGTTCTTCTGAGAAACATATATTCCATAGCGTGTCGTTTGTTCTTTGTTGTTAGATACGATTTACCAGTCCAATTGTGTCATGGCGCTGTCTTCTTTAAAGCCTATTGGCGATTTAACATTCCGTAATATGCATACTTATTATTATACAATCAATCTGACGACATATCTTGTACCTGCTCCTCCATTTGAAAGACTTCATATTGAACTTGAGCCTAAAAATATTTATCTAAAACTGAATCTACGAGTTGAACACTACTTATCCAAATCGCAAAACCTTTCTCATTCGAAATCTCTAATCTCCTACAATATTATCGTGTGCTTATCCTGGTGATAATAATCATTACTCCATACAGTTCTATTAAATGTTACATTCATTCCTTTATTATACCGTTCTAAAGTTACAACGATTATTGTTCGCCTTTTGCAAATCAAGGATTGTGATCAGTCGACCAAAGTGCACTGAATTCAACATTGTATAACTTTACACTCGTGCGACACAACATTAGTTTTTTCGGTAGCCTAAATATTAGTGAATAAAAGCAACACATAAATATTCAGCTTAATTAGTTTGGGCTTAATTTATTTAACCATGTAACATGTAAATATGCATTGCAGATATAATTCATACTGATCCTCATTTTCTTGAGGCATCGCGTTGAGTCGTCTTGTGATAAATGTATGAACATACATATCAAACCCTGTTGGTGGTAATCCATCCAATGTAATTTGGTATATTTGTATAAACACCGGGTATTGTGTTGACTGAAAAATATACATAGATGAAGTATAAAGTACGCATGATTACGTTAATGTTTTAGATTTTATACCTCCACACCCAATGCCCCAACTGACAAGACCAGCCAAGAACCACTGCGTTCCTACTTGACAGACTAGAGGAGAACCTCCATCTCCCTAATTTCGTTACATCGTCATTGTAACATGAAACCGTTTCAAATCGTAATGAGTTAAAAAAAATTGGTGTTACCGTGCATGAATCCTGTAATCCAAGAATAGACATGCAAAAATTTGTTAAATGTTAGTATTTTATTTTCTACCAAGTATTTAAAACTAAATATTTTCGTTCTAACCTTCCCAGGCTCTCCTCCAGCGCATAGAAATGCTTGTTGATTAAGAATGAACCCAGCCCCAAGACGCGTCGTCTGCATTCTGGTCTGACATGTTGGTCCATCCAAAACTGGAAGGTCAACCTCCCGCATGACCGTTGAGTACACCCCATTCACCTTCAAATTAAAGTGGAATTAAATAAATAAACATGTTGTGTACTTAAAAAATCCATATGATTTTTTAAGATTTTGTATGATTTTTAAAAAAATCACTATGATTTTACTCACAAAGGAACTAGCTCCAAATCCAGACACCCAACACCTGCAATTTATTCGTCCACCAATGCACAACATGTATATGTATTTAAATAGCTTCAAGAGTGTAATAATACAAAAATTAACCTTTGTCCTGCAAATGAGGCTCCTAAAGCAGGAAGACAAATTGGGCGAATGTGAGGATTTGCGTTGAAATCAACGGAACTCGCTAATTTCAAAACAGCAATGTCATTTTGCAGATTAGCAACCTGGTATTGTTCATGAATTCGGATAGTAGTAACGGCAATCTCTACGGCGGGGTTTGGCTCATTCACAGCGTTCAGGATGTATTCGCCGAGACGTACTTTTAGTCCAACCCTAGAACATTATAGTCACTAGAGATGCATGTCATCTTGTACCACCAATAATAATTAGAGAATGATTAAGTCTATCATCATACGTCAAAGGAGTGACCTTATGAGCAACTGTGAGCACGGTATTCCCATCGATCAAAACTCCTATGAATTAAGGGATTTTACAATATAATCATGATGATAATGCAGCAGTGATAAATGGCTAGTTAAGACGGCTTATCGGAGGCCGTGTTATAAAAACTGACATATTTATTTAAGCGCCATATGTACATACCTCCCCCGATGTAGCTGTTGTCGGTGCCAAGAACTACCACCATCCAAGGATATTCAGAATAAGATGCCTGTTGTGGACAGAATTTGTACAAATATGTAATGTGACTAGTTTGTGTAGTGGATAAATTTCACAGGCCAACCTGTCCAGCGCCCACGGTATATGCCGGGAAAGGGATCAAGGGCTGCGTTCCACAAGTTGGAGGGGTGACCACTATTGGGGGCGTCGTGCTGATCAGATTACAGCAGAATCGGTTGGGGGGAGTGCACACGGGAAAAGCGGGCTGAAATGCATCACAAACAGGAAGAAATATGATCAATTTATTAAATCACTGCTGAGATCTGTCCATTTCTCATGAAAAATTATGTACGTTGTTGAGTACTCGTGGGTCCACGGCCGAACCCCCATCGGCACAATTTGTCGCCGGCGTGCATTGGCATTGGCCTGGAGTCACAATTGCCGGCACAGGGGTCACGATGATGAGTCCTAAATAAAGTAAGAAAACCCAAACCCTTAGTGTTTTTAAAATCTGAATTAATCCACCAACTCTCGTCAACTTTGGATGTAACCTGCCTTGCCCAACAATTCGACACACTTGATTCCCAAGGAAGAGGAAAAGTACAAATAATCTCTTTGAGTGGCAACCTGTCATAATTCCTCAGATGTACATAAAGTGTACAATTCAAATATTTAACTTGATCTGGAAGATTGCAAAGTAAGAATGACGTGAAAGAAATCGTGCTCGTAGATTTTAACAAGTAGTGGGTGACATTGGACCTAAATAATGACGTGGCACATAACTGCTTTAAAACGCTCTCTGGAAAAAAGGTTGTCAGTATTAGATAAGTGATAACTTTTAAGCCGATTGTTGTTCATGTAAGGACATTGTTATTTCCACTAAAAGTTTATTGTGAGAAATCGCATCGTCAGCATTTTTTCGGGTCTGGGTCATCCTCATCAACGCTAATACATTTGTCATTATTTTACATTACAGTATAAATTTAAATGACTGTGAAACAACCGGATGTTCTATAATCCTTGCAGTATGTAAGTAGCAAGCAATCAGCTTTTTGAGACAAAATTACCCAAATTAACCGCAATTAAGTCTTATTTTGTGAATGATAATGCTCATACAGAACAACTTGCAACATGCCAACTGAATCAGTTTAGATGATTAGCATCTTCCGGTAAAGTTTGATGTTTGGTGACAAATCGACACTTCGCTCATCTGCTTATGCATGCATGTAGAGTTGCAATCTAAAATTATAAAATTCATTTTTGTATCAAAACATTTGGTACAATTGGTACATTTGGTCTATTATATATCTGACATAAACAATAATTACGTTGGTAAGAAATTACTCACAAGTTTGCTATGATGAACAAATAACCGCAAATAAAGCCACACGTGCGGGATTCCCTAATTTCCTGCTTGTGAGTAATTAATATAAACAGATTTGTACATGTTTAATAAATTTCATTTCATGAGATATTCACAATTTGCACATATAGAAATTTTTGCTCTGTATTTACATGAGAAATTAAATGGCCTTGAATAATCAACTTGTCAATGCAGTTATCATCGGTGACTGCGACCGATTGCGAACCTTGCTGAGCGAATTCAAATCCTTCAGATTAAGTAATTCATACTTAAACGTGTCAAATGTATGTGTCCAATTTGAATCCAAATATAGTTTCGTATTCATTTTCAGGTGATGTTGAGAACGACAAAAGTGTGCAGCAAAGTCGTCTGGATTTACGTTTAGAAGAGGTACACATAAAAAATGCTTGTTAACTGGTCACTTTTTTTACAACGCAGAGCAGGATATTCCTTGTATAATATGTTACGCTCAATAATGCTCAGTACTACCGAACTTTTGTAATTTGTTATGACCAGTTTGATCTGTGATCATTAAATGTGATTCATTCGCTATAATGACCAATCATAAATTTATGTCAAGGTGAAAGACCAATCTGGAAATACACTTTTACATCTCGCCGTCCTTCGATGTCTGCGTCATCGCCTCGGAGATAATCAGACGAGACAAACTATTGCAACCAATTGTAAATTTTTTGAAATTTTGCTGTCAAATTCAGAGTGGAAGACGTCGTTACTCTCCTCCAGAAACAATGATGGGCAAACGCCTTTGCATTTATTCCATGTCCAACCAATAAAAACATATTCAAGTCCGTTCATGAAGTCCACAATCGCTCTGATCTACGGAACCGAGAAGCCTTCGAAACGAATAAATCCAGTCGAGCATAAAAGTTATGTGGATTCATTCTTCCAATTTGCATTTCCACCAGAGCTTGACCACCATAATTTCGGTGAACAAGGTAGCATTGGTAGCAATAACTCAGCAGTAATTAGGAATGAGTTGTTAGATCTCGTCGACGGTGACAACTTTACTGCGTTACATTTGGCCGTGAAAAGTAAATGTTCGCACTGCATACAACAATTACTGAAACGTGGGGCAAGTTTCAATATCAAGTTCGTTTGTTGCATTTCAATTTGTAAATGTTTCAGAAAATGAGATAATGTTTGCGCTAAATTTTGTGTAAATTTTCAGCTCTAACCATACAAGTTTTCCTTTCGTGACACCCTGCATTTTCCATCAAGATCCATGGGCATCAAATGCTTTAGAACAGCAACTTAATGCAAATATAAATTTTGACGACTTTTATGAGGAATCTGGAATTGGAGTCGACGAGGAAGATGAATTACAGGATAATGAGAATATTAATCCCAATAGAACGAGATTTGGAATTTCCTTTGATTTTTGGTATATCTACATTATTCTGCTTCATTAAAGTAGATATTATATGTGGTGTCCAATTGTTCATGGTATTGGTACCTATGTTTGTCCATTTGTGGTACTTTCACTTTCAGTGGTATCGTCCCAAAGCGTGCAGTCAATTCAAGCAAGCCTGAAAGAGAAATGGAATTTATTGAAACATTTTTAAACGATGATAGCCCAATCAAAAAACAAATTTTGGGACATTCTCTGGTCGCAAGTTTTGTTTTCCTTAAATGGGAACGAGTTCGGTGGATGTTCGTATGGTCCTTTCTTTTTCATGTAAATAATGTGCATTTTTGTTTTTGAGACAGCATATTTTACCGTTTTTGAAATATCTCATTTTCTCCATGTTATTGTTAGATTGGCTTCGCAATACTCTATACGGTTTATACCATGTCAGTTTATTTGTGGTCATGCCCGTACCAGGCAGATAATTCTACCAAACGAACTCCTAACATAACGTTAAATCGTAATAATTTTGCAAACTTTGGTTCTCTAGTAGTATATTTAAATATGATATAATAACTCTTGGCGTTATTATGACCTCGTGCAGCTCTCGAATCACGTCTTCACCGTCAGTGTGACAAAGGACTGGGGGCATTCGAATTCTCCGTGACATTGTTGGTAGGAGCCTTCATTTTGGGATTGTTGGAATTGGCAAAAATTATTCAAAACTTCCCAGAATATCGACGTCAGTGGCAAAATCTGTTTCAAATTTGTATGATAATTTCCATGTGCTTGTCCGTATGGCCAGTAAGATGGACCGATTGCCAATGTCTTGTAGGATGGCAATATTCGGCTGCGGCGGTAAGGGTTTGGAATTTTAGCATTATTACATGCAAAGGTGCCAATATAATTTATTGGCTTTATGGTCACTGATATTTTTATGTGAAAAGTGCCTTTTGATGTTAAATAAATATGCAGTATGGAACTTTTCACGTCTGGTCCACACTGTTAATTAATATGGGACGATTTCCAAAATTGGGAATTTATGTAGAAATGTTTGGAAAGGTAAGATATAAGATGAGAACCAGAGAATAAGTGTTAATATCCATATTTATTTAAACCGTGGTGTTATGTCATATTGTTAAAATAAAGGTTCTGGAAAACTTTGGATATTTCATGGCTGCCTACGTCTTCCTATTGATTGCATTCTCAATCTCATTTTGCGTTGTCTTCCCTGACGTAATAATGCATTTCTACCCTGTCACCTGTAGAATTTTACTCTTACCATAATTTGCTCATTTCAAACTTTTTCTTACGATACTTACACATGAGCAGTATCCCCCATTCGAAACAATACCTCGAGCAGTGCTTAAAGTGATTACCATGATGTCTGGAGAGGTTAGTGAAATTAATTCATATTTTTACACAACATATTTTTGCTTTATCGTCTAGCTATAAGATTAAGAATTAACCTTTAGGATCCCATTTCAAAATTGTTGTCACGAAAAATCGTATCACTAAGTCCCTAATTAATCTTCAATTAAATGCCCTTTAAGGCCCAAATAATTGTCAGCTATCTGTCCTCACGCACCCAAGCTGCTGAATCTTTTTCGACCACACTGACCCGAATTTTATTTTCAAGAAAAAACCAACGGAATATATTTGTATTATTACATGCAATGATAATCCACAAAAACTACTTCCCATATACATATACTATTACCGTGGTGAAAAACCTATTAGTACAGCTTCGCATAGCCCGAACCAGAAATTTTTATCCCAGTGAGGCCTTATGTATTTGCCATGTCTGTCTTTCGGTCCACCGATACCATACACCCAAAACGGTTTGCCTTCAAATTTTGCAGGTGCCAAAAATAATCGAGTTCGCAAGTGAGCCAAATCTGTCGAGTGAGGTCATATAGATAGGTGGGTGGAATCGACACCAAACTTGAAAATATCGCTAGAAAGCTGAAATTCAGCACATTGAGTGCTAATGGCGTGTAATGAAAGACTCGGAGGGGAAATCTAAAAATATTTAACCAGAGGGACAATATGGGGTGGAGGAGGGAGATGACCCATACCGATTTTCAAAAATAGCCACAAACCTACATTGTCTGCAATTATACAATGTCCTTAGTCAAGGACGGACCGCTCCTAAATTTTTGTCCGAATTGACCGGACTGCGATTACCACACCCCGTGTTGGGAATGGTCGAATGTGTGCAGAATATTTGTTATTTTGTGGAGTATTTACAAATCCTTCCTTGACTACCAGGACCACTGTGACTTGCTTCTTTCAAATCTTCCAAAGTTTTATTTGCTATTCAGAAGTCATTTTTAGCCCCTATCCCAAATTCCAGCTGAAAATAGCAACTTTTAAAACCAGTATGGGTCACCCTCTAGAGTCACTAAGGTTACACATTGACCACTTTGAACTTCATATACTTTCATGAGAACCCATTCAGTATCCTATGCCGATTTTTATATTTTTACGACAATGTCTTAAAACCGGCATGGGTCACCCATAGGGTCCCCTCGGTAAGATTTTGCAATTTTACTTCATATTCTTTCAATAGAAGCCATTAGCAAGCTCTATACCAAATTTCAGCTTTCTATGACAATTTTGAAATTTTAGTGTATAGTACCCCATCCACTCAGACGACCCCCACCGGTCAACCACTTGACCAATTTCCCCATCTGCGAACTCGTTTCTAACTTTGTCCAATTTGCATATACTAAAAATTTCATGTGAATCGGGTCAGTCGTTTTGGCTCTAGCCTGTTCACGGACAGACAGACAGACGGACAACCATCACGATTCCATAAGCCCTAACTCGGGCGCCATATCAAAACCCTTCAATTTCATGCAATGTTTCCACGGTCGCCAAATTTGTAATTTTTTGAAAATACACGTATTTGTGTATACGGGATTCAACGCATTTTGTCGCGTATCCATGATATTCATGTATCTGGGACACAGGGTCAAATTTCAAAATTCCATGACATTCGTGGACTTGGGATTTGTGGGATGTTTTACAAATTCCATGACACTTGTGTACATGGGATTTAAGTGAAAATTTAATAAATTCCATGACATTCGTGGACTGGGATCCTAAAGGTTAACCAATTTCCGAATAACAGGTCGACTATGGCGATTTTTTCTACGGAGACCACAAAGGGCAGGAAGCACAGAGTTTCATTTTCAAGAAAGACTCTGGCGACCTAATTCATCCCATCACGAGCCACGTATTGTATGGGGCGTTTGTCATTCTAGTCACAATTGTGCTCACAAATCTCCTCATCGGCCTAGCTGTTGATGACATCAAGGTACAAATTATCTATCCGATAAGACACAATGTGCTAACTAAATGTCTTGACATGCAGGGATTGACACAAAACGCAGAGTTTACAAAGACCACTCGAGAAATTGCTAACATTGCGTATGTCGAGTCCATTATTTTTTGGAGCGCATTGCCCAATATTGGTCTGGTCCGAAAACTGAGGAAATCCATCGTCATTGCCAGATTTCCTAAGGATGCCTGTAGTAGTGAGAAGATTGAAAGTCCCAAGAGTGTTGGGTATATAGACGAATATTATTCATAAAAATTAATATCAATTTGGACAATTTTGAACATTTTGATTTCGAAAGATCTGTATTTCAGAAAATTGAGAAATATCAAGAGGTATTTTAGAGAGACGTTAATGTCCCTATTTTTCTGCGAACGAAAAGCGAACATTATAGACGCAGAACGAAGACGGTTATCTTGCAGGTGATTCCTACCATTTTCCTTATGTCACATAAAGAGTACTCATTCTCTTCACGTGCATACATACATAGGACTTCACAATTGCCAAAGTATGGATTCTGCATAAGTCTTGATGACTGCAAATCTCCCCGTGACTTTCCCGAGGACATTTACTTCAAAGCAGTGGAGATCATTAAACGACGGAACAATAGTATTAATTCCAACAATAAGAACAACTCAACAACATCTACTAATCGAAATCGGCATTGTCTCACTTGTCAATGCCACACCAGCGCTTCGTCCATGATTTAGCTTGGTTAGATGCAGCAAAAAGCTGAGCACAATCCGTCTCACAGAAATTGAGACGGGGCAAATCAAGATTTTGAGACGAAATCGTAGTATTTATCATGAAATTGTTCTGCGTGGATATGGATATATTAACGTGAATGAACCTGCATGAATAAAAACTAATTTAAATCAATACTGGAATTGACAATAATTATATCCATTCATTATCTCAAGTTAACGACGACAATAATTCTCATTTGTTTATTCATGAGACGAGCAGTATCGTAGCAAGTGGTCACGGGGGGGGGGGGGGGAGGGCCAGGCGGGGGTGGAGGAGGACCAGGACGATTGAGCAAATAGGCGACATAGTTTTGAAACCGATTATACCAATCACTCCAATCTTCAACCAGACGGTTAGCGCTATATCCCCCAATATCTTCATCAATGAACCATAGGAGCCCCTGTGTGTCGAACGTTTCAAAAATTTTGCAAATTAATATTATATTATAATTTATCAATATATGAAATAGGATGATATTTCGGATGAGAAAAAGCAACAAATAGCAGAGGAAATGAACCAGAGTGAAACTGCATTTATTGCTTTTGGGTGGACTAAAGGCAACAAATTGACCGCTGTTGAGGGTACTGCGCAAAGAACGCTCCGATGGTTCACACCGACAAATGAAGTCCCACTTTGTGGACATGCCACGGTAGCCTCGGCCAAAGTAATTGCAAACGTGCAGCTCCAAGAAGGGGGAGAAAAAAGTATAAGTTTTGACTCAAAGTTTAGAGGGGGGCTAAATTACAACGGATTCCCGTAGGTTTAAAAAAATCATATATAAGTTCTGACTGCCTGCAACTGTGGGAGGTTTCTCACGATACCTCTTAGGTCGGCAACTTCATTATCGTCCAAATATTGATTGGGTGGGCAAAGAGTAGAGGCGTTCTTCACGTGCCTTCGTACCCACCACTGGAAAAAGCGAAAAAAAGGTTTACTTTAATTGTCAATATTCCGAATGCAATCTTCCATTCACAATCAAGACGTGTAAAAAAATGAAAAATTTGTCACAAAGATGTTTGGAAAAATTAGTTGTTAGTTTTGGAGATTCAGAAATATTGTAATGCTTGTGGCAAAGGAAGCTGAGGTCAATTGACCTCAGCTCATGTCATGGCACGATCAATGGTGGAGTCCACCCTCACAAAAACGGCATATTTGGCAATGTTCTACACCACCGAGGTCTCTTCTGTACTTGTGTAACGCAACTGCTCCAGTTGTTGTTTGCATTATAAAAGTTACTTAATTCTCGCCCTAAAAAAAGAAGTTGAGCAGAAGAGGCAGAGAGAGGAATCAGCGAGGAGGAAGATATTCGCACTAGCTCGTGACACTTTTTTGCGAAATAAGTGTGCGAAATAAGTTTGCGAAATAAGTCCTTTAATTCCAATTAAAGGAACCCAATTTTACGATATTACAGAAATTTTTTTTAATCCTTAGGCAAACCCGCATCCTGGGCAAGCCCGATGTGTCCTCGGGGGTTCCCTGCTCAGTTTAAAATATTATCAAATATAAAAGTCAATTTGTCTCACTTTCCGGTATCTTGCTTCGACTTGCGATGCGCAAGTGTATATTAGAAATGGTCTTGTTCCCTCGTAAATAAACCCCAGCGGACGTAAGACGTTGACGTCAGAGCATTCTCCTTGTAGTCTGACCAACGCAGCAACGTGAATGGGAAGATGGGAATATCCTGTAAATATGACAAATATGCAAATCAAGTATATAAAATTGCATCAGTTTCTTCAAGTACTATGGTGAATTGTGCCATTTGTACTATGCCCAAATGGATGCCGAATATTTTTTTGTTTTTTGACACGAGTATAGATGATTACTTATCTGTATATATTACTCCAAACCCAAAACGAGCTGCCAAGTTCTTGGACAAATTACAAGCTGGGGTTTCAAGACTCAACTGTAAATTTAATGCTAACAAGATGTCGACAAATATTTATCCAACAATTCATTGGCCAATTTCTTGACCTGTGGTCACATGATGAGGGATTTTAGTGCATATGCGGGACAAGATATGGCATCAAGCATATCGTTCATTCCTTGGAATGTTACCAGGCCAGAAAAGTAAGTCCATGAATCTACATACATGTGAACAACGTCATTAATATATATGTATGTATATACATATGTATTTTAGCCATCGTGTCACTTTCAAGTGTTAAAGTCATGGTGTGACTTTTATTTGTAATAACTATATAAACAATTATAGTAATTACGTAATTTCAGCTCTTTCGTGGCTAGAATGAAGGTGATGCTACCGTCTCGTCTCCACCATTTCATCTTGGACCCCTGCATAAATTTTCCAAGTCGGATAGTTTTAAATATTTTGGAAGCTGGATTAGAATTTGCAGTTAGATTTTATGCAATTTGTAGAGTTATCTATCCCAATCTTAGTGCTCTGAAATATCCCAAACGAGCAAAGCAGAGTATATCTGCAATCATTGTGTGCGCTGGGGGGAGTATCAAGGTGAAATTTCAAAACTTCTAATCGTTAAAAAATATCATCACTCAGCTACCATTGTATTAATATTCGAACATTGTAAAATTTAGAATCATTCTACGCACGTTTGAAACGACGTACACCTAATGAATATCCACACCTGGACGTGAAGAATTTTGTCCATGCATTAATTCATATCATGGTTTGTCTGAGACAGGAAGACATCAACTAATAAAATCCCAATCGCATAATCAGAAAGATGATGCCATTTTGACAATGCCATTGCACCAACATGAGATTCTCTACGTTATTTATCATGTATTTACTTTCAAATTTAATCAACATTCTTCAGTATTTGGCGAGGAAGTTTTGCCCAGACTAAACAATTCCAGAGATGTTTAATAAATCAAGAATTGCGCAATTTCTTGGATAAGGTTCTTGATAATCGCATGCCGTTTCATTTTAAGAACATTAAAGTGTAGCTACTTATTTTAAGGAGTTTATACTTTTGTGATATTAGTTATTTCAATTTACGTATATAAAAAATTTCGTTCGTAAAATCAAGTACAATAAATTGGTTATAAAATGAAGATGTAGATGGTTCAAACGTAGTTACAAATCGTTCTTACCCACGAACACCCCTACAACAAGTCCAGATGGGTCACGCCACAGAACTCCGTAAACGTAGTACGGCATTTCTTTTATTTCTATTATAAATTTAAGTCTTTAAAAACTGGAAAAGCCTCAAGCTTGGTTTACTTTATTTGGGAATAAAGCTGCGGACGTTTTACTCTGCCTCGCCACCACCACTTTGTTCGCAGTAGAGATTGTTAAGACCTGTTATGCTTTCTCTCAAGTTCAGATGGATGCAGGATCCACGAAGTTGGTCATTTCTCCCTTCCTTCCAATTTTTGCAACAAAGTACTTCCCCTTTGACATTGGGCTTCGGTCCCCCTTTTGCCTTTTGCAAATTACACCCTTTCATCAGAGTCGTCAAGTGCTCTCTCGATCATAACCTTCGACTAGTTCTCCAACCCAGTAAAACATGGACATTTTATGCAAGTTGCCTAAACCTAAACAACCATTCTCTGTTCCTAAGTAATTAAACTCAACCATAGTTTTCCACAACCACACCGCCGTCCGGCAAGTGTTCTCAGTTTCTCTCAAACTGTACGAGAACAAAGGTGTAGACACTCTGTGTTCTGATCTCGGCATTCTTCTTCTTGGAAAATTCTGAGGTGACCTTTCAATTAATGATGGGGACATTTTAGACTCACCTGCAGTTCATAAGAAACTACGAGAAATTATCCAAATTTCCAAAGTGAAAATTAAACAAGTTGTGTTTGAAATTTTAGACAAGAAAAAGTGATTTCAAGAGAGAAACCGTCATGGAGAAGGGTTATTAGTGGTATTCAGAGTGAAATCTAGCTGAAAACATTGTACAAGCAAAGTGTAAAATTTTTGAAAAATTGGAGTGCACCCATTTGTTCGTGGGCTTGAAGTATCTCTACACACATAATATACATAGTTACAGTTAAAACTGTCAAGGGGACATATTTGTCCAACAAATCCACCGCGGCGTGGCTACCCGTCGACATTGGCGACATTGCAGAATCGCCAAGTTCCCAGCTATTCTTGAAAGGCGAGGATGTTGCGTTTCTCAAAAAGTGGGAGCAACACAAGGCCAACCCTTTGCCGATTGTTAACCTCCTGTTAACAACAACCCCACCAAAACAACAAAAATGTGGGGATTAACATTCGAACCAAATCCTCATGACATGATGATCCAACAAGCACAACTTTTAGCCAATTTAAATCCCCAAGGGCTTCAATCTTGGCTTACCAAGACGAGAAGCACGGGGAAATTTCTTCCTCTTCCATCTATAGATGACGAGACATGTGACATAAGATCCACAAATACATTCATCGACAAATCCCTCCCGTGCGATAAATGTGGCCGGTTATTTAGGAAAGGTAGACCAACTAAAAGTCACAAATGTATATCAGGTAATTATAAAAGTTATACGAGTTAAACATGCATGCAAACAAAAAAAAATCATCGGCAGGGTTCTTCTCATTTCCATAAAACAGATCTTCATAGTTTACTTCCCCCACCAGCATGGTGGATTTATTTTGGTCAAAATTCGAACCATGAAAAATTGATAAATTCTGCTAGGTAGATTGAGTTGTATTGAGTTGTATCAATAATATTTAGTATGCTTCTTATTTAAATTATAGGAGTAGAAAAGTTATCTGATGATAAAGAAAATGGTGATGAGACAGCGGAAGACCGTGATATTCACGAGCTTGGTGAAGCTAGTCATTCAACTGACGAGAAATTCCTTCGTAATAAAAACATCAGAAAAGAATCCAAGGTCACTCATAAGACGGGTCGCCCATTTTGCTGCAGTATTTGCGGTCTTACCTTCAAGAGAGCTCATCACTTGAATTCCCACGAAGGAACTCATCGCGACGACGTCGCACGCCCATTTGTTTGCGCACTACCCAATTGTGGCAAGGCTTTCAAGCTCAAAAAATATTTGATCAGGTAATGGTATTTCTTGGCTAATTGTATCAATCTTATTCAATAAGTGACACCGGTTTCTGTCGTCCACAGGCATGAACCTATCCATACTGGTGCGCACAATTTCAATTTCCCTATAATTATAATTCCCTACAACATTCCTTATATTATAATCCTTAAATAGAGCATCAGTGTGAAATCTGTGGTAAAGTGTTTGAAGGAAAATACATCACGCAGCATATGAATATAGTCCATGGAAAAGAAACCTTTTCGGTAAATAATTCACAATGCAATAGTTTACAAACATGTCATTTGGTTGAAATGCATATCTAAATTGTTTTAGAATTTGATACGAGTTCCTGCCGAAGTCCAAATCGCACCTGGACAGCAGGTTCAAACGCCAACTCTGGTACCAGTCACTGCCATCACGGACGATGGCAACAACACAACGACAATTACAACTCCCTTCTAAACTGTTTCAAGCCATACCAGCCACTCACTTTACTTACACTCATCTGTATTACGTCCTTATGTGCAAAATGCCCATAGATTTTTTGTTTGTGAGAAATGATAGATGAAACGGAATGCAGATGTATGTATACACGATATTTAATACCATATTTTCAATGATCAACAATCGGTAAGTACAAAAATATATATTGACGTTTCTTATAAATATATCCTAGACATATTTGATACCATGCGAAACACATTTTATTTCTTACCTGACCATAACAATTCTAAAATACATTTATATTAAATTTATAGATGCGATGTTTTGAGTTGCACGTATGTTCTTGCTTCAAACGAGTTCATGGTTGCATGAAACGTGGCAAAATCCAAAGACGATCCAAATCTGGCTCCGTCGTACTACATCAATGTTCACCATTATTTTAAATAGATTGATGAACAAAGAATATTTTTTTGATTGCCACAGCCCAGATTTAAGCATCAGATTGTCGTACTAAAACAAATTTCACCATTGAGCAATAATTCCAATTTGCAATATTTCCTCAATTTTGGACCACGCACAAAATCAGCCCCACTGTCCACGGGGAGTGACCACCACTGGCGAGCTTGGCAGCCAGGAAATCAAATTTGTGAGTATGAATAACAGTCTAGGCCTTGGGCCGTAGCACTCGTCCACTGACAACGTTCCTATGCAATAATTTTGAACAGTGAGAACACTTATGAAATTGAACTAAGGTGATTGTTTTGTTTTATTGTCCATAGATTAATGAACAATTGATAAGATGGCGAACGTCGAAGAGGAACTCTTTTCCAGCTGTGCAAATTGTTTTAAAAACTTTGAAAGTGATGGGGACCGAATAGTGCGGATTTCGTATTTCAATGATAACCAGAATCATAACAAGTCAGGAAATCAAGATAATGACATTAAGGAAGCCCAAGTGGAGGACGAAAATGGCGATGAACAAAAACGGGAATCACAAGTGGAACACTTAATTAATGAACATGTGGACACGTCATCGAGTTATCACCATGATTTGGGGGAAGGACAAGAAACATTGGAATTGTCAGTTGTCACTTTGGAAGGCGTGGGAGTTGGTGTGGGGGGGCACCACTTTCAGGTGAGTTTGATGATATTACATGTCAAAAGTACTATACAGAAATTGTTATTATTTTACTCGGTGCTTAAACTCTAATAAGGTTGACGTCGAGGAGGCACAACATTTGATTGACTCCGGCGTAGAAGTAGAAACTGTGAGCATATTGGTAAATAAGAAACCATTCTTGGATGCACTTAATGCTCAAGGAATGGATTCTATAAACCCCTCTGAGCAGCAGAATCCACAAGCTCCCCACACGCTTGAAGATCAAGAAAAGAACGAGTATGACAGGGTCGTTGTCGTTGAAGAAGGTATTTTACATCTTTATATATGTGCCTTTCCAAATTCACCGCATACATGTTCCAAATAGAATGTTGGATGTACAGGTGTGACTGTTGTTGAAGCACTCTCAGTTATATTTGGCATCCCTCTTGAATCTGGAACCACAGCTGCTGGCGACTTTGCTTGGAAAAAAGACGATCCTTGTGCTCTCTGTCAGAGGTTAATTTCTTGAAGCATTAAATGACACGATCTCTAATAATCGGGTTGAAGTGCTAAACATTCCCATTTCTCACAGATGTGCCCAAGTGGTCACCATCTTATACTCGGCTTTCCAAGAGTTTAACTCCTTATCCGTGGAATCTTCATACGTATCGAAAGGGATAAAACAGTTTCTTCACAGGATAAACTCATTGAATCGAATGAGCCTTCAACAAAATGAAGGGCATGGATTTCAAGCTGTAGGGACAAACGAACCACAACAGTTGGTCACTCCTGACAAGACTTACACTACGACGCATATAAAACATCCAACAACTTCAAGGAAAAAGGCGGCGTCATCTGGAAGAAGAAATTCAAGCATAAAACGAATGAAACTTATTCACGAGGACGAGATGATTTCTGCGGACATTATGTCAGACGTGTCTTCTGATTCCAATTCTCTATCGGATTTGGAGAATGAGATAATCGCAGGTAATAATTATATCATAGACTGACTGAATAATCCAAGTGGCAGTATAGACCAAACAATTGCTTATATACACATGTGTAACAATATTATATAAACTACTTATTACCACGAATAATAATGTCATACATCATTGATTTAAGATGTCAACGAGGTTGTTCGAAAAACAAGAACATCGAGTCGACCTCGTATTGTTAAAAAACAATCTTCGGATTATGAAGAACTCGAATCTAGCGAAGAAGAACCAGAGGAGCCATATGAAGATGACGAAGATGATGATCCCAACTTTGATGCTGCGGAGGAGAGTAAGTTGTTCTGTACAGAGTTATTCACAACCTGCAAAATTTGTAATCTTGTGCCATATTACAAAGGTACATAGGTAGCTAAGGTACTTATGCATATACTAATTTTCTTTACAGTTCAGGGCATAAAAATTTCCCAAGAACAACTCACGCTGAGAAGGTTGTCTGACATATGTGCCGGAGTGTTAGAGCACAAAGAAGAGGATTTGCAGATGGATAGTGAAGGGAAATTTATATGCCCGGATCCAGAATGTCATAAGGCTTTCAAAGGAGTAAGGACATTGAATAAACATGTCGTTATTCACAAACTAAGAGAAACCCCAGTTTGTCCAAAGTGTAGCTTGGGTAAGATTATATATCCAATTAGCTAACGATGCGATTAGTATTTTCATAAACCTACATATTTAATTGCAATATATTTTTGCAGAATTTGACACCTTAGAAGAACTTCACCGCCATATGACGTCCGTCCATAACCCATCCAAACTCAAACGACAGTCGCGTACCCCACTCCGGACAAAAAAGAGGAAAATAAGACACGATCTTGGAAGAGGATCCGGTAAAACACAAACCTACACATGTGTAACTTGTGGTGAAAAATTTGGAAACACGTTGTTGCTTATGCAACATGAGAAAGAACATGGTCCAGTCAACTGTCCAACCTGCGGCAAGGAGTTTTCATCCCCTAATTTGCTGATGCGTCACCAAAAGGATGTTCACGTGAAGAAAGAGATTGACTTTTTCTGCCCAGAATGTGGAGAAATCTTTAATAACTTGGAATCGTTGTCCGCTCATTTTGTTGAGAGCCACAACCAACAGCTCAATTTTTGCACTCATTGTGGAAAATCTTTTCTCCGATCACGATTCTTGCTCCAGCACCTTAAAGAAACTCATTTGATACCAACGGAAGATATTAAAGTGGAAAAGTTATCTGATGACGAAGAGAATGGGGATGAGACAACGGAAGACAATAACCCACTTCACGAGCCTGGCGAGAGGCCGAAAAAGTCGGATCCAACTCCATTCAAGTGCCCACATTGCGATAAAGAATATAAACGCAAAAAACAGTTGGACATTCACATCTTATTCCACAATGGGGAAGAACCACAACATTTTTGTAATTTTTGTTCAAAACGATTCTTCCAATTGAAAAGCTTGAAACGACATCTGCTTCTTCACACCACCGACAATCCTCATGTTTGCGAACAATGCGATCGGGTTTTCCCAAGGTGAATTTGACATATTATGACTTTTGTGCTTATGTATAACCTTAATTACAATTCAATAAGTTCTCGTTCTCAATTTAAATCGTTTCTAGAGCCGATCATCTGAAACGTCACATTGAAACTAGCCATTCAAGTGATGAGAAATGCTTTCGCAATAAAAAGATAAAGAAAGAATCCAAGGATCCCGTTCAGTATAAGTGCAATGACTGCGATAAAACGTTTACTCGCAAGGAGTACCTTAGGCTGCATCATAGAATTCATAGCGGCGAGAGACGTGGGTGAAGTATATTAAGTATAATTACTTATTTACTAGCTGTGAAATTTTTGTACGCATTACTTATTAATATTTTTACAGCATTTATGTGTTCTGACTGCGGAAAAACTTTTCGAGGTAAGGTTTTTTTACTGTTCACTTTTGCCTCTGCTGAACAACAAATTGTTTGAATGTAATAAAACCACTCATCTTTACAGACCCTAGAAATTTGGCACAACATCTGGTCACGCATAAGACGGACCGCCCATTTTGCTGCAGTATTTGCGGTCTTACCTTCAAGAGAGCTCATCACTTGAATGACCACGAAGGAACTCATCGCGACGACGTCGCACGCCCATTTGTCTGCGCACTACCCAATTGTGGCAAGGCTTTCAAGCTCAAAAAACATTTGATCAGGTAATGGTCATTTCCTGGCTAATTATATCATCGTAACTTGTTTAATAATCTACTCCGGTTTCTCTTGTCCACAGTCATGAACTTGTCCATAGTGGAACCAAAGGTATTTGATCAATTTCAATTTCCCTATAATTATAATTTCCTATAAAAATATTCCCTATATTAATCCTAAAATAGATCATCAGTGTGAAGTCTGTGGTAAAGCGTTTAACAGAAAAGACAATCTCAGGCAGCATGTGAACAAAGTCCACGGAAAAGAATCCTTTTCGGTAAATAATGGACAATGCTTTACAAACACATCAGGTAAAATGCATACCTTTTTATGCTTATCTACATTATCTTAGGATTTGATACGAGTTCCTGCCGAAGTCCAAATCGCACCTGGGCAGCAGGTTCAAATCCAGGTTCAAACGCCAACTCTGGTACCAGTCACTGCCATCACGGACGATGGCAACAACACGACGACAATTACAACCATACAACTCCCTTCTCAAGTGTTTCAGGCCATACCAGCCACGCACTTTACTTACACTCATCTGTAATACGTCCTTATGTGCAAAATTACGAGAGATTTTTTGTTTGTGAGAAAGGATAGATGAAACGGAATGCAGATGTATGTATACACAATATTTAATACCATATTTTCGATGATCAACAATCTTTAAGTACAAAAAATATATACTATTTAACGTGTCCCATAAATATATCCTAGACATTGTCAATCGACATATTTGATACATACTATGCGGAATACATTTTAAATCTTACCCGACCATAAAAATTTTAAAATAAAATATATTATATTTATAGATGTTTTGAATTGCACTTATCTTCTTGTTTCAAACAATTGTCAAAATACTTTAAAGCTCACCAAACATTGCATTCATGCATAAAAATGTAACATTTTAACAAAGCAAGTTTTAATGATCAGAGTATATGTCACATTTATTTTATTACCTAAATTATCATAATTCATGGCGTGCCTTCAATCATGTCAATCGAGGACGTAGAAGTGGAATGATAACTCGCGTCATCACTGCTCATAATTTCGGTTTCTTGCATGGAAATCACTTGCGTTGGAAGATCGTGAATTGATGGAATCTCAATACAATCAGCTTCGTCTAAAGAATAAGACGAAGAATCCAAGTTATCTTGTTCATGGGTCGAGTAAGAGCACGATGACAGATTCACGGATAAAATGTTAGTCGTCTTGGGTTTGGCTAAACAAAGACTAGTACAAACTTGGGTCAACTGGGCGTGGTTGTCTATGCATTCGTGGATGTCGATAGTATTGTCGTCTAAATGATGTGATGAATCTGGGATGACGTTGTTAATTCTGTCTTGAATGAATTGCACGAGCTTGTTTTGCATTCCGTGAAAATTGTTGTGTATTTCCAGAGCATCTTTCACCCAACCCGATAGTTTTTCCTTATTGAATGATATTCTCGAGTCGAGCAAGATAATAGCTCCCCAGTCACCTTTGTGCCTAATGCACCGTCCAAACGCTTGATTCATTGCTCGGAATGCTTGAACATTGTACCATTCTCGGCCCGTAAGGAGATCAACAGGCTTGGCATTGAACTCATTGTTATGTAAAAGAGTGGTGGCCAACTTAGCCTGCCTCTTGCGCCCATCATTATACTCCATCTTACAGGCTACCGTATGTGCGCCCAAATTGGCAAAAGGAATCCCAATAGTGATGACCGCCCGGGCCTGGTTATCAGTGAAATTAATACCCTCGCTAACTTTTCCTCGGAATATTGCAAACAAAATGCATCCTCGCTGACTAGAGGTCTGGATGGGGTGATCAATAAGATGTTTGTATCTCTGCATATCTGCTTCGAAAATGTCCTTGTCCGCTCGCTCCTCGTAGAAAATGTGCTTGAAGTACTCTAACTGCTTCATGGTGGGACTATTCACCGGATAGGTCGACCACCGTTCCTTGAGCGTGTCCATAAAAGTGTAGGATGGGAGGAACACAAGAACTCCATATGGGACAGTCTTAACAATTTGAAGAATAGTGTCGCCGAGATCATCTTGGGTTGTTTCGTCCGATTGGCCTTTTTTATTTAGTGCGAACTGCTTATTCACACCAAAGTTGACAGAGGAGCAAAATGTCTGATACTGCTGAACAACATGGTGCGCCACCAATTGTTGATTAAATGGAGTCTTGAGCTCGACAGAGAAAGATTCCAATGGTGATAATGTCCCAGAGGTAACTATGATAGAATGACATTGGTCTCGAATGGCCTTAAAAACGATAGCAGGACTCAAACACAATATTTCCATTGAAATGTTATATTGGCGAGTGCGTTGTCCATCACCTTTTGATTCATTTGCTCCATTGTTCACGAGCACGATGTTATAATGTTGGTAATTGTCATCCTCGTACAAAAAATGTAATGTTGATAGAAGTTTGACAATGAATCTTGTTACAGCAGACTTAATTTCAAACTTGACAACTTGAGTATTTTCTTGGGACAGCGACGAACTACTCTTTAGGCTATCCTCTTGATCATCGTCGTCTTCATCCGTCAAAACATGTGCATGATAGTAGTGCTCTTCCATTTGTTCTCTCCCGAATCCAATTTCCTCCAAACATTTCAACATTCTATCATCTTTAAACGCTACAAATTCTGGTAACGGAGTTGTGTTTGAATAAATATTCCTTGGTGGTATTTTTGGTGCAGCATTTCGCATCCAAGTACTCAGTCGAGTCAACAGTAAAGAAAAGTGTTCAGCCGATACTTTCTTTGGGCATTCAACAACTTGTTGAAGAGCAGTGTCAATTTGTAAGCGAATGGTCCCGTCCAATCTGTTTAAAGTTACGAGGCTCAAGGACGCTTCAGCCCTACAAATGTCTTCCAAGTTGTGGGCTTCGTCGAAAACTACAATATTTCCAGTGAGATCAATGTCTAATGCCCTTCTAATATCAGGGCTAATGACATAATTGTATGGGCAGAAAACAATCTCGGCACATTCGTAGAGTGCTTGGCTTGCATAATATGGACATCCTGTGCATTCGTGTCGTCCAGCTACCTTCAAATCTTCAATATCCCAGGCGCCTGAGTAGAACAATTCTCCAAATCTATATTTCAATTCATCCTTTTGGCGAAACAAATTGCAAACTGGTTTACGCTCTTTTTCACTCAAAGGCTCGCCCTTCTCCTTCTCCATTTTCAAGTTATAAAAGTAGTTTTTCCTTAACGCTCTGCAGCTTTCGTCCATCAAATGCCGAGGGTCATTTTCAAGTACTTCACTGCTACTACTTTGACTATTTCTTCCTTCGCAGCAGCTTGTAGAATCACATGAGACCTTGGGAGTGGGATTATTAGTCGATGGACGAGTTTTATTATGTTTAAAAAACGACTCCATGTACTTGGTTTGTTCAATTACTTCGGCGTTGAGGCATCCAATTTTCCTACTTGCAAGTATGGTCATTTTGGTATTTCGATAAGACGTAGCCTTTAGCTGCTCCACAACCTGTTGAACTTGCGAATGTGTCCTCGTTGTATAAAATATTTTAGGAACATGGGGCTTTGCAAAGTTTGACATGATACAGTGTCGACAGAGCAGATCTTTATCTCGTTTTCTTATTTCCAGTTGCGATGAATCCATTTTAACAATTTTTGACGGACTGCTGCCATCATTTGTGTTATTAACAACTTGTGAATGTGTATCAAAATCATCATCAAGGTTTGAGAATTTGGCAACCAGTTGGAATTTTGTCTTGCCTTGTGACTTGAATGATTTAATCGTTGGTTTACTCATCAACTTGTTGGGGTCAGGAATGAATCCGCAAATACATTTATCAGCGGTTATAGCCGCCAAAGGGGCAAACTTATTCATATTAGTAAAATTGTTTTCTTTGCAATGCATTTGCCATCCAAGTAACGCACACAGTAAAGCAGCCGTTTTTCCTGTTAATGAAATGAAGGACATTAATATGTATCATTTATGTTATTTAAACATTTTATTTAACTTGTTCGAGTTTAGTCCTCTCTGTAAAAAACGGATGTTTGATATACTGACCTGTTCCAGTGGGCGACTCTAACAAACAGTTTTGGCCCTTGTGTGCACCTTCGATGACCTTTGTCATCAGTTGCTTTTGACTCTTGTACGGTTTGTAGGGAAAGTTGACTTTGACCCTGCAAATGGTATCTGAATATACCTCCCTCTGGGGAAGCACCACCGCAGCGTCATGATTCAAATGAGCGTAAACTTTGTCCCAGTCATCATCATCGTCGTCATCGAAAGAGTTAAATCCCATTGTCGTAGTTGTGACTCCGTCTCCTCCTCCTTCTTTACGAGGCGACGTCATAACGTCAAACTGGGTCGAATTGTTAAGTCTCAAAACAATCAGCTACATCATTTCTGCGTGTATAAGAAAATTGTGTATCAATCAGCACGAGTGCTTACGAATGTCTGTTTAATGCACTCAAATTTTGAACTACCTTTAGTTCACTTCGATGCGTAATTTTCACGTACCATTAATACGTAAGTATTACCCAAGTAATTGTATGATGTGTCTCGGAAGAGATTTTTTCCTTCCTATCCTAGTGTTTACAACAGCAAAGATTCGATGCAGCAGAAAAATGTTCGACAATAATCCGCTCAAAGAGACAGCAGAACTTTATTTGCTCTTCACCCCAACGGAACCGACGCTGCTGTCTCCTAACTTGCTTTCTCCAAATGGAGAAAGGCAACAAAAGTAAAGCGAGGCGACAGCGAATATGCAAATAAGTATAATCATTACACAACATGTTAGTACCTTAGTAATAATAAAATTTATCCTGAGGTTATTGTGGGTGGTATATTTGCTGCCTGTTAGCCTGTTGGGTCAACCAGACTAGTGCCTGAAAATGTTCCTCATATCAATGCATATGAAGCCTTTTAGCGGTGTGTTTACCGCTCGGTGGGTTATTTATTAAACAATGGCATGAGTATGAATAATAATTCTGCGTCCAAATCAAAATCCACAGCTTTTTTATGTATATTTGAGCAATTAGATACAAGTACATGCGTCATACATATTATTGTGGCATCTTTCCAAGACTTATTTTTCAATTTGTACTTGTTTTAATGCTTCTTTTTGATCCACTTTTGACTGACTACATATCTATATGCATCATTCATTGTATGATGTCTGTAAAGTTTGTGATAAGCCGACACATTTATATAATGGAGCAAACTTATGTTGAATATTGATATCTGTTTGGATAACGGAAAGAATAATAACAACATTTCAACAATAAAAATATTTTGTTGAAAGCAAATTTGGAATGGAACACGTTTCCATTTTTTACACGTACACGACATATCTGTATCAATTTATTATGGCAGACGGTGCCTGCATGCATGGTTATATGCAGGTTCATAATGCTAAATATTATGCATTGTCTGAATTAGTGTGAAATTTATATAATCATCACCACTTCATATTCTGGATAAGACTGGTGACAGGATTTTGTTCTAATTTGTCGGGTTGTTCCAGTTAAATCCGTTTTCTATGCATTGTTAAACTTTGGTAGCATTGATTTCCTTGTACTTAAAACCACTTAACTGATTACATTTGTGTTTACTTTTCTGTTATTATATTGTCATTGCAGTTAATATACGAACCTGAACTGGCCTTTTAAATGCAGAGTTCGATAATCCAATTATAATCAGGAGCTCGCTTATCGGCCTTATTTTTATTTGTTGTGTAACCCTTTGTTCGTGTATGCATGTTTACCGAGATTAGACATCAGTACATCACGAGTGCTTCCAATTTAAACAGACGTTATACAAGTGTTATAAAGTTGAATGGCAAAAGTGCATAACACAACGACACAATATATGCAAAAAGGTGCCACGAGTGATTTTACATCTTTGTACTTTACCTATTTCAGTACCGTTGCATTATAATACGCAATTTTTTATGAAGTCGTCGAGTAAAGTTTCTTCATTGGAGTCCCCCTTCGAGGTGGTCCTGGTTTTGTGACACATGACAATGTCTTTGCCTTTTTCTAGTAAAAATGAAGCTATCAGTGGAATCAGTGAGAATACTTCAATTAGTGCACACGGGAAGAATTCGCTTGTTGGTATAAATAACAGTGTAGCAATTAACATTGATCTTGATGAGCCCATCATCTCAAAGAATTCTAACTCGGTGAAAAAAGTGCGACTAATAGACACTCGACCACGAGTTCGAAGTCAGAGTGCCACCTACCCCGACACCCTCGCCCACGACATCTCCCCTCCCTTCATGTTCCCGTCGTCCTCTGGTCAACAGAGCCAATTTGATCAGTTTCCTACCAAGCATTATTCCAATGAGGAGGCCCTGAGAATGAGTGAAGAAAGACTTTTGGCCGAATTAATGGATCCACATGGATCGGAGCATTCATTAGGCTACGATTTTGGGGGACAGAGAAGCTCCTCAAACTTGTCTACGAAACATAAGCTCGAGCGGTGGAATAATGTGGATTCTCAAGATGATGAGTTCCAAGAAGAAGAGGGTGCGGATGTGTTCAATGGCGAATCTTTTTTAGGGGGTGGAGCAGGGCAGACGACTTTTCCGGCACGACAAAGCCCTTCTCCTCTCCCAGGCAGACCAACCCAACTAAAGTTTGCGAAACCCCCCTTCGGGCGGGCTGGGAGTTTCACGAGCAGCAACGTGTGGATGTCAATGTCCACTCATGATGATGACTACATGCGACATGAATGTGTAGAAAAGTGCTCGTCGTCATTGCATTTGGCTGTAAAGACTGGGAATGTGGACGAAATTGAGATTTTACTGGAAACTGGGTCTGACACCAACTCCAAGGTATTGAGTACTATATTTTTATGCCAAGCTTATTGAAATATTTTCAGCGTATTATTATATTGTTGCATTGACTAAGGACTGCACTGGGAAGACCCCTTTGCATTGGGCCGTTTGTGCAGGTATTTAGATGGAATGATTTACATAACATATGCATTTTGCTTTCACTGTCGACATGCAATTTATTTACAGGATGCAACTGTGACGCTTGCACTGCACTTGCTGCAAAATGCACTCAACTCTTGGTAGATTCCCCCAAGACAAATATTGATCTCCAAGATAACAATGGCGACACTGCATTGCATCTCGCCGCAGAGTATCAAGCCACAAAATGCGCATCCATTTTATTATACAGTGGAGCTGACCACTCGATAAAGTAATAATGCAAAAATGCATACACTTGGAACACTTGAGTATTTCAAGCTTGCATTTAAATAGTAAATTTTAACATAGATCCAAGTCTGGAGTGAAAGCGTTAGCTTTAATGGTGGAGAAAATTCCAGAAGCGATGGACAGTTTATTGTCCAGAGCAGTATCTGTCGAGAAGTATGATCCAACCAACGTCAAATGTGAACTCAAGCTGGATTTTGGGTACACACGCCTACACACGATTAGTCAAATGATTACAAGAGAAAGTAATTAGTCTGTCATGTTTCTATGCGTATGTATCCCGAATTCAGAGCAATTGTGGGATATTCGGAAGCCCGAGGTCTCTCCCAACGGAGCGGAGGGGTGAAAGGTCAGCCTTCCTCGGACTCGAGTGGGAATTGGAACCCGAAAGCTAGGAAGGAAATGCAGCTCTTGACCCTCATTTTGGACTGCAGTAGTTCGGCACGAAAAAAGATCTTGACCCATCCACTCATCGGAATCTTCCTCCATCTCAAGTGGATGAGAATCAAGACCATGTTCTGGCTAACCATCCTCCTCCATGTACGCACTTTTACTTGATCATTTGAGAAAGCTCAAGACCAATTATTGGTGTATCAATCAACTGATGTTCTATTTAGGTTGTTCTCCTTCTTCTCTACACAATGTACATTTTGGACGTGTACTTGATAAGCTGTCCCTACCGCCCAAAGATTACCGAGCCAGTGAATAAAATTATTATTTTATACCTATTAATTATTTATTAATAAATATGATTTTAATTATATATTAAAAGGCCGCAGTGAAAGCTGCCAAAGCGGAGGGCAACTATTTGCAAAGTGACAACTCAACCTACCGAGCAGAATTTATCAAGTTCTCATGGTTGGAATTTTCACCACAATTGCAAGAGCTTGGAATAAAATCCAACCTTTATGGTATATTTGGCACAATTGTAACTATTTATTTCTGGCTTCAGCCTGATTGGCTTTATTGTGTTCTGTATGTGGGAAGAGGGTTGTCCACTCGAAATTGGTCCAACGGTCAAGTCAGTCCTTCTCCTCGCCCTAACGATCCTGATGGTGACCAACGAAGTCTTTAAGGTACGTATGTAGATGGCATGATTTACATAACATATGAATTTGCTTCCATTGCCGACATGCAATTTATTTACGTTCGCATCTTAATAAATAAGATGCTCCCTGCCCCCCGCTCGTACTGGAAAAGGACTCCAAATAGACTCCAGTGGGCACTGTTCTTCTTCATTTTTATCACCTCGTGGCCGGTCTTCATGTCGCATCCCAACATCAATTTTTGGCAATATCAAGCTGCAGCTGTAAGTGCTGCGTACTTGTCGAATACTTTAACTATGTAGGACTTGAGAAAATGAAATATTATTGCTAACCCCCTCGACCATTTGCAGTTTGGCTTATTTTTGGCCTGGGGGTTGATGCTAACTCAAATTGGCAAGTTTCCAATTTTAGGATTGTACGTCGAGATCTTAACAAAGGTTTGGTTGCATGTATAATTGTAGTTGAGTATCGTTTAAAATAATCAGCTCAATTTGGATTTTTAAGGTGTTGAAGAACTTTGGATTCTTCATGATAACGTACGCATCTCTTCTTATTGCGTTTGCCTTGGCCTTCTGTGTCCTATTTCCTGGCGTAAGTGTTTGTACGAAGTAGAAAAATAACAAGTTATATGAATTCAGAACTCTCTCAACTGACTTCTAATTATGACTTTTGAACGCTTTCAGAACGCTCCTTACAGCTCCATCCCTTTAGCCATACTTAAAGTCTTGATGATGATGGTGGGGGAAGTAAACTATGAAGATCTGTTTTATGGAAATGAGGAGAACCCTGTCGATGATTTGTAAGACTTGGTTGCATGGAATATGTATGTATGTATGTTTAACTCGAATAACTTGCATAACTTTGGTATAATTTTGAAGGCTTTATCCAATAACGGGACACATACTGTACGGAGCTTTCGTGATTATGGTCACCATTGTACTCATGAATTTGTGCGTACTCACAATTAATGATTAATTATCTTAATTAATTAATTAATTAATTAATTAATTAATAATTTGTAGGCTTGTAGGTCTCACTGTGAGCGACATTCAGGTAGACTACATCCTCCATTGATTCATATAATAAATATAATGATATAATGTCCCTTAATTAATATATAATTTCTCCCGGTCAAGTTTTTATACATAACTTTTCCATGTTATTTAAAACAGAGACGCCAATTTTGTATACAGGGTTTACAAAAAGATGCTGAACTTACTCGCCTCTCTCGTCAAATTGGCGAAATTGCTCAATTGGAGTCTTTCGTTTTTTCGAAAAGGGTTCAATCATTTTTGCCAGGATCCGTTGCAGCCTTCCTTCGCGATTCAATTCTAGTCGTCCCCGCACAGAAATTTTTGGATAATCCTCAAAATTCAAAATTTTCCAGAGAAGAAACGTAATGATAAGATCTCACTCAACTACTAATATTTAGTTTCATGCAATATTAGTACACATTTACCAATTTTTGTTCCGATTCAGTTGGTATTTCTACTGCCTTCCTAACGATCCCAATGACAAATCAATCCCAGAAGACTTGAAACTTGCCATCATAAAACTCGCAGCATCTCAACATCGGAATAGGAGAACAAACAAATGTTCCAAGATACTGAACCGTGGTGGAGCTGCCGTCCTCACTCCAACCACTCCCCTCTTGCAAGAATACCAAAAATATGCTGCAAAAATTTCTGCGGAAGGTTATCCGTCCACCATCCCACCAGGGACAACCACTGGCGATGAGAATTCGCCCGAGGGTGGTGGCGGTTTCATGTGGACGGCGACAGATCAACATCAGCATCCTTCTAAGTTGATGAGTGGATATGAAAATTCTGAAGGGGATGGAGTTGTTGGGACATCGTCGGCATACCCTCTAAATTTTAGACATGGAGCGGTCTCGTCCACTGGGACTGCAGTACCTCCTCCTCCTTTGAATATGAATATTAGAGATGCCACTGAACTGATGAAAAAACTGGAAGAGAAGATAATGGACCGGATGAAAATACAAATCGATGCATTGTATCAAAAAATAGAGGACAAGATGATGCAGTAATTTTAAACCGTAATAAACTTTACTTTAGAAAATGCATTATATTCGATTTTGCCGTTCGATGCCATTTGTCGGCGTTTATTTATTCGTCACACCCGGCTCAGATCAGCCAAAATGCTACAAAGAGCCGGAGATATGTTTCAAACCCTTCAAGTATAACGTGTCGTGTAGGGAGATCAGAGGAGTCGGGGGTCAAGAGTGGTCACATCTGGAGAAACTATGCAACCAGCCACATATTTCCATTCTAGAAGCCAATTTTTCGAGTATATTTATATAATAAGTGTTTGTCCAGCATATTTGGAAATGCAGGGTTTCTGTTCAGTTAAGCAAAAAAATGCATTCGTTGAGTAGATAATCTAGAATTAGATTACGATAACAGTTTTATTCAAACTAACTTAAATAAAATAAAATACAATAGAAGTGACTATATATTCGATTCTGGTGTCGTTTTATTAAAAAAAAACATTGCGTTTTGTTATGTGTTATAACGCAAAGGATCAGGTCAAATATATTTATATAAATAACTGAGGTCTCTCAAAGATGTGTGCTTCATGATATAATCCCCGTAAGCATAACTAAAATATTGCTTATATAACTAAAAAAATATAAGTAAATCAGGAGAACCATTCAATGACTTCATCACAATAATATGTTAAATACAAATGAAAACAGTTGAAAGAAAAAACGACTATCTAGCATCATCTCCCAGCATACGCCACAGGAGATAAAATTCGTCCATATATTTTGCAACAATATTCTTATGAGTAGACACCAGTACATTCTCTTGATTCCAGCTCATTCCCTAAAAAATACACATTTTTGTATTTACCATTATTGCGATCAAATTACTTTACAAACGTACTTGTTTTGTCCAATTCAAAGAACCTGTGAGTATTGCTTCTTCGTCAATGATGACAAATTTATGATGCATTAGAAATCCGGTGCATTTCATTCGTACTTCAATTCCTACCCAAGAAATTAAAAAAAGTTGTACTAACAAATTGTGTAACGAATAACGATATCGACGATAATTCCAAAAGTTGCGACACTTTCTTATTGCTTACCGCAGCGTTTCCACGACTTTGGACCAAAGTTGTTGTGTGCAGTGTACGTGTCATAATCTGTGACCACTTGGACCATTAATCCCTGATTATACTTTTCCCGAATAATGTTGACGAACTGGGGGCTGGACGTAAGGTACATACAGATCTGAATGGACGTTTGGGCTGCACGGAGATAGCTGAGGAGTGCATCTCTAGACGTCCTTGGTCCATCTTTTGAAGATGGATCAGGGAAAAATATGACCGTGTTCCACAGATCACTGGGTTTACGAAGCTCTAATTGACGTTCGGCTGCTTCTGCTTCTTCATCTTCGCCTGCGACATCTCCTTCCGTTCGTTTTCGACATTCGGCTCTCCCCCGCTTCCGACTCTCACTAATTTCTGCACCGGATTTACTTGTACTGTTGCTAGTATGATTACTTTGGGCGAAAAACCAACGATTCCTCGTCGTTTTTTTGGCAAATAGTTTCCTGTACACAAAATAGATAACGTTGGAAGCCACCATGACGGTTGTTCCGCTAACGAAAAATGTCAACCATGGCCGTTCAAAGGACATTGTAGAACAGAAATGAGCGACAAGCCTCAGGGCTGAAACGTACATTCAATATTATTTAATAATAATTTGAATTTAATTTATATACACATTTACATAACACAAAATTCCATGCACGTCATGTACGTCATATTTGTAATTATATGTGTTCATAAGACTGTTTACATATTATTCAAATAAACTTACGATTTGAAAGACAGTCACTTTACTCGTAATAACGTCTGGGACTGGAAATGCGTCTAGCTTATCCACATTTTCCTCAAATATGTTTGAAATTACAGCAAATTATAGCAAATATCTCGTCCCACATGGGCGAAAATAATAAATTAATCTTCGAGAAATATAAAAATAAATGAAAATAAGATATTTTATACTACAACATTGTATACGAATAGAATATTTGACTTCGTGCCTCCGTGCCCCCGAGAGGAAGGTGGGCGAGATAGGAAAGCATTTCATGATGAAATATGACATTGATGTAATGACCAATTAATCCGAAGGGACATTTTTCATCTTCAACGCCGGTAACGATCCTTCTTTTTTGGTATGAGATACAAAATTATACAGTAATTCGCCTGATGATGATGGCAGTGGTTCATTAAAAACTTTTGTATTTTAAATAAAAACCCCACAGAGCTGTACACATATAAAATCCCACAATATTGCAGAGATGGATGTGAGATTATAAAAGTACACATTTGTACGTATCTTAATTTTTAAATAACTAGGCAGAAATGAATTATAATAATTTTCAGTCTACATAATCGTATTATATTCAACGATCAAACGTGGATTCATCCTCAGTTAGATATGTTGGATATCGTTAGCTAAGAGATTCGAGGCGCAGTAATTTAATCTCCAATAAAAGTAAATCACGGAAAGGTTTTTCAACTGTTTATTTATTATCCGGCTTTGAAATGACGCGAATTATCGTCTAAACCACGGCTAAACCGGCCATTAAAAGTCATGGACGGTAGCCACGCTCCGTTTATTTGGGGTGTATGATCTCACTTGTCGATGAAACACGTCCATCCATTCCTGCTGGATTTGGCCGATATTGAGAAAAATAATCTCATTGCCATAATTAAATTTGCTCTCGAAGCTGTGGGAAGGATAATCTCAAGAAGACAGACCTCCTCTCGTATATGTCGTCTCACTACGTGAACTTATTGCATAGTCACACCGTGAAATGGATGGTTACAAATATGCAAAATGTTATTATTATGGACACAAGCACGACAAGTTGAGCATCTCACTAAATACAAGTTATCATCGACATGGACGAAGAAAATATTCCCTTGATTAGCAGCAAGAATGGGACGCTGCCCGAGGAGCCCACGGGGGAGTCGCAGCTCTCGGTGTCGAAGGTGCCCCTCCTTTTCAGATTCAAAGGCACGGTAATTATTTCTACCTGGTGGCAAATCCTCCTCATCGTCATCTACTCCTGCATCGTCGTCTACGTTCATGAACGCGTCGAAAACATCAGGCTTAATTTCTCACAAGCTTTGATCGACATCTTAGGAATTGTTACCGGTCTGCTATTGGCTTTCAGGACAAACACGGCGTATGAAAGGTATATAAGTTCATTTATTCTCCGAAGAGTGAGTAAAGTTTTATTATCTTGATAGTTTTTATTATTTTATTTTGCAGATATTCTGAAGGTCGCAACATACCGATTAAAATTCTTAATGCTATACTTTTCTTTTAACCCAAGAATGATATCCATCACAGGTCGCGCACTCTGGTCTCAGATGACGCTTAATATACGAAACCTGACCCGGTACATCTGGATGGGAGTGGACGAGGACCCCAATGCTCAGGCGAAATCTCTCATTGAGAAAAAGTCAGCCGTAAACTTGCTGATTGCTTTTGCCGTCGCGACAAAGCATTATTTGAGGGAGGAGTATTCCTATGAATTTGGAGACTTGAAGAACCTCATCTCCCACATTCACGTTTTCAACACCCCCTCGTCAAATGTGGGGATGGCGTATCAGGAGGGACAAGGTTACGCCGGAGTTGACTTTAGCTTTGTGAAACCGAAAACGAGAAAGATTTCGACGGTGAAGGACCCTCTCAAGGCGAGAGACGTGGTCACTCCTACCAACATTCCCCTGGAGTTGTCATACTACATTGCCTCCTACATCAACCACTGTAGAAAACGGGGACAATGTGACGATGTCACATTTAACCTCATGGAGGAATGTGCGTTCCTATTATTTATGTATTACTGCAAAGGCTAAGATTTGATGGTGATGTTTTTGTTCACACAGCGTTATCCAGTTTAGTGGAGTGTTTGACCTCGTTCGAACGAATTTTGAGGACACCCATCCCGTTGGCATATTCGGTCGATAAAAGCAAAGCATTGAGTATTTCTAAATAACGGTGTCGATAATCGATGATGATTTTTAGGTTCATTTGCACCATATGACCTGGCTTTACTTGGTCGCCTTGCCTTATCAGATTATGGAGGAGCTGGGGTGGTGGACTGTGGCAGTTGTGGCTATTGCAACCTTCTCCTTCATAGGTACAAGTTCTATTGTGTGAATGAATTAAACTACATTAACCATGCATACTAATTAGGTATACTGGAGATTGGTTGGGAAATTGAAAATCCGTTTGGATACGACGCCAACGATTTGGTGAGTACATACGCACATACACACATCGTACCTAGGTAGACCTCTAGAATGTGATGTAGTAATTCTTGGTGCTGTTTGAGTTTAGCCACTGGATGACTTTTGTAAAGTGATAAAACGCGAAATTGACAGAGTTCTACTTCAAAAACCAGTGAGAACGGATGAGTGGATATTTTCCGAGTCAAATCGGCCCTTTGCTCCCGAGTGCATGATGAGCGCCAAGGAATTGTTAAATCGACCCTTGGAATACATTGCATTCATTTGTGCACAAAATTTGCAATCAAGTCAGCCCGATAATAATGGGCTGCTAAAAGTGCCCATGCCAAATTGAGACGAACTAAATAAATACGCATGTAAGATCTGCCAGGCTTTCACTTCTCGTCTCATTTTCGTCTCATCTCATTCGTCGTCTCATTTCTCAACCCTTTCCTAAAACTTGCACTTTGTACTTTCATTACCACAGCTGCGAAACATTTCCCATCTACTCCACATATTTATTATATCATTCAAGGTAGCGTTTGTTGTTTGTTGACACTTATTTCAGGTTTGTTTACATCTAAAAAAAAACATTATTAATACAGGTTCAAATTGTTAATTTAAAATAAATCGTAATCCATACATAAACACATATTTAAGACGTCGTTGCTGTTTCACACTTTACTTCAACATCAAAGCATAATGGCGAACCAGATGAGGGCAACTGTTTTTCGCCATCCAGAAATTGGTTCATTCTTTCAAGCACAACCAAAGCTAGAAAATCCTTTTATCGCAGATGGATTTCTACGAAGGACGCTCATTCGGATGCTGCCGGCAGAGGTAATTAATTGTTCTTTTTGTAAACCATCAGCCAAGTATTTGATTTATAATTATTTTTTACAAGTACGATGACAGTTTGTGAATTTGTAGATTTACGAAGTCGTGTCAAAAGACTTGACACGATTCGGAGAACGGGTTCGCAATGAGTTGGAACCATTAGCTGACCAGTGTGAGAAAAATCCACCATATCTCACGCAATTTTCCCCCTGGGGAAAGAGGGTCGACGACATTGGTGAGATATTACATTCCAGCACTGTTGTTTATGTTGCCCTAATTCTAATAATGCCATATATTGCACACAGTTACCTGCGATGCGTGGAAAACAATGAAAAAGGTCGCAGCGGAAGAAGGGATTGTAGCGATCGGCTATGATAAGCAATATGGGGAGTACAAGAGGTGATTTTTATTCATTTACGATATCGGTTAAATCAAAAAGTACATTTATTTAGGTGATTGAAGGAAACTTCTTTCATTAAAATTTAGAACTTCGTGTTTAATTTGGTTTTTCATTAACATAACATATGCAATTTTGGCTGACAGGCTCTATCAATTCGCCAAATCTCTTTTGTTCACCCCATCCTCGGGGTTATATAGCTGTCCGATTGCTATGACCGACGGAGCTGCCAAAACAATTCAGACACTTGGAATAAAAAAACTCGACTTTGCTTTTAAACGCCTAACCTCTCGGGACCCATCAGAATTCTGGACATCTGGGCAGTGGATGACTGAGGTTAGATGACTTGGTTAGTTTTATGACTAGTTTTATGCTGAAGCTGAAAAACATGCCATTGTTGCTTACAGCGTGGGGGTGGCTCGGACGTGGGGACGGGGACAGAGACGGTTGCCATCCCAAAGTCGGATGGAAAGTACACGCTGCACGGGTACAAGTGGTTCTCCTCAGCCACAGATTCCGATATGGCTATCACGCTCGCGAGGGTGGCAAATTCCGATGGAACAGTCAATCCGGTACTGAAAGTCGATTTAACTTACATAAATAGCTGACTCTGCGTCAAAATTAAAATAGCCAATTTTTCAACAGTGTTTATATGTATATAGGGTTCCAGCGGCGTATCCATGTTTTTTCTCAAGACTCGAAATGATGATAAAAATGGCTCCTTAAACAACATTCAAGTGATGAAATTGAAAAATAAATTGGGAACACGGCAATTGCCCACTGGCGAACTTCTTCTGGACGGAACTGAGGCTGAACTGATATCAGATTTTGGCCGTGGAATCCCTTCAATCACCCCCATGCTGACCTCAACTCGAATTCAAAATGCAACTGCCAGTGTTTCTGGAATGCGAAGGTACATAAGTATACAACAAAATATTTATTTAATTTATGGGTTCTAAACTTATAGCTGCATAATTAAATTAATGTCCAGGATACTTAATTTGGCGAGAGACTACAGTAAACGAAGGGTATGTTTTGGACTACCCATTGCTAAATACCCTTTGCATATCAATACCATGGCTCAACTAGAACTAGAAACACGAGGAGGAACAAGTTTGCTTATGGAGACGGTGAGGTAAATTGTACAACAAATTAGTTTGCGGTTTTTAGCCGATTCAAGCACGGTTCATTTTTTTCAGAATGTTGGGACGATCCGAAGAAGGAACTAATGAACCAGACGAGGAACATATTCTTCGTCTCCTTACGCCTGTTCTAAAACTGTACACAGCAAAGAAGGGAATGTCCGTGATGTCGGAAGGGTTGGAACACATAATTTCTATTTGTTAATGAAATTAATATTAGCTCCTAATGGCTTGCAAGTAATTCAATGCTGGTGGTTCATTTGTTTTATTGAATATAAAACATTGCAGGCTCGAACTTTTTGGAGGACAAGGTTATATTGAAGATACAGGAATTCCAAAACATTTTCGCGACGCACAGGTTTGATATCAACTGTCCTTCTGATTAATAAATGCATGTACTTGTCAAGAATATTTAACTTTGATTTAAGGTACTGCCAATCTGGGAGGGGACAACAAATATTCTATCGCTGGACGTTTTACGAGCTATAGGCAAATCCAAAGGCGAAACCCTAAATGCCTTTGAACGCAATTTAAAGAAGAGACTGAAACAAAGTGAGACAGCTCGTCCCGAACTTTCTTCCTCAGTGTCGTCCGTGGGCAATCAACTTGACAAATTAATTCGCACTCTTAGGGAACATTTGGTACAAAAAAACTAATTACATAGCCCACTAAGAGAGATAATAAAATACTTATACCGTTTGCAGGTGCAAGAGTCTGCTGCTCGTTTGTATGCCTTTGCCATAGGAGACGTTGCGATCGGTATAGTATAAACATGGCTTTTAATTTATGATATATATTTTTAATTAATAAGAAGAATGGATTTTCAGGAACGTTTCTCCTTGAGCATGCAGCATCCAAAGCTGCTGATAAGACAGACCTAACCGCTGCCATACGATGGGCGCAACATATTCCAAAATTTGAGGAACTTTTGGCAAGACATGAAACACAACCAGATACTGATTCCAACGAGCTTGTCTTTGACTGTTATGAGAACACAGATTAATATAGATAATATCCGCATATATAGAAAATAGACTATAAGTACAATGCTACTTGTGACCTGGCTCTCTTGATGTTATTTTTATCAAGATTCACATTTCAACTTATTTAACTAAATAAAATATTTCATGATGGTGGTGCATTTACTTTATTGAAGATAAAACATTTGAGGTTCAGATGTTTAATTAATTAGAAGGATATCTTTTAACCATAATGCATTTACTTATTACATAATCAATTTTTGTGGGCGGGGACACGTATACTCGTAAAAGTTCTACTGTGATTCATTATACTTTATGGAAAATGACAATGTGCTGAGTAATTTTTTCAATGTTGCACGAGGTACATGTCTAAGAAGATGGAAACTTACAGCCTGTAAATCTGTAAATATTTAGTTAAAATTAGTCATAAACTGCGTACCCGTATCTTTCCCAGCTTTCGAGTTGATTCATGACATGTTTCTAGTTTCATGCGCTACGTTTGGTTGCATGCACTGCATCGAAACAATTTCGCTGTCGCTGTCGCATGACGAATTGATCTACATATTCGACTGGACACTTATTTAATAAATATGAGGTCAAAAATATGATTCCTTATCGAGTTATTGCTTAGATGCGAACGTGACGAGTATGATTTACGTATGAGCTAAGATTTCACACTTGGTTCAGTATTTGTGTCATTAATCCATTCTATCCGGTTATGGCAATAACACTACGGATCTTGCAATTCCATACAATCCAATCAATCAGCCTGTATCCGGACAGGTTGCTCCATGGAAAGTTTAGGAAGACAGGCTGGATTCACGTTGTCTGGGCCAAGGTCTGATATCTGATCTCTTCTGGAGTCGTGTCTGTGTGTCTGATATCCAGTCCAACAACAAGTCGTCGTTCTTATACGACAACTATGTTGTAAAAAGCTGAGAATTCAGCTCATCATCATGGGACCACCACTTATCCAATAACGAAGTATTAAAACTTCTTTACATGAGTAGATTGCTGCAATTGACATAATGCTTATGCGAGAAGCGATGTGTTATTTATTAGCTCCAAAATGAATATTATCAGGTATGATGATAATAATTCGGCTCCCGTGCAAAATAATGGATATTTCGCAAGCAATGTGTCACGAGCAATTTCAACGCCCACATGTATTACATCAGCTCAACGTCTATAAAAGAAGGAAAGACGATTTATTTATGCTGTCAATTACAATTGGGAATCTGTCAAACTCTGTCACATCAAACCTCATAAAATTTTCAACTCTTTATTACAGTCACATAATACATATTTTGACATGGCATTGAGACCCATAGTTCAAAACTCATCGTCGCTTCAAGATCGAGTCAAGTTCACAGAGCTCAACAACTTATCGAATGGTGCAAAAATCTTGTTTGCTTCCGACGACTTTTTTGCAAATGCAGAAAATCTGTTAAAGGTTGGTTTCTACTTGTTCTGTAGATAACATTGATTGGTCATAAGTAATGTAATGTCAATCAATTTCGTGTGAAGCGAGAGTCTCACTCACTTGAGTCGCTTAGCTCTGTGAGAGTGAGATTGAGAGTGAGACTTCTTCTTGTGAATTGATCTTTTTGATTGAGTGCCTACATATTATTGTATTGGGTGTAGGAACACAATGCGGAATGGAAGGAAGGTGTATTTGATCCCCAGGGGAAGTGGATGGATGGGTGGGAGACGCGTAGGAAACGAATTCCTGGTCATGACTTTTGCATCATCAAACTGTCGCACCCCTCGGTAAGTCATCAAAAGGTGAAAAGATTATTATTAATCTCATTTTTTGTAAAAGGTCATCCATGGCTTTCATGCCGACACCTCCTTCTTCACTGGCAATTTCACCCCCAGAATCTCAATCCAGGCTGGAAAACTCACCCTGAAAGGTGCGTGCGATTTTTCTATGATTTTCCCTAAAAAGCCAAAATTTCTTAAATTCTTAAATTCTCCTCAAATTAATGTGACCTTTGCGTTAATTAACAGAAGAAAGTAGTATTGTGAAACGAACTGGGGAATCAAATAAGGCTGCAACTGAAACTGAGCTGAAGCAAGTGGCTACTCTTGGAACTGATGTAAGTGTAGCTTAGCTTGGGGTTCTAGATAATTTGATCTGATTGATAAAAGGTTCAACTTTTTGATGTCACCATTCCACTAAGCTAAATATTATTGATTTCACTGGCAGAAGTGGACCGTGCTGGTTCCAAGGTCAGATTTGGGTGCTGGGTATATGGACACTTGTGACACATTTTTCCCCGTGGATAATCGTGAGACATGGACACATCTGCGGCTCAATTACTTTCCTGACGGTGGTGTCGCCAGGCTCAGAATTTATGGGCAGGTGAAGAGAACGTATGAAGACATTATTGCGAATGGCATCTGCACAAAGGATGGCAACGTAAGAAGAAGTTTTTTGCTATGATTTTTAGCTTGAGAATGAGTTGAAGCAGATGAGTGTTATGAACGGATACTTAAACTACTGGAATCTGCAGATGCTTCAATTTTCACATGCAAAGTGTCCAGAAGAATAATTCCGAAGACATTTCTCATGGGTATTTACATGCATAACTATTTCATGTTTCTGACTTGCATGAATCCACCAGAGCACATTGGTTGATCTCGCATCATCCGAACACGGGGGCATCAGCATTGGATTCTCCAATGCCCATTATGGTCATCCTCGAAACATGTTATTGACCCGTCCAATCCCAAATATCGGGGATGGCTGGGAGACAGCTCGGCGAATGGATAGGCCGGATGTCATAACAGGTAGCGAAATTACACGGAAAAATTGTTAATCTAATTTGTGACAAATTAAGAAAATCATGAGGACGATTTTTACTGCTTATTATTAGTATTGCATTACATATTTTAAATACGTCATTTTCGGTCTGAGCAGAAACTGGAGCTGGATTCATGGAATCTCCAGGTCAAGAATGGGCTGCTTTCCGGTTGGGTAAGAGAGTGAAGGAATGTCGAAAACCTTACGTTACAAACCTTGTCTCACGTTACAAAGGCTAACATACCATTATGTATTTTAGGAGTGGTAGGGAAAGTTGTCAAAGTCCAGGTCGACACCACTTGTTTCAAGGTGAAGCGTCCTTTTATTTTTCAATTACTTGGGGGCATTCCCTTCCTCTTTTAATATCTTTTTTTCATTTTAATGTATTTGAATTTTCTGAAAACGTAGGGAAATTTTCCTGACAGCTGCAGGTAATGTATCTTATTTAAACAAATACTTCTTACAGCCGAAGAAGCATATTACACATAAGCACCGTCAAATAATGTATGTCAACAGAGTGGAAGGTTGTTATCTCTCCAACACTGAGGATGAACAGCAACTGGTTTCACCTGAGGACGCTCCGGGGTTGGGGATTTGGAAAATCCTGGTTCCTCTCAGCAAGGTAATTACTCTAAGTAATGCAATCTACGTAACGATATTTTATACAGAATTATGTTCCTCTGCATGTACACATGTCCTACATTTATTATTTCAGATGGGGCCGGAGAAGACTCATATTTTCCTTGTGGATGACAAAATTGGAAATAAGATTAGCCACGTGCGGATAACGATTGCTCCTGATGGTGGTGTGGCACGGCTCCGTGTCTGGGGCATCCCGTCGCCTTAAAAAATCTAAAACTAATTCGAAAATGCTAACAATGCCTGCGTGCATGAGAAACAAAAAATATATAACACTTGAAACATGAGTCATTTCAGTTGTGCATTTTTATTACTCATTTCTCCCTCATACATAGTTAAATAAACAATTGGCCCTTTAGTCCAATTCTGGCTTGACCAGTGATTTTAACGCGATCACCAAGTAAGGTGCATTCGAGGTCACCTCCCCGAGTAGAGTGCTGTCTTGCCTTGAGGGGGCCAACCTTTCCGAGCTCCTTTGTCCAGAATGGGGTCAGGACAGTGTGAGCCCTATTTAAATTTTTAAAAAGTAGAGAAATTAATTCATCGAAAAAAATTACAAAGAAAAATAGCACTAACAATCCAGTTACGGGGTCTTCGTTAATTCCGTCCCAGGGTGCGAAGAAGCGGGAGAAAAAATCAGGGCTGTCAGTGCTTCCTCCCTTCACAGTTACGATGATATCTCGGAGAAAGTTACCCGTGTCAATGTCCAGAAGGGCCTGAAAATTTGGTCTCACGGAGCGAAGACCCTCTGCCGTTAATTCGTCCTTCAGCCGGATTAAGAGGATTTTGGTGCCTGGCGAGTAATGGACACCGTCCACCAAATCTTTTGATCCGACACAATGTTGAATGACGGAAGGGAGCCATGGATTTTCGTCTTGGTTCAACACGTGGGTGGGGTTGGAAGGGAAGTTGAGGGAAACAGATCCATCGGACTGAAGGTCAGCTCCCAACTTTCCTCTAAATTTGGAGTCAAAACTGATGCTTTTTTCTCCCCCTTCTTGGAGCTGCACGTTTGCAATTACTTTGGCCGAGGCTACCGTGGCATGTCCACAAAGCGGGACTTCATTCGTCGGTGTGAACCATCGGAGCGTTCTTTGCGCAGTACCCTCAACTGCGGCCAATTTGTTGCCTTTAGTCCACCCAAAAGAAACAAATGCAGTTTCACTCAGGTTCATTTCCTCCGCTATTTGTTGCTTCTTCTCGTCCGAAATATCATCCTATTTCATATATTGATAGATTAAAATATTTAATTAGACTTACAACGATTAAATAATAATATCAGACGGAATATTTCGAAGAAAAATTGTTAGATGGATATTTTATTTCAATTGTCTTACATCAAATTCCAGGAGAACCACTCCAGCTGCATTTCCTGTGAATGCTTTACCTTCTACGATGAAGGCATCCACAACAAAAATTGGCAAAGTCATTTTACAAGTGTCAGAATTTGTTGGTAATTTGTTTATTAATTTTGACCCGTAGTGTTCCACATGCAAATCTCGACTAAGATTGGTGGACCTTGGTTAGCTAAACTTAAAGGAAAGACGGGAGTTTTATCAGGTTTTTGGATCATCTTCAACCGGCACAAACTAACTATAGTTTTCATATAAGCATATAGATAAACAATATTATCTGGCTATTTGGGACAGTCAGGCGGTCACGCCCTTTTTGCGATTGGTGAATTATAATTCACTGGATAAAATGCGCCCATTACTTTTACTCGACACACGTCGAGTCAACAACCACATGCAATATGTCATAATTTTGCATAATTCTAACATGACGGTGACTTTATTTTTACCGAATTGATGTACTTATGCAATAAAGTAATATATGCATGATCTTCACATACATACAGTTGGCTCTATTATACTGGAAAGTCCTTGACTGGATTGAATTATAGTAAAGTTATAATTTTGTTTATCATCTCCAACTGCATTTAGCATCAACCCGTTAGATCTTTTCGCTGGTGATGGTTGCATAATCTTATGTAATGTTAATTCTTAGGATTAGTAGTATATATGAGTAAAATGCTGATGAAATTCAGGTTTACAAGAAAAATCATGATATAGTTTATTTGGGATTAAACTAAATTGCTCATACTATTAGAGATGTAATATACTATGGTTTAGTATGGTTGGTTTTATTGGAACACTTTTATTGTAAATATGTACTAATCAAAGTATTATCAGCTGCATATAAAATTAGGGTATCTCATCAGTCTTTATTTATGGATAAGCATATTTTTTAATTTTTGTTAAATAAAGTCGGTTCCGAGAAGTGGCCTCCTCTAACTGCAAATTCATTGGAACATTGTATACTCTTGATTGAATTATAAATTACGCTTGATTATATAATCTCACTCTCACATTCATTTTCGTTCTCCTCGTCAACAAATGGAAAATTAAATATGTCCCCAATCATCCTAAGCGTAGTGATAATTTTTACGACTTTTCAGTACTACTCGACATACTGGTTTTGGGAGCCGTCGCCGTCTCGTCTTTTGTGAACAACGTTTGGATGACATAATCCTTCTGAGGACCTTTAACATCGTAGGCGAGGGTGAAGTGGTTACAATCCTGGAACACGTACTTGGACCGATAGAAATCCTTGTCACAAAGATGTTCCCCTTCTCCCTCCATCCTCTCCAGGTCCAACTTTAAATCATAAAAGTGCCGACCATCCACAAATTCCTTTGTGATTTTATCCTTCTCCTCGTCGTACAGATAGACATATTCTTGATAAGCTGTCCCCCCAACCCCTTGTCCCTGTCGTAGTCCAGACTCGGAGGTGTATGCCAAAGTCATGTCCTCACGGTAGCGAAGGACCAATGGATCATGGGTTGTGGGGGACTCTGACGTCACGGTGAATTTGGCCGAACCCTCCCCGTGACCGTAGCTCCCCAACACGCGTCGAATCGTCCAAGATCCCACTAAATTTTTGAACACTTGTTTCGTAGAGGTCATGATGCTGAGCTATACCGACCATCCACAAACAAAGATGGTTGGGGTCACCAAAATACTGTGTATTTCAAATGATGGTTTATTAGAGCACCGTCAAATTAACCACTTTATTAATATTTTTATTATTATGGAGTAAGCGAACACGTGTAAAAGACAGACCAGATGATTGTACCGTACACTCTGTATGTCTCAAGAGTCAAGATAAAAGTGAATCATTTTCCCCGAATCTGCTGTATACTATGTCTACACGCACATTAATTAGTGCTCTTATTTATACTTTCAAATAAACCAGGATTTTTTTGGAAATTTTATTTTATTGTGCAATTAAATTGTTTAAATGTGATCAATCATGTATTTTCAAACTGTTTCAATACTTGTTGCACAAAGTCCATTTGATTCAGCGTCTGTTTAGGACTATGAACAAAGTTGTAATGGCTTGGCGTCACTGGTTCGCTCATGAACCTCCGAGCAATTTCCGCTTTTTGATGTTCCATCATGATGAGGGCCCCCGAGGGTCTGGTTTGTCCAAACGCAGCAGCCAAGGACTCCTTGGGGGACAGGAGTTTGTCCAAATTGGGAAAACTGTGCCCCAGACTGGCCATCTTGTCAACAAACGAGACATACTCAGGGTGTGGAAATTGAGGTCGGGGGAATGTTTGGTTTCGAATTTCCTCCTCTTTACGCAGTCCTTCTTCTGTAACTTCTTTCGAGGGAAGCATTATAATTTTAGCCAAAACACGACAAGCGAAGCGTGCCTGTTGTTCCATCATGGCGAAATATGGTCCTTTGTACATGCCCACGAAGAAAAGGCCGGCAAGATCGGGATGAAAGCATTCTTGGAAGAGGATGAGAGGCTGAAGTCCATCCTGTGGATTGTATTTCAATTTATCTAGTACTGCCTTAGGGAAGAATGAATTGTCCATTTGAAATCCCGTCCCAAAAATGAGTATGTCAACGTCTAATAAGGTCTGACCATGCTGAAATTGTACTGTTCTGCCCTGGATTTCTTTGATTGCTCCCAAGATTGGAACTAAGGATCCGTTTTCTACCTGAGGTAAATAGTTGTCGGATATCACAGAGTTTATTGAAATTTTAAAGTCTTCCTTAGGAATTTTGAGTTGTTCGAACTTTTGCTGTTCCTGGCAAAAGGAGAGCAGATTTGTATTTTTCTTAAAGATAATGTTTTCCTCAGTTTCCTCGTCATTATTAGTTGTACTTTTTTGTGAATAGAATTTCCTATTGTAGAATAATAAATCGATGGGGATTAGTGATCCGTTTCTCTCCTGATAGTCGGGAAGATATCTTCTTAAAACCCAAAATCGTCGCCTGAATGTGTGATAAGATTGTCTCGAGTGGGTGGACACGTCGGCAGCAATCTCAGCTCCACTAAAGCTTCCCCCAATTATGAGGACATTCTTTCCCTCAAATTCTTGGCCAGTTTTATACTCGTTGGAATGAAGAATTTTTCCTGGGAAGGTGGAAAGGCCGGGCAAATTAGGAATGTTGGCTTTGACGAATATCCCAGTCGCCACGATTACTCCCTGGAAAGTTTGTGACTCAAGAAGGACGCCAGTTGATGCAGCGTTGGTTTTCCATGTTACGTGCCAACCTGATGCTCCATATTCTAAGAAATAAGATCATGTAATTTTGTATTTTAATCAAATATAGATGGCCATATATCGTCGTTGTTCGTTCAAAACTTGTCGATTTAGAATCCAGTCAGAAACAGAAGTTGTCAGATGCAAGTACCTACGGGGAAAACGTGACACCAACGGATCCATTTTAATGAAGTCGCATATCTCCAAAAAATGCTGGTTTCTAAACCGATAACTTTTGTACGAACAGCGACGATACATATGTAGCCATTTATATTGGATTGAAATGCATAATTTGTTTTATATACATATTAAACCGATATGTACCATTTCCCACGGGTTCCACGCTTACTACTTCTGACTGCAATTTGATATGGTCTCTTAGTTTGAATTCATCTGCATAGTCATTAAGATAGCAGAAAACAGAGGATGATGATGGGAACATTTCCGTGTCATTTGGGTACTGCCTGTCCCCATAAACGGTCGTGAATTTTGAAATATTCGTTCGCATAGTGTCCCAAACGGCTCCAGTTTGAGGGTTCCATACTCCTCCTAACTCGGCCTGTTTTTCGAAAATGGTAGGAACGAGACCGTTGGCAAGAGCTTCTTTTGCGGCAACAAGACCGGAGGGACCTGTGCATATGGATTTTACTTTTAATTATGTGCATTTAAACATAACTCCATTTTTAACCAGTCTTGTAGTTACCAGCCCCCAGAATGGCCACAGTGTTTGACATTTGACCAATTACTTATTGTTAGAGACGGAGACAGATAAGAGACGGAATATAGATTATCTGTGCAGAATTTTAATACAATTGTGCTTGTATTTAGGCCTTTGAGTTACAAGTATAGCTAAATTATAAACACGCCAAAACTATATAGTTTTATCTTTTACAGATATGAAATACGAATAATGAGGGCGTATTTGTATTAAACTCGGACAATCAAATGCTTCGTTATTAATTTAAAAAAAACTTGGCCACATGTTTCTTGAGTGTTGTTTTATATTACATTGGTTGTGTATTATGTAGTGAAGTCATATTATTTTGCCTGATTATAACATCACACCATCAGTATTTAAACAAGGATCTTTATGACGTATGTATGAGATGAATGGATGAATGGATTGAGTTGACAGAAACCGTCAGCATTGCAGGATGCATGTCTATTTGATGTATAATTATATTATTGTCTTATAATTGCATAATTCATGCACATGATAAAAGAGTGATACAATTGTATCATTGAAGAATATTAAGTATATCAATCCGTTTGTACTTTAGCAGTCACGTCGAGCTTTAAGAGTGCCTTTTATCTTTTCATCTCTTATAGTAGTCAGATCAGCAATGCGCATATACATACCCGGGTGTTATTAAAGAAACCCCGAAAAAAGTCCGGCAGTTTGCTTTTATATTTTCAGAGACACCGGTTTACAAAAAACATTTGGAGCACTGTATGTATTTGAACTAAATTAACCTATCTAATCTACATATCTCCGTACATCTGTCCAATTTTCAATACTATTGTAGTAGGTGACTGATAGTTGCTTTTTATCATTTCCAATTTGGAAATTGAATTACTTTATGGAAATATTAATTCTTCCATGTCTCGTTTAGCCATACTCTGAATACATACATACATATATACATGCATGCGTCCTATGCATGCGTCCTCAGATTTACACGCAATAAGACTAAAATCCAACAAAGATAAAAGAATTTAATATAAATAGCAATTTTATTCTATTTGTCCGTTTATTCAGCCATATACGTCCAGCGTAATTTGGCGTAGTTTTTAAACGGTCAGAATGGACACACTGGGTACGTGGGATTATGTCGTCTTTGGGATTTTTCTTTTGGTCTCCATTGCCATTGGAATTTTCTACCGGTTTTCTGGGGGTCGACAGCAAACAGTGCAAGTAAGTGCCTGCATAGGCTTGCCATGGGTGAATAATGTTTTACAACAAACCACCAATAATGCTATTGTTATCTTCTTGGTGTGTACAGGAATATATGTTGGCCGATAGAAAAATGTCTGCTATTCCAGTGAGGTAGGAAAAAAGTTTGATTCATACAATTGATGATTCGGAAAAATTGATCTGTCCAATTGACTATTTGTTAAATTGTCTTTAGCATGTCCCTCATGACCAGTTTCATCTCAGCCGTGACAATACTCGGAACCACGTCGGAAAATTATTTGTACGGCACCCAATACCTTCTTCTCAACTTCAGTTATGTCATCGGGACTCCTATAGTAAATTTTGTCTTCCTCCCAGTCTTCTTCAACAGTGGGGACAAGATTAGCGTGTATCAGGTAAAGCTATATATACGTACATACATAATTCCAATTTGTGCTTGTTCCAATTGCTAGTTGATTGTTCCTGACGCTTTTTCTGCAGTATCTTGACAGTAGGTTTGGTCCTTATGCCAGGCTGGCGGCAGCGCTGGCATTTTCCCTGCAAATGACGCTTTATATGGGGGTGGTTCTCTACGCCCCTTCCCTGGCCATCTCTGCAGTCACCGGAATGGACAAGGTGGTCGCCATTCTAAGTATGTTTTGCATGAACACAATAATTGTCTTCTTTAGACACATCTGCCGAATGGGATATTTTTAGCATCAGCAATATTCTAAGTACTTATGTGTATTCTAGGTATTGGTACAGCTTGTACCATTTACTCCACGATTGGAGGTATCAAAACATAAAATTATTTTTGAAAATATTTATTTACTAACATGACGGTCACCAGCTCGGGCGAAACATATGCACTACACATGTATCAACTTTATTTTTCCAGGCATAAAAGCCGTCTTGATAACCGATTTGATCCAGGCAAGCCAATAGCAATACGTACATATACGCACATATGCACATATCGTGAACGAATTTTAGGGTTAAAATAACGTGTCTTCTTAATTGTAATCAAAGGGGACCTTGATGTTCTTGGCCATATTTGCTGTGATCATTAAGGGGCTAGTGGACATTGGCTCTGTCGGACACATCCTGTCGGTTGTGGAAGAAAGTGGACACATAGAATTTTTTAAGTTAGTGAATACCATGAATTGGTTCATTTTTAAAAACAAGGTCGAAATATATTTAAAATAATTATATTTCTGACTAGTTTTGATCTCGATCCAACAACAAGACACACTGTCTGGGGGACTTTAATCGGTGGCCTCTTCACGTTCTTAAGTTTGCACGCAGTGAATCAAGCACAGATACAGAGAATGCGGACATTAGAGTATGTAAAGCACATCAGCGAATAGCGTTTATATGTAGAAAAGATATTTAATTAATTAATTGATTATTAATTAAATTAGTAAATTAATAATCATATCATGGCACTTTGTGGTTTTTAGAAACATTTCTTCGGCCCGATGGAGTCTCTTTGCCAGTTCTATCTTCGTAGTAATCTTGAGCTTCTCTCTTGGCTTCATGGGGTTGTTAATGTATGTCAACTATCAAAAATGTGACCCGTTAATTTCAAAGCGTATCTGTAAATCCGACCAGGTATGACTAGAATAACTCAAAAATACTCGTAATAAACTTGGTGGTTTTAAGAAATATAATTATCCATCACTTCTTACATCAAGTTGGTGCCCTTCTTTGTCCTGGAGTCGTTCAAAAATTTCCCAGGTAAGAAATTTTGCGCATGTGTGCACTAAATGCTTCAAATAACCATGTGTCATGTCATAAGGTACTTGTAGAATTATATTAAGTGACTTAAGGTCACTTCTTAAATAAGTTAACTACATTAGAAAATTCATTTAATTGAATCTGACAAATCTAATGCTAATTATTTTAGGACTTACGGGTTTCTTCATTGCTGGCCTGATGAGCGGTTCCTTATCGACGATATCGACAGCCATCAACTCACTGTCGGCAGTATGTTGGGAGGATTTTGTGAAGGTATTTGAATTAAAGTTGTATCATTTGATTTTGCATGAATTTGAATTCTGAGTGACCTACGAATTGCCCTATAACCTAGCCTGCACTGGACATCAAGGGAGTGCATGTCAAATCCTCCACTATTCCATTTGTCACAAAAATGATAGCCTTTACGTTTGGTTTATCAAGTATCGGTGTGGCCTTTATTGCAGAACAATTTACGTCGGTTTTAACGGCAAGTATGACCATTTTTGGAATTATTGGTGGGCCAATTTTAGGAATGTTCACCTTAGGTGAGTTTATCAGGTGGTTAATTAAATAAAGTATTTATACGCGTGCACATTCATTAATGCATTTCCTGCTATAACGTGTTTAAGGAATGATGATGCCCTTCGTGAGTCAAAGGGCTGCTGTGTCTTCGTTTCTAGTAGCTCTTGGGTTTGGCCTTTGGATTGGCTTCGGAGGTCCAAGACCTTCCCCAGTGAGAATCCCTCCGTCGCCAGACCAGTGCCCAATATGGTCAAATTCATCATGCCCCATGACTTCCGGTGGTCCACCGTAAGCTGCGTGTGTTCATGAAAGAAGTTGAAACCTCTGAAATGACAATATTTTTGTATTATATTCAGGCGTGACGACTACTTCTATCTGTACAAGGTATCCTATTTGTGGTACTCTCTGATTACCTTCACAATCACAATTATTCTTGGAGCCATCATTAGTCTGTGGTATCCTCAAGAGACAAAAGTGAGTGAAGCTTTACTGAGCCCTGCCCTACGTCGGATTATCAATGCTTCAGAGGCAAGAGCCGTCGTTAAAGAAGAAAATACAAAAAGTAATGGAAAAGGTGAAGTTGAGATGACATATGTCGTGCAATCTGAAAATGCAGATTCATCAAATGACAACGCTTCTGGAGACAGCTTGTGACAACTATTACATACACACTTATTACATAGCTGACTACTTTTAATATTTACTACATAATATGCAAGTATATATATACTTATTATATAGTTTATTACAGTTGAAGCCATAGCCAAAATAAAAGTCTCAAATTAAATACCAATTTTATTTGAAGGAGAAGCCCACATTTAAATACATTAATTGTGCATGTTTGCCGAGTCCGGATATTTTATATGAGTTTGGTTTTTGAATTTTTTCATCCATAATTCATGCGCCGCTCTGGTTTCGTCGTCATCTTCATCTTCACTGACTTCTATCACGATGCTGTTGTTTTTCCTACATCGATAAGCCAAGAAGTACGCGATGAAAACTATTCCAAGCGACCCGAGCAAGGCGAGGATTCGCAGAATTGGTAGAAGTCTCAACAACAAGGACAAGAGACGAACTGCCATGAAAGTGATGCCCGTCAATGATGACACCTATCAATCATAATAAGTCAGACTTTCTTACAAATACTCAAAAATATTTAATCGAAAACGCACAATTTCTACCCAAACGAATGGTATGATGGCTCGTTGTGCTTTGCTGAAGCTTGGCATTGATTCCCATGGGATGAGTTCGATTGAGAACTGCATTTTGATATTGGTGCTCACAAGAGTACCTGTCAACTGAATACATAGACATATGTTAAGCAATTAAGGATTGCTTATAAATTGTTGGAAATATTGGAGAATTACTGGGTACACGTCAAGATTGGATTCATGCACGAAGGTATTTGGACGAATTCCGTTCACCAGATTGCGAATTGAGCCATGCACGTTAAGAAAGTGAGGTTTAGAGTACAGAAGAGGAATTCCTAACATATTCATAAAACTCATCAAGCAGTAATAATCGTAATGAAGAGATGAAAACCAAACCATGAGACACGTCAAATTAAGTATCTATCTCATACCATCAAAACATTGCTCCAAATTAGCGATACCATGAATGTCGCATGCTGACACATTGGTTTTGGGGCAGAAACACCAAACTTGAGGATCTTCTGCGAACGTTTTTATCTGCGGAAATCGATGCCTTGCCACCGGAATGCCACCTTCAACCTGTGTCATTTTGACAAACTCCCATCGAACAGATCTGCACAACTCTGGGAGGAAAATATACAAGTCCTTCTCTCCAGGTTCAATGAAGGGAGGATAAATCCAGCCGTCCGTTCCGTTGATGGCGTTGCAAGAACTGTCCTTGTAAAGATTCAATCTGCTTTGTCCATTGTAGCTGACTAGCTTCCCAATATCAGCATAATTTCTATTTCCCGAGTGACACTCCCAACGGCCGTCCTTGGTTCCATTTTTCTATCAAATCGCCATCATTATTAAATCTGATAATTATTTAGCAAGGGGTTTAGATGAAAAAGTAGACCATGTATCATCTGACCCCTTTGAAAATTGCAAAAAGACCATCCTTGAAGTGCTCAGGGAGATGTATGTTCTCTGATTCTTGGTCAACCAAGAGGTCATTCATGAGGTCAACGTATGCCTGAACTGATATCCCGTCAAACAAAAAATTCTTGACTGTGTCGGTTCTAATCAGCTTTTCTCCTTTCTCTGTGAGTATCCGGTCCACCATTTCGGGAATATTATTGTTCTCACTGTTTGCTGCATCATTCGCGATGTGCGACATTGCCTAAAAATATAAATGACAATTGGTTGATTGATACTGAATCAATTGAAAAATTCTAAATATTTAATAGACTATTAGTAGTAGCACCAAGTGCATCCATTCTCAATTAATACCATAAGAATTTGTGCTTACCACATAAGGTACGTTGATAAAGGTTATCAAGTCGCTTTCTTTTCCAGAGGACTTGTCCGCTTGAAAGTAATATGTCCTTGTAGGTGAATAGAGAATCGTGTCAATCTTCTTGTTCTTGTCCATGTTTAACTTGTCAAATTCTACCCTGAAAATATCATTCGAGTCATATAATTAAATTTGACGTCTTCAGTAATAATATGCATAACTAAATATACAACGTAGTTTTTTTTAAATCGTAAATTCAATAAACATAATAATCATTTAGTTGGTACAAGTAAACGAAGGGTCCGATCTCGTTCAATTCAACTTTCTTGGTAGCCACCTCCTCAGGATTCGTGATGTTGAAGAGATAGAACTTGATGTGCGCATCACCATTTTTCCAATTTTCCCAAAGCGTTGAGCCAGGGGAAAGTTTCGTCGTCTGTAATAATATGCAATATGCAGCATGTAAGTGTTTAGACGAACCTGTCTGAAACTACCAGTAAAAGCACTGGGAAACCAAGTATTTTTGCTTTGGCAATTAGTGCAGTTTAATAATATGACCTTTCTAATGACTAAGGTTATGCCCAATTCGAGTCCACCCCATCCAAGCGCAATGGATCCAAGAGTACACACTGCTCCAAAAATGACAATAAGTTTTAAAAATTCTTCAGACTGGAGCAAATCTCTCATTTGCATTTTTTAGCCGTTATTTTTGTTTTTTCTGTAACCAATTGATGGGTGAAATAAAGCCAAAAATAAGGAAAATAAGGAACGTTAGAAAAATAACTGGGGACGGACTATGTCAAATATTCAATAAAATGGATTAAATCTTATCAAGGATATTGTTCTTTTTTAAAGATAATTAGTTTTGGCAAGTCGTACTGTACTGAATAATTCAAGAATCAGTGAATTAAGCATGAAGTCAACCATGTCACAACTTTTTCTTGGATCAATACAATCTTAATCGGCGAAGGTATGGTTGAATAATTCGTATTTTACTCAGACTAAATAAATATATGAATTTCTAAACAAAATGTTGAACCAACCAAAATGGATTGCGGTATGAGTATGTAACATGACGGCGAGTTTCAATAGTTTAGCTGCTTCATATGGTACTGTATTATATCAATTTATTTATTTCGCTTATTCACCATATATGTAATAATATGATGATCTACCAAAAGTAGAGAAATTAAGACACAAGAATTAATTCTAATTTTACAAATTGTACCAAAAGTACATATGTATTTCTAGACCAAAGGCACTTATTATGACTGTATATCTCACGTATTATAATAATTGGTTGACTTTTGTCGTTACATGTTTGTGTAGTCAGTTCTACATACATTCATATGTAAACAAAAAACGAACATAACCAGAGTACAAAATTGAAAAGTTTGCAAATATTTCCATAATAGAATATATTATGATAGCATAAATTGATTTGACATTGTGTTGACGATCGTACAATATGCATGTGCACATTGTATTTCAGTAGTGTCATGATGACCTCTTGCATTATAGTGTTAATGTGGTCAACATAGTTATGTATTTAGGTGAGTCGTCTGGTCTATACGTATTTTATTAGTGGTTTAACATAATATTCATATCAATTGGAAAGTGTTACCCAAATCAAATGCGCCGAGATTTGTTTAACAAACTTAAGAGCAAGGGAATGAACACAGTCCCAAAAAAACGATTTAGTCATAATTTCGGGCTCAAGTTACTACCTACCTACCATACCTATACAACTACCAAAATTAAATAAACTCTATACGGATTAGACGGGATACACCGAACACGATATATGCATAGGTAATAAATCAAAGACAGTACAATATCATTCTGATTTTGTTAAAAATAAAGGACATTTTTCTGCAGTGTCCCTTGAAAAAAAGATTAAACTGACTAGTATATTATTGGGTAAGTAAAAGCGAACTACTTACATCGTTTTTAAGGTACGCATAAATGATTAAACTAAAATAAACGCATCCTCCTCACACACCTTATTAAACTCATGGAGGACATGCTGTTGTAACTCAGCAAACTTTGTTATAGCACGTCAGACTCGATACATTTTTCTGATTATTCAGGTTCAGAAAATTATAATATTAGTCATAATATTGTATAAGAACTAAACAGAATTTTCGTGTCCAGCAAGGGTGTAGAGGTTCACTCCATCATCTGTTGGAGGCGTTGGGGCTTGTGGATTTGGTTTGCTTTCTATGGTTATGACCTTGTCGTCTCTGCAAATATAAAATACAACTAGATAACCTATTTATACAAGAAATATAATTAAAGCAATTAAGACAATAAATCATGTTATTAGTTTAATGTCAGCCAATCCCAAAAGTAAGTGCATACAACTATATATTACATAATAATAAATATGTAGAGGAAGCATGCATACAAATATCAAGCAGTAAATAAAGAAATAAACTCAATCTAGACGATTAATTACAAACATATAGGTTAACTGAGGTGAGAATTAATAACAGAAAAAGAGAAAGGATTGTAGAATAGATTGAAATGGCACATACAAAGATAGAGTGAAGATAGAGCGTAGTTGACCCAGACCAACCAGACCTCTCCACCCACATTACAATACAGATTTACAATTGAGCGTTTTTGATAATTATAAAGAAGAAGACAGATATGAAAGAGGAGCTGTTGTTGAGTTCAGAAAACAGAATTTTCATGTCCAGCAAGAATGTAGAGATTGAAGCCAGCTTCGCTCGAAGCAACAACTCTAATCGGGTCCGATGGCCTACTCGATAGGCACACCACCCTGAAGATCACAATCACCAACCACCACCATAAGCAATTACTTTTTGCATAACATGTACTTTTAGAATAATATTACAAACAAATTCGTCAATATTCATATAGCAAGGTCATATACGAAATAGTCAATATTAATTTTTGTATATGCTTACCGATCAGAACCTAAAAGCCTGAAGATTCTACTGTGATCAGTTATTTCTTGTGTAATTTCACCGTTTCTGAAACTTCGTCCCTGCATACCTGAAAAAACGTCATATGATTTTCAGACGTGAGACTACACTCATAAACTGATTCAAAAATCCCAATACCGTGCTTATGAAAAGCTAACACACTATCTGTGAGGCACACTGGAAAAAATACATACAGCAAATCCATTAATTTAAAAAATACATGAGCAATTTCTATGAATATGATCCAGGTCTTATAAACAATCTCACCAACTGAGGCAATCTGGAAGTCAAATTTTATTTCGGCAGCATACTTTTTACTTGATTTGATTTTTCCTTGAAGGTTAACATACTTTGCTACGTCTGAAATAACAAGACCAATAAACATAAAATGTTACATGCAATGCAAAATTGAATCACACTCACCATCATGGCAAATCATTAGTGTGTCCTTTTCAAGTTGCGTCACACTGGCGACGTTCAGGTAGCCCTTCCGATGTATCACAGTTGCTATAAACGGAATAAACATATTAGAATCCATCTAAAGACTTCAATTAAGTATTACGGGTAATGATAAGTTACCTGATCTGTCTACGGGGTCATCTAACTCATCACTATGAAACCAATTCTTTGCAGAATTGAGATTCAGCTTCAAATGCAAATAGGAATAGATCATGTTAAACATTAAACTCAGAAATGCATCAAGTACTGATAGATTCACTTACTAGATCTAATTTTAAATTGTTCGAGTCACCATCCTTTCTCACATCAACGCAAACCATTGGGTACTCAGCATCAGGTGTTATGATCTGAAATAATATAATAAACACGTTAGTTAACCCTTTTTCCACCACTGTATATTCAAGTCTTTATTTATTAACTACGAATATGTTTATCTGCTTACCATTTCAAAGGTCTTCAGTGGTAACTTCATTGGGTACTCGAAATGCTAAAAGGGCAACAATTCTTACTTGTAACACTAAAACTTAACAATTATGCTCGTATAAATTGTGTATGCACCTTGAGAAGCATAAACTTGTTGAGTGGATCATACCACTGCATTAAGAATACACCGTTGGGAAGAGCTCCGCACAAATACCGATAACCATTGTATGGATTTCTCTTTACACAACATTTCCAACACCCTTTCGTTTCCCCCACTTTTGTCGTTAAAGCAAATTTGCGTGGAACTAATTTTTCAGGGATTTTGTTACTCATTCGAAGGGAAAACCGCAAGGAGTGCTTGTTATTAATGCTGCCATGCAATCCCACGAGATCATGTCGATAGAGATTGACCGTCTTTCCAGAAAGTGACATCAACATATCCTTCACTACATACATCCATGTTGTTCTGCGAGAATAAATCTGATCCATCGCTGTTTCATGAAGCTGTTAAATTTTGTGATTCCAGAAATATTAATATGTCACTTGATTTTACCTTTTATTTAATCATTCGAATCCCTTACCTCATTTAAGTTAAGAGTGTAAATTCCTTCCTCAGCCTAGAGAAATGTAACAAATTTAAGTATTTGTGGAAATCAAATCTATATTATCTACATTCACTTACACCCAGAAGGATATGTTGATCTCTAGTATCAGGATTCACCCAACTCACAACACAATCTGTAACAACGAAAATATGATTTTTAATTTTGTTTTTATTAAATTTTCAAGTAATTTTTATACTCACGAATTCGAAGAGGACAACCATTGAAGACCTATAAAAATGTGCAATACTGTTATATACAATGAATTTATCATTACACTAGCAGTATTTGCGGTCAGATACCTTCATGAAACAAGCGCCCATGTGTACTTTGGGCGTTGGAGGAAGGCCGTTGCTCGTCTGTCTTGGAGGGCTATTGTTGTCTTCAGGTTTGTTTTTTCTCTCCACTCTCATTCGTGGTGGTGGAATTGGAGGAAGTCCTGCTGTCTGGAGCAAATCTGGTCTCCCATTGCGTTGTTCTGGAGATTGGCCCTCAGAGGAAGATCCGCCTCCGGTTAGTAGAGCAGCACTATCACTTAATGTCCTATTTGTCTGGTGTCGACGCGGGGATGCGTGAGAAGTCACTCTCAATTCGACAGCGTCCACGTTAGATCTGGTTAGCGTAGCATCAAGGCGAGCCGTCAGTTCTTCCGTTTCGCCAGAAAATGAGTTATGACGTCGTCGATCTAAAACTATCCGGAATAGTTAATTTCATGTTGTCTTAATAATAAGTAGAAACAATTGCTTATAGAATAATCACGCACCAGATTTCCTAGCAGAGCCATTGTGATTCCTACTCTCCACAAGTTCGTGACTAGAAATAGACATTGGGTCACCCATCGGTAGAGTTGCTCTACAAAAGAAGATAAGCAAACCAATATGTTAAATAATTCGTAATATTATCATCAGAATCGAATATTGTTTTAGTCGTTGAGATTCAAAATGAATGTGACGAATTAAAGCACAAGCGATGTGAGTGAATATGGGAGAATCACTTGGACCAGTAAAGGCTCAAGTGTTTTCCGGTACTTAACGTACTGTTGTGAGTAGCCTTCACCCGACAGAAGACGTTCCCCATGACCTCTGAAATCACACAAATGAGCAAGTCCCAGTGTCAGTCTACAACCAGTGGGTGAATGAATTATATTGTCAAATTGCGTGCACGCCAAATTAAAGAAAAATATTATGATTGTTTGTTGTGCAAAGTTGTATTACACGACGACAGCTTTAATTATGATCAAAGTTTTTGTTCACAGCACACTCAATCCACACAGCACAGTCACACGTTTCACAACAAAACAAGCAGGAAAGGGAGATTCAGTAATAACATGTACATAATAATCTACAAATCATGCAACCAAGCGAAAGCAAAGCCAGTGACATCACAACACAAAAATGCACTACTGTTGTAATCGATTACCTGTTCTTTAGCTCCTCATCGATATCAATAAGCAGTGTCCTAATTGATCAACGGATTAGCATTTAATAAGTTCATGTTAATTTGTAACGTTATGTAATGCTGGGTATACAAAAGGCATATTACACTGCAAGCATAATCAATTAGACTAAATGATGTGAACTATCTTTTTGTAAAAAACGAGCATTTTGTTAAAAAAGGAAAATTCTTCTTTCAAAATTACTATATGCGTTAATTATTAAACGAAATGAAAGGTGGTAAATGGTAAGTCGATTTTGGAATTTAGCATTTCTCATTCAACCCAAAAATTCGCGATTATCAACAACTATTTATATGCATATTTGTCACCATTATACATATGCATTTATGTGTGTAATGTGTATAAGATGTACATACTTGCGATCGTTTTCCCTCGGAACCCCTTCCTCCCAATCAAACGATGATTGCCTACGCTCATTCTGATAATCCTGAAAGACAGAAATGGCTCTCAATTATCTTCAAGTTGTTTATGAATACAAACTTCCCTTTAGTGTGAACGTAAAGTAGATACTTGTAATTGGTATACATCCAATGCACACTAACCTCTGATGATTGACTATGTCGTCTTCTTTGTCCCAAATCAGGAGTAACATCTTTTATAATAACAGGCAACAAAGACATAGTTTTTATCCCATGGCTAATACAAAATGATGAACATATTTTGCAAACTTTACTTACTATTTCTAATTTCCGCTACACCACGCTGTTCTGCACGAACACTAATTCTTGATGTGATTCTGTGAGGGACATTCTGCACCGTCTGCATATATTAAAACCAGTCAAAGTGTGAGTATGGGTTATTCACAAGTTTTTTTATTTATTTTTATGTATTGTGCTGCTGCAAATTCTATTACTCCGTCATCATCCGGCTCCGTGTCATAAAAGGAGTGATTAGGGTTTGTGACTTTATGCAGTAACTCTAACGCCTGACGCTTGGTCAAGTCTCCAGTGAGGAAAGGGTGCTGCAAAACCAACATAAATTTTGCTTTCAGTTTAGCCATTTTCCAGTCAGGTTTTTTGCAGGGTGCATAAACATTTTCGTTGTCCGTGGTTTCTCCTAAGGGGGTGGTGCAAGGATGAATTTTTTTCCCAAAAACATCGAAAACTCAAAAGTTGGGGAATTGCATGCAATTTTCCTATGAATTTGGTTGTCAACCAAATATTGGAAATGAAATAAATGCGTCTTATCCTTGTCTTCATCTCTGAAGATGAGGAATAAAGGTAGAAGATTCATAAAATCGGTCAAGTGGTTGACCAGTGGGGGTCATATGAGTCGGATGAGGTCGTTGGGACAGAATACTATAATTTCTAATATTTGGTTGACAACCAAATTCATGGGAAAATTGCATGCAATTCCCCAACTTTTGAGTTTTCGATGTTTTTGGGAAAAAAATTCATCCTTGCACCACCCCCAGGAGAAACCACGGACAACGAAAATGTTTATGCACCCTGGGTTTTTTGTCAAATACTCGATTTTCTTTTCTTCTTCTAAATAAGTGCCCTACTACAGATTAGAGACACGTACCATCAATAGACGCTCCGCCGTAGGCCTCTTCTTTGGATTTTTAGTCAAAGCAACTTTAATAAAACTGTGGAAATTGACCGACCTAAAAATTGCAAAAATTAAGTATAGACGAATATAAACGTGTAATAAAATTTCAGTGGGTTTTTACCATTTTTCCTTATCCTTCAACGTGGGTGGCTTGAAACTAGTTTTCGCCATCAAAATTAATGCCCGCATCGGATGCAAGTCAAACATTGGAGGTTGTAACTCTGCCATCTCGATCGCTAGTTCAAAGGAAAGAGAAAATGATAGGATAAAGTTAAAAACACGACATTACAAAATTACAGAAACTAAATAAGCCATCATCGTCTAAATCGCCACTTCATTTATCGAAAAGAATTCGTGGGGGATTTGCATGTTGCAATATTTTTTCGTAAATGTATATTTAGGACCAATGCGACTTATGCATCAGTCATTTAGTAAGAAATTCCCTTGTTCACCTGTAATTCCTAACGCCCACACATCGCAGAGTTCATTATATCCTCCCTTTCTCTCTACGGCTGCAACTTCTGGACTCATCCAATCTACATTTCATAGTTCACATTAAATATTAACAAAAAGATATGCATAGATCAAATATTGTTCACTAAGTTTATTACATGGGGTCCCAATAAATGACCTCCTTTTCCCCAAGGTAGCCGTAAGCTGTGCTGCCACTCCAAAGTCAGCCAACTTCACTTCGCCACCATCCGTCAAGAGAATATTTGCCCCCTTTACGTCTCGATGCATTTTTCCTAGCGCGTGAAGGTAGGCCAGTCCTCGAAGCGTTTCTTTACTCAGGTATGCAATCTGGTTCTCACTAAATGGTCCAGTCACGTGATAAATATCTTGAAGAGATCTACAATATCAATATAGTTTTCCATTTTTCGCATCGTATCAGAAGAAGAAAATACAGTAACCCTTGCTCTCTGGTTATGATTTTTTGCAATGTTTATGACTTACCCCCCACCACAATACTCCATGCAAATCCAGAGTCTATCTCGTCTCAGGTAAGAGCCAAAATAAGCCACAATATTAGGATGTCCTAGAAAAATAAATAATTGAAAATAATATGAGTGCTAGAAGATCAAACATCACAATCTAGTCATGATTTGATTGTTTAAGTGAGATAAAAAGTCAGAACAGACTTACGACAATCTTTCATCATCAATATTTCCTGTTGGATAACAGAAAAGTCATCACCGGGTTCCCTAAACAAACACAATTTTAAATTGACGTACTTCAGTCCTCATTCAGAATAACCTTGGCTTGTTATCGAATGAATGTAATTTTGATTGTCCATAAAAAAGTTCATATGCTTACAATTTGATGACTTTAATGGCAGCAAATTCTCCATTTGCGAGTCGTTTTGCCTTGTACACATCTCCGTACGTTCCAGATCCGATACGTTGAATTAGCTCGTACTCATCTTGAGGATTTCTTCGGCTGATATCCGCAGACAGGGCTTGTTGTGCTTGAGCCATGATGACAATTCTCCTGCAGTGGTGGTTTGTCAGCTAATGGATAAGTGAACGTCGTCGTCAAGATCTCGACGACCCCACTGGAAGACGTGGCAGTAAAACTATTTTGTAATTGCACGAGCTAGTGTTAAGCTGGTGATATTTGTCGTCGTCGTCTTTATGAGAAGAAGGCGACTTTGGTGACCAACTTGCTGTCTCTTTTGAATTTACTAATAGCTACATTATTATTACCACATGCTCACATTTCACACCAATTATTGATTTTTAATCAATACTAATTTTCCAATTGCACACACTGGTGACTGGAGTGGAGTAGCAGGAAATAATGTTTTTATACTATTTATGAATGTTCATTATTTTACTTACTCCATAATTTTAACAAAATGACTTAGGGTGGTTAGTTGCAAACAAATAATACTTTAAGAATGAATGATCATGGTGCAAATTGGAATTTGGTAAAATACACACACAGAGAAAGTAGACTCAGCTGGTAGCACGATAATTCACTTATGTAGTACAACTACTTACGACAGATAGTCCTGCATTTGCTCTGTGCACTTTACTCGATTGCGTAACAAAACAAAAATGGGTTATTAAGATTTGTTTTGTATATTTTGTTGTTGTGCACTGTCAACTGCAAACTGTGCACTATTGATTGAGCGAGTTTGCCTAATGCACCTCACACGCAGCATAGCAGAGGTTGTTGCAAGTAGCAGTTTTGTTTAATGCCAATTTCACCACGACTCTTTTGTGAGGAAGTCCTTGTCTGGTGTGTGGAAAGTGTATTGAACGGGCAGCAGTGTGTGTATTTATTCAAAATAAAGAGTTCAACCACCACCACCACCGAGACCGTGTAACCACTACTCAAAAACTATTACATGTCTCGTAAGAAAAGAAGAAACGAGCGAGAGAAAGCCCACCACCATCACCAGCTCATTCACTTTCTCCACACAACCATTATTACGAGCGTACGTACGGCACCGCCTTCCCTACTCTCACTCACTCCGCTTGCTTCTGGGGAGATGATGATGACAGGGAGAAAGTCAAAGGCTCTCTGCCCAGATGCCCCTCCAGATTATTATTACGCCACCACGAGAATGACTCCGTGGTGGAGAGTCTGATGTGTGATGGGCCAGGATGAATCGGAAAATGTGATGATGGTGGTGAGATAAATGGAAATGTGAATGAGATTACGTAAATTAGAAATGTGTTGGGTATGAAATATTATAAGATATGTATCTCAAGGAGAAAGGGGTGTCTCATTTTGGTTCATTTAAGGTCATGTAAAGTCTAGGAGAAAGTATGGCTTAATTCCAGGATTTAGTTTGCTAGAGTGCATTTATTTTATAATTTCTTTGCTTTTATTTGGAAAACTGCTAAAAATAATGGAGACTTATATTTATTTAATACTAATTATGACGAAGCAGTACTACTTTTGTTTGATTTATCAAATAAACTTGGGGCATTCTGATGCCCCAAATATTTAACAACCAGTTTCCGATGATCATCATCCTCATTATCGAGAAGCATGATCTTAAATGAGTTACAAGAGGCTTCCTCTTGTAACTTTGCTAACTGAGATTGGTTGGGACCTGTCGCCGTGTTGTGGATGGAGAATCGCATCCCCTCCGCCAAGTAAAAGAGGAGTAATCCTAAGAATTAAATATAGTATTCAAGAAGCTTTTCATAATATCTCAAGTGATGCATGTAAATCCAATTTATTAAGGCACCTCTTTCTGAAGTCATTCCAGGGAGCAAAATCTCCACAACTTGTAACATTTCTTTGACCAAGCGGAGAAATTCCTCCAATAAATATTTTACCATGTCCTCGTCCTTGAGGGTCTGGAGGAACGAGAAACTTTTGGCGTCATGTACGGACAGTGCAAGCAAGGAATGGATTGTAGCGATTAGCGCAGTTTTCAGGGGGAGGAGGGCATAATGATTTCTGTGTACGGTCCCCGTCTCAAGTTTTTTGAGTACAGTTAGCATTTTGAGTACATGATCCAGCTTGGTAGCTGTGGTGAGCTCCAAATTTCCGGTGACGGGAATCTCGGGATTGCCCACCTCGTACAATTCGTACTCGGAGTAGAGCCCCTCATTCTCATCCGTCCCGGCTTCTTGGCTAATTTCTCCCAAGGCTGGAACCTACGCGTATACATATGTGTAACACATGCACATACATACGGGTACGTATAATGTAGTCCAAATCCCAAGCAATAATTATTTATTTATTTCATTACCACACAACGGGCGAATGTGGAAGAATTGTTGCAACTATCGCACTTCCACTTGGAGGCTGGAGAAATATCCAGTGGGTTTTTAGGAAGCAGATGGCCCCCACACTTCTTTGCATGACATTTGACCCCAGAAAAATATGTTCCCAGCTCGGACGGATCTTTACACCTGGTACAGCTACAGGAAAAGTAATAAATGTTTTGGAGCAATTCCTGCCTTGGGTGAGTCCCTTTGAATATGCGACCGTAAAGTTGGGTTAGCGGTTGACCTGCCTTGATGGCAACCGTCGCCACTATCTCGATCCCATTCGAGTCCAGAATAGTTCTCGTGTTAGGGATGCAGGCGTGAGAAAGTTTGGCTGATTTGCTGTACAATTTCACTCCGAATCTAATTGCATAAAATTGTCGAATCACCAGTCCAATTTTATCATTTTTGTGACCAAGTAGTATATATTTATATAACAGGTCGACGCCGCCGAACGCACGTCGCCGCAACATTGATCGACGTCGACCTCTGATTTATGTTTTATCATAACTTACGTTGAAAGATCTCCATATCCATTTACAATTACAATTCCGTAGACACGATCGATCAGCCTTGGGTCAGTTTGGGTCATCTTACACTTGTCCCTTACGAAATGGATGGCAAGTTGGCTTTGTTCCACGCAAGCCGGTCGAGAATTACGAAGTTCGATATGAGACTCGAGTTTGAGCAAATCATCCCATCGAGAAGGATCCAAGGTTTGGAGGAGGATGCATCGGAGGAACGTGACGCCCAAGTACTCCGCCTGAGTAGCTGCTGGACTAACATTCTTATCAGCAAATATTGGACACTCGAACTTTGCATGTCTCATGTTCTACATAAGCAAGCAAAAAAAACTCTGAATATTGAATGTCTTTAACCATATTCAAACCGGATGATCGACCTGTTCACAGTTGGCATCGCAAACTGGCCATCCACACTTTGAGCACGAGTAGGTAGATCCTTCCTTGATTTTGTCACAACATCCGAGACATATTTGGTGAAAGTGAGAAAAATTGCTCCTGGGTCCCACAATTAAAGGCTCCTCCTTGAAGATTTTTTCTCCTGCGTTGATTTCCCTCGTAGCTTGCAAATGATTTCCTAGGACTGGGTGCGTAGTAATTGATGCGGGATAACATTCCTGTTTATGACGTTTCCTGTCCTGCTTCTGGTGCTCTTTCCCACAGTAAACCACCTTCTTGCAGTTGGAGCAATACGATGAACTAAGTTTTGAACATATCTGACAATTGCTTGACATTATGCCTACTTTTTGGTTTTGGAGAAAAATAATTTGCCACCAAAACGTGGAATATGACGACGACGAGGATTATTTTACTCGATCTTTTTGAAGTTTGTTTCTTTAAGAAGGCAGCAATAGAGTTCCTTGTACTTTGAAGATTGCAGTAGCAGAAATGCAAGAGAATTGTGAATGGAAATGTGATTCTGTTAATGGCTAAAAATAGCACAAATGATCATGTATGCATCTGTCTCCTACATTGACAATAGAGTACATATGTACAAACCATGCGTTAATTAAGTTGACTGCACATTAAATACAGAACAAAATTTTAATGGCCCAATTTTGTTCCATAAAATTAATACAGAATTGAACATAAAGTAGAGGGATAAAAATGAGACAATAAATATGCATATATAACAAGCGTGTATAAAAGCTACTATGTTTATGAGAGGACAACAACTCCTTTGTCTCCATTGTAATCTGCACTTCTCTTTGAAAACCAGCTTGCAAACTTTTCTCCTGCATTCTCAGCTAATGTTTGAACATTTCTCGCCATCCGGCTCGTCTGCGTCCACACCCCACCCTTCTCCTCCTCCTTCTTCTCCTCTGGGGAGTAGTTCTGGGAGTTCCCTTCCACGGCTGAACGTTTGATCAGAGCGAGATCATCACTTTTCTCTTGAGAAATTGACCTTTTCTTGAATCCTAGAAAATGTGTGAAATCCGTCCACACTTTATGACCACATTTCGTCACAGACTTGGCCGCTTTTTTTATTGATCGTCCCACAGAGCTGAAACTATCAACCCAAGTTTCCCCTTTCTTGAAACCTTTCACCATTTTCTTAGTGCCTTTATAAATATCTGGAATTGTAAAACATTTTATCTCCTCTGTGTCATCACTATTCTCATTTTCAGCGGATTCGTCACTGTCTTTCTTTCCAGGTGTCGTCTGCACCGCCAGTGCTTTCTCTGTAGTCATTATTGGTGAATTGTTACTAGTTGTCGGTGAGGGTGCGGACCAGTCACCACCCTCATGATTTTCAGAAAACATAGTATTTTTCGGATCAAATATTTCTAGTCTTTCAAACTCTGGTAAATCCTTGATGAATGGAGGTGCGTTGAGGGTGTCAAAAGAGGAATGAGTAGGTGAGGACATTAACGACTTGAAGAGTCGGATTTCAATCGGGGGACCATTGCCCCTATCTGGAGCATCTTGAATCAACTCTGGGACTTCTAACTTTCCATCTCCTCCTCCCCCCACCCCACTCATCTCGATCGGAGGGAACAAGGTCGTTTGGATGGATGGGAATGGAAACATTGGTGGTAGCCCATCGTCTGTTGCTTCCGGCAGTGTCGGCTCCTTCCTTGTTTGTAAGGGGGCTAAGGGTTCACGGTCTCCGAACGGACCTTTTTGAAATAGGAATGGGAATGGTATTGGAGGCGGATGATTAGGAACGTATGAGGTGGAAGACACGGTCGTCGTTGTGGGACGCTCCTCATCATAATACTCTTCCTCCTCCTCTTGTTTTTTCAGAGAAGGCGGCAATGGGTCCAGTTGTGGGAGTGGAAATGAAGGGATGAATGTGATTTTTGGAGATTCCGTCTCTGAGGTAGGAAGAGGCAACGTTTCTAAGATGACGGGTGGGTGCATTGCATGCCGATGTTGAGATGGATGGTGAAATCGCTTCGTTTGCTCATGATCTGGATCATTTGAAACAATTTGTTCCAACTGTTTATCGTCGGCCTTAAGCGATGCTACAAAAAATAAGTAAAACAAATGCCACCAAAATTAATGCTTCGGTTGAGTGATATCTGCGTACATAGATAGGTACATATATACTGAACGAGTAGCATATATTTACTACCACTAAATATTCGAATCCATCGAAATAAGTACCTTTAATACTTTCTTCGAGGGATGCTTTGGACACCAGAAATACCACAATTATCGCTATGATCGATTTCATAGTCGATTGTTCTGAAGAGGGTAGCTATCCGTTAATTTAGGTGTTATTTTGCAACAAGTAGTGGAGAGAATTTGAGATGTAGGTGGTGTAACAACCAATGGATAACAAGTTTGAATAATTAAAATTGATTGAATGAATGAAATTGTGTATTGATATTGAACTCGCATATATCAACATGTACGACTTTCATTCTAAAATTAACTAGGTCATACCAGAAGACAAGGGTAAAAACAATATGAGACAAAAACAATCATGCATGTACAAATATAAATACGTATATAGCTCTGTGATGTATATATATATGGCATAAATAGGTACACTGTGATTATGACTGTGGGGAGCTATAAAAACGCAATCTAGTTCATGGATTTAATTCCTTCAACAAAATACCAAATTTATTAGATATTAGTTGCAATTTTCAATTTTTGTTTAATTAGTAGAATCAGATACGAAAAGCAGACATTTAATAATACGACAAAAGTAATTATATCTTAACCTCACCCAATTTTCACAATTTTTCATTAAATAGTAAAATTTTCAATAGGCGAGTCTAACTAACCCATTTTCAACTATAACTATATTATCTCATCATGCTCCCATACAAAGTAGTTCTTATACCAAAGGTAGATACAATTGTAAGAAATAGTAAAGTCAGGTTGAAATTTTGAGTTCAATTTCGATCAGAGGCTGGGATTGCCAAAATATTTAATTCTGTAAAACGATAAATTATGAGTCTCTTTTAATTGTAAATCGTATGAATATATTTATCAGTTTTAGTGATAAACTAAATGTTGATTTGTATTATTACCCGATCAGTGGCTCGTAGTTTTTCTTCAACGGCATCCATAGCTGCTTCCGAAGCATCCGTAGCCTGTTACATAATTAAATAATGCATACTTAGTTTTTGTTGGTTAACTTGATTTTATATTTCTTGAACACGACCTACCTGGATATACTTTTGTACACCGACTAAAGACTTCTTAAGTGCATCAAAACTGGAAGAGTACAACATCTTCTTCTTAACTTTAGCCGTATCAGGACACCATAACATAAGGAACAGCTTTTGTTTTTTGGAAGCCTGAAAATATACAGTCGCATTCCGTTCATGAAAATAATATGAAACCGAATACCACTCGCAATACTTTTTTGCATAATTAATGCAAAGTCACGTATATACGTGGAACAATTGATCAAATTCATATATCATATATTAGTCATATTTTGTGCTAACGCCAAGTACAAAGATTTTTCGAAGTAATTTGGAATATTGAACAACGAACCAAGACAAGAATCAATTATTATGTAATTAATTAGAGGCCCCTCACCTCAGAGGTTCCTTGACACTGGTGCGTGTACTCAAAGTCGAACAGTCCATATCGGCACTCGCCACCACCTTCCTTCTGAAGATCTTCCAAGAATTGGTCGTATGCCGCATCCCGGTTACCTGAAGAAAATAACACATTTTTTATAATTCGCACTTGATTCGATTAAACAAGGCTGTTGGCATGTAAAAAGTAGTAGTAGACTCCTTCACTGACCTATGGTTTCTACATCAATTTGCTTTTCATCTTTGATGAAGAAGACGACATAACGATGCTTTTTATCCTTCTTTATCTCCTCATAAGTGGTTTTGCAAATGTCCGAAACAGTGACTCCGGAGGCCTATGGTAATAATGTGCAAACGAATTTACAATAAACAACATACATGCTGCATAAAAATACTTTTCGTTTCAGCATAAAATTATAATAAATCATGTCAATCATTTGTTTGGATGGTCGATCAAATGTATTCACAAAACGTAGCAATGAATCTGTTTGTAACAGAGCCGCACAACAGTCAGATGAATGGGTAATATCATATAATAACACATCAATGTAGGTAAAGATACGCTCATCATTTGAACTGGCTCTGGATGACGGTACTCGACAAATGCAAATTTGATGTAAAACTGAAACCTACTCACCATGATGAGAAGAGGGGGTCTCTTATTGTCTTGAACTTGGGTTGAACCGGTTAAAAATAGATCGTGGAGGAACGCGTACCGACCGACGATGAGCAGTTTAGTCCAACTCCAAGACTCCAATATGCACACACGAGCGACCTATGATGATGTCGATGAAAGCTTTTTTAGAATATGTAGCAATAAGTGCAACCTCTTCTGCACAGACTACATACATACAGACAATTTGTAGTTATTTGGTTAGTCAGGCACATAAAGAATGGATTCATAAAGTCAGAGGTACGCCCCTCAGCCGCTCACAATATCATAATTCGGTAAGTGTCTGCTGCCCTGTCTGTATTATCATTGCATTACGCCGGTCTTATCCTTCAATGTTTAAACCGGATGCCGCTCACTTAACATAATCTACTAGACACCTTCAACCTGATGTACCGCGGCATGAATAGGCATCGACCCGACGACAGCGGAGAGGTGGAGAGAAATCTCAATCTTGTCTTAATTATTCTACAAACTATTAAATGATGATTGACGAACAACTTGTAAGATTTTTTTTACACAACAGGTTCAATTCCAACATTAAACCTGGGCCTAGACAATATAAAAGGTCAATAAAGGTCTAGAATAGGGCAGGAATATTAGCAATTGGATTTGATTCTAAAATTAAATGAATACATTTGGTAATAAAGCAATGCGAATTACGAAATATTCGCTGATCGGCAACTTTGTATTATCATTATCATAAGAATTGAATCAATGAACAGGAAAGGAAAAATGCATGATATCATTTTCAGACACTCCTCAGCCCACTCGTTAAAAAATGACGACAAATTACGGACCAACTCACTTTTTGGAGGTACAGTTACGATTTGCCGACAGCCATGCACTTTTTGACTCTCCTCCTCGTCCTCTTCTTGAATAAATGATAATATGTAATATAACTAAACGACTTGCACCCACTAACAAAACAGTTAACCAACTAACACTGACTGTAAGAAAAGTGTTTTCAAACAATTACAAATTGTCTGCGCTCTACAAATAAATGATAAAACTTCAGCAATGAGATAATTGTTGTGCACGCGTCACCAAAACTTTTGGTGAACTGAATGAGAGAATGTCCAAACTTGGTTTGCCTCACTCGCTGAGTGAGGCTGGCTGAGAGAAAAGCTCTTCTCAAATAGTGATGCATCCACGATGCTTTCCCCCCACACCGTTCCTCACAATCTCTTGGATAAGACCACAAGTTGAGGTCGGGATGCGAGAGTGGACGGAAAAACAGGCATGATGATCATCAGCTCATCTCTTTGAAGGGTGGGTGGTGACGTGCTATTTGGACACATCCCCCCGTTTAAAAGGTATGGAAATGACTCATGAGACCGAGTTCAAAGAGACAACACACGGAGCGCTCCCGTCATCCTCTTGTCGAACGTCGTCTGTGTCCACGGTCTGAATTCATTCAGAAAAAGGTCACAGAAAAACAGTTTGCTTAGAAAAATACTCCTGCTGTACAGGAACACGGACCCATCCAGCCTTTGAACATTATGGTTTATAATTTGTTTTAGGTGACAACATTTTTGGAGAAACATGTACTTGGGTAATAAGCATAACTTCATGATGATATGTTTATTCGTGTATGCATATCATGTTTGCGTAAACGACGCAAATAATTTTGATATAAACATGAAATCTTGAAGCGTGGACCATTATTTGTTCGTCTAGATAGATAAGCACGGATATTTGGTCGATGCAATAATGAAAAATCCCCTGTTGTTAAAAAAAATGAATGAAGCAAACTCGATATATACGGAAAATTTGTTTGTTTTTACTCTGAAAAGCATTTCACAGTAGTGAGGAGCATGTATGTGCATATGCCCTCGCAAAATATACACACAAATGATTTAAAAGTTGTAATAATAACCAGATTAAGACATTAGAGAATGGATAAAATAAATTAAAACTTGTGTATCTAACTAAGTACGCGATTCCGATTGGGGACGAAGAGCAAACAATACTACACTGCGGGCTGTACAGGCATCTTAATAACTAAGAAGATTAAATGATACATGTGAAGTTTCTCAATTTCTAAAGCACATTATGCAGAGGGAACAGAGAGAAAAAATGGTATTTCAAAATTATATAAGACCCTTTTTCCTCTTGTACTCTTCAAGATTCAATGACCGACGAGGAGCTGTGTCTTTGATGGCTGTGATAGAGGGTCTAGCGACGATGGGAAGATTAGCTAATAAAAATGCAATACCTTTTTTAAGTCAGTCATTTATAAAAGTCGTAAGATTTGATTAGACAACTTACGAGGCAACTTGGCATCTAAATCCAACTTAATGTCGAAATCATGAGCTGAAAACAAGTCGCCAACTTGGGCATCTTTTCCATCCAAGTCATCGACAATTGAATTGTGCATGGATGAGTCAATATCATCAATAGTTAGATTTGCAAGTTTCTGTAATGAATAACAACACCGACGCTGCCCATTAATACTAGGACGATACAATGGGTCATATATATATATTAGCTGCACCAACCGTTTTATCCAGAGGCGTTTCACTTCCATCTTCAGTCTTGATAAATATGTCAACTCCATTTAACCCGTTCGCTATGGCCGTAGGCTTTGACACTATTCTGGGTTTGGTTGTTCTTCTAGTGAATGGATCTTCAACTTTTTTTCCTTTGTTGACTTTCAGTTCTTCCTGCAAATTCATAGTGATAACTTGAATACAATAACAATCATATTATTGTAACTAATTTTAAGTAAAGTAGCGAACCAAAATTGCTTTTTCTGCTTCCTCAACGTTCCTTTGCCGATTCCTTTGGTTAATGTAACTGATGCTCGAGATGGTAGAAGTGCGAACCTTATCTAGTACAGTTGCTCTCTCATCCAACACAGCAATTTGCCCAGACAATTCACTGGCTTTCTCATCCTCGCCACTATAAAATCAGATTACGCAGCCAAACTCAAGTCATATGCAAGTACGTCATATTAAACCACCACAAAATTTATGTAGTAACAACATACGCTTGAGCAGCTTGATCCCTTTCTTTCATTAACTGAGCCTTTCGAGCAGCAAAATTTACTGGGCCACTTTTAAACTTTGCTTTCTCGTTAATTATCTGCAAGAAAAGTTTAATATTTTTAATTGAGTTTATCTCAAACATTGTACGTACATAATAATAAATCCATCAAGAAAAATAAATTCTAAGTACCGCTTCAATATCTTCCTCTTCTAATTGATATTCCATCGCTTCCTTGATTTCCTTCTCCTTATTTTTAATATCGGTCAAAGTTGGAAGAGAAACTTGATTTTGCTCCATTCGTTGCTTCCAGTGACTAAATTCAGCTTCTGTGCAAGGAAAATTGCTTACAAATTCGAATCTAAATTTCCGACCCTTTTCTTCACCAGGCAACTTTAGTAACAACACTTTGTTGGTCTTTGTAGCTCCAATTTCGTAAGCTTTCGGTTGTGTGTCCAACCCGTCAATTTCATAAACCTATAAATGAAGTAGTGATTTTGTACACATGATTATGATTACAATCTGGTCAATATGCATAGTCCATAAAATGTATAAAAAATATGTTATTTACGCATTCTTACCTTGTACGCTGATCCTGCTACTGCAACGCGAACATAGCATCCCTTAATCACGCGAAGAAAAAATGGGAGGTAAAGACACCTGTTTGATTTCAATAAAAACAATCGATAAAGACATATAAGCTTAATCAGTATGCCAAATTAGTATACGCAAAGAATGGAATATAATTTAAGAGCACTAACCTTTCTAGCTTAAATCTTGATAATCGTATCTTATTTAGATCGTCTACGGTATCGAGGTATTGTGGCTTCTTATTCCTTAGAGAAACCAAACAAATATCAGTTAAACAATAAACAATTAAAAAATAATGACACGATTAAAATAAATTAATAATTAATAATTATTAATTATAGATCATAATATTACGAAAAGGGTAAGAAAACAATACCTTTCGTCATCTTCAGAGTCTGAGCTGCGAGAATCACTATCACTTGCTGATTTTTCTTTATCCTTACTTCGTTTATCATCTTCATATTCAGATCCGCTATCATCGGAATATACATCCGACGCCTTCAACTTTTTCATCCTTTTATCTCCAACGGACGATGCTGCATCACTATCTTTCTTCAAGTCTAGATCATCGTCATCCCCATCATCTCGCTTCTTATCTCTCTCTTGTCTAATCTTTGCCTTTTCTTGCTGCCGTTGTATTTTAGCATCTCGTGAAGCTTTTAAAGCATCCATGGCTTGAGACTTTTTGTCAACTTTCCCTTCAACAGTTTTCTTCCTCTCTTGACTTCGAACCTTGGCATCCATCTGGAGTGGATCATCCTCGTCTGCCAACATTGCATCATCCGACTTTTTTACAGACCCCCTTTAATTACAAGCAGTACAAACATTGAAATGCCATTCAAATCACATGATCAAGATTTAAGTTAGAAAAAAACAATACTTTTTAGCTAATTTTGCTTCAATTTTCTTTTTCATTCTCAACTTCTTTTCAGCCTCAAATCTATTCTTTAATAGGTCTCGTTTCTCGATACGTCTAAAGATTTCCTGCTCTCTTTCCTTTTCGGTCATAGCACTCAGTGTTCTTTGATCTTCGGCATCTCCCATCATGTTCTCGTCGTATCCGTCAAAAAATTCTTCTTGGTCCCAATCATCGTCAGACACCTCCCCTGAAACTCGTGAGAAGAGTAAAATTGAAAAAGGACTGAAAGCGTACTTAAAACGAACTCAATAATTCAATATCCAAATATTATTTTAATGCTATTAATGACATTTATAATGAAATTGAACTTTATAGAATATACAGTGTAAATTCCAACCTTCTTCCAAGTCCGACGCCGTCTTGCTCTTTGTATCATTGACTGAAGAAGACACAACCGAGGACGACGTAGGTGGAATAACACGAGACCTGCTCGGACTAACCGATGAACGATCTTCGTCTTCCTCCCCACTATTATCAGACTGAGACGGTTTATCCCAATCGTCATTAGATCCCGAAGAGTACGTCGTTCCACTTGCAGAGCGTCGAGCCCTTTTTGCTGGCTTTCTTTTCTTCGTTTTCTTTGACGATTCACCCCCACTGCGCCATTCAGAGTCAGATTCAGAACTTGAAAATGCTTCAACTTTCTTGTGATCAGGCCCTTTTGCACCACCGCCAGGTCCTTTTTTCTTTGCCAACGATAGCATTTGCTACAAAAATAGTTACGATAATCATCAATTAGTTCTAATTTGTTCCATCAATGTTATATTTAAGTTGTACCACTTAACTCTTAACATAAGCTGGAATATCGAGCTTTATTACCTTATCAATATCTGACCCTGACCCAGAGTCTGAATCTGATGACCTCGAGTCGTCACTATCAATCAGCGCGTTACTTTTCCTTTTACCCATTTTATTTGAGGAATGTTGTTGTTTCACGAAAGGTCAATATAATATAGGCGTTAAGTCGCAAATAAAATGTTCGTCAAACGACTGAAATTTAAGAACAGCACTCTTTCAGTCATGTGATTATACATCACTATCAAAGCATTCAAGTTTGCTTTTAAATGCCAATAATGAACATCACACAAGATCAATAAACAACTTACCTTTTACGATCGAGCTAAGCTAGTGAAACAAAGGATCAGACGCGGCACTCAAGTCTTACGGTCACGGCAGAAAAGTCGGCTACTGCGGGTTCATGCTGGTTTAATTTTTTTTACAGATCTTGCTCATCTTTGAAAAAGTATGACAGCAAACAAATACAAAGACAATTTTTAAAACGTTAAGTCCGTCAAGTTGCAAGTCAGTCAGGTGAACTAAATGTGAGGTGATTGCAACAGTAAATATTAGAAGAGGAAGAATTTTTCAAGTTTCCTTCCCCACCGCTGCTCTCCTCTGGCCGTGGTGAGATGGAGTTCGCAGGGGTTCACAGGTCTCAACTCATCTCTCCTCGCCCCCTCCACGATAAAGTGAGACGAAGTTTCTCACCTTAGCTCATGGCAAAAGTTTAGTCATACGGCATATTTATGGCATATGAGATGTGGGTACCCACTCCGAATCTCTTTCTGCCTACCTCATCTACTAGTCTGTGCGGAGCGGAATCTCAAGTTCCCCACAACTTTCACCACAGCTCATCAAATCTGCTGATTCCTTCCATTCCATGCACAGACTCGAAAGTGAAAGTCATCCGAATTAGGAGTCCCACTGAAACTATGCACATGATAAGAAGAGGCGGAGAGATTTCCATTTCATCTGAACAGACATCATCATGGCCTCCACGAGAGCACTTTGTGTACGTATAAAGAACCAAGTTGAGGGCTTTAACATTCATTTTAAGTTTGCGAATGAAGAAGTGTATGCCCATTCGAACATCTGCACAGTTTAAAGTTTGCATGATTTGACTGTGCAGCTGGCCAGGCTGTTAGTCTTATGAGACTGACTGTACGTATACATGTATGAGCGAGAGAGGAGGAGGAGATGATGATGCCGGGTGTTTCTTTTGCGGGCGAATTGCTGGCTCCCGGGAGGACAGGCGCAAGTATAAGCAGAAGAACGAAAATACAGATGAGACAATAATCGTTGGGGCTTTTGCCTCTCTCTCTTATTTTCCTCGCTGTGTTGGCTGGTTGGCTGGATATATAAGTGGATCGGAGCCTCGGAATTCCTCTCGACATTTCCTTGGGATGAGTGTGAGTCTCACATTTTTCGGCAGTGCGGATTTAGACTCCGCTTCTCTCGGGCTCTCGCAGTCCACATTTACAAATAGTGAATTTCAGTGAAACCTCGTGAAAGCAAAAACTGGTTGCTTCGGTTCTAACTTTCCCCGGTTTCTCAATCACCACGGCTTTCTTCACTGATTGCATGAGAAAATACAAGTGGGTATAAAAGTGAAATTATTACGCTCAAGTGACAACATAGTGGTTTTGGTCAAGAGTTATCAAGTATTGGCGAAGAATTCAAGACTTGTTGCCTTCTGGTTGGATAGTGTACATACATTTACTCTTCTTATTTTACATATATTATGCACTGCATGCTTGTGTTGACCTATCACGAAACTAAAATAATAATAAAAAATACCTATCCAACTAATATCGTACAGTACATTGATTTGCTCAATAAGAGGTATTCATCATGAGTATCTGAATAACTGTTACCTAATATATTTACAAGTAGGAGTTACGTATTTGCAGACACAGCAAGCGTCATTGAATTTATAGTTTGCACATACATTGTGTCTTTTTAAGCTTGATTTAATTCAACTCTTTTCTCAAAAGAAAAGGCTTGGAAAATTGACCGGTGTGCTCGTCGTTGAGTATTCACTCATGAGCTCAAAGTCGGCGTGTGCTTAACTAAATTAGCGTGAGCAGTCAATATGGGGCAATATTTCGAGATCAATAAATATGTATATATATAATTAAGAATGCAAGAGGGACATTTTCAATTTCGCCTTTCTCCCTCCTTCCCTCCCTCCGGCCATGCATTGCTTGAATGTTAATTTGGTTGTACCGTTTCGGCGACACTATCTCCCTCACAGCATGACTAAATAACTTACATTCATACGTTGATCAATAATTTTCGGTGGAAGGCACACGCGTTTGTGTCAAAATAATTCGATTTCTGTGTTACTTAAAACTCGACCTAAAAAGTTTTTGTGCCGTGGTGAGCTTTACATGAAGCATGTGCTCGAATGAGTTTCAATTTATAAAACGAAACACAATGTTTTATTGATGGAGTTACACGTATGAAAATATGAGAGGTGTGGGTGCTGAATTTTGACTGGTTATTTAGGTGTCGGCCTGATGTCACCGTGACGCGTTGGTGAGATAAGAAGGAGACTTTCATTGCAGCGCGATGGGGGACGAAGGAAGTTCTGAGAGTGATGATGTATCCTTCCTTCGCACGGTATGGGCTCATTTTTACTTTGTAGATAACAACCCACCAGGACAATAGCGAGCACGCGAAATGGAAATGCTCCTGAATTTCACTTTCTAACCCATCCCGTGACTTTCACTTGTTTTAAACTTACTTTGAATTAATCATGAATTCCTAAAGTGGCCGTAAGAGTAGTATTTATTTAGTAACATGTTCCTGAGAAAAGTGTAGATTGACGCTACAAAATTGCAGTATTCCTTGTTAGTCATTTCATTGGAAGACGGAATTAATCAGAGCATGGCATACAAGCGTTTTTGATTGTTAAGCGTGTATCGACTAAAAGATACAATTTGTGCAGGCATCAATAAACCCAAAATGCAATCACTCTGTTTTGTCCGTATCGGACACGACTCTGATTTCGGTTCAACAAAATCCAAACTCTCGTCGTCTACACTTTTCTCGTGTGCTATGCGAAACCTATCGAGAGGGAAGATTTCGTTCCTTGCTATGAAAAAAACTACGACAGAATGGAGTTGTTGCACGACGTTCGTGTTTCCCTTGTCTGTCTGTTCGTTAGCTCTTCTATACGACTAGAGAGCAGCTTTGGCTCTGGTTGTGATTCCCATTCAAATCTATCTTTGCTAAAATTAGCAAACGGACTGAACCGTCAGTAGAAAAAAAATCAAGCTGCTTGCTGAACGTGTTTGTGGATGAATGCTGTAAATTGTTGCATAATGCTGTATGCATACTGTCTGCTTTGTCTTTGCTTTGGTGTTTCATGAAATTTTTACTTGAATGATGATGAATGGTTGCATACGCGCATAGACAATAGTAGAGACCCAAATTAAATATTAGTAAAACTCAATCAACTACGATATCAATTAATGATCCTGATGAAATGATGAATGTGTGCTAATTATTTTCAGGAAGACAATGTTTGTCTTTCGTGCACAGCAACGGGGGAGAGGGTGTGCCTCGCCGCAGAAGGATTTGGAAACCGGCATTGCTTTCTGGAAAACATAGCAGACAAAGTATTTACACTTATTTACATTTTTTCACAGGAAGTCTGAAGACATCATTGACGTTTATTTTGTGTTGATATAGAACAATCCGCCAGATCTAAGTCAGTGCGTCTTTGTGATTGAACAAGCGTTGTCGGTCAGAGCGTTGCAGGAGCTGGTCACTGCTGCGGGCTCGGATTCCGTGAGTGACCATTCAGTTGAATTGAATTAACATTACGCAAATGAATAGGACGATAAAACGAGAGAAAGCACTTATTAGGCATCGAAACAGGCATTACGATAATTAATATGGCAAATGGCATAATCAAACTTGTCAGTCAGTAGTATTGCCAACTATGGAGTATGTACATATGTATATTCGTACATACATGCCTCCACGTGTGTGACCCCGTATCGTCTAATTAAAATTTTGGTTTGCAGGAGAAAGACGTAGTAAGTTGTGTCAAGTCACTTTCCGCGTGATAATGTGTAAAAGCAGTTAAACGGTTTGTACGTAAATTATTACAGACCGACCAAAGGTATTAAATTGTTGTTAAAACGCTGAACCCGTATGCAGTTGCTTTCACAGCAATCCTTTCCCCACAAAAATATTTCATTCCAACTTCGCAAAGTTTGAACTAATTATTTTAGTATTGACGCTAAAGTTGACAGTGTACAATATTTTGCAGTTCTTTATACTTGCTCATTTTTTGACATATTTTAAGTAACTTATAGTGTGTGCAATTAGCTTGAAAAGTACATCTTTAAAAAAACTACCTCCTTGTTCGAGTGGCCACGTATCATTTATAAGTATTTATTAAATATTGTTTTTTATTACTGCGAAAAGCTTTCACTCTTTGCAGTTCAGTTACTGCCGAAATCAGCTCACATGTAGTTACATGCACATATTTACCTCTCAAGGTCAACACCACAGGTATATCGTTATGTAGCTTCAACTAAATTACCTTGAAAATGCAACTGTACATAATTGCCCCAATTATACATTTTGACACAAGAATATATCTACACATACCCCCAACAGATCTTTAATCGTTAATAAATTCCTAAATTCTAATTATGAAAAACACACAAACTCACTATAATTATTCCATGTCTATCATTGCCAACCTTATAAATGTACTCGCAGCTTCCGTATATATGTATAATGATACTTAATTATGTATGTATAATATCGCAGATTTACTTGTATATTAAATGGTAATATTTGTAGCGCTATATGTAATAAAGTCGATAACATGTTATGTAATAAAACGAAAAACAAAGTTGAGTAGGAGTGAATATATTTAAACGTGTACAATGTATTTCGTAAACGCTTATCATAGTAAATAACACTACATTTGTGGTCTCAGAGGATGCAAGGTGACCACTTTAGTTAAGACATTCTCGTTGTTTTTTAAGGGCAAGGGAACAGGGTCGGGTCATCGGACTCTGCTCTACGGAAATGCCATCCTTCTTCGACACATGAACAGCAACATGGTTGGTGATCATCACTTGCTTTCTTTGCTCTTCAACTGTCCAATTCATGAAAGATTATTTTCAGTACCTCGCGTGCCTTTCAACCACGTCAGGAAATGACAAGCTGGCTTTTGATGTCGGCTTACAAGAGCATTCTCAAGGTATTTGAACATAAATAAGCAGTAAATAAATACGTAAAAATGCACTTTGACCATTAAAGCATGCTTTTCTGTCATTAAAATTAGGCGAGTCGTGTTGGTGGACACTCCACCCGGCATCCAAACAGAGGTCCGAGGGTGAGAAAGTCCGAGTTGGTGACGACCTAATTTTAGTGTCAGTGGGTAAGTCGACATCATGTAGAATTTATTTGTATATAATTACTTATGCAAATTATATTTTATACTCGCTTGATCATTTTACATCAATATTTTTTATCCGTTTCAGCCACTGAGAGATATCTCGTAAATATCACGATAAAATATTTGTGCACAACGATGCCGAATATTTTATAAGCTTCTCACGTCCTGCCGTTCTTACTTTTGCAGCAATCTGTTCGTGAAGGGGACAACACAATTGTCAACGCATCGTTTCACGTGACACATTGGTCAGTCCAACCCTTTGGAACGGGGCTTAGTCGGATGAAATATGTGGGTAAGCGGAGTCCGGAGAGATCGTAAAGTCGTGATGAATATCTTTCACCCGACTTTCTCGACTTTCCCCAACACTTCATTTGTCTTATGTAGTGTCAAAGCAGGCATCAGAATTTCTGATGTCTGACGTCGCAATCTGCTTAGCCTACATTCATACATGTACATATATTTACATGAAAGTGTTACGTAAATATGATGATATGTATGTATTTATGTATTTTTAGATATGTATACATTTATATCCATCCATGCATCAACAACTGTTTGCTTACTCGGTGTGGGTGGGTGGATATAGAAAACAGCGGGGGGATTACGTCGACATGTAGTTGTAGCCCTTTCTATTATTATTTGCAAACTTTGAAATTGCAGTTGCAACTTGTGAGCTTTCTTTACGGTGAAAGTCGTTGAAGGATCGATCCTCCTTTCCTCTCTTCTGCTGGCTCCTTCACTCACACCCACCACCGAGTTTCTCTCTCCTATACGAATAAAATCTGCCATCGATAAATTGCTTTCTCACGTTGATTGCAGGTTACGTGTTTGGTGGCGAAGTACTCCGTTTCTTCCACGGTGGAGACGAATGCCTCACCATCCCGGCTTCCTGGGGCGAGCAACCAGATCAAAAGTAAGTCGCGACGTGATTTTTCGCAAACTTTTCTGCAAAAGTGAGTAGATAGCGTCATTATATGCAACATGAGAAAGTGGGGAGTGAGGAAAGGGAATGATGGGAGGTTTGGGAATTGCTGCGTGGAACGATTCGCTCACTTTAATGGAGAGTCTGGTGGAGAGATGCAAATTTTTCTCGGCTTAATTTCGTGAAAGTAAATTGTATGATGATGATGGCCAATTTATGAGATTTGATCTTATATTATTTCTATGTGGTAGTGGGTATAGTTTCACGAGTTGCATTTCAAATGCTTTCTCCTCCTATGTGTACATTTATCTACTAAACATAAACATAATTTTACATGATATTTCTGGAACTTTTTTTACCTAGCATGGTGGTGTACGAGGGAGGCGACGTGGTAAGCTTTCATGATGCTCAGTAATTTAAAAAAGACACCAATTCAATAAGAAACAACCATGAATATGTATGCGTATTAAAATATAGGTTAACCAAGCACGTTCACTGTGGCGTCTCGAGGTTGGTATTTTTACTCTTAAGTTAGTATGTATGCATTAATACCTGCTAACAAATTATTATTAATTCTGCAGTTAGCAAGAACAAAATGGGCAGGAGGCTTTATAAATTGGATGCACCCATTGCGAATTAAGCATATCACAACTGGAAGGTACTTGGGAATTAACGAGAACAACGAAGTAATTCTGGTTTACAGGTGGGTGGCATAAGGTTTACTTAAATACGGATGTTGCATGTTATTTTGTTATGTATGTTATATAATAATTTATGACAAGAACAGACAAGATGCAACTTTGGCATCCACATGTTTTTATCTCCGAGAGGAGAAAGACGATGCAAAAGGTAAGTAAAAAATGACAACTAAATTTCAGTTGCACTGCATTTATTGAAAATATGGTCAACGTAATGTATTGTTATCAAAAAATACTTGAAAAGACTATTGTATCTTGCCCTTGTTTTTTTTATTGGGAAAATCTCACAAACTTGCATAGTCAATTCTTATGAGTCCATCAGTGGATAGGAGGGGAAGCTTTATCTCTGCGCACCTAAAGAATTAAAAGCTAGAATCTAACATTGGGGCACAAATCATTAAAATAATGTCTTTTTGCTCAGCTCAACTTGAAGATAAAGATTTAGAAGTGATTGGCAGCGCAGTCATCAAGGTTAGCATACTACATTATTATTGAAGTAAATTATTTAATGGATCTTTTATTAGTCATTTGTGTGTTTTTAACGCGTGTAGTACGGGGACAGCACCGTTATCGTTCAGCACATGGAGACTGGGTTATGGTTGTCTTACAAGGTATGGAAGATGACTCCTAAATAAGGAGTCCTTATCCTATAAGATCTTAATATGTAGACACTCATCGTAAATGAGTATCTATTTTTACTGTCGGAATTACATAAATTCATCTGCCTACAGGCTTATGAAACAAAGAAGAAAGGCGTGGGGAAAGTCGAAGAGAAGCAAGTTATACTTCACGAAGAAGGGAAAATGGACGATGGGATTGAGTTTAGCAGAAGTCAGGAAGAAGAATCCAGAACTGGTACAATATTACAATCCAGTTACTTGTAGCTTGCATTCCCTTGCCCATAAAGTTAAACTTTTGATTAAACTTTCACAGCAAGAGTAATTCGGAAATGTTCATCACTTTTTTCAAAGTTTATCAAGTGAGTAGTTCATCGTTAATCGCACTTATTAGTCTCCGAATGCGGGGTTTAACTAATTCATCTCGTCTCACAGAGGATTAGAAGTACTCCAAGTGAATCGCAGACGCTCCTTATTTTTCAAGTCTATCGATTTGGGAGAGATGGTCATGAGTCTTGAGGACTTGATCAATTATTTTGCTCAACCAGAGGAAGAAATTGGTACGTACATGTGTCCCTACATATACACGTGCATATATGCATGTTTGTACTTATGCACCAGCCAATTACATGAGTGCCTGAAAACATGTAGCTATAGATTACTTAAAATCGGGTTACTTTTGCCTTGCAGAGCACGAGGAGAGACAAAACAGGCTCAAAGCTCTTCGGAATCGTCAAGATCTTTTTCAGGAAGAAGGAATCCTGAACCTCATTCTGGATGCAATTGACAATATTAATACCATTAGCTCGCAAGGTTTTCTGGTTGCGTTGGCTGGAGAGGATTCTGGACAAAACTTTGATGTCATTACTGCGTACTTGTACCAGTTGCTGGGTGAGTTGTGAGACCAGACAAAATGGATAACTACGCAAATGCATTTTATCCTCTTTTTCGCATTAAGTACTTGTGAATTTTCTCTCGCGAATACAACTTGTGTTTTTAATAACTTTTCCAATCTCTTTTCTTCCAAAACTACGTAGCTGCAATTATCAAAGGAAATCATACCAACTGTGCTCAATTCGCAAATATCAATAGGCTCAATTGGCTCTTCAGCCGACTTGGTTCTCAAGCGTCTGGCGAAGGAAGTGGAATGCTGTGAGTAAACACGACAAAATAATAAGCGATCTAAAATTGAGATTTTAGGTACAACTGCGCTGCTTGAGACAATGTACAAACTAGTGTATTTGTCCCCAAATCAAGCATCCCAAAATAGCGCATTGGTACTGATACTAACGTGTTTTTTTTATTGCAGGGACGTACTTCATTGTGTACTTATTGATTCCCCAGAGGCTCTGAACATGATGCGGGTAAGGTAGCTCAGGAAAACGAGGAATAGTGCATCCCTGCAGAATGTTCTTATTTAGGGATGTACTTTAGGGATGTATGCAAGTCATTAATTGTGTAACTTTGTGTTACATATTTGTCATTTTTATTCCGTAGGAGGAGCATATCAAAGTTATCATATCCCTGTTGGAAAAACACGGTCGAGATCCAAAGGTAGCCACAAACCTGTTTTGGCTATCTAGATTTTAGAAAGGCCTACACCTTGTCGTTTTGTAGGTTTTAGATGTGCTTTGTTCTCTCTGTGTCGGCAATGGAGTTGCGGTCCGTTCTTCGCAGAACAATATTTGCGACTACCTGCTCCCTGGGAAGAATCTCTTGTTGCACACTCAGCTCGTGGATCATGTCGGAAGGTACGTAAGAAAACAATGTGCTTCTCATCGTAATATTTTTAATGCATGTATCCTCGTAACACTATTATGTATTACGTATGCACGTATGTATATGCACCATTTACACCTTTCTCCTCTCAAGGACGATAGCAAGTACTGCATGTGTGATAGCACCAATTCTGTAGGAAGAAACCTCTGAATTATTTCGGCTCATCATTGTGTTTTGAGATTCAGGTCATGCTTATCCCATCGTGGAAGGAGAAGAAACTTTCACGATCTCGTCGACTTTTATGTCTCTCTCTCTGTATTGTAAAGTACTGTTCTGCTCTTGCAGTGTGAGGCCGAACGTGTTCGTAGGTATGGTGGAGGGATCGGCGATGTATCACAAATGGTACTTTGAAGTAACTCTCGACCACATCGAGCAAGCTACGCACATGATGCCACATTTGAGAATTGGATGGGCAAATTCCGCCGGGTATGCCGCTCTGAATGAAATTAAACGGGTAAAAGTTTAATCAAATTGAGCCGTTTCATTTTTTCAGGTATATTCCGTACCCTGGTGGTGGTGAAAAGTGGGGAGGAAATGGAGTGGGTGATGACTTGTATTCATACGGATTTGATGGAGCCTATTTATGGACTGGTACTTTCTTACTTGTTTTCGTTCTTACTGGGCTGAGCTTTGTACAATTGCGTACAATTCAAAAGATTTTCCAAGAGATGTTTCATGCAAGGGACATTTTTAGGCGGATGCAGCACTTGTGTCGTGCCAGGCTCCTCTGAGCCGTTTATTCGAAAGGGAGATGTGATTGGTGTCGCCGTGGATCTCTCAATCCCGATGATGACATTTTACTTCAACGGGGTCAAGATTAGGGGAGCGTTCAAGAACTTTAACCTCGAGGGAATGTTTTTCCCTGTTGTGAGCATGTCGTCGAAAGTGAGGTGAGAGAAAGCTGATTTACAGCACTTATTTATACATATGTATGTACGTAACCTTTTCTATGCATTCCAGTTGCCGCTTTCTATTTGGTGGTGATCAAGGACGTGAGTTTTTTCATGATTATTTTTGCAATTGTACTTCATCTATATTTCGTACAGGATTTTATACAGTCACAGTGTGCTGATATACTTATGCCAGTAGTAATGCCTCGTTTATTTTAAAGGTCTCAAGTTTCCCCCACCAGAAAATCATTCTCCTCTCGTGGAATGCCTTCTACCAACGCAGATATTGCAGGTTTGTATATGTAGACCATAGGTAATTAATTAATATGTGAAGAGAAAGAAACATTTTTATCTTAACTCTGGATAACAATAGATTGATCCGTGCTTCTACTTTGGCGATTTGCAAAAAACCGTATTAGCTGGCCCAATTGTGGTGGAGGATGGTACGCACATTTATTAATAGATAATTGCTAATGATCATTTATTGAATTTCTTCATTTGAATTCCGAATCGTCAGATTCTGCTTTCGTTCCGACCCCAGTCGATACTCAAACAGTAAGAATGAAGAATTATTTAGTTCTCTGCAGTACGTTACGATGAAGCAATCATGTTTTCCGTGTCATTTAAGGTCATTCTGCCTGGGTTTGTTGAAACAGTTCGGGACAAACTAGCCGAAAATATTCATGAAATGTACGAACAGATTACAATTGATGGATTTCAGCACAAACAATGTCTCCCAACACTTATCTTTTGTAATGTACGAAAGGTGGGCTATGAACAAAATCGAGGCTGGTTGGCTCTACGGAGAATATCGAGACGACTTTGACAAAATCCATCCGTGTCTGGCTCCCTTTGACAGACTTCCAGATGCCGAACGACATTACGACATCCAACTAGCTGGAAATACTCTAAGGTACTACACAGGATTTCAGATTTTTTGAAGAATTTCCAATCCTGCAACAACTCTATTTTTCAGAACCGTGGTAGCGCTGGGATATCATATTTCCCTGGATAAGCCTCCAGCAAGAATTCGTAGCATTCGTCTTCCAAACGTATGAGAAAAACAAATACTTTAAATTTGTGCATATAAATACGAAAATCAACATATTTTTCATATTTACTGCAATAACAAAATTCAGAAAGCAAAATTATTTAGAAAGCAAAAGTACTTTCTCCATTTCGCATCAAAATGACGCCGAGTCTCGCTAACCAATTTAACCCCAGAACTTTCAGGGCATAAACTATTTTAATTACCTCAATTTTTTTTCTTTCTAACACCTTCATGTTAATTACTGTAAAATTATAGTATGTGGTACTAGTAGTTTATATAATGATACAAAAAGGACATGATGAAGGACATGATGAAGGAACATACCTTCCCAATCACTAATCTAAAGGGTCATAACCTAATTTCGTGTTGCAGAATCCATTTATGCAGCCAAATGGATACAAGCCAGCACCACTAGATTTGAGTGCCATTACACTAACCCCAAAACTGGAGGAACTGGTGGATGCCTTGGCAGAAAATACGCATAACATGTACGTTTTTAATAAATTTTTGACCAAAACAACGGATGCCTAATGTTGTTTTGGACAAAAATCTATGTAGTTGGGCCAAAGAACGTATTTCAGAAGGATGGACGTACGGTCTTAACGAAGATCCAGACCTCCGCAGAAGCCCTCACTTGGTGCCCTACAGTAAAGTGGACGATGCCATAAAACAGGCAAACACGTTAGTTAGCAGTTTTGATTTCACTTTATTCCTATTAATTATTATGATTGTATTACGTAACCGCTAAATTCGTTCGTACCCATTTCTGTAATTGGTTGGTGTCACTAGTATTTATTTATTTGCTTATGTAGGGACACCGCAAGTGAAACTGTAAGAACGCTTTTAGTTTATGGCTACGTCTTGGAAGCTCCGCCAGGAGAACAACATGATGGTAAAGTGAATAAGTGATATCTGCATAATCAATTCTGCGCATATTTGGCTAAAAGAGCTTGATCTTTAACTTATAGTTCATCATGAATTAACTGGATCCAAATACCAGGCGGATTATCGCACATACAGGGCGGAGAAGAATTATTCCGTATCTGAGGGGAAATGGTAATATAAAGAAAATATAAATAAATGGCACGAAACACAAATAATAATATAACTAATTTCAAACACATTTGCATACGACTGCATAGAATTCAAGAATCTCATGGTCAATATTTATGTGGTGTGTAGATATATGTGAGACAATATTTTGGACTAATTTTCAGGTATTACGAGTTCGAAGTGCTGACAGCAGGACCGATGAAAGTTGGTTGGGCTCGGGTTGACTGCAAGCCGGGATGTCAAATTGGTAGTGATGAGTACTCCTGGGCCTTTGATGGCTACAATGTAAGAAACTAATCTTAAAGGAATGTTAAATAACATTTACAGACTGATGACGCAAAATGCATCTACATAAATATGTATCTACTATTGAAAGTTCCAAAGGATCTCACATATTTTTATCCACAATTAATTATTAGAGTGAGAAAATTCATCAAGATAATGCAGAGTCGTATGGAAAGACTCCACAAGTGGGGGATATCGTTGGTTGTCTAATTGACGTGGAAAACAAATCCATGAGTGAGCTCCACTTTGTTGTTGAGGGATTATAGTGACAGTACTTTCTCTTTTTCCCTTTCACTAAATCACCTAATTTGTCGTGAAATAACACTAAATATGAAATAGCACTCGCTTTCACCACAATTTCATACCCTGCCATCCACACTTTGGCATGGTCTCATGCATGCCAACCAAATATCTTGATGTTTTCCCTGTTTTTGAAATTTAAACCTCTGAGACACACATACACAATGGTTTTGCGATTTTTGACCTTGTGCAAATCGCTCCCCGCTATGAATTTCTAAATACTCGGCTCAAAACCTACCTGCAGCGGACCTTATAGTTTTCCTTTTTATGTGAAACCCTCAAAGGAAGAAAAATTGTACGGAGGAGGTTCGGAGAACTTTGGAAAGCAGTTCAGAGAATCTGATGTGATTGGAGTGTTCCTTGACCTAATTGACAAAACGATTAGTAAGTTTCCTCCTCCTGCATGTGTGTGGCTTTTTTTAGCTCTTTGCGACCTTGCCTCTTAAGTGCATATTAATACGCAACGTGTAATTCCTGCATGTCTCAATTTGCCTCGTCGTGAGAGTTATTTAATTGAGAATATTTTTCAGGCTTTTCACTCAATGGGGAACTATTGATGGGTGAGTTACAATTTTCACATTATTTCCACTGATTGTAACTATTATTCAGTTCAAAATGTGATGTTACCCAGATTCCTTGGGTGGGGAGGTGGCCTTTACCGATGTACAAGGCGACGGTTTCGTACCAGCGTGCACTTTGGGGGTGGGACAAAAAGCGAAACTGGTCTTTGGTAAGAAAATGGTTAACACATCTTGTTTGATAAAGCTTTCTCTCCTTAGTTTTTATGATAATTTAAAGTGGCATTACTATAAAATGTGGTTAGGTCATGATGTCAATGCCCTTAAATTCTTCACGCTGTGCGGTCTTCAAGAAGGATACGAACCGTTCTGTGTGTTAGTGCAACATAACGATAATAAATACTAAATACGAACTGGCACTACATGTACATATGTATTTGCATAATTACTTATTGTGCACAGGAACATGAATCGTGCAATGACGTTTTGGTACACGAAAGATCAGCCAATTTTTGAGAATGTAGACGACAATGAGGAATCCAACATAGAAGTGGTGCGAGTTCCTGCAGGAGGGGACACGCCTCCCTCCCTCCGGCTTAGCCACAAGACTTTTGAGACAATGGAGAAAGCCAACTGGGAATTTCTGCGCCTTTCACTCCCTGTAATTTGCCAAGATGAGTTTATAGAGTAAGTTTTTAGCATAAATACTCTGCATAACTTTTTATTTATGAATTATTTGATGACATTTTTATATTGATGTTTCAGTGAAAATGAAAAAACTCGCCGTTGGCAAGATATTCGACTTCGTCAACACAGATTAAAAGCCACTGCACAAACTACAAGGACCAATAATTTCGAGCAGTCCATGGCCAAAGCTGGGTTTTCAATTAGTGACATTAAAGGTACATCTTAGACTTTTGCTAAATTCTATGTAACTTTGTAAAATTAAAATGTATCTGCTTTCCTACAATCAGGATTGCAACGAGAATATTCTGAGGATGAGGTGGAAGCAGATCACTCTGGACAATCGGGACCTATGAGAAAAGGTCGCAAAACGATCAAATCTCCACCAAATAAGCCACCACGTGGAGGAATGTCGGAGGCTGAGTATATTGACACGCCTGGGATGCTGAATGGAGATACTGGCGTCCAGGCTGACCGTTCTGACAGGAGCGGAAACCACTTGAGCCCAGAACCGGATGGGAAGAAGAAGGAACGCGGCAAGTCGCCCTTCAGGTAAGCGCAAGTTCTTAACGATATTCTCAAAAATAAGTATTGCACCTGCAAATAGTAAATACTTGTAGGATGCGCTACTAATTATTATTAATATTAATTTGCATTAGATAATTATAACGCTATGTGATTGATGTGTTTCTTGTGTCGCACTTGACTAACTGTAATAAGTGGTATACATATTTCTATACCTGTGTGAACATGCAGCTTAACTAGCATGTATTCGATTGAGGAAATCACTGAAGTTGGACGAGAATATGCTACTCGGTGAGTGTTACTAATACTGAAGAGTGCGTGATGCCTTATTTATTATTGATGTTTGTATCAGTATCATTATTGTTTTTTTATATTCTAATTTTACCACAGACAGTTTTTTTAACTGATTTGATGTGGTTCTGAAGGTTTTTCTCTCGAAGCAAACGAGACGAAAGCAAAGACAGGAGCAAGATTTCTCGAACGCCCGAGGTGGACGAAGGTGGAAATTCTCTTGGGGTTCCCAATAGAAATGCTGCTGTGAGACTCTCACAGGTATGAAGAGAAAGTGTAGTATATCTAATTCCATGAAAAGAAGCAATACTGTGAAAGAAAACATATCTTATGTTGGAATTGTTATATTATTTTAGAGTAATCTCAAAGTTGTCCCACCAGAAGTTCCTGAACGGCACGGTCATGGCAAAGGTTCTCCAGCTCCGCCACAAATGAGTGTGGACGAACCAGTACACGAAGAAGAGCTATTCGACGCAGAATGTCTCAATTTGATCAACGAATACTTTTATGGGCTCAGGATTTTCCCTGGCCAGGTAATCTATTAATTAAACGAATAGTTAATTCAGTAAATACAGTTTGAAAACAAAAATTGGATTAATGTCCTTGAATTTACGGAAGGTAAATTCAAGCAGGTGGAAAAAGATGTGCAGTCGGCATGTTTTGTCGCATCTTTGAGGAAAATATAAATGTTGACATAATTTTCATACAGGATCCCAGCCATGTTTTCGTCGGCTGGGTCACAACCCAATATCACTCGTTCAGTACAAGCTTCTCAAATGACCAAGTCAGAACAGTGACGATTGCTGCAATTGATGAGTTTGATTGCGAGCTGTTCAGGTGAGAAATTAAAGAAGATTAAGTTTTATTTGCAAATTGATCTTGCCTTAATCATCAGTAAATGACATTCAACTTTTTTTCGCCTAGTGTGGATCGTAATTCATGTTACATGGTCCGAGCTGATGAAATATTTAACCAAGTTTCCCAGGACTCTTCAGGGAAAGGAGCTTCTCAAGGCATGTTCATCGGGTGTTCGGTGGACACATGTGCGTAAGAATTCGATGATGACTCAACTTTTATTGATGCATTATTTATTGTACACACCCCGTTTAAACAATGAATAAAAAATGTTTTATATTCAGCCACGGGTTATATGACTTTCACTTGTGACGGAAAGCAAACAAGTTATGTGTACAAGGTAGTAAAATATTAATAATTGTGTTGCATTTATTTTTGGAACGAATTATTAAATCGAATATTTTAGATGGAACCTGGCACAAAGTTATTTCCGGCCGTGTTTGTTGAAGCCACCAGCAAGGACATGTTACAGTTTGAACTGGGAAGGACGCCAACTACGTTACCATTGTCATCTGCAGTATTGCTCAATTCTGGAAAGCACTTGACACCACAGGTACATAAATATATGTATTTGTTCACCCATGACATATGTACGTACAAATTTTCGGAAAGATTAATTTTCGTAACTCGGACTTTATAGTTTCCTCCAAGATTGAAAACTCAGTTTCTGAAACCTCATCAGTGGGCTCGTGTTCCAAATGCATTCTTGAAAATCCATGCCCTCAAATTGTCAGAACTTCGTGGGTGGTCCACGCTGTGTGAGGACCCAGTTTCGATGCTCGCTCTCCATATTCCTGAAGAAGACAGGTGTATTGATATCCTTGAACTCATTGAACAGGAGAAACTCTTGAGGTATTTAGCTTTTCTTGTAATGCATTTCATATTTCGTCTCGTGCAGGATAATCTCTTACTTATTTGCCATTTTCCATGAAATTTATTATTTTCCAGTTTTCATTTTCACACATTGACACTCTACGCAGCCTTGTGTTATCAGTCGAACCATAGGGCAGCACATAGCCTATGTGCGTATGTGGACCAGAAGCAACTTCTTTACTCAATTCAGGAGGAATACTTGTCCGGTCCGTTGAGAAGAGGATTTTACGACTTGCTAATTGCACTTCATTTGGAATCATTCGCCACAACGATGTAAGACATATGTAAATAGGATTAGTGAAAACTGGAATGAGTTCAGCAGTTAAATTGACAACATATACCCACGCTTGCTTTCTTTGTTCGTGATTTCAGGGAGGGGTGCAAGAATGAGTTCATTATCCCATTGACTCCAGAATTGAAGGAGCTCTACGAGGACGAAGCAATGCGCCATAGTATCCGTTCAATCACTACACTTTCTGTGCGACCTGAAATGAAGATGACAGACATCGAGTACATTATGACAACATTTATTCAAAGATTTAAGTGTGGTATCAAATGACTAAAATTTGACTTACTTTTGTATTGTTCTTGAAGGGAGCGGGTTGAAGATATCAAACTTCTGAACAGCCCCTACTTTCCACTGGAAGTGGTCAGAGACTTTGCAATGAAAGCGTTAGAGGATGCGGTGAGTACAAGAAAATAAGTGGTCAAAAGTTCAAATTAGTCGACATATGCAAGCCAAGCGATTTCATTCATAACCTTTTTTACGAGTGTGTAAGGAGACATTAATGTATAATTTTATTACAGGTGAGACTTGAACAAGTCCATAACAGAGATCCGATCGGAGGAAGCAATGAAAATTTGTTTGTGTATGTGCGGATTTTCTTATTTTTGCAATATGAAGGTTTTCTCATTGATATACATTTCTCTTTCTCAGTCCTCTCCTGAAACTTATTGATAAGTTGCTGTTGGTGGGCGTAATCGAAGACACAGATTTGGACAAATTGTTGGTAATGAGGTATGTTCGTGCATATAATACTGACTTTTTGAACTCTAAATAAGGTGCAACTTTTATACAACAGTATACTTGTGATTAAATATTTTTAAAACACTATGCAGTGATCCACACACGTGGGATCCTGAAAATAATCATGGTACTCTTAATCTCATATTCATACACGTCAACTTATGCAATACAAATGAGTAATTTGAATTTAATATTAATGTAGCCATCATCTTCAAATTTGAACGCTTCCCATCCGAAGTACCAGTTGAAGAAGATCACAGAAAGGGACTTTTGTTCATGGATCTCGCAGAAGGAGTAAAATTGCAAATGTGCTACTTGCTGCATCATATGAACGATATTCAGGTACATGCGTTGAGCTAATCAAGTGATAGCTTTGCAATATATAATTTGTCGATTATCCAGCTAAGACATCGAGTAGAATCCATCGTCGCTTTTAGCCATGATTACATTGGGGAAGTGCAGTCGGTAAATAAAATAATCTCTAATAAATTTTTCGTAAATATTGCTAGAAATCTGTAAAAATACGCATATTTACTTATACACGTGTCACTATTTAGGATCAACTTAAACGCTACCAGGAAATCAAGCAGTCCGATCTCCCATCGGCCGTTGCTGCAAAGAAAACTCGGGAGTTCAGATGCCCCCCGGTCGAACAAATGAAAAGTATTCTAGGTAAATAGAGGGGAAAATGTGAGCCGGCAATTATGTGGGTCAAGCCAAACTATACACCTGTTTGTACATAGGTTTCAAAAACTTGGAGATGGACGACGAAGATAATCGACCTTGTGGTGAAACTCTCATCACACAACTTACTGAAATGCATCAGTCCTTGATGGAGAAGGTCTCTTTGGAAGGATTGCAAGGAGGAGAGGGTGGCGATGAGGTTAATTACATATTTATAATGCCAATATTTTGTGTCGGTTAAATACCGGTTTAATGTAATTCAAGTTGAATTATTCAACGTAATAATGGAGAATATTTTAATTTCAGGAAGAAGCCGCTGGTGGAGGGAAACTGGACCTCATAACCAAGGTCATCAACATGCTCAACATTGTAAAGAAATTAGAACCACCAGAACCTCCTAAAGAAGAAGAGCCTCCACGAGAGTTACTTCCGGAAGGTGCATACACATACATACGTTTTGCATAATATGCCGTGCCATTACTATTTAACTAAGGAACCCATGTTTTGTGATTCAGAAATATTTAGAAAAGTGCTGACCAAGACTATTGTCCGCTGGGCGGAGGAGACACATTTCGAGTCGCCTCTCTTGGTGAGGGAAATGTTCGGGTACGTTTGCTACAGTAAAGTGATTTACGTAATTTGGGGTTGCTGAATTGGTTATACGTTTGATGACCATTGTATTCCTTTATCATTATCAGACTACTGCTGAGACAATACGACGTGGTTGGGGAGCTGATTAGATCTTTAGAGAAGACCTATGTGTTCAGCAGTAATACAATTCCACACATACAGAAAATGTGGACCGGCTTGAGTCGGATCAGAGGTTTACTTCCTGTCCAAATGTCACAAGAGGAAGAAGGCCTGATGAGATTCCTTCTTTGGTACTTATTTGCCACTAGGATTAACCACATGCTTTCCCAGGGACTGCATTAATTAATTATACGTAAATAATTCGTATTGAAATTGACAGGGAATTGGTGAATAAATCCTACATCTTCTTCCAACATCCCGACTTGATAAGGATCCTACGATTGCATGAAAATGTCATGTGAGTACGACAATCTTTAGTTCATTTAGTGGTGGATTTGGTCCGTTTCATACATAATCTTAAAAAATGAATTTGGATGAATAGTCATTTGATGTATGTTTGTATGGTTAGGGCTTTGATGATGAACACGCTGGGCCGGCAGCAGGCTCAGTCAGAGGCACAAGGTGCAGGAAGTGAGTTAAAAGTTTTACCATACAACTTGTGTTCTTTATTATTAATTACTAGCTAAATTAATGACTATGCTCGAGTAAAGGTCCCGGAGAAGCGGAGCAACCTGCCAAAGAGAAAGACACGTCTCATGAAATGGTTGTGGGGTGCTGTCGATTCCTCTGCTACTTTTGTCGGACATCACGACAGAATCAGAAGGGTAACAATGAGCACATATATTTTTCTGTATACGAATAATAAAATAAAATAAAACATGTCTTTAGCCATGTTTTATCATCTCGGGTTCCTCTTGGAGAACAGCAACATCCTTCTGAGTCGACCGTCTCTCCGGGGCTCTACCCCTCTCGACGTTGCATACTCCTCCCTCATGGAAAACACAGAGCTGGCGTTGGCCTTGAGAGAACATTTGTTGGAAAAGATTGCAGTCTAGTAATCAAAATTTTATTCGCCAATTTCTGCCAATTTCCTGTTTAATCCATACATGTCTTAATTGTTGTTTTGTTTAATTATAGCTTGGCTCGTTGTGGACTTCAGTCTAATACTGAACTGGTGGAGAAGGGTTACCCTGACTTGGGTAATTATTAATAAGTTTTTAGTATGGTGATTTTGGTTTTTAATTCAATGTGCACTTGATAGGATGGGATCCCGTTGAGGGCGAACGATACTTGGACTTTCTCCGTTTCTGTGTCTGGGTTGGTGGTGAAAGTGTTGAAGAAAATGCGAATCTTGTCATCAGGTCTTTTCTCATACCCTTCCCATTTATTAAAACGTTATTTGCATGGGCAGAAAGAGTAACATGGATTGACATCCAATTCATCCGTAGATTGCTGATTCGAAGACCAGAATGTCTTGGGCCTGCATTGCGTGGGGAAGGGGATGGCTTGTTGAGAGCTATAATTGATGGAAATAAGGTAGAAAATTCTACATTGTTGATTGACTAACATATGTATGCATCATAGCAATTAGTTTATCATGCTTTTATTATTTCTTCGTGGGCAGATGTCAGATAAGATTAATGCGAGGAACGCTGGTGAAGTAGTCAGCGATTTGGAACACCCACTCCCAGAGTCGGACGACGATGAAGATTATATCGATACGGGGGCCGCAATTCTGTCATTTTATTGCACTTTAGTTGATCTCCTTGGTCGTTGTGCACCTGATTCGTGAGCAAATCAATAGAAATTTAAATATGTTTTTATTATAATCAAACTTAATTAAATTAAATCAATTTAAATAAATATCGTTTACTATAATTTCAGGTCTGTCATTGCTCAAGGCAAAAACGAATCTCTGCGAGCCAGAGCAATTTTGCGATCCCTTGTCCCATTAGAAGATCTACAAGGAGCCCTCAGTTTGCGGTTTAGCTTTCAAAGTTTAGGCATCCCAGGTTAACATTAACTATATTTTTAATTAAGAATCTGTTTTAGCCCGAGTCAGGGCTTATGAGGTCGTCATGCCTGTCTATCTGTCCGTCTGTGACACGCTAACGAACGAACTACTGAACCGATTTTGACCAACTTGGTCTTAATGCTTATCTCAACTAGGCCTTGATGAATTCGAAGACAGGCATCGGCCCAGTGGTTGAATTTCTAGAAATTTTGTAGCAGGGAGTAGAATGGGGTGAGGATGACCCATATTTTTTAAAGGATGGAAATAACTAAATGCTCGATAAATGTGACAATTGATGACGATTAAGAATATTATGTACGATGTATGACAACTTGTGCAGAGAAAAGTAAAAGATAGATATTTGATGAAACTAATTGGCCACTAATAAAAGCATGTACTTTTATCCAGGTAAATTCAGTTGCACGGATGAAAGCTTTTATCCAGGTAAAATTAATTGCACGGATAAAAGCTTTCATCCGTGCAAATGAATTTACCTGGATAAAAGTACATGCTTTTATTAGTGGCCAATTAGTTTCATCAGATATTGAAACGCGTTGTTGAATTTTACGCTATTAGGTAATAGTAGTTTGGTCATCTAACAAAAATTTAAAATGTCATTCTGACTCGGGCTAAATGAAGTCTGCTTTATATACGTATTTGCAGTTTTGTATTCGTTTTCGAAAATGCTTTTTCATATGAAATCCAAGAACGGAGCAAAAATGTGTAATGATACTTTTGCACCAGGTGTACCACCAAAGCGGGACATGCCCCCTGGGCTCGTGCCAAATCACAAGCAGAGCATCGTGCTGTTCTTGGAAAGAGTGTATGGCATTGAAGAACGTGACTTATTCTTCAAACTATTAGAAGATGCCTTCCTGCCCGATCTTCGAGCGGCAACCATGTTAGATCACCGAGTGAGTTTAGGAGATTATAAAATTGTCCTGGTTTATAGAAATCACGGGAAATGTAAATAATAATAATTTTCCTAGCTGGATGGGGGTGACTCTGAAATGGGTCTCGCTCTCAATCGTTACATCGGGAACTCGATCCTCCCACTGCTCATATCCCACTCCAAGTTTTATGCTGAAGCTGAAAACTATGCGAGCTTGTTGGACGCCACTCTTCACACTGTTTATCGTCTCTCCAAGAACAAAATGTTGACCAAAGGTCAACGAGAAGCAGGTATAATTTTTTTTATATTCGAATGATTATAAAATTTTATTTGTCGACACAGTTAAGTTATAATTCATAAAAACGTGTTTAAATTGTCACTACATATTAAGTTGCTCAACAATCTTGACTAAATCTAAGAACAATTTTTTTGCCTTTTCAACCATGACCTTATCTCCTTCGAGCTGAACACGGTTACATTTCTGTTTGGATTTCGGGATTGTAATCTTGACGTCGCAGTTATCTGAGATTTTTTGTATCACATTCTTTCCTACTTCAACAATAGAATCAAGTATTTCAAATGAGACCATGACACGAATTTCTACGGGTTCACTTTTGTCTTCCTTTTCAACTATAGTACCCATTGTCATGTTTTCTTGAGACTCGGGAATCTTGCGTCGAATGTTTGCATACACGGCAACATTGTTAGGATAGGTGCCAATTCTTCTGGTGGATGTGAGAGGAAAATTTGACATGAAAATGTCGCCTAAACGATGTTGAGCCAATATTTTTTCTGGATCTGGATGTGGAAATTGATTAACATATTCTTCATGTACAACTGATTTTCGAATCCATTTCTCTCGGTCGTCAACGTACTCGTATTTCTGAAGAAGCCAGTCTGATATTTGATTATTTAGTGTTGTGGGGGCCAAATTTCCTTTCCCGACTCTGTTGTAAACTTTCTGTTCACTTATTTCCATCATGACCGACCGTGCAGGTACTGTTTCAGAAATATTCTCTTCTTCCGTCACTGGAATGGAATGATTTAAATTAATTGGTGCTATAATGAAAATATAAATCAGGATAATAATTAGAGTACATTACACATTGAGTATTTTGTGACTAATTCACGGAACATTTTTCGCCTCAATAATTGGGACATTGGTTTCCCCTTCAGACGGCGAGTTGCTTCAGGCATTAAATTAGCCAGTTCCGGTACAGTTGATAAATGTTCCAACAATTGATCGGCATGAGGGAGAATGAGCTTCACACATTCACTAGGCATGATGACCCCAAATGCGTCAAACAAGTCCTTTAGGGCAAACTTCACCCAACACGCTTCCTGAAAGGACGACGTATAAATATAGAGATGAAAAGGTCTCATTGTCCAGAGTTGTAAAAACAAGTCACTAAAACAAACAAACGAGATTGAAATTTATTATATTAAACAATTATTTGCTATAATTTTTAAACTATGAGTATGTACCGAAGACTACATCCGTTGCAAAGTTCCCTTGAATCGGGGGACGATTCTTTTGTCGATTTGGTTTGGACACCTGAGGCTGCTTTGAAAACGTCTTGTGCTTTGAAAACGTGAAGTGAATGCAATTGACCTATCGTCAGTGAGGATTTTATTGGGGTCGGTCCACTCCATGCCATATTGACAATAATCTGAAGTAAATAATCATAATTTTACATATTGTCTAACATGCACAAATTTTGAAATGTCGAACTGACCTTTTGAAACTATTGAATCCTTAAGTCCAAACCATATTCCTCCTTCTATTTTTTCAAAACGGAAAAAACTGCTAGCAGGGGGTGGGGTCCCTTCAAAATACATTTTTCTAACGGCAGATTATCTTTTTGTATAAAAAGTGTCAGAAGTGTTGCAAGAGGAATGATTATTTTAGTGTGCGCGGGTGTAAACATGTCTCATTTTTCTATTTCCAGTGTCGGACTTCTTGGTCGCACTCACGAGGGAAATGCAGCCCAACATGTTGCTTAAATTGTTGCGAAAGTTAACCGTGGACGTATCCAAACTAACCGAGTACACAACGGTTGCCCTTCGGCTGCTCACCCTTCATTACGAGAGGTGTGGTAAATACTATGGGGCCACAGGCGGTCAAGGGATTTATGGGACAGCCAGTGAAGAGGAAAAACGTTTGACCATGATGCTGTTTAGAAGGTACGTTTATTAGGATGGCCCAAAAACAAATTTGGGACAGCGAACACCGTTATGAATGACGAGTTTCACGCAATTATTCATTCCATAGGTTACTCGAGTCTTTATCAAAAATGGTAAAAATTTGCCTTGTTTAAACGTGCATTAATTAATACCTCGGCTAAACGATAATACAACACTCAATAATCAGTGATGTCTATATGTAAATTTCTAACACTAGGAATACGACCCTGACTTATTTGGCAAAGCACTTCCGTGCCTTAGTGCCATTGGCTGTGCACTTCCTCCAGACTATAGCTTGCCGGCTGCACTGGACGAAAATTTGTTGAAAAATTCTACTTCTGAAGGAACTGATGGCCCATATCAACCGGTTCCAATTGAAACTACACAGTAACAACTATTATTCATATCAATTAGCATTTTTATAACTTCGAAGGTTTGAAATTCTCGTGCGTATTGTGTTTGCACAGGGTTCAAATCACATCGGAACTTAATAACTTGATTGCCAAGTTTTCAGAACACGTGAGTCTTTACATTACGCATGCACATTTGTATATTGTGTATTGTTGGAGTTGTTCGTAACGAATGATTTGATTAGTACCACGATGCATGGGCACGGCGGAAATTGGATAATGGGTGGAAATTTGGTGATCAATATTCATGGAATGACAAAATTCATCCAAGGCTCAAGCCGTACAGCAAGCTGTCGGAATATGTACGTGTACCCATTTTCTTATCCAGTCGGACTTTGAAAATTTCTACAGGCTTTTATTTTATCACCCTCAAAGGAAAAGGAACGGTACAAAGAACCCATCCGAGACTCTCTCAAAACGTTGCTTGCTCTAAATTGGACGATTGAGCATGGGGACGCTGACATGTCTTCCGTTCGACCAAATGTACGAAGATCGTCCAAGGGAAGCATGGGAGGGTCTGACTCTTCCACTCCCTTCAACTATACGCCACACCCAGTGGACATGGCCAAGTAAGTAGATGGGTCGATGGTCGAATATAACGTAACGTGCCATAGTATAATATTTAAACTATGAAATGCTAAATGCATTTTTATTTATTTGCAGTTTGACCCTCAGCAGAGAAATGCAAAATACTGCCGAACGGTAAGAAGTGAGACATATGTATGATCAATGTACCAATAATGACGGCAATGATTTATTTTTTCCAAGACTTGCCGAAAATGCACACGATATATGGGCCAAGAAGAAAAAAGAAGAAATTGAGTCGACAGGTAAAAATCAGTAAAAATTAATTTATCATGAAACATTTGATTTAATAACAAACAAGTCCGAATTTATTTTTTAGGTGGATGTCCACACCCTCAACTAGTGCCTTTTGATCTTCTTACTGACAAGGAGAAGAAAAAGGATCGCGAGAGAAACACTGAACTTTTGAAATATATCCAAGTGAGTACTTGTAAAATTCCAGGTTTAGTCAAAAAGTATGAATGGCATGACGAGACGATGTGTTCTTATGTACGAGTTTTTTTTTATTTGCTGTTTTTAATAATTAGTTTCAAGGATACAAGTTGCAAAAGCTCAAAGTTGGTCCTGTCGAGGACGAGACGAGTGGAGCAGCTACCTCCTCACTCGACAGACGATTCGCATACAATTTTCTCGAAAAATTGTTGCACTACTTGGATATTTCTTCAATCAATATGAAATCCTTTGTTCCATCTGCAAATTTTAGTCGACGAAGCAGCTTCAAGGAAACGACCAGAGATGTTAAATTCTTCTCAAAGGTACACCCATGCATACGTATTTCCACTAGTTTTCACATTTCCAGTGTTGCTTATGAACATGAAATGTAACTTTATGTAACAGGTGGTGTTGCCATTGATGGAGAAATATTTCAATAGTAAGTTCCGTAAATGCACAGCAAATTAAGAGAGTGCTGCCGTAATAACATGCGATGCATACTTTCAGCTCATCGGCATTACTTCATCGCTATTGCGTCTCCTGGAAGCACGAGTGGGGCTGCCTCGCTCAAGGAGAAAGAAATGGTGGCAACGTAATGTTGACAATAGCTTATGTACTCCTTTTGATAAAACGGTGTACTTAAAAGAAGTACTCTGTTGTCTTCTTAGCTTGTTTTGTCGTCTGTCATCTCTCCTTCGATACAAATTTAACGCCTTTGGAAGCGATGTCAAGATGACTGTAAGATGCCTTCAAGTGGTGAGTAAAAGGGTCAACGTTATCCAAGGCATTTGTCATCATTAAAATGTATGGAATGAATTTAATGCGACATAATTATGTTTTGTAGTTGGTGAAAGCCTTCGATGCAAAGTATGTAACTACCCAGAAATAAGATTCCCATCCATTCATATGCATTGTGAAAATGACTCCAACCGCTGGAATTGTAATTTGCAGATCCATTACCAAAAGTTGTCCCGAATTCATTCGCACATCTATGCTCACATATTTCAATAACGTGGCAGAAGACTTGGGTCGAGTCATTACCAATTTACAGGACAAAAAATACTCCTACCTCCGAGGATCTCATTTGAAAACATGCACTTCTTTAAATTATGTAAATTCAGTGGTCCTCCCAGTTTTGACCGCAATGTTTGACCATCTTGCTGCGTATGACTATGGCGCAGATTTACTTAGTAAGCCTTTGTTGCCCATTTGCACCCTATAACTAAAAATTTTAAGGCATACTTTGTTCTAGTAATTCGAGCGAATCGAGTATTTAGCATATTTGGGGGGATATTACTCATTTAACACTTTTTTATTCGCAGTTGATGATCTTCAAGTGGCATGTTATAAAATGTTGAACAGCTTGTGTAAGTCCATAACCTATGGAGTATGGCAAACTCTGCAGGGTGTGCAATTTATGACAAGAATTTGCATTTACAGACACGTTGGGAACTGACATGACTCTGGCAAAGAACAGAAAGTACATGAAAATTGAAATTGAACGATATCGACCAACAATTGGATCTTGTCTTGGAGCGTTCGCCTCTACTTTTCCTATCGCCTTCTTAGAACCTTCCCTTAACAAAAATAATCCGCATTCATTGGTCAACAAAATGCAGGATCAATCGTTGCAAGCACAAGGTGATAAAATTGGTCTAGATAAAATTGGTTTTATTTAATTATTAAGTACCCTCGCTAATGAATGACATGACTTGTTTTTAGACGTGATGGCTCGTCTTGGTGGGAGTGTACCAACTTTGGACAAAATGATTCAAGAAGTCGAACATTTTGTAGATTCTGAAAAAACGTATAACGATGTGCCTCATATATTGGATATTACTCTGCCCCTTTTATGTGCATACTTGCCATTCTTTTGGTCTCAAGGTCCAGATAATAACACCACTGCTGCTCCAGAGTTAGTGTTTCATAAGTTTATTTTAAAATTTTACTTGGACTTTGCTGAATAATACATCACAAATGATTTTGCATTTTCACTGAAATAGTTGTCAAATGACCAACGTCACCGTTGAGCATATGAATAAGTTGCTTCGCAGTGTTCTAAAGTTGATTATGACCAACATTGGGAATGAAAATGCTTTATGGATGACCAGAATTGCTGGATTTACCCAACAAATCATCATAAACTCTTCGGAGGCACTGCTTCGAGATCCAATTCTTCCCTTGGCAGAGAAACTGCACAGGAAGACGGAAGCAATGTTCCACAAGGAAGAGTCTGTTCGAGGTTTTCTTAAATCTGGAACCGATGACACATCGCAGGTAATATATCCAATCTTCTGTGCAAAATTCTATGTTGACGCTGCCAAAAGTAATCCCGTTGTTATTTTTTTAGCTTGAAGGTAAAGTGAATAAACTTAATATAAACTTGCATAGGCAGTTAGCAAACCTACGTTTTTAAAATGTCCATACTTCTCCCTGTCTCTTGAGTTGAGTCAACATTTCCGGAGGCAGTATGAAAAATATTCAGAGGACACACAAGAGATTTCAAGATCAGGAAATTTTGACTCAACTCAAGAGAAGGAAGAGTAACGGGCATTTTGAAAACGTAGCTTTTCTAAATGCCTAACATGTATACAAAATAAACTGATAAACATACGCACATATATTTATATACGTATAGGTCTTATCCAAGAAGAATGGCAACTGCTTGTCAGAGATATTTATGCTTTTTACCCGTTGCTTATCAAATATGTTGACTACCAAAGAAATAATTGGCTCAAGAACAACACAATCGAAGCCGAACATTTGTACAACCATGTTGCCGAAATTTTTAATCTGTGGTCAAAATCTCAGTACTTCCGAAGGTATGAAAATGTGTTTAAAATAAACAAATTATTATTATTGAGCGTCTACTAAAATATTTGCATGAAAACATTCACAACTCAATTACAGAGAGGAAACCAACTTTATTTCTGCAAACGATATTGATAACATGACTCTCATCATGCCATCCTCCACTCGACGAAACGTAGTTACCGATATGTCCAACGTACAAACTGGTGGTAAGATCAAGAAGAAAAAGAAGCAACGGGACAAAAAGAAGGACAAGGACAAAGAACTTGCCTCTTCCCTGATGGTTGCTTGTCTAAAGAGACTACTGCCTGTGGGGTTGAATCTATTTGCTGGTCGAGAACAAGAGCTTGTTCAGCACTGTAAAGATAGATTCCTAAAGGTATGCGCAAATAATTCATAAATAGGTGCCAACATTTTATGAAGAGTCGATTAGTCAAATGTTTATGTGTATTTGTGAAAAAATCTGGGTTGATTTACTGACCAATATATTTACGCATATTTTAAAATAGAAACTCTTGGAACCCGAAATCTTGGATTTTGCAAGGACCCAACTGACCCTACCTGACGCCCTCGACCCCTCTGACGCAATGTCTTGGCAGCACCATTTGTATTCTAAACTAGGAACGAAAAAACTACCCACGGATGAAAACGATCTGAGCAACAAGGGAGCTCAAATTAAAGACAAGCAACAACAGTTGGACGAATTGGTAGATCGCATCGTTGCAATGGCAAAAGTCCTGTTCGGACTGCACATGGTATTTTATGATATATTTTATCGGACTTATTTCACCTAGTATTAGCGTCATTATCAATTTACACATAACATCGTTATACGTAGATCTTCTAATTTTGATAGATAGAGACTCGTGGCTTTGTTACCAAATATTTTATGTCAACCTCTTGTTTCTTGTTACAACCCTATTTTAATTTGTCAACCTCCTCATTAGATTGACCACCCCCAGCAGTCCTTGAAGGATGTTTATCGATCCGTAGTCACGGTCGGTCGGAAAAAGGCTGTTATTGCCTGTTTCCGTCAAACTGCAATACATTTCCTACCCAGGTATTTTATTATCACACGCATTTTCAGTTGATCACACTACACTATTTACTACTTTATTATTGTTTTGTGGTGTCTAAATAACCTGTAACCTTACCATCTATTATTTTTGTTTGGTTAGACACTCACAAATATAGTAGCACAGCTTCAGCTTAGGATTAGCTCTATGAAAATGGGATGAAATACATCCGTATGGGCTTGTGTGAATAACTTTGTGTTTGTCGTGCTTAAATGATAACATGTAGGCTTCGTTACCTCCAAAACCTCGGAGTGGATGGAGCAGAGTATTGTCGGCGGCTCGGAAGAAGGCTGCCCTCGCCTGCCTTCTCAGCGTCCCATTATTCACCCTGAAAAGGTATTGATTGATTCAAGTTCCGAATTTATTACGAAAGCGAAGAATGTGGAAAGCATACGAGGAAGCTATTATAAACATTTAGTACCTATTAATTACTGGGTGAAAGTAAAATAATATTAACGATCTGAACATTTTTTTAACCAGGCTGTATATTTAATAATAATGATTTTCTGATTGGAAATGACGTTTATGCACTTATTAATCATAATTATACTTTCAGACATCGTGCTATCAATCTATTTCTGCGAACGGTAAGTAAATTTAAAAGCTTTATATATTCGGTTAAAGTCACATATTCATATTTTCCTTAGATTTAATTATGTAGCTAAAAAATATAATTCGGTGGCTACTTTATGCAAACATTCTGTCCGTCTCTTTGTTAGCTCGTTTTCACTTTTGACTAAAGTTCTGTGTGCCGAGCATCAAGGTCAGCATATATTTAATGGCAATGGCGTTTTAATTTTTTAGTACCGAGAAATGTGGCTGTCGGATGAAAATGCTGGGCAGGAGATAATGATAGAACACCTTACTGTAAGTTATACATAAACTCAACGGTTTTCCTTGCATTGCATGCATACACCTTCATTGATAAAATGCATTTAGATCTGTGCTAAGTTTTCTTTGATCGTTAGCAAACATTCGAAGAGGCCGAGTTAAAAAAGACTGAGGGCGAAGAAGAGGAAGGAAAACCTAACCCCCTTACGCAACTTGTAACGACTTTTACGAGAGGTAAGCCAACGACAACCATGATTATGACAAAAAATTGACGAAAAACTCTAACGTCAGTCTTAAACTTATACTAGAACTAATTTTTAATCTCCTATTATTCTTATTTCTTAGGGGCCATGAGCGAAAGGAGTGGAGCTTTGGAGGACGATGGTAAGTCATATTAATAGCAGAAGTATCTACATTATAAGCTGGAAATGTCTGTTGGCAACGGAAGTGAAAGTAAATGTTCTGTAACGGAAGTGAAAGTAAAGAAAGTCAAGTTTCAAATGGCGCGAAAATTCAAAATAAATTAAGCTTAAAACAATAAATGTCAGAACGTATAGTACTCTTTGTGGGCTTATTTATGTAGGGGTGGTGGTTATCGAAGGGTAGGTGGTTATCTGGGGGTGGTGGTTATCTGAAGGTGGGTGGTTATCTGGGGGTGGGTGGTTATCTAGGGATGGTGGTTATCTAGGGATAGTGGTTATCTGAGGGGGGTGGTTATCCGAGGGGGGTGGTTATCTGAGGGGGGTGGTTATCTGATGGTGTTAGGGCCAAGGTGTCAAATTCCACTATCATTGGTGGTACAAGACTTCAGGTGGCCAGGCGGGCCGCCCGGGCCGGGCCGAGCCACCGGGATCAAATCCCATAACGTCTGAGCATTGGTGGTCTGGGTGGGCGGGTCGCCCTCAGCCGCGACGAGCCACGGGACTAAACCCCATTACGGATGTGCATTGGAGGTCTTGGTGGGCGAGTCGCCCTCAGCCACGACGAGCCACGGGACTAAACCCCATTACGGATGTGCATTGGAGGTCTTGGTGGGCGAGTCGCCCTCAGCCGCGACGAGCCACGGGACTAAACCCCATTACGGATGTGCATTGGAGGTCTTGGTGGGCGAGTCGCCCTCAGCCACGACGAGCCACGGGACTAAACCCCATTACGGATGTGCATTGGTGGTCTTGGTGGGCGAGTCGCCCTCAGCCGCGACGAGCCACGGGACGAAACCCCATGACGTCTGAGCATTGGTGGTATAAGATTTCAGGTGGCCAGGCATAATAATATGTATTACTGGTATAATCTTATAAGGCTCATTGCCAATAGAGTTAATACAATTTTTCTATTCTCATGTGTTGGCTGGAATCAATTAAATTTTGTATTAAATTTGTAAAGTTTGAAATTGTTCGCCATGAATTTGTACTCTTCTCAATAAATACAGTTAACGCTACAATATGGTGTTTTGATTTGAGGTAAATAATTATCGTTGGGTTATGCGATACGATTATGCATGGTAATTTACATCCGCCACGAAGCTCTATATTAATTAGGGTTGTTATCTTTATTTACTTTTTTTGCCGTTGCCGACAATAATTCACGCTGATAGTGTAGCTTTTATGGCCCGGCGAAGACGGGCTTATTTGCTAGTGCATTATGTGTGTAGATTTGTTATTTTGACTAATTGTATCCAGATCTCTACATGTCTTATGCGGAGGTCATGGCAAAATCTTGTGGGGAGGAGGAGGAGGAGGGTGAAGAAGAGGAAGGTGGTGATGGCGAAGAGAGTGGTCCTTCGATCCATGTAAGAAAACATCAAAATCTGAAATTTTGACACTAACAAAGCAAAAATGTACTAACTGGTGTGACTAATCTAACTACGTGAGTAAATTATCTACATTTTAACGCAAGCATCGTGAAGGGACAATGGAAAAACTAATGGTATACAATTTTATGATAATAACTATCTAGTATGTTTGCGTGTGTGCACAATAAAATGTGGTTTGATTTGATCCACTCTTATAAATACTTTGTCGTCTAATTCTGATTGAGTTCCAGGGGTATTGCGTAACAATTCAGCTAATGTTTCTGAATGATTTTTCAGGAGCAAGAAATGGAGAAGCAAAAGTTGTTGTTCCATCAAGCACGACTGGCAAGTCGAGGCGTCGCAGAAATGGTCTTGCTTGTAAGTTCATAACCGGTCTCGGTCTCAAGATATACGCCAACTTAATGTGAAAGAAAATATCTAGGTCAAGCAGTATCGTTAATAAACATGCGACACGAAAATTAGTCTCATCACTTGGTTTTGAATTACTACTAATGTATTTTTTCAGCATATTTCCGCATGCAAAGGCGTTCAATCCGACATGGTTATGAAGACGTTGGAGCTGGGCATATCCATTCTCAGGGGCGGAAATGTAGATGTTCAAATGGTGCGCTGTTCATGTCAAGATTCATGATTTTTTGTAGCTAATAGTCGAACGCTGTTAATTGACGGGTCAATAAAATTATTTGATTGTATAGCAAATGCTCAACCATTTGAAAGAGAAGAAGGAAGTCGGATTCTTCACTTCCATCGCTGGACTTATGAACTCTTGCAGCGTTCTCGATCTGGATGCTTTTGAACGGTAATTTATTACGTAGAAAAAAATAGACGAATTAATTTTCCTTCAATAAAATACAATTAAAAAGTATTCAAATATAACTACCATGTTTGATAGAAATACAAAAGCGGAAGGCCTTGGGGTTGGGTCTGAAGGGGCGGCAGGGGAAAAGAACATGCATGATGCGGTGAGAAACTTATCTAATTCGTTAATCACACGACAAAATTATTAGTGTAACGGTAAATTAATATTAACAATATTACGATTATTATTATTAGGAGTTCACTTGTGCATTATTCCGATTTATCCAACTTACTTGTGAAGGCCACAATCTCGGTAATTAAAGCACAAACTTGTTAATATTAAATGACTCCGGAATAGGAGTCATTCTAGATTCTAGATTCCTCAGGGTTAAAGTAGAATGTAGTACAAAAAGTTATAGTATCAACGACACTACTTAATAAGGTCAATAATTTTAATTGCTATTTAGACTGGCAAAATTACCTCCGCACACAGGCAGGGAATACTACCACGGTGAGGCTTGATAATTTTACTACATTTTACTTAATTAAATACAGGCCATAATATTGATTCATGCTATTGGAGTTTCTATAAGGGGGCATTGATTTACGTACGCATGTATTTTATTTACAGGTCAACGTTGTTATTTGCACTGTCGACTATTTGCTCAGGCTGCAAGAGTCAATCATGGACTTTTACTGGCATTATTCCAGCAAAGAGATAATTGACCCAGCGGGGAAGGTCAACTTCTTCAAAGCCATTGGTGTCGCTTCTCAAGTTTTTAACACGCTCACTGAAGTGATTCAAGGCCCATGGTAAATCTATCTCTTTTTCTAACATTTAGACCGTTTCACAACCAGTGATCGGCATATTATCGACCATCAACCATGCCCATTTTTTCAATCAATTAGTCGCAAAATCGACCGATTGTCGGGCGACCGTGCCGATCACTTTAAAATACGTCTTCTGTTGCATGTATTTTCAGTACTCAGAATCAACAGGCTCTAGCACATTCCCGACTGTGGGTAAGTAATTTAATTGTGATTTACACATCATTTAGAGTACTTGAAAAAATCAAGAATCAGAGTTTGAACAATTCTAATTCATTATTTATATTTAAGATCATAAATAATAATATTTTTGCCTGTTAACATATGTAGGACGCCATCGGAGGTTTCCTTTTCCTTTTTGCAAATATGCAAGCCAAACTTTCTAAAAATGCCAGGTGAGCTTAAACAAAAGGCAACCAGAAATTAATGAATGCTATAAAAAATTTCGTGTATGATTTTCACAGTCAAGTTGATCTCCTCAAAGAACTGCTGAATCTCCAAAAGGACATGGTGATCATGATGCTATCCATGCTCGAAGGTATGAGTTTCAGATTATCTTATGAGATTCAGATCTTACTTGCGTACAAATTACATGCGTACTATGGAACTAAAATACATTTTTTAATAACAGGAAATGTCGTAAATGGTACTATCGGGAAACAAATGGTGGACACGCTTGTAGAGTCTGCATCAAATGTTGAGGTGAGATATTTTTGTTTAATCAGCATTATGTACTCATAATAAGATAATGACTTTTAGAATAAGTGATACTTGTCATAATCTCGATCAATCGGTTTTGGACAATTAATAATTTTGCACAATATATTCTCCAATTTTTCTGACAGATTATTCTTAGGTATTTTAACACATTTCTAAAACTACAAAACTTGACGTCATCTTTCACTTTCTCGGTTAGTTAAGAGGATTCATAATGTTGTGAATGACTATCGTGCCTTGAATGTCGCAATCAAAGTACAACGTTGTTATTCTCAAGCCGATTAGTTTTCACGTTGAAAAATAAATTCATCTTTGCTTCAAGTTTATTTAAATTTTACTTTTACGCTTAAATTTGCTTGTGCTTTTTAACTTATTTATTTCATATTTTTTTTTAGATAATTCTTCGTTATTTCGATATGTTCTTAAAGTTAAAGGACCTCACTTCCTCTGCATCCTTCCAGGTATAAAGCTTGTGTGCATATTCATAGGTTTTATTTTTTGCTTGTGTAGTTGTGTGGATTTTGGTGTGCTATTACTGCTATTGCAAGTGAAGTGAAAATTAACTTGTTCGTCAACACCACTTTTAAGTGGTGTTGACGAAAATTAATGTCTGATAACATGCATACTTCCATAGGAAATGGATATCAACAAGGATGGATGGATTACCCCACGAGAATTCAGAGAAAAAATGGAACAGGGCAAAAATTACACGACGTATGTTATAGTATACAATATTAGCTTTCCATTTTTTTAAACACGTATTGCAAGAAATAATCTTGTGCTTGTTCACACTTTCAGAGAGGAAATCAACTTTCTGCTCATGTGTTGTGATACGAATCATGATGGAAAAATTGACTACATCGAATTCACAGAACGATTCCACAATCCAGCCAAAGAAATTGGTTTCAACTTGGCCGTCCTTCTCACCAATCTGTCTGAGCATATGCCTAATGAGCCGAGGTTATTGTTCTTGGCAGTTATTTTTTCATGACAAGCTTTTACTTGTGATGAAACTATATTTGAACTATTTTTCCACAGATTGGCTCGATTCCTGGAGACTGCAGGAAGTGTTCTGAATTATTTTGACGCTTTCCTCGGGCGGATTGAGATCATGGGGAGCTCCCATCGAATAGAACGTGTTTACTTTGAGATTTTAGAAGACAACATTGAACAATGGGAAAAACCTCAAATTAAGGTTCGAACATGCACCTGGATAATAAAAAGACTTCCAGTAAATGTTCTTATGCAACTTTGGTATTACTTGTACACACATATTTCAGGAATCCAAACGTGCCTTCTTCTATTCCATTGTGACTGAAGGCGGTGATAAGGAAAAGTTGGAATCCTTCGTCAACTTTTGTGAAGATGCAATTTTTGAAATGCAACATGCCACGGCTCTCATGTCCACTGAAGAGGTCAGTATTATCAACCAGATATATGTTGTTGAATACTAAAATGATCCTATTACTTGCACTAGGTCCACAAGTGTGTGATTTCAATTATTTTTTATTATTGCAGGAAGGACATGGTGGGAAAGCAAGGGCACCAGCGTTTGTGCTCCCAGCGGACGAGGATGAGGAAAAGTTAGTTGCTTTTATAATTTTGCAAAGTTATGTCTCATCATTAAGTCTACATATTTACACGAGTACACACAAAGTTGTTTAAATCTCCCTAAAGTTGGCACTTTCTGATTTTTTCAAAGTTTGGTTTGTACATGAGTGAAAAAGTAGATGGATTTATGATATTTGTTAGTTGATCTAAATTTAGTTTAGTTGGCAAGTTTTAGACATTTTGTAGAAATTTGTTGACGCTGATGATGATACAAGGCTATATATGTAATGATAACGTTATTCTTGATTTTGTGGTAGAAAATTAACATGGACAGAAAGGTGAGAGAGAGACCATGTCAACGTCGTCCGCTACCCTTTGCAGTTTGATTTATTTCTTATGCTTTCTTTTGCTTCCTTTTGTTTTTGCTTTATTTTTCAACGCCATTGAAATTTTGGACGACAACAGCCATCAAAACATCTACACCAGTCAACAACAATGATACTTTTAGAACAAAAGCTTTATTTTCTCAATGCAATTCATGTATAAAATATGTATATAGTTGTAAATTTGATGAATTTTCAACAGAGGCACCCTCGTAAAGCAAGCTTACACAGGTCTAAAAAACTGCGTCAAAGCTTTCTTCTCAACCATCAGCCCCAACAACATAAAAAGGAAAGTTCGAGAGGTTCAGCAAATGACTCCTGTCGAAATGGTTCTTGGCTTCTTCAAATTCATATTTTACATCTTTTACGCAACTGGAGGCAGTTTTGAAAGTGTTTTCAAATATCTCTTCAAAGCGCTGATCAATTTGATGCGAGGTCCACCACCAGAAAAGAAAGAGGAAGAGAAACCGCCGGATGATTTTTCTGCGCCACTAAAAACTCCAGCACTTCCAGCCTCCGCAGGTCCAGACGAAGACGGGATGGGCGGAATGTTGGCAATCTTGGGAACTGATGCGGAAGAGACGAAGGGAGGCGAAGGGTGTGCAATTATTTATCATAGTATTATATGCACTAATGTTTCCCAAATGCTTATGCCTAATAGTATGATCGTCCATTAACATTATCAGGAAAGAGGGTGGCGCTTCTGGTGGTGGGGGTGAATTAATTCCATTAGATTCGAGTGGGGATGAAAGTAAGGCGTTGGTGGTTGCCAGAGGAATGTCACAGGGGCCGAATGATCACCCAATCACACCGGAAGCCCCATCAACCCCGTCTTCTCCTCTCGATGTCGTGGAGACCCACGAAGAAACTTCCGTCGTGTCGCAGGTATGATCCATAAGAAAACCTCTGGTTGAACTGGTGTACCCTGGATGGGATTACCCACCCACTTCATTGTGTGTATGTACATAGATGCAAATAATTATGTCTTAACTTTCTTAACTAATGCTGCTCATGCGGATTTCCTACACCATTTACCCAATTACCTACATAAATACTAAAATGCAGGAGAATTCTATTCCTCCCCCTCCAGAACGACCTTATCGAACCCCGATGTATTACAAGAAAAAGCGTACCCCAAAGAAATTTGGGTTCTTTAACGTTGTAAACTAAACTAATCTACTAATTGCTATTATTGATAATAAATTGTATCTGGGAATAATTGTTAACGATTTTCTAAATAGATTGACTTTTCTGGTTACATCAACGGAATCGTTTCGTTTCTCGCGAGGAACTTTTACACCATGAAGTACATTGCGTTGATTCTTGCCTTCTTAATCAACTTTACTCTTCTCTTTTATAAGGTAAACATGAGTTGGCAAACAAGATGGAGAAAGTTTAAAACTTGTGCATTTATGTAGGCCACAGCAATAGCCGACGATATGGACGATGACGGCGATGGTGACGACGGGTCTGGTTTGGAGGGGAGTGCAGATTTAGCGGACATAATTTCTGGCAGCGGTGATAACGCTACATCCGAGGAAGCGGAGGACGAGGAAGAGGAAGACGATATACCAGAATTGGTGCATATGGATGAAAAATATAACAATTATTATCTTCCACACATCCTCCGATTGATGTCTGTCGTTCACTCCATTGTTTCCCTTGCTATGCTATTTGCATATTACCATCTCAAAGTGAGTCATCCTCCACAAGTTTATTTGTTCAAGAAATATAAATGCACATATACAATTGCAACAAACTCATATTTTCGCAAATTTTTGCTAATAGGTGCCTTTGGCCATTTTCAAACGAGAAAAAGAAATTGCGAGACGACTGGAATTTGATGGCTTGTACATTGCAGATTCCGAAGAAGAAAATGACATGAGGGCCAATTGGGATAAATTGGTTATTTCAGCAAAGTAATTAATTTTCATACTTTGATAACCATTATCATAAAATGTTTAGTGTCAGCAGGTTGTGAATTGTTTACACAATTATGCATGCACATATATAATTAATTACACGTTAATGTGCAGATCTTTCCCAGTAAATTATTGGGATAAGTTTGTGAAGAAGAAGGTGCGACAAAAATATAGCGAGACGTACGACTTTGATTCAATCAGTATATTGCTGGGAATGGAGAAAACCTCTTTCACAGTGGAGGATAGCAACGACGGCGGTTTAATGGCTTAGTAAGTTTGTCAAAATTAGCTCAAAAATAATATGTAATGCACACATGCAAGTGTCGTCATCATGAAATCATGTCCGTCTGTGGCTAATTTGTGTAGCCTTCAAGGGGTCGACTGGCGTTATCAGTTGTGGAAAGCTGGCGTGACAATCACAGATAATGTAAAATACGCAAATGCACTAAAAAATAGAAATTCCAAGTTAATTCTTTGTGAATTCTTTCTATAAGGCCTTCCTGTACAGCTTGTGGTACTTTTGTTTCTCTATTCTTGGAAATTTTAATTTCTTCTTCTTTGCGGCTCATTTACTTGGTAAAATTCACAGTTATTTTAATTACAAATTATGCATACAAATTTTTACAAGTTCGTTTGTATTGTAGATATCGCCGTGGGTAAGTGCTACATTGTACCGCAGTAGTGTTTAGAACATGCAATTTAATGGCTACTTCAGTCAGTCAGTTTTTGTCATACTAAAAATTTAGCATTATAATAAAATGAGTGTATCTGCAGCGGTTCCTGCTTTGAAAACAATCTTGCAGTCTGTCACTCACAATGGAAAGCAGGTTTGATTTTATTCGGCTTTATTTTCCACATATTCATTACATTTGTCTAATTATTAAATATTTAAATGTATAGTTAATTTTGACTGTAATGCTGCTCACGGTATGCCAAATATATTTGAATAAGCTAATTATCATGTATATTGTCCAACTTTACAAACTTTGGTTAACGCATGTATATCTAGATCATTGTATACATTTATACTGTTGTGGCATTTAATTTCTTCCGAAAATTCTACGTCACTGAAGAAGACGATGAAGTTGACAGGAAATGTCATGACATGGCCACCGTAAGATTTTGTAAAACTTTGCAACCTACTAGATTTCTTGAGCCAACTATGTATGAGACATTTTTGATATCTGCAGTGTTTCGTATTTCACTTGTATCAAGGAGTGCGATCTGGTGGTGGCATTGGTGATGTTATTGAGGTATAAGAACTTGAATTGTCTGAATTGAATTATATATTTTGGCTTTCAATAATAAATACGAGTACCTTTCTTCCGTAGCCCCCGGATGGTGACAGCTATGAAGTGTACCGAATCATATTTGACATCACTTTCTTCTTCTTTGTCATCGTTATCTTGCTCGCTATTATTCAGGGTTCGTCCAGTTTGCATGCGTTTGTAAATTATACATATAAACATGATGCAACAGATTTAAGGAACGTTGAGCCCTTATGAAACTTGCAAAATTCTGATTCTTCGTCTCTAGTCTTGTTATTGGACGACGGAGTGAAGAAATATTTTAAATCCCAATTGTCATGATTTTCAGGTTTGATTATTGATGCTTTTGGCGAGCTCAGAGATCAGTTGAACAGTGTCTCGGAAACCCTAGAGTCAGAGTGCTTCATCTGCGGTATAGGCAAGGACTACTTCGACGTTGTGCCTCATGGTTTCGACACTGTAAGAGTTATAAGATTCATGCAATTCATAAAATTTACAAGTCAGACACGTTTAAATAAGAGTCTTATTCAGTCCGACCCGAACGTTCACTCATTATATTCAAATCTTTAAATGACATTCAGTTAGTAAACTCTATCACTCGCTTGTTAAAAAAATCATCGTCAGCAGTATTCGCAAAGTGCATTAAAGTTGTCTGCATTAAAGGTAATAATTTAACCAAAAATGCGATGGTGAAATTTTAAGATTATGCAGTCCGAGTCAGTACAACCAACATTTCTTGAGGCAGTTAGTGTGATCGTTGGAATTAGTCAAAATATTTTAGGTCAAAGTTGAAAAATGGGCGATTTTTTCCTGCGAAGGGAATGGGAGTGGAGGTTTGCTTCCTACACTATGTAAGAAATGATTGCAAAAAATTTGTAATGCCCAGGGTGGGACAAAATGGAGACTTTTAAGTTTAACGTTATAGAGTTAAATTATGCTCTATAAATTATTTGATTATTGAGCATTTATAGGGCTGTTTGAGTTAATGACAGTTTATCATTTCATGCTGACAATTGTATTGTTTTGTTTTAGCACGTTTTGAAGGAACACAACTTGGCAAACTACATGTAAGCTTGACATAGTCAATTATTCTCTAACCGTGTTGGATTTAGTTTGCCCAGATATGTAAATATTGTTGTGTCTAGGTTTTTCTTGATGCACTTGATCAATAAACCTGATACAGAGTATACTGGACAAGAAACTTATGTATGGAACCAGTACCAACAAAGGTCATGGGACTTTTTCCCAGTCGGTGACTGCTTCCGTAAGCAGTATGAGGCCGAGTTAACAGGAAAAAGTAGCGAGTAACCTAAAACTACAAGGATGATCCCAGTGATCCGACAATACAACTCCTCTTCAACGAATTAACGAATCTTAGGACGAGTTGAATTGCTGAAGCTCTATAAATACAAATGTGGCTTCGAACCGTTAAATTTCCTTATTAATTGTGTGTGCTTTATACCTGAACCTTTAACTTTTTGGAACGTTGTGATAAAAGGTACTACAAAACTTGTAATTGAATAACTGCCCAGACAGCAATAATAAATGTCGCAAATGTTCGGTCTAAAGTACAGACGTACGTATTATGTTACTTGCTAGAGTTCTAAGTATAAATTACCTTGTATCAATTAGGCATATCTGTACATATGTACATTGTGTGTGTTCTAAAATAGTTACATATTTGTGTGGGTGAGGTAGAATATTTAGTGGGTGTGCAATTTGTTTCCGGATAGAATAGAAATAAAATTAATATGAGCAAGCAAACTACAGTTTTATTGTCTTTATTAAGCTTCGGGCTTAGCAATATTATGCCCATGGTTTTCTGGGACAAGTTTATTCCAAAAGCACTCTTGATTTGCTTTCCATGCTGATTGTTGGGACTCATTTTCATCCGTTTTCCCATCAGCATAAACTTCTTTCTTCCAAATTGGCACGGCTGCCTTCTGTGGGGTGCAGAAAATGGATTACTCATCAACTGTTCAAAATACCTCAATTGAAAAAAAAACTTGCCAATGCGTCAATAGCGAGATGAACTGCTTCCAGAGATTCTTTCCTGTGTTCGGATGATATAGCTACAACAATACTTGCTTCCTTTACAGGTACGAGGCCTAGTCTGGAATGGAATAGGTCATACATGGCATGTAGATCTTGGAAAGTCTTATTATTATTATGTATGTATGTATATGAAATGATGTATACCTGTGAATCACTCCAATGTTCTCCAGTTTCCATTTCTCCCTAAGCTGCACGCAAATTTTCTTGATTTCAGCGATAGCCATGGGTTCATAAGCTTCGTATTCTAAGCGCACAACCTGCATATTATATTTTTTTAATACACCGAATAACATCTCGTTCTTTGAGTGATTTCTTAACCATTTGAAATAATGAGATTAGTTTTATAGCAGAGAAGCAGCTAGTTAGTTAATGAGTGAGTACCGTCTTATTTTCAAAATTATCTCGCGTCGTTCCAATGAAGGTTGAAACGGCTCCACATTTTGGTGAAGCTATTTCGGCAATTAGAGCATTAATGTCAATTACTTCAGTCGTCAATCTTATAATATCCATTTTCACCCCGTCCTTAGGCGTTATCCTGAAATTGGTGTATACATAAGTATGACCATTATCAACTTCGTAAATATTTTGTAGGTTTAGATGGGATATGATTTTCTCCATCATCAATTACCGGCACTTATGGGTGGTATCACGGCAATTTCGTCTATACTTTTGAACACAAATTCTTCCTCAGACTCCGAGTCTAAATATGTTTGATTGACAGCTAGAATTATGCACTGCTGCAATGGTTTCAAAGTGGGAAAACTGGCAAGAATTGACTCCAAAATCTCTCTAGGTTTATACGCTTTCGACGCACTGAAAGAAATTGTGGCTTCACTCGTTTTTGTTTGCTCCTTTGCCTGGGCAAAAAAGAGGATTCGTACAAGAACTACAGCAGAATTTTCAGTAGAAATGTCTTCCATAATAATCAGTAATGTAACAAAGTGGATGCTTGTCCATTTATTGAAAAGTGCTCAATGTATATTTGTTCAATTACAAAAATAAAAGACGACTTAGGAGGCCAAAGCTGATACTGGAAGAGAGCACAACTAAGGAATGGTCAACTTTCCTAAACTCTTATCTCTCAAACACACGTTTTTGTACATATTACGCAATCCTGCCCATCATGATAGAAGAAAACACGTTGATATTGGTCAACTCGACTACTTTACCCTTTAACAACACTATTACTAAACATTCGTTATACTCTCCGACCCAACTCGGGACACTCTATCTGCATAAGTAAATATAATGAACATAAATGAAAGAGCACCTCGAGTAGTGATAGTTAATGGGTTGCATTGCAATGCCATCACCATTAGAAAGTTGACTAGCAAAGCCAACAATAATTGCATAGCATAATATATAAAAAAAACTCATGAGACGAGTTTTTGTTATCCAGAGTGCATCACGAGGTAAACTGGCCTTGTGTGTCACCGTATACAATTGTATAGTTAAACAAATACAGTAAATACGTCGGCTATGCAAAATACGTTTTGCATATTTCAGTGAGCATGCTACAAGAAAATATAATTTATACTCAACAATACTAGTATTACAAAAAAGTCAAGGTTATTATAATACAATTTTCTACTGTAAAATTAAACAATGAGAATCATGCTCGTCAGTCTTATGGCTAATAACCCTCATGACAAAGTTCTGCACCAGTACAGTACGTATTACCCGTTTAAAAATTAAACCTAAATCTGACTAATAATATGTACTAATATTGTCATGCCCTATTTTCAACAAAAATATCACATATTATGTTAGTATTGCTTTGAAAGTTATGACTCCTGGTTGTATCTTTTAGAAAAAAATAGACTAATGAATAAATTAAATAATTTAATCTAAACCAATTTTTTTAAATTCTAAAACTACGTTAAATGTGGCATTGTCATTATCACATATTCTTCAAGCCTGAGGAAGTTGGTGTCTCAGCTCCGTCCTGTTTTGTCGATTTCTGAGCTCCAATGTAAAGCGTAGTTTTTGGTGGTGTTACTGATGGGCGTTGTCGAATCATGTAATTGATGAAAGACACCAAATTACATGTGTGTACACGAGTTTGGGAAAAATAATTGATTCGAGGATCATCTGCATCCAATTTTGTTACAGTGACATTTGTTTCGCTATCCCAGGTCCACAACACTCGGTTCCCCATTGTGTGACTGAAAGGAGATAAGCTGTGTGTTACCATTTCAGTCTTAAATGCAATCCATACCAAATCACCAAATATCAACTTAAAATTCTTACAAGAACCCAGATATGGCATCTCCAGGGATGTGATCATTTGAAACTCCAGATACTGTGTTGAAAAAAAACTTTTTATGGCTTTGAAAATTCAAAGCCATTTGCCACGGATCTAGAATATTTGCAATCCATAAATACTTCGTTAGAACTTATTTTTTAAATGCAAATTACCTTTAGTAATTTTTAAGAACAATAGTCCACTGGGAATTATAAACGGAGAGTCAGGATTCGTCATGTCGAGGGGGCACACAACTCTGGCTCCATTGCCGGCACCTTTCACGAGCCGATATTGCAGTCTAGACATTCATGAGTCATTTATAAACGGATACAAATCAGAATAATGAATACTTTTCAAATTGTAAATCATACTTTTGAATGAACATTGCCAAATGTTCCATGCGAATTAAAGCTTTTGCCCGAATTTGTAACGTTCCAGGCATTGTGTGAGCTTCTGCAAATTTCACGCTCATTTCTTGCCTAATAAGAAACCAAATACGAAAAGAAACTAATTATTGTAAGGAAACAGAAAGGCAAAAAAACACTCTAATGTTCCATACCTTTGTGTACAATGCACATTCCGTAAATCCATACCCCCTAACATTAATGCATCAATAATGTGAAAGACTGGGATTACGGTCTGCTCTGCGCCAGAGTTTCCATATATTTCATTTCCAAACTCCCCATACACAAGAGTGTTGGACGGCATCAGAAGCTTCTGGGCGAATTGTGGAACAGAAACCCATTGCGACTCATGGTATCTATATAGTGAACCTTGTCCAAGTGCTGGAATAATAATTATATTTAGCTAATCATAATTATGTATGTATATCAAGTATTTAATTAAATGGTTAACCATTTAATCAATGATAAAATCAAACTGTCTCGAGTCAAAGAAAACTTACACAAGTAAAATCCTCGATTCGATACTTTCTTAAATCCCGTCGTCGGCACAAAACGCCAATCATATGCCGACTTGAATAACAATTCGATATTTTCAGGCGCTAGATCTTTTTCTGGACGTCTTAGCATGGCTAAATTGAACAAAAACGAGAGAAAACAAGGCAAAAATTAATTTGTAATCAAGAATGAAGAATGCACTAATGAATATTTAATTCCTCACTCAATGGTAGTTCCTGCATAACCGCTTTGCAACCGTTGTCCGGCGTCTTAAACATTGCTGGTGCAGGAAGTTCTTTAGGAATACCCCAATGTTTTATTGCCTTTATCCTCGCTTCCTCCTGCATTTCATTATTGTTCAGGGTCCTGTCTTTCACAAAAGCAACCATTCGTTTAAGGGTCACAATTTGACTACGCGCAATCCTGAAATTAAACAAGCAGTAAAATATAGTCACACAAAATTAAAACAAATATTGAATGTATGTCTAACCTGTTGTTACAATCCCGAAGATAAATATAAAATGGATCTAAAACACTTGCAAGGAGTGTGACAGGAACAAGTTCCAAAATAGCCTCCTTATTGCCACCATTCATGTACATCCACATTTTCTGGTGACAGTCCCCAAGATAGCTAGTGATGTGTGATGTTACCTTCTCCGATTTTTTCCATTTACAAATCAAATACCGTTCCGAATTTGCAGGGCGACTTGCCAGTGGTTTATGAATGGTCACAGACTCGAAACAGTAATACATTAAGTATATAAGAGCCGCAGTGAAAGGTGTGACTACGTCAAAAAGTTTGCATACTGCGTGTCCGCCGACTCGGACAATCGCGAGTGCAACATAAATTTGTGATAAAATGATTTGATGACACAGTACTTCTTGCATATTCTCTCTCTGTGTCACCGAGAAGCCCTATGAATTTGAGACCAATAGTTATTATTGTTCCTTTTGAAAGCTGTATTGTAATTAATTATTTTCATGTATTCATCAACTTACTCCGTCTGCCATCATGAGGTGAACCCCTTTTTTCCCGGTGTTAGCGATTACATGCTGGATAAAACTCGAGACGTTAACAGGATTGTAAATATTGCCGTCATTGGCTTCCCCATAAAATGTTTGAAATGTCTCGGTTTCAACGAGGAAATTTGTAATATCAAAGTCTACTTCTCCTTTCAAAGTCAACCCAAATCCTTTTGCCTCCCATTTCTTTTTCCATAAAATGTATCTGAAATGGAGAAATTTGATTCAGTAAAGTAAAATAATAGAAAGGTTTATGAGGTTTAGCCTTTACTCTGTAAATCCTCCAGGACCACCACATACATCAGCAAAGTAAAATAAGTCACGCATGCTTAAAACCCGATGTCCAGCTCTAGTCACTGGCTGGGTGAGTTCGTGATTGAGAACAACATCAAGGTTCGCAATCTTCATTGCTGCTCGACACAAGAAGGGTCCTTTGTTCAATTTTTCGAATAAATTACCTTTGCTCCTCACAATCTGATAATCATTTTTGCTCAAGTTTTGAAATAGTTTCTACATAAATAAACAAACTTGTACATAATTGGGATTAATCAATTCATATTTAATTAATGGCGGTGGATTATGACATTTACCTTGCATTCTATTAATTCATCATACAAGTGAGGATCAATGAAGGCGTTGTCAGGGTCAATTTCAATAGAGGTTACTTGTGTTCCAACTTTTCTCCCTTTTACCAACATGTCAAAAGTCAACGTGGGTTTGTCATCAGAAATAATCCATTTGATGCTTTCCTTTACCGACACATCCTAAGTACGACACAATGGTGAGCACAGGTAAAGTAATCAACTCAAACATAAACTCTTCTTACGTCCACGCTTTGGAGCTCCATATCAGCTAGACAGATTCCAAGCACGTTTACTTTATCGTCAAATTCTTCGATCGAAAATTTGGGACCAGTCAACGTATCAACTTCGGCTAAATAATTGGCTAGACCCTTCCCTTTCCCAAATCCCATAAAATTCTGTCCACAGTAATGTACAAATAAATACGTATTAAATTTAAGACACATTGCACATACATTTAAGATAATCATTAAACTCACTGAAATTTCCCTGGCAGACAAGTGCTCATGCGGATGAGGTATTACACCATTCCCATTTGCATTGTAGTCAGTATTAGTACCATTTCTTCCTCGTTCAGGTCGCGATGGTACTACTACCGGACATGGGTTGTCTGTATATTTTTGATGTATTTCAATATAATTAATATAAAATATATTATTGCAAATTAAAATCATCAACGAGAACTTACCCTCAGGGTTATCTCGATCAAAATATGTACGCTTAGCGGTCCAGTTTGGTGATGGAAGCTGTTTCAAATGACATGATGCCGTAAAGTTGGGCAATGGCTCTTGAAGCACTGACTTGGCCTTTATAACATCTCTACTACCATTCCTGCTTTCGGAACTTGATATTTTCCTCCTCTTAAAATTAGTACCATCTTCATCACTATCCGAATCTGCATCACATATGTAGAAATTTGTAAAGATTTGTCAATATATCAAAGATTGTCAATCTTTGACAAATCTTTTAAACTCGATCTATTTCCAATTATCTATTAATAAATGAAACATTAAAATATCATACCACTTGATGCTTCCATGCTCCTGCGAGACATTTTCAATGAATGTCGTACAAAACCTATCCTCTGCTCCCACTTTTTTGAAAAATGTCACATATCACATGTTAAAATTACTGAGGAAATTGTGCTGTTTATCTTTCTCTCAGCCTCGTGAGCAGTCGTGACTCGTGAACTGGCACGGGTGCCGCTCAAGATTCACCAAATTCCACCTCATAATTTGAGACAGACGCATGCTCTGCAGGCCCTTTAGTCTCCCAACCATAATACTAATTATTAATTCAATTAATTGCCTAAACATTATGTATTTTTTTAAGAAAAACTTTTATTATTATTACAAAAAAATAGATAAAATATGAAGTACACTTAATTGGCTTGTATTTTATTCGACTACAACAATTTCCTGAGCTAGACAATTTTAAGTTACTTGAGTAAGGGACAACTCACAGGTATAGTACTTGAGTTGGACAAACGCATTTATTCTTAGATTTTTGTAAAATTATATCTTATTTAGCCATACAAGAACATATAAATTAAAAATCTACAGTGCAGACTTGATATATATAGTCCGAGTCAGGAATATACACTTCTCTTTATGATCGAATGTCGAATGTTTATGAAATATTTTCTATTATGTTTGGCATACAATTTTTAAGACCGCATTTTAAGAATTCTATTATTCAATGAATTGCCCTTTTGAACTTAATTTGTAAACAAACTCTTGTAAATAAAATTTTAAGAAACTAAAAATTTTTAAGAACTCTACAAATTCTTCCCCGTGAATGCTAGTGGGGCTCGATTCTTCCAAATTTTGACCCGATGGTGGGTTGAGAAAACCTCTTAATAGGCATCCGAGATCAATAAATTCAGTCCCACTACAATCTTGACTCTGTAGTTGTCAAGGGTTTATAGGCATGGAGTTTTATGGAGTCAATAAACATGAGAAATATAAGAATGACGCAAGATTGCTTGACAATTTATCATAATACAAGGTTACGACAGTTGCTTCGATAGCCTCAAAAACCTCCATTTTTGAAGTGCTAATTATTTATTTGGCCGTCGCTAACGGTAATTAAAGCACAAAAATTTCTAACAGAACGCCGAAATAGCCGATTTCACATTTACAACAACTCCACTGATTTAATAATTGGATTACAACTCCACTGATTTATTATTAACATAAACATTGATAAACTATGAAATACACTTAGTTGGCTTGGGGAGTAGAGGAAAAACCCGATGTTGGTGGGTTGGGAAAACCTTTACTTGATCCGGATAGGCGTCCGAGATCACCATTCGGCCCCTTACATGATTTTTGTAAATAAAACGACATATCATTTAAAATATAAAATAATTCTTCTAATCCTCGTTGACTGGGGACAGCTCCCATGATTGATGCCGCATTCCCGCGTTGAACTGCCAAACTAATCCGTTGAATGAGAAAAGTTGTCGACATTGGTCCAGTGACATCCTTCATCCTCCTCCCAACATCTTGGATGAACTTCAACCCTTCCGTCCCCCATACTCCTGATGTCTCGATAGCCACCGGAACAAAGATATAGTTTGTTTTAAGTTCAGAGTACAGTTTGTGTTTTTTGGTCTCGGCTAGTTTTGCTGCTGTGCCAGCATGTCTAAGTGTGTGAGAGAGATAAGAGGGGGCAAAAGTGTCTGTACATGTAAAGTCCCATGTTAGTGAGTGTCCCTGTTTGTAAGGTATTAGTGTTAGACCATCCGGTCTTTTTCCATCTGTCCTACAACACCCTAATGGTTCCCTAATGCTTGGTATGTCTGCAGAAATTAAGGCTCTCTTTATAATGTCATTGGCTTGCGTATGTCTAGAGTGCCTGCCAGCACTTTTTTTACATGAAAGACCATGTAAGCCTAGTTCATCTACTTGTGCGCCGCAAACACATTTATGAGGGAAACATAAATTTAACCCTAACCTCAAACCTATTGCAATCCTGAAGGAATTATCGTCTAAAAGTGTGCCTAAATTCCTCGATGGTAAAGCTTGCAGCCATGCACCTGATTCTTTTGACCTTGATGCCAAAATCCTAGCAGTATTTATTGGGGTGGTGGATGATTCCAGGATACGTGAAGATACGTAATTGAAAATTGGACTTTCCCAGGATGATTGAAAAGAAGTAATTGTACTGCGAGGTAGTTCTTCACAACTAATTGACTTCCACAAGTCCTGCGCCTCGGTCACAAGTGAATCGGACAAAGCAGTGACATACGAGGGCAAAATTAAAGAAACCAAGTCAGTGGTGGCAAATGAAGATGCAAGGAAACATGGAGTTGCTAATGTTTTAGATTGTCTAATTCCTAAACCACCTAATTTAATTGGTAATGCAATTTCTTCTAAAGATAGAGGATTAATTTGGTAATTTGTAATTTTTTCTAAAGCATTATGGAGCAAGGTATCAAATTCCTCTAGCATATGTGGTGATTTAAAAATTGGAGCTGCTCTCAGTAGATAAACTAAACGTGGAATAGCTAAAGAATGCTTCAAAAGATAATACGCAATATGGCTTGGAATGGAATGCAATCGACCAGCCATGTTAGTAAAAGCGTCAATCTTTTTGCGGAAAACATGTTCAATAGATTCAAGAGTCAAAGGTGCACCTAAAAGTTCAGCATTTTCCTGAGTCATACATGAAATACCTGGTGCAACTGATTGGAAAGATTCTAGTATACATTGCGTGTTAGTTTGTGGACCTAAAACTGAAACCTCACATTTATCAAAGTTCAATTCTAAACCTACTTCATTTGCACATGAGATAATATGTTGAAAATCGTCTAACACTGTAGTAGAATTGCCACCTAATGTACCATCATCTAAGTACCACATATTAAATTCTGACCCTAAATTTGAAATGACTGGATGCAAGGTTAAACAGAAAAGTGGTGGACCTAACGGATCTCCTTGTTGAACACCTCTACATGAATCAATTAAAGAAGAATTCCACACAAGACTGGATGAGAATCTATAGCACTGATTAATATAAGGATACAAAGTTAGGTACAAGTTCGTGAACGGATGAAAGCAATTTCCCTCTATCTACCATATTAAATGCATTCTTAAAATCGATTTTAAGGAAGGCTGTAGGTGATTGATGTGGAAAGGAAAAGAATCTACGGGCAGCGTGTGCTCCTGCTTCAGCACCATTTTTTACGTTGAAACCTACTTGGACTGGACTAAAATAATCCTGAAAGACATGATTCATGACCTTCACACAAATCTTTGAAACTATTCTACGATAAGTGCAACCTACTGCTATAGGTCTAATACCACCTGATTTCTTTTTAAGGGCCGTAAGACTTGCACCGTAAATGAAAGGACAAATATCTAAAGGAACTTTTCCTGCTAACATAAAATTGCAAAATTTTGTAAGAGATTCTAACAATTGAGTTCCTACGTCACCAGTATGTTGTGAAACTAGATCTTTCAGAATTTGTGGTCGTAATGCATCTAAACCCCCTGCTGAACCACTAGGAAATGAGAATATTGCTGAGATAACCTGCTCTGTTGTCGTAGTAAATGGTGGAATGTTAGGCTCATCTAAAACAGTAAAATTGTCTAAAGATTGTTGTGGGTGCTTTTCTACAAGTGTGTCCAAAGTCGCTGAAGAATTGGGAGCGACAATTGGGAGTCGCTGAAGAATTGGGAGCGACGTATCCCTGGGTGAGCTCCCCATTGCAGCTGCGCCCTTGGGCCGCCCTGCCTCTCTGGGGAGTCGGGTCCACCCGTGGTTTCGGCCACAGCCCCGACTCTCTTCCCGTTGGAGGGGTGGTCCGGGGGAGCAACGCTGCAAGGGGAGAGCCTTACAGGAAGGTCCCCCCTCCAATGCTCCTCCCACCAAGCAGGCTCACCGGGTGGGGAGCCGGCGGGTGGCGCTTGGCAAGTGAGAGGGGCTCTCTACCTCCAACCCTTGGGTGACGCCGCTCTTTAGCGATACCTCCCCTTGGGGCCGGCCGGGTTCCCGGGTTCGAAACCTTAATGGCGGGTCGATTTACGGGGACCTCCCACCTCGTAAGGCGAGGGTAAGACGAGACCCTCCGGGGGAACGCGGTCACGGAGGCGGTGACGTGGATAGGGCTTTCCCGGCCGGTGGAGGTAGACCCCCGCGGACGCATTCGGGCGTCCGCGGGGGCCGACCCGCGTGGAGCACAAGGGAGCGACGTCCTCGTCGTGTGCTCTGGAAACGCCCTTCTCAGGGTGGCCAACAGCTCCCCCCCCTTATAAATGCATGGCATGGCGACAACCTTTGTCGCCATGCCATAATGTCGCAATTTCTCGTTCGATTTGCATGAAATTAAGCACAACGCTTCTAATTGGTGTTGTCGACATGTCGCAATGTCCCACCCACCGCCACCCCCTTGTTTTCGCCAAATTTCGTCGCCATTCCATAATTTCGCCATTTCTCGGCCGATTTGCATGAAATTGAGCACAATGCTTCTTTTTGGTGTTGTCGTCATGTCGCAAGGTCACACTCATCGCCTCCACCTTGTTTTCGCCAAATTTCGTCGCCATGCCATAACTTCGCCATTTTTCGTCCGATTTCCATCAAACTTCGACAGAGACTTCTTTTTGGTGTTATCGACATGTCGCAAGGTCCCACCCGCCGCCACCCCCTTGTTTTCGCCAAATTTCGTCGCCATTCCATAATTTCGCCATTTCTCGTCCGATTTGCATGAAATTGAGCACAATGCCTCTTTTTGGTGTTATCGTCATGTCGCAAGGTCACACACGCCGCCACCCCCTTGTTTTCGCCAAATTTCGTCGCCATACCATAATTTCGACATTTCTCGGCCGATTTGCATCAAATTAAGCACAATGCTTCTTATTGGTGTTGTCAACATGTCGCAATGTCCCATTCATGATCATACCCATCCTCAAATTTGACAGGTACAGGAAGTATATCCTTCAAACAAGCAACGTTAACCGGTGCATAACCGGCAATGTTGTGCAGATAAAGAACCATTGCCTCCTTAATCTGCCTTTGAATCACCACGGAAGTCTAATCCACCACGATGATTGAAAAATTGTCCGGGCTGTACATATTGAGCAATTTGTACGAGTACTTCCTATTGATCATCAATGGACGATCCGGATAGCACCACTCATCCTTATCAAGCAACATTTCAGTAATCAGTAGTCGTTCCTAAAACAAGAAAGAAAATAAGTGGTGATGTTTAACTCCAGTTAAAAACTGAAGAATTATTTTTTATCATTATGATAAAGTGTTAAAGACAACTTGACCAACAGTCTTTCTGAGTCTGAGTGCAAGATTGCTTGACAATTTATCATAATACATCCATGATTAATTTTTTTTGCCATTTGACATGTTTTTATTAACATAAACAAACATTAAAAAATTAATTCGAGAATCGAGAGCACGAAATGTGAGTGTTGGCAATTTTTGTGCGGTTTGTTTCTGGGTGACAGTTTGTGCGACGCACACTGGTTCCAAAAGGTACCAGGGTTTTCGAAAATTGAAGTTTTTTAGGCGTCGAAGCAATTGTCGCAACCTTGTAATAATTATTACTACTAAAGTTGTCAAGCAACCTTGAGAATGACGCATGTATACCAAGATTATTTGACATTTTATCAATCTATAAGGTTACGACAAATGGCCGAGTTACAAAATAAATTTTCATTTTTAGAAAACTAAAATTTTTTGAAAATATGTCATTGGTTACAATGGGAAATTTGGAAATGTGATTTTTAGTCAAAGTCAAGTTTACTGGGACAAATTTGATATTTATAAAATTTCTAGAAATAAAATAAACATTAGTTTAGGTTTTTGATGCAATTAATTTTCCTTTTCTGCATGACTAACTGAAATCTAGTCGTAAATTAATCTTCCTATGATAAGAAAACTTATAATTATATTGATTAATGCTACTATTTTATGAATTATGAAATTGTCCAAAATTACCAAAATTGTAACATTTTAAGAGGCAAGAAGATACGGGAGACAAGCACTGGCTTAGTTCCTACCCATGACGGCCAAATTTGCAAAGCCTTGTCGAGAAGACGTCGCCTCAATATTTTTATAATAAATGATATGTAATTGATGACTTAACTTAATTAATTGGAATTAAATTCGTGCGTTATGTTAAAAAAAAAAAAAAAATTTAGTCAAAGTGCTTATGAAACCGTCATGTCCGTCTGCCTGTCCGTCCGATCATTTTACGATAACTTTCCTTAAACTCGTCCTAGCGACTTTAAATTTGGTATACATGTAGTATGTGACAAATGAGGAGTTAAGTTTGAAGATGGGCGAAATCGATTAAGTGGTTGACCGGTGGTGGTCATCTGGGTGGGTGGAGTATTTCAAAATCCTCGTTGAAAGTTGTAATTTGGCATCGAGATTGCTAATGGTGTCTAATTGAAGAATATGAATTTAAATTGGGAAAATTTTCGACTGGAGGGACCCGATACCATACCGATTTTTGGAAATTATCCAATCGAGCTGAAATTAGTGCAGAGATTGCTAATGGCCCCTGATGAAAGAATATGCGAATTGAAATTGGTAACATTTTTATGTGGAGACACCTTTAAGGGGGTGACTCACATCGATTTTTAAAAATTGTATTAAAAAGATGAAATTCGCTCCTGACACTCGTAGAAGACTGAAATTTGGCATGACCCCGTGGGGGTAGACTAGATTGAAAAATATGAAGTAAATATTAAGATTTTTCCACAGAGATTTAACAAGGTGACACACTGCTTTTTATATTGGTAGAATAAAAATGATGCACATCGGACTAAAGAACATGAATAATATTCATATTCATTGAATATGAATATTTTTGTGGGCCCAGCCCAGAAGACTGAGACCCGTAATGGTTTTAAAATTGGTCAAGGAGCTGAAATTTTGCATGCTGGATTATGGGAACATTTTTGCCGATTACGAATAGTAGTTGGTGCAGGTCGTCTGACTAAAAGTTAGAAGCTGACACTGACCCTGACTCGGGCTAAGTAAAGGCTGCACATTGGATATTTCAAGTTTACTTCTCGAAATAGTACCCTCGAGATTTTGATCTTAAAAAATCAAGCTAAAAATTACGATGATTTCATCTTTAAGAATGAAGTCTCTATGTCTGCCCATTCAAAAGTTATTAAAGGTCAAAGTCGTTGGTACACAGGCCCAGGGGACGTGTACCAACGATTTAAAAAATAATTATTTTATTTGTAACTCCACCATTTGTCGCAACCGTTAAAAGACACAAGAGTTACCTAGATACTAAATGTCAAGCAATCGTGCATGTATACAGTTTTTGGAAAATTGAGACAACCTACAGAGAACACTTCAGAATCTCAAAATCTCCCTCGATAGTACTATACCTATACGATGTTCAAGAAGTTACTTGGGGCGAAAAAATTGGACAAGGCAGAAGCGGCCACTCCCCTCATTATTCCCAAAGAAGATCAACCCTTAGTGGCCCAGTCTGAGCAGGATGGTGACGATGGTGTGGGAGGAGGAGGAGGGGACATGGGCGGCGAAATGGTGAAGGCTAACTCGAAGGCAGCCTCCTCTTTGGTCAGACAGTCCGAGAAGCATCGGTTTGACCTCTACGTACCCAAAGATCGTGCAGCCTGGTTAGAATATCTCGTAACGCTCGTTAAAAAGAGGACAAAAATCGAGTACCTCAACGACAGGTAAGTTCAAATGGGGGATTTTTCAAGTGAGTGGATAAACAGTGAGTTTTTTAGTCGCATAGCCAAGTGAATGAAATAATTTGAAACTTATATAACAGGGAATTGCGAAAAGTGATAATGCGAGCAAGACCTAACCTCGCAGGTAAGAAGCCTGTCGTCAAATTTGACCCCGACTCGCCGATCTGCTTCCACTGGACCGTTGAACAAACGGCCGACTGGATTGTGATTGCTGGATTCCCATTTTTGAAGGTACGCAATTTATTCAAAACCCATACCTTTACGGCCGTATAATCACACTACTAATCTTTGAAAATGAAGGCTGTCATGAATGATTATGATAATGAATATGATTAGGGAACTGTGCAATTGTTACGTAAAATATCAACACATTTTTTCATTTCTCATTTTCATTTGCAGGAGGCATTTCTCATGAATCAGATTTCTGGACGGAGATTAGTCCTAATCGATTGCAGTGCTCTGAATCAAATGGGGATGACTGATTTGTTTGAAATGAAGGTTGGCGTTTCTCAACAGTTTCTTGATTGTGCATGCTGAAATAATAATGAGAGCATATTTGCATATAAAAATGAGATTAAATTTAGAAAGTAACTGCAAGAATTCGCGAGCTGCTTAAAATCCCTGCTCCCAACATTCTTCGTGCCATCATGCGAATCCCACCTTTTGAAAAATTCATAAAGAGGAAGGTGCACTTAGGAAAGGAGACCGATGCTCTAACATTCGAGAAGTTTTGTCAGCAAGAAGGTTTCAACTACTCAATGCTAAAGGGTAACAAGAATGCAGTTATCCCCTGCACATGCGAAGTCCGAATCCTCCCCCTGGGTCAGGTCGACGATGATGAGGAGGGTAAGTGCATTTCCAACTGCAATTTCCACCTGTGCTTTTCAGTTAATTTGAACTTTTCATTTTGATTTGTTTAAGAGGTTGAGGAGAGTGAAGGGGAGGACATCTCCCTCCTCAACGCACCCACTGTCGAGTTCGTTGTAAGGAACTTGGAAGCTCGGGATAAAACAGTTTCGTACATTATTGAGCTCATGATTGAAAACGTGTTCATGCCGAACTCGGAGAGGACGTATGGAAAAGTTGCAGAAAGTTTTAAAGCTGGTTTGGAAAAGAGTTTCGATGAAATGGGAAACATGAGTCCGCAAGAACGGTTAGAATTCGCAACCACAGTGGCAAGGTCACTAATGGATGAGTTGCAGCATACGGCGGACATCCTGTGCGATCTTGAGCTACTCCAGAATTATATCCAGGAAGAGATATCTCCAGAAAGATTGGAATGGTTGCAGTCTTGTGCAGCGGAATTTATGGAAAACGTGCTGCCCATCGCGTCCTTGATGGCGTTGGGAGAGCTGGACTTGGAAACAATTTTTGAACAGGAGCCAGAATTTAGTAATTTTGTGGATGGTGTGATCGTTGAGGCGGAGAAAAGGATCAAAGTGATGGAGCTTCCTGGTTTATCTGTCACCGACATTTCTTCTGGAACTGGGATGGTGAAGGTGGTTTTGGAACAAGTAGTGGACAATGTGGTCGAGGTTGGAGATGACGACATATTGAGACAAACACAAGGCAAGCTTTCTTGAGTCCTTATGAACAAATGTAGTATAATTACCAAGGCTTCAGATTGACAATGCTATCTTTTCTATTCTTGATTTTGCAGAAGCATTGACAAATGACATTACAGGATTTCGGTAATATGCACACATTTCTATCGTTTGTCTCATTGATTTACATGCAAACTATCGAAAATTACGGAATGATTCTTGATAAATAAATAATATTAAATATTGAAACTCATTTCTATAATTTGTTCTCGGTCGTAAATATAAATATATGCAGAACTGTTATCATATTAGCCAATAAATATGGAGTTCGATAACCTATAAATTCCCATCGTAATCATATAACGTAATTTTGTGTATTTGTGGACTTATCTCATCTGCACTTATGCTCCGATTCCACATTTGTACATTTAAGTTTAATGTGTCCATATCATAGTCAGTCAAACTTGACGAATTTGCAACTCAATTTTGAGAATGGTGGGATTGCATTATGCATAATATTGATTACAACTTTGTTTAGCGAAACTGTGTATGCAGAGCAACTCGTACGTGTAACAACGGTCTTTGCATGCAATGTATATATGAAGATTGCAGGTTTTAGAGTGCATGATAGATATGCATTTATTTACTATCTTGTGGTTGGCATTTTTGCAAATAATTTAGTGATCCATTGCTTGCACTTTGTATTTCACCTTCTCTTGACTTTGCAACAAACCACACGCTTGTACTTATTTAGGTATCTTTCTTCCCTCTCTCACAGGAGTTTTTGTCCACTGTCACTCTGTGTTTAATGTTAGTTGATGATTGGATGGTCATCATTTTATTTATTCCTCCATACCAAGTTATTTGCCCTTTAAACACTCATCATGAAAGTTTTTAGCACTTACTTCGTCGTCGCCTTACAGATACTTCTTCAAATTGGTGTCGCTCAGTGTCACAAGTTTGTCAAAAAGGAGAGCAAAATCCTTTTACTCTCGCCATTCGCCGTCCCAAGTCACAACATTTTGTTCGAAGCGATCTTGGAAATATTGGCCAGCACCCACCCGGAAGACTACCAGCTCACCTATGTCACAAACTCAGAACGAAAATTCGACAACGAGTTTGAAAACGTGCGAATGTTTAGACAATTTACCGTGAAAGAATTCATGGAAAGTTTTCCATCCGCCGAAAATGCACCTTTTCCTTTTGTCCATGTCGCCCAATTCTGTCGTCAAATGTATGCAAATCCTGACTTTGTAAAGCTCATGGCACGAGGACAGTATGATTTGATCATTGTCAACGGGTTTATACACGAGTGTCTTTTCGGCTCTCTGCACTTGATGGAAACGCCATTTATAGTCTTTAGTAAGAACAACCCAATATGCATATGCATTATTTTCTAAATTTTTAGTGGCTAATATGAATTTTTGCGCAGCATCAACGCTACCACCTTCATACGTGACAGAGCCCACAGGAAATTTCATGCCTTTTTCAATAGCACCAGTGACGGTCACTTCCTTCTCGGATAGGATGACTTTTACAGAACGCTTACAAAATCTGGGCAAAACGTTGGGTGGGAAATTTTTCGTGCCATGGATTATGATGCCGACGTTCGAATCTGTCTACTACGATCAGTTCGGAAGGCATTTGCCACGAGTTTCTGAAATTATGCGAAACGCGAGCCTGATAATTTCAAATAGTCACTTTTCTATTTTACCACCCAGACCAGTTTTACCAGATTTCATAGAAATTGGTGGAATTCATTGCAGAGAAGGGAGAGAGCTCCCACATGTGAGAAATAATTACAATTTGATTGTGTAGGTAAACATGCGCGTGGAAATAACAATTTTAAATATGGGTCTGTCCCATTTTAGAGTCTGGACAGATTTATATCGGAATCTGAGAATGGAGTAATTCTATTGGCCTTTGGATCCATGATAAAGTGGGAAGAAATCCAGGAATCATTTTCTGATGCTATGATAGCAGCAATTGCCAGCTTGGAGCAGCGTATTATTTGGAGATTAGGCAAAGACTTGAACACGTATCCAGAACATTTGGCTCGTAAGCTCAACACCTTGAAAAATGTCATGTTTTTAAAGAATGTCCCGCAACAGGATATTTTAGGTACGCATTAAAATTTAAAGGAACACTCTGAAGTATTTCCTCGCGCAGTATAGCTTTGTTCTTTTAAAGTTAAATATGCATAACCTTTTGCAATTTTGTGACGCAGCTCATTCAAACGTCAAACTGTTTATTAGTCATGGTGGGATGCTAAGTGTAATGGAAGCCGTGTATCATGCAGTGCCCATCCTGGCAGTTCCGCTGGGGATGGACCAGAAGCTGAATATGAGACGAATTACAGACTTCGGTTCTGGGATTGCATTGAGTTTTAAGGATGTCACCAATCATACACTTACGACAGCCATTTCAGAGGTCATTGGCGAACACAACTCAAGGTAACTGTACGCAGGTGTCGTGCTAACCAATCTCTTTTATCTCGCAGCTATTTATTATTAGTTATATTTTAGTTACTTACTTTATGCATTATAAACATGTTCACTTGCAGCATTCGCCAGCGCATGAAAGAGCATTCGAAGCTTTTTCGGGATCGGGCACAATCTCCGGACGAGGTTTTCCTCTACTGGGTGGACTACGTTCTTCGACATGGTGGAACTGGACAGTTTCTTCGATCCGGAGCCAGAGATCTCAACATTTTGCAATTTTATTCTTTTGACACGGGTGCATTTTTAGTTGCACTTATATTCTTAGTGATGACCGCAATTAAAGTACTTATTCGTTTCTGTGCTACATATATGCGGAAAATGTGTTCAGCAACTATTCAAAAAGTTAAGCAGACGTAGCTGATAAGTAGATATGTAAATAATTAAATTTTATATTGCCCATTTTACAAGTTTGATGTTCTATTTGACCTACGATGTTGGTTCGCAACGACATATGGCATATACCCTAAAATTCTATATTATATTTGCTATCTTCATGTGTCTAATTTCTCAAGTCCGAAGAATAAACGTTCAGTATTCAAGTTACAAACTTAATCTTTACTCTTAAATTCTTATCATAAGTATATTTTGCAACAAGGAGTTTGGCATTAAATTAAGAAACGGCTATCAATTAAAGTTTTTCTCGCAAGGTTTCGCTTTCCCATGAAGTTTCGAATAGCTTTGAGCATCTATATAAAAATAGTATAATTAAATAACTTAATAAATGCTTTCGATGTACTAAATACATAAAAAAGTAAGTAAATAAATCTTACCAAATCAACCAAGAACACGACAACACCAGCCAGTACGAAATTGTGTGAAATAATGTCCACAAAAATGAAGGTGTACAGTTCCCCTGTTAACATTTAAAAGGTTTACTATGAAATATATGAACATGCAAAAATGTTCTTTAGTCAAATGAATGCTCATACCGAGAAATAGAGTTCTTTCGTGACCGTAGAACAGTACCGAGTCGAAAGAATGCCCATCATCTATGACATAAAATGCATTTACATTTATATATTTTTACATATAAATTAACTCCTGCTATGTAAATGAGTAGAATAATTTTCGCCAACAGATTATAGTTAAAAAATACCTGTGTAAAAAACGGCTCTGTCACTCCCAACTTCGTTAAACTCCATGTCCAAAAGTCCCTCGAAAAACGTCTTGTTACTGTTAAAATAATAAAAAAATCAATTTGTACTTAGAAGACTTACTTATCTTATTCTATATACATTAAAATGTTTGAGTATTACTTGATGTCGTAATCTAGGTCGGACAGAGCGTGTTCCAAAAAAGCCGTGAGAAATCGGTTCATCGAATTGTAGGCATGGATGCTAAGGTTGAGCATGTTGGACGAAGGCTTGACTCCTACTCCACCCCCCACCGACGTGGCAGTCTTTGACCCACCCAGTTGTCGGTTCTTGGTGAACAGTGTGGACGATGCAGATGAGCTCTGGAGCCAAAACGAATTTATTCTTAAATTGTTACACATTCATGTATAGGAATTGATGTAATAAGTATGGAATTACCGCATAGAGTGGTTGCAAAACTTGGCTGTAAACTGATCGGAATACTCCAGGAACAGATATGAGAAATGTTTGTTGATCGGTTTGAGGCAGTAGCCCCCTCCGACCGCACAAGTCTTCCTCCTCCCTGCTGAGTTGTTCAATCATTGTCTGCATATCTGACAAGTACACACAAAAGAAATTAAAAACAATGTATACATGTTACTGGTGTGGTCATTAATAAATTTTCTTTACCAGTGTCTGCAAACCCGTGAACAGATCTATCAAACAAATAAATGACAAGTTTACATGAATAAGCTGAAATTAGCATTTGTTCATTTTAATTCCACTGATCCGTTAACTATGTACCTCCCATGAATGTAGTAACCGTGTTGTCTCGCAGCCAGTATGAAGACACTGTCGGAGAAATACGCATATTAATATAAATACGCATATTAATATAAATACGCATATTAATATAAATAGATTTTACAATTTTATTTAAAACCTTGCGACTCTCGGTTAACCAACCTAATGTTTCCCATAGTGCAGAGGTCGACAAAATCCTGAATTTCATTTTTGATATACCGTTCGTAAAACCCAATCCGATACAAACACTGGAGAATCCCAATTAAACCAAAGACTACGGTGCCCACAACAAACCTTGCTGATGTACTGAATGGCACATATTTTTGAACGTCAACGTCTGGTTTCACAGAGTCATTTGGCCAATGAAGTCCCCAAAATTTGAACCCAAGAACCTACGCACATATTAAAATAAGTATATACCATGTCCCCACAAAAGTGAACAATATCATCGTTTTTCTACAATAAATATATTCGTTACCTCCAGAAAGAAGATTGTTGCAATGATTTGGGTCGCCATATGCACTTTACGAGTCGTCTGAATTTCGTTCCATTCATTGGCGATGAAGTACGTTCTCCAAATGCTGACACTCTCGTCGCTATTTAAACCAGTGCCAAGCTTATCCGGCTTATTCTCACTCTCCATTGGTTTCGGTTGAACAGTGCTCGTCACTTTGGGACGCTCCCAATCCACAAAGAAAATGTCAATGTTGGACTGTTTTCTAATCAATTCTATGATCGCCACAATCTAGTTTAGGTAGAATGTCAAATGTCAGACCAAAGCCACCCGAACAGTAAAAGTCTATTTTCTAGCTTTTAACCTTTAATGCAAATGCAGATATTATCAAGTCCCTGACCAATCTCTCCTGATACATATCCGGAAGCAATACGTGGACTGCATTCAAATGCAAGAATTAGTTCATCCTTATCAGAATTCTTGAAATAGTTTATAATAACCTGCAACTTGTTCTTTGAAGAAGACAAACCAGAATGTTGTTGTTGCAAAACACACGATAAAGAAAATATCAGCCAAATTTCCGCATGCAGTTATTAGCAAATTGGAAATTGTCGTGAGGTCAATTTCTAGTTGCCCGTTCCTCCTGTTCCAACTCCAGGCTTGGATAGCACTCCATAAAACAGCTAATGCACTCAGGACGCCGATAGAAATCTGAAAAGCAATTGAAACGTTTAACAGCTTCCTCTCCCCCCCCCAAAAAAAAGATAAATTATAATAACACTAAAGCCCTACCTTGACATCCTCAATGGAACGAGACATGTCCATAAAGTAATTAACAGAATAATCAAAAGTGATGACATCGTTACGGATGAACTCTTCCTGCGTGGCGTCCGCGTATCCCATTGTGAGCAGAGGGACGTATATTTTTCCAGCATCTTTGCTATTTTGCAATTGAACACTGAAACAAGAAGTCCATATAATCACATATATTTACGCTGAGTACTTAACTTACTACAAGTTACACACGTTTATTGTAATTGTTGTAACTTTGAGCAATGTACATGTACATACCTTATGTGAATACTTTTTAAATAGCGAATATTTTTCGGAATTTTGGTCTCTGTGCTTGGGTCTCCGCCACTTGAAGGTTCCACAGATCCAACGGTATCAATAATGAAGAACCTTCTCACAAACTGCCATTGGTATTGATCATCCATCTACAAATTGAATTAAAGTGTAAAGTAAAGCACATTATACATCTTATAAATGTCTACAATCCAAGTACACATGAATCTCTTTGCATTTGTAAGGCAGGTAACTCTATAATGTACCGTGTTAACTTTAATTCCATTGCGCTTAAAATTCAGAGTCTTGATAGGAACAGGATACAATTGAATTTGCTTGTTCTTTCCTTTGACTTCCTCATAGCTCACGTAGGGGTCCAAGAAAATTGTATTTCCATTAAACTGGTCCCAGATATCTTTCAGATTCATTTCACATTTTGCTTTAAAATTGGTCCCAAACTTTCTCCCGATTTGCAGCACCTTTTTTGGTTCTCGACAAGGTATCACATCGTCGATTGCAGCAAGTCCCAGGAACTGACCCTTGAAAGAGAACTTGGAGAGGGTGATGTTGACATCGGACGAAGACTGGTCATAGCGCATGTCATGCGTATGTGGAATTGTGGACGATCGAATTAGGACAGATGGTGCTTCAACCTCACTGTAATAAATTTTTGGTATGTGGTTCGGCAGAGGGGTCAGCCGACCAACAATGCGATACAGGCGACATGCCGTCCAGTCTTCGCCGTAAGTGTGAAGGTTCAGCGTGCACATATTTCCCAACATTTGACACGCCGTTTGGTTTCGTTGCCCCTGAAAAACATAAATAAAGACATGGAAATCATAAAAAGGAACATTTTGACAACATTAGAAAAAGTAGATGAACATAAGTTTTTCTACCCCTTTTGCATACGTTACAGTTTGCATATATTTACGCATAGCTTAATTGAAGGGCATGCACATTTATGTAGCTCCCAGTATCGAATCAAATGAGATGCTATTGAAATTGAAAAGCTAAGCAATTTTATTCTTAAAGTTGTACTTCTCCTTGCCTTGCAAAGATAGAAAGCCTTCGCGAGATTCTCCCGAAATAAGAGTGACTCCACTTTGAACCCGTCATATTCTATTTTGTAGGCCGATTTCGCATCAAACAATGGATCATCTAGCTCCTGTTGTGTAAAGCATACTCCGCCGAACTCGCTGTGAGACACTTCTGAACAACGACACGTACCATTTTCATTCTCCCCAGAGGCGAAAGAGGGGTGGCAGGGGACGCATCGTCTTTGAGACGTCGAAGGATGAAACCCCACCCCGCACTTCGTACATTCTAATCTCCGCAGTGGGGACCCATCTGGACTGTAGGCGACTATATGAAGATACATACACATTTAACAACCATTTATAATTATTATTTAAGACGTGGTAATTAATTAATTAACCTTCTATATGTCCAGCAGGGCATGGGCTACACCCTCCCAGAGTTAGACTGAAGGGATTTGCAGTACCACACTCGAGGCAGTGTTTCGCATCATATAGCATTTCGTTATCTGGACATTTGGTGCATCTCTTGGCCGTCCGTTGCCACACAGTTCCCGACGGACATTGACAGTCTGCCAATATTCGCGTATTCATTCAGCACTGTTTTTATAATGAATAAGCCAACCTTGAATGGAATAAAACTTTTATGTGTAACTTACAATCCGGACTATTCTCCGCTTCCCATTGGCACTTGACGCATCCAAGTGAGCTCCATGAAAAAGTCTCGTTGAGGGACAAATTACATCGTGACGGCTCTTCAAACTTGATGGAAAGGTCGTCTCCAACTTCTCCAGCCACGGGAGAGCGGCTACAGAAAACAAGGAGCAAGAGAGTCAGACTGCACACACCTCCAAATACCGCACCCCCAAAGAATGTCATTTTTCCCATTTTTAATTATGACGGCAAAAGACTGATGACTTAAATGGTGTCATTTAGCAAATCCAGAAACGAAGGCAGTCGTTTATCCTCAGTCAGTGTCAGCATAGCATTTTGATGATCACCTTGACCACGATAGCACAACATTAGAATGGGGAGATTGAGACAGTCTCAAGTTCCCACTCTCCTTTCCTTGACTTTTCTCTACATAAAAGCTTATCTCGACTTATCTCAAGTTTCTTGCAACTCTCAACCTCCACATTTACTCATGAATTTGACAAATTTCATAATTTTGCACAATTATTGATGCAATCGTCATGAAGTGCATGAGTGAGAGTGACTGTATAATGACGGGGAAGGGGAGACGTAGTGGTGATGTGGGAATTGGAAATCAACACCGCACTCACTTTCCATGAGGCAGCAACGTATTGTTTGTTTGTCGGTCACTTTCTGAGGCAATTGTGCCGGATTGTTGCAAATTTACCAATTCCGTTTGGATTTCCAACAGTGGGCAATTATTTCAGTCGGCGACGTTTTTTGATATAGATAGTCCCAAATTCCTACTACGTCAGGTAATAAAAGCATTTGATTTCAATTTGAGCAGGCGTGGAATGAACCTATAATAGGTTTGATACTTCTTACGTTATCAGAAAGGATTAGTTGCTCTGCAGTAAAATAAATAATCATTTACAACCTGTTCAGTTTGACTTGTGCTGACGACGACAAATTGTTTAATCATTTATTCTTGTGTTTGCACAGTTCCACACGATTGCGGACTCGAGTGAATGCAACTTAATTATATTGACTGAAACATTCAAAATGGCACCGAACGAGCATCTGGAACAAGTTTCAGAATCTATAAATTTTCCACTAGCAGAGGAGAATATTTTGGCATTTTGGAAGAAAGTGGATGCATTTCAATCTTGTTTGAAACAATCCAAAGGGAGGCCTCGGTATTCGTTTTATGATGGACCTCCATTTGCGACAGGACTTCCTCATTACGGTCACATATTGGCCGGGACTATCAAAGATGTTGTGACAAGATTTGCGTATCAAAGTGGATTCCATGTCGAACGAAGATTTGGCTGGGATTGTCACGGCCTACCAATAGAATATGAGGTGAGTACAATAGAAAAACATCAACATCAGTTTATTACAAGTACATTCATGCATAGATTAGATAATTTGTTTTATTTTTCTGCAGATTGATAAAATGCTTGGAATTACGGGTCCAGAAGATGTGGCAAAGATGGGAATCAAGGCATATAACGATGAATGCAGAAAAATTGTAATGAAATACTCTGGAGAATGGGAAACAGTGATTACTCGACTCGGACGATGGATTGGTATGCAATGCAATTGAGAGGCGACTGAAGTTTTGAATTAGAGTGCACGTTTTTATATTTTTATTTTATGCTTGCAGATTTCAAAAATGACTACAAGACGCTGTATCCAACATTCATGGAATCTGTGTGGTTTATTTTTAAAGAACTTTGGAATCGAGGCCTAGTGTATAGAGGATATCTGGTAATGCCGTACTCAACTGCGTGCTGTACTCCTCTCTCAAATTTTGAAGTGCAGCAAAATTATAAAGAAGTCGTGGATCCTGCCGGTTAGTAATAGTAGCACATGCAATTAGGGTTTTACATTGTCAGTGTCAACGGAATAAATGTCATGTCATGTCATAAATGTCATGACATGTCAATTTGTCAATTTTTTGTCATAAATGTCAAAGCATCGAAATGTATGACATTTATGACAAATATGACGGACATTTATGACATTTGTCATAAATGTCAATCTCAATATGCCCCATGACCTGATCTTGGTAGCAGCTATTAAACTCTTCTTTCTCTCACTGCAATTCAAATAGTCTAATAATTCAAAGAGTATTATGTATTGAGTGAATGAATATATGACCTTACTAAACTCTGTAGACTACCAGTGGTCCAAGCTTCATATTGCTCTCATGTTTAACGAAAAACATTTTATGTTATCGGAAAAGACAGACTTCAGGTCAATATAATTGGAAGCAACATGTCTGGAATGGGCCAACTATTCCAAATACATGCTCTAAATAAAGCTGATGATCAGAGACAAACAGAATAAGTTGTAATTTTAAGAGCGAAAGTCGTCAATATAATATGCTCAGTGTCGTTCGTAGTAAAAAATTATACGAGAGGAAAGATGTGTAGCTGAGAAACAAAATATAAAGCCTACGATGATTTTTATTTGGAGAAAATGAGATACGAAAATTAAAATGTCATAATTGTCAATGTCAAGTTGACAGAAAAGTTGACAATTTCGAATTTGACGAATTTTCATAAATGTCATAATTGTCAATAAAAATAAATGTCTGACATTTATGACATTTATGACATGTCAAAATGTCATGACAAGTTGACAATGTAAAACCCTACAAGTGTTTATCTAATCACGTAATTTATAAGCATATTTTAGTACGCTTATTATTTTACAGTAATCGTAAATTTCCCGATGAAGAGCAAACCTGGCGTGTCCTTGCTTGCATGGACGACAACGCCTTGGACCTTGCCAAGTAACGTGGCTTTGTGTGTCCATCCTGACTATGATTATGTGCACGTGGAAGGTGAGAGCAAATTTTGATATTCTGTTAAAGAACTACACATTATGCACGTATTATATTGTTCTTCCGTCTATTTCAGAAATATCAACATCAAAACAATACATTTTAATGGAGGCCAGACTTGAGGCTTTATTCAAGAAGCCTGATGACTACAAGCTGATTTCAAAATTTCCAGGGTCGACATTGAAGGGAGAAGAGTACGAGCCTCTCTTTGACTACTATATCGAGGTTCGTAGATTGTATTTGCAAACTTGCTCATACCTGGCTGTGGTCCTCATAATCAATATTATTTTTATAATACTTTAGTATAAAGAAAAGGGAGCTTTCCGAGTTCTGACGGACGGATATGTCACACAAGACTCTGGGGTTGGAATTGTTCATCAAGCACCTTATTTTGGAGCGGACGATTTCAGGTTAGCATAATGCCTTTCATATTTTTACTCATTATATGCAAGCGACAATATATAAACATCATACTTTTGTTACTTTGTACAGAGTGTGCAAAGCTGCTGGAATTGTCTCAGAAGACCAAAAACCAATTTGTCCTATTGATGCCAAGGGTCGATTTATATTACCTGTGAAAGATTTTGAAGGACAATACGTTAAGGTTCGTTGAAGGATTATAATAAATAATATCTATTGTTAAGTTTGTGTAACACAAGCAAATAATTGTTTGAAGGACGCTGACAAGAACATTATAACACATTTGAAGAACAAAGGACGACTAGTAAACGCCAGTACCATCAAACACAGTTATCCATTTTGTTGGAGATCAGACACGCCTCTCATCTACCGATCCGTTCCCTCTTGGTTTATCCGAGTAGAGGAATATCGTTCAGCACTTTTGAAGAGTTGTGCAGAAACATACTGGTAAGTTTAAATAATCATTAATCCCATTTCATGTCTCAATTAAAGCGTAATGAACAGTATCATGAAAAATAAATCCTTTCAAATTTTTCAGGGTTCCTGATTTTGTTAAGGAAAAACGTTTTGGGAACTGGTTGCGAGAAGCACGAGATTGGGCTGTAAGCCGAAGCAGATATTGGGGGTAAGAGATACGTTAGATATTTAGACGATATTTCCAAGCAGAGAAAACATAGATTGGTTTCCTGCATGAGCACTTCGTTCTATATATTTTCCTTATTTCACATGCAACTATTTGTTTTTTTAAAATTAGAACGCCAATTCCAATCTGGGCATCTGAAGATTTTGAAGAAATGGTTTGTATTGGATCCAGAGAGGAATTGAAATTGCATTCAGGAATTGAGTCGCCAGCCGACTTGCATAGAGAATTGTAATTAATCGAATATAATATAATTTAATCTGAACTACTTAATGTTTTCCTTGTAACACATATGTATTTAGCGTTGACGAAATTACCATCCCTTCAAAAATCCCTGGAAATCCACCTTTGCGCCGAATCCCTGAAGTCTTTGATTGTTGGTTCGAGTCTGGTTCCATGCCATATGCACAAGTTCATTATCCTTTTGAAAATGAAGGTATTAATGCGAATTAATTGTAGCTATTTATATAATTACTAATGGATCAGAGGTAAAAATTAATTAAATAAATAAAAATTTTTACAGACGCTTTCGAGGAATCTTTCCCTGCAGATTTCATCGCAGAGGGAGTCGATCAAACCAGAGGATGGTTTTACACGCTCATTGTCATCTCCTCCCTTATATTTGGCAAAGCTCCTTTCAAAAATTTAGTCTGCAACGGCTTAGTTCTCGCATCTGATGGACAGAAAATGTCCAAAAGGAAAAAGAATTATCCAGATCCAATGGAAATTGTAAACAAATATGGAGCAGATGCCCTTCGTTTGTATTTAATCAACTCACCCGTTGTACGAGCTGAAAATTTAAGGTTCAAGGAAGAGGGAGTCAGAGACTTGCTTAAAGATGTATTTTTGCCATGGTATGTAAATAACCAAGATACTACTATATTATACATTGAGTGTGCATTTTTATATTTTTTTTATCGTCGGGTCCATTTTAATGCTGATTTACTGACTCCAAGAGTTTATCAGTTTCGCAGTGGACAAAATTAACTCGTGTTGAAATCTAAATTACATTTCTGTGTGGTTCTGCGAAACTGACAGAAATGGATTTCTCATGAAACAAACTATCTTATGTGTTATTCAACTTGTATGACATGTTTGTTCACTCGTCAAAAGACGTGTTTAAATTTATTTGTTGACTCATAGTTCGTTTGCCCGCAGGTACAATGCATACCGGTTCTTTGTTCAAAATATGATTCGAGTTACCAAAGAGGATGGAGTTGAACTGAAATTTTCTCCAATAATGGAAGGCTCTTCTGGTAGCGATAAGACGGAGTGGAATGTCATGGATAGATGGATTCTGTCAGCCACACAATCCCTCATCTCTTGGTTTAAGCAAGAAATGGCTGCCTACCGATTGTACACCGTGGTTCCCGTGCTTGTAAAATTTATTGACCAGCTCACAAACTGGTATGTCCGGCTGAACCGGAGACGTCTGAGGGTAAGAAAATGTAGAATTGTATATTTTAAATAAAAAACTTATGGGTCCATTTATAATGCTGATATGCCAAACCGTAGTTTATCAGTTTCGCGATGGACAAAATTAACTCGTTAAAATCCGAATTATATTTCTGTGGCAGTATTTCTAACGGAAATTGATTTTTACGAAACATACATGATAACAGTTGTGATAAATATTCGAATTAGTGTACTTACTACTTATTTATTTACTATTTATTTATTTTGTAGGGAGAAACCGACACTAAGGATTGTTACAAGGCTTTAGAAGTATTTTTTATGGTTTTGTTCACGCTGACCAGACTGATGGCTCCATTCACACCATTTATCACTGAACACATATATCAAAATTTAAAGAAGGCTGTTAAAAAGTCTGACAATGTGGAATTTGATGAGAGCATCCACTATTTGATGAATCCTGAAGTGCAGTATGTACTCAATTTAAATTTCATAAAACATTGCCTATTTTAAATTAGTCAATATTTTTTTTACAGAGAAGGACTAATTGATAAAGAGGTTGAAAGTGCTGTTGAAGGAATGCAAAAAGTCATTGAATTGGGTCGTTTGGCTAGAGATCGTCGTGCTTTGCCAATTAAGGTTTGTACTTTTCGGCCAGATTTAACATAATTTCTAGTCGATGGTATTTTTATTAATTAATAATTCAATTTATGTGTTTCTATATTTCTAAAACGAATAGTTTCCACTGCCTGAAGTCATTGTTGTACACGCTAGCGAGGAATTTCTGGGCCAAGTCAAAGGACTACAGAATTATATTTTAGAAGAGTTGAACGTGCGTACCTTAACGCTGAGTTCAAATAAGGCTGCTTATGACGTTCATTTAAAAGCGCAACCAAATCATCAACGTCTAGGCTTGAAATACAAAGTAGAGTTTAAAAACATTGCTAATGTCATCAAGGTATTTTGATTTTCATCATATTATTGTTATCACTCACTGATACAACTAGTAACTACAAGATGGGTGAAAATAATATTAATTTATTACTACAATTTCCTCTTTCTAGTCATTAAGTGATACTGAAATTGAAACGTGTTTGGAGAAGAAAGGAGTTGAAATTTGTGGAAAGTGGATTGAACTTGATGAGCTTTTTGTCACTTACGACGTGGGAGCAGGCAATTCGAAAGATCTTGAAGCTGCGTGCGATGGTCCGGTTTTGGTTATTTTGAACACCAAAGCGGATCAAAGTATGCAAGATGAGGGAGTGGCCAGAGAAATTATTAATCGCATTCAAAAACTTCGAAAGAAGGCTCGTCTCGTTCCCACGGACAAAGTCACCGTTTATCTCAGTGAAGACAAAACACTTGTTCGCATCGTCAAGGAGTACACAGAATACATTCAAAATGCAGTGAAAGCAACGGTTCTGCCATTATCTTCGTGCGCAAAAAATGTTCAGTTCCTCATTCAAGAGGATTTCCAGGCAAGTCATGCTTCAAACTATTTCAAATGTGTGTACCAGTGTTATTTTTGTAATCTTTTAACTTTACCCTTGTCTAGATCAAAGAGAGTAAATTGTCGGTAGCAATATTTAAGGATGGAGAATCTGCTACAACGGTGTCTTCGGAAATTCTAAATGGTTCTTCTGGAAAAGGTCCAACTGAAGATCCATTCTGTAAGTACGTCAACTTGGTACTTGATGAGGGAATGAAATCAAGCAACACACAACTTGGAAGAAAGGGTGTTATACTTTTGGAAAACCCTGTTGGAAAATCCAATTTAAAAACAGACCAATTGAAAACAGAAGTACATAAATTATATTTTCAGTCAGATTTGACTAGTATTTTCAATTATACAATTAATTTCTCCCCAGGTTGAAAATTTATTCAGTTTGCATGGGCGATCCTTTCGTTTATGTGATGAGAATGGGGCAACCATCACAAATTTGCAAGCTGACAAGCTGAATAGGAAAACACTTTACATTTGTAAACTTGAAGATAACAAATGCCCAACAAAGAAGGTTGGTCAGAACAACGGACCGATTGTAAAGTACGAAACATAAACTAAACGAATATATATGATATGAAGTTTATAGTTTTAGATATATTGTGATGTCCGGTTCTAATGATCATTCTAAATTTCTCACGATACAGATTTTTAAATATTTCCGCAAAAGGGAGCAAAGGTACAGTGCTTTTAGAAAACCCTGTGGGAAATCCGGCTTTTCAATCGGAACAAGATGCAAAAACATATGGGGAATCACTATTATGATGAGTAATGATTTAATGTGTTTATTAAATTACCAAATAAAAACCGATATTTATTATTGAAAATATTATGACCTTTCTGTAATCACAATTTCAAATTGATGACAACGTCAATATGTAACAGCTACTAAAACTCTCAAATTTATAAAAAAATACAAGATAACATCATAGCTGAACAACTAAGTCTGCATAGATATTCAGCGCTTGATAAATAACAATATCCAAGTATGTAGATTACGGGAATTTTCGTGTAAAAAAACAATACAGGAATATTTACTAGGGCGGCCAAGAGTAGAAAATCGTATCACAGATTTTATAAATAATATTTGATAGTTATTATGTAAGCTTGGGTACGAAAAACAAGACTAATTTTCTAACAAGCTATAAAAATACTAAACACAATTTGCATCTAGTTGGCCCACAAATTCATATCGTAGTGTAGTGTAAGTTGATATATAAGTAGTGCAAGTCATCAGAAGATCAATTCTCTAGGTAACCCTCATTAGCCTCACTAGTGGTAAAAAGGTAACATTGTTTTATAGTTTGATTGTGACTATTGTTACATGGCGTAAAAATTGTCTATCACTGAATTTTACAATTAAAATAATTTAATAACAAGTAATACAACATGGCACATGAAGCACCCACCCACTCGTCAATCAGACCTCCATCTCTTCATTAAGCATTTTTTGCATATCGTCCTCTTCTTTCTTGCTTGCATGACCATGGTTGGAGGTTGTTGCTGGATTGTGTACCGGTTCCTTTGAGTACAGCCATATGGCAAGCGTGACAATAAAAATAGCCACGGCAGTATTTAAGTGGATAGGAATGTCAAATATCAACCAACACAGGATAGCGGTAAACATAAGTTCTAAGGCGCTGGCGAACGTTTTCAAAATAGAGTTTAGCTGAGCTAGAAAGAAGCTGGTAACTATTCCTATTGCAGCGTTATTTAGTACCACTGCAAGTGTGATAGGCGTAGTGAGGATTGTTTTCATGGCTGAAAAATCCGTTAGAACTGACAGGTTGTTTCGAAAGACCAAGAGACCCAAGTTACAAATGATTGAGTCGATGTAGAGACACACATTTTGAATCAGAATCGGAAGTTGCTTTTGACTTGCAGATGTTGGTCGTTTGAGAAGAAATTCATTGTAGACTCCGGCAAAAGATGAACATAAAACCTACAGATACATATAAGATATTTACATAATTGGCACATAATTAGGCTGGGCGTTTTCTCTTTATATTTCGCTTGAGGATAACAAAACTCACTTGCAACAAGATCAAAACGACTCCCATAGGATTATCCAGAAACCCAAGTTTTTGTACCTTATCAGCAGCAGAAGCAACCGTAGCACCACCACTTATTTCGCTAATCTTTTCATTACCCACAGACTTTTGCAGGTTTTCTACAACTAAGGAATCTGGGTCTAGTAGCAGCCATCCAAGTTTCAGTTCCTTGATCATGCATCCTATTGTGAGGAAAATTAAACTAATCCACTGGTACTTGCTCAGTCGTTTCTGGAACAACATCTACAACACATAGTAAAGTTGTTAACTGTGGCATGAGATATTTCCAATTGCTAATCCTTCGAAATTACTTGTACGTATGGACAAACCTGAAATACTATTCCAGTGACTACCACTCGAAACTGAAGCAATAAAAAGTAGGTGGTTGGATCAAAATTGACTAGATTCATAAAAGCCAAATTGTTGTATAAACAGTAGAGTCCGGCTGGGATAAAATAGAGGAATAGCACTGCAAAATAATCAAATTGATAATCAATCATATTTATGACGATGACGGATAATAATGCCTCATATGTTTTCCAATTAGTCTCAACTTTTACCTTTAGAATTCTGTCGTAACTCGCCAACAAATACAGCAACAGAGTTCCTAAAAAGTTTACAGCAGGATAAAAAAAACTGTGTGCATGATTTACATTTGTGTCTGTAGCAGAATATATGAGCTATTTTTCTGAGAGTGGAATGTATGCAGTTTAAATAAGACTGAGATTGCATGGTTTCACTAGTGGAGGAGCAGTAGTTATTAATATTGAGATCTTTTAGATAAGCTGTTGAGCGAGAAGCGTTGTTCTTCCTGGCAGGGATATCATCATCAAGTATCAAGTGGTTATTCTTATTTGTTCTATGAACACTAGAAAAAGACAAGAAAGATAGTGGATAAGGAAATTCTTTTGTTATTTAGAATTTGATAACTAACTACTTATTCATGTATAACAAAATGGGAACAAGGAAATTTAGAAAAACAAGAAGAAGCATAACCAATATTGAGAGAAATCGAAACGAAAAATCGATAAATAAGATCGATGTAAAAAACTCATCATAACACTAGATTAGTGACACGCTATGAGGTAAAGTTCTGCTGCAAGGCAAAACGCCAAAACGATAGACAATGCAACAGTCTAACTAAAGTATACATACCTTTGTATGAAAATTCCTGCGCTGACCCATAATTTAATGACTTCTGTGAGCAGTACGGCAATTATTGTGTTGTAAGAGTAGCCTTGATGATTTGTATTCTGAGACGCGGTCACCAGGATTCCTACAAATTATGATCAACTCTATCAATCATTCATAACATGAGGCACTTCCAAATATATATGTCACCTTGATTAATAAATAGTAACATGTATAGGACGAAAATGAAGAATGACCAGCTTGTGGGGAATAGATCCGAGATTTTGCGTTTTTGAGGCATGTCGACGCAGTGACAGTGATAATACTTGAATCTCAACCCTGAAAAAATCATGTGTAAAATAAATATTTACAAATTTTTAATTGTTCAATTATGACTCATGATACATCCGAAATTAAGTGAATGATTAAATGAATGTGATGATTAAATCTGACTTACCTGACGTAGCAATAAACAGTGTTTATTAAACACCGTCCAAAATTACCAGCTATGGCCAGCCAGTCACCCTCCGAATTGCAAAGCTCCTCACATTTATTGTTGACTAGTTAGCTAACACAGCTCACAAGCAAAGTACTAATTTGTTTTATGTGAATAGCATTTGGCAAACAGGAAGAAGTTCGTTTTAGCCAAGTCGAGGAGGAGTAATTTCACTTGACCAGCCTACCCGCTTTCTCAATCCTGTGATTCACAAATTTTACACTACCGCGCGAATCCAGAGTTTTCTTGGACATTTCACATTTCGAGTTTCGAAAAATAATTTTAAGCTTCAATTGATAATATTGGGGTGCAAAAAGTAAGAACAAACAGAAACATTATAAATTGTGATTCTTGAGGAATAATAAATTATTTATTTTGTATGTGTATAATAATTATATTTTGTTGGTAATTGTGAAATGAAAATGTTATTTTGAGAATTGGATTGGTTTGGTACAAGAGAAATTTTTAATTAATTATTGTTTGCTTTTCTCAGGTTGGTGTAGTTGTAGGGGTCACTGTCAAGTGGAGACGAAAATGTCGTATTTTTCGAACAGTGGTCCCACCACGAGACGTTACGGCGACCTCAGTTGGCCTAATATCCGATCCGTATGGGACGGTAAGGACAATGAAAATTACTTGTACAAGACCTACGTACTGTCCAGATACACCACCTTCATTTCTGCATCTTTCGCTGCATTCGACATCAGTGTACTCCCAAGAGTTGTGAGTGCCTTTTTTGTTCTTTTAATTTTTATTTATGATTTGCAATTTATTTGAATTGATAAAATATTCTAGTGATGAGAGTAATTTCATCACCCTATGGTTGTTTATTTTAGGAACCTGGCTTGGCGAGTGCCTTTGGTCGGGTAAAGTTCTATTGTGTTCCTGCCATAGGAGCAGGGTTGGCTTATACGACCGCTGTCCACATAAGTGGTAATGTGCGTGGGAAGACGGACCAATGGAATCATTGGTATGGAGGTGCGGCTGCTGGTGCTGTCGTCGGGAAATGTGGTAAGAAATTACGATATGGTCAAATAATTTTCTAAAAATTAATTTTAAAACTTACAAAATTAATAAATGATGGATGGATTATAGCAAAATCTGTACTTACTGGCGTACTAATGGGATTCGCTTTGGGTTTGGCTGGATTCATGATGAAAGATGCTGCAATGTTTGACCAGTTTCCAGGACACAAGCCCTTTAAGAAATATGGAGGATCGTTCTATCATAAGTGGGATTATTCTTGTCCACCAAGACAAGGATATTGGGTACGAACCCCTGAAGAGGTTCCTAAAATGATGGAACGAGGCCCACTGTGAATGTTTCCGAAATTTATTCATTAAAAACCGTCGATTTACTGTGCACCCAAATTGTAAAGTCAATATAGTAAGATTTAGATTTAAATATTAAGCCATCTGACCAGCAGGTCATCAGTATCGTTGTGTAAATAAATTTACGAGTATATAAACTGTTATTGTCTTGACTTGGACTTATTATTGGTTTGTATTCAACGACAAATTAATTTAAGACAGTACATGGTTGGCTTTATAAACATACTGTTATATATAAGCTACCTACTACTACCTCTAGCTTACGTATTACTGATCGTTGTTACTGTTCGTAAAATATAATAGTTTGCATACATCCTCCAAATCCATGTCGAAGACAGGTGACACAGGTTTGCAAAAATCCGCACTGAATCCTGCCGGACGTACATGTTGTTTTGAAATAGGTTTCGTGGCCCATGTGTGACGCTTGTTTTCAAATCCAGTGTCCAGCTTTAGGTGTTCAGTTTTAAGTGACATTGAAAGCGATAGCTGATCATTCAAACCGAGTTGAACATTTCTTTGTTGCATTGCAAGCTGAGCTTTGGCCCTCGCTGTAGCCCTTTGTTCTTCGAAATAATTTCTTGGAAGTGAGTGGCAGTCTGTAATAGCGGAAGAGTGATCTAATTTTCCATCTTGGAGACCATGCATGGCTGGATATATACAGAATGCAAATAAGAAAAGACAAGTGCAAAGAAAAATAGGCACAGCCAACCCCCAATACTGCTGTGGGGGTTCGTAAGGCAATTGTTCAATAATGTGGGTGGGCAGTAGCATCCAGATAAAGTAGAAAAAAGTGCATAGGTTCATCATAATAAATAGTGCAAATCCATATATTCCGCGTGCTTGTTGCGGCCCTGGTGTGTGTTGCTCTTCCTCCTCGACCATATCTACATTAAATTAGTAGTAAAATATCTGTACAACATATGGATTCTATTAATCAGCTATGATTAGATACCATAACTCGGTTGGTGATAAATGGTAATAGAATATTGGATTTTGCTTTGTATAATATAATTAATTCCTTTTGTGTCGTGATCCTATCAGTCCGAATACTTCGAATAGTTTAATTTAGACAGGGCTTCTTTGCTTCGATTCCGTCAAAATCTTCGGTTCTGGGTTCACTACTGCCAAACTTGTCGAGCGAAAACTTGTCTATTGTCTTTTGAACAAGGGTTAAATGATCAAAGAACGTATTTGACGAAAGTCGTAAACTCCTCGCGTCCGGACCAACCAATTCTCTAGAAAATGGAAAGAGAATAATCTATAGCATACATTGTGTCATATATATATCTCAAAATTATACAAAAGTAAATTACATTAAAATCTGCTTCACTTACACAATAAGACAATGTTTCTCTACAAAAAGTGTTTTCTGCACTTGACTACGTTTCGGCTCACGATCGACCCGAAGTGAGTTATGCGCGATAAGTGCCTGCTCCTTGCTCGGAAAAGGGATGACCACTCGAAGCTGGGCCGGTTCGTGAGGGTGACTTGTCATCTCAATTCTCAGGCCAATCTTATATCAAGAAAATTCATGATTTAAATGAGATTTTTAATCAAACATACACGCATACGCTAATTACCAACCACATGCATTTGACTTAGGAAATCATTACTTACAAATAGCAATTACTAACATAGTTGCTCCGTTAAAAGCAAGAAGCTTACCAGAAGAGTTTGAGAATCGAATCCAAAATAGAAAATTATTCCCGATCAGCCAACAAAGTGAAAATGTGTGAAGAATCCGCAACCGCCTCTTGAGAATTCTTTCTTGCCCCGTCGTCCAACAGCAGCAAGTGAACGTTGAAAACGTTGAGCAGGTGGTTGTTGTTGTCTGGCTCATCATTTGAGGGACTTTGTGTTTATTATTTACAAGAAAAAAAAACACCTCACTGCGTCCTTGATCCTCACCTCATCTGGTCATCAAGGGTCCCCAACAACAACCTACAATTTCCAGTGGAAATTAGACCAAGAGGAAGAGTTCATCCAAGCGTGAGTACATTTTTTTGTAAATTTTCATGTGGATAATTTCCTTAATTATAAAATAGCGCAATGTATTAGAAACTGAACACTTAAGGAGCATCTATCAACCCTCGCCCATCAATTTTTCGGATTTTGTCCGTTTCGGTGGTTTATATTAGCAAACGATTTATAAATGTAAGATGATGCTTCCTGTCCAAAGCAAAAATACTTTACTAGATCTTAAATTTTAATTAAATTTTGCGGACAATGACACCAGGTGCCAGGGTCGAACAGGGCATACGTATATTAAATTAGCGTTGTCTGCAGTTTCATTTTGTGATATGAAAAATGCCTAGGGTTTGCATATTGTAGAACTTTTTGTCATGATTCTGGCTCTGATTGATATGCAAACTAATGTAGCATAGAATCCATAAACTATTTTATTTGGATTTGTAGTTTATTGCCCTCATTTCCATTTACTAAACTGGTCTTAAGGACTGGACTTAAGGTGGTCTTCTACGTGGTATTCGTTACTGAGGTATTAAAATATAATTAAAGGACATTGCTCCAATTCTCAGAATCTTTAGCCCATACGTTCCATAATGAAATTATGGTCCAAATTTAACATGCCTTTGAAAAGCAACGAAAATCACGCGGACGGGTTTACAGGTATACACGCCTACCTTTTTGGTAGGAGTCTATGTCCAACGTGGTTTGCTACAGTTCAATTTCGTAGCCACCAGACATGTCAAGCCCGTATGTAATAGTTCATAAAATTATGCCTAAAGAGGTCATTTTCAAGGCAATTGAGGAGTAGTCCTCATGAGCAGTGGTCAAGTGTAGTTTAATCAGCTAAAAGATATTATCACAGAATGTAATGTCTGGTCCTGTTTTTGTTATTATCCTTACAGTTGTGCTCCTGAACTCGTACGATACTCTTGTTCTCTCTCCAGTTCTTTCTTTACATTTTACAGCGTTTACGACCATTTGTTATTAATTTTGCGTTGACAATCTACCATGCACCATGCAAGACGCTGTGTTCGAAACTGTGCCAAGAACGGAGAATCTGCCCATCACCCAAACCATTGCTCGGAGGCGAGCGTCTTTGAATCCTATTATGTTGAGTCGTTCGGCTCCTGACGCCCTCAACCTGGCTCAACTTATACCGCTAAGACGTACGTCAAGTAGGGTTTTTAAAATGTTATCGCTATTTATCAGAACGTGCAATCATGAGTAGTTCTTTATTGACTGACAATTTCCTTTCCAGGGTCAAGTCTTCCTATCAGCCCATCTTGCAGCGTCGCTACTCAAACGCCAACAGATGTTAAAATGCACTTCCAGTTTCCTGAGTCATTCGAATTTGACATTGATTCCATTGATGGCATTTCTTTACGGAGCGACAGTCGTAAGTTTTTACTATTATTTCTATGGGTTGTATTGTGCCTTTCTTGAACCCTAAATGGTTATTATTGGTTTGCATATTTTAGGCCGAGGAAGTAACACATCTTCTTCTGGCAGTGATCGAGAAGACTTTTTGTCCTTAACCTCACCCTCTCTGCCACCCCAAGATCTCAACATATGGAGCCGATGTTTGCGACGTCTCAGTTCACACTCTGACATTCTACATGGAAGTAAGTTATACGTTTATCTTGCATTTTGAATATGATTATGTGCAGTCCATGTGTATTGTCTAGTAAATAAGGACAAACATGTCATTATTATTATTATCAGACAGAATTGGAAGTAAATTAATATTAATGAACCACATTTGTTTTTTTTGTTGTTGGAGTCAATCGAAGGTTTTCATTTACTGAGCAGAGAGTAGAGATGAAAGTTGAAGTCCAAGAAGTCCAAGATGTTGGTCAGGTTAGTTCAGTTTCCAATCAAACAGTTCATTAAACGCAAGTAGATTTTATTGTGTAATTACTTCAAAATAATTTCTAATTCCAGCAACTTCGATCAATTGGTGACGACTTTGAACGCAGCCGCCTCACTCGAACCCGTAGCATGTCTTTCGTCAGTCAAAAGAAACGTTGACAATCAAATCAAACGAGTTTATCAAGATACTACTTATTACTATATATTTTGTATCTTTATATATCCGAAATTGTTGGCCTGTTGTTAGTTTGCCATTCCATAATTAATTATTTATGTTTATACGCGTGTTCAATTTTGTTTGAGTATTGTTTTCGAAGCTCTCTCTTGTTATTACTTTGTAAGTTAAGAAAGATATTGTAGCATTGTTTGCACCAATTAATTGTTTCCGTTAAATCTGCAAGTTCTTGAAAATTCCGTAGGCTACTGCCCATGCAATATTGTGGTTTGTGTGAAGACCTTAGTATATTCTTTGTTGATCAACCAAAGTGAATTATTTTGGTAAATTTTACAGCTGAATAACATTGAATTTTACCTGAGTAAAAATTTCAGTTTTGCATGCAACTCTTGTCACTTGTTTTTTCATGAACAAAGCATCGCGATTTATTTATTACACCATGCCCCAATGTAATGCAAGTACTTCACAGGAGGGCCGGGAATTTTTTTGTCTTCTTATTGATGAAATTTTGTATCAAAGTGTAAAGTGAAGAAATTGAAGAAAATAATTGGACCGAGAACGTAGGTAAGCATCTTATCGTTTCATTTTCTTTATCATTCGTATAATTCCGTGATTTACTACAATAATATCATCACAAAATCTAAAATTCGATTAACCAGCATAACTCTGTTAGTTAATATAATAATTTGATAAATATTAGAAAACATATCACATATGACATATGAAATAACATTGCAAAATAACTTGTCATTCATGCGACAGACTAGCAATAAAATTTGAGACAGGGAAATTTAGCGGTCGCATCGCTAAGAGAGGCTAAATCTTCGGTAGGTGTGGTCGAACAGTGCCTCCCCGTCCGGCCGCTCCGTCAGCGAAGATGTGTCCGTCCCACTCAACTCGATTATCTTCAACTTGGCCGATATAAAAAGGACACTAGGAAGTATACAACGACTTTTACACTTGGTTTTTTTATCAATGGATGTTGATTAATTAATAGATTTGATTATCTAATTTACCTGAATATGAGAAAAATAATGAGACACAAAATACACGAGACAAAGTAAATGGTGGAGGGGGCCGAGCTCAGGGTGTTGGTGTAGATCATGGAGTACAAGGGAACTGAAATCATGAATTTTTTGACTAATCATAAGCAAATCGTTTTGGTGGGTATTAAACTAAAAGTCACCATAAATATACCTGCAATTAATGGGACAATTGCCTCTATGCATCCCAAAAAGGCGAAAACCTTTCCTGTAGAAAAAAAATAACACAGGGTGGCTCAAATTAATGCAAGTTAAATTCGAATTGTTGAATTCAACGTGAAAGAGTTGGGAGATACCTCGCTCGTCTCGAAGAACACACTTGGACGCTAAAGATCGTCCGGACAAAGGTCCAATCACTCCAGTTATGTCGATGGCAGATCCTGCATTATAATTGATGAACCAATTTTATTTTAAAGATTTTGGCAACCTTTTGGCTAGATTACATGTTGACACTAGTTTTATGCTTGGATAAAGCCGTATAATCTCACCATAATACAAGAAGGACGAAGAAGGTGCTAGGGCTATGCATAACCTTGACGCCAACCTTCCTATGGCGGCAATTGCTCCGGATAATGGGTCTGAAAATTTTAGCAGTTTGCTGAATATTGGTAAAACCAATGTGAGTCCGGCTACTACGACGGAACTTTCGAAAATAGTCCACAAGCTAAACTGCTGCTCTCTCCATTGGAACTTATTCCGCGTAAACAGATACTTCATGTTCACTTCACCTAAAAGCCAAGAGATAAAAATTGTTATTTGTTACAATCAGACTTATATAAAGAGAATCTTCCAAAAAGAGTACATCATGTCATACCGTGGTACATTATTCCATAGAGCAGCATAATTAATCCAAGAGACAACAGGCATTTTCTTGTATGATTCGGCCTTTTCTTCACAATGGCTCGTAATGAGCCCACCAAAAAGTCTTTCACTCCGGAGGGATCCACAGACATGGAAATGTTGTTGTTACACTGTGGCTGTTGTTGGTGATAATAGTGTGGGGGTGGGAGCTGTTGATAAGGTGGAGGTGGTGCTACCAGGGTGTTCTGGTCACCATTTTGATAGTAGGACGGATTGACCAAGGACTCTGCTTCATCCGATCCCGATTCAAAGTCCGTCTTGGCGTTTTCACTGAAGCACCTAATTCTGGAGGGGATGGCGTCGGTGATGGTGCCATAGGAGCCGTAGCCATACTTGCCTATGGAATAGACGGACACCTTGGGTTGTGGGACTTCTGGCAGGAAGAATCCCGTGTAGATGACCGAGATGGCATGGAAGCAAACTGCGGCTGAGAAGACGCATAGATAACCGCCCATTTCGAAAAGATATGCTCCCAAGAATAGCCCAACGGGTGAACCAAGGGCCCAACAAGCTTCTGCCACACCCAGTCTCCACGTCCGACTCCGAGGAACGCTCGAGTCCGCGATGTAGCTGAATGCAGCCATGTGGAACACCTAAAAACACATTTTCAACATCAAATAATAAAGTTCTGATTAAATAACGATTCGAATAAATTATTGTGCGAGGCGGTTGGCTGTATACCCCATTTGCTCCCCCAATACTATGCGGAAGTGAGACCATGAAGAGAAGGACGACGGGGTCCCAGTGAATGAAATAGGCATTGGCAAGGAGTCCAATCGACCGGAAGAGTTTTCCGAGGAGTGAGAGCATCAAACAGGGCTTCCTCCTCCGCGTCGAATCGCTCCACACGCCCAGAAATAAGACCAGAAGCACCGGCAGTGAATTCTCCACGAGGGAATTATAAAGCAGGAAGTTGGACGATTTTTCCTAAACGATAAAATGTCAGTTTACTTGGCATTTAATTATTAAGTAAGTAAGAATATTCAAGCATATTGTATGATAACCTGTTCCCACCTGAATTTGATTCATTATTGGTTTCAACCATTCCTGATCTGGAGTTAGCTCACCGTTCACAGACTCGTAAAATTTACAAACTGCGTCATCGTATTTTAATTGTACTTTGCAGATCTAATTCAAAAATGAGTCAAGTATTAGTATAAACTACGTCAATTGTCTGACAAATTTTGCCAACATCAATTTATCTATTAATTTTAATAATAAGTAGATTACCTTATCAATAAAGAGGTTTTGAAATATGACGTAGGTGAGAGTATCCCCAGCTTGTTGCTAGAACGAAGGAATTGTATACTATTTGAACCGTTTCTTATGCAAGTAATTTTGTTGACTGAATACATAGATATGCATGAGGTGCAGATCGATTAATAGGTAAGTAGATAAAATGCTACTCACTAAAAACATGGCAGGTTCAACCGTTACTTTTTTCAACCAACTCATGGTCACTGCGAGAAAATTGGTTTCCTATTTGTGTCACACTTGTTAAGAACTTAGAATAGTTTACGTTGCGTTAAAAAATTGGCGACCGAGGATGGTGCCTTTTGCGAAATGATCACTGTTTCCTCAAGATTACTCCATTTTATGTAATAAGAAACAATGTGATACATATATAAGGCAAATACGATGTAAATATGTGGTACGAGCTGCGAAAGGAATTTCCTTGACGTATAAGGAAGGGTTCACTTATCTGGAGAGAAACTAAAAATGACACTTCTTGCTAAAAGTAGTGGTACGATGACCACGACTCGTCTTGACTCTCATGACATATGTTGATTAAGATGCTGAAATTATTTTTTTTTGTAATGTGGTACTAATGACTCACACAAATAACGTTACCCTGTTTGATATGTAAAATAATTCCACATGTTAAAATTTTGTATACGTAATTTAATCAAAGCTCACAGGTCACATGAAAAATGTTAATTGAGAAACTGACTGTTGAGGTTTATGAGTTGTCCGTATCTTTTTATAGTCGTGCTGGACATCAGTGACACAACCACACTTGTATTACCAAGGAATAAAGGTGTATGTATGTTCATATGATTGACCTTTTTCAGCACTGATGCAAGTTATAATTTGTGGTTATGCTGATCACAGGCTGATTAGATTATCTGCGGCTTGCATCCATGCTGGGCCAACATGTTCAAGTTCATAATTACTCATACTATGCGTATGAGGTTGGGCAATTTACAGTAATATGCAGACAGACAGCCTCGGATGTATAAACTGTCCATCATCTTCTTCTGTTTTAATATGATTTATTTCATTGCAAAATGCTAATTAATGTTCACCTACTCTATTTACTGCTGTGCATTCGTCATTCCCATGTTTTATGAGTTATAAACAGGGTCATTGCAATTAGTACATTAAATCAATATCATTATAATACTTCGCATATCAATATCAACACAAGAGACGTATCGATGTGCAATGTGAATAAGTCAATAGTCATTGTTGATTGAGTTTTAAATCACAACTTGTAAATAACTGGAAAGTAATTCCCACATAAATGTCGCTCGTACAGAAGCGTATTAAAATAGTATTGATTGATAAAAGTTTCATAATAACTTGAATTGTTTTGAAACATTGGGCATATTCCATGGGATCGGGGAATCCCAGATGTCAAGTGCTGTTTGTTGTGAATGGAAGCAGCATTTATATTAATGCGTAAATATGCACATGTCACTAAATAACAAACACTAATAATATTGATAACAGTATTATATAAGTAATTATGCGAATTAACTAATTTCATTTGCATACAAATATTTTTTTAGAAATCAGAGAGGAAAATGCCGACAGTGATTGTTTTAGACGTGTCTTTGTCCATGTGTCGACCTGTGCCCAGTGCTGCAGCTCCAGATACTCCAGAAGATGAGATTCCTACCAGACGAACACTTGCTATAGAAGTCATCAATCAATTTCTGCAACACATTTCAACCCACTGCAAATTAGAATTTGTTACTTTGGTATGAATTCTTCTTTAATTGTTGCACTACTTGTTCATATTGGATCATCACATACATATGTATGACTTTGTATAACCATCGCGTTTCTTTCCGTTGTTACAGATAACTTTCTCTACTCTATTTGAAATCATTACACCCTTTGACAGAGACTTGGATGCAATTCGGGGAGAATTGAGTTCTATATCAACTTATGACTGTACTAATTATGAGGCAATGCTAAGTGGAGTGAGTACAATAGTTATAGATACTTGGGGCACCACTGTTCCTGTGCAGGCACGTACAAATTTGTAGTCTTGCGAAAATATCAATTTCTCACGTCTAATTGACTATGTGCTTGATGTGTAAAAAAATCCAGATTCTCCTTATTACTGATGGCTCTGGGGGTTTTGGGCCTGGATGCCTCAAGGACGCCATAAAATCTGCGAAACATTTCCCATTCCCTGCCAAAATGAATATTATCACCTTAAGTTAGCATTTTATGCTTATTTTAAATAAAGTTTGATACTTTGTTCTTAATATTTATATATGTAGGCGATACTGGGGAAAAGAACTATACAGAAGGATGTCAAATGTTGCAGAGATTGATTGATGTCACTTGTGGAGACGGAATGGTCTACTTTCCCGAAAATCACTTAACATCAAAGGTGCGTACTTAATAATAATTCGTTAACATATTTATCAGCCATGCTCGTTCAATCCATGATAGGTGTCTTGAAAAATGATAAACACTTTTTGTTCTTTTGTGCAGGGATGTAGCAGCGCGTTGTCAAAATTGTGTGCAAAGGACTTTACCCCATATAAAGGATTTCTTCGTTGTGGCAACTTGGTTTCAAAAATTACACTATGTCCTCCTCCCCAACCTTTCGTGGTGAGTTTTTTAAAATTTCTCTATAGATAGGACTTATAAAATTTATGTATTCATTTATTTAGTCCCGTTCTGATGAAAAACGATACGACTTTTCTGAAGCCATTGATATTGTCGGGTTTATTGAAGGGAATGATTTATCCAGTCCTGCTGCGCACTCCCGGCATTTACTTCTTCCCCTCAAGTCTGGTAATTTTGTAAAATCATGTTTGCGTTTGATCCAAATTTTTAAAATATTAAAGCGATTTTAATGCATTATTATTATGTAGATTGTACATTTCCATCCTCGAAATCTGAAGATTCTGAAGAGGACATTGATGGGAAAACACCCAACTTTTGTGTTCTTTTACACGGAGCATTAAAAGTATGAACAATTTAATTAGATAGCTAAGGTTTTAACACCAATAAAATATTTGTAATTATTTAATTTTTGTGCAGGTGGATAACAAATGCGCTCTGGTTGAGGTTGGAAATAATTGGTACGGATTCATTTACACATGGCAGGGTAAGGTAACAAATAAGTTGAACATATATATTTCGGTTGGACGATAAATAACACTGTAGTCCTATTGGCTTTGCCGTTTGCCATATCATGAAACAATTGCAATTACTGTTAAAATGCTCAAGCTTCTTCACAAGCAAGCTGTTTGTTTGTGGAAAGATTGTTAGGACCACTTAATATTTGATGTTAAAGTGATCATTTTGTATCTGGACAGACAACAAGAAGAAATCTAACCTTATGCTGTCAATCCTACCCCCAGGTACATTTAATTATTTTGCTTATAGCTTCTAGTGTGCATTGACTGAAATAACACTAATTATGCAGGAACCGATGTTGTGCCTTGGTTGGGAAATATGCAACTTCTCGGGTAATCAACAAACCTGATTAATTAATTAGATATGCATATACCTTACCGATTGTATACGTATGTATGTATGCACAGACCGCTTGAGGAATTTGTGACGAATCGATCTATCCCCACTGTACCAACATTTCCTGTTAAGCCACCAGAAAAAAAGAGTTATGGAGGATCTCCAACCGGTAATTTCTAAATTAAAGTTGCTTGTCAGACTGATTTTTGTAAACTTGGTAAATTTAGTGTGGATAACTCCGGATCAAGTTAACAATGACATGGTCAAGTTACTGCGTAATTGCAAAAAATTGCCAGACAAGAATAACGCGTTCTATAAAGTGAGTAACACCAGATTTGTTCACTGGTTGTGTGTAAACTATAAAATTTAACTCGTTTACGTATGCAGGAACTCAATCGAATTCGCCGATGGGCGTTAGCTATTGGATTTGAATCTATTTTGGAATCTGTGGCTCAAGTATATAACAATCTGTTTTTAAAACATATAATTGATTTAGTTAACTAATGGTCATTCTCTGCTTAAAGATCTTGGAACGAGAATGCATGGTATCAACTTCAACTCATCCTGACGCTTCCATTCAATTAACACATGCAGCCACCCAACTAAGAACTCCGGCCGCATATAGTAAAACAATTACTCCTCACTCATCTCATTGAATATTAGGTTTGTTAAATTGTATTTGTCTACATAAGTTTAAGCTTTCTTTGTTACAATTTATATGTAAGTGACGGACACATGAAATACCACAAATTATTATAAAATATATATATATACGTATCATCATGATCCAATTACATTTCTAATTCGTAAATCATCAGTATGAATTACTATGTACACGTATTGTTCAAACACTTAATGGCAGTTGGTTAAAAGGGAGAATCAGTTGAAATTTCATTTTTACAGCTAATTATTATCATGTTGTTTGCGAACATGAGAGTACTGTCTGCTCTTTGTCGTAGTGTTGTTGTTCTTGCTCCGACTCTTTCCTCTCCCAGCCTTCCATTTTCCATTTTTATTGCTGTTATTACTGCTGCGCTTTGGAACCATCATACCAGCCTGAAATCCAGATAAATAGGCTGCCTTTTGTTTTCCATGATCCTCAGCAAGTCGAACACGTAGGGGTTCAGCACATCCAGGAGGAATACAGTTATTCAACTTCATAATTGCAGTTGAAGCTTGATCTCTCTTCTCGTATCTGATGAACGCCACACCTCTCGGCAGATTGGTATATTTGTCACGTAACAACTTCTTCTGAATGATGGGTCCAAACGGTTTGAAAATGTTCAATAGTTCTGGTTCTGTGATATTTCTTGGGAGGTTCGTGATGTATAAATTAGTGTGTTTGATGTCGTCAGAGGGTGGACGAGCAAAGGATACTATGGAGAAAAAACATAAACACAGTTAGTCACACTGAATTTAAACTAAACTTAACTTGCTAAGTTTGGGGATCACGTATTATTTACTGGGAAATAAAAATATATCAACCTTTGATTTTTTTTGTGGCCACTTCGAAGCCATTCATAGCACGTTGTGCAGCAATTGCAACTTCATCGGTAGTAAAGTTGACGAAACCAAATCCAAAAGAGTATCCAGTCTGAAATGAAACATACATACATGCAACACGATACTAATAAAATCTTTACTTTTGTCATATAGTTTTTTCTTACTTCACTGTCCTTCATAATTCTGACGCTATCTAGAGGTCCGAAAGGACTGAAGGTATTATACAACTCAGCGTCCGTGAACGTTTGAGGAAGATAATTGACAATGAGATGTCGTTTAGTGAGAAAATCCTCCTCGGTGTCGAAAAAGGTCATAGAATTGTTGCAGAGATCCTCCGTGTCACTCATTTCACAAGAATGTGTAGTTGGCGATGATAAAAAGTCGCGACGAGATCTCGTGACTTGGCCACTTGCTTCATTATTGCCATACTCATCTTCATCCTCCTCCTGGTTGAAGTGCTGGACGGGATTTGGGAGTGGTTCAAGAACGTCCATATTTTAAATGAACTTCCTTCACACTTGCCGTTTTTTGAAGGAAGCCTTCCTTAGGAAGGTGAAAGTAGTCCACTGTTAATATAATACGCGATGATTAGATTTTAACACCAAAATGCAAACTCGTTCAGAATAATCAGTAATACTGATTCAGTGCCTATTAACCTTATAAAAACTAATTAATTTTGACCTGGATACCATTTAAAAACGGAATTAAAAATGGTTTCTATTGCATTTGGGGGCGGATTTACTGGGGGGCAGAATACCATTGAGACCGACTTGTGGGGCGGTGATAAAATCAGTTGGGGACTGAATTAATGCAAACCGATTTTGAATATTCTACTGATGCAGTTATGATTTATTAGAGACCTGGAACTGATTCGACAACAAAAATTAGAACATAATACATTTTTAACATGAAATTGCAACTGAACCAAATGAACACACGATATTAATTTTGATAAAAAGATCGGATTTGATTTTGATAGTACTACAAAAATAAACTAAACGAACAAATCGTCATCATTCATGTCATCAATTTGATGACACTGATTTTGGGATGCATTTTATATTTTAAACAAGTTATTAGCTATAATTTTGTCCTTCAGTGTTCTGTGACTTGTTCCGATCGGTGGTGACACTATTGCGAATATATTAGCTAAAGAGAACGTTGTGATAATTTTAAAAAAATATGAACTGTATCATATTTACAACATGATACAGGTCAGAGGTCAACGCCGACCAATTTATTAGCGGCGCCAATGTTGGATAATTTTTCGGGGGCGCGGCGTGACCTCTGATGCACTTCCTCCGAGTTCCTCCCCCCACTACAACTACAACTCTAAACTCTAAAAAAATTAGTTCAGGCTTGAAGAAAAACCAACGACAAATAAGGAGGAAAGAATGGAACTGAGAAAATTTTCTCGGTCATTTTATTTTTATTTTTTCCTACACCTTATTGATGTAGCCCGGTCTCAACGGAATTCTGTAACCATACACCTTATTGGTGGAATCCGTCGCCAACGAGAAAAAGTTGGCCTACACCTTATTGGTGTAGTCCGTCGCTAAGGCGAAAAATTTGGCCTACACCTTATTGGTGTAGTCCGTCGCCAAGAGATCGAAATCGCCCTCCACCTTATTGGTGGAATCCGTTTTTAAAAGGTTAATTTGTCCTTCGTCCCAGATTAATAACCTCGAAACTTCGTTATTGTTTCCGTGAGAATTCAATCCTGTGTGTGCCGGGCAAATGGTAAAGGAATATGATCTCATATTCATATCACGTTTTTATAGTTGGGCATCTCGAGATTTTGAGACGACTTTCTCTTTCTTCATCATCTATCGATTCCACACTGAATCCGGGTGTTTCTCTCATCCTGCATATCCAGCAAGTGCACCCGATTTGCACATCCTCCAAACTAGACATGTGTAAGATCCGTCGGACCACTTTTGACAGATGCGATATTATGCCATGCCCTACGTCGTCAACTCGCTCTCCTTTTCCCTTTATGTAATCTTCATTTCATTTCATTATCGAGACAAAATCGTCTTTTTGAAATCATTACCCTTTTGTTTATCATTGTGTTCAACCGTTTATTGTTCCTGATTTCATTTGCACCATGCATCCGTGCCATGCATCAGAGTCTGCTGTCTATTCATACCTTAATTTAATCCTAAGTTTCTGAAATTGTATAAATCATTTCAAACTAACGAATAGAGTGCCTAATTAACCTTGTTGTTGGGAGCAAGGAGTTTGTTGCATTGTGATCACTGCGTAAGGGGCTAAGAGATGGGGACAAGGGCTGTAAGTAGAAAGTCGGTCTTAATTCATATTCAGGTTTACTTATTTGTACTCTTAATAAAATAATGTTACAGGCAGCATTCACGGCAAAGATCCGCAACCTTCACGATTATCATTCCAGGTTGACCAACGGGGTGATGCCTCTTCCCACAGGGCTCGACATAAGCAACACCCTCAAATACTTCTCTCAAACTTTGTTAGGTATACAGGAAGATAGTTAACCAATACATTCATACAAGTTTATTCAAAGCAGCATGCATGGTTCTCTTGACAAAAATTATTAAGCTTTTTGTACATTTGATCATCGTAGTGGTACTTAAAGACGTTCCCTCTTTTCCGTTGGAAATGCTAAAGTCTCGTTCAGAGGATGCAGCCAGAATGCAACTTTTTCCTAACTTGGACTATAAATCCTTAGTAAGTCAAATTCTGTGTCGATTGGTTTTGCTCAACTATCGGATGATTATGTAATTAAATGATTATTTGTATTGCAGTTCGCCGTAGTTGTTCAACTAATTGACGCCGCACCCGTAATTACGTTTGGAATTCAAAGTTTGTAGATAATTTTGTATATTTTGTGAGCAAAGAGATGAGACGTAGAATTAAAATTATTTATTGTATTCTATCGGATTTTTTTGTACGTGCCAGCGTTTGGTCAGCACATTCTGCAAACGATTGCTTGCCTTCTCCCTTTTTTGGAGCATGACCAAATCGACACCCTTCCATACATCGTGACAGGTATTTCATCAATAAACATACCGGAATACGTAGAAAAAGTATGATCGGCAACTTCGTGTTATTATTATTAAAAATTATGACGGACAGCCTCATTGGGAACGTTCCCGACATCACTGCATCGAGGTAACATTGCTATATACGTACTCTAAGCTTCCTAATTATTCTGGGAGAAAAGGCCAAGTTAACATTTCCTAATTAATAAAATTTTATTCATTCCAAAGAAATTTTGGACCTCTTATGCTACTATCTCTTCCCATTTACGATTTGTAAGTGTGTAGACAACTTTCACTAATGACTTTCTTTTCCTAAGAGCAGCAGCAATTTATAATGAGATTCACATATTTTTATTTCGTACTCTTAGTCAAAACGGATGAAAATCCAGAGAAAGCGATTTACTCAACACAATCGGTCAGTGCAGTTTTGATGATGGTTTTCCAATACACGAGTGGGTCAGGTTGGTTGAAATTAGAAATTTTGTAGCAATTGATGTATTTACATGTACATACATGTATATGTAAATACATCAATACAGGTCAAACGGGCACATGTGCCTTACACCCGTTTGACCTGTAATTTTATTAAATGATTGGACTGAGATATGCATATGCTTTTCTAAGAATACCATTGTCAAATTCTGGAAGCTGTGATGAGATACAAACGGGATGCGATAAAGGATTTGCTTTGCGTCGTGGCGTACGGAAGTTTGGTTGCGAGAAACGTCGCCATCAACTTATTGGTCTACTATTGGCCTCACCACAATCCAACCCTTTACGACAGGAGAAACATTACCTTCAAATTTGGTAGGAGTATTCGAATTTAGATTCAACTTGAAAAATTTTGCATATTTCCTGCTAATTGAGCTGGTTTAATTGATGCACGTAACATTAACTATATAGGATACAAGGTTCCAACGTGCAAGAGTGAAATGTGTAGCGTGCACAATACTGGGGGATTAGGTATGGCAACTTGTACAGACCCCTATAGTTATGAACGAGTCCTTACTATTATTGTATGAAATGTTGCAGCCGATGCCACCAAAGTCTGCTATGACCACTCCATTGGAATTTCCCTTGGTAAGTCTTTTTTGCCAGAATTCCATAGTTTTGAGCCTATTGTAATTTTCGCACATCAAATCTAGCCCCGGAGAATCCTCCACCATTATTCTTATGCCAAGAATGTGCAAGTCGACTTCAGAGTGAGCAAGGTACATTTATAAACAAATATAATCCAAGGTAATCTTCACCTAATTAGAAGTGGGTACATCTATAAATATCAAAATTTAATCCTATTACAGCAAATGCCATTGAACACTTGTATGACGTCAATTTACCCATTAGCAGAACCGGAACGACGTGTGACAATAAGGTATCTCCAACGTACAATATATGTATACTTACCAGTTACGGAAGGCCACTTTCATGACTTTGCATATGTCTCATAGAATTGCAGGTCTCAAGGTCCCGAAAAGATCATGAATGGTGTGATTTGTTTTAACTCCGAATGCGCAAGGTTAGTTACCATAATAAGTTCTTTTTGTGAAGTAATTGTGATGTTAATAAAATTGTCCCTTTTTTCCTTCCATTGTAGCTACAATGGAAGTCGACCCATTAGGTAATTATTAATTGTAATTATATACATGCACACTTTCACTCTTTGTGTAGGACATTTAGGATAAATTACTAACTGGTCTGTTACTATTCCCTTGTCTTAGATATTGCCAACAGGTAAGACCTTTTTGTTTAACCATTGTTGTCACCAATTTACACCCTAATTTGTTTGCCAACAGTGTCACTCTATCCGACATAATAATAGGAGAGGAGCTGACCACGTCTTTCATTTGGCGGTACAATCTCCAAGTTATGCAGACACGGAGTTACTAACTTATCATGTCGAAGCAATTGTGAGGTAAAGGATGGTGGTGGCGCCATGCCACTGGATTCTCCTTTATTTTTTTCTAACTACAAATTTGTAAATAATCAAATGCAGCCTACTTCTGGAAGCTGAGCCTTTGGCAACTCGTGGAGGTGCGAAAGAAGATCATAACACCAGACTGCGGCTTTTTACCGACGGGGAATTTACGGACCCAATTCCTGTAGAAGAACGACGACTAATGGGAAGGTTTGGAATTTGGCTGCTCGTCGGGTTCTTTAATGCAGAGGAAGAAATTTCAAAGGATATTTTGTGCCGGTTATTGTCGTCGTTGTTCCAATGGTTTAATACTACGGCTTATCTTGGCGATGGTATGCAAATAAGACAATAAGTAAAATTGAGCATTTGGGACGCCACAATTTTTTCACGTGCATGATTTACAGATCCATCTGCAGGTGCTCTAGAACGTTTAAAAACAGATGTGGTGTGTCCATGGCTAAAGAAGATTATCAAACATAATTTTGACACCTTCGTCACGTGTTTACTTCCACATCCCCCGGATTTTGCTAGAGTTGGTGGTCACTGGTCAGTAGGCGTGATTTTTTTGATTTTTATTGTTTTATTATTATATAATTTTTTATTAGGAGTAATTCCTTTAACGCTGTTACAGATTTACTTACAATTAGTATTGAATTTATTTGTAGGGATGTAATTTCATCTCGTACATTTCACCTACGTGAAGGTTTCAATCGGCTATTCTGTCTTGTTCCGTACGAGGTAATATCTCCTGAAATATGGAGTCAAATAATGCCAAACTGGATGGAATCAATGGCTTCAGAAGTCCCAGGTAAATTATCAATTTGCACTAATTGTGGGCACGCAGATGTAGTTAAGTTAATAATGATTTATTAGTCAATTCATATCAAAACCAATCATTACAAAAAATGTCCGAGTGAAAAATGTTTGAGTACTATATATAATTGTAAATTACAATTTGCAATGATTCTCCAACTTTACAAGTGCGTGAAATTCTCTGTTTCAGAAGAAGAAATGGCAGAGTTGAAAATAATTTTGAGGTAAAATTATCATATACATATTGTCATTGAACATGTGGTTTATCAGAATAAGTTTGCAATTGAATGAAATTGACTTGTGTATTTTCTGTAAATCAGCAAAGTGATGGATCCCGAAATGAACCCGTTGGGTTTCGACGCCAGGCAAATGTGAGTTATATTTATTAATATATATTTGCATATTTAAAAAAAAGTCTTAAACTTTTGCAGGTACCAATTTATTGCTGTCAGATTTCATCAGACTTCACACAAAGTCAAAGAACAAGCTTTGAGGTTAGCATGAGTAAAATATTATGTATTCCATTTTATATGTACTTATCACAAGGATACATATACAATTAAGTTGGTAAACAAATGTCGTGTTTTAACTGTAATTTTCAGATGGCTACAGGTAAAATAACTAAATATAACTGTTGTAATTATAATATATCCGATTGATTAATTAAATGTGCCTGTTTTCGACTCACTAATTTTATTGTACACATTACAGGTCCTATCCAAATTGGAAATTGTAATTCCACTCTACTTTATATTTTCCATCTTCCGTGAAGGCATTCGGCCAAAGTCTGAAAAAGTTCCAAAGCGTGGTAGTGTTTCAACGCAGTCCAGGGACAACGAAAATGCGTCCAAAGATGTTATCGGTATATGCAAGTCTCAGATTCAATTTATGAAACATTTATATATTTAACATGCAGACATTGAGAGATAATTTGCGGATATTGCAGCTGCCATTTGCCAGGACGAGTCGCCAAATGCATCATCTCTGTCGGACGATGAGGATAACTTTACTCTGCACACTGAAAAACAAACGGAAAGCGAACTCATGCTGTCCTCATTTATTTTCATGTTGGATATCATTTTAAAACAGGTTGGTTAAACCAATAGTGGTTATTTAATATACATTTGTACTTATAAGCAAACCGCTTTGATTGATGATGACATCTTATGATTTATCAAAGATGTGATAAAAATTATATCGTATTTATTCGCTATTATTGTAGTTGGAACTTCAGGAAGTGGAGCAGCACAAAGGTCTTCAGTCCCTGGTTGCAAAAGATGCAATGACACTGTTGCACAACATGGTGGCAATGCCATGGCCTGGAACACACACATGCCAAGACGGTCAGGAATGTCAGTATTGTGGTTTCTGTGTTTTTTGGTATCAGTTGGCGTTAGAAATTGTGGAAAAATTAGCTCCAAAGGCTTCAGCAATTCCACCAGATGTAAGTAAACGAAAGTATTCGATAATTTTTATTCATTGTAATGTTATCAAAATAAGTAAGGTAAACCCCAACGAAAATTTTTAATTTACCTTCGAAAATTGTTCTAGGCGATGATGAGTCCAGATGGAGAATTCGGTTCAAAGTCCTTCCCAGAAGTCCCCCAAAAACTGGAAGTAAAACCGGAAATGAAGCCGTCCATTTCCCCCAAATCCGAAAGTATGGGTCTGGAAGGAATCATTGTTAATATGCCGCAAGTAATTGAGAAAGTTATTTCTTGACCACAGCAATATGCGTATGTGCATTATTACATTTGTTATTTAATTGAAAATTTATATTACAATCCAGATTTTAACGGCAACGGTTGAGACTTGTTCTGACATGGATTTGGCACCCATCATGCCATCCGAGAAGGTGGTGAAAGCAGTTGCGAGAGCGGTCACAATAACAGAGTCAGAAACGGGTAAGTCGAATAGACTCTCCAGAGTATTTATGTTATTAAAAATAGCACGATGATGACCTGCAGCATCTGCAACCGCACACATCGCCTCGTCCGCAACGCTTGTTGGAGATGAACAAGTAATTGGAGGGGATCTGAGTGGTGAATCGGACAAGGATTTTTGGATTACGAGCGTTAGTACAATTAAATTGAAATCGAAACTTTCAGAAGTAATAAAACAGCAAAAGAATAAGTATATAATTATTGTACCTCATACAGGTTGGAAAATTCAAATTTTGTATTGAAGAACTTCCGCCCTATTTGCAATTTACTTTTGAATTGTTAAAGGTTAGTGGGAAAATTGCATTATTCATTTTTTGTGAGTATGATGTACCTGCTAATTTTATTTCATTACAATTTTAGAAAATCCCCGAGATTGAGGACCCAGAGTTGATGGAATACCTTTTAAAATGTTTAAAAATCATGTTTCTTCATGAGGAGGTGATGCAAAAGGCTGCAAAGGAACATCGTGGCTTTGTCATTTGGTGCCAAGAAAATTTACTTATTAAAAAGTGAGCCAAATAACTTTTATAAATACGCAAGTGTTGAAGGAAGAGTTCCTCAACTGGAATGCTAATTTATTCATTTTGTTAAATATTCAGTTTGTGGGAACTGATGGATGCAGAGTTCAGCCAGGTGAGTTTTACATACGTTTTTCAGACTTAAAGTTGGTCAGTTTATCTCAACATTGTCTTTTTATTGCACAGTTGTGCGAACATGCAGTACCGATTTTGGTACATTGTATTACGCTTCCTGTTGGAGCGGACACGTTTTGGAAGCAAATTGAAGAAGATTTCCAAAGTACAGATTGGAGACACCGTTTTACGGCAGGTATAGTCGCAGGCAGTTTAATAAAACAATTACATATTTACAATATAATCCTATACTATGATACAACTTTTGCTATGCATAGTCGAACGTGTGGTCACCATTACCAGATTTATAGATTCGTACCCAGTAAAGAGCAGCCAAGCTTTGCAGACAGCAATGGCTAATGCCTTTTGTTACACAATCTCGTCTCTGGACGACCCCCATGTTTCAGTGGCTCAAAGGGCAGCTTTGTACCTCGGCACTATAAATGATTCAGCGTTGCAGGTTCGTGATTCGATAATTACTTGGCATCTTCAGTTGGGCATATAATATGTAAAACTGTCGTATGTGTATTTACATAGTATTTTAATTATTATTAACGTAGAGTTTGATGTATTGTTTGGAATCACAATTTGACTCGGTAATCATTGATCGTCCGGGTGAGTAAAGTGTTATTATTTAATGACTGACAAGATATCAATGTTGATCATTGCATATTTCAGTAATCCTACAATCGCTCTACCTCCTCATAAACTCTGTTAGTGACCGGAAAATTTTGCGTTGGGACTTTTTCTTAAATTGTTTCGACACCTTGTTCATAGAAGCTCAAATTACACTAGAGAGAATGGGTGACGTTTCCTACTCCAAAGGTAATTCCCCACTCACCATGCATTACATTGAATAAGTAGTTAATTATGTATGTTTGTGACGATTTTCAGACGCGAGGCACATTGACTCTAGTTTTGACCATTTTATTAAAAAACTTGGTAGAGTTCAGGTACATAGGTTTATCATGTCTGGTTAAATTGTACATTATATTTAATTAGATGCAAATACTTTTCTTAGGATTCTCTAAGTAAAGGCGAATCAAACCACGGGCATAAAACATTATACTCGAGCATTGGAACTAAATGGCCGTACAAAAGAACCATGTCTGCTCCTGCAGGGTTCCAGAAAAATGAAAAAGATCGACAATATTGCAGACAATCCTCTGCACCTGCGTTGAAACGGAAAGGGTCGCGTCATGGCGTTGGTACATGTTCTTTTTATTTCTATTTTTCTATCATGATGCACGTAGATAAGTACTGACAAGCCATAACACCATGATGAATAACGTAACTTTTTAAATACAGAGGGTCATATTCATGGGCTGCTTGCTGGGGAAGATAGCCACTTGGCTGGGATTTTTCACAGAATTGTGGAGGTAGAAGAATCCGACAAGGAAACAATTCACCTACTCGTGTTCTTGTTTATGCAATTTTTGTCCCGATATAACCGTGGGGTACAATATATGCATATATATTTATAATATTTTCCTCATCTGCCATTTAATCCAAGGTCATTTTTAATTTATTCCAAATTTTGATCCTACAGCCAATTCCAAGTGAAAATAAATCACTAGCAAGGACACAAACAGCCGTTTTACGGCATGTCACAATGTTGTTGGGATACAATCCACAAGAAAAGGCATTTTTCCTTACACCCAGCCGGGTCAGATCATCAGCCATATTTAACTCTTGGAGTAAGGTTCTTGCGTTAATGTACCCATTTCTTATGAGTATTGAAAACTCATATTTGACTTAATTTTCACCTTGTGTGTTCCAGTTTCAAATCTTCCTCAGGTTGTAGATCAAAACTTCCGAGTGGGAGCAACTATGCTACCAATTTCATTGACTGTGTTACACTACTGCCCAGCACCAAATAAAAGTGCTGGGTCAAGAATGCACCCTTCATTTTCGCTTTGGTTTCTTGAACCACATGTTCGCAGACATTGGTTGATTTCCTTGATTGTAATACTTTATAAGGTATGCATAGTTTTCTTTAATTGGCGGAGAATTTCTAAGTAATCATACAATGAAGCCACTTTTGATGTATGGGTAGTACGAGTATGGCGTTCTTCCATTATCCAGCCAGGTTCAGACCGTAATCAGAATAGTTCTCAATACCCTCAACTACCAAGAGCATCGATGTCGACCGCTTCCATCCACACTTATACTAGACGAGCCAAATGCTCGCTCCAGAGGTGAAGTTTACATATTTATAAGTAGTTATTTTACTTATGGGTGTGCTCTAAAATACATTTTCGTTGTTGACGGAAAGATATTTAATATTTTAATTGCGGATTTAAATATTTTAGAAGTAAGCAGAGGAAATCTTGCGAATGCTGACCTCGAGCACATCACAGAGCATGAAACACCTCCAACAACTCCACATAGTACTCAGAACGTATCCCCAAGTTTCAGCCTTAAGAAAGAACACAGGAAAAGTGTTGGGAGCATTACGAGCACAAAATTTGTAAAGAAACCAACCACGTCGACCACCGCACCGACTCCTGGAGTAACCGACTCTTTTGAAATAATGTGAGACTAATATTGTCAGCTTTACCGAAATATCTTGTAAATTCTATTAAAGTATAAAACATTGAGCATGTTTCACTGCTGCACTTTAGGTCGTCACAGGATGATGGAGATGAAATTGAACCAGAACTTGCGGCGATACCAGAGTCGCCAAAATCACATGGTTCTGGTGAAATGGTAATTGTTGGCAATATTTTGTGTACACTTGTACTTTTTAGCCCGAGTCAGGGCTTATGGAACCATCATGTCCGTCCGTCCCTCCGTCCGTCTGTCCGTCTGTCCTTCTTACGATAACTCTCGTTAAACTCATCCTATCGACTTGAAATTTGGTGCACATGTAGTATGGGGCAAATGAGGAGTTAAGTTCGAAGATGGGCGAAATCGGTCAAGTGGTTGACCAGTGGGGGTCATATAGGTGGATGGGGTATTATGCATCAAAATTTCAAAATTGTCATAGAAGGCAGAAATTTGGCACTGAGGTTGCTAATGGTGTCTAATGAAAGAGTATGAATTTAAGTTGGAAAAAATTTCATTTTGAAAGACCCGAGGGGGTGACCCATACTGATTTGTCAAAATCGTCATATCGAGTTGAAATTTGGTAGATAGGTTGCGTATGGGGTTTAAGGAAGAACATTAAATGAAATTGGTCAAATTTTTTATCTGGAGGGGCCCGAGGGGGTGACCCATACAGATTTTTGAAAATCATTTAATTGAGCTGAAATTTGCCATTGACGTTTCTAATAGCTCCTAATGAAATAATATGAAGTTAAATTAGTAAAATTTTTATGTGGAGCGATCTTAGGGGGTGGCCCATACCGATTTTTATAAATTGTCTTAAAAAGATGAAATTCGGTATGGTGATACTTAATGGTCTCGTATGGAAGTATATCAAGTTAAAAGCGAACAAAGTGGAACCAGAGTAGCCTAGGGGGTGACCCATACCGTTTCTACCACTAAAAGTAGCTATTTTAAAAATTGGTAACTGATATTCGAGAAATTGGTCATACTTGAATTGGCGAGATGAGAAGAAATAAAATTAAAGTGAAAGCTATTCATTGCGTTTTCTATACAGTTCAAAAAGGCACGCAAAAAGGCAAATAGGCAAATAGGAACAAATAGCTAAAAGGCTGACTTTTTGCACACACTGGTCACCCCCACTGGTTTGGAAAACGGGCGTAGACGACTAAAAGTTGGCGTGGTCATGCAGGGTTAGATTAGCTTAATAAATGTAAAGTAAACTTTAAGATTTTTTTTGCACAGGAGGACCCAGTGGGGTTTTTGGAATTGGTTAAAGAAGCTGCAATTTTGCAGCGACGATTGCGAATAATTCGCAATCGACAAAAATTTTCCCATAATGACCGGTACCAACTACTATTAGTAGTTGGTACCGGTCACTTGACAAACATTTAGAAGAGGACTCTGTCCCTGACTCGGGCTATATAAACACTGCACACTGTAGGTTTTAATTTTCACAGTGTCTATTGTTTACAATTTTGCTTATCCTTGCAGAAATCTTTCCACGACCTCGTTGTGATTGACAGCAGTGCTGCACAAATTGTTCAATCGTCCGTTCACCAAGACAAAGAATTCCAAACTGTCGATCAGCTCCAATCTTTTCAGCAGGTCACGGTGCACGGAGATAGTCCAAAGTTAGTCGACCCTGGTCCACTCTCTGCCTCTTCGGATAAATCAAAGTCTTGGTTTCACGGGGATGGAGGGGATTCGAAATCGTCGTCCTCTGGAGCAAGTACAAGCAGTAAAAGTGGTGGTGGTGGTGGTGTGGCATCGGCGTTGGTCAAGGCGGATTTTCCTTGGCATCTTAGTGTCCAAGCTGCTTTCCAAATAGCAAAGATTCCAGCTCCACCACTGGAAAGACTTTTACCCATCGGGGCATTCAACTTACCACCACTTTCTCCCACGGTGAAGATGACGGGCAGAGTTAGCGAGTACGATAACTCGTACGAATCTCAGGAATCGTCGATGGCTTTAGGAAACATGATTTCTTTGGGTATATTAAAGAAATCTTTCAAATCTAATAGTTGCATATGCACATATGATTCTTATGAGTGATTAAATTAAACTTATCCATGATGGTTTATAGGACCGCAGGTTCGAGTGGATGAAAGTGCAATGGACCGAAATCCAGGACGAGACCAGTATGATGACAAAAATTACAAAATGGAAGAATACTCAAAAGCTCTGCATCAGAGTGATGTAATATTCTTGCATAATAATAATCCTTCCATTTCTACAACCGAATGGAATTATATTTAATTGACCACCATTTTAACTAATTTAATGCAGAGTTTTGGGAGAAGCATGTCACCCAAGAAATTAGTAAAGCAACCGCATGTTAGTGAAACCGTAGACGGATCTAACAACGCTACATTTAAAGGGGACGCAAACGGGGGCTCCAAGCAAATACATGATGCGTCTAAATCTGTGGGATTTGTGTACGTTTCGACATATTACTATACGAATATCTAACAAATACAATATTTATAAACAAACAATTTACACATATTAATATTGTTAGTCCTCGTTTGGAATCTGGTCATGCTCGTATGCACAACTTGCGTCAAAGCAGTCTCCGAATTGGGGACGAGGTAAATAAAGTACAAATTACTTAATACTAATTAAGTATGTAAATATGAACATAACAGTGGAGCATGGAACGTTATAAATTAATAACTAACAGACTGTTCAAGACCGATGTGGCGAATGTGGCGTTGTTCTTGAAACATATACAAATGAGGAACTTGGTTTATGTCTGGTTGCTCTTGAAACGTTCATTCATCGTGAACCTGGATTAGCTGCACCACTGATGCCAGAAATACTCAAAATTGTCACGAGGTATTTATAATACTGTGATTATAATTATAATTTGGGGACTTTTATGGATTTATCGTTGTTATTTCGGATTGCTGCTGATTCAAGGATTGCGCTACGACCATTATTTGCCTGGCAAGCGGAAACCTCGGCTGCCACACCTGGAGGAGTCTCCAGTGTTGCTCATCAATTCTTACGATGTGTTCTTCACCAATTGGCCCCTTACGGCGTGTTTGTCCAATTGTTTCAAACAAAATTTCCAGGTCACAATTATTTAAAAAGGTTAAGATTATGTATTTCAACAATATCTTAAGCTAATTTGTTATACCAGCAGATCGTGTAAAATTAGATGTCTTCAAGTCTATAACTGTTTCACTTACGGACTTTACTGAACTCAATCCTGTGGCTCCTCTGCAAATGTTGTTGGAAGCCCTTAATGCCCGAAAATCTTTGATAATGGATACTGTCGCCCGTAAATTATAATATCAATAACATTGCTAATATTAACTGTGACGTTGCGTAATCATCACTTATTTCTTTTCCAGATGTAATTGAAAATATGGCCGTGTATCTCGAATGTCTTCCGCTGGAAGCTGCGTCAGTTACTTGGACTTCCGTAATTCCACTGTTTGAGGCATTTCTGAGGAAAATACTCCCTCTAATTCAAGGTGGAACCGGAGTGGTAGGCATTTTGCGTACGATGGCTTGCCTTTTGCGATTACCTGGAATTGCTGCATTCAAGGTATCAACAAAGTGATAATAATGGTGATGATCTGTCGTGCATGTCGTGTCGTGAAATTACATGGTTAGATATACGCCTTAATCCTGTCATATTTTTAGAGCATCTTGGATCCCTTCTCAAGAATATTAAGTTTTGCTCTGGGAAATGTTGGCCTAAGACATCACGTGCTGACGGATCTTTGTCATCTATGCCATCGTGGGTTCTTGAGAGTAAGAACAAACACCTCACATATATTTTCATCGGTATGGCTTCTGGTATAAATACATATTCATTATGTATAAATAAATTGCAGGAACGAGAAAAAATGTTTTTGACTCGCGTTTCCGTCATCGAACTTGTTCAAGCCATGAAGTTCAAGTCTAATATACCAGATTGTAATTTTTTGATGTTGGTAACGTTTATTCTGCAGGTAAATTTTATTGCTTTTAATATTTTTCGATAAGCACATTATTCAGCTGTATTATATACTAATGATTTTCTAGGATGCTGGTGGATCTCTTGCTCCTTATGTGGAAGGATACACAAAACTCCAAGGATCTGGTGACCCTGTTTCACTCCCTGCAACGGGAGCTGCAGAATGCATGCGTCAACATTTGACGGATTCTCTCGAGTTTTTGGCCGATTTTCATTCTTTGAGCAAAATTAAGGTAGATACTTAAAAATCTTGCTAGCCACATACTAATATGCACGTAGAAATGGTAATATATTGAACAAATGTATTATATGAACAAATTTGTGCAGAGCAATTATAAGGGAATCGGATGTGGACTAAATGATGACACTCTTGGAGGTATATTTGTACACGACCAATGTATAATTTACATTGCAGTGTTAATATTAATGCTAAATTATTGTATGTTAATTTCAGGGGTCATCAAAGGAGGAATTTCGCAATTCATTGCGCTTGAGATTTCTCGAGGCAACAGCAGAGAAAATCGAGCAATCGGTAGGCATCTTCCATGGCTGTACAACGCTCCTTCTGCAATTCAGCAAGGGTACAGCCAGATTTCAAAATATTATACCTAACAACATGGCATGGCTATATTCAAGATATTCAATTAATGTGTCCTGTTAGACCAAAGGAATTTCTGGATTGCGTAGCACACATTCGAGTCTTGTCCTGGTTGTTGCTTGGATCTTTGACTCACACGTCCATGTTTGGACAAAATACGACCGTAACTTGTGTGCCAATTCCGCTAGAAGCCTCGTGTCACGTGGCTGACCACGTTCACGTAATTATGACAGGATTCGCGGAACAGTCAAAGGCATCTGTGCTGCATATGTCGGTAAGCGTGTGTTTTACGGTCTCAAAAATTTTATAGCCTTATTTAGTCATGATTAATAATTAATTAATAATTAATAATTAATGATCGATTTATTTCATCAAACTAAATTGTAATGTTACGATAATCAACTAACAGTTTTTTCGTTTCGGGATCGGTGATTTTTCATGATTACAACTGTTTGAAAAGTTCAAGGGCAAAGATCACAGGCTAGTGCATTGGGACTAGAGTAATGGCTAATCTAGGCAAATTAATATCAAGCACATTATTAGCGATAAGGTTTTGTTGAATAATAACAACATTAAATATATACATTCATATGTTCCGCAAGAGTTTGTGTAGTTAAAACAGCACCACACAAATCACAGTTGAGTTTCTCTTGTAGTGGTGGGGGTAGACAAGCGTTTTTTAGTTTATCTGGAGAGGGAGGAGGAGGGTTGTTGAAGTAATCCTGTGTAATTTAAAAGTGCAGTCTCACACATTTGTCAATATTGCAGGCACTTTTCCATGCCTTCATCCTCTGTCAGGTTTGGACAATTTACTTGGAACAAGTTGGTCCTTCTGCCCAATTGTCGAGTTCTAATGATCCGGCTAATGTGGCATCAAATATTTTAACTGACTTTTGGGGAAAAGTTACTCCAGCCATTCTTCAACTGATCTCACATTCAAAAGTGGTATGGGTACATTACACCTCTACGTTCACATACATGGTTGTGTTGGTTTATCATGTGAAATAATTATTGATACATATTTACAGTTGGCAGAAATGGTTAATCTCCATTTTCTCAGCTTGTTAGAATCTCTGTTGGAATGTAATTCATCCGTTTTTAATCGTCTTCTACCACTTTGGAGTCCTGTGCTGTTTGCACATTCTAGTCAGGTATATGTATATGCGACTTGTTCCTCCACCACTACGTTTGAGTATATGTATTACAATACATGTTTATTCTATTATTATTCTTCTGGTTGAACTTGTTACACTAATTTTTTCATAAATTTATAGCTGCCATCTCATGTAAACGTGAGGCTTCAGGCGTGCATGGGTTATCCACCTCCAAATACTGGTCGGAAAGACGGTGGGGGTGTAGGAGGAGGAGGCCATACTTCTCATGAAATCGAGTTCCCGTCCCCACATTGTGGCCCCGTGCACAACTTGTTACTCCTAAAATGGGTGCAACGGCTTCAATTTAAAATGGCTCAGATCGAACTCCAGTCATCTGCAGCAACCCAGTTCTATCCGTTGTAAATCATTTAAGTGCAGCGATTATAACAATCAGTATTATGTATGTATTATAAATAGTATTTAGTTGCTGTATTCGGTGCTAAAATGGAAATAAATAAAAATAGCTCATGGAATAGATATAGCAGTCAAATCAGTATTATTCATGTTCACACAAACACATGTACATCTGTCATGCACACTATATATTTTCTCTGTGTAGAAAAAGAAACTTTTTCACTCTTATCACGTTCTTGTACACAAAATTGTAAGATTACATATATTAGTTATAGTTTTATTTATGAGTTTTAGAGGAATTGGCAATGCATATAAAATCAGGGTTGTAATTATATAATAATTATTTGTATAATTATGACTACTCTATTGCTACCGTCTACCTCCACCACTTCCGCTTGGAGCACTTCCGCCTGCACCTCCACCAAACATATTTCCCAATCCTCCGGCACCTTGCTGAAGTTGTCGCATTATATTTTGAAGGCCGCCCATTCCACCTAGAAGAAAAAATAAACAAGCAAATATAATCAATAATTTTCAAAAAACACACCAAAGTGCAACATTTTCGTATTTACCCATTTGTTGAAACACTCGAGGGTCCATCATTTTTGCCATTTGTTGATTGAGTTTTGCCATTTGATTTGGATTAACATTCTTGCCCATGTCCCCACCCTTGAACAGTCCTTTGATGCCTCCCATTTTCTTCACCACTGCAGCAAACTTTGTGTATTGAGTAAGCAGTTCTCGGACCTCTCTTTCAGTCACACCAGCACCACAGGAAACGCGGATAATTCGGCCGGGTTGTTTTGTAAATAGTTTGGCTCCATCTCGGTTGTCCAACTCTGTTCAGTTTTAATGTAAGAAATAAAAACAAATCAAAATACACGAGCTTTGAATTTAACTTTCTCGGGCTGCTACTACTTTCTTAATATCACGAGAACAATACCTCCGTCATTCATGCTGTCCATCATTGTCATTAATCGTTTTAATCTGGCCATCGACTCCTTTTCACTGCCCTTGGCCAAAAAATCCTGACTGAATCCTGGAATCATCCCCTAAAGACAGAGTAGACCAGAAAAATAGCACATTGCATATACTTCATCAATTAGTTTGTAAGCTAATATATCATTTACTCACCATAATTTGAGAAAACGGACCCATTTTCATAATGTTTTGGAACTGTTCGTACATGTCGCGCAGCGTGAAATGACCGTGCTTTAGTTTTTCTATCAATTCCTCGTTATCCTCCAAGCCCAAATCATTTACTTTTTCAATCAGGCCTTCGATATCTCCCATTCCTAACAGCTTACTGATGAACGGCTTGGTTTTGAATGGCTCCAAGTCATCAATGTGTTCTCCAGTACCGATGAAAATGACCGGACTTTGTGTAGCAGCAACACTATCAAAATAAATCCAAATAATAATTATCAGATTGAAGCAATCAATTGGTAAGCACATTATATATATCTATATATAGATATATTTTAGATCAAGGTTACGACTTACGCACTAAGAGCACCACCACCCTTGGCATGTCCATCCAATTTTGTGATGATAACAGACCCTACATTAACTTTATCCTTGAAGGCTCTGGATTGCCCCTCACATGCTTGACCAATGGTAGCTGGAATCAATGATCAATCATAGATGAAACAATGGATTAAGAAAATAAGAAACCATTGAACACGTAAAAAGATGAACATAAGAAGAACACAAAGGATAAATGAACTGGAAGTACCGTCCATGACGAATATGATGTTATCCGGACTCTGTCGACATAATTAGAAAATAATATGTAGTAAAACATTTAGAGCATACATGTAAGAACCTGATAATTCGTGGGAAATAAGTTAAGTTACGTACAACGGCGTTGGAAACTTGTAACATTTCTTCAAATAAAGAGTCTTGTTGCTTGTGCCTGCCACTCGTGTCCACAATAATGATTTCGAACCCTTCTTTTTTAAACATGGCGACACCTTCTTGAGCAATAATTACGGGATCAATCTCTGTGTAGCTACAAAATGAAAATTTCCAAGTCATGAATGTTCAACAAATGTTTTAACATAAGCGCTGTGTAATAAAACGTGTTTCATACCTTCCATAGAAAGGGATTCTAGCCTTTGTAGCGTTTTGTTTCAACTGGTCATAAGCACCAGCACGGAACGTATCGGCACAAACAAGGCAAGTTTTCCAACCCTTCTTCATATAGTGATACGCCAACTTGGTGCAAGTCGTCGTTTTCCCAGATCCTTGCAGACCCACAAACATAATCACATTGGACTTCCCTTTAACAGGCTGATAGGCTTTCACTCCTGGATCCACCAGCTGCAATGTACAATGCAATGTTGTGAAGTCCTTCCTCAAACGATTCGTAAGTTTTTATTTACTGAATAATAGAGAACGTACCTTAACAAGTTCTTTGAACACTGCACTTTGGATCATACGACGCTTGTTAAGTCCAGCAGCCATTTCATCAAAATCAATAACAGCCCTGCGGCGAGGAAAAAGTTACAAAATATGAAATAATTGAATTAAACAAAAAAGATGTACAACTTTTTCATTCCTTACCTGACATTTTCCCTTAAGCCCTTAACAAGTCTAATGTTGACATCTGCTTCCAATAAGGCTGTAACAATTTCTTTTAGCATTGCATTTAGAACCTCCTCATTAATGACCGTGGCGCTGTTCAACGACCGCAAAGCGGTCGTGATTTTGCGACCCAAATCTGCTAAAACCATTTTTCAGCTTGTTTTCACAAGTCTTCCTTAAAAATAACTGTATCCTTTTTTCTGGCAGCTCTTTTGAGCTTTTCGACACTTTTTCTTCCCCACCCCCTGCTCCCACTCCAGGATGGGTAGCTCACGAGAAGAACGTTTCCAAGAAATGGGTTCAGCAAAGGTCCGTGCTAATTGATCAGTTGATTTAACTTTTGAAATATTTTGAGAAGCAGATGGGCCAAGAAAAGTGACGAGGAGAACCACTTACTTTTTTGTTTCGTAGCTGGCGGCGGAGCACGCAGTGTTGTTTTGTTGCAGGCTGACCAGAGCAGTCAGGCAGCAGCAGAGACGAGCAGCCAGGGATAAAAATTCCTTCTCGCAGTAGAATTCCGCTCAGCTTGACGGAAGGACGGAAGATTTCGGTGCGGGTAGTTTTCCCCCAAAAAAGGAAAACCATTCCACTTATCTTCTTCAATCCTTGACTGGCCAGCACGACTACCTTATCGCCAGCAGCTGAGCTTACCTATTCGGATTGAGTTTTTAGGAAGAAAGAGGACAACGATCGTGGCTAAACAATTATTAGAACGAATCTCCTCGAACGGAATCCTATTCATCGGTTACTTTTATGACAAGTTGGTAAGAAAAATTAGTTTTCTTTTAATTGTCGAGCTTAATGTTCAAGTTCATTATTTAATCATATCGAACGAATACGAATCTAGTATTTTATAGCATATTTGTATTTTATGCTTGATAGTGCAAACACTGCACACTGCTTTAATTTTTGCTTGCCTCATCTAAATATACTACACAACACTATATATATAATCGTATGTTATTTGTATAATAGGAAAGGAGGGGAAGTAAGAAGTATGGCTTCTCGAGGTGGAGGATTAGGAGGTCGTGGTCGAGGCCAGCCGGATAATCTCGGTCAAGGACGAGGATATCGCCCCCCTGGTGGGCGTGGAAGAGGTCGAACTGACAGGATATTTAACGGTCATGACAATAGGAATAACCCTGAATCCTTCTCCAACGGCTACAACACCAGTAATCACCAACAACAGGAAGAGGAGCAACCCCCACTCGCAAACTTTTTCAATTTTGCCTCAAAGCCATTGCCAGTCATCCCTCAGCCTCCTTGCCGCTGGACAACGACCACGCCGAGTTCTGCCGCTTCTACGCTTGTGGATGACAGTAATTGGAACGCCACAAAGTTACCGGAATTCACTAACGATGACAACAAAAACTATGTCGAACGTTATCAACAGGAGGCAGAAGCAAGTGTAAGGGGTCCAGCCTTTTGAAACCAAGATTTCATATATCATAAATCATCATTCACTAATGATATGTTTTTTAATAGTTGGCTAGACTAAAGTTGCACTCTAAATCGAAAGAGGATGAGTATGGAGCGCCATCAATAATTGGCACAATTGCTGGAGATAGAAGATTTGGTGATGATGACTCTGAAGAAGATGGTGTCTATTGGAAGTTCAAGATGGATGATAAATATGTGGACACTTCAGGATTGGTCATCAACCAATATGAAGACAAGGTATTAGTCCATTAGTATCATATAAAATTAAAAATTGTAAAGTTGATTACATAATACACAACTCACAACTGTATACTATAATGTCTTGATACAATATTAAAACCAGATTACATCAATGCTGGAATCTAACCAAGTTCTGATCGTCGAAGGGTTCACAGGATGTGAGTACGAGTACATCACAAAATTTGAACATACCGAGAGGAATATCTTAGGTCGCGGTCGTTACTTTAATTATACACATTTTTTTAAGGTGGAAAGACGACCCAAGTTCCACAGTTTATTCTCAATCACGCATCCAGAACAAAACGTCACACAAGAATTGTAGTTACGCAGCCGAGAAGAATTGCTGCAATTTCTGTTGCTAATCGTGTGTGTGAAGAAAGGGGGTGGACACTCGGGTCTCTCGTTGGTTATCAAGTAATTTTATTTTTAATTTAATTATACTATTATCAGGCCTTGTCCATATGTAATCATAGAGCTATGAAATATGGGTTAAATCTCTAATTTATTCTATTGTAACTTGTCGCGAAGGTTGGGATGGATCGTAAACTCACTGATGATACTCGAATAGTTTACATGACCACCGGTGTGCTCTTGCAACTTTTGATTAACAAAAAGAGGCTAACGGACTACACCCACATTATTATTGACGAGGTGCACGAGCGAGACTTGGATACTGACTTGTTACTTCTCGTGATCAAGAAGATCATCATTGATAGACGAGATTCAAACACCAAGATCATATTAATGTCTGCCACGTTGGATACTGAAAAGTTTCTCAAGTATTATCCAGTATTCGGAGCAGCAGATCGACAAAAAGGCACTTCAGTGGTATCAGTAGACCAACCGTCTGCGTTTGCAGTAAAAGAATTGTATTTGGATCAACTGGCATCACGCCATGTAAGTGTTGGTGCTAATAACTATTGACAAGCAAGGGAAAGTTGTGTCATAATCTGTATTATCTATTAAGGGTTTTGAAGGATTTGAAGTTGATGGTACAGAGGAGCCCAAGGTTTATGCAGAATGCTACGAACTTGCCTGTAGCATAATCAATGGTTTAGATTATCATGAATATGAAGAGGACTGCAAACTCAGGAAAACTCCACTTAATGTGGGTAGCAGACAACCGTATAATATTTTATGTGATACCCTATAGAATAATATCTATTATTATAATGATGAAATATTTGTACTTGTCCAATAGTTCATGACGGAAGCTGAGAAAGGAGTGTTTACAGCGTCCGAGTTTTATGCAAAAATTCATCGTAATGCACCTTCAAGGGGCGCAGTGTTGGTATTTTTGCCTGGATATGTAGAAATTGACACGCTGTACAAACAACTCGTTGAATTGAGTGTTGTGAAAGCCGGGTATGTGATTGCTATACATATATGTCCGAATTTGATTGAATTGGAATTCTGGGTTTTCTCGCAGTAATTTTAACAAGCCAGATGTTGCAAAATGGACAATCTATCCACTTCATTCATCAGTCACTGCTGAAGAACAATACAAGGTATTCAAAAGCGCTCCACCGGGTTTCAGAAAGATAATTTTAGCCACAAACATTGCCGAGAGTTCCATCACTGTTCCTGATATTAAATATGGTATGCAACATAGCCAGTTCCATTACATCATGATTTTATGCGAATATATGTATTACATGACTAACTTTTATTACTGATATTTATATAGTGATTGACTTTTGTTTAACAAAATCACTATCTTGCGACCCTACCACAAATTTCTCCTGTTTGCGATTGGAATGGGCATCAAGAAATCAATGCATTCAACGTCGTGGAAGATGTGGTCGAGTTGCACCAGGAATTTGTTACCGTTTAATTTCGTACCCATTTTATGTGAGTATATTTTTTCTGAGAATTTTGTTAGCAGAATTTCTTATAACATAACGTTACTGCACTTCTTTACATAGAGAGATTTAATGCCTCAAGAAGCCCTTCCCGAAATGGAGAAGGCAAGCTTGGAAACCGTAATTCTGAATGTCAAGCAGTTAGAAATGGGTTGTCCTTTAGAGGTCTTGTCCTATGCAATTGATCCACCGAAACAATCTGGAATAGGCCGAGCAGTTTCCAATCTGAAAGAGGTAAGTATTTATTTTGATCCTTGAATGATTAACTGGAAATTAGTATATTATTATTTTTTGATTAGGTGGGGGCACTGACACTCAATGCTAATGGGAAATATGATGCATATGACGGAGACATGACTTACATGGGCTCCGTGATGGCTCGACTTCCCCTTGACTTTCGTCTTGGAAGGTTAATTGTACTTGGGCATGTTTTGGGATGCCTCGATGATGCAATAATAATCGGTAAGCAGAAATAAGATTAGATTATCATTAGATCCTATACGAATAAGTTGATTTTATTGCACAGCGGCCGGGTTAAATACTAAAAGTCCCTTTAGTCATCCTTACACAAAAAGACTGGATTCGTGGCTATCTAAATTTGGCTGGTGTAATCGGACTTACTCTGACTGTTTCTCTCTGTTGAACGCCTTTTACGTAATTTTCAATTACAATAAACAAAAGCTTTTGCAAATTATTAAACAAAAACTACCAATTAGTATTATTCGTATTCTTCTTTTACAGGCTTGGTTTACAAACCACAGAGATCGCATTTTCCGGGGCGAAAGTGAGGAAAGGAATTGGTCGCGTACATACTATCTTCAGTTAACTGTTCTTCGGTAATAAACCTACTTGGTCATCAATACATTTCAACAAACAATACTATCGGATTTTTTAAATTCGTTTTTGTTTGATACACAGAGAGATTGGAAGAACTGTGGAAGAAATAAAGAAAAGACTTGCAAACATTGGAATTGTATCAGATTCTCGCGCCCTTCCAACTCTTGAACGAGGGTTTATTTTGAAGGTGGTTGAAAAAATAAAAATTGATAAGGAAAATCAACTAACAATTTTGTAAAATACTCGTAGTTGCTGATTGCTGGAGCATTTTACCCAAATTACTTTTTACGACCCCGTCCGGTCGGGAAAGAGTATCAGCGCGATATAGTGAGAGATGTAGGTGGATACAATCCTTTGAACTCTGTCACTTTCTTGGGATTTCCAATCGACCAACCTGGCAAATTGTAAGCAAATCAAAGAATTTTTTATTGATTGATTGTGCAAAAGTTTGATTGGTTTCAAGATTTTAAATTTTTGAAAATTTAAGATATGCCAAACATATTGCGGACAAGATGACTTATACTAACTGCATTCCTCATATTAACTTCAAATCATCTAAAGTCATTGTCACCTTTGACCCACGAGGTGATAAACATGGTTCAATAAGCTCTGGGGTATACAGAGCTATAAAAATTCGCATGTTAAGAGATCGAGTTGTCTTTTGTACTCTACCGTAAGTCTGGCTGGAATTATTAGAAATTTGAAATAAATATTCACATGGGTTGAATTATGAACAGGCGAGAAGATTCAAAAAGAGCTGTGGACAACGCTGCCTGCTATGCAGCAGATCAACATATTCAAGAGGCGCCCAAATTTGATGGTCTACCCAGTATAAAAGAGAATCAATTTATGTGCATGATTTGCCATATCAGCAATGTGAGTATCTTTATTCAATAATACTCTATACTACTATAGCTGTGTTGAGGACCAACAATTTGTAAACAAAGTGTTTTTTATTTGTTTTTGTAGACTGAATCTCCTAATGAATTTTATGTAACACGAAAGAGTGATGAAGCTTGTCTCGCGCAAGTTAACGAAATTTTAAATGGTGATGCGTGTGGATACGCTACGCAATTACGAGTTCTCTCCCCCTCTCATCGCCAGCCTGGAGCTGTTTGCATTATCTTGAAAAGGAAGCGATATATCCGCGGCCGAATTGAGGCGTTAGCCGGGGACCAAGCACTGGTATGCAAGTTATATCGTATTTTGTTAATGATCACACTTGGTATTAAATTTTAGTTAGGATAAGTACAAATAGTGTCACTATGAATATGTAGATATATGGGATTGACGTTGGAATAACTACATGGAGGAATTCCCAGCTCCTGTTTAAAGTAACAGATGAAATGGTTAATCGAGGCTTGCTCAAAATTCCAGCTTTGGTAAGATAATACACTGTCAATTGTGACTGATAAAATGATGATCTTTTGCAACTGATTAATTGCAAAATATATAAATAGCATAATGACTGTTCTACTTTGTTTAAATAATATAGGCTATTCATTGTCGCTTGAGTGAGCTGAGACCGTCTTGCAGACATGGTCACGATTGGGTGCATCCGGCATTTGCTGATTTTTCGGCTTTTGTGGAAAAATCCGGAAATAATTTCGAATTTAAAGTAATAATACAAAACAGTACAACATCTGGGCAATTTATTGCCCATTAAATTTATTTGGTCGTGTTTGTTTGTTTTTTGTGAAGGTGTACTCGGTGGTTGACGGTGTTGTAATAGGGGAACTTTACAGTCCTAAGCTTGATGACACCATCAACAATTTGTTTTTAAGAAAAACATACTTGGAAAAAACATCTGAATGTCAAGATTCTAAGGTAATCCACACACGACTATGAATATTATTCTGAATATTATTAGTAAGATTATTTGGAGTAGAATTCCTGCATCCCAATATTATTCTGTATTATCTTGTTTTAATGCATATGTTCTCTTGCAGGAGAATGCCCAATACCGTCAGTTGTGTCACTCTCTGAGATATGAAGAAGCAATGATTGATTCAATCGATAAGAAGCAGAACTGCTCATGGGAACCGACGCGTTACGTCTTTCCACCAAAATTGAATGCCGAAACAGGAAGCGAAGTTACTTTAAGGGGCCCCACGTCTCCTTTGGAAATGCAGTTCACGTCACTCTGTCGTAGCGCACATATGAAAGTTGTTCAGGTTGAAGGAAGTAGTGTTAACTGTGTAGCTCTGGACACTGATCCATTTAATCCTAGCTCTCGTGTCATGATTGCAGGTAATATTTAAGATCTACAACAGTTTCTTAAGTACAAATTAGTAGGTTGTGTTATGTAGTAGTAGTAATATAGGAAATGTTAATTCTCAATTGCAGCCAGTGTTGGAATAGCCCATCGCTCTGGAAATATTCTCGCAAGGTATGTCACTATTTTCAACATTTTTACTCGCGAGTCCCTAAACGAACGTAAAATTTTGTGTGTAGAGAGACGACAATCATGCCACCAGTTCCTGGTCTTCTTTCTTTATTGACGATGCTATTCGCCCCCAAGATTGAATTCCGTTTAGATCCAGACCAGACTCGCTACACGGGATGTGTTAGTGGTCTCGGAACCGATCCATTGGAGACAAATTCTGTGTATCCTGATCATGACATGGAAGTCATTTTTGACGTGAATATCGACAATGAAGACTTGGACCGTATCAATTCAATTCGAACAATGTGCAACATGATTCTTCGTCAGTACTCTGGGAAGCATCAAAATCTCGAATCTCTCCAAGAAAGAATTCGATCCGAACTGACATTGTGAGTATATTATCAAGTATTAATAATAGTAGAATTATAGGAAGACATGGTTGTTGGTATAAAGCAAGTATTATTATTTGGTTTAACAATTTCAATCGATATTAATGTACATATTTTAATTTAATGATTACTTTAAACAGGTTGTTACAACGTGAGCGAGAACCAATTGAAGAAACATGGCCAGATCTAACCCATGTTTGGAACCGCCTTCCATACGATGCGGAATTGTATAACCCTCCTGTAGAGTATTCTGACATGGTCAACGACGTATTTTCTCTCCATGTCGGCGTCTGTTTAAAATCTCTTGGGGATGGAGAACCAACTCCAGCTCGGAACGTTTTCAAAGCCTCTGCGGTGCCTCCGTATTTTTAGGAAAATCTCAAATTATGGAATTATGCTCCTTTCGTTTAAAGATTTAGTTATTTTATATCATCAATTTGTTGTTTCCAATTAGTTTTATTTTCCTAAACTTCGTATATATGTGTAGATCTACACAACAACTCTATAGGATTCTACAGTTGTATGACAAGTACTGATTAATTATATAACATAACCTGGTGGCTAAACTTGTTTACTTTGCCAAAAACTGAATCCTGTGATTGTCATCATTTTAATTAATTACTGATTTGTTCAGAATTTACCTCATCAGCTATGGAGCAGTGTGGTAGTAACTATTATTGTAATACCTTTAAAAAATGTATAAGAATATAGAATAGTATTTTTTACTGTCAATTATCGTAACTGTAACCAGTACTTACGCTCCTATCAGAATTACCGCAATTCCATTAGAGACTGATAATCAATATCTACTAGTGTGCTACAATTTTGGCAAATGTTAGCCGAAATTTAATATTTTTAAGTCAATTTGTTGTATTGAACACATTACAACTTTAGAAAATTACATACTTTGATATCAGAAAAAAACATCATCTTTTGTTTTTTATTGCCACTTTTTAACATGTCTAAAAGAGTTGCATCCAACCTTTAACAGTTTAATAAGGTGTTGCAACTCATCAAGATGAGCAGCAAAAGATCAAGGTGCATACACGTAAACCCATACATATATGCAACATGCATGTATATCCCATTATTATACCCACCTTCATGGTGTATGCCCATCGGCAAAATTGCAGTTGCAAATTTTACAGTCGGTGCATTTCATGACTGCAGCTTGCACAAAATTATATGCAGATGGTTGACTTGAAGTTCATCTTTACACTTGTACGTATGTATAATACAATTCTATTCCAAGTCGAAGTACATATGGGACGAGTCAGCTATCTCTTCTGCAGTCAAAATCACAGTCATTCGGACGACGACACTTTATTTTATTTCATTGTGCATCGCTTACACGACACAAGTTGCAGGTCCCTAGAGTGGTTTCAAGGTATTCATTCTTGTATATCATTCATCATATCAATTCAGTAAATTCTTTATTGTCGGCCTCTTGATTTTCTGATGCATGGGCACTTCGGAGTGTTATTAAGGACTCTGCATTCAATCTACCGGGGTTCAACCCTGATTCGTTCAGCTCTGCTGCTTCAGTTAATTTTTTACTTGGAATTCCAATAGATTAGATTCAATTAATTTGTAATAAGAGGGTACCAATCACCCCAGCACCCCAAACTAAGGAAGAACCAACCACTTTGTATGCGTATATTATCTGCTGTTACGTTGTGCAGATTTTTTTCATTTTACTCTCACGCAACCCAGGTGGATGTATATTATAAAATTTTGTATTATTATTGTTATGAAGCTTGCTTGGTCGAGTTGTAGGATGTGTTACTTTGTATCATGCCAGGATCCTCAACCGGCTTGTCATTCCTTATTTGGAAAATGTGTGTTAAATTGAATGTTGTGCTTTCGGCCAAAGAGGTTGTTAAATTGTGAACTGTAGGCACCAAAGCCTCATCATTACCATTCCATCAAATTGCATGTTTTAGGAGAGAGATGTTAATTGGCGTTGTTACCTCCACTCTACTCACTACCAATAAGTATGTGGAGACCATTCGGTTTCATGTTGCGTTTGATGGACCTAAAACTGTCCAAATTTGTTTGGGCTAAGGTTTTACTCTAGACGAGCAGGTCGTTTATGTAAAATAAATAGCTCAGCTTATATTTTCCTGACCACGTCTCTACGTATGTACAAATGTAGGCCTGTTAGCATCCATAATATTTATAAGTGACGTGGTTTGGTTGGTTGGTCAATGGGTTAAATATTGATCAAACTTTTCTGAAATATAAGGAATTTGGTGGTGTCATTTTTGAGGGTTTGTATGTACATACGTATTACTTGGTACAGTTGGTACTCACTGCACTGTGCTTGCTTGTCATGGGACAAACCACTGCATCTATCGCAAGATAAAATAATACTTAAAAGTGACATGGTAAATTGGAATTTGTTTAACTGGTGCAGAATGTGAAATCCAAACTACTGATCGAGTAAGTGGGTGGTGACGGTCATGGAACGACAGAAGATGGACAAATCCGTGGTCAAGAAACTCGCATCCCGTCTTAAGTTGGTCATTGTGGGCGACGGATGTGTCGGGAAGACGTCACTCCTTTATGCCTTCGGAGCTAACACATTTCTGGAGAATCATCACGAACCTACCGTTTTCGAAAACTATGTGACTAGCATTATGGTAAATAAGAAAGAGGTAAATTCACTTGGCGAATATATCATATGTAAGTTTCGACGTGTTTACGGGTTTGACATTCATATATTTATTTAGGTTGAGTTGAATCTCTGCGACACGGCAGGCCAGGAAGATTTAGACCGTTTGCGCCCCTTATCTTACAGCGAGGCGGATGTGATTCTTATTTGTTTTTCAGTCAGTGACACTACCTCATTTTTAAACGTGGCGAATAAATGGCGTCCAGAAACTCAACACTACCGCCCACACGCCCCCGTGATACTGGTCGCAACTAAAAAAGATTTGAGGGTGCACGATGGAACACGCCCTTTCCTGGAACGGTATGGGCAGGCGGCGTTACAAACGGATGAAGGATGCACTATGGCAATGCGAATTCGGGCGGACGCCTACATTGAATGCTCGTCTAAGACATTTGAAGGGGTTCATTCCGTATTCCAAATTGCTGCAAATCTTGGACAAAAGGTAATTAGTTTTCCCTGTAAACTAACAGAGCAATTAGAATAATGGTCATATCTTGTTGATATTGATCGAAAATTGTTTAATTCCAGTTTCACAAGAAAAACTCAACGTCCTGCACATTACAATGAATCAACAGTTTGTTAAATATTTCGTCTAGTTCTATTTTTAAGAAGACCCAACAAAATCCTGAATCTCTAGTGAACTAGTCATAACAATGTCAATAATTTCAGTCAGCGTTATTTAAAAAAGAATCGATACTTGGGAAATCATAAAAGTGAATTTAAAAGTAAAATTAAAAGTAAATGTTGGCGTGCCATAATATACAACGGTGTGATATACATATATGCATATACGTGTCCGGTTAGGTGCTGAAAATTATGGTACTAAATTTTACGCTATAATTATATCTGTATTTTATGATTATGAAACAGTGCACAAACTTGCACCTAAATAAATTACAATATTCACCAAATAGTCAAAATCAATCAACGTAAATATAATATTATTTACGATTTTGTGGAGAATGACGACCATGAAATTGCTACACTCTTGGGGTTTTTGGCACGGGTTCCCTGAAATACAATTGATTGTTAGCAATCATAAACTATTCCTTTGTCTTATCGTAGCTGTACAACGTACCCCTCACCACCTCCACCTCCACTTGTACCTCCACCCTTTCTTTTTTCGATAATTCCCTGAATCTGCTGCCACTGTCTATCCAGTTGTTGCTTCTCTTGCTTATCGGTTTTTGCAACCTTTCGTGTTTTACGCCCATCGTTCATTTTGACACCAAATTGGAATGCGGCCTTGGGCAACGCTTCTTTATTGCTCATATACTCTCCATATTCTTCCACAGAGTCAAAATCCCACCTGCCAACATTCCCCTTCTTTTTGCCCTGCAATTAAAAAACACCAGTGTGAGAACTATCTTTGCGTACATGTACATGTACAATACGCAAAATCAACTCACTGGGTCCATTTTAGAATAATCGGTTTCCTCATCAGAGTCATCCATTGCGTCGTGCATTTCGTCAAATCCTATGCAAATAGTACGAAAAAGAATTAACAATGAATCAACTCATGATTGCTTAAGTATGAATTATACTTTGATCATTCGCAATACATTTTTTTTCTATCAGAGCCAGTTATTCACCAGTTATTTTTTACACAGACAACAATTATATATCATCCCTCATTCTTAAGGAAATTATTAGATTGCCATTCATCATTTCAGAGTAAAAGAAGTTAGTGGGAATCTACTAACCAGGATAACACTCAGCGTAACCCTCAGGCTGGGAATTAATTTTTGACAGCAGCTTTTGTGTACGGGACATTGTTTTCTCGTCCTTTTTGAGTATAGAGCCGAACGTCTGATCTCCCCCTTGCGGGCCATCGACCTCATTCCAAGCTTCTCTATCACGCTTTCGTAAAGTTTGGTCTACCATTTGATTTGCTTGCTCCAGAACTAATCCACGGTCCTCGTCATCTGCTGGTTTCTCAAAATAAGGAGCTTTCTTTGAAGCACGATGTTCTTTGTCTTCTCGTCTCCTATCTCGATCCCCTCGTTCTCTATCCTTGTGCCTGCATTGCAATATTCAATATTCACATATTTTTTAACATGATTCACCAAGAAATTTGGATTATCTCTGAATAAAATAAGATCATATGTGTGTACTTTGAAGATTTTTCTATTGCTGGAACATAGTCACCAATATCTCCGTAAATGCTGTCCTCCTCAGTTTTCCTTGAAGATGAGATGGGAACCACCTTAAAAATTGGCATAATATGTATATACATGCTTCATTCATGTCTCATACATATATATGTACGTAAGTCTCAAATAATCTTTAATTCTTTATATACCTTCTCTTCAGGACGACTAGTCTTACTATCCTTGTTTTTTCTATGCTTCTTGGATGATTTCGTTCCTTGTCGAAGATAGGAAAGGATTTGTGCTAATTTGTTGATCACGATGTCGTTTGTCGTAAGCGTCGCTTGTCCCTCTGATAGAAGTAAAAAGAGATTTAAGAAAAATGAGTTATTCCCTTACGATGAGTGGACTGAGAATTTAAAGTCGCTTAAAGTGTTTATATTTACAAAAGGGACTTTAAATATTCGACCAGTTGGCCAGTTCCATATTTAAACATAAATTATGAACGTTTAGTTGTATAATCCAAATTACCGGCCAATGGGCAATCAGCTTTACTTCGGATGAGAGTTGTAGGAATATCACTTTCCGCATATTCTTCCTCCAGATCCATGACATATGCCATCCGACCAGGAATAAAGAGCTCGTTCCGATCTGGTACTGCAGTTTTGAATAAAACCCTGTGAATATTTTTTGCAAGCTTTGTCCTAAACGTGGATTCGATATCTGTTGATACAGTTGTGGGAGCTGGCTTCTCTTTTTTCTCCACCACTTTTTCCTTAGTCTCCTCGCTTTCAGGTTCCACTACGTCTTCTTCGTCCCCTTCTTCCATGTCAGCAACCGTTTCACTTTTCACCTACGTACATCACCCAAACCGATGAATACGTAATTAGTATTTCCTTGTAATCTTATAGTTTAAGTGTACTTCATTTGTAAAGGAATTCATTTAAATCATTAATCATCTTTCCATACCTTCTGAAGCAGAGCGTAGTCCAACCCCTTTACTAAATGAGTGTGCTCCATATCTCCTCCCAAAAACTTTGACTCTTGGATCATTTGTTTCCTTCTCTCTGCGGCGTCAACATTTCTGCCGATTTAAACAGAAATATGAAAAAGGAGTAAACATTTTCGTACATTATAAAACCATTGCAACCAACCCTCTGAAATCAGGTGCCACAGCCCTGTAGGCCCCCTGACTTGTGAGCAGTTCGGATTCCCGTTGTTGAAGTTGGTCAGGGTTGACTCCTTCTCTCCGCTCTTTGGCACGATCTCTGTACTTTTTGGCCAGCTCCTCCATCGCGTCGTCCTCCTCCTTTTTGATCTTGGAGTAGAATTGTTTCTTCTTCTTCCTCTTGTCAAACTTTTCCTTGTCCACGTGCTTCTTAACGGATGAAGGGACAGTTCCAGGTGGTGGCATCGTGGAATCACTACGACTGTTTGGACCCCCATCACCAGGGTGTCTCGGGGTCATAAACAGCTTTCGGAAGTCGTCATTTGTCAACTTTCTATAATTTATCAACCAATTATTAACAAAAATCACCTTTGCATAAAATATTTTACTTTTAAGTATCAAATATATTAAGGCGGAATATCATGCTGGCTGATGCGGGGTTTTTTATTTGAATTGTTGTGTCTCAACTTTCCCTTCCTCCATGTATTCAAATGGCGATTTTGAAAAATGTTCACCGCCTTTCGTTTTTAACAATATGAAGATATTAATGCACCTAAAAATCGGTAATTTTTAGGCTTACATAGTTAGGAGATAAAAATTTTGATTTTTTTCTTCAACAAGAAGATAAATATAAAATAGATGAAAAATAATCAATAAAATTTAAATATTTCCTCATTGAAGAAAAAAATCAAAATTTTTATCTCCTAACTATGTAAGCCTAAAAATTACCGATTTTTAGGTGCATTAATATCTTCATATTGTTAAAAACGAAAGGCGGTGAACATTTTTCAAAATCGCCATTTGAATACATGGAGGAAGGGAAAGTTGATACACAACAATTCAAACAAAAAACACGTGATACAATGCCACGTTAACTAACCTTTCGCTCTCTGAATAACTCATCTTGCTAAAATCTTCGTTCCTTGACCAGGGGTCAGTAGGACAACAACAGGCTGTAAATTAAGCAAGCAATTACGAAATATGTTTTAATTAATTTTTCACATTAACTAACTAACTAACTAATTAACTTAATTAACTTTTCAAAACACTTGTATCGGAGATCGGAGAATCTGGGATTTTTGAAGGGTTTGAAATAAGGCAGACTCGTAACTCGATGGTGCATGCTTTTTGTGAATGAAACCGACTGATGAAATTCCATGAATATCTACCAATCGACGAATCATGAAACATCAATCGTCAATTACTAAAACTTAATAACATTTCAGCCTTAACTCCAAGACTGGAAATGTAAACATTCTATTCCAGATTTACTATGTCTTGCGTGTGTATAAATGAATGGATGCATGTACTTACTTACTGTATGTATTCTAAATCAGCATTCAAAATATGTAGATCATCTTTAGTGTCTGCTACTATCTGTACATATTATATGAGAGATGAAATTATTCGAAAGTGCGGATGCTGATTATAATTCCTAATTAGTGATTATATTAATTAATTAAATTTCTAATTCAGCTAATTCAGACTACTTTAATCTGTCTCAAATTCCCAATATGAAACCAGAGTGCTCCAGATTTCCTCCCACGTCAGCTCGTAGTCAGCTGTCAAAACAGAAATTGTCGGCTGCTGCTTACAGTTCCTCCTTTGTTTAGTGAATTATTTGCAATTGCAATTAAATACGTGTGCAGTAAATTCTGCACAATTTACTCGTTCAATATGGTAGTGTGTTATGCAATCCAGAAGACCACTACCAAGTGATCATCCGTGGTCTTATCGTATTGTTGTTCATCTTTTGAACCGTTGGTGTTTAAGTTTTTCTACCTTATCCACTGTGTTCTCTATAATCACTGATCGATAATCACTCGCATTCATCCCATAGCAGAAATTTCCTAAGCTTAGCAAGATGCGGTTTCACCATCAAGACTTTTCGCTTTGGTAAGACAATTTGACCAATTTTCGCGTTTACAGTTAAATTGTAATGTTATTCAATTTACTGAATCATTTATACACATACTGTTAGCGATTTGCATACAGTTTTTTGTCAACATTTTATTTTCCAGTTTTGTAAAAAAAATCACTAATTTTAAATTGTGAATTATCATTTGTACGCCATATTAATTGTTCCACTAAATAAAACCAGAATTTTACTCATTACATGAAGTATTAAACAACAATTTATAATACTGATTTTCACTTTCTAGCCTATTCTTTTTTGGGACCGGCGCTGTATTATATTTAATGTCTTCCAAATTGCAAGATACTACAGAAGATTCTTTTTCCAAAAATACGTCATGGGTGCACAAGCTGTTTGCGAATTTGTCTGGATATGCTGTCATCTTTGTTCCTGGATATCTCATTATAAAATACATACAACGAATCAATTACATTGATTACACGAGTAAGAAGTACTTGTAAAACTGTTATACTAAAGAAATATCTATCACCGTTATCTGTGTTGTTAGGCCGTGGGTTCCTGTGGCCACTTATCAAGTCGTGCGTATATGGTCAAGGGCATGATGGAGAACTGATTCCATCTACCGAAGGAGGTGGCAAGGGGTCCATGTCAACGGATCACGGCCCTTCTTTTGCTAAGAACTCACTGGTCCTTGTGTACTGCTTCTTAGGACTCCAGTCGAGTTATTTGATGTGGGGTCTCCTCCAGGAAAAAATCATGACACAGACATATTCTGGGAAAGCATTCACCGATTCCCAGTTCCTTGTATTTGTCAACAGGATCTTGGCACTGGTCATTGCTTGGGCATATTTACTATTTTATGAAAATCAAAGTATTCGACGCAGCAAAGATGGCCCACTATATAAATACTCGTTCTGTGCGTTTTCCAACATTATGAGTTCCTGGTTTCAGTATGAAGCTCTGAAATTTGTTAGTTTTCCAACTCAGGTATGGACAATATATAGGAGTACAAAGTAGTAATGTTTTCGTGTCCGTTGCAAACCCCTTATTCCTTTTTGTTTTATATTTGCACATGCAGGTTCTTGCAAAAGCCTGCAAAATTATTCCTGTGATGCTTATGGGGAAACTGATTAACAAACAGACTTATGAATACTACGAGTACTTAACTGCAACCCTGATATCATTTGGAATGATCTTGTTTCTATCTGGAAGTAGTGACTACATTAAAGTAGGTCAGGAGGAGACTATACCAACTGCGACGATTGGACTTTCTGGACTGATTGTCCTAATTCTGTACATGGTATTCGATTCTTTTACATCCAATTGGCAGAGCGCATTGTTCCAGACCTACCGGGTTTCCTCGGTTCGTATGATGGCCGGTGTTAATTTATTCGCGTGCTTACTGACTGGAATTTCGCTAATTCAACAAGGAACTCTCGCCCAATCATCAAGATTTATTGCTGACGTGAGTTAGCTGTAAACTACTTGTCATTATATTTCTATTAAAAAATACTAACAATTCAGTTTTGGTTTACAGCATCACGACTTTGCATTTGATTGTCTCATGCTGTCGATTTGCTCAGCCGTAGGACAGCTATTTATTTATTACACAATTGAGAAATTTGGAGCTGTGGCATTTATCATTATAATGACTATTCGCCAAGTAAGTAAATCATATGCTCTAATCATAAGTATATCCATACATTTATGATCGTTAACGTTAAAATCGTACTTATCTTGGTCATAAATACAATGATTATTTTTTAAATGTGTCGACTTAATTTACAGGCTCTGGCAGTACTTCTCTCTTGCATATTTTATCAACATCCCATAAGTGCGGTTGGAATAATAGGCGTGTTATTGGTCTTCCTGAGTCTTCTACTTCGAATTTACTGCTCTTATAGAATCAAACAGATTAGAAAGAGACCTGTTTTATCCATAAGTTCTGGATCAATAGCAAAAGTGTAATTCCAATTTCGTTCATGATCCATTTTGTCACTTTATTAGTTTATAAATGTGCGACTAAACATTTATTTATAAACTAGGTTAGTATTTATTTGTCAAGCATATAATAATTGTGGTTTGTGGTGCAATTTTTATTTATTTGATGTGTTGTGTAATTAACTGTGTACATGCGTGCTGCCGACGGTCGACATAGTCATTATCAAATAATCCAATGAATAATGGTCTCAATATCAATTTGCTCGAGTATGAAATCTCAGTCATAAATAATTTATTTCAGTTTAAATCTTGAATAAATTAAAAATTGTAGAAATAGTACGTATAAAACTAACGATGATACTATATTGTGTACACTTTATACATGTCTACTTATGACGGATGAGTATGATTTTACGTCAGAGTTGATTTCTGATGAAAACCAATGGCCAAAATAAAAGTATGCATAATTTCAACTCCCTGAAAAACTAGTTGTATGGCTGACAAAATGAGTTCAATCCTGAGGACATAAGTCTGCCACAGTAGAATGTACACGCTGCCCAGGACGCTGCAGATTCCAAGTGGGATTGATACGATTATTGGCAACTGCTTCTCGGTCAAATTTCCACTCCGTGACAAATCAATTCTGAAGAACTCCAACACAAAGGTGAATGTTATGAGGATGATGTCGCAAGTTAGGTAGCTCCCTGGGTATGGAAGGTGATAATACTTGAAGCCCATAAGACCCAGCTCGAGGATGGAGAAAAGGGATAGAAACCATTGGTTAAAGAAGGTCATCATTTGGTAGAAAAGTGAAGAATGCATGGTTGTGCTAAATATTAGATATCAGAAATGTAAATAAAATTATAACGCATTGTTGTGAAATATGTGCAGATTGGCTCCTATTCCTTACCTACTCTCTAGTCCTTCTTCTTAGTTAGTAATTGGTGTTCTTTTTGGCAATTTTCCAGACTTGGACCAAAATCCAACTCGAAACAAGCATGTATGATGATTGATGATTCTGCACGCAATTGTCAAATGTGGAGGATTCAGATTTCTTCGAGTGAGTATTGATTTTCCTTTGTTGTGACTACCGTTCCTTGCCAGTCACCATTCTTTAGTTACCAAATTTTCCAGCAAAATTAGGCGTTACAAATTTTGCAAATTTTTGTTCCCTTTAAAACATTTTTGCTAAAATGAATTTTATCACGATAAAATTTCATGAATTATTTCTTATTGTACAATTTAAGTGTGCATGCATTTACATGTAATGTGTCTGACACAAAATGTCTACGAACATCAATAGCATTATTCGTTATTTAATTCCAGACTTCAAAGACTTCCAACTCCACCAATATCAATTGTCTCAAAGTTGCCATTTTTGCTAAAAGATATTGCATCTTAAATTTAACGATCTGATCTGATTGGACTGGATGATGATGATGACTCACTCGGTTCTTTACGATACTTCGCGTGATGTCATCTGTGAATGAAACCTCTTTTTTAACTTGTTGCCAGTATTACAAGAGTGGGGAGCGGCTATACTTGTATTGTTACGGGAAAAAAGACTCGGTTGGATCGGTTTAGCATTGTTGGTATTGTATATTGTGCTGCATAAATGCTGTGCGTCCTATACAGCCGATTCTGCCGTTGGTCACATTTTTACACCTGGGTTGGTTAACTTTTTCCAGAGTTTTGCTTTAATGTCATCTAAGTCTTTCATTTATAATTGTAATTAGATTCTATATTGTACATTTAAAACAAGAAAAATACATTTCAAAATGGGCAACGTCCATTGGGGACTTGCACTTCTGATTAAGCTATTGTACATCGCGTCTCTGGGTGAGCCGAGTTAAATCTTTGTTAAAAACGCCCCAATTAAGCCATGTACGTGAATGTTTAATGTTACTAATTATGTCGCTATTATTGGAATTATTGTAGGGCATGCTCAGAGAACCCCTACCATTTCTATCATTTCGCAAGAACAAATCAAGAATATTGGTGGCACGGTATCAAATCAACAAATTTAACACATAAATAATAAGTCTAAATACAGAATACGTCTGTTCGGATTATTCAACATGAGACTTATTTCGTTTAGGTGGAGTTGGATTGCTCAGTTCAATATGCAAGAGATTACCCAGTGTTGTGGATGAAGCTAGATAAGGATACCGGACAGCACCACTTAATTATTTCATCTGGGAGCACGCTTATCATTCGTGACAGCCGATTCAGTCTCCGCTATGATCCCTCCAGTTCCTTGTATACTTTACAAGTGAAGGATTTGCAAGAAACGGATGCTGGAACTGTAAGTCAATGTTTATGGCCCTGCATTTGCACTATTAAACCATTTTGATTTAATTTGTCCGCAGTACCAGTGTCAAATTCTCATTGGGGTCAGCAACAGGGTAAAGTTTCCATCGGTTTATTTATTCGTTGATTCGTTTGATTCACTGGAAACAAGTTTTGACTAAATGCTTGTGTATTATTGACAGGTTACTGCAAACGTGGATGTTTTAGTGAGAATACCGCCGGTAATCTCGGATAATTCGACTCGAAGTTTAGTAGTGTCTGAAGGTCAGTCCGTTACATTGGAATGTTATGCGTCTGGCTTCCCACTGCCCAGAATTTCATGGAGAAGAGAAAATAACGCCATCCTGCCGACTGGAGGATCTATTTACAGAGGAAATGTTTTGCATATCCTATCCGTCAAGTGAGGCCATCAATTACAATCATAGATAATACAATATAAATCCTACTAAATAATCTAATTGAAAAGACACTTTTACTGACTTTAAATTGTCGAATGCTACAGGAAGGAGGACAGAGGGACTTATTATTGTGTTGCGGAGAACACGGTGGGTCGAGGAGCTAGGAGGAATATAGCACTGGAAGTGGAGTTTCCTCCAGATATTACGGTGCCCAGACCCAGAGTTGGTCAAGCGTTGCAGTATGACATGGATCTCGAGTGTCACATCGTCGCTTACCCACCACCTGCAATTACGTGGTTACATAACGACGTTGTGCTATCTAACAACCAGCATTACAGGTATGCACATATTTACAATTAGGTAATTGCAATTAAATGTTTAAGAATCTCTCATTTACTTTAATTTCCAGAATCTCTCATTTCGCTACATCCGATGAATTTACGGTAGGAGTCTAATGCGTTATTATTATTAGTTACATTCGCGATTATTTGACACCCACATTATAACACGTTGCGGGTTGGAACAAAATGTCACAATTCATCACAAAAGAAAGAAACTCACTTGAAACATTGTATCGCGAATTAACTCTCCAACCTAATAATTATTTTTCCAGGACACAACCCTGCGTGTAATTACGATCGAAAAGAGACAGTTTGGGCAATATACTTGCAAGGCCGCAAACAAACTTGGAATCACTCAGAAAGAGGTTGAGCTGTTTGGTAAGTGTGTCGTTTGATGGAATATTAAATCAACCATCAAATAAATTGTGATGTCTACATATTTTTTAAAGCATCATTACAGGAATGATATAATGTTGCATGACTCCAAACTGAGGATGCTTGTTTGGATGATAATTACCTAATTATTATTAACTGTGTTTTTATTCTGTTTTATAAAGAAACTGTTATTCCAATTTGTCCACCCGCGTGTTCGGTGTCGTATTATAGTGATGCAGCGTCAGTATCTACGTCTGTCAGCATGATTTTTGTGACACTCTTCGCTCTCTTTCACTGGTTTGTTAATATTTTAAACTGCTACTATTTACTCTTAAACTTTTTTATCGCAAGCATTTTACTGGCATGTTTTGTGTGTGTTGTTAATATTCTACTAAAAATTAGTTCGCTTTCAAAACGAATGAAGATGAAATTTATATTACATTTAATTATTTCGTAGAGTCTATAATTCCGGACGAAAATTATCCTCAACTTTTACTCCCGAAAAAATTCAGTTTATGGAAATGGATGACTTCAAGTGCCCCTAATAATAATCTTCTGAATCCAGGCCCGTTTTTCAACAGAAGGAACGCCGTCTTTCACACCATTCCGTCTTGTCGCGTACTTTTGACAATTTTAACCACCTTAATGTTATATTTAGTGTAATTAATTAATGAATTAATTAATAATGGAGCTTTACTAAAAAGGCATGCATCTGTCTGTCATGCTCTGAAGCTCTCTCGTATGAATTTCAACAAGATCATGACAAAGCCAGTGATTTAGCTTTATCGAATGCAGCAGGAACTAAGTACACAATGCTTATGTATTTTTACAAATTTCACCCGGTGTGTGTATGTATGGCAGATATGTTTTTATGTATAGACTATAGTAGAAGGGTCCACTTACTACATACATTTTTACATATTTAGTGCTATTACACACAAAAAGTAGATACGTTAAATTTGTTTTAATTATTATTTTTTGTACACGTTGCCATATTTTGATAACGATGTTAGTGTAAAATAACATAATATGTAAGATGCCACGTTTCATAAATAACATTTGTAAATTACAAATTGTAATTGTTATATTATTGTCATTAAACTGCCGAATTGATTTTTCTATAACAGACTTTATCATTTAAATCATTATAATATTGCTTTAATCAATAATATTAATTCGGACCAGAGGATAATACTGCTAGGTGAAGATGTATCGTGCGTGATTATAATAGGTGGACGGAACTGATCGTGTTATAATAATGAGTGCTTTGTTCTCCCATTTGTATATTTCATGAACTAATAGCCAATAGGTTTGACATGCTCTGAATCGTTTATCAGCATAACCATCGCGTTTAATATACAAAAGTCATACATTTACCTTATGTCCAATCGCATCCTTTGATAGAAAACTGTTGAGTGGATTGATTAAGCGTCCACATATTGGTATTTCAGAGTTTATGATTAAATGTATGTGTCTATATAAATATGTATGCAAATGTAGGAATATACACGACTTGGCAGATAAAAGATACATACCTCGATGATTGTTCAACTTAAACGTCACACAATTCTGATTGTTGAGAAGAGATAATAACCAACTAACAGGAACTTATGTACATAGGGAATCGCATGATTTGTCATATCGCGGTCATCATCATATCTGTCTAAAGTAGGTTTTGGATTGAAAAATCGGATCTACCTTCACATTCTATTTATTTGTACCATGTGTGTGATAGTGGTTGCCTTCGGAGATGTTTATAGTTGATAAGAGAGTCGACAAGAATAAGGAAACACGTATAGTTTCATTAATTTGTTGAACGATTCATCCGATTCGATAATACTCCTTTTATCGTGATCTGTTCACATGAACAAGTTTTACGTGACAAACATGAAAAATGGTAACAAAATCTCTAGTAAAAAGTATTGATGCGGATAATATGGGTATGTATGAACTTATCAGCTTAGTCCACAACCGAATAAATTTATTCTCCTTGTTTCACTTTTCTACACTGACTGATGCAAAAAGAAAGTAAAAACCTACAGTGCAGACTCCATATAGCCCGAGTCAGGGACAGAGTCCCTGAATCGGTGATTCAGGGACCGTATTGACCGACATAATACCCAAACTCCGTGTTTTGGATAGTTTAATGTGTGTTAGATTTTTTATTATTTGGCATCAAATCCCTTAACAACTTGAACTTCCAAAGCTGTGTGTGCTATCCAGAAGTGGTTTTTATCCCCCATACCAAATTTCAGATGGAAATAGCAACTTTTAAAAACTGTATGGGTCAGCCTCCAGGGTCACTCTGGTTGCACTTTGCTCACTTTTTCCTTCAAATTCTTTCGTATTAAGTATCACCATGCCGGATTTCATGTTTTTTAAAGCAATTTCTAAAAATCCGTATGGGTCACCCCACAGGGTCGCTCCAGATAAAAATTTTACTAATTTCATATCATATTCCTGCATTAAGACCCATTAGCAACTTCTCTACCAAATTTCAGCTGGATATGATGATTTTGAAAAATCCGTATGGGTCACCTTATGGGGTCCCTCAAATTGAAAATGCTTCCAACTTGAAGTAATTTTTATCTATTAGGAACCATTAGCAACCTCTGTACCAAATTTCAGCCTTCTACGACAATTTTGAAATTTTGGTGCATAATACCCCACCCACTCCGATGACCCCCACGGGTCAACCACTGGACCGATTTCACCCATCTTCGAACTCGTTTCCTAACTTTGTCCAATATGCATATGGTAAAAATTTCAAGTCAATCGGTTCAGCCGTTTTGGCTCTATCGTGCCGGACAGACAGACAGACAGACGGACGGACGGACATGACGGTTCCATAAGCCCTGACTCGGGCTAAAAAGAGATCACGAATTTATTTAGTTGATTTTGTATCAGTTTGTTTTAATCGCATTCATTTAATCTCGACCCATGAAAATGACACATGAGCTGCCTTCTGAGAATTGTGGCTCTTGTTCTTCTTCACGGTTCAAACCATCTCACAATCTTCTGACGACTCTGACACTTTTTCTCCTCGACTCATCTGATGAGACCATTCAGATTACAAAGGAAGATGCTTCATGATGAGATCAAGAGTAGAAATGTGAGGCAAATATTATTTCTTGTCGAGATAAAACAATGCATAAATATTCAGAAAGGTGGACAAATGGTTGATTGGATATGAGATTATCATACCTATGTATATGCATGTATATAGATTTATGTGTACATATGCACAAATTACCCCATATCTCATTTCATACGAGGTGCAAGCCAATCAACCCTATCTATAATCTATTTATCGTCATGTAAGAAATACTGAAAAAAGTAGTCTTCTTCATTTACCGACATTAATACGGATTATACGTGAATGTATACGTAAGTATGACCATTTGTTATATTTATGTATGTATATAGTTATAGGTATGATGTCCAAGAGTAAAAATGTTCACGATAAATATTTATAACGACCCATCCAAATATTCGCCCTTGTTTTCTCATCACTTCATTATTTCTTTTCTTTCGTGTGTGTGACAGATTTGAGCTCGTTCGTTTCATAACTCGTTAGTTAGTTAGCTGGTTGGTTGGTGCGACACGACAAAGAGAGGAATACTTAAGATTAGGATCTTATGTCTTGTTATTGACGCTGTGACATGGGACAAGTACCATTTGAGGCAGGGATGAGAATTTCCTTCAACTATTCAAACTAAATCGGCGAGATAAGCATTCATTGTACGATCATTCTATTCACGGATTGCTTACTGGTTGTCATTGTTCTGGGTGTAAATGTCGTAGGCTTTAGCATTAGGCCATTATCCATTGCGATTTAACCACGGCTATTCCTAAGTCGGGCAGCAGTAAACCACCGCAGTAAACATTTTATGTGGTTGTGGGGATGAGGATGTCGTGACCAAAAAGACATGGAAGAGTCGATAAGGGTTATGTAGTCTACGTAGTTATGAGCCATTTAACAATTTAAAGATGGAACAATTTAAGCCTTAACTTTTGGACGGGCTAACGAGGTCTCATCCTTGCAATTGCATTGTCTCATCATCGGGTTTCCTTGTTCCAAAATAATAATTGCATTTGGACACTTGAAATGTGCCGTAGTGTGTTGTTGTGTGTCTTTTTGGTTGAGTGGAGATGTCACCGTGTCACCAATATCTGATCACTTTGGGGTGGCCCATGTAACAATTTACACTCATTGAACAGAGTAACAAGGACTTTCTCGCCTTACGTTGTGTACATATTTGCTTTTGTGTAGCTCTTCTTTTTCCTTGATTCTTCCCCTTATTAACGCCAACCCTTGCTCACTTGTTCCAGCAGACCATAATTTGTATGGGGCTCGTAGGTATGGAATGTGTACAAATATTTTTATCTGGATCTTTCATGTAATGTGTCAATTTATTACGCTGAAACAAGGACAGTTCCACTCCTTGCGTGGTGGTTACAAATTTTGATGGTGCGGATAAAGGCCAATTACGAGTATTCAATTATTATTATTTGGTTGTAAGTGCTTGGGTTTTTGGTGAATGGTCAGTCTATCCCGTTCGTGAAAGGAATAAAATACTTACAATAAGCGGATGATGAAAAATTCAGTCTAACGCAGTTATTTTTATAAAACATACAAAACTAAATAGGATGCACTGAACGAAAAATCAGTAAATTTCTATGAAAATGACACTTTTCCATGTTCATTCTCAAAGACAGAGAATGATGGCTCTCAACTGACTGCTGCATTATGGATGTTGATGTGCACGCATTTTCATTACAGGATGAAATTAGAAAGAACAATAAAAATGGAGGAATGAATTGAAACATTGAATTAGGAAAGGAATGTATAAAATTTGCGCAGCGAGGTTCGTCCATTACAAAGCGGCTTCTTTCTTGAAGTTGAGGAATTTGAGGTCAAAGGGCGACCAGAAGACCCCCAACTTCACACCCCCGCTGGCCCTCCAAATCATAAATCCAACACCTATATTGTGCATATCATCACCAACTGTGTGTTATCAACATTCATTATTATTATTTTCGCAGCTCCTTTACCACCAACACCACCAATACATAAACTCCTCGTGCTCGTAATAGTGGATTTTACAGAAGAAGATGATGAAGAAATTGTAAATTCCAGAATTATTACTAAATCTTCCTTTTCTCTGATTCTTTCCTTTCGAACGGAGTCGGAAAGTCTGCTGCAACCAGAAACCAGGCAAGAATATGAATATATTATTACGATACACGAAGAATCTCTCGATTATTGTGCAAAGAGAATTTAAAACGGACGGACCTGAAGGAAGGAGCAGACAGCAAGGCTCCACCGACTACTTCTGCTCCCAGGCATGATAATCTCCTCCGCCGTCTTCTGGATTTTCTAATTTTGTTGTCTGACGAAACTGAAACATAAATTAGACATCTTACGACCACCGCAACTGATTGCACACTGGAGTTTTGACCTCAAAATGAGAAAGATTGGAGGTGAAGTGTGAAAAATGGAATTATTTCATTATTATCAGCCTTTGTATTGCTTCCACTGAAACGGGCGGTGCGGGGAGCAAAATTATAAACAAAAACGGTGTAAGCATTTCATGGAGTTTTTTAAAGAAACTCTCCAAGGAACCAACTGCATATTATTGCCCACGAACGATAGGAATTTGTATGTGTGCATAATGTATGTATTGGTTTGTGAGGAAAAGTTGACAGGAGTTGAAGAGTCATCATCACGAAGAGGGAGCAGTAAGTAAAGTATCATCCGAAAAGTCAAAATAGGAAAGCAGCGTCCATATTCCGGCCCGTTTGATCACTCACTTTCATCTCTCACGTATTTGTGAAACCTTTTCTCAAATGTTGAGCAGCAGCAGGATTGAAGGAAAGCAGACCAAAAGTCAGCAGAAGACGAACCGACGCTCACGGTGCTTCCTTTGAACCAAATAAATGTTTGATAATGCCAAGATTTTAATTCAGAGTTTTCGTCTTAAACTTTGCCGACGTCATATGAATGATGAGTGAAAAGCTGTTAAGCCAAACAAATTTTGGGGCTGAACAATTGATGCACTTGTGTGTGTGTGTTTATTAATGTGCGTCTTCTTGGCGTGGTATTAGATGTGGTTCAGCATAAATAAATAATGTGTGTGAGATTGACTCTTGGCTGCGTGTACGTATACAAAGGGAGGTTGGATAATGTATTTAGATGGAGGAAGGAGGAAAGAATGACCACATTGATACGATACCAAACCTGAAGAATGCTTAAGAATTCCAGTTTTCTTTTCAAAAGTCAGAATCTCCCCGAGTCGGCTTCCTTTTATCAATTTTTGGATACTTTCATAAAGCAAATAAACATGTTGTCAATCTTCTCTTGTGGCTGAGATGATGGAGCAAGCAAACCTTTATTCTTTCTTCCTTGTGAGGTATTAGAGGGCTAAATGTACTTATGTATTCCTGGTGGCAAGACAGATGAGTGGGTCCAAAAGAGTTTGGGAATTTTTCTCGTGACATCAGCAGCAATAACAGAACAGCATGTTCATCACTTGAAGAAAACGATCGCTTTACTCTCTCAGACCTATTTCGATAATATGGATTCTATAGTTTTGTTGCGTGCAATTGGCGTTAATAAATAAAAATCAGGCTAAAATTGCAAACTCAATATGCAAGAGAGTAGTTGCACTAATTCTCAATTTGCCTCCAAACCAAACAAAGATATGTGCCACTCTATCATTTATCATTATCAGCTACTAATGGGAAAATATCAGATCCGGGTGGATTCACTTATCAAGAAAGGATGGTACATAAGAGTAATGTGGTAATGTGGGTGATGGAATTGTGGAATGTTATGCCGGATTATGTGGAAGGAAAGGAATCTCCAATTTGGAATTCACCTGAGATAGATGACTGAGATTGAGATGTTTGTTGGTAGGAGCAGCGACTGCCATTGTATCAACTCACCCTTTTCCTCCTCTTCTTTTTTCACCATCCCAAAGCTGCTTTTACCAATAACACATAATCGGGGTTAGATTGAGAGAGGATGATGGGGATGAGAAATAGAATAATGCGTCGTCGTCGTCGGTTAGCTCTGTTTGAGATTTTAAGCCTTTAGCCGAGTCGTCGGAGAAGGAATCCTTGTTGTACAAAAGAGGTGTCAATCCAACAATCCCATCCAACTCCAACAATATAATTTCATTGTGTCCAGTAATGGAAGCGGCAAAAGTCCAAAGTCTCTTTTACTCTCATAATGCAATTCAGACGGACGGACTTATTTAGGTACTTGCATTCTCGTGATATGCTCCTCTGAAATGCTCATATGCACACATTTATTTGCAATCTAACGCCAATGAAAATTCGCTACAAAATTAATGGATTATTGCGATTTAACGTGTAATAATTCTTTGACATCAACATTTTCATTGCTTTCAATCCAAACTTTCCACTTTCTCCGCCCTCTCCGTCACTTTTCAATTATCGCATGCAGTGCTTCATATGTACACATGTACGTACGTACGTACGGCTAATGTGGTTCTCCTGTCACTATTATTGTGTGATGGAGGGATATCTCTTAATTTTTTGTTGCACTTGTTCCAGGATAATCATAATCGTAACGTAGCATTAGTAAAAGGACACACAATACAACACAAAATCCCCAAGTCATGATAACAGAATACACGGATCTCGTAATGGTTTTATGGTGCTGGCTCCTACAACTGTGTGAATGTGGGTAGTAGATAGATATGTAAGAAAGAAGCCGACAAAGGGTGAAAAGCATACACTTGTTTTCTCAGGAGTAGCAATTATGTGTCAATTATCTCTGATACTAACTAAATAACTCAATTAATTTATATTTATTTTCATTTCACAGTCACTCACACCGTCCGTCCATCCGTCTTCAAGGAATGAGGACTGGGAAAAGCATCAAAGTCTATTATGCAACCACGGGCGGACGGACGGAGGGTAATCTCTGATAGGATCTAGAACTTGAAGTGGAGTGGATGAAGATGAGATCACAGGATTATGACGAGATGCTGCATCTCTCTAATGGATGGTTATGATTATCTGATTATCGGCCGCCTCCTTTTTTACTTCCCGCTCTATTCAATTATTACAGACAATTTGTATTCTCCTCTTATGCATATCATCCCCCAGTCCCTTATCCTCTCTTATACATGTACTTAGATATCGGAAAAATCAAGTGCACCTCCACAACAGGCCTGACTATAACTATGTATCTACATTAATTTGTACAACCACCATTGTTCGGTATGAATCGCTTTTTGTAATTAAATTACGCATCTGTTTGAATCTGTCTTAATTTTGTGGCTCCAGACTATCCACCACTAGCCAAACAAAGGTAATGAGTCGTTATCAATAATGTGACAATACAATAATATCCGTTCGCCAACTACTCGAACATTTGTACAGCATTTCGAGAAGTAGCATGCCGTTGTTACTACTGATGCATTATTCTGATTCCTTCTTACTTACTTATTCCGTGTAGTGAGGACTTTAATAAAAAAAACAATTTTTTAAAAATCTACCACAGAACAAAACCCACATGAGTATGTCCACGAGTGCGTCAAACACAAGATTTTTCATCCGTACACCTTGTTAAAACAAATGACGTTGCAGAAGAAGATTAATAGTGCTCCACGTACATAACAGTTTTTTTTTCAAAAACTGCAGTTTAATGACAAGTTTCAGTGCTCTTATTCTATTTATACGACTATCTCTGACTCCATAATATATAAGCTCTCTCGAATTCAGGAGTGTGTAATTTTCTGTTTCAAGTAATGCGTCAAATAGGACAGAGTAGGGGAATGGTGTATGAAAATTAGGAACAGTGATCTCCAATTTAAATCCATTGAAACCCTGTGGACCGAAATAATGAGTGTCGTAATGACGATAATAATAATGACCATCAACAGGTATATAATCTTGAGGCTATCAGGCCTTGTTTCCTAATAATGATTACTGACTCATCCCACATTTGTAAATATTATACAATATTTTAGAACAAAGTGACATCCGCATAAAATATATTTGTGACTATTTTGCTCGCCTTTCTTCGTGATGACAGCACGTCAAGGATTTCGTTGATCGTGACGACAATAATGTTTGTGGTGGTCACCCCGGATGGATGTGGACAAACTTGTCGTATTCAGTTGATGCTAACGTTTGAAGTTGGTTGAGTACAAAAGAGTTGGATATTCTCATGCATTTTAGGTATGCGCGACCCACTCGGACGATGATACCATTATTCTATTTATTTAAATGAGAGGCCGACAGAAAACGGGACTTTTTGCTACCCGGAAATATTATCATAGCAAATAATAATGTATGTATTCCTTATTCTTCCTCCGACAAACACGTTCCCATTCACATATGTACATTCAGCATTTCGTGCGTTTATTTACCAAGCAAACTACCAGCATTCAATTTTGAATTGGATTTGGCTTTGGAGAGGATGTGAACTTGAAAACAAAGATTGTGGTCGACTTTGATGGATGATCTTACATTTTTTAAGTGACTTTGGCATATACATAAAATGGATGGATTGTGCCGGCTGCCTTTTAAAATCTTTTGCCAAAGACAAAAATTTTCCATTTTGAATAAAACCTCACAATTTAAATGCAAAATTATTTCTCATTGTACAGAAACAATTCACGACAATCACTTTACAACACTTACCGCACAATCCACAGCTCACTCAGGCAAATGCAAGGCTAGTAGAACACCGCGTTGATTAGGGTGGACTCTTTCTGATTGCGCATAACATTTTTATGCAGGAATGCAAGTATTTATTTATTTCGAAGAAAAAGCTGCAGAGGTTCTAGCACATGTGAGACGAGGATTTGTAGGTCGTATGAAATTGTGAGAACTGATTTCGGCTCAAAAGTTGTGGCTTTTTGTGCAATATTCAGTGGCCACCTTATTTTTTGCTAGGTTTATTAAGCTCGTCTGATTTGATTTGTTGCTTTCAAACAAACTCTTAAAAATTAAAACTCTCTCACCCCGAAATGAATGAACGTGTCAACTCGTGATGAAAAGCCACTTAATCTGGGAATGAAAACAAATGCAGCTTTTGCGCAAAAAATTTATTGTGCTGTCACTTGGATTGACAATTTGGTAACAAATCCGGCTAAACAATCTCGAGCTTAATCCTAATTGAGACCAGCAAGGAAATAAATTTGTACGATTAACATGGAGCAAAAAATTAGAAAACTCCTTTCCCAGAAAATTCAAAAATTGTTTAAACTCATTTTTTGTCAATCTGTCAAATGCATGGAAGCAACCTCTCTTGAATGTCCGCATGGCTTCACCCCAATATAAATGTCAATCCGTAGTCCTCCGTCCGCTATCCCGAGGAATCATAAAATATGAACTTGTTGGACCTTTAAGTTGAAGTCACCACCAAACCAAACCATAAGATCGACCAATTTCCTTTGCCACCAGCGCAGACTGACAATAATTCTATAGCAGGATTACTTGGTTTCGACCAATGGCAACCCACCCAGTCATAAAATCTCATAAAATTTATATGGAAGTTCTGGACACCAGACTTGCTCCTACTTTTTATTACATTTCATTGTAATGTTGCATGTTCAATGTTATCCTTTCTGGGGTTCAGGGTGGCAGTGAAGCGTGCTCATTTTATTGCCGGTTATTAATTAGCTCACAACTATCTACTCACAACATCAATAAATAAGGATGGACAGTTAGATTTACAGTCTCAGCTTTAATTTTTATGCAATTATATTTACTGTCCACCAGCGAACATAGTTTACTCTGCAGAGCGTTTAAGTGTATGCATATGTAAATAAATATATGTGTATGTAAATGAGGTTCAAGTGCACGTCCGTAGCGTACTTATCTGTATTTGCTTGCGTATGGCAACTGCAACTACCGTTCACACGTTTGAAGAGTTAATTGAATAAAAATCATTTGTTCACTTGGAGGCTCCTGCTGCTCAGGGAATATTTCAAAATCATTTGTACGTTGGGCGGAATAATGGGCGTGATTCTTCGCATAAAATCAACATCAGTCAAGCCCCCAAGCAATGAGATTCGGATGAGAAATTGCCTCCAATGAAATTTTAAAATGTCGTTTTCTCACGTTTTTGAATTTTGTACACCGAGAAAATAAGACATTAAACATATTTAGATCCGACATTTATGCTGGATTTTAATCTCTGCGTCGTCGTCGTCGTGTATTAATTGTTCCTGCCAACAATTGACAGCACACAATGCACAATGGTACAAATATATGTGCATGTGTAGTGGTGGGACTATTATGGGTCGAGTTTTTGGTGTCCCTGCAGTCCACACTTCAAAATAGAAATGGGCGGATCAACGTGTTTGATGGTTTGCTCATGCACAATAACTTCCAAACTTTTGCAACACAATGCATTTGAGAGTTAGTTGATCGTTAATATAAATTGAGTTGTATACGTATGTATGCATGTTCAAAGGGTTGCACAAGATTTGTTCACAAATTTTGATCTCGTTGTGGTGTCCCCTTGACATGATGAGATCCAGGGTTCGCATATAAGTATGTACATAGGTCATGTACGCTCTCTTTAAAAAATGTTCTGGATTGGATCCAGTGTTTAATGGTTTTAGAGTGTAAAAAAAGAGTTAAAAAGGTGTCTGACCATGGCAAACAATTCAAAGAAGAGAATAAATATGGAGGGGATCAAAAGAACGAGATATTTCATTGTGAACTCCAATAAGTCATAAGTGCCAAAAAGTCAGAGTCAATAGTCAATTCATTTTTTACACCAATGTTCCCTGCCAGCCTTTCTCTATTATTATTTGTTGTGTGCGAATGTGCCTACTACCTCTTCTTACGCTTCCATGGGGTTCTCTCAAGCGAAGGAACAATTATTCATAAACATTCGGTTCAATTCATTTTGCTGGGACAATGGCGACCATATAGAAATATATTTGGGACCACATATCCATCTAAATCTACACGTATGTAGTGGATGGAAAAGTAGCGTTGTAGGGGTAAGTTTTTTTTCGCAGGATGAAAACAAGGAGGAACAACTCTTGTAATCTCGATTCATTAATGGTTTGAGCGTTTTGGTGGTGGTGGAACAAGCGAGGTTGGGAAAGTCCTTTCACAATTTCGGCTTCTGTGATTTTGTTTGAGCTCGATTGTGCCAAGAAAGATGAATGATTGAGTAAAGTCACAATGTCAAGAGGCAAAGGTTACCCTCAAAATTAATATACACAATTTAACAAAAGATCCGTCTAAACGATGGCATGGCACATCAAGTCCATGCTGGCTTGCCGATGATATTTTTGAACAATTAATATACACGTTTGAGAAATGGTGGTTGTACCACTTTTTATTAACGACTTGTATTATTAACGATGAGGATGTAACAGTTTTTTTAATTCATTTAATATTTGGGACTATTTTTACCATTTTAATTCAGGAATAGTTATAGTTTTATGCTCTGAATCTGCTGATTAAACTTTGCCTGAATGTAAAAGATTTCAGAGGACTCTTCTGAAATGTGAATTGCAACTGGTTTTCATCTGGATACGTGTACGTACATTCACAACAATAAGCAGAAAACAAACAAGAATACGGTTGTTTGGTTAGTTAGGAAACATATGCAACCACCCTTTTTCGTCAAAATAAAATGCTCCATTTAATTTTTAAGAGCTGTTGGTTTTTTGAGGTCTTTGCTTTGGGCCTTTTGGTTTTGGTTCTCATCTGCATCATTTCCCACATTCTGCATGAATATCTCTTGCTGTGCTATTATTCTACTTAATTCATCGATTTAGATAAAAATTCTGACATGGTGTGACATTCACTCTAGTTTTACAACCCGGTCCAAAACTGTCATCAGCATTTTAAAAGTCTTGTGAGAACAGTGTGGTAACATTTTTATTCGAAATATGCGCTTCAAACACTGTGCAAAAGTTTATACATACTTGAATATACCTCAGTTAGTGATATGATGCATTGATTCCATCGTATAAATATTTCATACCGACAAATATGTTGAGAAACTTTTGGTTTCCACGCTCAAATGCATTTACATAATTTTATTTTCTGCATTCAGGAAATTAGAAACAAAATCTGCCAATCAAATGTGGCCAGTTCAATTTATAAAGATGTCCTAAGGTACAGAAGGTCTGCCTGGATCTTGTATTGTACATATTTACGTGCAGTCTGTTTATCTGGCTTATCATAGTTACGTATTTATTGAAACTTTTACTGATCGCACGCTTCCATTGTTGACTACTGGACACTTGAAAATCTGTCCCAATCCTCAAATTGGATCCTTCTTCGTCTTGTTCAAAAAAGAACAAAGAGAGAACATCCTCGTCACAAATAGGTTGCCCAGGACTTTGGGCACCACCCTGGGTGGGAGTCCGATTTCTCTCAATTGCACAACAGTGGCGATGGAGAACACAATTCAATCTCAATCTCAATCTACGTCCATCTGCTGGGCTGCTACTGGATCGGTGCCTTGGGACGTAATTTAGTTTGACCTCTCCATTTACCTATTATGCATGTCCTTTGGAGGGACGCATGGTGCGATGCAAGCTGTGACAATTCACAATTCAATTCTTCTTTCTGCTGGCAAACATCTGAAAAACATTCAATTACTCCAACTCAATAAGTTTTCCTGGACATCGGAGTAACGTCCTCGTCGGACTTTTGTATGTATGTACATGTTAGCAATACAATATTTGTGCATCTTCGCATCACTCAAGAAGATTATCTTGTTCTAGTTTTAACTAAAGTCAAGTTGCCCTCCATGCCCTGCCTATTTGCCTGCATACGTACAACGTATGCATGTGTGTGCAGCTTCTCGGACCCATATCAATTGTGTCGTCCCTTTCATTGTGCTTGCGAGCAGTATTGTCACTCGTAATTGTCACCGAGTCAGTTTCCTCCTTAAATTGAAAGACGATTCAGAGAAAAGGTCAAAAGTCCTCAAAGTGGGAAAAGTCGTGAAAAAATCCATCATCTATCTCTATAAAGTGCTCACGGGGGTCCAAAAATCTTTTGACAACTTGTTCAACATCAACAAGCCCTATTCCTGGTTGGATTTGGGGTTTGTGACTTGTTTCCACCAACCAAGTCACCATAAGCATCGGGTACACGTTGTCACTTTCGTTAAATTGAAATAAAAGAACCCTTTCAACGATGCTCAGCGAGAGACCCCCTGCATCCCTCCAGGGACTTAATTTGGATGTTGAATTGGATCTATTTTCTGTTTGTATGTACATGTGTGTGTATATCCGTGTGTTATGTGTACTTTGATCCTCCAGAATAATGCCATGTGTATGTGTGGTGGTTCAGTCGGAGGTGATGTCAAATTTCTGGATGTGCATGTAATCTGCTACTTGGGCGAGGAGGGTCAATTTATTCTCCGCGAATGGCCATTATTACGCAAGTATGACTAACCACTAATAAATATGTTTCGCTCCATGTTTCACAAATCATCATTATTATTACTTTCCCTCCAGCTACATGTAATTTGAAAGGTTGCACATAAAGTCAAGTCAAGGGCTTATTTGTTCTGCATGGTTTGCAAGTGTGTGTGTGCTTCAATTTCCGTCCATGCATGTTACGAAACAATTAGTGAGATTTAACATTGAGTTGTTCTTTTCCTTCACACCACGACTTTCTCCCAAGTAAAACGAGCTCAGTTAATTTATCCTTCTGTGCAAAACTACTGCGTACAGATGGACACAAAGAAGGACGACGCTGGGCGAAACTTCTGAACGATGGTGAAAATTCGGAAAACTTTCTGTCGCAACATTTTCAAACATTTCTAAACAATGAGGCTGCAGGTTTATTTGAGGTTATGTGAGATGAGAGGGCCCCGTCGGATAAGATTATGTCCCAAATGATGATGAGATGAATTTTATCCTCAAACTGTACACAAAGTTGCAAGTTGTTTTGTTGGAAGTTTTTCTAAAGTTTCATGCTGTGTCATGACGTGTGTCCTTCCTTTTTCTGCTCTTGATGAAAGTTGTTGTGCGTGCAATCACATCAAAACTGCAGTGGGACCAGAGAGAGTGCCACTCCACCATTAATATTATTGTCAACTGTCACCACTTGCTTTGCCAAGCCGCAAAATCAAAAGAGAAGCCAAGTTCAAAGCACAAGGTTCTGGTCAGAGATTATCCAGATTTGGATTATTGAGTGATTATCACAATGCGTAATAATAATGTTGTTGAAAGGAATTTGCAGAATGAATGATTTTTCTGCTTGGGTTAACCACAACCAAACCAACAGCGCACCATTATTGCTTTAAATTACAATGCCATTTCAGCCATTCTTCAATCCAGTAGTCTCTATTCACATATACGTAAATACCTACAGAAGCACGTAGTAAATAAATTCATAGCATAAATCATCGCTATACGCATTTCATCCTCATTCCGTCATCTAATCTGCAAATCTTACTATTACGAATATACATAATTGTACTTCTGTAGTGCATATGAGTTTAGCTTGGCGATATGATTCAATTGCAGCGTTTTGAACACTGAATGCTTCTCAATCCCTGAACTCCACATTTCTTCTTAGCCGGCAACATTACCGCATAATAATGTTTTTATTTTGATAATGGTTCGCAAAAGTGTAGTGAAATACTAATTTTCTTAAATTCCGTAAGGAACGTGGTGCATAATACGATTTCACTTCTGCTCGATTTCCCTCGATTATTGGAGACAGATGCTTCTCGGAGATCAAAACAAATTATTCCAGGCGAGAGAAGCACATTTTCCAGCTCCCACAAATCCGCTTTTCAATGATGTGGAAAGGTCGTTTTCCTTTTCTCTCAAGCTCATCCTGCCATTTAAGGGACCATGATGAGGATGACGAAGCTTAGGAGGGGAGCTTGCGAGGTTGATAATAACAGATATTGGTGCCCTTTGGATATGTGGTAGGGACCCATGAGTGTACTAAAACCCTGAAGTAGTTTGACTCCATGGCCACATTTGCGCCCGCCACACCCACTCAAAAATGCCCAAAAAACGCTTTCACTCGAGTTTTCACTCACTCAAATCCACGTCAAAAATCCAATTTTACTCGGATTTTGAAATTTCTTTCACCATTATACTCCCAGATAGTTGCTTTCTTCAATCCAATATCAAACTCAATTTTATTGATGATTATTTCGCAAACATAATTTGTTTTGTTGATGACTACAAAATCCATTCAGAATTTTAAATTTTAAAAATACTAAAAATTTCGAAAAAATTGAGTTTGATATTGGATTGAAGAAAGCAACTATCTGGGAGTATAATGGTGAAAGAAATTTCAAAATCCGAGTAAAATTGGATTTTTGACGTGGATTTGAGTGAGTGAAAACTGGGGTGAAAGCGTTTTTTGGACATTTTTGAGTGGGTGTGGCGGGCGCAAATGTGGCCATGGAGTCAAACTACTTCAGGGTTTTAGTACACTCATGGGTCCCTACCACATATCCAAAGGGCACCAATATCTGTTATTATCAACCTCGCAAGCTCCCCTCCTTAGTGTTTATGCAATTGTCAGTGGTGTTGTGCATTTCTAACACTGCCACTGCTGACCCACCTTATGTAAGCAGGGTTAAATGCGTATAAATAAATAGCACAACTTTGCTGAATACAAGAACAGCCCTACGTCAACCTGGGGAGAAGGACGCATGTATAAGCAACCCTTAATTCCAATTTATAAACGCAGTGACGGGTACACTTTTGTTGTTTGGAGCAGTCAACCCTTGTGAGTGAGCCGAAAAGCTGCTGGATAAGCTCAACTCATGAATTCTCCACTGCTATTTCCAAAACATCTCTGTTAGCAATTGTACCACAGTTGAGCGAGCATTATCACACTATTACGAAGCATTAGCCCAACCAAAGGTTACATTTTTATCCGGGACGAGTCTGTCCTTCTCATAATAATAATAATAATGCCGTGTTACCACTTTGTTACAACTACTTATTAAGGAATTGATGCTTAGCATGTGAAATAGTTTTTGGGTGAATGCTAATGGTGACACCATTCTAGGATCACAGTCGGATTTAAAAGATCGGATTCTCTCACTCATCCCTTTTTCCTCATAGTCTTCCAAGCTCTTTCCTCTCGTGCACCCAAATTGAGAACTTGATTCCAAAATAGATAGAAATTCCTGTATTGTCGTGTTATAGACTTTTCTTTACTGTTCAATTCGTGATAAACATGAGAATTTGATACTCTTACGTAGTTACCTTTATCCGCCCGAGTCTGGAATAGTAAAATTTGATGCTGTATCAAAATTGTTTGAAATATATACTTTTTCTATTGCATGTAGCTACGATATTTAGAGATCCGGTTTTTTCATTGTGGAACTGATCAGTATGCAGAACTCATTTTTTCAGAGATTATTTTAGTACTTTATTCTTAAATGGGCCCTGAAACCCATGAGTTGACAGGTTATCAGCCACATACGTATCACCATTTTCAGTTTTTATCACGCTTTAGTAATCCTGTTTATACAAATACCCTTCAGGTGTCCTAGTCAAAAATTTTGAATTTTGAATGAGATTTATGTCATCTTGAAGTTGAGGCTAGGTTTATGCTAAGTTTGAGGCCTCAGTGGTGCAGTGTGATTAAGTATAAATTCTTAAACCCAAAAGAGACTTTGCATCCTTGTCATTATGCGGCATAATTAATTTATCACATAAAATATTTATGTACACTTGTATGAAAATTTGGGAAGGCTACAACTCTTCATCATAGATTATTGGAAATGCTAGCGTGAAAATGGTCAAACAGTATAATTTTAAATGCAAGGAGTCAGTAAATGTCCTTACAGATGATTGTGGTCTCATAAAAAGTAACAACAACCGTTGTAGAAACGAACTGTATCTTTAGAAGGTGAGGATATTTGGGCTAAAAAAATACTAGCTGCCTACATACAACCCTTTTCTTCATGTCTACATAAACATACATTTCTTCACGTCGAGTTCCTTGACCAATCTCATGTTTCCGTTAGTTTAAAGAACCTCTACACATCTTTTGATGCTTAATTGTGTCCACGCCGAACGACGTGGTCCGTTCATTCATAATAAATGTTTGCTAACTGTTTTAGCCGTGAAGTATAATTCAAACAACAACTATTATTGGACTAATAGAAAAACCCAGTTGGTGGGAGACTTGATTGGAGGTTTATTGCAGGATGACGCACGTCATGCGTACAAAAATCCATTCAAGTTTGTGGACAAATTATACTGTCTTGGTTTCATTTGTGAAACTCTGCCACTGCCAACAGCCTCAACGCCAACAACGCCTTTTTATTGCACCTCTGACACAAGACGTTCTCCATCCACAGCCAGAGTACAGAGTAATTTATTACTTTATTCCTTGGCGTTGTATTCCGAACGTGCATGTTTGGGCGGATGAAACGGCTCGTACGGGAGGCACCCAGACTTTGGAGACCAACAACGATGAATGATTGAACGGTTTATTTCACCACCAGCAGACCCAGACCAAAAGGCAACCAAAGTGATTTACAGATTTATTGCTGCGTGCATGTGAGTCAGATGAGGAATACTGAATGTTCATATTTATGCACTTCACACTGATCGGACACTGATTTTTATGTTGCAATTTACTTTCCTTATCACCTGAATAAAGTGTGAGGAAAAAAAAATTAAATGCATATGAATTTCACGAGCAGAATAGTATTACTACTTGTTTTATCTGATCTGATAATTCCCCAATTTCACTGCTGTGCACAATCGTTATGTACAATCGTCACAATTGCGAGTGATGTTTGTTTTCGTACCTCTGTTAAATATGTAAATGGTGAATGAGTGTACATAGTGTGGGAAAGTGATGGTTTGATTGACAGCTCGCCTTAGCAGAAGGCCCCCCATTGCCAAGACTTGTCTCGTATCTATTTGCTGGTGTTGGTGACCAGATAGTTTTACGATTATTATGTGTGTACTGCTGGTTGCGGGAGGCTGGGAAAGTTGAGTTGATCATAAATTGTCAGAGAAGAATACATTTATTGTGATCCTCTCCTTGTCTCAAGTTGATGTCTTGATCCTGCCTGATCTGCTGATCCTCCCAAGAAATCCAGTGTTATGCTGGGTTATGGTCCAACCAACCCTCGAGAAGAAAACTTGATGATGATGTTTTGATGGGAAATGTTGTAAAAACGTTAAGTTTCCTTGTTCCCGAATGAGAAGCAAAAGTTATAAAGCAATAAAAGCAACCCGTGAATACAGTCCATATACCGAAACTACACCGTACATACAACGTGTGACCGCCCAGTGTGAAAAAATCAATGCAGACTCAAACATGGAGAAACGGGACTTGTGTGAAATGAAATGAAATTAGTGAAGAACAAGATGAATGACTAAACGGTTCACTCCTTCTTGTGCAGGCTAAAGATGATGCCCATTTTTGACCGTGCTTACCACGTCCGACTGTAAGCATGAGGATATTTACAATGGAACCGAGGGAGTAATATGGTGGACGAGAGGAGAGAATTAGATTTATGAGCCCCTGCCAAGCTAACTGCCAACATTTAGATGGCAAACTAATCTAATAGTGAGAATATCAACATTCCATCATTTTTCATCTTCCACCAACAAACATGCAAATGAGCGAGGAGGAAAAAAGATGGGAGAAAGGTGTGAGAAATTGCTTGCCTAAGAACAGACAGCACGGCGCAGCATCTGACCAGCATTAGTTTAATGGTCTTGGACGAGGAGGCATTTCAGCCTTCGGGTAGAGGAAGTACAGATCCAGATTGATTTGATTTGGAGCGATTAGCATACATTACTTTGCATTATGGATGAACTCTGTTGCTCGTCCAAGTGTTGATTTCAATTGAGACGTGCCGTTATTAATTTGCTGCGATTAATCTTACCCATAAGACATTGTGCAGCACATGTGAGAGTAAAGTATGTATGCACGGACTACGGAGTAGTAGTCGAGCTGATGGGATTGAACAAGATTCCATTCGAGAAGCGAATACGGCTTACATATTTATTCTCAATCCAACCCTTGGATTTTAAATCGTCGGAATTTTGTCCTTCTTTTCGACCACACGATTACACCTGACAATAAGCTTAAGCCGAACGCAGTGTACCGCATACTTATCATACGGCACATCATCTAACAAGCGTTGGTACGTATGTATACTGCTCAGGTGATAACAGAAAATCCGATGATCTTAAAAATTGACGGGTCCATTTATTCTTGGGAGTAGTAGTGATTTTATGTATTATTATTGCTGTACATGGGATCACATCAGAGGATTTACTGCTTATTGCCAGAACTCATCATGACAAGCTTCACTTTTCTCAGAGTGACAATTTGATCTGCAGAAATATTTCACGAATGCGACGCACACAAGATATGGCGTTGACGAAGTTCGAATCAGTATAAAAATTAGTGAAGAATATTAGTGACGGATAAGTCTTCCTGGGCAAAGTCTTCTTGAGGTATGCGAGGTATGTGACCATTTTGTTTTTCGAATGTCGATTCCGTGTGCAGCCACAACATTTTTACACGAGAGAGAGAGTCAGGGTGGATGCACGGTTTTTAATGTTGATTCTGAGTCTGGCTGACAATGAGCATGAGTGAAAGATAGATAAATAATCAGAATTCGTCATAGAGGAAGATTATCTGTGCATTAAAAGGGCCCAAGCACAAGCCGGTCCTGTGTTGTTGGTTAGTGAGGTAGTTAGCAAAAAAGTCGGCATACTATGAAACACAATAAAAGTGAATAAATAATGTAATTCATGCCAGGCTGTGTAAGTGAAGTCAGTCAACTGTGCTGCATTATCCGACTTCATCCGACATTCGCATGTTTGAACTTTTCAACCATCGCCATAAAACGATCGTTGCGTTTTTTTGGTGCGAGCGAGGAGATGAAGTTGTGCCACAGCAGCGCAGCCTTTATTATCACGAGAGAGGGATGCGCAGGTGTTACAAGTCCGATTTACCTTCATTTCATGCTCATTTACATGTCATCCCGTCGGCTTGCAACCGCTTAAGTTATTGATGTCATTATTTATATCGCCCAACCAACTAACCGAGCAAACTTTATATGCGCACAATAATAATAATCCTTCACAATGGAATAAATAAATACGTTATGCAACACCACACAACTTATGACATCAAAGTGCGGATATAATTTTTTCATGGCATTCCTCATTCCTGAAAAATTCCTAGAAAATTTCTAGACTATTTATTAGTATTTATGTTATAGTTTTACTCATCAGGCCCAAAATAATTTCCTCCTTGACTTGGTTATATTTTGAACGTGCATAAATAAGAATTGATGTGTTTTCTAGAAACTCAATTTCACAGGTCATAACAATAGTTTAAATGCTGGCAACAGTAATTATTTTACCTTTTAAGATACGATATTTGTCAGTCTATCTGTGCGTATGTATGGTATGAGAGGTCAGGTGATGCAATCTTACCACACCCCGCTGTTAAGGTCTTCCAACGAAAGCTAAACTCTCTCAAAGGGACTGACCTGTCGAAATCATGGCTTAATTTCAAAGATATTTTCTCAACAATCCTGCTAATACATGAAAATGTTGTCAGTCTATTAGGAGAAGGGGTCTTTCTGTAGCCATCTAAATATGCTGTACACCACGCTCATCGGATTTCAAACATCAATTGAACCGTGTACCTCGTGTATTTATGATCATCAGTGAAACCCAAAAGACGTGGTGGGATCTAGATTCGTTAGCAAGTAAATAAGTGCTATGCTTGGTTGGCTGGGTGGCTGGTTGGTACATTGTGGGAATTGATGTCTCAACTACGCTGCCTTTATCACTTGTTGACTGCAAGCACCAAGAAATATTATTATATCATCGAAGCATCTTTGCCCATGTCAACGCAGCAGCAAAAGTGGGCAGTGCCTCCAACAAGACATCAGCGAGACCCTGAAACCCCTTTGTTAAGAAGAATTCATTTGAATTTGAAGCCAGCCAGCATTGCTGCTCTTGCCCTTTGTGCTTTTTTTCTCCCAATCTGATCCGCTATTGAAGTCTGAAGGCACAAAATCAAAGTTTGATCTTTTTGTGAGAAGCCAAAAACTCACCGCTAAATGCACCCGTTAAATATTTACCCTAAATCGCGTCCAAAATTCAAGTTGTTTGGGGTGCATGAAAAAGTATGCCTTTCATGCTTTTTGGACAACTTCATTTCCTCCCTGAATCACCCAGCCAAAGCTTCAATTAGAAACACCTTTGGGTTGTTTAGTCAATAGTTGAGCTAAAGCATGGAAATATTGCAGTCAAGTCCCAAGGATCGGGTCCCACAAGGCAGAATCCCTCTGAATATCTGTAGTGTTGGACCTCTGATAAATTTCATATTTCGTGTACACTCTCCCTTCGCCAAACGCTACTGCTTTGCTGGCACAGAATACGCCTAATTTAATAAAAGGCAACAGTAATCGGTTTTCCTTTGCTGCTGCTCATTGACACTTTGCTTTGGACTGAAAATGTAGACATTTCCACACACAATGATGACAATACGTATACAAATGCCATCAATGTTTCTCAATAGAATGGAAATAAGCATCCTTTCGGTTTGTTATACGAGCAAATAAATTCACAAAGGGCACAGCAGACCCCTTCACCATTTCATAATATCACACGCACATGCATCTAAATATGGAGGTCCAGCTACATCATTCGTGGCCTAGTTTTTTATCTTGGGTTGGAATAAACCAGATCAAAAATCAAAATGATTTGAATTTGTCCGTGTTCGTTTGAATTCTTGTCATCCAACGTAAATAAAATGAACACTTGAAACTTGGCACCCAACGCCAGGAAGGGGATTTGAGTGACATTTTATTTATCAAAGTTTCGTTAACAGGGTCTCAAGATAGAATTGAATACATTTCAATGACTCAATTTCAACTTTAGAAATTGTGCTTGTCAATAAACAACCTCGTCAGATACACGTTAGCTCAGGCGAGGTATACGTACGGTCATCATAGGATAAATAAATGGGAATAAATGGGTGATCGACAACAAGTATGGTGGAACGGTGCGCGGAGGTGAAGTATGAAGGAAACGAGAACAATTGGTCCTGATTTCTTCCTATTTTTATATTTCTTTCAATTGCTTTATACAACTTTGTGTAGCAAACAAAGACAAATATTTATCAACCAAAGTCACACTGACTTGGTTGACATTGGGTATATGACATACGTATATTTAAATATGTACATACATAGGGTAGCGTAGGGCACTTGGGTATTTGGGAATTGTCTGTTGTTGCTTTCTTCAGTTTGCTTAATTTAGCTGTAGCTGTAATGCATATATGTATATTCTTAAGTCTAATTCGGCTGGTCCTCGCCATTTTTGTGTTACGAGAAATCATTTATTTTGGTCGGATAAATATCACTAAAAATCATTTGTGAGTCCGCATTGACTAAAAGAATAATGCAGGACAAAGGACGCGACAGGGAAATGTGAGTGATTTATGAAACCCCAACCACGATCATCACCTCACAATGACACAGACTCTGATTTCGTGTAATTTATTCGCAGTTGATTTTTTGCTTGATTGGTATTCATCACGCTTATCTCTCAATTTTGCATGTTTCAATTCCAACACAAGTTTTTGTTTGTTGGTAAGTTGACTTGTAAATATTGTGGCAAAGCTGGAAAGCAGATCTGTCAGTCGACATAAATCCTGCAACTTATAAGAGCATTAAAAAACAAAGCACGTCGCGCAACTTCTTCCCTCTTAATTACGAAGCCCATTCATTCTTCTCTCTTTTGCAAACAGTGTTGGACAGGTGTGACTAATACTGCGCAGACACAGACCAGAGAGGAACGAACGAATAGCTTGTAAAGCATTTACCATTAGAAAGTTAAGCCATCGCTGTTGTTTGTTGAGCAACCTTGTTTTTATGCAACTAATTGGCCTTTTGTTTCACATTATTCAAACTAAAGTGGTGCACGTACAGTAGCAACACAGCAATCTCTTCATATTTCTTTTCTTATGGCAATGAGATTTTATCGGATTCCATTGCATTTAGAGTTATTCTATACATTGTATTGTAGTCAATTTCATTTGGTGCTTACAAAAGTGTAGTTTATTTGAAACTTTTACATGCATGTAAATAAATATGTAAATACTTTTATATTGTGAAAGTAGATCCTGCTCACTTATTTATTATTGCTCAAACTTTGGTGTCCAGATCGTGCATATGACTTGAATGGAAAGAGATGAATTCAAATAATATGCAATATCTGGACGAAGCGCAGAGAAATATAAGTAGTCGATTGAGACTTTGGACATGAGATGATGACAAATGTGCCCAAGATGTCGGTACCTTGTTCTCCCAAAGGAGTTGGATATTTGTGTCAAATGACAAAGTGCAGTGACTTATGACCAGGGCAGATCGAGTTGGTTATTGTTGGCGAGGCGATTGCTGATGATGATGTATGTTGATGAACGCTGGGTGGTGCAGTGTCCCACTAGGGACACATTTGTCTTGTTCCTTGTTCCGACTCATTCCGCCTCCTTTTCAAAGGGTTGACTTCCCCTCGTGAAGAATCACTCTGGTCTGGTTTCAAATTCCTGTGTAGTTTGCTATAAGTACAACTGGAGGAAAAAGGAATCTCAAAATTTTGATACATTCATATGCACATACACAATTGTAAAAGTTGAAACATCAAAAGCCGTGTCTTGAATGTAATGTAATGGATGTTGATGTAGTGGTATCGTATCTATGAGAAAACAGGCGGAGTCGCTGTGTCAGAAGTTGTGTTGGACTTTGCTGCCCTTCTTAATAATGGTCGAGAACACACAGACTTGGCAAAGTCATTCGTTTTTCGGGGCCGTTTCGCAGATGATGGATCGCGAATTGAGGGAAGCAATTTGAGAATCAAGAACACTGAAATCCTTGTTGAATCAGTTTATTCCTTCTGAGAAAGTAAACTCGCATTTTGTGTACTTCTCAAAGTTTCATTTCAACCGACTTATATATTTACTTTCGGGAAAAGTGTTGCAAACTTGCGTATGTTTACTTAATAGCCGCTCGCCTATGAGTACTAGCACATGTAAATATGCTATGTCTATTCACAGTGATGATGATGACATAATTATGACAGCAGGAACTGCTCCAAATCATTCGGTATATTAGGGGACCACAAGTCTCAAAATGCCTCAAATCATTGTTTACATATATGCAAGACCAAATCGATTGGCTATTTGCTGCGCCGGTTGACCTTAATGGCTGGATACGGATTGAGATAAAAGACGAGAAAGTGACAAGTCGAGATGATGAACAACAAGCACAAGGCGAAGAAGAAGGAAAGAACCGAAAGGGACCTCTTGCAAGAACAGCGAATGATAAATTACTGGTTTCCTCCACCCCCAAAAAGCAAAGTACGCTGTGTCCTCCTCTGTCGCAAATGGACCATTTGCTCGCCAAGCAAAGCGTCGCAAACAAGTTGTTTTGTTAAGTTGTTGTGCAACACAAAGTTTTTAGAGACAACTTTTAAAGAGTTTGGAGACGATAATTTCGTCCATTCTGTCCCTTCTTTAAATCTTCTGGTTGAGAAAGAGGGAGAGAGAAGCGACGACATGTACCGCTGGTGGGTCAACACGGGCAATGAATCAGTATCACACTGACTTGTTGCTTTTGTTCAATGACTTAAATAGGAGAACATTGTGCGGACTGGTACATTGATACACAAGTCCGCCTGCCTAAAGATTATCATGAAATGAAGCCGACTTAACTTAAAGAAATTTTGAGGAGATTTTTCTTTTTGTGTTTACACAAAGTACAAATTCGCCACGCCACCAACCATCGTCCACATATTTCATCCCCTCTCACAATGTATATGTGTACGAGTATGTATAGGAGCATGGTCTGCCGACATGTCATGGTTTATATATGGAAATAATGCTCCGCATTGTTGTGCCCATCTTTGAAAGATTGAAATATCTTAATTTTCATTTCTCTTCTTCCAAGATTGTTGACTTACTTGACTTACTTTGAGTGTTATGTTGCCGACTTTTGGCTTATACACGTATTTACTGAAAAAAGTTGGAAATATTTGAATGCTGGGATGTTGGTCGTATAACAATGGATCGCATATTTAGGTTGGGTTTGACAATTTAATTTTAGTTTAAGCTTCGAAACCTCAATGGGGATGGGATTCGCTTGCTCATTACAGTGTTTGATGGCTCTTTCAGGAAATACATAATAATATCGAGTGAAAAGCCAACTTATGTACGTGTACAAAAAAATTCGAGAGAAAGGACACAGCCGTAAAAAATATTACATACATCGACGTATTTAATAAGGAGTACATACTTTGGCTCAATGGTATACGTACGTGTATACATACCGCTAATATTCGTACTTACATATGTACATGACCCCATATTCCCTTATCTTTGCCTATCCACAAGCCTAGAAGATCCACCCAATTGTCGGAGCAACATAAATGTTTGCGAGGAAACCAGGCAAAAAATTTTACGCGTAAAACTCTCTTAAGAGAACTCCTACTGAGAAAGTCTTTTTGCTAATTTGGAAACTTTAGGGCTTTTATTTTCGAAAGGTTCCGCTGTGTAAGTGAGCACTGGTTCAAGTGGGAGGATCGATTTGAATTGGTATTTGTATCCCATCAGCATCACGTCTTCACCTCGCTGTCCTCTGCTGATGATGAGAAAGATGTAAAACTCCAGCCGAGGGACTCTGGTATTGCCCACTTTTCTTCGTGTTCGTCCTTTGTGCATAAATCCAATCTGAGGCAGATTTGTGAAACTGGAACTGGGTTGTTGAGAGCCGTGAAAATAGAAGAAGCCCCCTGCAATGCCGCAATGGAAGGAGTCCCGTGGATTTGACTCGTGAGAAACACTCTTCAGCAGAGAGATACACAGCAGAAACGAGTCAATTGTGCTGGCTATTGGCCGTCAGAATAGAGATCATCGTGCCAAAGGGCAAGAGCAGTGATTTCCTATTATTCCGTCAGTTCCTGTTTTGCTCTTGTTTCCGTACAAACGATCCAGCTCAACAACGATGTGATTGCTTCGGACTGCTTTAAATTGCTTGCTCGTATTATTTTTATTGGCCCGTTTTACGATGTTTATAAAGGATGAGTCCTGCTCGGTTTGCTGCTTGTAAATCCGATTCCGCACAAGAGCAACAGTACATAAAATAACTGCGAACGCAAATTATTACACAATGTGATATCCATGATATTAATGTGATGAGGTCTTTTCTAGCTAACACACTGGAGTTTTTTGTTATGGGGAAAATCATTTCAATGGATTTTTGTGGGACGTGGTCAATGATACCCGCATCAGCTCATGATGGCAACAACACACCAACTTCCTTCCTTCCTGCGACTCAAAATTAATTCTCATCATGCAAGCCACCGTTTTCCAGGGATGTGACTGACTCAATGTTTTATCAGATTGAGGAAAGAACCGATGATGACGATTATGATAACGGGACGAGTCCACCAAGCAAAAACAACACTGATTCGTTTGACCCAAATCATGTCCACTGCATACGCGACATAATATGCACCCCATGAATTTACGCCAATTTTTTAAGTGCTTACGTTTCCATTTTCAAATGGCTGAAATAATAAACATTGTGTTTTATGTGGAAAGCCATGCAGCAGGAGAATTGAGAATGTACTCTTGAAATTAACAAAGCCCAGTAAAATCCTGACATCCCTATGCTACCCTTCAAAATGAGTTGCCTCACGAGGACGAGAATAATGGGCGAAGAGGGTGGAATCACATCAGAGTTTTCGTTTTGTTTATCAATAAACGACAAGTCCATGTTCCAAATCCGGCCGTGGTCGTCGGTCCAAGTCACCCGACCGACCCGTATTCATAATTCGGCATTATTATTGTGATTCCATTGTGACTGCTGCTGGTAGTTGGTGTTGTTGGTGTGTGTGTGGATCCCGTATCTCATTCAGCAGGCAGATTGACATCATTATGACTTCTCACTACCAACACTAAACCAAAATCACATCGTTTTCAGATGAGATCAACGGATCGAGAGTGAGTCGTGCGACGGCATAAATAAATTTTTCTCTCACTTCGATGAGTCCATTCAGAAGGGTCTCCTCTTATCAAAGCCCATGGCAAAGTTTTATTTTAAATACAAGTCCCCATTCCCCATTGGTGTGTGTGTGTTGTCTAAACTGGACTCATGCTGTCTCTTCCGAGGAATAATAATAATAATGAAATGACAACTAAAACTACTGATCGTGTTGTATGCAACCAACAATCCAACCACAACTATGTCACTCTTCTTCGACTGTTATCATGCACAACGTATGCTATCCGTTAATCTCTCTCGTTTTGTCTAGTTTCAATTTTATGTCCTCCTTGAACATCATTTCGGCTACAAATGGATGGTTATGTATACTTATAACAACGTGATTTAAACTGTTTTATTCCCTAGCGAATCTTTCCTAATAATTAAACTTATACTCATCCAGGCATTCGTTTGATCATCAAATTAATGCGTGTGTCAATGAAATGAGAGAGGAAGCCATGCAGAAACAAATTGCTGATAAAATTTACATTTAAAATTTTACCAGCGTAACTTAAATATCTGAATAATGGAGTCCCTTCTTAGCTTGTTTGTTTTGAAATCCGTAGTGATTTCAAATTCCAAGTTGACATAATTTAATAAGAGTCGTGGATTTCGTCAAAGAGCTTATTGTCAGTCATGCTGGAGAGGAGACCAAAATAAGTGTGCCCACCCCCGAGAAAAAGTGACCATATCGACCTACAGCAGTGTCCGAGAAGGAAGGTAATGATGACTCGTAATTGTTAAATTGTTGCGAGCAGGTAATTTGAGGTCGTTAACAGAATAAAAAGAGGTGAAGCCCCCCGGCCGAGTTTGCTAAGCACTTCGTCTCCTCACCCATGCTGAGAAATCTGACGGGAATAATTAAGTCTACAGTCTTAGGAGAAGAAATAAGGAAACTGGAGTGGCAAGTTAACTATATGTGCAGCCAACTAATTTCTCCCAACCCAGCCCACACATTTCAATTTTCACCCCACCAAAACTATCCTGCATGCTTCATACCTAGTCTAAACTTAAAAAGCGATAGTAGAGTAGACGACTATATTAGGTTAGTTTTAAGGAATTTGAAATTTCTTTTTATTCCATTGAAAAGCCAGTTAAATTTCACGTAGGAAACATGTATCAGACTTGAAAATATATTCCTCCTGTGACCATGAAAAATTGGTTACCAGAGGAGAAGCCTCTATCAAAAATACGCACGAAATTTATTGAAAAAGTGTATCATTCCCGGGTCAGAAATTTTTTTGTGACCCTGACACTTCGATGGGGCTCAGAACAGACCTTTTCCTCAACTTTAATCATGATTTGGCGGTGAAATCAATTTCGGTTCGAAAATACCAAGGACAAACTTAAATCGGAAATGAAGTCAGAAATAGATTTCGTCAGCCAGGTTTTCACGAATTTCACTGCATTTTTGCTGTGGGGCCCTGCACAAAGGTCGGTGGCTTTCCACCCAATATGGACTGATTGAGGGGGTGTTCCATCTTCATTATGACGCTAATCAAATATTTTTTTGAACTATCTCCTCTCCATACTCGAGGAAATTGGGCGGTTTTTGTCCGATTCCGCCGATTCCCGCCAAAACCATGAATGCAGCCCGATAAGATAACATTCGACCTCCTTTTCGTATTCAACTAACCCTAAGAATATTTAGCATAAATTCTGCTTCTTTTCTTGTGGAAATATGGTTCCGTCTTAAAGAAATTCCCATCGGTAAATGGAAAATTTTGTTTGTTTTTTTACCGTACCGCTGGGAGAGGGAGGTCAATTTATTGACCTTAGCTTATGTCTATGAAATCTGTAGCGCGTGATGCTTTCTACTATAAAAGGCCTCCATCTTAGGATCACTTTTCCGTGCTCATCTCATTTCTAAGGTTGAAAGGTCATTTGTATGGCCAAAGTCTTCGGCGTCAGAAAGAGATTTTATGCTATTCTGGCGTTCAAAGCTTCGGACATCACTGTAGTCCTCCTTGACCTTGGACAACCGGAACTTTTATGTCATAAATAGTCACAGTCCCTAGGGTTAATTTAATGTGTTGGGCAACCAGATCGTAGTTGTCCTTGAATTTCTACGTTATATCTAACATTGTGAATTTTTTGTCTCGCGTAAAAAGTGAAAACTTACTGTCGCGCGCGTGTGGTAAAGCTCCTCTAGCTTTTGACCTAGTGAAGTCTGGCAAATGAGGTTAACAACAATGATTGCCACTAAATGCAGGTACAAACTGCAACTTACATTTTAATTTTATGTCGACCGGGTCAAATACTACGCTCTACTATCACTTCTTATGGTTAGACTAGGTACATATGCCAATCACTTATTATTATTATTAAATATGTAGCATATTATTCTGCCGTTCAGAGTCCTCTTGTTCTCAGAGACCATATTTGCATATATGTAGCTCCTCTTTCTTGGTCGTTATATGCGTGTGTGGGGACGACACTTGACGACGGTATTTCATTTCATGAACATTGAGCTACACAACTTTTTAAATCCTGTCAACATGTTGGTTGACTAAATGAAACAGATAATGAGTTGAACTGTCCGAGCGACTGGTCTCCGCCCCCCTCACTTCTTGGCTCATTTAAACGAGTTCTCAGCATTATTAAAATATATTATTGTCGTTGGAAGAACGATGACGAGCGAGTCGAGGAAGAACGAAGGGCTTAAAAAATGTCGGACAATGTGACAATAATAATCTATCTATCCCATGATTATTTGGGTTATTGTCTTCCTTTTAAATGATGGTTGGTTGGATTGAATTTAAGCCTTTTCTTATTGCTACACATATTTCTTCCTGGCTAAATAATGCAATCATTCTCTTCTTCATAAAACACGACTGACTGACAATTGACAATTTTCTCTCTTTTGCGGTTGCCTTATTCCTTTCTAAATTACAATGTTTGTGGCATGAAGCTGTCATTTCGCCATGAGAAGAAGTAGAGTAACACACACACACATTCGTGGTAGCAGAAAGCCAATCCGCTAGAACGGGTTTAATGACTAATGGTCAAAATCTGTCATGTTCTAAAAGACGTACGATATGATGTGCACAGGTAAATACGTTCATAAAGGGAAAAGACCTACCACCATCATTTTGGTTTTTGGTAGTGCTGGTGGTAATACTGATAGATTTAGGCTCATACCTATGCATGCTTATTATTATGTGTGTATGTACATACATGTAGAGATATAGGTGTTAGCTTATTGGCCATAAGAAGGAGGTGGTAGTGGAAGTAGCATTAAGCAAATTCCCATTGTTATTAATAAGGGTCATTTACTCGTGTTGATATAAATCGATACAATGTTTGCATATGTAGCATATGGATTAGCTATCGGTAAAGGTAAAGCATTTGTCAGTGTCAAAGTCTTGGATGGACCCTTTCTTTGTGAATTTTGCTTCATTGTCTCATATTGTACGGCATGCATTGGCAAATGTACATACATGCGCTGCCGTAATCCCACGACTATAGATTATAAGATCATGCTGTCACCAGCAATAAATATGTAGACAATCGTTCTCGTTCGGAAATTCACAGGGTAATCCTTCCCAATTAATGAGCCTTTCTTCTACATGCAAAGGTGTGCATAATGATGAATAATCGTATATGTAAACCAATGGATGCAGAAATAAATTCCAGTTTAGATAAATCACGTACTTTCGAAACTTTGATAATAATTTATCGACTTTAATTCATTTCTCTTTAATAAATAACAACTGCATTGCAACAACAGTAAAAGTTAATGTAACAACGTGTGTATAATAATATGATAAGTACGTACAATCTTATGTTCACATTTTTCATAAATAAATACATTGAGTGGATAACGAAATATGAGATTCGGTAATTACTAAACTAAATATGTGTCATCTTAGGCGGTAATAAATAGCAGTCGTCGTTCCTATATTTTGATTATTTTGACTATCATCACCAAAACCGTGTGGATTGCTGGCAACTAAAAAAGACTGACGAAAAAGAGTACAAAATACTATCTAAAAGCGACTGAATACTATAATCTGTGTCATTATGTGTAAGAGGCGTTTCCCACAAAGTTTTTGATTGCACCAACTACAAACGACCCTCCGCACTCACATTCAGTTTGAAACTTTAATGAAATTATAAAACTGATGAAAAGAAAATTTTGAAATGGCCACTGTAATAAATTGTACAACTGCGTGCATGTGTGTATTTTGGGATGCAAGGGTCACTGGCTGCCATTACACGATAATGTGGTTGAATGAATGAGAAATGGAATATTTATTGCTTGGGAGAAGCACTAAATAATGGATTCCATGCACTCGTTCGAATTATATAAGTACGATTGGATTTCGATCGGAAAAGGATGGAAGGACTGAATCTAATTGATTTTTTGGCCGATTGAAAATAGGAGTGGCTGTTACAACCGACCGACCATCATGATGATGGGTCGACGAGATGAAACGATTAATACTCTCAGCTATAGTACCACACTTACTACTTGTACAAATAGTATAAGCAGCAGTAAGAATAATAATAGTAATACTGGTTTCCACCATAGTCGCACCACTATTGCCACATAGCTGCAAGAAGAAAGAGAAGGAACGAGTGCGTGGCGTGGTGAGTGAAATAATCAAATCAGTCCGAGTCTACTGCATGATGATCATGCTGGTGATGCCTACTTCTCGACTGACTATCGTTCAAGACCTCGCGATAAGGATCGTATGACATGTTGCGTGAGGATGATGATGCAATTAGACCTGGCTGCTGAGTACCCGGACTATGACCACCACCACCACCAATGCTTGGCGACGTCGGAATGGAACAACCTTTACCAGCGCTGTTGATCGGAGTGGGCGTGGTTGCCGAGGCTGCGGACCCCTCTGAGCTCGTCGGACTGGGATGGCTCTGACTAAGGTTGGCAAGGGAGTGAAGGGGTGAGGGGGAGGAGTGGTGAGGGTGGTGGTGGGGGTGAAGGAGTTGCTGCTGCTGGAGGTGGTGGAGGTTTTGAAGCTGTTGCAGATTCTGAATGTGATTGGGATGAAGTACTTGCGGTGGTTTGGATGACAGGAGTCGCTCCACGGAAAATGAGACGTTTTGAGGAGTGGGCATTATCGGTTTGTTTGACATTGGATTTCCTGCATTTGTGGGATGACCGTTGGACATGTAATACTGTGATGCGGCATATCTGTCAGAAAACGCAATATAAAATACTTGTAAGTAAAACAATCAGATTAGAAAAATGGGTAGCCGGTGCGAGTTTATATTAAACTTCTGCTTTATAATGGGTTAAAATGTGATAAAGAGAGATTGTAATCCGCTTATTACCGGTAGATTGCAGAAGCCAAGTGTTGTTGGTGATGTAGGTTTTGTTGGTGATAAAGCTGCGCAGCTACGACGGGAGGAATGCCGGGATTCCAAAAGGGAGGGGAGAGTGGTTGGTTGCCAACTCCTCCTAGCCCAGGATGGCCTTGAGGGAGGGGTTGACCCGGGTGACCCGAAGGGGGGAAGAAGGGGGAGTGGCCGGGGAATCCGTAGGTGAGACTCCTCTTGAGTGCGGCTAATCGGGTGCGACAGGCGGTGGAGGTTCGGCGTCTCAACTTCCCGGTGCTCCCTCCGATGAAGACGTCCTCCGAGGAAGGGTCCAACACCCAGTAGTTCCCTTTCCCAGGATCATCGTAATGACGAGGCACCTATGCAAATAAGTAAATAAAAACAAATTATAGTAGGGAAAGTAACCTGCAGAGAGAGGGAGAGACGTTGATATTTAAGGCCATCATTAGATTTTAAATTCTTTCTCTGAAAAACCGACCCAAACAAACTAACCCAACAAAAAGTGTTTAAAACTTTTACAAAAACCCCTGAAATATTTTGGAAACTTAATCGCTGCGGATGATCAGTTGAGCACAAAGTGAAATTTCGTGAGTCTCACATACCCTTTTACGTATACCCTTATTCTCAAAATCTACGCTGAAGAAAGGTACCACAGCGAGCTCGTTTAAAGTCAAAGTAATTTTCAAGTCAAGAAATGCACATTTCGCTACCAAGTCTCTTTTGTTTTTTGAGACGACAGGTAGTGAACAACAATGGTGGTTAAATGGTATGTATTTTACTGGCTTGGAAAATATTTTGTTGGCTTGCCCCAAAGATCAGAGGATCTATGTGTCTAGATTTCTACTGCTAGATAAAGCAAACACAATGGGTTTTGTTTTCTCGAAAATGCCAAGTGACTGCCTGACTGACATCTTATTATTACTTTACTCCTATGATAATGATGCCTTTTCCTTGTTTTGGTCGGTGATGGCTAAATGAGGTATCTGGTGCGTTTGTATCAACGTTTTGACTTTTATGAAAAGCAAACAAATCGAGTGTACATAAATGAAATCGCTTACCTTGACGAAACACTTATTGAGTGAGAGGTTATGGCGAATACTGCAAAATACAAAAGAAACAAGCTTAATTTTAATTAATTAAAAATAGGAAAAGTAATAGAAGAACGGAATTTATACCTGTTTTGCCAGCCTTGCTTGTTGTCTCTGTAGTAGGGAAAGTTTTTCATGATAAATTCGTAGATTCCGTTGAGAGTCAGCCCTATAAAGCCAATCCATAATTTAGTAATTTTCCGTATTCATTAAACTCCGTATCAAATAAATTCTTCGAGTTTATCTGGAACTTACGTTTCTCGGGACTTTGCCTTATTGCCATCATAATGAGAGCATTGTACGAGTACGGCGGTTTTTCGTGCTTCTTTTTCTTGTCGTCCCCATCCTTTGACTCCTTGCCATCTTTCCCCTCTTTCTCCACTTTGTCGTCACCAGTGGAATTATTGTTATTATTGTTCTGCTCATTGTTCTGCTTTGGGGAGTCAGTGCTGGATGACGAGGATACATTTCTGCTCCCCAGATCACTCAAATCCATCACACCTTCGCCTTCCTCATGCTCATTCTCATCCTCCAAATCAATGTCATCGTCGTCTTCAATGTCCACTTCAAGTTGATCATCCTCATTCTCGTCACTTGAGGTGGTGGTATCACAGAGGGCAGAGATTCTGCTGCCCACGACCTCGAGAGTGGAAGTGGGAGGAGGGGATGGGGCCATCATGAGATCAGTTTGATGGTGATGGCTCATAAGAGCACTGAGACGTCGCTTATTGTGATTATTGTGATTAGTTATATTCTCCCGACTTTCACCACCACCGGAGTCACGTCTACCACTCAGTTTGTCTAGGTCTTGGTGGTGATGATGTGCTGAAGATTCTTGGAGGAGTGCTCTGATGGAGAAAGGTGCCATGGTTGGACCGGATGTCGTACCGCTCGCCATTTTAGCCTCTTTTGGCCAATCTCCAACTTCAAGTTTCATTACCATTGCTGCTGCAGATGGCAAGGATGATGGCTGATGACCAGATTTCGAATCCAGTTCCGCAAATGTTGCTTGCACCACTCGTGTGTGTGTGTATATAACTCGAACTTTTGTGTCAAAACTCAGAAACACCACACTTATCACCAACAGCGGTTTGTCTGATTGATCACCAAGAAGTAGATTCACCAGTACACAAAAAGAGAATGAATGAACGTGTCTCTGTTACACTCTGTCGAATTCTTTGAAATGATACACAGATTGAGATGCGTTCAGTTCAAGGGTCCAAATGGAAGTAAGAGGACTTGGCCAAGTGCTCCTCTCTTAAACCAGAGAGCGACTTGTTTCGTGGGATCAAATCTACTATGAACTACTCGCTCAGGTTATCCTTCTTCTTCCACGACGACCCACACTCCAAGAAGAACCAACCAACCCAACCGTGTCAGTATCCGTCCGTCCATATGGTCAATGTAATAAAGATCTCATGGCGTTTTAGATACGGCGACTCGAATGAGATTGGATTGGACGTCGGGAGCAGGAGTACATGCAAGTCGAGCGTTGGGTGAGTTGAACGCTGTGGGAAAAGCGGAGACCTTCCTATTAACGGTGGGTTTTGAGAGCGGAGGCGTCGAGGGAAATGGTATTCAACACAAGCGCAAGGAACGGCTTTGTGAGGAGCGACCTGTGACTGGTTGGGTCGCATTTTGGCCAACCCCACGAGCAACGATCTTCCTGCCTCGTCTAAAATGTGAAACCTCTCCCAGCTTTGCATTGGGCAACACAGACACAGATTACATTTTACACGCACACAGAGTTTGTAAATATCATCCAAACTTAAGCTCTTAAGTCCTATGAAGCCATGTAATAAATATTCTAGTTTGTGGCTGCCGTTGTTGCATGGCTCGTTTCATCGCTGTTTTGGTGGTGAGACGCAAATATATAATGTCCAAGTGTCACTTTCAATGGCTTGCTGTCGCTATCCCATGACTTCTCTCTTCATACATCAACATCACACTCGTCGTCCCTCCTGTCCTGATGGCGAAACACTTTCCTCCGAATAAGGCAATGTGTTCCCAACTGTACTCGTCTAGAGCCAAAATATTGTGGGATTAAAAAGAGTCAAAGACGAAGACGGTCTAATAATGCGGACTAGTTGGTGGAGAGAGAGCCAGGGGAAGAAATCTGCTCTTGGGAAATGTTTCCAAATTCAGCTAAGCCTCTGCAATTTACCAAATTCAGCTAAACCTCAAAGAAGAAAACCTTCAAAAAGCTTTTTTCCTTTATTTTCTTCCAAAATTGAGCCGTATACCCACTCCTCACACCACAACACAATGTGGGAAACATCTTGATTTTTCCGCTTACTTAGGCGCTTATTTGTATTAGCATTATAGTTGATCCTTCCCTTTTGGGCTTGACTGGTTTCTTCAGATCTTCTCAAAGAAATGCAGTGATGCAAACTGTAGTCAAACACCACCAGGCTGCGAGATTGTGTAGTATGCCATACGAAGTCTAATTGAGCATGTACGAGAGAAACCCTAATGACATCTTTTACTCGCAGAATGAAGGGAAATACATAAAAGCATAATTTATTGGTGTGGTCGGAAGTTAGCAAAGCAAATGTAATAAGCAGTGGATGAGCACTACCGCTTATGCTCGCGCTGTGGGACCTCTCTTCTCCAAGAACTCAATTGACTCTCGAGTGTGAACTTGTACTGAAGGGACCGTACAAAAAAGCATGTGATGGGTTTTACTTAAGGGGTAAGTGGTCCTGTTCTTCCCATGTTAATTACAACATGGGGCATATACTTAGGTCACCCAAGGGGGTAGGGGTCATAATTCTCTGAAAATCGACCACATACTTTATGTACGTCGCCAAAGTAGAAAGCAGGGCGCAGAGCAAAGTGAAAAATCTTGTTGCATATTGCGGAGCACAGCAGTTCGTCGAATTCCTCTCGAATTTTACATTCTTGCTGGAATAAGCTTAACACCAACGTTGGTCCGCAACTTTTCAATAAATCTGCCCTTTTGAGGAGAGATGAAAGGAGCTTTGATGCTGAAAAGTGTAAAATCTGCAAAAAAATCCCAGTTTTCTTCGTATGTACATTACAAATAAAAACTCCATTATTTATGTAGACTCGTTCAACCTCTTTTATAGTAGCATTCCTTACTTATGGGATTTATAATATTGGACCCGTCTCATTCTTATTGCATGCATACTTAGAATTATTATCCTGTCAACAGTTTTCTGTCAACTATAAAAACTTGTGGGCTGCATGGTTTGTTTTATGGACAAGGCGGCTCCCTTTACCTGATTCAATTTTTTGGTAAATCTTGCTTCTGATTTCAAACTGAGACAGAACTGGAGCATCTCATAATTCTCATACTTTTACATTTAAATGCATCACAGCACCACGGCAGCTGGCAGTTGAAGCCAGTAGTTTATAATACTCTGAGATTAGAAAAATAATGCCGCAGAAGAACAAAAACCTGAAGACAACTCTTGAGGGTATTACTTTTTAATGCGCACACAAGCATTGTGTATTTTGATCCGTCATCCATGGTGCTAGAAAACAGGATGGCTGCTGCGGATGCATGGAAGAACTTGTCTTCCGAGTTAATCTGTCATTATTCTGTTTCATCATCATTATTAACCCATCACTGTCAATGTGCAGGCAAACACACCGACCGACCAGCCAAACTAATCCTAAATACCCGCAACATAATGCTTCCCTCATCCAACCCAACTACACATATACGCCAAGAATTATTATAAGCAAATACATCCCTTTTGTAAGTTTGGATAATTGAATGTCCTCACAATTGAACGTATATTGAGCAGAAAAACAAATTTGAAAAGGAAGGAGGAAGAAGGTGTGAAAAGTAGTGCAGGCAGAGCGTTGTGTCGCACCGTCCGTGGTACACAAGTATTTTGTAGGAACATGTTTATGTATGGGGCTGATGTGGAGAAAGATATTTCGGATTTCTTTGCGTCGACGACGACGACGAGAGGAGGAGATGGGCCTAATGATAGTGCAGAGGCGCAGCTCGTTTGTAATTGGAAACTCTGTTTGCTCACTGTCACCGTTGGACCAGCGTCCCTTTCACACCTCGCACAATTGAGCTCAACTAAACTAATCAGCAACAATGGTCAATGGTCTGAGGTAAACAGATCCAGTTAATATTTCACTCTGGTTTTCGTAGCCTACGAGCATTTAGCTTGTATTTGTATGTCCGTATATGCATTTATTTAGCAAGGACCAAAATGGTTCCTCTCATATAAAGTTACACGATGGAAATTCAAAAACTCAAAATATTGAATATCGCTAAGCCTATGGCCTGAATGGGATCAAAGCATAAAAATAAATGTACGTTTTGTAAAGGGAGAGAGGGGAGGGTAAGGGTACATTTAGAAAGTTTGGTGGCAGTTTGGTTGCAAATATTTCTTGCTACTCACGTACGTCGTCAATGATATCAATTCCTCGTGCTATAATCCACCTCGTTCATGAATCATTCCATTTTCGGCATCAAGCTTCACCCGACACCTCCAAAATGGTACAATGAGCAGGAAATAAAACACATTTATTTGTATGTACATATTTGTACAACTATTTATAAACTATCCTCAACATGCATGATATTGTTGGTGGCGTAGCTTGATCATTGTTAAATGTTCCTACAGCCAAGTCTCTAAATGTGTGTGCGAGGGGAAACTGTGGATTTGGACAAATCCAATAAATTCAAAATCCGATCATCCTCAAATCTTCTGGAGTGACACCCGTCAGAACAAGGTTGGTTGGGACACTTTGCATCCTTCTTCTCTTCCTCTTGTTCTCGTATTTATATAAACATGTGAACTGTCGAATGAAAACAATGGAAAAATATAATGATACGAAATATTGGTGCAGATGGATTCCATACAAACCAACTACATACATGTATACACACACAGAATAACACATTTTACACATCGTATAGTATTAAAATATATGTATACAAGCTCACCTGCAGCATATTATTATCGATGACGATGCCAATTCTGGTTGAAAACAACATTCAAATTGTCGAAATCGTGACAATAAAATAAAAATATTGTTCTTCGTTTTCCTCTGAGGTGACAGCCTCACATTGCTCGTCGCAAGTATGTACACTGCTTGGGTACAAACTCCAATGTGAAGATTATGCATGAAATTGCCTGAAATATAGAGTATCACAAGGCTCATCTTATTTACATAGGATTCAGTCAAAAAAACAGTGTTGGATTGTGATTGAACACAATAATAACAATCCAGGGAAATCTAGTGGCTAGTTGAGTGAGATATTACCACTAATATTGCGAGATGAGGGGATAGGGTGGCAGAGGAAGATTGGTGTGCGGATACCGTTCCAAATTCAAAAGGTTTGAAAAAAGATAGTCACAATTGATATCGTTTATTCTTTCTTTCACAAGAAAGGAAGGGGTTCTCATTTCCACGGCGAAGAAAGACGACGATGGAAAGAAAGCTGGGCCAGTTATTGTGTTATCATCACTGAAAAGGGAAACAAGTGACGAATGAACGCGACGGCATCAATTGAAACCTAACGCTTTCACAAACTAAAGTAAAAACTGTGTACATAAAACAACAAACAACTGCAAACTGAGTCTCACAATACAAAGTGGTGTTATCACTGTTGGTATTATGTTGACCAGACGGGGCAGTTCAGGACATGCTCTTGTTCCAGGTGTGATGAAAGAGGAGATGAGACTAAAAAAATATTTGGTACTTTCTCAGAATACAAGCAACAAACAATACAATGCGCAGTTTTCTTTGAAATACGAATCCCAGGATCTTGAGGAGTTGTCATAATCGGCAGCCTTGGATAGAAACGCAGATAATCGGAGCAAAGAAAATTTTTGTCATTGAATTTTGAATTTTCATGTCTTATTTATTAGAGCAAAAGAATTGGAATAAATGATGCTACGATTCTGCACACGTTGAATGCTTCCCACATTATTTTATTCATTTCGTTTGAGAACCAGTCTCACGAAAGTAAATGATGCAAAAGGGGATTTAATTTACTGCTTTGCGTTCGTGGTATGATATTACTCGTGCCTTTGTTGTAGTTATTTTATTATTAGGGGATGAATATATTGCATTGCTTCCAGTTCCACGCCACCAGCACGACGACGACGACGACGATGATCAAATGCTGACTAAAAACACACCCTTCTGGCCTCGGTCAATATGTTCCTCCTCTGATCCCTTTGCTCCTTCCTCTCAGTTATGACATCCCTCTCTGCTGCTGCCCCCACAGACAGAATTGATGCTGATTTTGATTGAGTGCCATTACCACAAATCATAATCTTCACAGAAATCGCTGTGGCCAGCAGCAAGCAGCCACATGCAGCAAGTAACCAGATCTCGAACTCTGATTCAAAAATGATAACAATAATTTGGTGGCTGAGCTAGTATTTATTTATAAGCTCCATAATTTGAGTTGGAACAGCTTGGTCGGGTGCAGCTTGATTCCACGGTTTGATGGAACAACCAAAAACATGACCCACCACCGTAAAGTAAATGCATCAGGTTTAAGTGGTTAAGTGTCTGATTCAAGTCAAATGCAATTGGCTGCACGTGCAATTAAATTAATGCATACAAAGCAAAAGAAGAGCTGGATGATGATGACGAATAAAAGCTTATTGGAAACTTTGTGTTGTTTTTCCTTTGTAAATGTCTCCCTTATTTATACATAAATTGGATGGATGGCTTCCCTGCCTGGAAACTCGTATCGTGTTTCCTCCATTCATCAACGACCGCATTTTATATTTATCTCAAATTTTGTTTTATTTTATTATGAAAATTGACAGTTTCAATGGAATAATTTTTGTCCAGGATCGAGCAGCGTGTGGGAAAGCGTTGTAGGGATGAAGATTTATTGAGATTTAATTAAGGCTGATTACTTATTATTAATATTGTGGACTCTGTTCTGAGGTTTGAGTGCACCTTTGATGTTGACATTTGAAAAAATTATTAACTGCCTCAATTTACTCAATCTAAATTCTAAATGGACGGCGGCCGTTCTATTCCATTGAACTGTGTAAATCTCAAATGAAGCTCACTTGAATCGTATCCGTCATTTGATTAAGAGGAGAGCACAATGATAATCATAAGAGAGCAAAATGGGCAGAGAGATGGGCCGCAATCTCAATTAAACACAATCTTCCCTAGTTAAACTCAATTTAGTTTAGTTTAAGGTTTCATGTGTGGAGACCGATTTTCTAAATTGGGATGAATGAAACACTTTGTAATTATCGTCTTTGCTTCGCCACTTTCCGTCTTGTTTGGTTGGGCTGGAAGGAGCAACCAAGCCAAATAATAAGTTCAATAAGTCACCATATACTTACATCAATCAATCACTCAGACGTTTAATTTTTATGCTCAACTTATTTGTGCCGTATATTTAGTTACATGTATAAATAAACGAGGCAGTCAGTGTATCTTCAGATTTGTCCAAATTGTCCCCTTTATGAGTGAACTTGAGGAAAGTACTTAAATAAATTTCAAGTCTCAAGCAACAAGAAGGCAAAAAACACTATACATAAAGTGAACGAGTTATGTACTGTGCGGGTGGAGCTTAAACCTACGGCCTCCTGAAGTACCTTGTGCTGAGACTAGGGTTTCTCGTGAGTTTAGCTCCATTCGCACAGCACATAACTAACTCACTTCAAGTATAAATTTTAACAAACAAAGCTGAATCTATGTATGTATGATGACCAAGTTTTATGACCAGTTTTATGATGGAGAGGCTGCCTCATTGCAAAATACATACAAGCCAATTGACACAAATTTAAACAGAGTCGTCTCTCTCATATGCATGCATGCATATTTACACTCGTGTATGTATCATCCACTGACGCACAACATCGTGTCTTAATATTTGCCATAAAAATAAGTCATAAATAGCTAATTGAGCAACTTAAAGTGCTGAGTCAATATTTGGATCTGCAATGAAGATGTGGATATGCAGAGGAATAAAAGGATGTGATATCAGAATTAATTGGTAGGGTCTCAAATCATGAGAGCAAAACAATTTGTTTTAATGCAACTCTTCATTGTTGTACTCCCATTGAATATTTGCACACATATAGTTCTGCATAGGGAAATAAGAATCAGGGGAATAATATGCAAATGGTTTGACAACTTATCTTATGAAACACAAAATAACAATGTCAATGTAATTCAGGCAACAAATTATGGACATTCAGACATGTTTTTTTCATATTACAACCCACACAAGTGAATTTAGCATCGGATTGCATACATACATTGTGTGGAATCATGTTATAACTTCAATTCTAGTTCTAATCGAATATTTTGATTTTGAAAGGTCTAACAAATTTAAGATGATAATTAATTATACCTCCTTGTTATTTACAGATTTCTGTATATCTGTTTAAGAATTTATTGTTTTACTAAAAAAATTAGTATAAAAATAATAAAATGAAAATGCATTGATGCAACAAGCAATATTTGAAATTCAACTAAATTGCAAAGAATCTTCTAGTCCTAGCCTTTCGATGTGTCATGTTTTCATGAAATAGTCATAAGAATTAGTTGGTAATAATAAATTGAATTGATTGTTTCCCAATTTTATCACATGTGGAACTATTAATTTAGCAGTAAACAAATTTGTTGAATGTGTCTTAATCATTGATGACCATTGATGCAGACATGTCATTAAAACCCAACTATAGCAAATATAGGCAATCATTAAACGGCAAAACAAAGCCTTTTATCTGTATTCTGTAGTTCATCACAACGTGGCAAGTGCGACACCTCATTATCCATTCCACATGCAGCGTTTACACAAAACAGCTTTTTACAATACCGGATCAGATCATTAAAATAATTTGGTTTGGTTACATATAAAAACAAGACAAGAAAGCACAAAGCGTGAGTGTGCGTGCTATAAAGGCATTTTTTGTATGGTATTCATCCAAGCAATGTATGTACATATGGACGTTTGTTATTGATTTCAAAGTATAGATTGAACGCTTGCCACCCTATGCTTACTAAGGATAAGTACGTACATACACATATGCATTGCATATTTAGTACATACGTAAGTATACACGATTAGGAGTACAATTTCATTAACTCATTTTGTAAGTGGGGAGATGTCATTTAATTTACTTCTGGAATAATGGAGGGATGACTAAGGAACCAAATTATTTGGGTTTGAATTCAGAGGAAAAGCACGAATTTGCAAGTCACGATGAATAGAGTGTAGCTTTGACATGTCAAAATTAAATGACTGCATTAACTGTGTGCCAACTTCAGAGGAATTTTTACACAACAGAATACACCCAACGGCATTCATTTTGCCACCACTGTTGCTAGAATGTGTACAACGCAAAGTAAAATGCTCAACATTTTTCATCTCATTAGTGGCCAAAGGGCTCAGGCGAATGATTGACAAGGATACGAATTACGTCACCCTTGAACAGTTAATTTTTTAGAGGATGGGATAAAAAGTGTTAAAAAGAGCAGAGTAATGTAATAATCAGGCAGCACTGTTGGATTGTGAAGGAGTTATATGCTGTCCGTCCATCCCTCGGTCGGCTCCTTTCGACTTTGAAAGACTCGCATTTTTCTCCTTTAAAAATACAAATAATGAGATCCTTCAATCCACTTGGCTAGCTTGTGAAGAAGAAAGCACAAAACATGTATTTTCGGTGTCTCATCCCACTACTTACCGGGTGATAGGAGCATAACGCACCTCAAATAAGTACGCAGTCTCAAATGTAACAGGATTGATAGCTGGTTTGAGATGGATACTAATGTGCTCAAGTCTTTAAGAAAGATGTGATTTAGTTTTGGTGGTAGCAAAGCTCAATATTTGTAGAGTGATATACTGCATAGCACATTCTGGAGACCGCATATTTACGGCGTGGTACACATGGTTGGCCCTCTCGAAAGTGATAATGATGGGATGATTACATGGCAGGGAGTGAGAATGATGATAATAAAGGAGATTGCAATTAAGCTCCCGGGTGTCATGTCACACTTTCAACAACGCAGACTTTCATCCTCTCGCTCTCTCTTTCTCATCGTCACATAATGAGCGACGCCTGGCCATTTGCACCGTTTTTTTAAAAAAAACTTTTCCTTATTTACGCTGCATTATCTCACCCTTTGTGCCCTTAACAGCTCAATATTTTTCCTCTCAAACGAGTGGATGAAGACGACGCAAATAGAAATGAGATGCTTTTTTATCACTTTCCCCATTTTTCCACACTTGAGATTTTATTTTGCCCATTACGTGAAAACTAATGAGGATAGAATTGGATGAACTTGGCTGGTGTGAGGAAGAGCAAAAACGAGCGATAATAATAATTTCCAGCAGATTTCAGCACTTTTTCCAACACTCATTATATATCAAGGATTTTGGTATAGCAATAATAATAAGGACGAGATGAGACAGGGATGAGGTTGATGATGAAGACAGACGTGACGGCTCTTTGGGTTTCGTACCAGAAGAATGATGACAATCACGGACGTGGGTGGATGATGATTTGTGTGTGCATAAGTGCTTGATGTGTGAAATCTTTCAGCCATTATTTGCTAACAGTTACATGTACATAGATACGCGTGTTGTGTAAGTGAGTGAAAGTCGGCGGAGGAGGAGGAAAGCTGCCATTATCCATTTCCCTCCCTGCTTTGCTGTCAGTATTTTCGAATCTGTATTTTTGGACAAGTTGTCATTGTGTGCCCTTCACATCTCCTCCGATGATGCCACTTGACGTGGAGAGGAGACAAGAACAAAATGTTCATAAATTCTGTGAGGTGTGGAGGTTTGCCTTTGTCATCATCATCGGGATTGGGAGACGACAAGATTTCACCTCATTTTATTAGAGGTCTTTCTCTTCCTGGAGTTATAATCATGGAGTTGCTTTCGATGTTTGGCAGGACCTGGGAGGATGCATCCACAGGAATGTCGTCCCTGATCATTCAACTCTGCTTTCTTCCTCCAAGTGCATTTGTAGTTTCCGAATTCGAAGTCAGTAAACGTGAAGTATTGTGGAGTCAGTGAAAGCAACTTATGTATTTCTCCTCCTTCGTTAATATAGGCCATCATTATTATCATTACGAGAAAAACAATTGTGTGTGATAAAGGGTTGATCGTGTGGATGAGTGGATGATGAGTCGACTTTATCCAATTTGACGACGTGATCTGCTAGAGCTGCTGCTGTGCTTAACAGCATCCACATTTGACACTTGAGGATTTTTCTCTCACACTTTACGAGAGAGCAACCAAATGATTGGAGAGAATTCAATGCAGCACAATACAACGCCGTGTTTTTCCTTCAATTGATGCAATTAAACGAAAAGCAAAATCAACACGAGGACAACTCTGATAGCAATTTGACCAACAGCGGATGATATTTAATATGTCTCTCGATATTGTTTACATTTCCGAAGAAGTAAAATAAAGTTTACGATATAAGTAAGAAAGAGAAAAAAGCCTTGCACTTTGAGGGAGTAAAAGACCTGGTGACATGTCATTTCTGCTTAAAAAATAATAATTAATAATTAACCATATATGAATTTGGAAAGATGAGTTAGCAAAATAAATTTTGTATAATTCCCACAGTAAACAAATTGTTTGTCAAAATGGTGATTAAGAAAGTGAGCACAATTTTTGGTAATGAAATTTAATTCAATTTTAGAGAATGCCGTTCTGTAAATAGATTCTACAATTAAGTTCCTTCGGAACAATAAGGCATTCTAAGAAAGCAATGAAGAAAAGGGCAAAAGTTCACAGAATTACAATGGGTCCGGCATCTCATCCCAGTTGGTCAGGGAGGAGGCATTTAAAAGTAATCGTGACCAAAAAGGAAACGGAACAGGCACCATCACCAAATATTTTCATGCTTTTGAGGCACGCAGTGTGAAAAATTGAATTGGATGTGATGAGTGTTATTATTATTATGAGTTTCGAAGCCATTAATCACAACTCTATCCAATAAAGGCACGAAGAAACATTTCTCTCCCTGTGAATGTCTCAACGACTTTTAATGGAGTTACGCTCAAATCATCCGCATTCAACCGTTTAACTCTGAACATTAGAAGAAATTATTGGTTTAAGAACTTCCAACTAATCAAGAGAGCTGTTCCGTGTCGTTTGTTCAACCAATTTCGGTGGAGGACATTTCTACTTTACGATTCTCAATTGACTTTAAATGAGTTCTCTCTACCATTTTCTACAGGACATTTAGGAGTGTTTATTAGTGTTGGGTTGACAAATGAGAAAACAAAGAAGTGGACAAAGTTCTCAGAATTTGATGCTTTTTGAATTTTCTTGTGGGACTCGGTCCGAGTGGTGACAACAATTTGTTGTGCACTTGTCCACTTTGTATTCGAATTCGTGTCGGAGGAGGGTTGAAAAGTTTTCTTTTTTGACTTGGCTTCAGTGGAAACAAATTGGATGTGAAAGCAAATGCTGTGGCAAAGTCCAATGAAGCGCAACATTATAACGACTCGTACAAGTTGCACACACGACACCAACAAACAACCACTCACGGGTCTGTCTCATGTTGCACAATAGCCACGACTGAGAGCGGCCAACACTCCAACTCCCCGGTTTTTTCCTGATTTCCCTCGTGCCGATTTTTCAACTCGTAAAAATTGTAATCTGTGCTTTCAAAAAAAATAATTGTAAGACAAAACTTGTCTCGAGAACGATAAGGAAACATTCCATTAAGTTTTAGGCCTTTTAAGACCTTATAGATTTGCCAAGATTGACAAATCTATAAGGCTAGATATCTTGATATCTTTCTGTCTATACACACGATAACTCTCTCTTTAAATACAAACAAAAGCCATCGACTTGAAATTTTGCAAACTTGAACTTTGGACTAAAAGTAAGGATGATTTCGCAGATGGGCATGATCGGTCATGTGGTTGGTCAGTGGGGTCATTTAAGTAGTGTTGACCGTACCAAATTAAATACTTTATTTACACAACATTGATAAAATATAAAATGCTACAAATACAAATAAATGTCATACGAACATACCAAAGTCGCTCGTAGGTGTATTTGCTAAGTGTATTTTATCAATGCGTTTTAATAAAGTCGTAGGAAGTGACATCTTAAAAGGCCCCGCAAAGTTCCTTCAAGTAGGTTTTTAATTGTAGTTCCATTAAGTTATTGATTTTATCATGTTGTACTTTATAGGACTACTGTAACATGGTTGTCCAAAGGACTCGCATGGGTGTGGACGAGGCCGCACCAGCAGGAAAGCCAGAACCTATGCACCAGTATCGCCGATTGAGCTTGGGATTAGCACTCAGCCTCACCTTGGACAACCTTACCGCGGCAGGACAGATAAGCAACGAGATTGCTTCAAAGACCCTTGTGCAATATGACGTCCACATGAGTGGACAACTGGCCAAAGCGACGCCACGGGTACGATTCGCTTCAAAGGACGTTGCAAATTTCAGGGAGCATAACAACGTGTACGAGTGCTTGATCAAGAACACGAACATCAGAATTACCGGGCTCAACTCTTCCATCGACACCACGGTCATCACCACTGTCGACGAGGTATGGAGTACACTTGAGTAAGTAAGAATTAATTGGCAATGTTTTTTTTACTTGTTTATTTACAGATCCTTCTTGAAATGCATCCCTCCGCCGGAATCAAAAAACGTGTACCATCATCATTCTTGACTCGACCTGTGCAATAAATTTGCAAATTTCAAGGAGCGCGTCATGTCAGATTTATTCTTTTGTCATTCCTCTCATTAAACTTATTAGTACAGTTTTGCTTAGCCAGAACCAGGATTAATTAATAAACCCATGTTCGTTAGTAGTTTATTATAAATTATGTGATACTATTTTGCACTAATTTTTGCATCAAGTAACATCAATCCTTCGCATTACTTGGCTCCAAATTCTAAAAATATTTATATAAAAAATTGCGAAATTCAACAGTCCTCTACGCCACTCGTAAGGTATTTTTCGACTCCAATCTAAATTTCTGCTGATTGTATCAGCTTTTAGAAATCGGTATGGGTCACCCCTAGTGCCCCTCTGGTTAATTTTTGCTCATATTTAACTTTATAGTATTTCATGAGAAAGCAGCAAGCATCTCGTGTCCAAATTTCAGCTTTCCATTTTAATTTCTGAAAGTCGGTGGGGTCACCCGATAGAGTCCTTCCAGATGAATTTTTTCCAATTCCAATGTATACTCTTCCATTAAGACCCATAAGCAACCGTCATGCCAAATTTCAGCTCCATATATTTTTAAAAATCGGTAGGGTGACCCCCTCGGGTCCCTTCAGACAAAAATGTTTGCAATTTGAATTCATATTCTCCCATTAGATTAGAAGCCATTAATTAGCAAGTTCTATACCAAATTTCAGCTTTCTACGACAATTCTGAAATTTTGGTGCCTAATAATATCTCACCCACCTAAATACGTGACTCCACCGGACAATCACTGGACCGATCGCCCATCTTAACTCGATTCCTAACCTTGTCCAATATGCATTTGGTAAAAATTTCAAGTCAATCGGTCAACTCAGAGTTATCGAAAGACAAACGGACATCACGATTACATAAGACCTGGTTTGGGCTAAAAATGGTCAAGATATAGAAGTATAAATCTGGCGTTTAGGCATTCAACTCCCAATAATTTATCCATATAAAGGGACACAATTGAAACCTTCTCATCATCCTTTTAGTGAAGACGGCGTTTCTTTTGTCTCTCAAGCAAACACATTAAAACAAAGTACGATTAGACATTGGACAGCGTTATGAGGTGTGAAAACGTCAATTAGAATCAGACTTGGCCGGTCCCTTTCACAATTTTGTTCGTATTAAAAGAATTGAAAAATACACACGCCTTCCTTTCTCAATTCCTTTGAGTGGGACCGCTAAGGATTGGATTCAGATAGACTTCGATTCAATTTGATACGTATCATGTCAAAAGTTGGATGAAAAGCTACACACAACTCAAGATACACTATTAGTTTGGATATATGTATGTAGTAGTAGTAGTGGTTGAGAAATAAGTAGTTGGTCGAAGTAGTATCTAAACATTTCGTCGTCAATTCAATAAGTCATTCATTGCTTACCCCTCTCGAACTAGTTGGTAAAAAAATCTCATCAAAGTGTTCACATAGCATTTGAACACTGTTTTTTAATCGGATTGGTTTTGATTCGATTGGAGAACGCCACTCTCTCGACCGACCACTCTTTCTTCTTTTTCAACAATTGTATTGTGTCTTCCATTGTTTCCACACAATTCTCTCTTCAACCAAGTATATCACCAAGTCTTGCATTTTATATCTAAAGAGGAACAAGGCGTTTTTATGCATGCGTTCAAATCCGGTCAGATTCGATACAGTCACATAATATCATTTTGTTTTATTAAAATATTTTTATTACATTGCATACAATTCTTTGATATGTAGTATGTACTGAACGAAAAGCAAGGGAATTCCTTGTTTGTTTCACAACACTGCTTGTCAAAAGTCATGACATTCTTTGATTCTACACCATCATCATCCAATCCAATCGAAAATATTCAATTCGAATCAAAATCATGTACCTTGAAAGTATGCATGTGTTTTCTTCCAAGCAATCACAAACAACAATGGTCATACATATATTGAAAGTTAGTTTAGTGGCATGTTGGGCATAAATTCGTTCAGTAAAATCATAAATGTCTGGAGTCTGAAATTGCAAAGCTGAAATTTTTTGGTGGTTTGTGCCTGGTGTGATTCGATTTAGATTGGACTTTGGTGCAATATTCTTATTTTATTAATCCTTGTAAATAACACCCAAAAATTGGAATTAGTGATGTGTCATTTTCATGAGTGCATTGTATTTCAAAGGCGAATTTATATATTTCACAGTCTTGTGGAATGTATTAAAGTGGAACATTGGTTAGTATTCAGATATTTCAGATGAATGGAAGTAGCGTTTATTGAGTTCCCCCATTCAAGTCATTCAACCAAAAATGATGATAAACGCAATAAATCTGTGAGAATTCCTGTTTTCACAAAATCTTCAAAAATTGTGCTTTAACGTACACAAATAAAAATAAACGTGCCTTATCAAAATCTTGTCAACAAGTTGAACGTGCCACATAATAACAAATATCGAGGAAAGCCACAAAAAGTATTATCTCAAAAGGGGATACCATCAAGCGACTGATTGTGAATGAGATTATTTGCCAACCTGATTCCATGATCTACGCTAATTTCTATTTCATCAGAATTTGTTAGAAACAATAGGGAATGAGTAGCAATAGTTTTTAGGCCTTTTAAGATGGCCTTATAGATTTGTCAAGATGTCTGTCTGTCCGTCCGTCTGTGCGTACGTCTGTGCGCACGATAACTCTCTTTAAACACATGCTATCGACTTGAAATTTTGCACACTTCATCTTCGGGTCAAAAGTAAGGATGAGTTCGGAGATAGGCATGATCGGCCAAGTAGTTGGCCAGTAGGGGTCTTTTCCACCCAAATGTGTTGCCATTAACTACCAAGATGGTATTAATGCCATCTTAAAAGGCCCCGCAAAGTTGCTTGGAGTAGGTTTTTTAAATCATAAACGTACTTATTTCAACAATGGCATTAACAAATATTAGCAATTGACGTGACATGATCAATGTAATCTCGGGTGTCAATATCGAAAGTGTATACTGACAGAGTTAATGGCTTTTTAATTGAAGAAAAAAGTACGATAAAACATTTTTACCATTCTCAAAGTCTCGACTAAGTTTGGCGTCGAAAAGAAAAGAATTGCTCGTAATGAGTAATTAATTATTGCACTTATTGCAAGTGCAGTGATTGTCTGATTGACCTGGAGTATGATAAGATTACTCATTTCATATGCGCTTAAAAATCTAAGGGTAGAAAGAATACAATTGAATTTCAGTGGAGTGACTTTGGCGAGACGAGATTTCGAAAGTAGTGTTGATGGAGCCCTCTGTCGTTTTCGGCCAAATGGAGACCGAGGTGGTTTGCTCCTTGAGTGCAGAGATGCCCCAATTGGACCTTATTTCCTCTGCAACTCCAGCGTCTCACCTTCCCGTCGCGTCGCATCTTTGGGAAAAATGAGAATATTCCTTTCCACCCCAAATCCAGTTTTAATTTTCCGTAGAATAAATGAGACTTTGTAAATATCTGTAAATGTGTTTAATGGAAATTGATAATTATTTCTTTATTTATTTCGTAAATAGCAATTATTTTCAAGCTTATAAATATAAATGCTACTTTATACGATGTCCATAACTTCATACATAAGTGATAATTCTTTTTTCAAGCCTAAATAAGCAATCACACGCACATAACATGTTACAGTAAATGTCATTTAAAAAATAAGTCTTTAACACGGTATTGGAGCATGTCAAATTGTCAATAAATTAAAATCTCTTAATTAGTATTTAATATCATTAATAAAAACCAAAATTATTTAAAAAAGTTTCCCTATGTAATAAATGATGATAATTTGTGGGTGCACAATTTTATGTTTGGATCATAATTATGATAGTAAGTAGATTGGCAGTCCTTACAATTGAAGCTAGAATTAACTATCGGTACGATGAATGACTAGAGTATAAAGTTAGACAGTCTTCTTCTCCAGTGAGTATGTTGAAGCAAAGCGGAAACCCATAATGATTTTTTGGTAATAATATTGTCTAAATTTGCAATTATTATTAAACGCGAAGCAAATTGTTGAGATTGAGTCTGGCTGCCTTAGATGTCATTGGATTCGTTTGAGCTATTTGAGTTTTTCGTCATTGAGTTGAACTTTGCAGACATGGCGTTGAGTGTGTCTCTGGTCTCCTTCATGACGAGGCAATCTCTGGTCTGGAGGGTGGAGCAGGACGAGTGGTAGCGGAAAAAGGTCGTCGACACCAACTTGTTGAAAGATTCGCGGAATGTTGCCCTTTGCGCCTGAAAACAAGTACAAAAACATGGAGGATTTTCAGTTTGATTATACATATTACAACAGTTCCTGCCTCTATTTCTAAAACAACAGCCCTACGTGCATATAAATCCAATATTCACTCAAATAAAGGGCATTTGAAAAGATGAACATTGGACAACACGAATTAACTACATTTGTACTATTGCTGCAAAACTGTTGAATCAGAGTCTTACCACTGTCGCCGAGTTGACCACGGTACACAGAATGTTTTCCATTTGCAAAGTCATCTCAGCCAACCTCAGCATGAATGCTCCCGACTCATTTCCACTGAAAGGGATACAATATGACAATCAATTAACAATGTGGCGGAGGTGAAACAATTGGAATTTGCAAGAAATTATCCAGGTTTCTAACCATCGTAGGTATCGCCAGGAAGGGAGCCCATCCGTCTCATCAATGTTGTCATCCGAGACCTCATTAACGCCCACAACCGTGAGTTGCCGATCCATTCCCATAATGTGAAGGTGGGCCGCGAGAAAGATTCCGCTATTGTAAATGTCCCGGAAGAGTTGATCGTCCTTTTAAATTGGAGGAAGCAAAAGGAGAAGTTGGCGTTATTTTAAGAGTTTGTAATTTAATTCTAGTCATGAATTGGGTGATTGGATAATTGACGGTTATTGCGTGGTGATGCTGGGAATAATTGAGTTGATGAATAGAATTGGGATACAGAGAGGTTGGAATTGCTTTCACTCAAAGAAAACAAATTCATATCATACAATAACTGCTCCAGATTTCTGAATGCATGGATTTAAGGTTACATTGTGGGGGAGTTTATATGGTCAAAGTGTACAACTCTGGTTCACTACACACTCTTGTCGGATACATATAGCGACAATAAAAGTGATGCATATAGATGAATAAATAGGTAGTCCAACGTGTCAACAAACTGTAAGCTATATAAACTATTTATCCGTATGTTGATGCCCAGAGGTGCATGCACAGAAAATATCTACGTCAATTGGCTGTGTTAATAATAAAATGTCGTCGGCAATCTATACACCGTGATCTGACTTTTCTCATCTCAAAGTTTTAATAAGTTTTGAACCAACTCGATTAAAAAGTTGGATAACTCTTAAAATACTTCAGGTACGTGTACGTATGTAACCGCAAAATCTATAGGGCACTTACATTTAGAGATGTGAAGGTGGGGGTTGTTGGCAAAGTATCCAAATTAATCCCAGCACATTGGGGCAGACTCTGAAAGCAAGCAAATTATGCGAACTACTTAATTATCAGTTTACACGTCTTCGTTCATTTGGCTGCATATGTTTTCAAGGGCTATATATGAAAGGTTTCTTGTACTTTCTCCTTGATGCTAAAATGGAAAGCGGGGGCTGGCCAATTACCCCCTTGAGTGTTGGCTCCCGCAAGAAAATGCATCAAAGAAAGTCCCGTGTGTACTTGTTGGTTGAGAAAAGCTAAAAAAAGCTACAAAGAACAACACCCATACCTGTTCAGGGTTTTGAAGCAGTCTCATTTTCTCCAGCCCTGCATCCACGAGTTGGACCATTGATTGGTAAAAAAGAGTATTATTCGAGGAGTCATCGACGTAATAACTTGAGTGATATTCAGAATTTGGAGATGCTTGTTCCAGTCTCACAATTCCACACGGATTTCCAAGTCGTTGAATAAATTCAAAATGTGTCACCTCCGTCTCAGACACCGTCCCAGGATTGTAAATCGCTCTAGAACTGCACTCCTGGAGAAGGAATTCTGCAAGGACAAATTACAAATAATAATTACAAATTATTATATTATTAGTGATGATAGATTTTGGTGAAATTTTGGCGTTTAAAAAATTTATTTATTTTCGTAATCCAATATATTTTTACCCAGTGTGAAAGCTACGAAAGACAAAATGATGGTTTTCGACATGGCGTAGAATTTTTATTCGTTATTGAAGAGGAATATTGAGAAGTGGGGAAAATGCGAAAAGTGGTTCTGCTTGGTGTGTGTGTGGTTGTGGTGAATGGAAATTGAGACGAAATGGAGCCGTCTCAAGATGAGAAAGTGGAGAAAGGAGTCTGACGCTTGATTGGCGTCGGGAGGAAGATGTTGGTGAATTTATACATGGCACTGATTCAGCCTCGTCGTGCAACAGGTACACGGGAGAAAGCAATTCATATGCATTCTCTGCGCTGTGCCCAATTCACGTTGACTCAATCTGTCGTCTTTTCCATCTTCTTCCACGCAGAATAACAAATACGGAGATAGTCCAACAAACTCGCTTTCGGTGCTATAATAAGCACGTTATAATAATAAAAATTACAGGGTGGGAGAGATGGATGAAATCCAACCCACGAGTAAAAAGTACGTATGCCTTTCTTATTGCACGAGTTTGAATCGTAATCTTCTAGATTACTTGTTAAATAATATATTTGCTGAAACATCTCTACTTTTAATTCTTTATTAAGTAGGTTTTTTGTAATTTGTTAGTTATTTTTAAACTATGCACTCAGTTATGCAAGACAATTTTTTCAACCCGATTGTTGAATTTATATAGTTATTAACCTGCCTGTAAAATTGAGCACGTGTCACCCTCTATAGATTTATGACCTTTAGACTCGAGGTCATTATCAGTCAATATTCTCCAAGAAATTGCGAAAAAATTCCCAAGATTCATAACTGTATCCCGAATTAGTTTTATATTCCACTCTTGATTATTTCTAATCTTGATCTCATTGTCAGAGCCGAATCGGGAGGATGGATTTCATACTAACCTTGATTTTTAATTGGAATCATGCTAACAAAATGCCACCCACAAAACACTTAAACCAGAAATAGAAAGATTATTATTCAGTCTGCCACAGTCGCAATTGGCAAGAGTTTCACCTTCATTGTTTTTCATCTTACTATTGGCGTCAGGTATTCGATCACAAGGTCCATCTCCCTGTAGTTGGCTATCAATAGAAAGTGATGCAAATGTTGATATTTCCCTGCATAATTGAGATGCCACGTTGCAATACCCGTGACATGCAGCAGGTTATAAAAATAAAAGGAATCATCCCATTATGATGCAATCATTTTTACAAGCATGCAATTACAAGTCGGTTAGAATATCAAGTTCCAAGGTTGTGCTCTCATTACGATTGACAATTAAGTATGGCTGTACCTAATATTACGTATGTCTGCACATGCACATGCATATAATTGCCATATCGAGTTGAAAGTTTCCGTGCAGTAAAATCGTACGGTGCTGCGATACATCCGTATTGCATGACAAAGTTATTATGCAGGAGGAAGGACAGTTTTTATTACTTCTCAATTACAATCTAATAAGTCGATATCGATGAGGATCACATATCCCCATCGTCTGTCTGTCTGTCTGGTTGACTGTCCACGCCTGATAAGCGTGAAAATTCAAGAAACGAAAAAATACTTTCTTTTAGAAACAGATTGACAAATCCAAAGTTCAAATTAATCAAAAAGAAGTTACGAGTTAAGTTACCTACTGAAATACGTACGTGCAGATTGTACCGAATGACGGGCATAAGTAATATTGCCTTAGATCTGCCTTAACCGTGCCTGGGAGAGTGAATTTCTTAAAAATGATGTTTAGGGCTCATTTTTGGAGAGAATGGAAAACGGATCGGTAATTTTGTGGGGACTGGGTTTCTCCACAGAATTACCGATCCGTTTTCCATTCTGTCCAAAAATGAGGCCTAAACATCATTTTTAAGAAATTATTTTTGTGCCTGGCTCCCAGGCAGCCTTAATTTGATGTTCGTTTATGCTGTTATGCATATTATCAAGTGGATGTGTGTAATTAAGAAGTTTTCATGCCAGGTTTCAAAACTTTTGATAGTGTGCATAACTAGAAACATGGAAAATTTGGATGATAATGTGTGGGTGTTCACTTATGAAATTAATGGAATACGTAAAAACTTGTGGACAGAATTTGATCAGATTTTGATCTCACATTTGATTAATTCATAACTACGGTATAAATTGACTTTTGAAATGCCAAGATCAGTAATAAATAGTTGGTTTGACTGAAGAATGTGGACCATGCTAAAAATGTTCCTTGTCACTCCGAATATTTAGTAGTGGTTGGCATATACTAGATTAGATAACCTAATAAAAGTATTTACTTGCGAATACTGTGTAATCTAAGAAAAGGCTCCTTTCATTTAAATACTTATGCGTACTGTATATCAAAGAAAGATCATAAAGTTTGGTTTTGTATCATAAGCAGGGTCCATCAACCCTTGCCCTGAACACACATGTATTTAAATAGGAGTATATTCGACAATCTGAATAAACAATCCTATAACATATATTAATCATTAAATGGCTTATCACATTGCAAATATTACAATCGCCAAGTAAAATATTTTGATGCAGAATGTGTTCATGGTGGAACTCATTAGTAATCTGAACAGTGATTTAAGCAGTTATTGAAATTAACTGCGAATAAAGGAATGGCTGAATGAATGGCATATTTTACTAGCTCTCCAACTGCCCAAATTTCCAGCATGGTCAGCAACTAATACAAATTCAGTGAATCATAGTAATTTTCCAGACTTCTAGCCAGCCGAGTCAGATATGTACATACATATGTACAATAAATCATATTCCTTGCTGTTTATAATTTTAGATTCCAGAAACTACGAGGACAGTGCAACTATATTGTTTCCGTGAAATTTTTCAAGCAGTGGAACTTTTTTGTGACCATGAGAACCTGTGTAATCCTTTCCCGGATTAAAACCCCTCCTTTCTTCTACAAGTTGTTGTGCTTGTGGAGAGATTAAAATTTCCGATTTTTCCTGGGACACATTACAAAGGCAGGCTACCTGAACCCGCACTTGCCTCGAACCTCTCGCTGGAACCTGCACTGAAAATAGATTTCAATTCCTTTTTTCTGTGATATGAGTTCGTCGAAATTTGGCTTGAATGTCTAATTCGGTCCCAAAGACAAACAGTAACATATATATTTTTCTCAGTTGGCTCTGTCCATAAATACATCCTTATTCGAAGCTGTCAACCTAACGTACTTACTCATTACTGTTCCCATAAAAGCTTAGTCCAGCTAATTGTTGACTTCATTTCATTGTTGACCTTTACAGAGATAACAACTGCAATTCTAATCACCCCAAGCAAACCCACTTGACACATAATTTATCAGTCAAATACACCCTGAACTACACCAAATCCACTGCGATTCCATTGCCTAAGCTCAAACATAACGTGCAGTTTATTATCAGTTGTAACTTATTGTAGAACAATTTTAGTTTTGAGTTAAATCATTATCAGTGTTTAGATAATTAAATCACTGTTTGAAAATACACAGTAAAAAAACTATTGAGAGACAAAACGTGTCGTATTTGGAAGTTACATATTAAACTAAATATCATGGAAGTTGATTTACAACACGAGTCCCAATTTGAGGGAGAAATTGGAGAGTCAGAAATGGACACGTCTGGAATTGACATCGACAATGTTGATTGCATTCCCAATGTCAGCATCAACTCCTTCGAACCGGAAACACTCCCGGACGTAAATGACCAGAGCATCTTTTTTCTCACTCAAGCGTCTGAAAGTAAGTACTGCAGAAGATTTCTGTACTCATTTATGTAGGATAACATTTATGCTATTGACACGATATTTTACCAAATAAATGGGAATGTAAAGTCTCAGGAAGAAATGTATGAATAATTGCAAAAAAACTAATAGTTCTGCAAATGATCTTGTAATTGCAGGGATCTTCTCAGACATGAAGAACAGCAAGTTTTTCAGCTGCCTTCGGAGCGCTCCATGCTGGAAACTTTACGTCAGCGAGCTAATGTTCGGGGTTCTATTTTACGAGGCTCCGTGGAACGAGACGTTTCAGAGCAACTTTCTCCTGAGAAAGTTGAAGGACATGGAGCGAATCATCGTTCTCCAGAAAAATGTCGCCGTGGACGTTCCCCTCTCACCCGTCACACAAACCGTAACCACCTGCAGATCTTTAAATGTGACACACATGCGACACGGACGAGTAACCCAGATGTAAGTTGCCAAATATAACTTAACTGCCAAATATATGTAACTTAATAATTATTGGGAAATATGTATGTATGTATGTACATAAGCATTCGTACATAAAATTACTAATTAATCGACATTTTTCTTACTTTTCAGGTTTGAGTTTGAAATCAAGAAGGCTGACGAGACCACTGTTCGATGTACTCACATGGGCACCAGTATTCTAGACGATATCATCAGTAGCGGAAAGTACAACGTGGGTAAACCTTGTCCAGGTTTCCCGAAAATTTTCAAAGAATTTCAACCCAACGAGGCATCCTCCTCATATGAATCAGACACCTCTGATTCACAATTCACATCGTCATTGTCATCAATGTCATTATCGTCATCGTCGTCATCGTCATCGTCATCATCGTACTTGGACCTGCCCCCATCGGCCGTTGAACTCACAAAGTCATTTTCAGCCGTTCTTGAGGACATTAGGGAGGCCTTGCAGCCGGATAAATATCAGCATTTCAAAATTGTGACTTCCGGTGAGTGTTTTTTAACATGCAAAACAGAAACTCTTCAGAACAGACTTGAAATAATTAGTGACACGCTGACAAATATCTGTAATTAATGACAAATAATTAATGACACGCTGTGCATTTTGTTTTTCCGTAGGTGCTGACAAGCTGGTCAGCTTGTGGTACATGAAGCACTTATCGGAAGAGTTTCACAGCAAAGTGCACGTGGATCAGCATTTGTTCACATTTATTCAGCGATTCCTTCCGGATTTCGAGAAGGCCTTCAGCCCCACAGCAAGCATTCGATGTCGATTCCACTTCAATTGCTGCGACTCTTGGAGCAAGACTCTGGACTCTGGCTGTGTCATTGGAGTAAACCCGAGATTTGTGAATGTAAGTAGATCTTCAAATAATATGCACTTACATTTAACTCAAACAAATAACAAATAATATTGTAAACATGTTTTTATATTCTGATTTGTGAAATTTGCAGACGAACTTCATTTGCATTGGATATTGGCAAAATAAGCTCCCCAGGAACTTTCGGATTCCAAAAACCAGCCACTGCATTCCATATATACACGAAGTTATTTATGATTTTTGATCTCACGAATGTGTTCCTTGTATTGGTGCGAATTTAGTTAATGTATTAGTTGTTAGCATAATGCGACGTTACGTTTCAATAAATAGCAAATAGGCGTTTGTACTTTTCTACAATTTCACATGTACCACGTTGATTTTATTTACCCTTTACATATAAGTAAGTTGAATTAATGTGAATCTTCAGTTCACGATTTCAATGTGTAGGATAATGTTGCATTATTTCTCTTAATAACGGAATTTTATTTTGCGTGTTTAAAATTCAACAAAGTCCGCAAACGCTAACACGTGAATCTGGTCCGGAACACTTTAAAGTATTTAAATAAGGCATTCACGATATTCGTAGACGATGCACCTAATAAATCTTTCAGGTCAATTTTCTAAACGATGTTTGAGTTAGAGACTGGTGAAAACCGTCTGCATACTTATGAAAATTTTTCGTTGTCATTTTCAATACAAATTTTAATAAGGAGAAGGTGTTTTCACAAATCTCTAATTCAAGCTTATTTTCATCTTTACAAAAATCATGGCCTGAAAGATTTATTAGATGCATCGTCTACAAATATCATACACGGAAATTCTTTATTTAAAGACTTCAAAGTGCAAATTTTAAGCGCTCCGGACCTCACATTCTACCGGTTTTACTGGTAGTAAAGGATATACACAGGTCACTAAAGTTCTTGGTCGACTGTTCAATAAATTATGTTTTATACCAGAAAATAAACTTGGAGTATGTAGATAGGCGCATGGGGAGAAATTACATTTGATCGTGATGCAGAGTCATGAAGTATTGTGAAATGCATACAGGTTGTGAATTATTAATTTTTGCATAAAATTCGCAATGTTTCGATGCACATATCATAAATACTTTGGTATTGCATACAAATAAGCCCACAACCTGCATGGGTGCAGGAGTAATACATGAATTAACAACATTATCAAGGAAGGAGGGTGCAACCTGCACTTCATTCCTGAAAAGTAGCATCATTTAGATATTTCATGATCCCAGCATTTGTAATGACCAAGTGATAATGTTCTGAAAGGTGTCCCAGCGTCGTATTAGCAATATAAAAGAGGTGACTTGTGTGACGATGGGCAGATCAGAGCGGAATGACGGTACACACAATTCTTATTATCGCTATACGAGAGGCTATGCGAGTGTTATTATGCGTGGTTGCATGAAAGTGTATCCCAACATGCGCCGTCGCTTTAGTCTCGACTCGTATGGACTGCAGTGCAGTCGATTCGCCTCCACAAAGAAATCACGAAGAAAGAAAATCATTGCCAAACTTGATCTTTCACGCTCCACTTAATTGCGAAAAGTGCAATTCAAACTTCCAGTAACAACTTGATTGAAAATTGTGCGGTGTGGGTGGGTCCATCTCCGGAACGAACCCTGTTAAACGCTTCCAGCATTTTCATAGCGGAACATATAGTTGTAGGCCTGCACGAAATCATCTTTAACGACCTTGGGGAAATCAAGTTGAAGAAATTATTTGATCACTTAAAAACTCAAATACATTACATACGTAAAACAAATAGACAATAATAAAATTCTGAGATTTTGTATTAGGCATTTAATTTGTCCAAAATTTCGATCAAACACGGTGTATTTTGTTTGTGAGTTTAATTGATTGTAAAATTCACCTCGCAAGTGTTGTGCCGTTGATGAGTTGTGAAACCTATATATTTACAAGTGCTTAAGCACTTTAATTGTTTGGTTGAATCAGTTATATGATCAACTTGTTACGTACAGTTTTAGAGCCAAACAATTCATTTAACAATTTCCGGCGACTGTGTAGTGTACACTAGCCAAACAAATGCCAATAATAATGTATGTAAGGAGCCGGACTAAATGCAGATTGTGGTAATTTGGACAGAAAATAAGACGTATATAAACTAATAAAAGAAGGTGGTGATTATTGAATGAAACTTATGGATGGAGTTAATTACTGATTGAAAATCTTACTAAAATTACACCACCAACGACCTTGAGTGGGTGCAGATATTGACCCAGTTTTAGCACATGAATTGAATGGAGCTGTCGTGACATGAGGACAAAGTGAGTATTATTGTAGCTATATTATCATTTTGTCACTTTATCGACAGCGGCATCCAACCTTAATTTGTACTGCTAAGTGGAGTATAATAACTTTTTGGAATAATGGACATTATTACGTTAATAATATGAAGTAATATAATAATTAAACACTTATCCAATTATTATTTGGTGGGATTAGTCTAATTGATGATTACAATAATCAAAACAACCATAATAATCCACCAATAATTGTTGTCTTCCAAGTTGGAAGTTCCAACCAAAATTTCGTATAAATAAAATTTTCGTAGCTTGCTTAATTCTAATTACACTCTTGTTGGAGATTGACAGTATTTTTATTTTGGTTCCACACTCAAATTTGTTAAAAATTCCTCACTTACACGTGACTCGCATTCAAATTAAATAAACAGCACTATTATATATTCGATTTTTTTGCAATTTGGGGAAACGCTAATAATTTCATACATACATTCTAATCTCTTCATATGCCAAATTACAGAAGGTAAATGCCGATAATTGCGGATTTTGTGTTTGATACTAGTCTCATTGACGAATTTAATTTGAAATGTGATTTCTTTTATTGCTAGAGACAAATAAAATCAGGTTTTAAAGAATTTAGCATGAATGCGATGATGACGTACAACCTCACCCGCTAACCTTTTTACTATATCAGTTGACGTACATACACCAACTTATCCTTGTCTCGTAGTAAGTAATGTGGTACCCAATTTCAATACCCGTTACGCAAAGTTATGCATAATACGTACTGCAGTATTTGGATTGCCTCGTCTTGTTGGTTGCGGATGGACATAGTCTCAGATCGTAATTTGGATCTTTTACAACTCAAGCAGTTTCGCAATCGAGATCACGAAGCGTGGAAGCCGGAGATTCAAGCGTTGAAGCGAGTGCCGTTTGTTTGCAGTTGGCTTATCGCTCAACAATGAAAATGCATTTATAAATTGCGAGTTGCATTGCAGGAACCACGATGTTTTCACGGTCAATTATTCTCAAACCTTTATTGAACCAACATCACATCCTGATCATTCCTTCGTTGTATCTTGCGATTTTGGGTCACTCGTACTTTCTGCACCGCGTTCGACATGGTTTCCAGTTTGCGAAACTGATATATTTATAACAATTCACGAAGAGATTCAGAATTCCAAATACGATTGTATTTGATTTTCATATTAGATGCAATAATATAAAATATCTAGTAAAGAATTGCACAAAAAAACTCATTTTCTAATTTGCCAACTATTGACGTATAGATATTCAGCCACTAAAAATACATACGTGCATTTGTAATTAATGATATGCAAAAGTTGATGGAACCAGTAATCATATCCACTTCCTCGAAATCTTTTTTTTAGATTATTACCGCAATGTGTTGTTTGTGCCCACACCTTAATAATGACATAACGTATAATGTAAATACTTATAGCGCCGGTGTCATACAGGCTTAATCTATTATTTGCATGACTAAAAAAGAATGAACAGGGGGTCAAGTACATGGAGTCAGTCAGTATGTATGTACATCTGATTAGAAAATACCGTTACAGAAATGTAACAAAGCAGTGTAAGGTTTTCGTAACGAATTTGAAATAAAAATGTTCTTTTATGAATGCTTGGTTTTGCTGACCGTATTGGAGTTCATTGTTTTCTAATTGTATTAGTATTGTTACCTTTGAACAAATACTCTGTTTCGACAAGGATTGATGAGGGCATTAACATGAATAAGCTAATAAGTCAAATCAAAGCAATTGTGTGTCGTTTTTGTCGAAAACTTATTTATTGCCTAGAAAAACGGGAGAGGAACATCTCTAAACAAATACGAGATAAATACATATGCCACTTGAATATCATTATCGTCATTTCGTTATTTATGTAATGGACCAAATTGGAGATAACATATAAATCAGACAGGTTTCAGTGTCTACCTTTGTAATTTTCGCTAACTAATAGTAAGCAGTAACACTGCATAAATAAGCGTATCATCATAACACAATAGGCGATTGAATATTACATGTATGATGATGATACATGGGCGTGTCGTCCGCTGAAACTATTTTCGTTGTCATACGAAGGCATAGGACCGAAAACGATCAAGTTGTTCACTGTCCTTCCTAGATTTCATTATGATGATGATTATGCAGATTTTTTTACCCACCACTCATCATCATCACCACTTGCGTTTCGGTGGGCAAATAAATATACAGCTCTCGACTAAACAACGGTCATGATAATACGAATAATGAATTTGGGGTGCACGGCACAATTGTCTTCGCTGGCTTGGTATCTTTGCAATTATATAACTGCACCCATACTATTTCCCATTTTTAACTTTGAGGTGGGTGGGATAACTTTATAATTTATTTCGAGGTTTTAAAGTAACTTCTTTGGGACACTTATTTATTTTCCACACGATTATTATAATGCTTTATCGTATTGTTAGAGGTGGAAAGGTTGAATTTCATGCTGATACATACATTCCCTCATAGTTTATTTCATACAACACATGAACCATTAAAAAAAATAAATTGAGATGGATAGTTTCAAAATTTCTCAATTTTCGAGCCTTTCGGCGTCTGTACTGGTGTAGCGCTTCTAGATTTCATATTTTTTTAAATTGGTTACTGTGATAAAATCGAAGAGATTGTATAAATTTAGATACACGCAACCTGTTGCGTAATATACAAACGAGATCAAATTGGGAACTATGCAAAACGTCATAGTATTCATTAGCATGACGTGTTTTATTGACGCATTGTTGTAACTTCCCACGTTGCTTTTGTGTTACAGGTATTTAGCCAGATATTTAGTCAAAGGGACGAATGCCTTTGTCGCACCATATAAATGCACTAATTGAGATTCGTATCGAGACTGTTTTTTTGTCACCATTCATTTCATAGCTCTTGCACTTAAAATTACCCATGAAGGTTTGCTGATTCTTATTTTGCTGCCCTTGTTTTTGTTCGAAATTGCAAGTCAAAAGTGAGAGGGTTTCATTTAAATGAATTTTAAGTAAGACCGCCTCAAATCCAACATTAAATTTGGAAGATAATTAGAGTAATTATTATTTAAACAATTATTACCCACTTCAACTCTATCGTACATATATGATTCATTGCGAAAAATGTAGAATAGTCCACAGACATGAGTAAATCGTGCCACTTTTTAACAGAAATCTAATACTTCCTCATTTCCCCATTCCTTGCACATGGTTTGTAAATTTTAAGCTAACACATCAACATTGAATTAATTTATATCGTGCTCTTCACCAAGTGGTAAAGCAAGCCTGTGCCGCTGGCTAAAAAATGAATAATCTTTTAACTTTGCTAAAAGCTAAAAACCAAAAGTGAAGAGTCCACCAGACATGAGTGTTGATGAGCAGTATGAGAAGATTCTTCTTACACACATGATTAAATTGACCATTAAGTAGGAATTTCGTATCATAACACATACGTATTTAGTTCTTGACTTGTGTTCTTAAGAAATTCTCATGCAGCCGCGTCTGGCAAAGCTCATCACTCACGCTAAACATGTTTAAAGAATTCGCAACATTTGAGAGTGCTGATAGATTGCAGAAGCAGACAGACTGATAAATTCTAATGGACTCGCAATACACATGCTATCAAAATAACCACAGAACTTCCTCCTGCCATACATACGTAATATGAATGCATGCATGGATATTATGCAAAAAATATCTATATTTGAGTTTGCCCACTACCAACTACTGAAATAAATTGGTTACTGTGTACAGCGAGTAGTGTGGTTTGGTTTCACTGCACCCATAATCTATTTTTCTGCACAAAAGAGTGAGTCATTTTCACGAAGTGAATGGTAACAAATTAAGTGCGCCAAAGTATTGATGAAAATGATGAAAATATTCTATGGGTGGTGAGGCGATCTGTGTGTATGGTCAACTTTCAAGCAGCGTTTGACTTTTGGCATGACTTTTGCTCTTCCTTGATTATTCAGCCAGCCAGTCGCTCTCATATTGCATTGTCAAATCAGTTCTTCAATTCATTGTGGTTGTCAAAGATGCGCCTCGAAGAATATTTGCATTGCGAATTCATTACGAGTTGAATTTAAATTAAACGAAAGTGGGCACATGTCCATTGTAAATTGTTGTGCACATTTTTATACAACGCTCAAGAGTAATGATGCCGTGTACGAGGGAGGAGGATGGTGAAGGAAACAAGATTTCTATCCCAGTCATAACAGACGCCAAAGTCTAATTGTAACTTTGTAATGTAAAAGTTGTCTTTTTAATGCGAAATGATAATCAGCAAGAACAGGTCATGATTGTGGTTTATGTAATTTGCGTGAATACCTGTACATCTACGTAAAAGTATTTATTTATACGAGTAAGGATTCTAGGTTTGATTGCAAAACTTTGAATTATGTCAACCTGCTTATTGCTTATACCAAAAGGAGAGAGACCTTGGAATCTTATAAAAATAATTTTCATCTTCACCATTCGTGGTTCGCTAACCAGCTATCTGCAAATATTTCATAATGTTTATCGTGCGAACAGCTCGGTTGCATAACTTTGTCAAACTTTCTTATATGCCAATTAGGGCAATTTGTATTGTGAATTTTGTTTGAAGATGATCTACATTTATTTAAATTTATTGTTCTACTAAATACAATTGACCGTACATGCTAAATAATAATTGTTCCCCCTCTTTTTCTGCAGGTGAGCGTGGCCAATTCTAAATAACCACCAACAACACCACCTTCAAAAATGATGCTAAAACGGAACACCAAAGTGTTTGTGCTGATTGCTGTGATATGGTTGTGTGGCGTGCTGTACTTCACCACAAGTACGAGAAACACCAATCGAGAAGATTCCCAAGGGAATTTCAACAAGGTATTTATTATTTATTTTCCTATCTGATTTATTTAACCTGCTGCGAAGAGGGATTAACTATTAACTTACGCTTAGTCTTACCCAATTGCCGTCACAGTTCTTTGTTACTCATTAGTCATATTACAATCAATGTGAGCATGGTTATCCAAAGTTTTTGTTGTCTGGTTCTAACCTTCGTCTTGTAATGAACTTTGCAAAAACACAAAGCCATTAAACCTTAAACGGTTGTCTTGTTCATGGCAAAATGGGTTTTGCATAAACTCATTGGCAGTATAGTTTAGCTGATTAGGATGAATTGTTGAATGATTAGAATTGAATTGAACAAGATTTTTATATACTTGTTTGGTCCTCCTACATATTCCTATTGTTGACTTAGGCAATAGTTATTAAGAATCCCACGACCACCCTTTCCTGGTTTGGAACAGGTTCTTAATTCCTCATAAAACTAAATTTCAATATTAAAGTTGAACTGAATTTTAAACTTGGTTAAACGCTTTGTTTTTATAATTGAAACGCGTAATTATCAAACGTTTAAAATTCATAATAATTATCCACTCAATGTTCAAGTGAGCATGCACCAAGTGAGTTGTACGACTGACTACATAATTGAAGGCAATGAGGAATCCTCATTGAGGATGATAGCTCTTCGACTTTCACTTTCAAAGCAATTTTCAAAATATGAGAAATAATTCAATGGGGCAATTCTCTAGGTGATGATATCAAAGCTCACTGAACAAAGTACTTCCCTTAAAAATTGGATGATTAATAAAATCAGTGCTTCTTTGAAAGTGAGTGAACTCTATTAAAATCTTTAATTGTGTGGGACAATTTCCGCACGAAAAAAGAACTGTGGTAAAAGTCACGAGGATGATTTATCTGTTTATGTGGAAGATATTGTTGGACAGATTTTATGGTACGTCTCGGTATCACTCGATATTCTGTCTGTTCAAAAGTTGAATGAAACCTTGCTCTAGCTACTGCACAACAATACCACAAAGAATATTTTGAAAAATTCGAGCTGTCAACCAACATTTCGTCGTCATTATTATTACAACAATTGGTGGAGCAGTCGAGGCATACAAAGTTATCGAGTTCACATCAATCAAACTACTTTATCATCTTTGAACAGCAGCGATTACTTCACAGTCGTCTTCTTCTCGCCTACTTCTTGTTCGACTCTTATCTCACAAAATACCTAAAGCCACAAAGTGTCTTTAAAATGAATGAGATGACGCATTTAAGTATTTCCAATCTTCAACTAGTTTGCACATCAATTGTTGCACCCAATTCGAATTTTCTCATGTCATTTTTCACAGCGTAAAATTGAGTGAGTAGAACAAAAACGTGAGTTGTCGATAATATGAAATCGAACGTGCAACTACGTAGATAACTTTCCCTGTAGTGCTGAGAGTTGAATTTGATGAGCAAGGAAATTGATATTCAATCATCACAACGAGCCACAAAACCATATTAACTGCACCATCATTCCCGTAATAATAGAGCAAATTGACTGGCTACACAACTTACGCTGGTCTCCAATGCGATATGTAATGGTAGATCTCATTTCAATGGAAAAACAATTGTGCTGCCTGCTAATTTAGTTTGGAAGATAAAATACCCATAGGCCAATACAGAGAAAAAAAGTATTATTTTATATTACTGGACGAAATAGGAAGCTGTCAATCCCTGAAAACTTGAAAAAAATCGACCTGGCACAAGTTCAGATACACAGGGCCAGTTTAATTGTCGTCAATGTGGATGTGGATATTACATGTGGATGACATTAAGAATTGTCAAATCATTGTGTTAAAAAAATGGTTGAATGAATACATAATATTCATTTTGATGCTAAATACAACAAGATACATGACAAAACGAAGCCCTTTGAAAATCAAAACAGTCATAAATCAGGATTCACTTCCTGCATTACATTATGTGAAATTTTCAAATGTTGGGTCTCAAATTGTCCTTAATTTGAACTTAATGAGATTATAATGCTCTAACATGTGCCCTACAGTCAACGCAACCAGGTGGTTGAATTCCCAAGGTATAATTACATCTTTCGTACATGTACGCAGTTGGCATGCTTGGAACTTTGGAAGCCAGGTATCAACGAAGTTGGTCAGCAGCAGAATAGAGGAATTTGTTGTTAATGTGGTCATTCGTGAGGGAAGAATTGGAATATGTAAATTAGATTGGGCTGCAACTTCCATATCCTCTCCGAACTAGAAACACCCAATTTCCACGACATTATTTTTCCATCACCAGTGATCACCATTCCCACATGAATTACGCCCGGAAGGAATTCACACAGCGTTGAACGAATCCGGTCAAGCAAATTTTCATTAAAACTAAACGCCTAGTATGTAGATGCATATGTATCTATACTACACATGAATTCAATTAAAAAATGTGTATGTAAATACACAACAATAAAACTCGAACATCAATTAAGTGACCCAAATCAAACAACGGAAAAGCAATAACTCTGGGTGGCGTTTATCTACATTTGATCTTTAATCGCAATCGAGTGACTCCCTGCGTGCTTATTACTTGTACGCAGGTCAGTTTTCTAATTTTGCTTCCATTGCAATAATTAAGGACCTCCACTACTTCTCAATACAATAGTAGCTGCCACATATTTTCAAAGATCCCGTTGATGGTTTATTGTCATGCAAATTTGCTATATTTTGGCATAATTTTATGTGATATGCGAACATAAGTGTGGGGTTTGGACATTAATCATTCATTGTAAAATTGCACATTACATAAGCTAATAAAATATATTGGGCTTAATAAGCAGGAGCGGAGGAAAGGCATAACGGAGTGGCGGACCTCATACTAAATGCTACACTACATACTCACTAACGAACGGTTCACAGTAATGCTAATCTCAAAATCTGGTTCTAGTTGTTGTCAGTCAGTTTTTGTCAAATTTGAAGCAGATTCACAGTGCGAAATAGTTGGCTGCGATACAAATGAAATAATAAAAAACATGCCACCCGGATATTTCGTTGGCAAATAAATGTACTTGATTATAATCTATTTGTTGCGTATACATACTTTATGTATTTCGACCAACAATGGAAGTACCGGTGATGGTAGAGTAGAATTGACGTCGTCTGACCAAATCGCCCTCCTCCTCTCTGAAAAATATGTTACATATAAAAACCCAAAGTTCTGTTGGTTTACAATCGCTTGTGAAAAAATTAGGACAACTAATTCAACTGTCCTCTGTCTGCCAATTAGTGCACATGCCGAATTTATCTCCAAAATGCAATAAGGAATTCAATTGAGTGACCAATCTGAGTATTTATTTACATCTGCTCCAATTAAGGATTACATATGTTTACACGTCCCTATCTTTAAACCCCCACGGTTTCCTTTTGACTTTGGGAGATGCAGGCACTAAAATATGACACTTGTTACAAAAATATTGTTTGCAAATTTGCAATTTCTATACACGCATGCTCATACATAAATGTGCATGTGCATACTATTTACAATGCATGCATAATGTGCATGTACTATGTACACTGATTATTGATTATAAAAGAGAACCAGCAGATTGCACACATGATAAAATTGTGTGCGTGCGGAAGTTGCTATACATGGATGCAAATAAATAGCATCATCATCTGCTGACAATGCAGAGTCATTTCATCTGTATGTTATGACACACGATTAGCAGCCAACTGTCGGAGTGTTGCATAATGAACGCTAATAAATGAGAAGATGTGCGGAACTTATTCTCTCTAAACTCTCAATTATATTTTAATAGTTTTCTGAAAGACCAACAACGCCTCATTTGAATGTGCGCTAGCAATGGAAGTAATTGAGCAGGTCGTTTCTTGTTGTTCAGAGGGACAGTAATTTTAGATTTTGAAACAAACCGCTAATTCTGATTGAGAATTAATAATATGCACCGATCAATAAGCGCACTTTGTTATTAATTCAACTTGCCATTGTCGGGTTGATAAAGAATTTGCAACAATTGCCTCTGCGCCTCTCAGTTGCATTTGCTATACTTTTGACGAGGACTTTTTAAGTATTTCCTCTCACAGACAGGCTTTCAATTCGATACTATTGTGTGGGTGCGAGAAGGAAACAAAGCAACATTAATTACCACCACCTCATTTGCTACCTCAATTATGGATTACACACTTTCACTCACAGGCGTCATCCTCTTCTATTACTCATAATAAGTCATAGTCTCATGATCCAATTACAGTTAAATATTATTACACTTGAAGCGAAATTGTGAGAAATTGTAGTTTTAGAATTTTGGGATGAAAGTTGGGGATGTTTGAACCAAAGTCAGTGAGGTGGACGAGGGCAAGTTGGTGATACAAAAATAGTCTCTGAGTGGAGAGAAGGCATACAGAAAATAATGAGAATATTCATGTTTGAGCATTCATTTGAGTGGATTTGATGACGAGTCCAACGCAGTGCTTTACATACAGATCTACGGTTGAGGAGTTAAACCGTCTCCCTACAAAAGCAGCATGCCTTTACATGATTTCAGGGTCGAATGACAATAAATTTCACCACGAACAAAGCCAATCATTTGGGTCATCATGTATCTCAGTGGAATAATATTTTGAAGGCAAAATTGAGAAACTGACCACTTCACATTTTTCCTCAAGGATAGCACATCAACCTTCAAAATATTAAGAAATGCAGCAGACGCAGATGATTCTGTCAACATTTCAAACATTTGAGTATTTGGTGAACGCCCGATGGAGAATTACTGTGACCTCAGGAGAGCCTGCTATTTTTCTAAAATAAAACCAGTTTTGCTTTGAGCCGAGAGATGCATTATTAGGATATTTAACGTAAAGATTTCTGTAGCAGTGGAACTGTGAGAGGTGCTTTTATGACTTGTAGCTGGGAATGAGAAGTGGGACGTGTACATACTTAGTTGCACCAAAGAAACGGATGATGGTCATCACGGGGACAACTTTTTTCAGATTTGACGTACAGTGCAGCTTGCATTTGTTTCTCCACTGTTGCATTGACCTCTCTTTGTTGTTACATGCACAGACGGCTTCGACTGCATTTTTAAAAGAAAGAGATGCACTTTACCAAAAGGCTGTGCGATCACTCGGATGAGGTGTGGGGAAGATTTGCCTCTTGATTACCTCTGAACACGAATCACAGGTCAATTATTCTTAAAAAGATAAAGATGATTATTGACCCAGTCGAATCGATTTTTAATGAGTTTATTACGTCAATGTATGTAGAGAAACAGTGCTTTTTTTGGGGCTTGAATTGAATGGGCAATTTTTTTATAAAGAGAATTATGCAGATTCAAAGATATATTTACGACTTGTAAAATTATATCAAATTATCTGCTCCCCCACAAGATGCAAGATTTACGAAATTCATATCGAAATCATCCACATTATTCAAGAAATGTAATGATAATGACCACAGAGAATGAAATGCTTGTTATGAAAGTCCACAAATCTATAATTATTCTTGGTGTGTACTTGTGAAACACTCGTCGTTTGTGGATATTTTGATGAGGCAAACATTGACATCCTTTGGAAAATTCCCCAAGATGGATGTTGAAGGAAACAGAATAATGCTTCAAAGATGAAAATGATGGGAGATGAATAATGCGAAAATAAATTGAGAAAAGATGAGTTGTGGTCGCAGCAGCAAGCAGAAGAGGATTCGCAGTCGTCCTCTGTCTAATCTTGGGCTCTATGACGTCGAGTTCTTATTCTTGGATAAGTGGTCAGTCCTGTCAATAGAGCGTCGCTGTCGCTGCTGCTGCCACAATCATCCCCAATGTTGAGGACGTGTTCCTTTGTTCATCATCTTCTTCAACGAAGCAATCTCGTCATCCCATTGTTTGAATGTGGATAATGTGAAGCAATGAGAATTGGACCTTCGTCAGCTTCTGGCCAATGTTCAACCAGATTTTATGAAAGTTGTACATACTTGTTTCCCAACTCGTAAAAGCCACCTAAAAATTTCATCGTTCAAGTTTTTGCTCGTTTTTGAATTTGCTAGAGAATCATAAATTCGTTCCTTTCAATTAGATGCTTGTAATGCTGATTTGGGTTAGCACAGGAACGGATTGACTTTTATCGGTTGATCATCCAATTCTCAGTTTTGCGACTTTTTGTGTGTACATAAATCAAAGCTACAAGATAAATATATTGCTCACTAAAAAACCTACAGTAACTTGAACTTCGCAAATTTAATAAACTCATGACTGTAGAGCTGTAAAAAAATGGCAAAAATATATGAAATGTACATGCAAATGAAAAGAATGAAAGGAAATTAAACTTTAATATGAGTTTTCCATTTGATCAGCTTTATTCGTTTAATTATTTTGACATTGACAGGTTGCAAAACTATTTTATCCCCATGATTATTTTTGCATTTGTACCTCACTTTGACACGATTATATCGTGGGTTGTAGAATAAAATGATTTTGTTGGACAAGTTGAATTAATCCATGTCCAATTCTGTTTGCATTCTTGTCCTTTTACGCAGAATAACAATTTCTACATTATTTGGCTCGAGTCTTTGTTAAATTGCAAATTGTATTGTGTCCACTGCGTCCGGTCCGGTCCTCGTGTGAGATGTACGTACATGTATTATAATTTTTTTCAGAATAACAATCATGAGTCAAGTATCAAGTTCATCACCGTTGGTGGCTAATGTTTCGCATGTTAATGGGACTTGTAATCGTCGTCATTACAATAAATCAGTAGCGGAAGTTGCTTCACTTCATAAAAAAACATCACACCGTTTCTGCCATAGAGTGAAAAAATCTGGTTTAAAAATATTAAGAACAAAAGACTCGTGTACAGTTTTGCAATTTACATGATAATGGATCGCCATCCGTAGAACTCATTCCATTTCCCATCACCGCCTCCTCTCTGTACAGCATTTTGTGAATTGGAATGTTGTAACACAAATGCAATGGACAAATTGAAGGGGAAAATGGAGTGAGTGGGTGGGTTGGTGGGAATCAGTTTGGATGTAATTTATTGCACTGGCTTGGCCGTAAAAGTTGTGTTGGACCAGTTTATTTGGCCTCAGCAACTGCAACTCGACGACATGCATGCCTTTGGCTTGGCCACTTCCAAATAGTTATCCAACTCCAACAGATTTTACAAATTGAAATAGATGAGAAAATATGTTATGGATGCGTGTTTACAACTTTGGTTTAATTGAAATTGATGGGAATATGTAGGTATTCACATAGTTATCTGCACGTACAAAGCAGAGCTTAGAGTTCTTATGCTTCGAGTTGTTTCTGTGTTCTCAAAACTGACAAATTTACAAGAATGCATGTATCTACGTGTTTGCATAGGAATTTATTTGGCGACACGAATTAGCTGAAATGATTAATTTACTAAATTCCAAACCCAAAAAATATACATAATTCATGTGTTGATTTAAATTTCAGGAGAGCGTGGCAGAGTCCTTGTTGGGAGGAGGGGACACTGCAGGATCGTCCGAAGCTATTTCAAACGTTAACTTTGGTGGCGTCGGACTTCAGCATACGAGTGAGCGAGAACATAGTTCCAACTCTTTGCGATATAGAGGTGAGTCATTGATGTAATCCCAATTTTGTAAAATTTTAGTTAGTGATACAGGTAATAACGCATGAACTTATGTGTACGTAACACGAAATAAATTGAAACGACGTACTTCCTGAGGTCGAATAAAACATTGTCCTTTGAAAATGTGGCATCTTGATTTCAAGTCTTAAAATTTACTGACTTTTTAAAATTAAGTAATCATTGCACAAACACCAAACACAAAAAATTAAGACGTGTTATCTCCATCACCGAGTCCACGTACACTCGGCAGTCGGCACAAATAACTTAATTTCCATTTGAGTTTTGTAAGTTTGGTTGTGTGGTCAGTTTGTATGTATTATTTGCATGCAACTCGTACCAGAATGTCCACAATTAGGACTTACATCATAAATTAAATTAAAGAGTAAATTGTAGATATTTGGCTTTTAAACTTGAAATTAAATGCAATCTTTGGAACGATTCTGCACTATGTAAATTGTGATAAAAGAGAAAACTATAGGTTTTAATGCAGTATTTTTATTAGAAATTATTCATCATGCATGTTGATTATTTGAAAACCAGATAAATTTTTTATCACATAATTCACCCGGCATTAATGTTGAGAAGTTGGCCCTTCTGGCCAACACAACAAAGCAATTACAATAAATTACACGGCTTCTCAAGTAGCGTCGGGTTGAACCATGCACCAACATCACCAGCCATGCATTTATTTGTAAATATATAGTCCTTCAAATGATGATGATGATCCCCGCAATACAGATTAATGATTTTTGCGCTCGAGAGATTAAACATCCAAATTATATTACTTATCTGCAAGAAACGGTAAACGGTTGATGTGTTATTGTGCCCAAGTGTAAAATTTATTTGTCATATCGAACCCGTCCAAAATATGCAAAAATTCTACTTTTCGTTTCAACTTTTACAAAAAAAAACGTACAAGACAACTGAACTCGCATATAAGACTCTCTCTGTAACCAGTACTTAATTACAAGGCAATTAAATAGGCTACTTATCCACTCCACATATGCATTATGCAAGACAAATAGGTTCTTGTGTTGTGGGTCTTCTCGGCGATTTAGCTACCATACCATTCCTGAGAGAGTGTATGTATGGATGGTCAATGAAATGCAGATTAGGCTGAATTTTTTGGATTATATGACCAGAAACAAGGTTTGAAGTTGTTTGTTTTTTGCGATTACAAAATTCTACAAGTTCTCTCTGAGCAAGAAGTCGAGTTTGTGAATTTATGGTGAGTCACATTTTTTGATTAGATTGATGAGCACATTTAATTAATGCGTGATTAATGGACTACCACCCAGCCTACAAATGTACTTATTTGTGTATGCAGTATCTCAGAATACGCAGCATAATGATTAAGCAGTATGAAGGCAAGGCCTCCCAATTTATATACACGATTTGAGAGTAACTTTTGTAAATGACCTGATGGCTTGCATACTTATGTTATGTATGCTCACATTCTGCCTCTATTTATATACGTATATCTCTTTAAATCACTTCAATTCCACTCTTGTTTTTCATTCCAAACATATGCAACTGAGGTTATTATTATTGATTTTGTATTCCAGATGTGGCGGCAGGACCGTTGGGCGTGGGGAGCAGCACCACGAGTACCAGTACTTATTCCTCTAAGTCAAAATATGACGTTGTGATGGACTCTTCACGCAGGAAGGACACATGGATGACACACTCTCAAGCCAACACTTACACTGACCCCCATCGCCCTCCCAGAACTGGGGCAGTCGTTGACCCTTTCGAACTCTTTGATAAGGAGGCTTATCTCTCGGGTGACAGAGTGACAGAGGGTCAAGACGCGTATGGGAAAACCAAGGTACATACGAATCAAGAAAGTTAATTTTGCCATCTTGGACCCAAACTCTGTCTGCACTGATTGATTCAGCATGCACACATTTCATGCTAATTTTCCTGTTTTCACATTTTCAGTTTAACCAATTGGCCTCTGACAATCTGCCCCTTGACAGAGATATTCCCGACACGAGGAACCAGTTGTGAGAACAACACAGTTAATTTGTAATGTATATGGCATTGTTGTCGTCTTACATATATTCGTTGTACATGTGGTTGAAAATGGTTAAAAACGTATGGTCTTTTCGTACTTTCTTTTCTTAAGGAATCTGCACCTAGTGATTTTACCGTCTGTAATCAGTATTATTTGTACTATTATTTGCTTTTCTTAATGCTAAAGCTCGATCTCTTTTGAGTTGCACTTTCTCTCGGCGCAAGTCTTCATTCTCAGACTGTAAGGTCATGATGGTGGTTGTGGCGACGTGTTTCTCTCGGCGCAAGTCTTCATTCTCAGACTGTAAGGTCATGATGGTGGTTGTGGCGACGTGTTTCTCTCGGCGCAAGTCTTCATTCTCAGACTGTAAGGTCATGATGGTGGTTGTGGCGACGTGTTTCTCTCGGCGCAAGTCTTCATTCTCAGACTGTAAGGTCATGATGGTGGTTGTGGCGACGTGTTTCTCTCGGCGCAAGTCTTCATTCTCAGACTGTAAGGTCATGATGGTGGTTGTGGCGACGTGTTTCTCTCGGCGCAAGTCTTCATTCTCAGACTGTAAGGTCATGATGGTGGTTGTGGCGACGTGTTTCTCTCGGCGCAAGTCTTCATTCTCAGACTGTAAGGTCATGATGGTGGTTGTGGGGTTTTTTTCTACAATACTCCGAGTAGGATTTAACGCCAGCTTTTTGGGGGGGAATTTGATTGTCCCTTGGATATCCGTCAAGTTGGTCCGTTTGAGAGAGGAATTTGTCAAATTAGCAAATGGGGGGAGGCTGACAGAGGCAGATGTAGTTGGGAGCGTCTTAGGTTTGATAGAGGAGGTCCTTTATTTAAAAAGTATAATTACAGGATATACATTAATATAGTGATCGCGAAAATAATAATAATCATGTTCACCTTCGTCGAGGCCCAAAAGACACTTTCCCTACTGCCTTCCCCGTTCTTGCGGGGCAGATAGGCTGATGTCTTACCATAGTTGCTTTGGTTGTGAATCTTGCGGGACACCCTGGGCACTGGAACGATACCTCTTTTGTGTGAGTGTTTTCATGACTAGACAAACAAATTAAATTATCCTCTATATTGCATGGCTTTTGAGAAACATAAGACGTCAATTACGTTGTGAAGTTCCATGTTTTGGAGGTAGTAAATGAACAACCATTCACTTTGCATCTATACCGGTTAAGGGGTTGGGCCTTTGATGATCCCCTTTTGGGAACAATCGTCACCACCAACTCTTCTTCTTTTTCCTTGTCAACACGTGTGAGTAACCCATTCAAATTTTTACTGAAAAACAAATTGGAAACCATACTCGTATATTTACGTCCAACGCACCAATTTCATTTATTATAAATTGTTATTTTCTTACTCAATTATCTGGTTCATTTGCGGAGCAATGTCTTGAAATACTGCGACTGTCGCTTTGCTTTTAAATGATCCAGGACTTCCATCTTGTTGTCTTCGAAATTGTTTGAGACCCATGGCTGATTTATAATTTATAGCATATATAGGGAAAATCACATGATCAGTCTTAACGGCAGTGAAACTCGGGTCAATTATGTCCCTACAAATAAATGTACACATTTACATACTTGCATTATATATACGTGTAATAGATTTTTAAGTTTATCAACAATACTTACAAAATGGAACAATCACTTGAATACGCATATTGTATAGCATTATTTGCGGCTATGAGAGGATCACTGTACACCGACACACCAAATGTTATCTCTCGAATCCTGCGATGGGGGTCACGCCAGAGTAGAGCGGTCATAGAATGTAAATCAACCGTGTCAGCTAAAAAAATGGAAACTTTAAAAGCTCAACAATGTTTACTACAGTTTACTTGTGTTACTACTAACCAGACATTTCCATGACCTCGTCTTTCGTGATTTCTACAGCACGCAATTTGCCATCGTCCCCTTCTTGTACCTTGAAGATGAAATCTCGGTCGCTTAAATCGTCTCTCGAAATGTGTTCATATGAACCTGTCTGGATTTATTTAAACATACAAATTTACTATTTGAAATTGAAGTAGGACATTACATAATGATATTATTTGTGGCTGTGATACTTACATACGAGCACACCTCCTTATACAGTCTTTCCCTCAAATCTCTGACTTGAACAATAGCCTGTACTTGTATATGTACTTGTTCCCTTCCTGGAAAAAAAACCAATAGTTAGATATTTAATTATAATTTATTTACAATATTTTCTTACAACGGGAATGTACTTACCTGTACCAACGTTGTTTTCGTCCAATAATTCTTCCTGCATTTTACCATCCCGCAAAACAAACCGCCGTGACATTTTGAAAACTAGCACCGATAACCCTGACTAGGAATTTGTTTTGCTTCAAATATAATTTTAATTCGAACCATGTGACTAGTATGTACTACTTCACCAAACGTCAGTGTTTGTTGCTGTTTAGCGCACAAACACAGTTCACATGGTTCGAATTGCCCCATATGTTAAAAGTTGCTAATAATACTACTAGTACTTTATTTGTACTTTATTATTGGAACGCCATGTAAGTCAAGTCATATTTGGCACATCATTAACGAGTAACCCCCGGTGGAAATTAATCTGCATATCATGTCAGTGGATGACTGCATAGGTGACAACCAGTCAATCAGTTTTGAACAGCAACAGGTTGCTTAATTATAAGTGCAAGATGCATACATCTACATCTCATTGCCTCAAAGTTGTTTGTGACCAATAAAATACTTAAACGCCACCTGAATTCATATTGATCGGTGGATGATGAAGAAGATTAGTGCAAATCAATGATGTTTGGTTGGTGGGTAGCTTATAGTCCCGACGAAGATGGCAATCTTCTTGATATGGGGCTCACTCACTAGAATAAGTGATTACCATATCAAATTAGGATGAGATATCGGGACATGGGTGCTTGCGAATTCTTGCCAAGAAGTTGGCAGTTGTCTGCTGGTTTATGGCGTCGGGGCAAACAAATTCCTAATGTTGGGATGCTGGTCACGATTGCAAGTTGCTTGACACTGATATCATGGTTTTGAGAAAAGTCAAGTGTTAAATGTGAAAGTACATCAGTTTCTGCAGATGTCTATGTCCAACCGAAAATAGGAGAGTTGGATATTTGTGCACGGTACTTCATGTTCATGTCGTACACGTTACTCTGGCTAAACCGAATATTGCATATATTATATTATGACCTCTATTTTATTCGATTTCTATCAGCCAAATCTCAATGCTGTTCCGTATGTCAGTCAATGAGCGCTTTCCATGATAAGAATCAAGTATCTTGTGTTCATAATAAAGAAAATTTATTTGTGACCTCTTGCGGACTTGGAGGGGAGAGCACATTCAAGATAAAATAAGAGGAAAGTTGGTTCATTGTTTTATCAACAAGTGCATTGTACGCATGCAACCAGAGATATTTGGTGATATGGCTAATGGGGCTGTCAAAACACGAGGAAAAGGAGATGATCGCTAGCGGAATATTAATAATTGCAATTTTTCAGGTGTCGGCCAAAGGAGTACGATGTGTCCAGCCTGCAGCCAACTTCCGTAATAATAACTTTTCACAATGAGGCAAGATCAACGCTCCTCCGGACAATTGTTTCAGTTCTGAACAGAAGTCCTGCAGAGCTAATTGAAGAAATCATCCTCGTCGATGACGCGTCTCCAAATCGTGAGCTTAATGCGATATAAATTCGAATTGGGACGATACACCAATTAATTTTTTTCTCTCTCCTTTTTTCAGCCCAAGATGGATCTCTTTTAGATAAAATTCACAAAGTCAAAGTTCTTCGAAATGATAAGCGAGAAGGTGAGTTGAAAATTCAGTTTTCTTTCTCTTTTCATATTTGTGTCACGTTATTGAGACTGAGAAATTGAGCGTTATTCCTGTTAAGCATTCGGAATTTCACCACATGCAGTTAATTAAATATAATGAATAACAATGAGATAGAGTACCCACGGAGTTAAGAATGCAGCTTAATTTGGTCACCAACCATGTCCACTTAATTTTATCACGGATATTTTTGCGTCTCCTGTCCCCGAAGCGAAGTGGTTGGTCATGGTGTTGAGCTTAATACAATTCTTTAAAGCTGTAGAATTTAAATATCAAAGTTTGCATTCTAGAACCATTTCACAACAAAATTATTACATTTTTCATCTCACCTCGAGTGAGACTAACAAAGAGCTATTCTTTAATTCGTATTTCAACTGAGAATTAAGAGTGCACTCAATAATAGAGAAGTTTTATACACGTCGTAATTGCGGATAACTTTGACGATGGTTTGGATTTATTATTAAATATGTGCAGTTAGACTCTTGCGAATAATATACATACTTAAATATATTCTGGATCCTTTCCTTTTTCTTAAAATTTCAGCAATTATACTCATCCGGAATGGTTAAATTTCCAATTTTGAAATTACTTAGTACTTAATAGTCAATCTGCATATCTAAAGTCGATATCATTCGTATGATATGAATTTTGCAGGATTAAGATTTCAAAGCCTTGCATACATATGACCAACCAAACCATCCAATTGGCAACTAAATCATCCTTATGTCACGTAGAGCCTCATAATTTCCGCTCTGTAATTAATGTCGATATAAAATTGCTTAATAGCTCCAATTTTCTTAAATAACCGAATTCCTGTCATGTAGGTTGATTTGAATTCGATACACATAAATCTTGTCAGAATGGGTTATGGTAATTCTTGGATTAATCTGCAAGAAGCCGCTGATGTCCAATTTCATTTTTCGTAGGAGGATTAATGGATGGTTATGAATCGTGGATAAGGTCAATCCATCGGTTGTTGTTTTCTTGGGTTGGCAAAATCCAGTTTGGTGCATCTTTCACTAATCCTTCTAAATAAGCAGGATTATCAGTCTCATTGACAAGAAATTTGATCAACAACAATTTATCGACGGGTTGATTGAAATGTTACACATCGTCCATATTCTGATGTGGATTGAAACTATGTATTTACGTCATACGTGGATGGATGATGCTTTCGGCAATGTCGAGCAATCCGGTTTGTGATAAATGCATAAAACCTATCGTGACTGATATTCCGTGTGACATGTCAATTTTCTTTAAAAGAAATTGGAGCACATTTTACCCACGGCAATTTCTTTTACTTTTGGGTTTTATGATTATAGATGAAGAAGTCGTAAGGCAACACTTATTTAACGCATTATGTAATGGCACATTGCATTGCATGTGCAAAATGACCATGTATGCATTGAACCAGAAAATCCTAAAACGAGTTGCATACACATATTTATTGCTGACCCACCCAGATTGCTGTTAGAAACTATTTTGGAGGAGAGTGTGTTGAACTGTGTCGTAATTAAATTAATTTACGTTAAAAAATCATTCCGGATTTAGAAGAGTTAAATCCTGATTGATGGTGAGATGCGAAAACGAAGCTCGGCAAGCAATCTTGTTTTTTTTGTGTGCAACATATGAACATGGTTCAATAAATAGTGCTCATTTATTTAAGGATGTATTTTATTGCTTTTCAGGTTTGATGAGAAGCAGGGTGAAAGGTGCAGATGCGGCATCCGCTCCGATCTTAACCTTTCTGGACAGCCATTGTGAATGCAATACGGGATGGTTGGAACCACTGTTGAATCTAGTCAGTCATGTGAGTGACACTTTTAAAATCCGGTTATCGAACTCCGTCGTGTGTGACACAAAAGCTATGAAACAGCTAGCAAACAATTTTAGAAAATTTGAGCGAACTAGTTTTTCATGGTTTGATAAACATGCAATCAATCAAAAATCACTCCCTGCATGATTATTTAGGAATGAAAAAAAACACGTTTGTAACGCTAGCCTGTTACCTATATGGTTGACTTGCAATAGTTGACGGTACCATTTCTGAATAATTTAGACGCTTTTCCGAATAAGTTGTTGGACCTGATTGATGGATTTTATTTGACAATTTGATGTTAAGAATTTAGGCACAAGATTAAAATTTTAAATTACACGTAATAGAATCGCACCCATGTGGTTAGCCCCGTAATTGATGTAATAAACATGGATGACTTCCGATACGTCGCTGCTTCCGCCGAGCTTCGAGGAGGGTTTGAGTGGAATCTTGTGTTCAAATGGGAGTACCTCAGTCCTCCTGATCGTCGAGATTTTGCCAAAGGTTTGCAACATTACAATTAAGTAAATGATTAAGTGCCAACATTTATTTATACTTGTCTCACTTATTTGTAGATCCCACGAGGATCATTCGGTAAGCTGCATGGTGATATTGGGATTAATTTACTGTTAAATCATGTCTCATATTTACAATGACTGTCATAAAAATGCAGAACGTCATTTGGATGGTAATTATTATTATTTACTTAGGACGCCAATTATTGCGGGTGGTCTCTTTTCTATAAATCGGGAGTACTTTAATGAACTCGGGAAATATGACGTTCAAATGGACATCTGGGGTGGTGAGAACTTGGGTAAGAATTAAATCTCGGAAAAACATGTCTAGGCTGGAGATACTCATTGATTTCCTAATTATATCCCAGAAATTAGTTTCCGAGTCTGGCAGTGCGGTGGAACATTAGAAATTGTGCCATGCTCGAGAGTAGGACATGTCTTCAGGTGGATTATTACTTACATAAATAGCTACTTATCGTTAGTTTGTGAAAGTTTCTTTCAACTGACAATTTTCTTCGTATAGGAAACAACACCCATACTCATTCCCAGGGGGTTCGGGGGCAGTTTTTGCTAAAAATACTCGGAGAGCCGCAGAAGTGTGGATGGACGGATATAAAGAGTTGTACTACGCCAAAGTGCCACTTGCAAAAGCTGTGCCGTTCGGCAGGTAATAAGACAGACAATTATGCAAGAGCCTTTATTATCATGTACTTCTTCAGCCTAATCTCCTTTCACCAATAATTACATACGTGGGGAACTAAAAAATACCAATTTGCTCAATTTTCAGCATCGATGATCGGATGGCGATTAGAGAAAGACTTCAATGCAAGCCTTTCAAATGGTACTTGAAGAACGTGTACCCAGATCTCAAGGTTCCGCAGCTGATGGTTGTGCGTCAGGGGTCGATTCAACAAGGTCATCGGTGTATCGACACAATGGGAAAATCAGTGTACCGCACAGCAGAACCTGCCCAAGTCTTTCAGTGTCATGGAGCAGGAGGCAACCAGGTGGGTGTGGTTTGCTATAAACGTCTCATTTTCCCCGTTCACTAGCCATGTTATCAACTTGCAAAATACTTAGAAATGATTTCAACAACTTATATGTTTGTATTCAACAACTAACTGGTCGCAATGATCAACAGGGGCAAGTTTTTTATTGATGCAGGATTCATTGCCAAAAATGAGCCGGTCTCAAATCTCGATAGTAATTTATTATAAAGGAAACAGCACAAGCTCAAAGAACTACATATTCATTTGAACTTTAGAACCATGTTGCACGAAGAATACAATGTGTTGTTGATGTTTTATCCTTGATCGTCATCATGCACACTTGTTGAATTCGCTTACATAAATCTAATCCCCTGATAAGTATATACGTATATTATAACTGGGGTATTTACTTATGCCCTTCTTTACATTATTCGCAGGATTGGTCACTCACCAAAGAAGGTCAGATTCAGCATGATGATATTTGTCTGTCAATGCCTGCCTCCCTCTTCATTGGAGCCCCAGTCGTATTTCAAAGCTGTGACCAAGCCAGCAAGTGGTACTTCAACAAGGACGAGTTGATACAGAGTCAAGACAAGCCTGGATTTTGCGTGTCTGCCACACCCGACTCCAATGACCTCGTGTTTGCGATCTGTGACCAAGATGACTACCTCCAGAAGTTCGAGTTTGATTAATTCCACAACACCTCATGTCATCAACCGACTAATTTCTGCTACGGAGGATTACTCAAGTCTGGCAAGACGCATTTCATCAAAGATATTAAATTTGTACGCCAACTGCCAAGCAGCTATTACTATATTACTCTTCGTGCTACCACTTTGTGTAATAAATTCAAGTTCATTCAAGTTGAGTGCTGCGAGGTCCGAAAAATTGGGACTCCAGTGCGTTTGACTACCCTCCATCATATTTTTCAGACAAATACCCCCACTTGTGATATACCTATTGTTACTATTGTTGAGAGAGTAATGAGTGAATGCAGTGATAACAGAAATGAAGGTGGTACAGATACACAACTGTGTATAACAAGTGGATGAAAAAGATTGATTATTATTAGTACTAGATAGTAGGATTAATGTGCATGTACAGTTTGATAGCTAACCTCGCATATGATATTACGAATCGTAATTTACGATTCGTCACACAAATACAAGGGCAGCATTTACCTGCAACAACGAGAGTCGTATTTATGTGGTGACTATTATGAATAAAGTTTTAAATGGAGTTTCCGTATATAATAAAACATTTATAAACGCAAGGAGTGTCTACGAGAGAAAAACATGGGCCGTTCACTGAACTATTGAGATTATATTCGCGATATTGACAATGAACTTATAAAGAATCTCGAACAATCTGCTATTAGCTGAAGCTGCACAAACCATTTTATAGTTAAATAGAAAAGTCAATATATTTAAGTGATTTATATGTATAAAAATTGCAGTTTAATTTACGACGACGTATCGGATTCTCAGATTATATAAAATTATGTATATAATATATAAGCCTTGTTATATTTCCTGTTCCATGAATGTATCATTATTGTACATCATCATCTTCGATCTTCACTGTTGATTTTTTATTGTCTAAATATATAATTGCCAATTTATTAACAATGATGACGTTGAATCAATCTTCAATACGATAAAATAAAATGAAATGACGAACAAATACTCAACCTGCATATTTGCATACCCTAACTTTGTAAAAATATTATTTCATACTTTTGATTACGAGAATAAAATAATAGTCTAATTTAAGCGGGTAAACTACGTAATAGTAATTGGGAACTCCAGAAAAATGTATTCATTTTATGGATGCAAGGAATACAGCTCGTCGATCAGTATTTTGGAATAATGCCCTGACCAACTTCCGCAACTCTTCAGCTTTAAACTCCATAGACAGAGGCCCACAACCTCCAACCCACCTGTAAAAATGCATACATTGTCTTATTTAATCATGGCACTACACTCCAATGAAAATAGGTGATTACTTGTCCTCAATTTCCTTCATGGATGCTGTCAAAACGAAGGTAAGTAGCCTAAATCTGTTCCACTTTGAAACACATTTAGAAGCCAGGGCGTCTATTTCTCTGGGATTTGTGGCTTCTCCCTGTCGTAATTACCGAATATTGCATAACCCTTCAAGACAAAGTTTCTGGTTACTAAATAATTACCTTAAATAATTCCGAGGTCTCCACAGCAAACTGCGTAAAGGCAGTAGCTAACTTATTGGCACATGCAGCAGATATGTCATCCCAAGTAAGAACTTTTGAGCACATTTCATTCACAGTGTGATCAACCAATGTGGCCAACGTTCGTGCCAAGGTTGCAGAAGGAAGAACGAATTGAAGCATTCCATGTAAACGCACAAACTCGGATGAAATTTTGAGGAATTTATCAATTTCTGTATGAGAAGACTCTGAAAAAAGTTACACAAATTAAATAAATACAAGAAAATGTAAATGCATGAGATAGCAAAAAATAGTAAAACACAAGCAATTGAAATTATTACCATCGTCATTGTTAAGGATTGCAGTCATCGCATCAGAGATCAAAAAATTCAATTTTGTTCGAACAGAGCGAACCATGAAAGAGTAGGCTTGAGTGGCTTTAGAACGCAATTCGGGGACTTTTTCCTCAGTCATTGGAAATGTGAACGTAGCGTGGTGCGCTAAATAGTGACTGTTGTTGTGGACAAGAACTGTAATGTTGGAGAAGAAAAAAATGTCGAATGAGTATTATATCGTATCAACTGGTGGCCCACTTTTGCTTGTTGCATACCCGCAGAGAACGGCACTAAGTCTCCCGAATCTGATTCATGTTTTGGAATCTTTACTAAGGACAGGTACAAGCTGAATGCAGCATCACACATAAGAATGTCATCACTATATCGTCTTAGGTGTTCCTTCAACACGTGCACGATTTCCACAACACATTTACTACATATATAATTACGATATAGGGTCCTCACGCCTTATTTTATTTCTACAAAAAGAAATAATGAATGGACCATACCTTACAACACAATTGGGGAAAGCATAAGGATTGCGATGAAGGCCACCGATGTCGTCAGCAACTGGCGATGCATCCTTTGCCTATGACCACAATTTTACTATGTACATTGGTCAAGCATGTAGATACATGATGCACTGCGACACTTATTATTTTTCTCTTACATCCCAAATGATTTCTTGCGTGTCGTGTAAGTTTCCTTTGACAAGACGTCGAACTTTTGCCAACAAATCCTGCTTAACTTGGCCCAAGAATAAGGAATCAAAGTCTCGCTCCATCTCATCAAAAATTGTACCGTCAGGAAATGTGAAATCTGTAATCGAGTTTGTTATTGCAAGATTTAGTTTGTTGTATCCTAAAATCTTTATGGTTTTTATACTTCTTACTTAAATATGATTCAAAATTGTTAATAAAGTTTCTAATTATTGAAATATTATTTTTCGCTTTTTCCACGTCCCCTTCGGCGTTTCGCAACACAAGAATTTTTAAAGTCTTGTTTCCTAACTCTTCACAAATTTTCGGACCAAGAAATGTAGAACAATCGCTCATCACACCAGTCTAAAGAATACAAATTTGACATAGAGAATTGCATTAATTAAACCTAAATAATGAAGAAAAGATAAAAAGCTAAGAAAAAACTAACATTATTCTCAAATATTTGATGGAAAACATATATCACGCTGTGAATATTGTTGAAAACAACTTGCACTTCCGAAGTAGGGGTTGACGTTCTGACAGCTTTGATGGTTATCATACGTGAATTATCACAAGTTATATTCGGGCCAGTTTTGAAACCTGTGTCTCTCACGGGAACGGTTTCAATTTCATATCCGTCACCATTTGTATCTTGGAAAGCAATCCCAGCAGATGCATTTTTTGGTTTACCCGTAATTTCTATGTAAAAATCTTGTGAACACGCCTTTACGAGGAGTTCTTGCCAAATGTCTATAGCCAATTTGTTTATGACCCGAGAGCAGTATCCAATATTGATAAATGTCTCAATCAGTTGGTTTATGTCTCGTGTCAAATTTATCGTTAACATATTTTTTCCAAAATGAAAATGAAAGACTGAGCGAAGTTCCTTTGAAGCATTTTCATAAATATCGGTAATAAGGTCAGTAATTTTTGATTTGATTCCTACAACCCACGCATGGTCTTCAATGGATTCAAACGATCCTCGTAGTAATTCGAAATCTTGCTTTGCAGAATTTACAAGTTTAGATGCCTATAAAAGTAAAACAATACAAATAATAAATTGTGGTTTCTACAAAATCTGTCGTTACAATATGCCATTTCTACTTTGGTGAAATTACTTTGTAAAAATCGACTGGGTCAGCTCTCTCCAAATTTTTGACCACTTGGATTAGCGCTGCAAGAAGTTCAATTCCTTTATCGCACTGTTTCAAATCATCGTTAAGCAGGTCAATGTCGCCCGTAGCCGCTATTAGTGCTTTTTTCTAGATATATAATTATCTTCAACATTTGATCAACATGCTTAATATTTAATAAACAAATTATTTTCCTCACATCATCATGAAACTTTGTTTTCAAATCCTCCACTTTTTCCTTAATCCCCAGAATTTCAACATACCATGACGTGACTTTGTCAATGTCAGAGTCGTAAATGACAAACGTAGATTGCAGAGAGTCGACCAAATCCATTTTGATCTGGGACAACTTGGAGGTCACATTCTGCAAATGGTCACGAAACTCGTCCCCAGTCACAGCGTCTGCATGTGAAATATTTATTAGCTTATGTATCCTTGTAAGTGATTATCAATATGCTACCAAATTCTCACCTCGCGTTTGAATCACTTCAGCCAAAATGTTGGACATGTTGATGTGTACCACACCACTTTGTAAATAACTAAATTCTAATATACAATTCAATTAAATCAAAAATTTCAGTCGTGCCAGGATTTATTTTTTCAGTTCCGCGAAGAAAAGAAACACCGCCACTATTTACATCATATTGACTTAAAAAGTTGTCCACCCGCTCCAAGAATCTATGGCCCGAGAACGCCCGATAAAATAGTTTGAGACAGGTATCTATGCCGCCACGAAATGACAAGAGTAAGTCAATTATCATGCCACTGTAATGCATATTTATAAATAAATTATTAAATTACATATGCAACTCTATGGTATACACTTATTTAGTTGTAGTACAACAAGGATGCCATCATCAATTAATCAATCAAGTCAAAGTGGTTTGAATTGGTGAATAATTTTTATTCAGCTTTCAATACAAATTTTATAACAGAAGAGTCGTAGAATGGAATTACTTCTTTCTCGCTCCAGCCTTCTTCTTTCCATTCCTGGATTTACGTGGCTTCAAGATCCCACCGGTGCTCTTCTTCGTCTTTGTCAGGAGAGACAAGTATACGTTCCTTCGCAGCTTGTTTCTAGTCCGCCTTGCAGAGTTCAGCTTAAATCGCTCGAAATCAGTAAGATTTTGTCTCTGGAAAGCAAAGATAAGAAGAAATAGTTAAAAAAACTTTCACATATTTGAGGTAAAACGCAATGAAGGATTCGAAGATGAATTTAAATGAATCAGTATAGGAGTTGGCTTCATATTTCGATCAGCCGGCAATTCCTATAAGTTGGATCATCATTTCAAGAATAGGCTGTGCTACTATAAAAAATGCTACCACTATGAGCTATATAAAATCAAAATCTGACAGTTTGGAGTAAAATATAAAATGATTATACTCGAGATAACTTACGATTTTACGAGCTGCGACACGTTGAGCCCACCTCGAAGCTTTCCATTTTTCATCTATCTTTTCAGCGATCCACGCTTTTCGAACAACTCTAGTCGGGGCGGTCCAAGGAAACTTGACGCCTAAAGTTGTAAGATGGAGTTTCTTCAAACTCATTTCTTGGCGAGTAATCCCGGTCAGAGGTCCATCAACCAAAACCTTTTATAAATAAAACAAATCTCATTATTACATTATATTGAATGTTTTGTGCATAATACTGATTCCTTTCTAATTTAAACCATCTTAACATTCAAACACTTAACTACGCTATTCACGTCCTGTTTTATCTACTAATGAATAGCTTCTCAAACATGTAATCATTCTAGAATTTAAAAAATCAGTATAGGAGTTGGCTTCATATTTCGATCAGCCGGCAATTCCTATAATTGGATCATCATACATTCTCCCAAATATCCTTATATATCCTACTACAATTTTACTGATATCAGATATTGATTTTCAATTAATAAACAAATTGAAACTTACCCTGTTCTGATCAATAATGTTGACAATAGCGCACAACTTGCCCTCGTTGGGTCCATCGGCAATGAAGGCAACACGGCCAGTTTCCACAAATTTCCTGAACGCCTAAAAAAGCAGAAATTCGCCGATTAACACCAAATCTTCGACATTACCCAATCCATCTTCACCTCCACCCCTTTATTTACCATACAATATTTCGAAATTGTTGGGATTTTTGAAAAAAATTAAAAAACCTTACCATGCTGATTGGTGGTGGTTCTGCTGCGGTGTGCTCGATCTTTTGAATGGAATGGCTGAATCCATGTGGGAAATTTAAGAGGAGTGTTGGCCGGTGGGGCAAGCAGCGACGTCTCAATTTTACCGTTTCTTCTCATGATAATTACTTGACTGTGTGTCAAGTTAACACCCACTAAAAATGCTAAAAAAGTTGCTGGATAACCCAAATGACCTCGATAATCACGTTAGTTGACACCGTTTCTATGGCATGGTGCCCCATAGGATCATAAAGTGATAACGGCTGAATGTCCAAAAGTTTTTTTATGAATTTACTCTTTAGTACCAATATTGCTTGACAACTTTACACTTCTAACAGTGTAATATTACAGTGCTAAGATACTTATTGTCAAGCAACCGTGCTTTAGTACTTATATCTAGGAAAATTTAGGATTTTGTAACTCATTTTGTCGGTCCCTTATTATTAAACAGTCAGCCGTTTCATAAAACTCAGAGTTGTGGGAGACATGGGCGAGTGTACAGATCAAAGGCCGTCATTTCTTCGAGCGACGGTAAAGTTGCGAGATGCTGATGAGGACTTGTTGAACTGTTGTGGCGTGACTCAACGTCAAAGGGAGGAGGATGCCATACAGAAAGTGAACAACCGCATTTTTTTTATGGGGATCACCAAATATGGATATCAGAAACCGATTCGAGAGGCCATCAACCCCAAATTTCGGGACAAGTATGAGGGGCGTCCCAGTTTGGAACAGTTCCTACCAAAACCCAACGCAACTGACATTGATGAAAGATTGGCCGAGAACTTTCACAACATTGACATCTACTCAGGTCTCGTGGATGGCAGGAACTATGGGAGATTCAGTCGACTGAGTCGTCAGAAATTGCGACATGCTCGGAACCCTAAAGGTTTTTGATAGTCTTCTTGGTACGTATTTTTTTTACATGAGCACTGAAGGTCGTCATAAAACTGTTGTTGGCAGGAACTGAGGAAACCTTTTGCGTCCCCATCACGAACAGTATGAATTATGGATGGTGGATTCGCGACCAGAAAACTCTTGATGAGAACAAGTGGTTCGCAGTTGCTCAGCGTTTTCCACAAGTTCGAGGGGAAATTACACGGTATGAATTATAAGAAACCTGTAATTATATGAGTATAGATGATGCAGATATACATATATGTACAATACGGTTATGAATTTACCAGGTTTGTGGATGAAATGGCATTACACTCGCCAAACTTTATCCTATTTTGAAGCCCAAATCTTTCAACGTGTTTATGTATTAGACAATTGAATGGAGAAACGTTAAATCATTAAATATTAAATCAAGACACAGCGCTTCATTTTATAACCAATTTATTGTACTTTATTTTACAAACGAGATTTTTTTATATAGCTAAATTTAAATAACTAATATCACAAAAGTATAAACTCCTTAAAATAAGTAGCTACACTTTAATGTTCTTAAAATGAAACGGCATGCGATTATCAAGAACCTTATCCAAGAAATTGCGCAATTCTTGATTTATTAAAGATCTCTGGAATTGTTTCATTTTGTTTAGTCTGGGCAAAACTTCCTCGCCAAATACTGAAGAATGTTGATTAAATTTTAAAGTAAATGCATGATAAATAACGTAGAGAATCTCATGTTGGTGCAATGGCATTGTCAAAATGGCATCATCTTTCTGATTATGCGATTGGGATTTTATTAGTTGATGTCTTCCTGTCTCAGACAAACCATGATATGAATTAATGCATGGACAAAATGCTTCACGTCCAGGTGTGCATTGGATATTCATTGTTCCAGAGGTGTACGTCGTTTCAAACGTGCGTAGGATGATTCTAAATTTTACAATGATCGAATATGAGTATAATTGTAGCTGAGTGATGATATTTTTTAAGGATTAGAAGGTTAGAAATCTCACCTCGATACTGCCCCAGCGCACACAATGATTGCAGATATACTCTGCTTTGCTCGTTTGGGATATTTCAGAGCACTAAGATTGGGATAGATAACTCTACAAATTGCATAAAATCTAAATGCAAAGACTAATCCAGCTTCCAAAATATTTAAAACTATCCGACTTCGACAGTTTATGGAGGGGTCCAAGATGAAATGGTGGAGACGAGCCGGTAGCATCACCTTCATTCTAGCCACCAAAAAGCTGAAATTACATAAGTATCATTAATACTACAATTTTTTATATAGTTTTATAAATAGACGTCGCGCACTGACTTTTACACTGGAAAGTGACACGATGGCTAAAATACATAGATAGCAATGGCGTTGTGCACATGTATGTAGATTCATGGACTTACTTTTCTGGGCTGGTAACATTCCAAGGAATGAACGATATGCTTGATGCCATATCTTGTCCCGCATATGCACTAAAATCCCTCATAATGTGACCACAGGTCAAGCAAAAGCACCAACCACAAAATGTAACCCATTCACAATCTTGACGAGAAATTGGCCAATGAATTGTTGGATAAATATTTGTCGACATCTTGTTAGCATTAAATTTACAGTTGAATCTTGAAACACCAGCTCGTAATTTGTCCAAGAACTTGGCAGCTCGTTTTGGATTTGGAGTAATATATAAGTAATCGTCTATACTCGTGTTAAAAAACTCTCCATTGTTATTGAGGAATCTAAAAAAATATTCGGCATCCATTTGGCCATAGTACAAATTGCAGTATCCTTCCGACAACACCCATCCCTGTAAATATAAAGTATATTCAAATTCGAACTGCATAAAAATGCAAGGTTAGCTCTGTGGCTTTTAAACTTGGAATTTGTAACATGCCTGAAGTAATCCCTTTTGAAAATTGTATTTGTGTTTTCCAATTCTCAAAACACTCTTGTTAGAGTATGGATACAATTTTTTAAACACCTCCTCTGGCTTCAGTTGTATACTCTGTTCAGTCAACATCAGGCAGAAAGTTTATAAATTCAATAAATATATTTAGTAGAATAAAGTTATTAATTTACATGACTGTCATTATGTTGAACCAGGCACGGCCGAGCAAATATGGAATCCGTCCACATCTCTGGGCGTTTCCAGCAAATGATGACCTTCCTGTACATAGCTCGAGTTTTCGAGAATACTTTAAATTCTTTTCGAGTCAAGGTGCCAAGTTCCGGTGTCAGATTCTCTAGGATTCTCTTGAGCTTCGTAATATTGACCGATGGATATGCGTTCTGAATATCTCCTCTAACAAAATATAGCTTGGGTCGGTTTTGCCTCTGCCACTCTCCTAAAAATTTCAGCCAGCGTTGACGAAGAACGTTAGTGTCCCGGAGTCTGTGTGGCGACTTTGTTCTCACTATATAATCAATTAGCAACTTTGCATTTTTCTCGTCCCATTTGTTTCTCCTGTAATGCAAACCAGCAATAATAACGCTCATTAAAATATGTCAAGGGTCATCAATATCAAGAATCATTTGAAAGTACAAAACTTACGCTTCCCCATATAAGGAAATTATTGGACGCATATCATTATTCATTTTGGGCAAAAATCGAATTCTAGAATTAATCCCTTGCAGAAACCGACGTTGATCAGCTTTAGCGGTAAATTTCATAGGTAACTTGGCTACATGACCCAATGTGCCAGACTTTACAAGACGATGTAGCACGCTTTCGCTTATACTTTTCCAAGATTCTCGAAGATAAAAGCAAGCATGGAGCCGGCTCGTGTTCATTTCCGTTACATAGAAACTGGTTTTTAGTACCGTCATTAGGTAAGTTGTGAAAATCCATGTCACAATTTTTGCAAAGAGGCAACTTCTGGTAGATGAACTCATGTCAAGAGGCATCCAATTGCCAAAAGCAGTTGAAGGGTCCAACTGTGACATCATCTGTCCCAACTGGAGGGACGATTTTGTGCCAGCCAAGATTATAGATTTTCTCACAAATAGGTGAAAGTTCCTTAAATTTTTCTTGGATCCGATGGCCACTTCCAGTCCGCTGAGATGCAAAATGTGTCTCAGCGTCATGAGAATACATGAATGTGGTATACGTTCCTTCAACTTTGAATCAATAGCAGGTCGCTTAATTTCTTGCCCAGACGCGGTTTTGACGGGTTCTTTATTGCTTGGTTGTAGGATTTCCGAGGAATTTTGATTATTGGTCCCATCAGATGTTGTGCAAAGAATGGAAGTTTCTATTATCAATTGATTGCCTCTTCCTCCTCCAGTGGTCGTCAATTCACTAGACAGCATAAACTTGCTCCCTGTCGCCAAGTCTATTGTCTCTGGGGAATTCTTTTGTGGTGATGATACAATATTACCATGTTCGAACCTTTGCCGTCCTTTCTTTTGATTAGCTTTGTTTTGCTTTGATGAAAACTTTTCTTGAAGTTTAATCATCCAATATGTTATACACCGTTTTACGAGCTTGTGGATATCATTGTGAGCACGCTTATGAAACATAATGAGCTTCTTGAGAATATCCCAAAGAAGACAGTTCTCTGGAAAATCATTGATAGAAATTCTCGTGTCGTACATTGGTGCACCTACGTCAGTGCCTAGGATATCTTCAAGAAGAAGGAGCGTAGCTTCTTTCAGGGGTTTGGAAGAAACTATTGTAAGGATATGAGAATGAGGCCAGCGCGACCAGGAACCCTTGTTGTACAGTGCCGGTAACGTGCTCAAAGTCATTAGTGGATTGTAGTGATCCGCATCATCATCCTTGGTATAGAAGCAGTCGATGGGTAGTGCAGGAGGCAGTGGTAGTGGGTGAGCAATATTTGTTTTTTCCAAAGTTTGAATGGAGATTGGGGATGATGAATAACTTTCTGATGGATATTTTCTCCCCCTTCGCTGTTTTCTATTCACCCGAATGTTGTTTTTACGAGCGAAATCTTCAGAAATACGATAAACGTTCACGTTGTACTTACGATCAGAGGAACGAGTTTCAGGCTCTTTTATTACAAGTCCTTCCCACTCACCAGAAATATGAATAGGTTTCTTAAAGTCTAAAGGCCTGTACTGCTTGTGAACCACGTTAAGACGCGCTATTTTTCCAAATTCCTGGTTTTCCATAATGCCAACAAAGTGTAATTGTGTCATTGCATCTTCAGGCCGAGGTGGTTGAGTGATAGAAGGAGGAATTCCACTGGTTTTCTTCAATGCTTCACGAGTCTCAAGTAGCAAGTGTAAAATCTTTTGAGTGGGTTTGAACCATCTAATTAGACCTTTAGTATTTTGACCTATTGCTTCTTTGCTGCTAATTTGTTTTTCACTATTACGATGGCTAAATAGAGGTTCCGCTCTTTTGTAGTCGATTGTTGCAGAGATTTTGACTTTCTTGTGGAAATGTGCGGCCAGTCCATCGCGATCCTGTTGATCAGTGGAAATGCGTCGTTTTCGTTTTTGGAGTTGTGGACGAGAAATTTCCACAGGTGCTACTTTCGGAACTTGGTCAACTTGGCTGATTATATCGTTCTCATTTAGTGTGTAGGGATTGAACGATTTAGTTGAAGTAATACGTGGTCCACCTCCACTTCGTGTGACTGGACGGATCGGCGCCTTGGCGATCTTTTGGTGCAAGGTCGAACCTTCGGCAGCAATAAGCAGATAAAATTGGGATTCCACTTCGAAAATGATCAATGCTTTATCTAGTACGAATGCAACCACTTTCTGTCCAAACGCATCGTACAGGTCCTTCCAAAATTCGTGCTGAATCATTTCCCTGAATGTGAAAGGACCGATGGTCGAAGTGCAACTTGAGGTAACTGAAGTAACTTGATATACTTGATTTGCATAATCGTCCCATGTTCTTTGGGAAATTATTTCAGCAGTTCCTATGAGGCGATTTATTATATAATAAACAAGAATTTTTACATTAAGTAGCATGCCATTTAAAAAATCTCATACTTGCAGCGGAGTGAGGCTTCCAAGAGCCCAAGATATATGCCAGAATTAGTTGCTTGCAATATGGTTGGGCTTTCCATTTGCATTCAAATTCTTCGACTCTTGCTTTAGTTGCCTGTGATAAGCCGAGAGAAAAGCTATGCAGGAATTCAAAAATTGGGGTAACATCCAGCTGATGTCCTGTGACTTCTTGAAGCCGTGTCCTCAGATACTCCATTGTGCTGGTACCTAAAATTCAATCATAAAAAACAAATCAGAAATAATTCTATCATCGACGCTGCAGTGTGTGTAACTGGGTCGAATATATGAGTCCGAATATGCCTCACACGGTGCACCACCAGCGCACCATTTTATAATGACTAGTTAGGTGATAAGCATTAAGCACTTGTGAATGAATATTCACACATAATTCAGCTATGCAGAAGCCGTGCAGAGACTTAACAAGCAGAAGGAGATTGTGTGTAAAGTGAATTTCTATTCAGTAAAGGGTTTGCCACATGAAAATAAATTGAGGAAGTGTTAACGAGTCAATTATGCAAAACATGATCCAAAGAAACTAATCATGGAATTAAAATTAATCAGCAGCAAGCCATAAATTTAAATTGGACCATAGGAGCATAACGTAATAACCAACACACATGCCAATAAAACAAAAGCGAAGTTTAAAAACGGATATATCATTTGCATGCATTATTATTTACTACGAATGAGAAGTGCAAAGTTATACATATGTACTTTCTATTGGCCCACATTTCATTAGCATACCCATCCGACTAAAAGTAACAGAGTGACAATGCTTATTAATTCTAAGCACATACAATCGATCTGGCTATCACCTAAGATAGCTTTTCATGCGGCGGAATTCGGTTATCCAATTTTCCCAAAAACTACTTTCCTGCAGCATAATACTTAATCCTTAATCTCGAATCGAGATTCTCGATTATGGTAATACGAAGCCAGTACTTCCGCCTCAAGCTTTCCCATAGTTTATGGGGTCCATCCACTTACCATCCAAGTAAGTACTGCCAGTCACTTAAATATTATTGCATACTACTTAATACCACGCCAGTAACCAGTACAAAGTGATTACCATAGTTGTCATTCTCATGCAAAAATTTTAAGCCAAGTAAGTAGCTTAAGCAAGGTAGAAATCACCCTCTACACTCTAATAAATACATTAACCGGTACCGGTGCATGTAAAAGATAAAACCAGAAAAGAAGTCTCTCTTCATACATATGCTTACAACTATATACAATAATTATTATTATGTACTAAACTGCTTCCAGAATTAAACTAGTTAAAGTGGGATTAGTTACTTGAAATGCCAGATTAGATATAATTATTGCAGAGAGCCCAAATTTATAATGTGCACTGACATGTCTGATTATACGGTATGCCCACTAGACTATGCAATATATACAGACATCACTTCTACAACGGGGTGCAAGCAAAACTACATAAATCTCACACTGCACAATGCAGCATTACGAATTTTAAAGTAGTTCAATTTAGCGAGGATCAGTATCACATAGAAAATGAAGAAGACTCAAACCAAGCCAAGCTTTGTTGAATAGCTGTTAAAAATATTTAGTGTGCCATCATAGCTCGAGGTGCTCAACTAAACTAAAAAGAAAGGTGAGGTGAGCGAGAGAGATTCTCAAGATGCGTACCCTATGTAACCAGCAGCATCGTAACCTAGTTTTTATTATACTACGAGAGATTTTATTCGCGAGTTGCGATTCGCAACTCGCATCAAGTCGCATCCACAAATCTCAAAACTTAAACCCCATAGACTTTATACATTAGACGGAAATAAGTTTTCCTTTGTTGAATGAACAATGAACATGGAAATCAGGTAATGTTTTAATTTTTATTGATACGTAAACATTCCTAGAGGTAAGCTGGTTCATACCAGCCAACACTACCTTTCGTGCCTATACGTCGATTCCGTAAAGTTTTGCTGCATAAAATTGGGTGCCGAACTGCCGACGAATGGTGGCTCTAAGCACTATTTTGGAACTAGTCGAAATGCATTTACATATACAGATTCAGTGGGCTTCACTTAAACGTCAAAAGCAAATATGTACATGATTTAACTTATTGTTTCGATACATAGCATGTAGATTACTATGCTACTAGGAGATGCGTATGCACTTCGTTTTTGCAAATCCCTTCAAGTATTGCACATTCTCATTAAAAGTGTTTTGAGTTTTTTCTACTTTGCTGCTTGATCAAACCCTTTACATATGGGCATTAGACCTCATTCATCTCTGAGGTGGAGAAATTTTCCACAAGTCCGCATGCAGCAATAGCAATCACTACAACCAACTATTCTGCATACTACAACCGACCAACAATAATTGAAAGAAGGAGTACTTTAACAGCACGCAGTCCTATTCTCTGCAATTTAAACATTTTCTTACAATCCTTAATGACACTCGATCATTAATTTTGGAGATATCGTCTGATTAGGTTCTGTTGAAAGGACTGCGTTTCACAACGTCAAACGTGGAAGCCGAAAGTGATCATTTTCAATTTCTTATTATTTGGACGACGAGTTTAAAAAGTAATTTTCGCCCCTTGTTGAGTGATAGGCAAACAGATAACTTATGGTACAAATATAGCTTTGAAAACATTCTATAGACCACTTATATTAGAACATTTCGTCATCCGCAAAATTAATCTTGGGAGTAGTGCATAGAAAAGCTCCATGCAAATGCACGTGAGAGTTTTAGGCTTTAACTCCCGTCATCTCATCGTCACTGTAATCTGTATTCTAAATAAAAATCTCTAATATGTGCCATTATTATTAATACGTGCAAGATAGATTCACGCAGTGACATGACATTCGCTAAAAATTTTAACAACTAGTAAACAGTTAACCAAACAATGGTCAAATCGTGACTAGCATGTCCCTATAATTAGACTTGTGGAATGAATTGATCCACTATGCTATTAGCTGTGTGTGTGCACTCTTTCTTGTAGGTCGAATAAAACAGTGGCACATTTCTCTCTTTAATGGACACGACACGAAAATCTCAAATAGTAAACCCAGTGTCTCCTGCTTATGTGGACTCTCTGTAGGGATGGATAAGAAGTTGAATGATCAATATTTATAACCAACTTGCATGGATGTTGTGAATACCAAATAACAATTCGGAGATTGTATACGCATCTCGTGTTGAATAGAATTGAAAGTGAACTCAACAAGTGCTTACTTTACTGTTTGTATTTGTAGGAGTAATATAGTCGATAGTGAAAAGTCAACAACAAACTGTTGCCGTTGAGTCTGAGTTTGGCTGCTGAGGTGGAGTGTGAAGTGAGTGAACGACGTGCAGTAAGTCCGTGGAGATAAGTAGTAATAAAATATTACAAAAACTGCAATTTATCGTGACCGAGAATTTCTTCCTCGTCGCGTGTTGGAACAATCTTCGAAATTCATTGTCTAGTGGAAACCGTGGATCGCTGGTTGCAGTTGAAACCAGTGACGATGGCCTTAATCGACGTGTTTCGAGCAGCGTTGCTTCCTCTTCGGGGAGACTGGTGCTACAGGAAAAACAAAGGCCCGATCCATGAAAATGAAATCAGTCTCCCATGCGACGCCAACACAAAACCTTTCAAAAAGGTAAGCCTTCCTCACCTCCTTAATCCCTACAACACGACGGTCAGTGCTCCAGTGAAAAAAAATACGACAGGTTTATTAACGCTGTGCAGTTCGTTCCAAATTATTAAATCCTGTTTTTTGAAAAATAAAACAATATGATTACGTTAATATATATATTGGACTTGAAGTGTTTTATTTTACGTTCAATGATCGACAATGCAATGGTTTGTTTATAAGTCAGTCTCGAGCCTTTGAAATTAAACAGTGGACTGATTCCGTCATTAAGGATCGACAATAATACTAGTTGAACTATATTTTAAAAAATAACTTACTACTTTATATAGTGGCAGGGGCTGACTAGAAAGACGATTAATATCGATTTTATTCGAAATTAGAAGGTTGTGTTAGTAGGTTCTGAATATTTTTCCATCTCAGCTCTCTTAGTACCTGTAGTCGTTTTGTAGATTTGGAAATTTAAAAAATCATGTCCTGATTTTGTAAATAATTAGCCAAATAAAACTTACCTGCTGAGTGAACGAAAAGGGACGATCACCTGCTGAAAGTGACTGGAGATTTGCACACACGTGTTTACAAACACAACGTGTTTTCATTTGTGAGATCCAGAGATCGGGAGACAAAGTGCCGCGACGGGTTTGGATTGGCCAGACGATCGTGAATCGTGACCACCAATCTTGAAAAAATAGGAAGTAAACACATTGGCACACACAGCTAATAGAAGTCTTGGTCGTCGTAACGGTAGTGCTGTTGTAGGCAACTTGTAGTAAATGGTAAAATACGACGACCCACGCCAACCACACCCAACAGACTCCCGTCTCAAACTCTTTCTTATCACACCAACAATTTGCCCTGTTTCCTACAGTACAAATTCTATTTATTTAGATGCACTGGACGATCAATCTCGCAGGAGGACCCAAACGGTAAGCAGAACATCTTGGTTCACTTCCTGGTTTTTAATACAACTCAATATTCAACGTTTTACTGCTTCAAAAATGGCGACTTTCATTATTAGACGGTTAGATAACTACATTTCGTTTTTAAATAATGTTCAATCACATTAAGATGCTGGATTAATTAATTAAATTCAACACAACAATTGAATTTCATCATAATATTCGTAATCATATATAAAAAGTAATTGATTAATTAATTGATACAACCTATTATTGATTTCGAGTTCGAATTGAAAGTGAATGGAACGAGATTACGAGATGTTCTTCATATTTTCTTTATCGCAATCGCTTAACTCTAATCCAACCCAATCCTGACGTACTCATTTCGAATCTGGATTATTAAAGGGCACTAATTTAAATTACTTTACTTTGGTACTTGTTTTAGTGTCAATCACGCTGCGGTGTCCGTGGGTCAAGCGCTTTACTCCTTTGGAGGATACTGCACCGATGAAGACTATGCGATTCAGAGGCCTATTGACGTTCATGTTCTCAATCCAGGTGGCAATTTTAATAGGATTATTTTATTTTCAATATTTTATTTTATTTTCAAACTTTGTTCGTAAACATATGCATGTTAGTTATGCATTTATAATTATCATCGTATTTTCAAGTGTAGGACACAGCTTCAGTAAACCTTGAGGATACTATGAGCATAGCATTAATTAAATATACATCCGTTGATGATCTGAAAAACAAACTAGCCAACTGCAAAGGGCCTTTCTAATTTCTGTAACTTTTTTCTCAATAAATCCAAGTGGACCATTTACTTGCAATTTCAGTAAAGCAAGAAGATAGGTGAAGTTCACTGGCCACATTTTGTCATAATAATGCACTCAGCCCTTCAACAATTAAAATGACAAAGTCATAGTCAACAAACAAACAAAAAAAACTTGCTTTTTGACCTACATATCGTGTTCTTATGTTCATCGTCGCTCATAAGAGTTGTTTGGAAATGCCTGTAAAAATTTTGTGAGCGTGTGCGTCTTAAGTATTTACCTGTTCATGCCATTTTGATAAAGTTGCAATATTACTTATTGTGAGCATGGGTTAGAGATGCATGAATGTAGCAACATTGTGGTCTGTCCACTTTTATAATACCACACACACACTGATGGTCAATGGCTTTTCGTGTCTTCCTGTGGATTTCTTCATCCCCATTCTTGTTCATTACATTATTACATATAGGTTGTTGCACATTGTTTTTCACATTTACATGGCACCACTACTACACTGCACGGCGTTATCATACACGGCGTGATGTGAAACGATTTTTGGCGCAACACTGCATTTTTATTTTACAATCTTCCAAATATTGAGATGAGCGAATGCGTTATGGTGTCTTAATTGACTCGTTCAATTTTGCAACTTTTACACTTTTAACGCGATTGAGGCACGATTTACCAATGCTATCATGACTATGACGATGCAGTGTTATTGCTGTCGTCGTTTTAGTAAGATTAAAATCATGTATGCAAAATTAATGAAAAATCGTCATTTTGTGGCTTGTAGTTACCTATCGCTGGAAGGTGCTAAACTTTGATGTGGACTCAGCCATCCCATTTCAAAGATATGGCCATACCGTTGTATCTTATGGTACTTATGTGTACTTGTGGGGAGGTAGAAATGATGAAAATGCATGCAAGACTTTGTTTCGATTCGGTATGTATTTACACATAAAATTTGTCTTGCATTAAGATTCTTAATGATCTGCATGTGCTAATAATGAGATTTATCGTTTTTAGATACCAAATCTCATACCTGGAGTAGGCCAAATGTCACGGGAAGTATTCCTGGAGCGAGGGATGGACACTCTGCAGTCATAATTAGAAATAAAATGTTTATTTTCGGAGGGTACGAGGAAGAGATTGGGTTGTTCTCACAAGACGTTTATGCGCTGGATCTTAATAGTCTAACGTGGTCGATGATGCCTACCTTTGTAAGATTTCATAATTGTAACCAATTAATAATGAGCAGATAATTAGTCGCTCACGATTTGTTAAGGTGTTAAAATTTTATGTTTTCATATGATCTCTTCTGTTTAGGGTCTTCCTCCTTCCTTCAGAGATTTTCATACTGCTACCGTCTACTTGGATAGGTACATGCATCATTTTTGTAGTTTGTCACAATATGATTTTGTTGAAATAATGACGGTTGTCAAAGACTACAAATTTTGTATTCTGTTTTTATAATTTTATAATGTTAATATTATTACAGATATATGTTTGTATTTGGGGGGAGAGGAGATCGTCATGGGCCATTCCACACGAGAAACGAAATGTACTGCAACACGCTAGGTTTGTCTATATTGCCTACATGTGTTTTACAAATATTGCGAAAGTTCGTGTGATCATGAATCATATCGTTTCTCTTTCTGCCAATGTACAGTTTGTCTGGATGTTGAACGACAGGAATGGATACGACCGAAAACGCATGGGGACATCCCTCAAGGTCGGAGGTCACATTCGGCCTTTATGCATAATAGTTTTATGTATGTATTTGGAGGATATAATGGATGCAATAATCAACACTTGAATGACTTTTATAGATATGATCCAGGTATAAAGGCTAAAAATATAATCTACAATTATTTGTTGTTAACTCATGGTCATTTGTTTTGCAATTAATATAATTATTGTAGAAAGTGGCGAATGGAAATCTCTGAAACCATGTGGCCAAAGTCCCGGACCTCGTCGGCGGCAAGGCTGCGTTGTTATTGATAATCGTGTTTTCTTTTTTGGAGGAACTAGTCCACCACTCCCACTTCAGAACCGATCACCTCCGACCGAAGATGAGCAGAATAATGACGTCAACGAAGAAGCAAATCTTGTGGACCATGATGATATGTATGTATTGGACATGGGTACGTCACACTGTAATTTCCACGCATAGTCTTTCAATAAATTGACACCATGATGCTAATAATTATATTTAATATGCATTTCAGAACCATCTTTAAAAACTTTATGCATGCTTTGTGTGTTAAAACATCGACTGGATACATCTAATGTGCCTCGCGTGCTTCAACAAGAACTTGGATGGATGCGATTGCCAAATAGAATGTCTGTTAGTCCACTGAGCAGCGGCTAATAATAACCATCCGAGTAGCTAGCAAGACTTTTCAATTTACAATACCTAAATATTTAATTTATTGATCTTACCGCGCCTGCCGTCATAATTCTTTTGTACATCACAAGTCTAATTATTAACCCAACAGTGGATTTCTGCGGACTGTCATTCTTCAACACATGAATGAAGCAGTAGTTATACAATTATCACCCAACCAGTGTACTATATATTATACTACATATGTATATACATACTCTCCTTTGCTGAAGACATGAATATGTTTGCTTTATTTGTACCTGTGCAATTTCATATGATCGCTCTTAAACCAGTGATAAAAATTAGATCATATGGACATAATAATATGCGTGTGGCATAGCTTTGTCATATCGTATGTTTCGATTTTTATTTGTCTTTTAATATGGGATGGGAATAGACCTTCCGCCTTTGGTCGGACAGATCCTCGCTAGTTTTGCGTTTGATTCGAGTCGTCGTCAGCTTTATGTTTTTATGTTACATGTGTATGACGCGTCGGTTTGAAATAAATATTAAATCCAGTACTTTCAAAACGCTTTTTTTATTAGCACATGCTCCATTTCAATACAGGTGAAATATATAGTGACCACACCAGCACAATAAATCTCCACTAACAATATTGGATCATTATTTGCTGTTGTACACAAATAAATTAAGTAATTATGCTACCCAAGCGTACATTGCCCAATCATGAAGCAACTTGGCCAGCGTCAAAAAGTTACTGCAACTTTCACTCGCAAATTTACTTTCTCCATTTGTGGAACGGGAGGAGAATGGAGTTGGTGCAATGTTTTGTTTGTATGTAATTAAGCATTTGACTATTGGTCATCATCAAATGGCGTTATTGATATAATTATATATTCTACATACAAAATGATTCAGCACTCTAATTGCCGCATAATATCACCAAAAATATCATTCTTATTTTAAGGTTCAAAATTTAAAGTCAATAAGCTTTCTCACTCAACTACTTTATTAACGCAACGTGGCAAATGGTTCAGCTACCCCTCCAATTCATCCTTACAGATATGCTATTACTTAATATTCTTAAATACTATACGATTTCTATCCTCCTCCTCATCATCCTTACTTCCATCCATCCTTAGCTAATGCAGACTAGCATCGTTGAGACAAATTGCATATTGCAAAATGAGGATCCTGTGATATATGTAATAGCGAAATAGCGTCAGCTTCTTGGTGTTTTTTCATGTGTCCTTCATGCATTATTTTTTTACATTATTCGCCCCACTTATCAGCACAAAAAAGAGTTGGCCGTCATCCATCAGCCGACAGAACGTGCAATACTTTCACTCACAAACTTCAAATAATTAAAGTAAAGCTAGTAATTATTATAAATTGCGATTACGGAACTAAAAATTATTATATCAGGTATATTGGCGGAATAAAGGTACATAACTTTGTAAATTGTCAAGGTGTGTGATGTGATGATATATTTATAATATAACCTTTACTCTTTTTTAAATAAGCAGAAACGTGTTGATTGCGTTTGTGAATTGACTAGCATTTACGATCTGTATGAAAAGACCAATATAAATAATAAATGAAAAATAAATGTACGTTTGAACACAAAAAGTTGCAAATCAAATTAGATTGTAAAAACATAAATTAAATGTATATGGCACTATTCCTGAATATTGGGTGAATGCAACACTGGAAAATTGATGTAACACATAAATAGTTGAAGTTATATATAATGTTGCCACACACATACAAATAGATCTGTGTTGGGGGCAGAAATATGAGAATTTTCATACATGGAACTTGAATTCTATATGTTTCACTCGTTCGTGATCATGTAGATAATGAGAACCAGAAGAATAACGTAGAAATATGTGTTGCATTCAAGCCGTATTTTTGACAACTACCTTTGGGCACACGATTAATATGTTACTGATTTTTGTACATAGCAGCACAGCGTATGTGTAATCCTAATAATAAAGCGGTGTTGGTTGGTTAATTTTGCATTTTTGAGAATACGAGAAAGATTTCGTGACACTATTTTAGATGTAGAGGAAAATTTAGAAAATCAGTGGATGAGATACAGCATCCCATTTCTTCTCGATTTTGGTACCGCACCAAAAAGTTAATTGTAAGCAGTACTCGCTTGAAACTGGTAATTAGAAGGCAGAGTTTGAAACAATACGTTTTTCAGTATAGATTTTTTGGGAATGAAGAACATTTGCAGAAAGAAAATGATCTGGTCATTGGAGTCGTTAGGTTAAATAAGGTTAAAATAAACGCTGCTGACGCCAAAGTTGAAGGTAGTTGATTTTACGTTGGACAGAGTACTGCAATTTAAACCAAGAATAAATAGTTTCTTTTAACCCACAATTTCACTTGATTTGAATGACAGCAAATAATTATCTGCTACCTTTGAGGATATAGTCGGTCAGCAGAGTGGGTACGGCTGGGCTATCTATTGAACAAAAATGACAAATTCATTTTAGATATACATTTCAAAAACCAAATATTGTTCACATGTAGGGAGCGGACTTATCGGATATCGTACGGTGCAAAAAATATACTCACCTTGTTCGATTGCCTTGAGGACTGGGGGGAAAAACATTTTGTAGAATTATTAAAAACTTGATCACATTATTTACATAATTCAAGTAAGCATTATTTAGTAAGTAAATATTAATCTTACTTTTGATGAGTACTTGCAAATTTGGATTAGTAGGTGGGCCATTGTGGGCGTGGTATGGAATGACCGTTGTGAGATACTGTAAGGAGAGACAAGCGATTGGATTTATGTACACAAGTTTAGCAAATAAGTATAAGTAAGTGTCAATTGTCATAGAATAAAAGTGGTTGTACGACTACTCTAGCGTCCCAAAGTAAACACCTATGTATGTATGTAGATTCAGAGTTCAGAAGAAAAAATCTACTGATGAATAAATGCACAAATTCCTGATCAATTCTCTACAGGTTGCCAACTTTAGGTTTTAGAGAAACTAGATAAGCTCCAATTGTACGGATTTCTAGGTATGCATTATAGTTTCTTAGGGTAAGAGAATTGAGACATGGGTATATTCTGTATGTATGTAAATATGTATGTAGAACAGATTTTGATTTAAAACCAATCTCCATAAGCTTAAACTGTCAAGTCGACGGAGTGAAATCTAGCCTAGTTTCCAATTATGGAAAGAAAGGGGATACATACATATACATACGTACTATTACATACAAATTGACATGAGTTTTAGTTCTACTTGAGCATTTGCATGCAGAGAGAAAATAGAAACAGAAAGGTGCCAACATAATTTCAGAAGAAAATTTCAATTCTAATTTTGGACAAAAATAGAATAGCTTGGTAGTAAATTGGCTCGTCCCTAAAAGCATGGCACCGGGTAACGCCAAGTGTAAATACCATGAAGCAGAATTAGATGTAATGAATAATTTATTTCTGAAAGGCAATTTTAATAGTCACAAAGTCGATATACGTATACTTAAGTTTTGTACAATGCGCAGTTTTATACTCTAAAAGTTGAGGTTCATTTATAATAAGAGCCATAGTAAATATGTATGTATAGAATTGGGAATTGGCTTGCCTTGGACTGCTGAGTAGTCCCATTGGGAGGTCCACCTTTCTCGCCAACCTTGTTCTTTTTCCTGTCTAAATTGTGCTGTCGTCGCTTGGTTTGCACGGCGAGGAGATGCGAAATAAACGAATTCTTCAACTCCTTCTCAAACTCCAACTCATCCCGAAGTGCCAACTCTGCAAGTATACACAAAATTATAATCCTTAACTTACTCAAAAGAGCCACAAAATTAACTCAAAATGGTAAAAGAGTTTTTAGGAAATGCACATTTTAAATAGATCTCACTCACCATTAATGAGAACTTCAGAGTAGTCTTTAATTTGGGCTTCCAATTCGATTAGTAATTCGTTCAACTCGTTGAGGGATAACTCGTTCAGTTCTGTTTGAAGAAAGAGAACAACATGACATTGACTTTTATTCCCCACAACTCAAAAATACAGACAAGCATTAAAATCTATACACAGGGCAGTCTTCATTTAGCCCGAGCCAGAGTCTTATTTGTGTCCGATAAGGCGATAACCCAACTGCTATTACCAAATTGTGGTGCAAAATTTAACGACGCCGGTAATATCGATCAGATGCTCTTTTTTCGTACAAGTTGCCATACACCAGGCTTGATATTCGCAATCATCACTAATCGTCACATTTATTCAGGTTTTTTAGACCAATTTCAAAAGTCAGTGTGGGTCACGCTATTGGATCCTCTGGCGAAAATAATTTTTATTTTGGGTTTCATATTCTTAGATCTAATGTGCACAATGTATTTAACCCCACAACTTAAACGCCCCCACCGCTCAACAACTGGTCCGATCATGCCTATCTTCGAACTCATCCAAAGCCTTGGAAATATGTGCATTTTAAGACTAACATTGCAAGTCAAAATCGGCTCGGGTTCAATGACCATATAACAGACGGACGGACAGACAGACAGAGTATGACGACCACATAAGCTTTGGACTCGGGCTAATTGATTTGAACTTAAATTAAATTGAACGATTAATTTCGCTCAGAAAAGTAATGCATTTATTATTCGTGCGAATAGAGAACATGAGCGTGCATCTTAAACTTTCTCCTTGAAGCACTGGATATGACTTTGAGAAGGAAGTTGCATCATCAATAGGCACACCAGGTTGAGTCAGTCGCTTCGACTTGGAAACTTGAGTGGAGAGGAAGAATCGGATTTATTTTATGTTCTTGTGAAAGGAATGAATGACTTTGTGAGTATCTGATCTGATCTTTTGGAGATAATGGTTCTTCCATACGATCAATTGACCATCAAGGCCATCTGCAGCAGGGCTGTTCAATTACCAATGGAAGTAATTAATTCTTAATTCTTAATTACTCCGTCTGCGAAAATTGGAATTAAGTACTAATTACAAATACTTCTTTGTCCAGTAATTGAACTTAATTATCAATTACAATTACTTTGCAAGCAAGTAATTGATTTTCAATTCCCAATTATTATTAGTAATTGAAAGTCAATTACTTAATTACTAATTACTTAATCCTCATACTTGAAATTAATTAAACGCTATTTATTTAAAGGCTAACTTTCGACCAAAAAATTCATTTCCGAATAGGATAAAACTTTTATCAATATTTCGGTACAGCAAACAGTTCATCTATATGATCCAAAAGTTTAAAACTGCCGTGAATCTTTACTCCAGAGAGATAATGGCCTTTTCTTCCCACAATTACAACATTAAAATTGTTAATGCGTACATTTCTATCTATTGTATTTTACCTGACTCTGACTAACGAGATTGCTTAGGTTAGTTTTGCAGTCCATGGAACACAGCCAGTTGAAACAATTGTAATTTAAAGTTGTAATTAGTTTGGAGTGCAAAAGCTGCATGGGAATCATGACCAAAGCGTTCACAACAAAAGATATTTACATATTTAATTCGAGTTCATCGGGACAGGGAGACTTGTCGTATTTCAAGTATTCCAAGTATGTTCGATTAAGTAATTGATCAAAGTACTTGAGTATTCAATTACTAATTACTACTTGGCCAAGTAATTAAGTACTTCCAATTTTAATTACTCCAGGTCCTTCAAGTACTTAAGTACTTAATTACTTTGACAAATACCAGAGTAATTGAAATCAATTATCAATTACCAATTACTTTAAATTCGGTAATTAAGTAAGTAATTAAGTACAAAAGTAATTAAGTACCACAGCCCTGATCTGCAGTATGTATCCATGAAGCTGAGACTTTCACCCATTCTTTATTCGCAAGTTACAGCATTTTGGCAAGGTTGCAAAAAACAAAAATTATTTACTTTCTCTGTAGAACGGGGCCGTGCAGAACTTTGCCTTGTCACTTCTGCTGTCTTGACAGCTACAGGCTCCCTCCGAACAGCATTCAGATTCTGGAGTCTCCTGTGGTGAAAGTAAAATGTAATTTACTATTATTTCCAGTCTCATTTTCAATTCCGTTTGCCAGCGATGTTTATCTTTTTCAAGCCTCGGACTAAACCCATGCCTCAAATATCGAAGTTTGGTACGGAGTAAATTATTCTGGGCATCCTTAGTAAATTATTATGCCATGAGTTTCACCCATCTATGGATTTAGGTACATAGAGTACGTAGTTAGGTACGTACAACCGGATGAAGGTTTATTTATAAGGCAATGAGAATGTGTGTACAATATTGGCTTTTTGGCGAAAGAGCATCAGTGAAAGCGAGAGCACTCTGAATAGAAATGGGGAGTACATCGCTAGGACGAAGCTTTTGCTATGCTTTTGTACGTACGTAATTACGTAGATAAGCACAGCAAGGGAAGGATGGATTCTAGGTCATGAATGAAAAATACAAACATCAATCTTTTCGCACTCGCTTTTCATCCTTGTTGCCATTAATTCTGCGTGTTTATTTTGCAGCTGTCCATGTTCGGAATAAAAGCCGTTTCTTTCATCAATAGTCAATTATCAGAAGAATGCGAATTCTCCGCTTTCTCCGCATTGCACAACTGATTTCTACCACGAATGGAAGTGGCTCTAAAATATTTACTAGCTTACACTTTCCTAAGGTTGAAGCATGCAGAGGCAAGGAAGGAAGAAGGTGCGAAAAAGTAGTGTGCGAATTTTGTGGAGACTGGAAACACCTCTTCTCTGAGGTACATGCAACGTATTTATATTAACGTGTATTAACATCCAGAGACGAGAAACAATGCGTAACAGGAGATAATGAAAAGTATACCTGCATAATAAAGTCGATCTCTTTGATTACTTCATCGGCGGTTGGTGGTTCGGGTTCTGGCTCGTGGGCGCGACCCAAGATAAGCGAGTGCATGTCCAGATCGCTCGCCACCTATTTGAAATTTTGGATACGTGTAAATACATGTTATATATGTGCTCCAATATTACCAAAATAATAATAGACGAACGAGTGAGACTAAAAACTGACCCACATGCTGGAAGGAGGGAAATAAAAGATGAGTTTTAGAAACAGGTCACAACACGTCTAAAGAACCAGCACACATTACTTGCACCGGTGCAAACTTGACAAATCGTGTAACAAAAATGCGAGTAATTCATACTCCCCCGCATAATCTCCAAATCAATCAGTCGTCAGCTAGGAGTGCATGTGAGAGCAGCAAATTATTTGTTCCGGTGCAATTTAATTTTTCAACAACAAAAAATCAAACCAAAGACCTTTGTCAAGGCCACACCCCTCCATTCCACCATGTCTAAAAGGGTCCCCCCTGTTAAGTCGATGGACAAAGTGGGATCTGGTCCTTTGGATACATTTGTTCAGAAAAGACCACGGTCATCAACTCTTGGGTAAGTTAATTATATTTAACCGGTCAAAATATTAGTATTTTCATTCCAGTTCTAACAGTTTATTATTTTCAGTTTTGGTCAATCAGAAAAACACGAAAAGGGGAAGGAGAATGCTGCGCCTCGTGTTGTTTTGACCGGTCAAACTGCTATCAATATGTAAGGAAATATTTGTTTACTTATTATTTCTCTTATATATTCTTTACTTTAGTGGATAACTTGATTGTTGCTCTCTTGTTGAATCTTAATAATAGTTTTCTGGATTCTAGTGCCAGGGAAGAAGATCAGTCCTTACGCCCGGCCAGTCCTAAAAGATCGATGATGACAGCTGTTCAAAGCGCAGTAAATATTATATTATTTACTTTACTGTTTACAAATCTACTTATCTATATTGCGTGTTAACAATTTAACTAATAATATTTTTTATCCTAGGTCGAAGAGACTGGACTGGACGATTCGGGTGTTGTAGATTTGTAAGACAAACCTTGATTAAATTATTTTTATTTTTATCTGCACCGGTGCAGCGATTGATGACATTGGATTGATTTGAATTAGTTGAATAAAATAATGTAATTTGTTGATTTACAGGATGTTCAGTGATGATGGAGAGACTGGTGAGGAAGAAGAGGCAGGGACATTGGAGAATACGGAGGAGGTCAACCCCCAACCCGGCCCTTCACGCGGAATCCCAATTCCTCATTACCGGCATGGAGATGTGAGCACGTTTATTTGTTTGATATTGTTGTTTGGCTTTTAGACTCAATTTGAACCGGTTCAATATTTTTACAGTTGTCGGACAACGTATACGAACAGTTCCACCGCGAAGTTTTGCTGGATTGGCTCGAGGAGGTGAGGAAAATGAAACCTCCGGTGCGCAATGACACCAAAAGATTAGAATTGGAAAATGCAGCCAACTGGGGTCAACAACGCCGAAAAGGGAAACTAGTTGTCCAATTCGACACAAAAATTCCCGGTATGTGTGATATTGTTACGTAATTATTATGCATCTATAAAGTTAATTTGGATTTATATATAGGCTCACCCATCAAGGGATACTATGTCATGAAAGCTGATGGATGGAGAAACAATCTATTTTCATACTTTAAGCGGGCCATGAAAGACGGGATATCTCTGTCTCATAGAGAAAGGAATATGGCGTATAGAGATCCACACCATCCGCTCTATGACACCATCAAGGATAGCAATTCGAGTTCGGGTGACAAACGTCCCCCCTTGGACATCGTTTACATTGCCACATTATTTCCCAAGGAACATCTGAAAATAAGTTTAATTGACATAATGAAGAAAGAATTAGGACCGGTCCTAGAAAGTGAACCTCTTTTCCGGCTGCTCTATTACATTGGGATTTTTGCTGGTCGTTGTGGTTATTTTTCAATGCGCGACGACCATTTCACTGCAACCTTAAAGCCCAGCCATATTTACATCCGTACTGTTGGGAGCCCAAATCCGTTGGCTTGTATGCAGAACAAAGTCATTCTGTGCGACTCCACTGCGACAAAACAAGCTCTTGAAGGATTTTTGATGGTGAGTAGTGTAGTGTCATACATATTTATGCTTATTTTGACCGGTCAAAAGAAAACAAATGTTCTTTTCAATCCTAGGCCTACGCGAGAAAGACGAATGAAGTACTTGGCTATGAACGGTACATTGACACAGAGACGGCTTCTCCCGACTTTGAGTACATCAAAAAGGCCATCAAATACGCAGACGACAAAATTCCCCTCTTCCGTATTGTAGAAAAAGGGGACCGGTCCCATCCTCCCCTTTGGGCCAACATGGAACAAGCAACCACCCTTCCTTACACCATCACTGAGGAAGAGCTCATTCTCCGCTTTGACCCAGATAGGCCAGAGGTCAAGAGACACTACAAAAGCTTTCAGGATATGGCTCACCTTATCAGTGAAGTTGGCGACCCCCCGGAGAGATATTTTTACACCAACGACAAGTCCCGAAATGAATTCAAAGAAGAATTTGACAAGATCAAAGCAGCTCGTGAAGACAAAGAAGACTAGTGTTTTTATTGATTTGTTAATACATATGATTATTGTTTGTGTTCTCTCCATCTACATTTATAATTTCGTTCAGAGTTGTAGTATTTAAATTTTATTGAAAAATTAATATTTATTTCTATAAACACAATACAATTTAAAACAAGATACTTAGTTGGCTTGACCATATACAAGTATTTATTTTGGGAGAAGGATCAAATCAAACACTTGTCAACCGATGTCAACAACTTTTCTCATTCAAAGGATAAGTTTGGCCGTACAACGAGGGAACGCAGCTTCAATTATGGGAGCTGTTCCCAATCATCGAGGATTAGAAGAATTGTTTTATATCTTTAATAATATTTCATGTTATGCTCAAAAAAATCATCAGGGGCCGAATGGTGGTCTCGGACGCTTACCCGGATCAAGTAGTGGTTTTCCCACCCCACCAACATCGGGTTTTTCCACTACTCCCCAAGCCAACTAAGTGTCTTTTGTTTCAAATTTTAAATTGTATTGTATTGTATTGTATTTTTCAAAGTTTATGTCAATTCGATTTTGATTGGCTAAGTTAAATACAGGATTCCTTGACAACTTTTGCATAATTCTAGGAGGGTGTGGTAAAATGGAGGCTTTTCTTAAAAAATGCATTTTTGAAGATCTTTGTATAATAATATAATACTGTATTATTACCGCTTCGTCCTCGTCGCTCAGGCTGCTAAACTCCTCCTCGGTCATCTTGCTGACCTAATCATTATGTAAAACCAGGAAGTTAGTTCTGATGCATCCTAAAACGTCCTACATCTTGTTAAGTTGATGTAGTCGAGTGTAAACGGCAATTGGCAGCCTCATTTTGGCATGAGTCACACAATAAAAACTACAAACACCAACTGTCACATAAAATAAAGTGGTCAATGATCCATAAGGGCATGGCGAGAGTCTCAAATGACCATATCGTACGTACCACGACCATATACATAAAAGTAAATGAAACAAGTTCATCCTGTCTCTCGGTATTATTCAATTGGCTCGAGCGAACCAAAACCCAGAACCATTTCATTAAAGAATATGTGTATTTCCTTTTAAGTCGTTAGATAAATTGTTGCAGTAATATGCCAGTTTGATTTAAGAGTTCATTATAAGCATCACAAATGTGTATATCTAAAGCCATATTATGAAAGTATGCAATCCATCCAAAGAACAAACCATAATACGGAAAAGTAGAGTCGTCGGGGGTGGAATTTATTAATTATTAATTTTAACGCCATAACTGAGGAAGTTTGTTGAAAGTTTGTTTGTTGAAGTATATGCTCAGCATGATTCCACTTTCATGTGTCATTTCAAATTGATGTAATATGGTTGGTCTTCACAACTAAAAATTTTTTGGTGTACAACTCCCAGTGACAGGGCGGCGGCTGGAATTGCAAAAAGTCACTAAAACAGATTGATGAAGTCCATATTTCTTGTTTTCAATTGTGAAAATAACATTTAACGTCCCGTTTGGACTCGTCCGTCAGCCAAACGTAGGAGATACATGCATAGTCACTAATAATAAAGTACCACTGCGTATATGGACGACGAAGTGATGGAGTAACTACGAGTGAATACGTACTATTTGGACTTTTGCCTTTTGGTAATGTTCCTTGTAATACGAACATATAAATTCTTTCCAAGTACGGGAAATATCGACCCACGCGAAAACTCAACCCGACCTATTCTGAGAGAGTTGTAGTTTGTAATCTCCATTTTTTGCCAATTTTTCCAGCCAGAGAGGGAGAAGGATGTAATTGCGAATTTGTGGCCAAGTTGAACCACATATCACACCAGCCTGGAGATGTTTATGGCGTCTTCAATCTTTCATGAGCTTCTGTCTGGAAACATTGACAAAGTGGCGGCTCGCTTGCCTTAGCGAATCGCAAATTGGAGTTGTCAGTTCCACCCACTTCAGAGTTCATAAAAAGTGGATGGAAAATGCTGCTGCCTAATAATAGTAAAATTAACCTTTACCTTTTCAATCTCCATATTGCGCGACACAGCAGTGGACTATTTTGAATAGAGCATAGTATGGTTTATGATTATGAACTTTTCCGCTGGAGAAAAGTCAGGGACACCGACTTAATGCGCTCTTTATGGAAATGTCAAATAGTGGAAATATTAAATTGAAACTAACAATAAGTAAATTGTGCTTGTGTGACATTTTATTTTTTGAATGTCGTCATATTGTGGATACATAATTACTACCAAATTATAATAATAATTACCTGTTCATTCAAGTTGAGAGTTGGTATCTGTAGTTTTCGAGCATATGTTTTGGACCAGTCCCATTGAATATTTCCATAATTGCCCGTGATTGTCCACCACATTCTGCAAAACAAATTGTACATTAGAAAATAGAGTTTCATCAACACGATCAGTTTCAATCAGATGCAGTTGCAAAGTCTGAATTTTATCTACATTTTCTAATCCAGGAGAAATCCGCGTCATAAAATGTTATGCACGGCAATAAAGATCTGATCCTCCCCACCACCTCGAGCTGGGTGCGGTGCACGTCGTATTAATAAAGTCAGACTGCATGGTCGCCTCCCTACCTTACGTTTATATAATCTAAATATATCAGCATCGTTCCCAGCACTCAATCTTAGCCCATTTAAATAAACTTATTGAGGTTCCTTGCCCTGCGTACATTTCCCTCGACAGCAATGAAACTTTAAACAGACAATGAAGAACGGTTATGTCTCAGCTTACAAGCCCCTCGCGAATTAATGCGGTGCATTGTTTATTGAACCAACAATACACCAGCGACGTCAATAAAGAAACATGACACCACACGAACGACAATCTCGCATTCACATGCCTCCCAAAACAAAGATTAAATTGTCTACATAAAGAAACATCTACGTGCAAGATGCCTCAAGTTTAAATTTGACTTTAACTTTCTCTACGTAATTTTAAACGCGAAAATGCATCGCAAATTATTGTAGTGTCGCACTCGCAACATTGTTTTCATAAGTATTCAATTTACCCGTATATTAATGAATGACATACGGATAAAATGGACCATTTTCTATACAGAATGGCCATGAGTGGAGCATGATCTTATAGATTTGTTTAGAAGACAAGGACTTGTCGTGTTTATCTGGAATGAAGGAGAGAAAGGCGAAGGAAAGTGTCTCGCTCCGAGAGAAGAAATTGCGAGTGTCGGCAAATAGGCAATTCCGGGGAGGAATGTCGACTTTAGTGGGGCATCAACTTACAAAACTACAACTTCTCTCTTCACCACCATGGTTCGATTTACAAAAGAACTGTTTACCTCGCGATTCTTAGGATAGAAATGAGGAAATTGCTAATGGATTAAGTTTAACTTGGATGGACGGCGTCATGGGATTTGGGTGAAACATTGGTCTCTCCCCATCCATGCCATCAAACGAGATGGTCCTTCAAAGACCTTTGATGTGATATTTCAAGTCCCAAAACTTCTATGCAATGTCCGCCGTCGTCCCTGTTCAAGTTTGCTCCGAAAGCGGGTACGTGCATAGAGGTCCTAATTCTATTTATTACGTATAAGAGAGGAAAAGCTGTGAACGTACTTTCAAAGCGAATTAAATTAAAGTTTACCAAAGAAAAGCATAGGCTTCTCAACATCTCAACACGGCGTGAAACTAAGGACGATAAGGAAGTGATCGTAAAATGCTGTGCGTCTGCCCGTTTACCCGAAGCAAACAAGCTCAAGTCTGGAATTAGCTAGTTTAAGCTGATTACAGTTTAGATTAATTTGAACGGAAATGAGATTTCGGCGTCCTGTGCAAAAAGAATAACGTCGAGTTGAAGAGGACTTTACAAGAAAGGATAATTATTACGGGCCGTCTCACCTTTGCCAAGTGGCTTTTCATGAAATTCACGCCTCGTTTCATTTCCTGTAGTTAGTCACATGAAATATGAGGACATGTCATAAAGTGTCACTATCTCTAACACCAGAGAACTTTGGCAGGAAATACATTTTTGCATTGCATTCATAAAACCGATTAGAAGTTTGCTTCCTCGAAATCACATGCACTTTCCGTTCTGGTGGGTTGTAAAGAGACGGACGCAGACTAAAATAACTGCCCGTGTCAAGTAGTAACATAATCCAGTGCAACAAAGAAAGAAATTGAACTGACGCCTGCATTCATACGCAACCTGATGCGGATTACCATTTGTCTTGACCAAAATACCCGTCCAGAATAATGGCAGTAGAGTGTCGACTCTGATCCGGCCCGGTCCCGCATCATGTGCAAGGGGACATTTGCTTTTATGAAGTTTCGGATGAGATGTCGTCCTCAATAAAGGCAATGCTCACTTTATGTTGCTTTATGCTCTCGGTCGGCGTATACTTGATCATGTAATGCTACAATGCATTGTGTGCTCAATGCTGAACAAATCCAGCAATTGAGTTGGGTAATTCTCGAACTCGTTCTCAATAATGGAGGAAATGGTCGGGAACTTGAGGTGAGTATGCCAATTTTGTCCGACAATAATCCTTCCCTGGAATGACATTTTATATTTCTGTGCTGGTCACTGGATCATTTGGCCTTGTAAATACTGCAAGGAATCCTTTTTCACTGCTTAGATGCATAGTTGCTAGTACCTCTAATCCATCTAACCATAGGAGATTAATTATTTAAAGGTTCGCTATTTAATCTAATTTTGCAAGTTAATGCGTGCCCAGCATGGAAAGTGCTGTGCTCATCGGTCACAGCAAAACAACGGCGAGATCTTTGAACCGACTACGTGCATAGCATCGAAAGGGAAGGAAAAGTTTCAGACAGGAATCAGTAAAATGGATGTCTTGTGGATTGCGAGGCTTATAAAACTTGTCGTTTCCTAGAATAACGATGACGATATGCCACGAAAGTGCACAGGATGAAATTTTTCTGCTTGTAAATATCCGTCTTCTTCCCACGGAGACGTGTGCACCTTTTATGGTCATACAGTAAAAACATGACTGGAATATGGCCATTGTGTTTTGAAGGAAACAATACAATGTCAATTCCTCTCTTTCCACATTTCGTCACAAATACTTCTACGTACGTAGAAGTTCTAGAGAGAAAAACAAGTACGACGAGTACGTGTGGAAGTCACATTACAAAAGTCTGCTGGACAATGAGATCATAGTTCCGGAGGTGAAATGACTGCCTATCTGGTAACCCGCAGCGGAGTGAATGTGACACTTTGATTCATTGCGTCGTGTTCCTGCTCGGTTTGATCCTTGAAATGGTCACCTACTTTGCAAAGGTCGCCAGGAAAAAGTTGTACCATCTCGCCAGCAGCAGCAGCAGCAGATCATGCACTCACTTCTAAGCCAGTTGTGTTAGAAGTTAGTACATATCTGCGGTGATAAATATTCTGACACTAAGAAATTTATGTGCTGAGTCATATTGTAATTGTTGAGATATGTACGTGAACGTGATCAAGATAAAACTTTGACCACATATAAGTCCATATACGACGAAAGTTCTCCTGTCACAAGAAATAAATGGCTAATCCAAAAGAAGAATCAACCTTAGCTGGTCTACATGCCTTGGTGGACGTACATACATATTTACAAGATAATCTTGCTCGTGCATAGAAATAGGAGGCATGTCATTGCACCTACTCAGCAGATCGCGTTACAAATGAATCACTTGGAATTAGGCCGTTTATTACAATCTTTAACTCTACTCATTCAATTTGGACAGTCAGTTTAGAAAACTTCGTATGGTTATATCCCTCCTTTTGAGGACTAGTGTATACAGATCACTTGTTATTTATTTATGTATTCTTATCCATACGAAGGAGGCCAGAATCGGCATAGGATTAAAGATCTACATCAAAATCACAAAAACTCCTCATACAAACTTTCTGATGGGAGGATAACACATTCACTCAAGATTATATGTAATGTATTAAATGGCACACTTCTCGGTTTCTGAAATCATTGGAAGCATGTTCTGGCAGAAACTGCGACAAAAGTGTGTCAAAGGGCATTCAGACATTTGACGCATTTTAATTATTATTTCGCAATCGGAACAACATACGTTATCTTGAGTGCATGTAAATCTTCAAGTTAAACCAGATCTTTCAGGAGGTTCGTTTATTCCAACTTGGGACATCTGTTTAATGAGGGACGCGCATAATGGGAAATCACAGTCGGGATTTCTCTCCTCTTGTTATTAAACATCGTGCAGAGTACCAACCAAGTGCTTGCAGAACTAAAAAAGAATTCTTGAGCACACAACGATAGGCATAATTTTTTTAAACCAAGTTTGTTACTCCCTCAGAACATCTGGTCTATTTAAGGATAAGTTTTGCAACATTGCAAAAAAAATTAAACCCCACGGAGCCATCCATTAACCTAAAACTTTGTACATACATACACGTACTGTATATACTTAATCTTCTATATCTAGGCTAACTTCTCCTTTAAAATATCTGCAAATTATTTCTCATGCGGGCATTTAAATATACCAAGAATATTACAAACTTTTCCCTTTCTTCGACCGAAAGTTTGCATAATATTCATATCAAATGGGCGAAACTTTTCAAGTGTGTATTCCCCCAACAACTTCTATACTTGAAGTGAGTTAGTTATGTGCTGTGCGAATGGAGCTAAACTCACGAGAAACCCTAGTCTCAGCACAAGGTACTTCAGGAGGCCGTAGGTTTAAGCTCCACCCGCACAGTACATAACTCGTTCACTTTATGTATAATGCCTTTTAAGAGTATGTAAGCGTAATTTAAGACGCAAATGCAAACAAAGGTCCTGCTAATGAGGCATCCTACGGAGAATCATGTATACTTGGAATTTGAGTTAGCATGCTGACTGCTGAGGGCAGATTGAAATGCACAGCTAGCTGCTAAAGTGTCAGCCACTTTAATTGCCGAGTATGAAGATTTATTAGTACTCTGGCCGTATGAAAGTGGGACAGCACATTCTCATTCCATTGCTCCATTTCCACCCACTGCGCCACCCCTTCGATACGTTTCAAGGACTGTTTTAAATTTGAAACATTTCACATTATTGGCCCTGCAAGTGAACATGAATTCTGCATGAACGGAGGATGATGATCCGAAAGGAAATGCAAAATGATGGTGCTACATAACACTTCATTCAATCCAATCAAACTAAAAGTGACAAAATTGTGGAAATTCCCTCACATCCAGATTTCATTTCACATTCGGCAAATCCAAATAAACCGTAGTAACGTTAGAAGTAGCTCACCCTGTAATATATAATTACCTGGCACCTTTGCACCTTGGGTGCAAAATTATAGTAGTTCAACAAAATAGATCAATAATTTTTAAGCAATTATGCACCAGTGGTGCAGAAAAACGAAGCATAAAATAGATCAATAATTATTATGCAATTATGCATCAATGATGCAGAAAAACGAGGTAGATGACAAAGTATTTTGCACCACTGTTGGAGACTAACCGTGGTGGGTCCAATAAAATTTCAAAAAATTTGTGTCAAAATTATATAATAAATTCTCCCGGCTATTCTGTACCATTGGTGCGTTTTGCATCAATTAACCCAATTGTTTCGCATCATTTTGTGTTACCGATTGTTAGATACCAACGGTGCTATTAATTTATTAAAAAATGGACCTGATCCATTCTAGTGAGTATCAGTTGTTGCTCATCCAATTGTTTCGCATCAGCTTGGAGAACCAACTGTTCAATACGAACGGTGCTACCTATTGCAAAATTGTAGTCCTTTCTCGATCCATTTGCACAATTAATTCGCACCATTTGCGCCACGGATTGTTCGATACCAATCGTGCGTCTACTTCATTCAATAATGGTCAAGGGGATTATTAATTAGCATCAATTGATGCAAAAAACTCGTGAACACACAGACAGACGGACGGACGGACAAGAGGAATTCAATAGCTCTCATGCTTCGCAGGGTGAGCTAATAATGGTCCAGAAAATTCACAACACTTGCCCGTACGACCAATAACTGTACTCGTAATATGCAAATTTAGCGACATATAATGCCTCAAAGTTTCATGTGCTTTCTAGCGAAATCCCACACTCCAAATCCTTCTCCTTGAGACTTTCCCCAGGAGATTTTCTGCCGCACAGCAGCAGTGTTCCTAGCTATATTGTGTGAAATATTGCAATGCCAACTACATTTCAACAAATAATGTTTCCAACGGATTTGGTGTGAAATCATTCGTTTGCGAACAGATATGGCTGCGAATATTATGTGAGACTCAAGGTGGAGAGACAACTGGCTTGTTTCAAGGCAACCATGTACGAACACAGTTATCGTGATCGATAATTTTGACAATTTTTCTTTTGGATCTGTAGCCATCCTTTATAGTACGATAAAACCTGAACGGTTTTGTAATAGGGGGACACATTGACGATGAACATACATGAACCGGGATAAACATGGGTTTGTCCACAAAATGCCTGAAATGGCAACGGAAACTGCGTTGTAATACTCGCAAGTTATACTTTGCATGACTCCCGATTAGCGGAATTATGCATGAATTCGGTTTCCAGCCTATTTAGGCTGACGTCAAACTCGGTGGATTTTTTACCAAACTTTATTGTGATGATGTTGGAGTCACGCACATTACTGTTTAGACCACAGCACAGCACACAACGATTCGGGGGAATGATAATGGTGAGCAAAGCCACCAACAACCAGTCACAACCAACCGACGAGGAAATGTGCAAGTAAATAGCTAAATTAAATCTTGCGTTTAATGAAAACCTCGGGATTTGCATATTCCACCGAAAGCATTAATAAGGATCTCATAAAATCCGATTTCACGATCCCATTCATACCTGACCATGCCTCACCTATCTTTCAGACCTGAAACTCATGAGAAGTATTGTAACGAATGTAGGCACGTTGCATGCACACTTTCTCCCCTGCTAATCTCCATACCCACTCACAAGGAACGGAATATCAAGTAATTTTTAATTATTCATGAAAATCGTGAGTGGCAATTAGTGTAGGTCATGAATTCCGTAGCATATGGGAAAACATAACTACGTAAAACAGAATAACGTGACAACCTGCATGACATCAACCCATTTACTTGATAACTTCTTTAGACATCGTCAAGACCGCTCTTAAGCAAGAAATCTCTGTAAACAATATTATTTTTTGAGCTTGTTCAATCTGAGTGTGTTCCTTTAGCAAATTCGAAAATCAGAGTTGAGCCAAGATTTTCTTATCCAAGAACAAAACAGCGCAACCTCCATGTGAATGGCGTCTATATAATGGAACCCGTCCAGCTCAGCCCTGTTTCAATCTCGCTTCTTGTTTGCACGGCTTGTTTGCTTTCCAAAGTGTAATTAAGATCCATGATTTGCTCGTAAGCCCCCAAAATTACAAAATGTCCATGATTCATGTCTCCCAAAAGGAAACAAGCCCAGCTTTACCTAATTTCGTTTGATCATCGTATCTTCAATTAATACAAATGAAATGCACATCATGTGATACATACGAAGACCTCTGCTATAATGAATTATCCAACACTAACATAGTGTTGAAAATTAAATGAAAACAGTGGGATACTCGTAGAGAAAAATGGTGCGGTGGTGAAAGTGCAGCTGCTCCAGAGCTAGCACGGAGCGGACATGAACATATCACATTGACGTGGTCACTAGTGGGCAGAAGAAAGAGGAGATACAGCCCTAACCTAAGCCAGGCAGACGGAGAAAGTGGACGTGCTGGCAGGTAGAGGTTCGTGCACGGGGGATATAATAAATGCGTGGCAGGGAGGACAACTAATGTCAAGTATTTAATGTATGAGGAGCTGGACCTGCAGAAATGGTGTAAATTGAGTTGGTTTCTGCTTTTCTCTTGGCTGAGGAAATTGCACCCATCTCCAAACGGCCTTTCTCCTCCTCTCCGCCGTGAACGTGAGGAGCGGAAGCAAAACAATCTCATGGCATCCCACCACCCAACGAATCATTATATTCTTCCGTTCCAACTATCTCTCACTATCCTGCCCTAGTTCCAAGCAATCTACAGAAAAAACACAATGGGAGTCTCATGTACAAAGTAGGAACTTGCAAAATTTTGCCCAGAGTCTTTCTCCAATTCTCCATGCAAGAACCAAAATTGGCACATGTAAAGACGCAGCGTTCCTTCTTTATAAAAAAAAGTGTCCTTCGTCCCCTTTTCTTCACAACGTATACAGAGATATGTGAAGGAAAAGATATATTATGCAACTCAAGTCAGCCTGAACTTCTCCATTGCAAAAGTAGCGAGAAATATAGCACGGCGGCAGGCATGTGTACGTAATACAAATAATAATGCACAGATACGTAGTTTCAGAGATAAACAAAAGGACATTCAATTCACTCCAAGTAGCCTCCACTACCAGACCAGATTCTCTTCTCTGCTTTCTAAATAAATATTTGCTTTAGGGCTGCGGACTTTCACCATGCCCTCAATTCCTCCTCGAGAGCAGGCTACTTGAAAGGAAACAAAAAAATCATCGTGGTCTGTTTTGTGTAAAACGAGGTATAGCGGATTCCAATTTCTAGTGAAAATCAACACATTACGAAGAAGAGGGAGGGCCATACGTGTGTGTTCATTTACTGCTGCGGGCATTAGAGCAACAGACGCCTTTCAGCGAATGTTTAGTACAAAATCTTCAAAGAAATTGTCTTGAGCTCCTTCTTCTTACTTCATATTTCCGCTTCCACGTATCTCTAACACGCAACAAAATGGGCGAACATTTCAATGAGCATAAAAGAAACACAATGTTCTTCTATGTTGCGTTGAGTGAGGTTTCTCGCAATCTTTTGGAGGGTGGAGAACAGGAGAGAAAGTTCAAAGAGAAAGCGCACCAAAAACGTGTGTCGATGGCTCATCGTCCCTTTGATGTCGCCACAAAGTGATGGACATTATCGTAAATGGGAAAAAAAGTCAGAATCGAAAATATGCACAGGAAATGAAAGCTTGTGTATTTACTAGTGCAGATCTACATGCATATACGCAATTACAGTATGCATATGCTTATGTGTTTAGTTCTATTTAAGAAGTAAATATGCACGAACCCCTGAATGGAAATAAACCATTTTCCGATGGGTAAATTGACGAAAGTCAACGTGACATCCCATTTTAATTTTAGGTCACTACCCAATCTACCCGAGTGACAGGCGTGACAAGCACGGATCTTTTCATATGGAACTGGAAATTCAGTAACATGTGGAATCCTCGTTGTTCAATTTAAATTGAAACTTTTCTGTCGTAGAAGAGCATCATTGAGAAAAAGGATCGCCGAATGTCGGGGACTGGTTTGGTTACAAAATAGTTGAGTGGAACTGAATGAAATTCCCGTTCGCATCTTTCTTTCTTTCTATCTTTTGCTCAAAAAATAAGATAAAGACAACTCGACGGTGGTCTTCCTTCACGTCCAAATTTCCTTCATTAGCTGGAATTTGGTTGGGTGATGTCGTGGTTCGTCCGCCTGCATATTATTATTCCATCTCAGCGTGCCATGGATGTTATCGATCCAAGACTTAACAACCCGTAGTCGTGGTGGGCACAAAAGTCTTGGAAATTTATGCCTTTCTTCACACACCCGGCCATTTACTGACTCTGCATGTGCTATGACTGCTTCTGCATGTATGCAGTATGTACGAGTACGTGTGATCCGTTTCTTTGCACAAAATACCAGAGTTTTGGTTAAAATAGAGAAAGAAGGTGCAACTTTTTCGGCTGCACGTAGCCAGCAAACAAAACTGGAACTGCCGAAGAAAATAGGAAGGGGAGTTTGCTCATTCTTCTCTGATTTAGACACTTATTCAGCGAGTCAGATAGATCAGGTTGCCTGATAATCCAGGTAAATAAGTAGAGAGGAGGCTACTTCCTCTTCTACTCAACCGTTCTATAGTTTCCGTAACTGTCTGTGTTGGCGAAAGAGGAATGAAACGAGAGGAGGAACCGAGGAAGGGGGAGGCTGACCTTATATAATTCTCACAGGAGGAAATGATATGGAAAATAAAAGAGAAAATATACCAAGAAATAAACCTGATGTACAAGAACTGACAGTTCATGTTACACTTTACGAAGTCATGTTACATTTAACGAATAAGGAAAGTATTTATAAGCGCGAATGTGCATGAAGGCTAATGAAGATTGGAAATATCCCACAGTTCGTGTAACTTAACGTAACTCATGATTGACATTTGCAAGTGTTTTGAGTTTCTCCTTTATTGTCCGATTATGTAACCCGCAGAGAAAAATTATCGATCCACTGGATGGATTACTTCATTTATATTAATATTAAAGTTCTTTTTACGAGCGCATATTTTCTCCAAGATGGTCACTAAAAACTTCAGCATATAAGAGCTTTCTCTCACCGAAAAAAAACACAGGCGTGGGCTGAGGAAGGATAATATCTGACACATGGATGGACAGATTGCATTTACCAATTTTTCCATCCCGACGCCAAAAAAAGAAAGGTGGAAAAACTTGGCGTACAAAGCAGGATTACAAAATTGAACTGACATCTGGCCATTAACAATAAGTGTTGGTATAGTCGACCGTAATTTGACTTTATTATAGGGCTCTTCTATCCGTGTGCATCTTGACACTGACACAGTGTTTTCCACCCAAAAATGGGAATATGGGCAGGTGGATAAGAAATCCAATTAGGAAGAGGCATAGTGCATCACCTAAAAACCGGATTTCTCTTTATCTATTTAAACCTTGAAGCAAAACACATTCTTGGTCAAAGAGACACCACAATAAATAAATATCCGCTGCTTGCAAATTCAAGGATGAGCTCCGTATATGCACTTGTGGGGAAGGACATGAAGGATGCGTGGAGTGGACATACATATTTAGAAATATGACTTAGAAGTTTCAATAAAGCTGTTTGCTCTGAGATGTTGTATGAGACAGGAAAAAAGGCGAAGCATTTTTTTCATGTCCGATTTTTTTGGTCAATACTTCAACACTTTGTTGAGGATGGGTAATGAGATTCATAAAACAGAAACACCCCACGGATCTCACACTAGGATGCTAATTGTAAATGTGTTGTTCGAATCAGGAGGTTGACACACCCTCTTTCACACACTCGTCCTCTCTCGATCTCACTCCGGCTTGTATTCTCATTGTTGAGCTGTCGGTGAGTGAGTTGCACTTGAATCAATTCAAATTCCAGCAACAATGAATAACAAACAATTTAAACCCATTTGTGTGACTAATGATACCTCTCTGGAATTACAATGATTTCTCTCCAGGACATTGTCCTAATAATTTAAAATTGGACTCTGCATGTGTTTTACAAACAATAGCAGAAAACCACAGACCGTGCTCATCTCGTACTCAACTTCACAATGTATTATTACGTGATTATATTATCCATGCCGTACTCTATAGGTAACTTGCCAAGCTAAAATAAAATACCAATACCAATTATTCGACAAGAGAAATCCCACAATTTTACTATATCCCGACTATGTAATTGGACAAAGCCTTCTGCAGCAGCATGTTCAGTTTTGTATGTTTGCACTTTTGGTAAAGGTAATTTAGGAGGAAGTGATAATTGACATGGAACTTGGATTGGATAAGAGTTCATTACATTTCAGAGTACACGTGAAATATCGTCGTGTCGTGTTTATTAACTGCACTGTGTGTTTAACTCTTACTTCTGTTTCGTGTAAATCTACACAGACAATTGTAAATTGAAGGGTGGAAAATTGTCATGCAAAACGAAATACGTAATAAACACTCATGGTAATTGAAAGTGGTTTATTAATATGCAAAACTTTTGCTGATTTTTTAAATATCACGGACTATCTGATATTTTACTTATGTTGTTCTTTTTCTGTTTTTATGACACCAAAACCAACTCAATCTCATCTTCTCTCGAATCAGCAACCAAGCATACATAAATACTTGCAAATCACTTAAAAATTGACATGAATGTTAATTTGCTATTGAGCACTCCAACAGAGTCATGCACCATTAATTACATTCGCATGCATGGGTTTATTTGAACACAAATAATTCTACGTAACCCACTCAAATTAATGTTGCATTTGTAGATAGCACGAAACATGGCTCATTAGTTTAACAGCGTTCATGCAGGACTTCTTGATGCGATGTCTATAAATAAATACACAAAACAAACGCAAATACCTATTCAGCAGTTTGTAGTAATTACAGTGATTACTAAATAGGAACATATTGATTAGCTGGAACCTGTGTAATGCATACATGCATAGGCACTTTCGGCGATGATTGGACACATCTAATGTATAAGTAAATCAATAGTTGCTTATAAAAGCTGACATTACAATAACGAATGTAAACAAATCAGGTTTAGCCAAACCAAACGGAATATTATTATCATTTACAATTGTCTCCCTGGCTGGTCGTAGTTAACGAGGACTGACTTTAACCACGAAGATACCACATAACCAGTTTTGCATTTTTCTGCTAAATCCGACATTTTCAATTAAGTGTCTAAGCCTCCTTTCTCAAAGTAGGTTTGCGAGATTCAGGCAAGCAAGGAGCTTCATTGCCTATTAAGGAAAAGTTTCCTTAATCTATTTGGCTTTGTATGGGGCTTATCTTTTGAAGGAGCTTCTTTCTCGTCCTTCTTTTTAAAAAGGATTCACATTTTTACTTTTTTACCATTATGTGGAACAAGAAACAGAAGATATGATACCAGACCATATGATATGATACACACCATGTATATAAGAACCAGATTGACTAATACAACTCTAATAATTGCACCTATCGGTATCTTATGAAATGATTCGCAGATGTGAGTCGGAGTTGGTCTTCCTCTCAATCTAATTGCTTTTGATAATGACGACGATTATGACATGATGATGGACAAAATAAACTAATGTTTATGAAATGCAAATGAAGAGCAATTATAAGTGAACTAACATTATGCATGGTACGATTTAAGAAAAAAACATGAGACTCACTGGCAATCATTCATAAGTTCCTCTTGAGTCCTCATTTGTACGGGAGCCAGCTTCTCTGTCGTCTCATCCAGGTTGTTGAAGCATTTAGTAATCTTTTCGTCAAAGGTGTTGACGAGGTCTTCGAGGGAGCCGGAGAACGTGTCCGTAAAAACGCCGTCTCCCTCGACGACGACAACGTCATTGTTGTCCTCGTCCAAGGCCTGCTTCATGAGTAATTGTTCCAACCCCTTGGCCGCGCACTGCTGCAGCGTCTGCTGCTGCTGCTGGGCATGGGAGTTGGCGTTCCCGTCCCCCCCAAATCCCCCACTGCTGAACATGCCCCCGTTCCCGTTGGAATTTCCGTTAGAATTGCTACTTCCTGCAGCACTGTTCCCGTTCATGTTGAAATTGGATGACTTGAGATCGCAAAGGTTTTGCAGATCTGAACACAAATCTACAAAATCCTCTAATTGAGCCAGTGGGGCTTCAAATTTAAGTTCTTCCATTTTGGTTGGTAAATAGATTGAACTCCACATTAAATCCAATTTTGTGTATGCAAAGGTTGAAAGAAGATATACCTTTTATGTATTAGAACACAGTTAAGTTGGAGAATGGGTGGGTTTGTTTGATGAGTCAAATTATCATCATATTTATAGTCGTGTTGTAATGTGTTTGTAGCTGTATTGTAAAATTCCAAGTAAGTCTTCAGATTATTGAAGTGGGTTTTCCATACGATTATGCACGAAGAGGAAGCGGAACTGCAGAATTTGAGAGGCCGAGATTTACAATCAATTTACCACCACCTCTTCCAGTTCACGACTGGCTTGACTTAGCAGAAGAAGATTAAAGCAGACCAGAATAAGTATCTTTACAAGAATGTATATGGGAACCAGTATATGAACGTGAAAATTTCAACACAAGTCGGCTGAGTGGCTGCTAGTAGTGTAATGAAATCGTGAATAGTTTGGCTGCTAAAAAGCTGCTTTAAGGAGGACGACGACGTATCCTTTTATTTACACCAGACGAGATACTGAGCTCAACATGACTCGGTATTTGGTCTCTCTCTTCCCCTTCTTTTCATTTTGTATGTAATAACATCAGGGTTGTTGGGTTAAAAACATGACAAGGAAAGTAACCAGCAAAGTATGGAGAAGCTAAGAATGCTTGCTTTTTGGTGCTATATTATATTCCTCCAAATAAACAGGGAGTTGTGTTCTCTAGAAAAACCAAGTCATACCTCCGTTAACTCCCTAACTAGTAATTGTTGCAAACTAGAATTAAATTTCTCATGAATATGAATCCATTTATTTAGAAAAAAACATGTGGAAATCATTGCTTATCTTTTTCATGCTCAAATTTGCTCTGAAATACCAAGCATGACGGCCCTGGAAAGGAACCCGCCCGTCTACACAGCAACTTTCTCCCGAACCCGGAATCGGAGCTGAATGGTGCAAGCGAGAAGCAAATGCATAGGAAAGTACAAGAGTAGGCAAACGATGGATATTTTACCATGCGCCTAGAGCTCCGATGAGAATGCCATGATTTTGACAAGGGAACAAGAATCAAGGTTGTCGTACATGTACAAAACTTTGTCTCTGCTGCAATGCTTGAAAGTCAATCATTTCATCAAAAATGTAATTTCCGTTGATTAATCTAAAATGAATTTGGCTGTAAATTCGTACATGTAAAATAAACTCAACAGAGATCAAAGCTAGAATTTGGCATACATACGTATTTTAGAATAAATATGTGCTACTAGATGCCCGGTGGAGGAAAGATAAAAATTATTTTTATCAGCTCATCATGTATTATTTATTAGTCAGTCACTGTGTAGTTTCGCACCATCCTCTACCACAATTTTCTAGTGGTCTGGTGCATAATAAACTCATCGCCGTTGGTGGAACTCTAGAAATTTTATTTTTGTAGTCTTTTTACGACAGGCTTTCACCTTCACCCCAAGCATTTCGTGCAGCACCTTGGCTGTATCATACACGGAAGTCTGCAGGGAGTATTGCTGTTGCTACTTCCACCAGTCCCACCTCAACTACCGTGGAAAAGGGGGAGTTCAATTGCAAATTAAAAATTTATGCGACTGCACAACCAGTGCACCCATGATCCAAGATATGTTGTCTCACCTTCTCGGTTTCATACACTCACTCAGAAAATGAAAAAGTGCGATGACCTTATGCAAAGACGACCTGCAGCATATCTGGAAGACGCGATTTTCTGATTAAATGTGGAACCAGCTAATATTTTGCAGGCTATTAATTATGGCAAAAACGAAGTGAAAGCTAGTTATTATGTGAGTCTGCCTAGTCTCAAAGCGCCCCACGAGGAGAGTTATGTGGTGAAAGTGGAGAGTCACGAGTGCATTCCAGATGATGATGAGACCAATGTAGCTGTGAGTCATTCTCTAACTGCCGATATTTTTGTTTTGATTCATTCAGATTACATCACAGCCACGACTAACTCGATATTTTTCAGTCCAGGTTTTTGCAACACGAATAAAACTTCACAATTGTTGCCTTACAAATTCCAAACGTCATAATTTGGACCACTTGTGACCTGAACAATGTCATGCCATGGATGTGCATCTGCATTTGGGTTTCTGAAACGTGAAGTAAGTTAATTTTCAAATGAATTGAATTAATAACAATTGTACTTATCTCTGCTGAGTGGCTAAGTTTTGCCAATATTTATGCCTTTTGTACAATGGATTAGTAGCTGTTATTAGTTTGATACTAATTTTATTCTTCACTACAGTACGGCTGTCCTAAATGCGGATTTTCATATTGCAAAAAATGTCTCCGTTTTCAAAGCACGGATTCGAAGACCAATAAACAAATTTTAGTTTGTCAGCGTTGTTGTACCAGCAAGTCATCGAAAATGGACTCTGAAGAACCACCCATAATCACGAATGCGCTTTTGAGGTGAAATAATAATAAACTTATTTCTTTGTTTAAGTATAGGTCTAACTTATTTATTTTTAAATTGCAGATTAGAATCAATGGAAAATCCTGCACGTCCTCCAATAACTGTTTACAAGCAGCCTGCTCGAGAAGCCCGTATGGCTCAGCTGAAGAGGGGATTGTCCGAGGAGGATAAGCAACTTGCTGATCGATTAGAATCCTTGAGAAAAGATGAAAATGGTGATCGAACTATTCATAGACGCAGTTCGGAACAGATTCAGGAAGAAATTGAGACCAGATTGGCTCGTTTAAAGGGTATTTACAACAGATTGCAAAGATAAAACAATTAATACGTGCAATCACTTAAGTCGTAGTTTGTCGCATATCTACATTTAGTTATCACATTATTATTATGTAGATGAAGACCCATCTCTTCAGGCTTTAAGCAAAGGTTCTTCAAATTTTAATTGCAAGCCGGAAACTGATACGGATCTAATAGCAAAATATTCTGCCGAAGTGCAACTTGACCACCAGTATCAAGCTGGTTTGTCAGATGCAATGAGTGGAATTGAGGCAAGACTTGCAAGACTCCGAGGTGAAGATAAAAGTGGACCTGTTAAACAATCTTCAGAGTCAGGAAAGGCAGGATCATCACATGAAGAAATAGAAGAACTTACAGAAGAAGAACAAGTGGCACGAATAATAGAAAAGGTAATAAAGTTAAATGACGAGACGACAATGAATTTGTGGTATTTATATTATGTTATCAAATCCTCGATAAATTTCTGATGTAGTTTAAAGCTGAAGTTGAATTGGAAACACAAAATCAAGAAGCTGACATGGCAGGTCCATCCGATGAAACTGTGGCATCTACTGTTGCATGTTCTGAAGACGTTAGCATGTATTCCGACGATGACGAGGATCTGGATAACTTGTGCCGAATCTGTGATGAGAGGAGAGCAACTTTAAAATGCAAAGAATGTGATGGGGATCTGTTTTGCATAAAATGCTTCAAAGAACTACACACTGAGCTTGGAGAGATTCACAAGCCTACCATTCTAAAAAAATAAAAATAAATTCCAGTCTTATCACACACCAAAAAATTGTTTTACAACGTTGTCAAATAATGATTTTATTTTATGCTTGTACCAAACACATACACATAAAAACAGTTGAATAAATTTATTGTATTATGTATATAAGTAAGAAATATGATGATGGGAAACGGAATGTAATTGGGCGAAAAAGGGTCATTTTCAAAAGTTTCAAAACAACTTGATTACTACGACGGTCGTTGAATTGTAATGTGAAATCTACATGATGGCATTGTCGCAGTTTCTGCTATTACTACAGATGCAATTCCAAGATTTGCTAAGGCTCCTCGGATTATTCCACAAGTATATGCCAAAAACTGTAAAATGTACAAAAATGTTATGTAATATTCAAGATAAAATATTCCTCCTTTATGTGTGTACCTTTGGTCCGTTTTCCAAATACTGCTTCGTGGCGGATATTTTGGAGAGAAATTTAAACGAGTTATCTTGTAGGACATACGTTCCTTGATGATTTGTTCTTAGATTATCAATTTGCTTTTTATACAACGCCACCCAAAAGTCTTTGCATATGAATTTGACAGTGTCTAACTCATCTTTAAAGCGTGGCGAATCTTTTAGTAACCTGTAAATCAGATACAATGTGGGAGTAAGTATGATTGACAATATCATATTTATCATTCCTAATCCCCGAAATTGTATACCTCTCAATTAATCTGTAGCCCGTACTAAATCCAATAAATTCCAACTTTGAAAGTAGTTCATTCTGCAACAAATTAAATAAACAATTTTTAATGATATTCATTCACGATGAAATTTACAATGTCGAATGTCTAAATTAATTTAATTAATACCGGGTCATCCTCTTTGCCACCCAATATTCCACTGCAAACCATTTCGCCGTGGAGAAGTTCGATGGGAAGCTCCTCCGGATTTGATAGTTGCACTCCTCCAGACGCCATTACCACAAACTTACGACAGTTACGACGAATGTAACAAGCTCAATGTACAATATAATATTAATTGTATTGTTCTTTGTCAAAGAACTCGAAGTAAAACAAATCCGACTGAGCCGAAGTAAGCACTACGTTCAATTTAGCTTACAAGGCATTCGAAAACTCGTAAATCTGACCACCTAAGACCTAAACCCACAAGAATACTAGACTTGAGAAAAGCTTATCGGTACTAGCACTTCGTTTAATCCAATACACCTTCTTATTTATATTTTTGAAAACCTACACCCTTTCCCACTAGACATTCGTACTTTACGCAGTGTATACAGTTGAACTTGCTCTCCGTATGAATAGTGCAAAAAAGAATACTTCCTATGATTCAATGATTCGTGTATGAAAAATGCACAATTCATTGCATTCAATTTTATTTCTGAAAAAGTACAAGGAAAACTCAAAAAATCTTGAAAAAAATAAAACTAATAATAATGACATACATACACCAAAGTATATGATTCTCGGAATTACATAATGTTTACATGATCAGTTCGTGGTGTTAAATGTGTAATACAAACTAAATCAGCCTTTGATTCTTCTTTTATCTATTCTGAGATATTGACGGCCGCACTGACAGTGGGGCACTGTTTTTTGTGGCTAACGAGTTTCTCTCGTTCATCAAATGCGGTCAGGCAATTTAGGCATTCAAATTTTCCATCACCTTCTCCAACTGTAATAAAAAACAGTACAAAATTTCAAACTTTATTCCGAAAATCTTAAGACCTTCTCATACCTCTGTGTTGTCGCAAATGCTTCGCACAATGTGAATATGAAGGAAAAATGTCTAAGCATACGGGACACTCTTTACCATTAGTTTCATCTGCATTGGTGATCCCAACATTACTTCCGGTGGTACTTGACGAGCCTGTCCGACGTGAAGGTTGTTGTCCAGTTTTCCTTCTAACATCTCCGTCGTCCGAAAAATTATCGCCCCCCGAGTATTCTAAATCAAGCTCGTTCTCCTTTGTACTTCTTTTACGCTTCGGATTGTTTGGAGATGAGTATGAGGCTGGCTTGTTGACAGGCGAGGAGTTTGGTTTAGCTGAGGCATCGTTATTAACGTCTTCTTTCGAAAGTGTAGCAGTAAATTGGGCTAGGACAGCTTTTGCCTGGTCTGCAGTCTCTCTAATTGGTTCCAGTTTGGCTCCCCATCCTATAGAAATCAGTAATCAGTACGTTTATCAGAAAGTTGGAAGATACACTAACTAAGACATGAAAACTTTTCACATCGATAGAAGGTTAATTTTGAAAACCGCTGATTGTGTCCAATCGACACTGTCGATCAATGTAATTTTATACAACGCTCGGGAGAACTCGGGAGAAAACTTAAAATTAAGTTTTCTCCCGAGGGAAACCTTTCTTTATTATTTATAGTTTTATAGTATTTTATAGAGTATTATAGTTTGGTTATAGTTTTAACTATAACCAAACAAGTTCAAACAATTCATTTAGGTACTTACTGCTCATAATCTCTGCTTGGAACGGAAGTAATTTTAAACCTTTCTCCTGCCAGGATAGCATCCCTTTCACGTTTGTGCTCAAAATGCTCATCCTGAGTTCTTTTAATTTGGCGTCAAAGTAAGCGACCATATCGTTTATCTGGTAGAAATTATTAAGTTTCTCATGACATGGGATACAGAGGAAAAGCCGTCGGCTCAAATCTGGCTTAACATCGACTTCGATCCCTCTCCAATACAAATCTAATATCTGCACGAACGATTCGTCTTTTACGATCTTGTTACTCGCAGCTGAAGAACAAATCACGCAAAATCGTGCTTCGATTTGAGTATTATTATTGGTGGTACTTGTGGATTCAGCCATTCTTTCTTGGTTGGTCTGCTGGTGGTTGGTGTAAAGGAGGATAAAACGTATTTAATTATAATTTAAATTTTTGACAACAGCCAACAAGACAGAGACAGTGGCAAGCGTGAAGTGAAAGTCCGATGTGAGATTGAATCGAGTCACTTGCTTGGAGCATGTTACCTCCACGTGTTGATATTTACCGGCATCAATCGAGCACAATGCGAAGCTTTCTACTTTCTACCATATATGAGAAATATGATATATGAGAAATTAGTTTGAAATGGAATGCCACTTTATTGCAGAAATTACTGATATCTGCTTGATTCCAAATAATACACATTCATGCTTAAACTATTACGTAACTAAAATTAACCGGTATTTGGATGTGGATGATAATGCTAAAGAATAATAAATGTCGCGATAGCTTTGGGATATATGATTACAGCACAAGCACAAATTAAAATTAAGTGATTAAAAACTTCACTGCATACACGAGGAGACTGGGATTTGATGATTGTGAAATACAAAAAAAAATACAGGAAAATAATTATCAGTAATACTTGTAATTAGGTATATGTGGAATACTTTTACATTAAACAAAATGTCAGAAAGTAAGGTCAGCCTATTTTAACATAATTGGGGTTTTGTTTCATTGTTTGTGAGGAAATTAAATCCAGAAAGTAATTATCAAAATTAGTATTACAAGAATCATATCATTCTTAACAATATGCTAGTTTAATAAATAATAATTGTGTAATTATTAATATAAAATTGCATATAACGTCACATATGCAAATTAACCGGCACGAACACCCAATTTTTCGAGTACTTTCACTCCTTTCTCCAAATATTCTTCACGGGACATCCAGAAATCGTCTTTGTCTTTCATTACATTGGCAAGTACAGCCCCTCCAATGAAGACCATGTCCTTCCTTCTGGGAGGGTCTTCAATCTTGATTTTAAATTTCTGGAAAAAAAAATTATATCTTGCTTTCTTTACAAGTTCACTACAAGCTGATAGTAAAATTAATACCCCCAGAGGTAAGCTGCTTAAATATGCAATACGAAAACTGATTATACCGTACCGAAAGTTTGTCAGTTTCTCCTTTCAGTACACGCTCCAAATAAAGTTGCTTAATCTCTCGTTCAAGGCGACTAGAAAGAGGTATACATGATTTTTTTCAGAATAGTTTAGTTAATAGTCAATTAATTAGTAATCTTTGAAAATTTATTTTGTACATGTAATACAAAATCATACCTAGGAAGACCTGGATACATTGTTGAACCCCCAGACAAGACAATATGCTTGTACAACTCTGGGCGGATGTCAATATCCGCTTGTTGAATAGTACTAAACACTAGTTCCGCAATTCCTTAATATAAGTAGTAATATAATAATAAATTTTTCATATTTGTAATATGGCAAGGTCAATTACAAACCTTGTCCTTCCACATTTATTAAATGCGGTTGAAATAGTGCTTCCGGTGCCTCGAAACGTTCCCCACCAACTTTAATGATTCTGCCATCAGGTAACTGAAAAAATGATATTATTTTGCGTTTTATAATTTGGGCTTATCAATTCAAAGGTGCAATTTTTTAAAGTTTACTAACGGTGTATGTCTCCACCAGAACTGTGGTCTCGAGAGCTAACTTCTGCTCAGTCTCCAAGTTGTATCCTATGTAGCACAATTTTTCTTTCATCATGCGAACAGTTTCAAAGTCTGCGGAATGGTTAAATGCATATCCTCGCAGCAACAATAACTATTAAAATTAAATGATAATCAACTAAATTGATTTCACCCAGATATTTCTTATATTTAATAGTATTTTGTGCATACTTTAATGAGATATCGTGTAATATCTCGTCCAGCGATATCTAGTCGACGAGTTAAATGGGACAATGCAAATCCATCATATACAGGGCAAATGTGGGTCACTCCATCGCCTGAATCAACGACTACTCCAGTCAAGAGTCCTTGAGCTGAAAAGAACCACATACTTATTCTATAAACCATCAGAACCATATACAATTATAGGCAATTCCTAACCATAAAGTGTTAAAACAGCCTGAATGGCAATGTAAGCTCCTGCAAATTGGTAGCGTTCAAACATCACCTAGAAAAATTTATAAATACAATCAAGCATTAGCCGTTCTGCTGCTTGGTGAGACATTTCCAAAAGAATACCTCAATCATTTTTTCCCTGTTCTTTGTTGGGTTCATTGGAGGCTCCGTTAACATAATTTTGCATTCCGTAGGATCAATATTCATCTTTTCTGGTCCAAAAGTATAATCCCACAGATGAAGCATGTCCTCCCAATTTCTAGACAATTACAAGTGGATAAATTACTTGTAATTTCATTAATTGTATGCAATGCAAATATGGATTTTTCTTACCTCACAATACCATTCTCCATGGGATAGTTCACTTCAAGCATTGACCGTAATTTGCTGGCATCGTCGCCAATCATTAAGTCCTAAAAAGGACAACTTGAATTATGATAATTTATCTTCCGTAATATGTGTGCATACAAATAAAACGAAAGAAATTCCACAAAACTTTAAATTTACAAACTAAAAAAGAGTGATATTGGAGCTATTTTCATGCATGTATCGGCATGTTAATCAAACACAGGATTTCAAGTTTTCAAGACATAAATTAAATTAAATAAGGCCATGCATGAAACAACGACATGAACAACCAGTGTTTCCACGTTATTAGGGCGAAGAAAAAGATAACACAAATAAATATCATTCACATGCTGAAGGCACTGACATACTCTGTCGCAAAACTTACTGCGATATCATGGTCCTCTTGCTATTGGCAGTAATAAATTGACACAACAAACAGACATTAGCACACAAATTGATTAAGATAATCAGATTTTTTACAGACGTGTTATAAATATATATACATACAAATTGTTAGTGTCAAAAGATGTATTCACACATTAGCAAACAGCCGTTATTTTTTTAATTGAAATTATCAATGGAATGGAGTTCAATTTTTTCCCGAATAATTTCAATACCATTTCCACTCTACATGGGTTTTATAGGCTAAAAATAGAAATTAGTGTGAAAACCGAAATGCAAAAACTGTGAACTGTATAATAAAAATACATCATCATACTTTGACATTTTCAAGCCCATATTCCTGGAAAATTAAATGAATATTAAAAAACGTGCTCATACAAATTTTGACATTTGGAAGTCACATAAGTTTGGAGGGTAATTAATCTCCCCAAACAATAAACCCCTCAATCAATAATCTGGATGTATTGAAGCATAAGGCATATTCATAGACAAGAGGACGATTGATAACTTGCCATGATACCTTAATTTCCACGTCTCCAATTTTGTTGGCAGCACGAATTATCGGACGACCAACCATGGATGGAAAAATATGCTCAGGAAAATGTGACCCTCCATAACCGCACTTAACAAACTGAAATTTACCAATCATTATTGTGGATTTTATACAATTATTTATAAAAATTAAGCATTTTGCAATCTGCTAACCCCAGTTCCATTGTCGCAAACGATAACTTTACGCCCTTTGCTGTCCATGTTGATTATTAATGATTATTTAGTCTCGTTGTAAATGTTTCCTCAATTTCCTATGACCAAAGAATAATTAAATTTACAGCTGAAAATAAATAAAAAACATTGAATATGAAATACTCCCTTACTTATACTTACACTGCACTTTTTAGTTTTATAACAACTCTACGATTAAAGTACTGAAGTAGAGAAATGGCGCAAAGACACAGGAACTTTCCGTATTTAATTTTTTATCGTTAGAGTGGTTAATTAATTAACTGAATTGCTGTCCAGGCATAGCCATTTATAAATTAACTTTGAGGCAGGGCTGTTTCTTACTCATCATCACTTGTGCAAACAGAGTTTGACACTTGCAGGAGAAAAGCCGCTGGTCCACCACCATTCGGACCACCACTATGATGCACCAACAAATATAATGAAGTAGCCGATTCTCGAGTAAAATTATCGATATCTCTCTCTGGAAATTCCAGCCACTGGAATATACAAGCGGTTAATGGTTTTCAATAAATATACATTTAAATTTAACTTTTCGTTAAATAAGCAGTGGGAATTCAACTGGTTCAAAGTTAAAAAAATCTCATTCAGTTCCGACCGACGTTCAATGTGACAAACTCTAAAGGAAAAGGAATTAAAAAATATGCAATCTTACTAAGCATGAATGTATTTTGCATACATAATTGCATGCAACATTCCGAATTTACTTCTTTATCCAATCAACGAAAAAATGAGGCCTTGCCATAGATAGTGTATTAATAATAATGATGCGGGCCTTGCACAGCAGATTTGAATACACTTTTTTGCACGCGTTTGAGAATTATCATGCTGACCGATGGACAAATTGATCGCAATAAGTAGCTTTGGTTCTTTCCACTACTTAAAACTGGCTGTTGTTCCAATGTAAAACGAGTCGTTATATTTTGAACAAAAAGCAATATATTTTGGCATTATGCATAGTGTAGTAGTAGGTAGTATAATTTAATTCCGTAGTAAACATATGATCACGAAAAAGTAGAAATGAAATGAAGTTTAAGTCAGTTTATTTGAAATATTGTATTGTACGACTGTACGAGTACTATTTTATTATATTTACGCAATGAAAATACAAAGAAAGTGTGCTTACATATATAAGGTTATAAGATATTTAGAATTAATTCCGGATTAATTAAAGAGTTGGCCAACATTCAGAAATTGTAAAAATCGTGTATACACTGTTTAATTTTCTAATACGCTAACATAGTCAGTTAATTTTGCAATTTGATCATCGGCAGACATGGAGTAAACATTTTGGGCTACCGATTCTGCCGGATGGAGCAGTCCATTTTGTATCGTCCAACCTAAAGGCGAGATTAGTGAGCAAACTTCCGGTTCGCTTAAACCCAATAATTCTGCTGCATCTTGTGTATTTACACAAGTATATACAGTTCCCAATAATCGGAGAGTGGTTTCGCGTACAGTTTCGATGAGTTTGGCTACAATAGGGGCAATTGTTGTTGACCATTGGAAGGCTTTGACGGTATTATGGAAACTGCGAGTGTCCTTGAGCCATAGTGTTTGTCCTACCGCCCATAATGCTGCAAGTTCTTCAGATCCGGCCTTCATGGCCTGAGGGATGCGCTTCCACAAGAATTTAGAGCTACATATTTGTCCCGTGGCCAAATAGAGGGCGAGAAGTTGAGTGTACCCTTCGCCACCGATCCCTTCCGGTCCTCCTTCTAATTCGCTCATCTCCAACACGTCGATCCGTTCATCCATTGTATAACGCCGTCAAGAGAAATCTGCATATATTTAGAAGATAAAGCTATAATGACTTCATGCAGAAAAATTATTTTTGACTCCACGATATTATTGCTAAATCTAAAATATAACTGAGTTATCGTCTATGACCAAGTAGGGAAGAATCTATTACACATATGTGAATTTAAAAAAATTGTAAATGTGTTGTAGTTTGCAGTCGGACAAATATTGAATTAAACACCAAATAAAATAATATTTAGAATATGTCATTACCTCCACAATCTACAAGTCAAGTTTCCTCAAAGTCCAACGGGGATGAACACAAATTACTAAAATCCTGAAACGACGATAAGGAGTGCAATTAGTTAAGTTTTTACAAGACTTTAAATTATAATGAACAATGAGTAGTGTTGGTTGTGCGAGTTTCTCCGATGGGTGCTCTCGCGGTTAGGTTGGGAAATGTGAGAAACTTCCTCGGGGAAATTTCACTACCCACTTTTGCCACTGGGGAAGATGAGATGTTGCATATTTTCGCTACTTCTTGCATTTATTTAGCTGAAATTTCATAAGGTCCACACAATACGATAGTTGCACGTAAAAAAACGTGCACGCCTTGCGTTGCACGTAAAAAATTACCTGATAAGATTTCGGGAGTATGAAATAGGTTGACAAAGTTATCGGCTGTAGAGAATTAGTTCTAATCTCATCTTGAGACATCTCGTCGACTATCCAAAGGGTTTAAGGTGATACCAGATCTTTTTCTTCTGATCCAGAAAAAAGATGTCTTCTCGTCTTTTCAAAATCAACCCTTCACATAATAATGGATTTTATCGGATTTACTAATTTTGCTTGCGTATCAACATTCGTTTTTTTTTGGTTCTACTCGATAGGATACGTATAAATAATTTTATTTAGAGAAATATATGCGTCGTAAAAACCATTCATGATGATAAAGCTACAGCAAGATAAAAGTATGATACTAATAACAAGTCGCACCACGCATAAATTAAGTATTTGATGTTGCGTCTTAACAAGTCTTAGAAAAGTGTCACGAGTATTTCGCATTTGTCAATATCTCTCTCAAGTCAAACATTGCATTGTGAAGTCGATTCTTCGCACTCCTCCCTCGTCGAGAATAGTTTGGTCGATGGCGAGACGATTACTTTTTGGCACCGACGACCGATGCGATATATCATCAACTACCTCTCAGAGGAATTGTGACTCTTTCTCTGGCACCATTATCCTCTCAGCCAAAGTAATAATCCTTTGCTGCTTTCCTAGTCCTGCCCAACAGTACACAAATTTTTGTCGCATGAATATGCATGCTAGGAAAAATCGACCAATATTCCATCTTTATTTCGACAAAAAGGTGTACTACATATTGCTACTGGATGGAACGACATGTGAGACACCGGAGTTCCTCAGCCCCAGTGCTTGCTTACGACTTATACTCTTACTTAATACCAGCAGCAGCACCTGTTAAAATATACAAAGAGTTCATATTAACCCTCATAAATGTATATTATTCAGAGTCGTCTCATGATTATCCAACGTGTATGGCACTACGTTACGTATTATTTTCATGCAGCAGCGTAGTAAAATGAAGGTAACGTGCCGAACCCCTCCGTCTCACCCTAAAAATATAAAAAGTTTTACCTGCAACAACAGCAACTAAATGGCTCTCACTCAACAATACGATAGATATTCTGTCTCCTCGTAGTAAGTAAGTAAGCAATGCAACAACCCTTCTCCTCCCATTCTTCTTAAGCCCTCTCTTTGAGGTGAAGTGAAGGGTTGAGTCATATAGACGATGTACAAACACGGTATCATCAAACCGTTCAAAAATTGTGTGGTCTGCGAATCCAACTTATTATGCATCTTTACGATCAATATATACAACGACTTACTTATTTGACTTGTTTGTCGTACGAATAGTAAGAATTTTTCACGACCGAATTTTCCAAGTATTTATGCAGCATATTTCTATTGAAGGAATCTGATATTCCCAAAATGGTTAACTGCCCCCTCCTCAAAGGTATATTCCTGTACAATAATACATGCATAGAAACAACGTAGAAAGAAAGTCAGGTATTGCGTATCATTGTGAGATAGTCATCCATACTCACAAAAATCGTTGTATTGGAGCTGGAAAGGATTTTATTAGTATTTTAGATGTTCTGTAATCTGTGTAACCAAGAGGTTGCGTTTGTATGTACATACTTAGGAGAATTGTGTGGATATTATTATGCATGTTTTGACTTTACTGCAGAAAGCATTATACCTTTTTTCTACCCGCATATATGTACAAATGTATTGCTTTTCAATGCCAATGGGTGCATGCACTCGACGAGTACATACATATCTTACCTGCTTTCTACGTACGTATGTATACACAGGCATACACTCTGGAAGATTTTTTGTGATGAAAAACTTGTCGAAATTTCAAGTCTATGCTAGAGGTGGATGCTATGCTATATTCTACCTGCCTCCTAATACCACGTACCTGATCCATTCGTATTAAGCCCTGTTTTCACTCACTGATTGACTCCATCCATGGCTAACCTACCTGTCCCGACTTTTATAAGCTAATCCTCCTCCTCTTCTTATTTCTGTACCTTAGAAGCTGGTTAGAGCTGTGTATTATGATGTAGAGCTAGAGAGAAGGTATATGCAACCCATCAAGTCTCATGGTATGTTCATATCTACATCTTTTTCCATTTATTTCGTGAATACGCCATGGATCTTATAGGCTGACAGAGTTGTTGCTGGTTAGTGCACTTGGTTTTCCATTTCGTTGAGATATATATTATTGCTTGCACTGCACTTACTTAGAGCCGAGAAGCCTCGTAGGATTATTAGACAGCATCAGTAAAATAAGAGCTAGATACTCTTATTTAGTTTTGACCAGCCAAACAGGTTAAAAAGCCTGTGCCTGGGCTAGTGGAATTTGAGAGATCCATGAACAAGGATTTTTTCCCACTGGTAAAAGAAGTTAAGTTTTTTAGTATTGTGTTATTGAGAATCGTAGTTTGTGTAGTTGTAGTTTCGAACCAGCATGAAACCAAATGGCTGACTGGCAATATATCGCATCGTTCGTGTGGCTTGGTCTGGTTGTATTTTAGTATTAAAAGCTGTTTGATCTGCTCTTCTATCTCCATACGTATCGTCTCCCTCGAAAACATGGTGTAATATTTGGGTAATGTATTCTGACAGAAATGCAAGGTGCAGTGTGTGTTAATATTTATGAAGTCCTCTAGCATTATCATTACCACTATCGGCTATTATATTTATATGTACAACAACATGGTCGCATCATCATCATCACCACTTGATTAACTGGGTCTGGTTTGGTTTGTGTTCTGGTGGAAATGTTGCACTAAAAAAATAAAATACACTGGATCCATCAATTTCGGTTCTAGCAAACTGTACCAAAGTCAATGTCAAGTGAGAAAAGAGAACGAGTGAGCGAGGGCAGAGATGTGAATGAGTTGGGTTCAGTTTTCTAAAAGGTTTGCTGCGATATGGACTCACAAAACTGAAACGCAAACCTTTCTACGTTTTGTATGGAATGGTGATCGTGAATCTGCTTCTTGTCGGTTAAACTTATTTCCAATATTGAACATTTATTGTTACATATTATCGTATTCTCTCCGGATAATCGTCAATCTGCAGATACACAAAGTCTGACTGTGAACCGTTTAAAAAAATCAAATCAAAAGTATCAAAGAAATCCTCACAAATTTTCATGTGTACACCAACACGGATTATTCTTCTTAATAATAATACAAATAATAATCACTACATTACAAGTATGTTTTTGTTCTACTCTTCTTAATCACCAATTATAAGTAACTGCTATTACAAAAATCAGACAAAAATATTGTGAAAACTGAGACGGTCATGTTATGAAGAATCGAAATGGGAAACCACTATTTGCATATCTGAGCCAACATGCCAAAATTAAGTAAATAAAAAGTGCATACTAGTTTGTCGCAAAAAGACCTAAATAATAAAAAGTGTGCGTGGTGAATGAATTGGCCAAGACGAAGAAAACCAACATCCGATGAAGTAATATAATAACAAATCGAATGAATAAAACAGGTCTCGTCGTCCGTTTGAATAAGATATTTTGTTGAATATTAAGATTCCATTTCACATCCTCACTTATTACCTGTCAGCCATCAGCAAAAGTAAATGTTGTGCCTGTTCAAGAAAGGGAATAATACGAAAGGAGGTGCAAGTGAGAGGAGTTATGCAACTCGAGATTGCAAATTGCTATACTTACTCGACCACCACACGGCGCATACAATCGACGCTGAAAAGTACATCATCTACAAATTACTCGCATCAAAGATAAGTACGCTACTCGTTTCTGTTGGTGTTGAACTGCTGTTGCTGGATGGACTCGAGTAATCCGTACATAATTTTATTACCCATTGTTAATTGTTCTACATCGAAGTTGACATTGTCTTTGTCGCGTGGTAAAATTTATTGGATTTGCTAAATTGAATTAGCCAAGCTTTGTGTTTGTGTATGTGGGAATTAGTGCACGACCAGTCAAATCACATTTCGTCCAATCTTATGTATGTACATATTATTTATTCATTTCAACAAAGGCCTTGAGACTTGTGGAGGTTTCATGAGAAGTGCAATGCTCGCGGAGATGCTGTGAGACGTCATCTTCATCATTGGAACAAACCAAACGATCAGTATTGATGTTCAGTTGTGTTCATACAACGTAAATATTGGAGTATTACATAAGATAAGGAATGTTTTCACAACAGTGCAGTGGTGCCAATGAAACATTATTACGGCTCGGTTGGCACAAATGGCAAATAATAAATACCAATAAATCTCAGCCATCGCTAGCTGGAGGATGTGAAAACTGAAACTTTGGCGAGTTTTTAATGTATTGAGTGATGACTTCTTGTGCTAATCGTGTAATTTTTCTTACATCTATAAATTCAACTTTATTAGTATGACAAAGAGGATATATGATTCATCATTCAGCGTGCCAGAAATGGAATTAATGTTTTTAAACAATTCCTGAAAATTATAATAAACTGACGTCCATGGACTAACTAGCTAAACCGTGAAATAGTAATACAAGTCCAACCATCATTCGTCCGCCTAGTGCCTCTCCATGAAATTTAATGCCTCTGGAAATTTATTTCGTATTTATCAACTAAAGTCTCAAATTTCCTATGAAACTACGTTGGACAGTATTAGTCAGCCAAGGAGTTTAATACAAATACAAATACGCACTTGTACATATGTATGTACAGAATGAACATCAAGTGACGCTGCATGTGCTGTGTAAAATTATATGAAAATGACTATGCAATGAGCAATCCGACTTATTTTCTTAAAATCCAAAAATAATCTTGTGCCTCAGACTTGGATTGCGACAGACAGTATTCATTCATCCATCCATTAGCAATATTCGTATGTAATATGCAAAATATATAGGTAGCAATATTTTGAGCCAGTGGTTTGTGCAAAATATATGAGCAAAATGTTTGGGAAGAAGAAGAAGAAAGTTTTGATCAGTCAGCCGACGAATTTTGAACACCGGGTGCACACGGGATATGACAAGAAGGAGGGGAGGTTCATCGGGCTGCCTCCACAGTGGGCGTCAGTCGTCGGGAGCAATATTGTTCTCAAGAGCACGAATCGTCCACTTCCGCTGGTTGACGTTTCTGAGATTACGCCAACAGAGATTCTTGATTTGAAGGTACGGGTGAGGAACCATAAATCAAATCAATCCTTATTGTCCTACGTTCTATTCCATGCAAGGCATGACTTTTGGTGGACCTTTTCCCATTTTTCTTTCACTTAAAAACAACCCATTTAAAATCAATGGGTAAAAATTCCTGAGCCGAAATGCCGACTTCTTATCCCGTTTAGTAGATCTTTTGTTCGTGAGGCAATAGCCAACTTACAGAATTTACGTAACAGTTCTTTTGTGAATTATTTATAATCCAGACGGTGGTTCGAGGCGATGGATGTCGACGAGAGGACTTGAGTCATCTCCCCAAAATATCCAGCGTAGTTCGGTCCAACTCTCTCCGATCGTCCAGCCCCCCAAGATTACGACGAGATTTTAGAATGCAAATCCCAACTTCGGTCCCAGAGGAGGATGCAGTTAGTCATCAGCTACGATCCTCATCTCGATTTTCTGCACATCAGCCTTCTCCGCAGTTTGGTGGACAAATCCTTCCACCCATGGCCATGGGGCATGAGATGCCATTCCAGTCGAATGGAATTGAGGTATTAAATTTATTACCGTAAAGGTGCAAATTAGAAAGGTGTGGATGACCGATTTTCCACTAATATATTTAACTCTCTCATTCACACATTTTTAGAGAGGAGGATACCCGAACCATTCCTCGATGCTTCCACTGCCTCAGAGAGTAGCATCTCCGCATGGTCACATGCGAAATAGTCCAACTGGAATGTTTGGCAGTCCAAATCGTGGGGTCAACGGACATAATATGCAGGTTTGTCCGCTAAACACAGTCATTATTTTATGACCTTGTTAATACTCTTACTATAGTGTGACGAATGATTATTTATATGCATTTTGTGGTGGTGAATTAGGAGCCATCCCCGATTCATCCTGTTGGAGGTCACAGTGCAGTGAGCATCCCTTCGTTCCCCTCATCGTCGTCCAATAATGGTCCCACCAACGGAATGGGGTTTGCCAATAATCACAACCGTTTCCCATCATCCGTAGCACCCCCAGGAACATCGCACCAGCCACAACAATCACAACCTCCACAAGCACCACCAAAACCATCTCAGCATCATCAACAGCCATCTCACATGTGGAACGGTGGACCACCTCCTCCGGTCAACGGAAATGGAGGACCACGTTTGGTGCACGAGAAGGCTAATGGATCCGTCCCCACGAATGGAGCTGGGATGATGAGCTCCAGCACAAGTTTCCCTACAGCCCTACATCATCATCAAGTGCAACATCAACCACCACCTATTCCATCCCCAATGCCAATGTCAATGTCCATGAACTTTAGTCGTCCTCACTACCCACAACCCAGCCCCACAACGGCACACATGTCCATTTCCTCCGCAGGGAGTGGGACAAGTACGACAGGCGTTAGCACAGGTCAGCCATCCCCAGCAACTAATGTTCCAATAATGCACACCCAACAACAACACCCACCTGCGCCCTTGCCAAAGTCGTATCATTTAGGGAACAATCCCCTAGCTCCGCCTTTAGTCAAACCGTCGCCTCCCTTCCCACCTTCGTCGTCGTCCTCTACGGATCACAATCAAAACCAGAAGACACAAGCACCACTTCCAGTTCAACTACCTCCGAAGCCATCTCCTCAAGCTAATCATAATAATCCACAGCCGGCTGAAATTAGATTAACACACGAACAGGTAACTTAACAAGCTCTAAATGTGAAATGAATTATTTATTCTTCCATTTAAGGCCTCAATTTGATATATTTCTATCTGTCCAGTTTCGTGCGGCCCTTCAAATGGTGGTCAGTCCTGGTGACCCGAGAGATAATTTGGAGAACTTTATAAAGATTGGAGAAGGTTCGACTGGAATTGTTTGCATTGCGACGGATAAGACCACAAGGCGTCAAGTAGCCGTAAAGAAGATGGACTTGAGAAAGCAGCAAAGACGAGAATTGTTGTTCAATGAGGTAAGTAAATCAGAGCCATCAAAGTACAGTGGAGATTTTCAGTATTTTTAAACATTTGCTTAGAAAGTAAATATACAAATAAAATATACGTGAATGCTTTGTTAGGTGGTAATTATGCGAGACTATCACCATCCGAACATTGTTGAAATGTACGATAGTTTCTTGGTGGAGGACGAGCTTTGGGTGGTGATGGAATACCTTGAAGGAGGTGCCCTCACAGGTATGCACATTAAATATTAAGCTCATTAATCAGTTTGTTAATTAATAATTAATTTCCTTCCAGACATTGTCACACACGCCAGAATGGACGAAGAACAAATTGCTACTGTGTGCAAACAATGTCTCAAAGCCCTGGCGTACCTACATTCGCAAGGTACACAAATGCATTCCATGTATAATTATTTAGTCCAATTCCAAATACACGACGTAGATAATTTTAATAATTGAATCTAAACTACCGTCAACGTGTATACTTCTTTGCACAACAGGTGTCATACATCGAGATATCAAAAGTGATTCCATACTGCTTGCTGCTGATGGACGGGTATTTTTTACATGAATAGTACTCACTCATACCACTGAATATGACTGGAGCTCATCATTGTTTTCTGAAAATTTTTGTTACAGGTGAAGCTTTCTGATTTCGGGTTTTGTGCACAAGGTTTGTTTTTATAACGTTTCATTACATTCATTACATGTAACTGACCATGTTGTTTTTTTAATTAAAGTGTCTCAAGAATTGCCAAAAAGGAAGTCACTGGTTGGAACCCGTGAGTATATTCTTTAACTACATGTTAAATTTTACTTTTTTGCGGTACTCATCTTATTGCATGCACACTTTCCTCTGCAGCCTACTGGATGAGTCCGGAAATAATTTCTCGTCTGCCATATGGAACGGAAGTTGATTGGTAATACTTTCACACGTTTGAATACTTTTATTTGTCTCTGTTTGGTTTTATACTGCATTATTTACAAGGACCGACGTATGTAATAATTCATTTTGTTTTGATTCAAGCTGGTCAATGGGCATCATGGTTATTGAGATGGTGGACGGTGAGCCACCATTTTTCAATGAACCTCCCCTCCAGGCCATGAGGAGAATAAGGTGCGCAAAATATCAAAAAATTTTCCTAAAGCATGGCAAGAATTGTTAATTAATCAATGAATTAATTAATTAATAGGGACATGCCACCTCCGAGAATAAAGAATCAAATCAAAGTAAGTCGCAAAAGTCGAATGCATGCAAGTTTATACCTGCATACACGTAACTATTAATGGGTAGTTTTGCAGAGCTGTGGTGAGTTCAATTTTATGTTGTGGAAAAGAATCGAAATTGTGGTCATTCAATAGTAGTGTGTACAATTAAGCCGTGAAATGTACCGTGACCCATAAAAAACGTACGTTGGCATGTGTGTTGGGTTCCAATTGTATTGTTCAAACGAAACTTCATTATTTTGTGCGACATTTTTATGTTTTGCCAATCAAAGCGTAATTTCATTGTTGTTTGGGTTGGGATACTACATATTTACGTTAATTGTTTTTTTCTCTTTTGTTAAGGTTTCGACAAGATTAATTGGATTCTTGGAGAGGTAATTAGTCTCAAACAGATTTAGTTTTACACAGGTAATAATTTAATACATTTATTTATTTAATTCAGAATGTTGGTTCGAGACTCCTCCCAACGCGCCACTGCACAAGAACTTCTAAACCACCCTTTTCTTCGCGAGGCCGGAAATCCGTCCGTGTTGGTCCCTCTTATGCAGAATCTCAACAGGGCAATGGGGGGAATGCAAAATCAGTAATTTTTCAGCAAACTTGTTGCGTGTGACGTTATGTTATGTTATATTTACGTACATGAGGCTAGGACTTGTGTTCCAACGCATTCAACGATTCTATTGCAAGGGTTCAGAGGTACAAAATCGTGTAATTTCAGAAACTTAACAATTTTTCTCGTCTTTTCTATTAGTTACATCGTAGTATTGAGTAATTGTGAGTATGGGATTTGACAACATACAAAATATACAAGGTGGCAAAACCTCTGTTTCATTTGGCGTCCCACGTTGTTGTCGGGGTCGTGATTAAAGGGAGTTTAATTAAAATAAGCCAAAGAAATGCAAACTATTTTAAATTAAGGGACTTATATTTTCCATGTTCAGAGGCTTTGCAAATTCAGATACAAACTTGATTAGCTTAAAGTCCCTTTGATGTAGGCATTTTATCCATACGTCCGTGTGTCAGATTAAAAAATAATGGCTGAGCAGACTCCCACCACATTCCGTCCAAAAGGGAGAAGGAAATCCTTTAAAACTGATGAACTCACAATGCCTTTCATATCTACATAAATAGGTACATATAAGTATATTTGAACATTCCATAACAATCCATGCATTTCGCCCAGGTGCCTATCGCAAACGTACAGTATCACAAAATTGACAATGATATTTCCGTAAAGTATTTCCGTAAGCAACGGATGAGGAGGAGACCCAAATCCATGATTTAGGTGAACTTGCATGTTGCATCTTCCACAAATAGTGAGATTTATGAGAGCCTATGCATATAGAAGCATATTTATGATGTAAATGGAGCAGAAACCGTAAAAAGATTATAAACCGGGCACCACACAAAATAGGCTCTCTACACGTTGAATATTATTTCTCGTAACGAAGAAGATTAGGAGTTTGCCATAATATTAAATCACGGACCAAGATGAGGTAAATACACGACTACTCACAAAATGTAGTGGCTGCATAATCTCTCTACCTCACGATGACCGAGATTGTTTCCTCTTTTGGCATTTATTATATATTTACGGGTTTATGCAAGAAAAGTTATTCATCAATTTCAATGTACATTATAAATTGCACGTAACAAGCGCACATTATGCCTTGCTTGTTTGTAGTAGTCAGGTTTACCTACTTTTAATATTATCACTCGAGTCCTTATGAAATGCAATGTAAAGTAATTTCCGTGACTTGAATGTTATACACACAAATCCAGAATGATTGGAAGATGAACAATAACAAGAAATGATGCAAATGTCCAAAAGACACAGATTCTATTTTAATCGGAATATTTTAGAGTTCACTTATTTGCTTGGTAATGTTGAGCGAATGTGTTTGTATTTTTTATGTAAGCGACGACAAAAGTATATGTTAAGACATTGACGATAAAAATGGAAATAAAATAAAATGTCAGAATTGCTAACAATTGTTTTTTTTACTGAAATAAGAGGTACACATAGATTGTTGGACTAAATGTTTTTGTGTAAATAATATTGTACATACATATTTGTCAACAATAATAATCGTGTAATGTATTATTGAATATAACGCGATATTTATTTTTTAAACAATGTATTTAATATCTCGTAAAGCTTGATAATCTTTGGCATCCTGCATGATCGAAACATGACTGATTTTTTCAACAATTAAACTCTAAATCTTAATTAACTGTAGTTAATCTTACTTAAAATATGGATATAAATGACCAGCAATAATACTGTTTTAGTAGAAGAATGCTAATCTACGATATATGTAAATCTATGTATGTAGTAGTACAACAAGAGTAAATCTCTTCTCTCCTTAATCATCATACATATAGTTTTGGCAATATTTTTAGATTTTGCATAAATATCGGAATATATAGTTTTCATTCATTAGGCAAATCTGGGATGGATCGGAATTTATGTTAACGGCAGACAATTGCTGTCGGACACTGCCCGCTACTCTACGCTACATGAAATATTTAAGTAGTATTTGAAAACAGCAGTTATGAATGACTCATTATTGACAATGACAGAAATTCGGAGGTGGACAAGAATCAAGTGAGCACAGTGTCATTGTTAATAGTTGCCAGTAATCAAGTGGCACAAGTAGAACAAATAATACAAATGATGTAATGAACAGACATTAACAAACGTTAAAGTTATATAATGTCGGCCATCATTGGCACAAAGGTAACAACAATAACGACGACGACGACTGGGAAACGTAGGAGCGAGCAGAAAGGAACTTCTCTACATACGTGTATGTAAAACACATCTTTGTTATGTAGGATTTCAACAATTTAATTTCCACAATGTTCAAGGCTAGTCCAAAAAGTGCTTATCAATACGACAACAACGGGGGGATGAGGATAAGAGTTCCTGGCCCAATATAGTTGATAGGCATCAGAGTTTCCAGAAATTCGCACGCTATTTTTGCATATAATCACATTTGACTCGTTCATATACATATTTAATATTTAACGACCGACTAGACCGCTCAAGTGAAAAGTTACAAAATTACGTGTACATATGCTCATATATTGAATATTAATGTATTAATAATATATTGTTGAAGATAGGACAGCGTACTCTACTGGAGTAAAGGTACTTTAATGTGAAATGTAATGTCTCATGTGTGAAAGGAAACATGAGATGAGATAATGTGTGAAATATATCCAGCTCAGGATCAGAAAATATTAACGTGTAGTTCGCCCACGTATAAGTTATTTGATGACAGCTAGCGATTGACGATGAAAAACGACGCGGACCAATAATAATAACGAAGGTATGAAGTTTCAGTTGTTGGCTGAAACTGTTGGTGTTGAAATGGTTGGCTAAACGTGTTTGCTCAATCTCTTCAAACCGGGTGAAAGAGACGGAGAGAGAGAGAGGAAGGAAGGTGATGGATGGAACGGGGATGGCAGAAATTGAATTACGAGAGATGAAATGAAGACTCAAATTCAATCGTCCCGAATCTGCATGCACAAGTATCACACATGAAAGTGGAGAAAGGTGAGATGACGCCGCGTCCGGTCCTTTCACTCGCTTTAAACGAAAAATTCAGATTTGGGAGACAATTCGTATTCAATTTCATCGTTTTTGTACAGCTCAATAGCCTGAAATTGACAAAAGAGTTTAAATTACATTTTCACTCGAAGGAAAATAAGCATTCAGCTGAAAACTTATTTAGCAGTTTGTATATCATGATGATGACTTTGTCTGACCAAGTATATCACCATTAACAAACTAATAAGTAGTGGTAACATTTTGGAGAAAGCATTATTGTTGGAGGAAACATAGAGAAGCAATTAACAATCCGAAACTTCAAAGTCTAAGCTGCACTTGGTACACGACACTTAAACTCCTGAGCACTGCTTCTCTCCACTCCAATTATACAATGGAGCCAGAATCAACCTCAAACTTGACTAGAGTGCCACCAAAATACAAATTAATTGACTGTAATCCCAAATGAGACAATTGGATTTATTTGTTTAGTTTCAAAGTTTCACTGCATAATCTACTCTCCTCGCGCACTCCTGCTGAAACTGCAGGCTATTCTGCTTATTTATGGCCTTTGCTATGATTCGGTCTTAAAATTGAAATCTGTATCCTACTCAACATATCAAAGAGAAAGTGCAATTTCGTATCAATTGCCTTAAGCGCACATTGCAAGAAATGGGTTTGTGCGACATAAAAAGCACGCCAACGCGAAATATAGCTGAAATTTGCAAACTTACATTTTGAATGTCTCTCGTCAAGTCTTCAAGTTGCTTCTCGTGAAGTTTGTGGAGTTTTTCTTTCTCTTTCTCCTGTTTCATGGCCTCTATTTTCCTCTCTTCGATGAACTTTTTCGTGTTGTTTTGATTCTTTTCCTTGAGCCGTCGCTCCTTCTCTTGCTTATTTCGCACCGTTTTGTCATTCGTGACCTCTTAGTTGAAGAATAAATAAAAATGCATTATTTATTTATGACTTTCTTTAATTAAAAGTTTCATTAATTCTTTTTACCTTTCGCCGTCTCCACCGAAATTTTCGCTTGATTGCTTCTCATCTCTTTACTTTCTCTGAAGAAGAAGAATAAATAAATCAAATCAAATCAGGACTCATCTCATTCAGTCGTCGGGCGAGATGTGCGAGGTGACGAGATCAAAGCAGGGTAAAAAAAGTCTGGTATACGTGTATAGAATTATAGATATATTTTTGCATAAAGTTATAAATGTTGAACAGATTGGATCTATTTTCGAGATTGTGTTTTTCTTTCTGAGGCTGGAATGGAATAATATTTCGGTTTCGACGAAACCCAATGAAAGAGAGATTGCTCATTGGTTCGCGAGAGACACGATAGTGCGTTGTATCATATCAATTAATACACCATGAAACTTTGAAGGTTGAAATGGCATGAATTAGTAGACGCAAAAAGGTGGAAAGGTGATGGCCAATGTCACCAAAAGTTGGCAACAGTTTGGGAATGTCTAATGTTTCCCACGCGCCTGTCATAACTTTCTTTAATAAACTTGAAAGACTTGCCAAAACAATAACCAAAATTCACACCCACCTTTCGTGCTTCGCTTCCAATTGCTTCATCTAAAGTTTAGCAAATAATACAAAGTGTTAAACTCGTACTTGTGGTCGTATTTGTAATTTGTAACACACTCTCGTTGTATTAAGTACCTGATTTTGCTGCGAAGTTTCCATCAACTTTCGCAAAATTTCTTCTTGAGAATGCAAATGCGACTTCCTACAAGTGAGAAAAGCATTATGATTACACGCTCAAGTATGACATGGAAGTAATAAGGAATGGATGCGTGCAGTCTCGACGAAGGAAAGTAACCACTTCACACTTGTTATTTTTAATTGATATACGCTTTAATAAACCCGATTTAGTTCAGGGTTCATAGATTGCCTAATAACTAACCTCAACTCCCACTCGTCTCTTCTGTGTTTCTCCATCATTTCCGTCCATTGCTTCGTTTGCTCCACAACCAGGCGACGAATAGACGGATCAGATGCAGCTTCGTTAGGCCTGCAAATATGTAGGTAATTTTTTGTATTTATAGCAGTATTAATAAAACTGCCGTATTCAGGTCATCCATCCACAAGATTTGCCACTCCACTCCATACTTGGGATTGAAATAGAGTCACATAAATTGAAATTGCACATCCCGAATTCTGAGGTAAAACCCTGCTCGTTACTTCTCCTTGTTAGTTATTAATAGCTGGGGCACAGGGGGGAGATAACGTGGTGGTAAGTGATTTCAGAAATGCTTTGCCAATATTTGCCAAATTGCTTCCCATCTGCTCTTCACTCAATTTCGCTGGACGTTTATATGTACATAACGCGAAGGAGAAGTGTACGATGTGACAGCGAATTGGCCATTAACTTGTGCATGCTGAAGAGTGGAGATAACTTGGTGGTACTGGACAGGAATTTGTATGGTGGCGTCGGATAGAGCATTAACGCGTCGAGAGAGAATGTGCCCACCTCAATTTCCTTTTATCATCATCATCGAGACATCACACCACACTTCCCTCGCTTCTTCTGCTGCCACATGGACGGCCAGTTCGTGGGGAAAGTTGCTTTCTTCCCGTCCGTGAACTACCAACCACCACCACCAGCACCCAATCTCTTGCCAACCAACACCGACATCCGCTGCACACATACTACTCCAAATACACAACTTTCCAACTGCTCGAAATTGCTACTGCCAATCCAAACTTGCTTCACGAATGGATGAGACAGCCTCCACAAAGAGTGTGTGTTTGTGCTTATAGGGGACTTAATTGGCCAATTTTGATAGGCCATGGAATAATACTTAGGTGGTTCAACTGGCTCCTGATCAATAATTGTGGTGAGATGTATAATAATGTTACAGCTCCTATAGCGCGAGGAGGAGGACGAGAGAGATAGGTCATTACCGAATAGATTGCGACCCACCACTTTTTAGCAACATGATACATAAAGCTCTATGCACAGTAGAGAGAGAGAGGATTCTCCTATTTACTTGCACAGCCCCGAATAACGGTGCTTTATCTCCCATTTATTTCTTATTTGAAGTTTAGCTGCCTCGTTTAGAATGATTGATGAGGGAATAAATACAGGTCGGACTTATACAAGAGAACAACAGAAAATTGAGGCGAGCGAATTTAGTATCCACACACACAAGAAGAAGAAGATGACGACGACCACGGCCACCTCCAACAAAACGGAGACGGTTGCCTTCTATCTTTCTTTCTTTCTTCACATCTCACTCAGCCGAGCTCATCTCCGGGAGAAAGCAGGAGGCGAATTGAAACTCAACAGGAAGGCTTTAATTTAATATTTTATTACGTGACGGCATAACAAATAAGCTCCTCAAAGTCATCACACACAAGCTCGCAAAATCCAGAGGTCAAACTATATCAAAACGGCTCCTTTTGCATGAGGGGAGTCACAACCATGGTTTCATAATGGCGAAAATGTGTGTGGTTATGCTAAATATTTTAAAGATTAACTTTCTCAATTTTGTGGGGTGGACCAGCACGAATTTAATCCTTCGTTGCTTGTGTGGACTAATTGTTTGTCGACGGGCAGATTAGCCGTCCTGTGCATGCATACGCACAGGCCTATGTCTGTGGTCAATCTACTGTATTCTCAAATTAACATGTGGAACAGACATATTCGGTGTAATGCATATGACATCAAAATTGTTCTAGGAAATCGTGTGTTCGGAGAATTGTGCTCGACCATGTCAACTCCCAGAAGGACGCAGCGTAATCAGCTCTCTGAGAACAGATGCCTGTCCACCTCTCTCTCTCTCTTTGTAGTTATCGTTTGTTCTTCCACTCGTCCGACACCCTAATGCCCTGTCTGTCAAAGTGTCAACTGTCAACCTGACAAATGAGAGGCGAAATGAAGTCTTATAAAAGCTTCTCAAAATTACGGAGAAGGATTTTGCAAGCATGTCCGTTAAATGTGATTATTTTGGACAAATGGGTATTTGCTGGATGACCTCAATGCATTTTCCCATGAGGAAATTTTCTGTCATACTCTGGCAACTAGATCTTCGTATGACTATTCATTATTCCGAGAGATTGCCACGAAACAAATTGCGCAAAAGGACACTTGTGTCGATTTCTACGAAAGTGTCGGGAAACTCTTTTACTGGAGAATGAAAGTAATAAGCAAGTAGCTTTCTCTTGCACGTGGGTTTATAACAAATGAGGTCATTTTCTTCGCCATAATGACTACTCCTCTATTGGCTATTTCTTCTTTATTATCTTTTCCTATACGCAACTTATATAAATAATGATATTCCTCATGTCCGTACAATAATTACTTCGCTCGCATAAGGGCCACACAATTTCTGCGTCATCCTTCCTTGTTTTTGACAACATTCTCAATTCAATCTCATTACAAGAAAGAATTTGCGGAAATTGGGAGACACAAAGTGTAGCCAAAAATCTTGGTTGGTGAGAGCAAACCGAATAAACAAATCCCGAGGGCTGCAGAACACCACGGAATATTTATCACGGAACTCTTCTCCTTTCTTCGCCTAGAACTGTTCTCGGAAGGGGATGAGGAAATTATTCTTCTGTTTGCCGTGTACTCAATTCCACGTACTAATTTCTCCTCCATCCTGTCCTTCCACTCCCATTCTCGCCTATTCTACGCCCTTCCCTACAAACGGTGAAATTTTCATCTCATTTACTTCTTTCGCCGACCGACTTCGATGTCTACAGTCGCAAGTCTCCAATGGTGAAAGTAATTTCGTGGAACAATAGGACTACTCAACTCAGAATTTAATATACTAATCCGGGAGGACTGTCGAGGTTGTTAAAAACCAATGGGACGGATGCACTGCCACTTCTCAGATATTGCCACGAATCTCACTTCAATAATGGAGCTAGTGCATGCATACCGTATTCACGTCTCATTTCATTTCTCCTTGTTTATTGCATAAACGTATTTACATATGTACGTGCAATGCATAGCTCTTCCCCAACTAATTGTGAGTGTGACCAATTAGTTGGAAAGGACACTTAAATCTTCGCAGGGATGTTAAATAAGGGAGTATTGTTAGGTAAACCAAACTCATCCAGCCACCAGATATGCACTACATATTGTCGCCTGAAATTCCAAACTACGTATAATCTCGAATTTTGACCATGGTGTGCAAAGCCAAAATAAAGCAAAATCACTTTCACAACCCACACACAAACTGTAATCCAAATCTTGAGCCCAACAACAACAACAACAACCGTCATCGTAGTTCATCGTGGTCGTTCTACTTTACTTTTACAACTTGCTGCACAACGACTCATATCATAAATGGACGAGCAAACTGGTTGGCTCAGGATGAGTACTGGTTTGTTGTTCACCAACTGCATTTACATAGACGATGTGCTGCCTATATGTAGATGGTTAAGTACACACTGCAGTAGGACTGTGATAAAATTCCAAATTCCAGGAATAAATGTGCGAGATGCGAATAAAGGGAATGAGAAGGCGGAAGAGAAAGTCGTTGAGAAAGCAAGTATCCCACTCTTTGCCCAACACGACGTGTCCTTGGAATTGGAATTAACATAGAAAACATCTTCATAAATACGGAGGCAGAGCCCGTAATGCACGTTGTGTAATCAAGGCCAATGGGAACTCATCCGGGGAGGGAGGAAGTGTATCGGAAAAATTAGGCCACCAAACCCTTGTATAGTTGATATACTCATCATTTTGGGACTTTTAAGGAGTTCGATATAAAATGGAGTTCGATAAATGGGAAAAGTGCAGAGAAGTACTTACTGTTTCCCTTTCACCATTTTCTCGATGGAGACACACTGGTTCTTTTGGATGAGAAGTCTCTCCTTCGAATGTCGTTTCCTCATCGCTTCCAACTCCTTCTGCTGCTTTTTAGTCGCCTTGTTATAACCCTTCTCCGCCCGAAGACTGTCAGCCGTCAAGGGATCGAATTTCATATCCTCTGTCAAATTCAAACAAGGGACGACAACGATGAGTTCACAATACGTAACCTATTTGCAAGCTCATCTGATTCTATGCTCTTATTTCATCAAAATAAATTCAAAACCGCTGACGAGTCAAATTGAATTCGCAGAATTAACTCAATTTAGGTTGCAAAATGGCACGTCCTTGAAATTCGGTAAAAACTATAGACGATCGAATTTTACCAATTGTGGAGCTGATACATATAATGGTTATGTAACATGTATCTACATATATATATATGGCTGGATGTTAAACAATATAGCACTCAATGGACAAAGATTGAAGATTGTACATCATTTGTTGACAGTTGTGAGAAATGTGGCTCAAGAGAACCTACACATTTGCTGATGGGTTTTCAACAAGTTTTGCTATTGAAATATGTTTCAATTCCTCATGATTTGAGTTCTTTGTTGCGTAAAAAATTGCAAGGACTTTTTGAAAAGAAGTAAGCTCTCAAAAATTCCATTAATCTCTTTCATCGGAAGGAGAACAGGATCCACGCTAGGTGAGCATGTTAGAAACTACCAGAAATGAATTGAAGTAGGATCCAAGAGACCTCTCTAACCTACATTCCACCCATTTCCTTCGCAAAACTACCTCTGGCTTTCTCTCTTCGGAAAGAAGAACCCATCTGGAGAAATTCTTCGACAATTCAGCAGAGCAGACTGCCTTTCGAGAAAGCTCAGTTTTGTTTGTTTATTTTTCAGAGATCTTGCTCTCTCTTTCTGTCTCATTCTTCTGCCTACGTTCGTTCAGGCTAAAGATTTACTTTGAACTCTCAAAGGGCTAAATGAGTTATAAGGCAGTCAAGTGGAGGAGCATCTTCCTCCTCCCCTGCCTTGTTTCATTTCGGACAATGTGCCTCAGATCTGGCTATATTAGGACGAGTCGTATGCGCACTTTGAAACCTAGCATGAAATCTGAATCATTTGTAGTCAGCATAAACAAACAAAAGTACTTTGCTTCAAATATTTTCTTTTCTAAGGTAAACACCAAGTGGGTGCGCACTCAGGTCGGTTTTACTACAAATGTCATTTTTATTTCATGACCCACATGAAATAATCACTTTCACGTGGAACCACCAGCTACATGTACACGACAATAATGGAGAAAGCTCAATACATTTCTCGTGGTCGTATTATTGTCACTTTGTGGCATCCCACCAAGAAAGGAGAATTATCTATATTTATTGATAGATTCTCACCTTTGGGCTCCTCTTGGAAACGAACGCCTTCACTCTTTTTTGTGGTAGGACCCACCGTCGTGTTGCCTGGTTTGATGTTCATACTGTTAATATCTGACTCCTCGATCCCCATGGCTTGCATTTGCTGGGCTCGTTTATCTTGTGCTGACAAAAAGGCTCGGGGATCTGACAGTGCGTCCATAAAATCTGCAATACAACAATAGCATTGGAATTTTCTCGAAACTGTGGGGAGTTGGTTTTCTGTGTATTTGCATTCCTACGAATTAATTATGATAATACAACATCATAAAAAATAATTATGGGCACTAATATACATGATATAGAACAAGTAAGATATTAATTACCTCCGAATCCATCAGGCACGTAGATTTTAAGCTCAATATTGCAGAACAGCATTGGTAGAGAGGTGGGAAAGTTTGCTCTATAAATTCAATTAATGTTCAATATGTAGTTAGCTGCACGAATAGAAACGTGGTGAAATTGTTGCATAGAAAAAGTGAATAGCTTACTCAGTGCGGAGACTAATGTGCCGGAATCCAGCTAATTTGAGAAAGAAGTATTATGTATATTAGCATTTCTCAACTTATAAATATATTTCTAAAGAATCTGCAAATTTAGTGATTTCGGATCTGCACTAATTCGGTCAAATACAAAGGTTTTACCTTGTAGGCCGTCAAGAGGAAGGATCCGCTGACCAAGAAGTTTTCCGTTCTCATCATAAACTCCGAAACGCAGGACGGCTAAATCGGGAAGAACCACCTGTGCACAAAAACCATTATTGCTGGTTGGGTTGGAATTCTAACAATAATATCGAGTTACTCGGATGAGCGAGGAGTGTTTGTGCAAATACATGTGTGATATTAGAATTCCACGAAGAAAGAGACGTAGTCCTACCAAAATTTAATTCCAACCTTTCTCTCGTTATCATTATGTCGGGACAGGCTGCACTAAGGTCATCACGAGCTAAACGTGATCCACCAAACTCCAAATGAAATCCATACCCGTGAGCCCCGTTAATTGGCAACGGACCAAAAGGAGATAGAGAAAGAGAAAAAGAAAGCGATCAATGTGAGGATCTTGTCGTCCTCAGTGTCCCGATATGGGCATTGAGCTTGGCAAACGACTTCTCAATTTAATAGGACAATGGGAAGTACACAATGACTTTCATTTGAGATAACCTTATGTGCACAAGTTGCCCAATGCCATCGTGCATGCAGTGTCAGGCAGCCAAGGTCAAATAGCACGTAAGAATGAATCACTTCTTCTCTTTCTTGCTTTCACTCCTTTCGGGAGGTGGTCGAATTTTGGCATTAGTGAGAAGAGCGGAATGGTGTGGTTGTGAAATAAGGAGATCTGATGGCGATGTCGGTGGGAGAGTGAGAGCAGAAGTCGAAGGAGCCGTGGTCCTATTGATTGCTTTCTTTCCACCAAACCAAACACTTTCACCAGCACCGTGAGTAAATATTGAAACAAGTTGGCGGATCCACTGGCTTTCACTCTGCCTGTCACACACAACCACACGACGCGCACCCACACCGAAAAACCCATAAAGACACCAGCAGCCTGATTGTCATTACACTCTTTCTCACTCAGCAGCTTTCCCTGCCGCGGATCAATTCCTTATTTATGTGCGTTCAGCAGCCCCACACAATAAAACTAAGGGGAACTGGATACGATTTCGAGTAATAGATAGCACCCGAGGGGAAATTCTTGCAGAGTTGAAACCCTGTTTACTTTGCATGCAATCAATTGTGCCTCTATCCATGCATTGCATATCATCTGACAAAGTGGACAAAGTCTTCAACTCCCAACAGTTTTTTTCTTTAAATTGTACCCTCATTCACCCCACTCACTTGACCAACTTGGTTGAAGAGATGCTTGTAATACTTCTTACATTACTGTTATTGGGGATTAGTCCTGATCTCCTCTTTGTGAAAAGTTTGAGGAAAGCAAGCACGCAATAAGTTTTTCGGGGGAAAAATAAATAGAGTACAAGACTCACCTTGCGAAATAAAAACGGGTCTTCGTTGTAAACCGGATTTAGTCCATTTGCTGGAATCAGTCGAGTGCGAAATTCCTGATTGTCAAAGAGTTTCAATATGTTTACTTGGCTTTGCAATGTTCGGGTATGTGTGAAATATAATATTCACAAAATATATCCCATTTAACACGGGGGAGCAGTTTGATTCTTTTTTTGCGGTAAATGCATGTATATGTACATACTTATGGGATAGCTTAATTCATTATGTGGAATATACAAGAATCTAAGTACGTAAGCTCCTTAGTCTGCTAGACGAGTAATTACCGACCTTTCGAATGGAGTCCGTCGGTAACCCGAACATGTCCACTTCCACGTAAGTTCCCACCTTCTTGTCCGATAAGAACTGCCCAGCAATCACCTAAACGGAAGAAGGAGAGAAAGTAGTGCGGCACGTATCGACTCGGACAAATTGTGAGAATGGCGTTGGGTGTAAATGGATGAGATTTATCTCCAAGCACAGATGGTTCACTGGGTTGGAAATTAGCTATAAATTACTCACTTGAACAGAACACTGGGCGGCTATCACGCCATCCACGGGAGATTCGGCAAAAGGATCAAAATTTCGGTCCGGTCTTCGCATGAAGTCAGGTTTTAGGAGAAAGCCACATCCTCCATTGTATTCAAATTTCCCTTGGTTCAGTTGCATAGGAAGGTCCGCAGTTTGGAAGTTCAAAGACACCATCTGACACCCAGCATTCCAAAATATCTAGTGCACAAATAATTGCAATTATCGTAATTATTTTCATGATTTTAGAAATAGCATAATTCAATAACGTTGAATCAACACTTACTTGAGGCATGTAATTGGATGAATCCGCTCTTGTTCCCTTTGGATAAATTCGGCTCATTTGGCGTTTGTTGTAGTTGACGAATTCTATGGCTTGCGTTTTGAGCAAACCAAGACCCGTGGTTTCAGCAAAGGAGGACATGTAGTGGTGGCAATTTTTTTCTGCAGGAGAGGAGAAAGCATGTGACCGAATGTGAGACCTGTCAACTCATTCAGATTAAAGAGAAGTGGACAAATTGCCATACTTTCCGCCAGGTCAAACGCGGCGAATTTCACTGGCTGCGCGTAGTTTATCATGGACGACAACCATGGGTGGATGGATAAAGTGGCGGGTGTGTGGGACGTGGCGTTAGTCTGAGGTGGCTCTGGTGGCTGGTTGGAGTCTGGCTGGCTACCAGTATAATTCTGTTGGATAATTAAAATATGAATGAGGCAAGTTGAGACTAATGTGCAGGACATATATTTCGAAGGATTATAGGCAAACCCTTGGATAAGAAAGATCCTGCAGACCAAAATACGTTAATAGAAACCAGATTATTGAAGATGTGAAGTTTCAATTGCAGTGAAACTTTCACCAGCAGCAATAAACCAAACTCCTTTGCACCTTCTCCTCTCGCTGGATATCAGCCAACTTTTACACTTGTGAAAATGCGACTAATTTTCCAAAGAAAGTTTAGATCGAAAGACGGAAGTTTCATTTTGGGTTGAGAGAGAGAGAGAAAAGGAGACCACACGAAACGATTGAAGGAACTGACTTGGACGTGAGTACTTCACACACTTGATGAATACTTTCTCCCACCGTGTTCGCGGTGTGGGTAGTTATGCACATGTTATTCAATTCATGTGATGATAATGACGATATCAACAAACCAATCGCTACTGTTTTCTCTCTCTCACACACATCCCAAGTAGATGAGCTATATTGTAACAATGTGATTTCAACAATGCCTATGTTGAAACCTAGTGAGTGTGATTAGAAGATGGCATGTCATTGGTCGGCAATGTTAATACAACGTAAAATGAGCCATTAAAAATCACACTTTATTTTCAATATTGAAATCACGTTGAGATAACTTTTGTTGGGATTCATCACCTTCACACAACGTTGACTGAATGCGCGAGCGTCATTTTTGATAACAGTAGGACAACATCGACTGAACGTTTAATGCATGTTTGTTTCACATTGAAATCACAAGCTACAAAGGAGCGCGAATGATTTATCCGGCTGGCATGCTCTTCTTTCTTGATTCTCATTCACTTTGACTGTTCATTTTTCGTCTTGTCCAAAATGAATTTTTTAGTTGTTGAATTCCCTACTGATAACCCAAAAACAGTGGACGTTATTCCGCAAACGTGGCTTATCTCGAAAACTCAGTGTTATTGGCCTACTCGTTGCTTGTCAACGAATTTGACTAAAATACGACGAGAACAAGTTAAGCCTGATCGAAGTTGGGGAAAATGTGCGTGCAGAATATTGGGACATTTTGGTAAATTTTTAGCTATTTTAAATAGTATATAATTTTATTCTAGGTTAATTTTTAAACTCTGGTGTTTTTTGATAGAAACTTTTGAAGCCGCCCAGCAAGCAGCCGTTTTAGCCGAAAACACATCCGATTTGGATATTAATTTTTCTACAAAACGGTCCACCCACCGGCGACCAGAGTCCAGTTCAGATTCGACAGATGACGAGGGACCACCAATAAAAGCGAAGAAAATTACTAAATCTGTGATTAATTCTGTGCCACAAACTTTATTTAAACTTGGTAAACTAAATTATTTTGCCAAAAAATTGATAACATATTTTTGTCTAATTGAGCGCACAAATAATAATGTGTTATTTGAAACAACTTCAGGCGACTTAGCAGACGTGACTCGTGCACAAATTGACCAGGGCCTCGTTTTGTCAGGAAATAATGAGGGTGAGTTGTTGGTTAGTTTTTTTTAACTAGACAGATACTTATTGCAATTATATTCACAATTAAATTATAAACTACTTTGATTTGTCTAGAACGTTCAGCCATATCAAATGTTGAGACAGATTCGTCAGGAAGCCAAATTTTGTATATGAATGCCACACCTTCAGGTGATGGACAGTTAAATTTAGCTATTATTCCTAACGATACAAATGTAAACCAAGATGACCAATCCGTAAATTTCGGCTCCCATCCTATTTATTCATCACCGGTACCATCACCATCGGCAAATTTGGGGTTGCAGACACAAGGTAATAATATGTAAATATATTAAATGTATAATTGTGATTAAAATGGTATGATGTAGTTTTATAAGGTATTATGCTAACTATACTAAGCCAGTTGATTAATTTTTTTAACAAACTTGTTACTCAGGTTTTAACAAAGTTGTGCTCAAACATTTGGCAGCAATAAAAACTGGACAAAAATCAATACTGGAAAAGTTGGACTTAATTCTCAACAATCAGAATAGAATCGGAGTAGGACTTGACTTGAACACGGAAACGGAAGAGCCTGACTTCTCGTCATTGCCAATCTTTCCCCTTGAAAGTGTGGACGCCCTTGAACAACTCGAGTCGCAATTGGCTATAGACGATGAACGGAAATTATTTGTAAGATGAAGTACTATACATACAACAATGCCAAAATAATTCATGTTTTAGCTAATTAATTTTTTATGCGTTTAGGTACTTTATCTAATTGACATTGGAGGTAAAAGTCTCGGCGAAACAGTCAAGCGAATTTTACAGAGAATTGTTAGCGAAGATCTCGCCATAGATTTGAGCTACACTGGTCTAGGAAAGAACAAAAAACCATTTAATATCTACAAACATATTGTTAATTGCATCACAGGTTCGTCAATTAATTACAAACATATGAAAATCAATTTGAATATTCCTGAAATTAATTTTCAGCTGCAACAAAGAAAAATAAGAGACTCCCTGCAGAAGTGGAAAAAACTGAGTTTGCCATTCGTGAAATAGTGATGGACTTCTTCCGGTACTCGAGGCCAAGGAAAGCAGCGGCTTCTATTTCTCAAGATTCCACCGATTAGATTATCTTTGTTTAAAATAATATAGGAAATGTCGTCAAGTAGAAATAAGCGTAGAATTATTCAAAAAAGTTATGAAAATCTCGTGCTTGAAGTTGATGCACTAGATGAAATCTCGGTAGGTACGGTTGAGCTTTCGGACAATTCGGTATTAGACAATTTGTTACCAGATAATACAACCGTTTATAATGATGGGGCTCAATATAGTTATGGATTAGAGAAGGAAGCCATTAATAGTTCTAGTGAGTACGACAGTGATGAAGTTAACGATGCGGACCAAGATTTTAAATCAGGTTTAGTGAAATGGGTGGCAAAACACAAAATAAATGGTGTGGCAGTAGACGATTTACTAAAACTATTAAGTGCTAATATTCCTGGTGGGAATCTTCCAGAGTCTTACAAAACATTAATGAAAACCCGTACAAAATATAAAATAGATTTAATTGATGGTGGGCAGTATTATCATTTTGGATTAGAGCGACAATTGCAGAGATTAAGTAAAATTGCTGGGTTTACCGATAATTTTGAAACAATTGAATTAAAAATAGGAATTGACGGTCTCCCAATCAGTCGCTCCAGCAAAAAACAGTTTTGGCCTATTTTGGCAAGTGGCGATATTTTAAATAATGGCAAACCTTTTCTCGTTGGCTTGTATTTTAGTTTATTTTGTAAACCAGAAAAATCTGATCAACTTCTTGGTCCGCTAGTTGAAGAGCTCACACTGCTGCTCGCCAATGGGGTTGAAATTAATGGCTTGGTGCGAAAAATTTCCATTAAATGCATAGTTGCGGATGCGCCCGCTAGAAATTTTGTTAAAAACTGTGTTGCATTTAATGGTTATTATGGTTGTGATAGATGCACTCAGAAAGGTCAATGGCTGGGGAGAGTAGTGTTTAGCGAATTGGACGCCCCTCTAAGAAATGACCAAGATTTTAGAAGAAATATGTACCACAATCATCAGGTTAAGGAATCCATTTTATCCAAATTAGAAATAGGAATGGTTAGTAGCTTTGTCCTTGACTACATGCACTTAGTGTGCCTGGGTGTAACTAGAAAATTAATATCTTGCTGGAGAAGTGGACCAATTCCTTTGCGAATTGGAAGGCAAAATATTGCACAGATTTCTGAACGTTTAATTGCCTGTAAAAATTTTATACCGTCAGAGTTTAATCGCAAGCCACGGTCGCTGGTGGAAGTCGATTATTGGAAGGCAACTGAATATAGGACATTTCTCTTATACCTAGGTCCACTGGTTCTAAAAGGAATTTTGTCTCAGGAAAAATACGAACATTTTTTACAGTTATCTGTTGCGGTTAGGATATTATTATCTGATAATAGAGATTGGTATAATTACGCAGGAGAAATGTTAAATTCCTTCGTTGAAAAAGCTAGCGAGTTATACAGGCCCGAATTTGTAGTATATAACGTACATTCGTTAATTCATTTAGCAGATGACGCTAAAAAATTTGGGTCCCTAGAAAAAATTAATGCTTTTGAGTTTGAGAACTACATGCAACTTCTCAAAAAAATGGTCAGAGGAAAAAAACACGAGCTCGCACAAGTAATTCGTAGAATATATGAGGTAGAGCAGTCTAATTTGTTAACCAAATCTAAATGTAGAGAATTGCATATTTCGACAAAACCAAAGGACAGGGGATTTGCTTTATTATCTGGGGAAATTGTTATTGTAACAGAATCTAATAAAGATTCTGACGAAGTGGAAATTACAGTTTTCTGTAATAAATCTGATTATTTCACAAATCCCTGTGAAAGCTCAAAGCTATGTATATATGTGGTTCGAAATTTGTCTCCTAGGTCTAGACGAATTAAGAAATCTGACCTTTATCATAAAGTCGTGCTATTACCATTGTCCGATTCCTCGAATGAATATTTATGCCTACCATTTTGCAGTCTTAAAAGTGTATAATTTAAATCAATTAATTGTAATTGTGCACATAAATAATATACATAGTATGTACATAATAATTCACACTAATATTGTATGAAAAGTTTTCATAGACGTATTGATATTTGTAATAATAAACGATCATTAATTGTTGAAATAATAAATTTGGGTGTGAATTAAATGTGAATGTGCATCATTTATTTAACATCAATGGCATGTGAAAAGCATGTAAAATTCGACAATATTAATATCATCCTAACGTTGCAATCACATTCAAACCACATTGCCTCAACATGAGCACTTTTACAATTTCAATGTTTTATACACATGAAAAAAGCGGCCATCATTCACTGTGATCCAACACGTTGATTATCACATTGTAACAATATCATTCTTCTACTTGGGATGCTGATTGAAGCTGCAATTTTTTGCTGAGTGGGAAAAATATCTGAAATATGAGCACTCACTGGTTTGTCCTCTTTCGGAACGATTTCCACGGCAGAAGCATCCTCCCGACACTCGTCATCATTTATCTCGAACTGACCCTTCAAAAACAGCTCCAGCTCTATTTTCTCAACCTCTGAAAAGACCAAAAATTTATTACATTTTTACTTGTCCATTTTCGTGGGCTTATATTTTATAGACAACACCCTAAGAAGCTCAACGTGCGACCTGTCGACGGTGCCAACAAAGTGCCCAGTTGGTTTTTATCTAGCGATTGTTGGCGATAGTGCCATTTGAATCACCTACTGCTTTGCAGACCTGCATAATGCGACGGTTGTTTGGAAGATGGTAGGATCAATATCATCATCGTGACATTTCTAATAATAGCACGACATTTAGAGCACTATTCAGCAATTTTATTTATGTTGGTTCTCCACTCTGATCAGTCTGCATGCATTTTGCGACATTTTTAAATTTAAAATGCAGATCATTACGGTTTTAGATTTGACCTTTTCAAGTTATAATCCTAATAACTTTTTTATTATGCATCAATCCAACTAATCTTCAAACTGCATCTCATTATTTTTATAATTTATAAAACCAACAGTTCTTAGTTGATGCATATGACCAGAGTAATTATAGCTTTCTCCGTCTCTCTGGCCCCAGACCAATATTGCAAAAAATCACACAAATATTTTTTATCAATTTCTCCGTGTATTTAACAACCCAAATTCAACCTTTACGCAGGTAAATTAGCAGCTTCAAGTGTGGCAAAAGATGATTTAATGAAATTTAAAAAATCAGAAGGTGAAAAAGTGTACTAACCTGGTTGAAGACGCTTATTCTTTATGAGGATCTTGCGTTTGAGAGCACTTGGTGGAGGGAGCGGTGCCCCTATTTCCAGCTAAATCATCACAGGACAAGATAATATTTTCTCAGTTTTCGGGAAACATTCGGATCCGTATGTTCATCACGTTCTGACACTTCCAGATAACAATCCACTCTGCCAACTTTCCAAACGAAACGCCATCGTCTCACGAACACATCTCTTTTACTATCTCCCACTTTCTTTTCTCTGCAATATGCCCTCTCGATTTTTGGATCAGTTCGATAAAGATCATGGTGTATATGTCTGTCAGATTAGGTGAAGAAAGGCTTATGAAATCATTATTGTATCCGAATTGGATACCTTGCTTAAAATTCACAAACTTCCGACGGTCTAATTCGAACTGGAATAGTCCATTTATTACGTAGAGAAGCCCTGATGGTGTGGGTGACCTATATTCTCCAGACAATTTTTTTTTCTATCATCACCATCTTTGCAAAAAGGACGAAATTTTGAGTTTAGCGTGAGGGAGAAAGCAAATGGTCTAAGTGAGGGTTTAAGAGTAATCTCGTCGTTTATGGCTGCCATGAAGGCTCGACGAGAGAAATGAGATAAACACTGAATGAGAAAACGTGTGGCGTTGGAAAAGTTCTCTGTCCGTGTCACAACTTTCGCTTTTGCTTATATGAATATGCTCCTGTACGTACCGGATAGTCGGGCAAAGGCTCTTTTAGTAGGAGATCTGCACAAATGAAATGAATTTATGTGCATTTTTATATACATATATATGCATCCGTTTGATTCATCTTCTCATTGTCACATCTTATATACACGTATTTATTTATATATATGCATATGTACACGTATAAGCGTTACCTCCAAAAATTTCATCACAGTATTTGGCCATTTTGTATTGCTGGGCTTTGCAGCAATGATTCTCGAAACTAAAGGGAGAAATGACCATGTAGTAAATTTTTTGTTTTGCCATAAGGAGAATAAAAACCAGTCTTGGTCGTTGCCTTGCCTTAGAATGACGGGATAGTCGGAAGTAACAAACGCAGTATCGCGTATCGCGAAAATCACATCCTGCAATAAAATAATGCCAGAGAGTAAGTCAGCCTCCAGCTCGATGAGATATCAAATATTTATGAAGGAGAGATGCCACCAGGCTATTTCTATTTCTGGACTTTATTGCCGGGGTCCACCCACCTGCTTCGCCAATCACTAAAACGCTATATAACTAATGTGTATACGAGCAAAGCACTTTCTGTGTATACGGAGCAATAAAAGTTACTAGCACTAAAAATTAAATGATCGAAAGTCTTCATCTGAATTGCAATTGATTTTGAGGAGTATTTGTAAAATGTACATTTGCAAATTGGCATGTTTGTCATCAGTTTTTCTACTCATTGGTTTGATTTTTTTTAGACGAAATATGTCTTTCTATACACTAAAAGTGATGTAGCACGACGCTATGTATCGAACATATTAAAGACAAACGGATAAACATAAGTATTCGATAAGCCCTGGCTGCAATCAATGACAAATTAGAAGTGCAACTCCACTGAAAATTGTCTAGAATTCTGAAAGAATTTTACTTGCACGTTAAAGCTTTATTAAGAAAGTAATATTCTACGAGTGCTCTCACAACAATCAGCATGATTAAATTTTGGCATGAAACAAAATTGCTTCTGCATTGCATACTGCTTTCAGCTCTCTAATAGGATGGTTGATTAAAAATAATAACAGAAAATGTCTACTTTGTGCATGAAAACCGTTTTTAATGAGAGTTTGTTTACATTGTGCTTACTTTAAATAGAATGTCAGTACACATTGCTTTCCCATGTGTAATGATGGCTGAGGCAAATAATGAGGAGGAAAATTATTAGAATTTTGAGATTTCAAACGTCCCAAGAATGAAAAACATGTTGATTAACTTTGAAGGCTTACGTTCTTCTTCGTCCCTTCCGTCCCAGCAATCCAACTCGATACATCTGAAAAAAAGTAATTTGTAATATTTCTGTGATATTTTTCATACCCTGAAACTTCAATTTAACTCTTTGTATAATGAAAATTCCAGATTCTACGTCTATTCAGTAATGTCTGATGAACTGAGTAATGATGACCGTCAAAAGATTAGGCAAACCCTTATCCCCGAAATTACTCTTACAGATCATAATATCTTCCGGGGTGCTTAATGATACCGACAAGAAGTAGACGAGATAAAGAAATTCGGTCAATGATGAAAGAATGGTCTCGCTTTCTATGGTTATTTCGTGTTCATTACGGAGATGGGCGGCCTACCCGACAATGTGCGTATGTTATATAATGCATAAAAGGAAACACGGAGAAAGTCGTGGTCTCTATCCAAACCAACCACGGAGATCATAAGCAGCTATCTGGCTAAATAAGCATGCAACCGGAGTAACTCATCGCATCATATCTGTTTTGCGTGTTTGTACCCTCTCTCTAAAGACTTTTGTCGTTCTGTCCCACAAAATAAATGGCACGTTCGCAGGGAGACTGCAAATGGGATGAACGCCGCGCTAAAAATAGGAGTAGCTGCTGCCAAAAACATAAAGATAAATTGGAGTACTTAGATTCGAAGAAGGAAAGGAATTTGTCTTGTTCATCCGGCTAATGCTCAAAGTCTGTTCTCTCCGAGACGCCCTCCTCAGTCGTCACTTCACTCAAGCCAAAGTTCATATCCAATTGGGTTAGGCATACAGTTCACCATTCTCAGCTTTTCAAAGTGTAGTCGCTCGTGGTCATGTTAATCCTGGCACTTAGCATTGAGGAGGAGAAAACATACGGAAAATGTGTGAAATTCTGAAGAATGAGGCAAAACAGACGGTCCTCATCGATTTTGGCTCACTCAATCCCTACGGGTTTGACTACGGAGGAAGAATTTCACTAAATCTTGCAAATCAAAATCCAATTTGGCAATGCAGATTTGAGCAGAAGCCTCAAGTTCTGACAGCCCTCCTCGCTCGAGTATATAGCATCGTAAAGTTGGTGGGCATAAAATTAGCCAAGTTTCATGACTGACTAGAACAAACTGTAAAGCCAGTGATGCACATGATGAGATGAAGACTTGGTTGTTAAAAGCAAAGTTGGGAAAGTTGCTCGAGTTTTGGAGCGAGCGAGGTTGAGGGCAAAGTTGTGGATGGACAAATGTCAGTAAATAAACATGCCGTTTCAGGAAGCGTTTCCCTCCGCTGTATTTTATGCAGGATGATACGCTGTATATCTTTCGGCTGCAAGTGTCGCTTTCTCACTATAAACACCAGGATGTGTGGTTTTCATTTAGCCACGAATTTCTGTGCGTATGTAAATACAGTACAGATATTTTGCTGACAAGGGACACTCACGACCTGTCGTTTGAGTCTAGGATATCCACTATGTTTTTTAGAATCTACTAGGACCCCAGATGAAGGATTCATTCATATTTCCGTGTAAAACTCATATTTGGCGCCGTGCCGTGGCGCTAAATTCGCCAAATTTCAATGTTTTTATTTTTGAAACCGCCATAACTTTTGAAATCCTGGGCGGATTTTCAAAATTTTTTGCAAAAATCATGACAAGGAGTTCAACTTTCGTATCCCATGAAATTTTTTCCAAAATTTTCGCTTTTAAATTTTCGCAAAATTTCGTAATTTTCTTAGAAATGAGGGTTCGTCGGAAAAATGCTAAAAATATTTCAAAAATTCGAAATTTTTTATTTTTATTTTTTTCTCATAAATTTGGACTTGTGTGATCATTTTAAGCATAAAATTTTGAAAATCCGACATAATCTGCAAAAGTTATGGGGGTTTGAAATTGGTCGAAAATGCAAATTTTTAAGTTTGGCGCCACGGCACGGCGCCAAATATGAGTTTTACACGGAAATATGAATGAATCCTTCATCTGGGGTCCTAGTAGATTCTAAAAAGCATGGTGGGTACCCTGGACTCAAACGACAGGTCGTGAGTGTCCCTTGTGAGATACCAGTTTACAGTTTGTCAAGTTCATAAAATCTAAAAAAAACAGATATTCCTTATTCATTCATATTCTATCGACGGAGGGCAAGGACAACGAAATACCGCTCAAATCTGTCAATGTTCCATATGCCAATGTATTTATGAAGAGAGTAAAAGAGATTAAACATGCGGGAGGTTTTAATACCTGCACCCAGCGAGAAGCGTTTGACGATACATTTCCACACTCGACTTGCCCCCAAATTGGCGACCGATAAGGTACGTGTTGTGAGAAGAGTTGATGTAATAGTGTGACAAGGGTTGATCTGAAACAGTTGGATACTCATGTTCATCATCACGTCGACTTGATATCTCCATCCAAGCTCTCGATGGAGCTTGGAGGAAAACTGGCAGGCATAAAACGGTTTCTAACCCATGTCCATGTAGGTATCTAAGCGGTCTAAAAATACGGGCGCGTTTTCGTCCGACATCAGGTAACGAATTAGTCCATCCTTTGAAAGTCGACTGGAGGCCTTGAACTCTTCATTGGGTTCGTAGGTTTGGATGATCTCGGACGCTCGCTTCTCGTTGTAGAGAGGATACAAGATTTCGTTCAGACGTGGATCCCGTTGCTTTTCGTTCAGGAAGTAGATGAACTGGTTCACATCGATGTAGTCGGCTTTCCCCTTGGTGCTACAGTCAGAAGGGAAAAACCTACTTAGAGATGCGCTACATAGATCCAAGTCCGTGTAAAGTATGCTAACTCGAGTTGACACATTATTACTTATGTAAAACTTGCATCGTATAATGCGTATATCGAATTCTCTCGAAGGACTGAATGGGCTCTACTGCTGAGCGAATTCTGGGGAAAGCTCTCATGGAGGCTAATTGCCACTTAAAAGTTGAACCGAGAGTTGAAAAATATGCTCTTGTGGAATAATAGAATTGAAGGTTAGCTGGAGGCTTTGATCAATTTATTACATGCGACACTGTGGCTTGGATAAAGTTGAAAGGAATATTTCGAAATCTCAATCCACTCTTAGCGTTGTACCGAAAGTCATAAAGTTTTAAAATTAAGTTTCCAAAGTTCATTGTTAACTTGCATTCCTTGTTACAATTCGTTCATCTTTCGCCACAACCAATTTATATTCTGAGAATGGAAAATCGCTAGCAAAATAAGAGAATTGATATAAATTGACACAAAGACAACTGGTCAATGGAATTAAGTTGATTAAAATTGATCAAAGTACACTAAAAATAAAGCACTTTCTACAATAAAAACTTACATGGACTGAAACAGCTCTTCAATATCGTTCCGTGGGCAGATCTTATGGTACAGAGCGACGAATTTTTCAAAGGTGAAGTCTGCAGGCTCTATCACGTCGGTCTGCAAAGAAAGGAGATGTTCGTAGGATTTCTTACTCTCAATGCATGGAGGCGGAGGCTCTGCTAAAAGAGTTGGGTAAACAATTTGAAAAGCTGCAGTCAAAAGGTATCAAATTTGTTGTTGGAGAAAGCTGAGAACGCTGAAAAATGTGAAAGGTCACTCACTACACAATGGTAAATAAGTTGGCTTGCAATTATGCCAACGGGCAATGGGGCAAGCTCAAACTTTCACCACTCGTCAGAGTGAAAGTGAGTGGATAAATTCTCCACAGCTTTTCAAAAATTTTCTTCCTCTAACATTAAGTTCCTTGATCCTGTTTACCCTTGGCCAACGTTACAGCCGTACTTCTTAACTCGTCACGAGATGAGATTGGATATGTGGGCATAGAAAAGCTGGCTTACCCTTTCATTGGGGAGAGCTAGCGATTTTAAACACTCGTACACGAATTTCTCCGTCTTCCCAGAAGCGAACGTCCTCGCGATTACTTTCACCGGCACTTTCCCATTCGCTAATAATATCAGGACGTAATTTCAGGTTACAACAATGAACCAACCGAACCAACTTATAGATAATTCAGAAAGAAAAATACTTACGAGCCACCATAAACCCCAAACGCATCCAACTGTACCAAAAATATTTTAGTCAGAACTTGTTGTTTGTAATACAGGATTATTACATAAATAAAATACATAATTCTATTATAAAACTGAAGCAAAAATAAGCCAACATTTCGTAAATAAGCTGGACCTTCATACATTGCATTGATGCTGCCGAATCTCTTACATCTTGTCGTAAGACGTACATACATACGTAAGTGTAAGAAGACTGGACAATGTTAGATATGCTCCCTGCTTCAGATTAGTCCCACAAATTAGTACGTTGTATAAAAGCAGTGCTACTTCACCGTCATTGATTTAATCATAGAATTAATTGGGAAGCAGAAAACCCAAAAGATTTGCACACAATGGGTAAAACATATAATGAACAGGATCCTTGAGAATCTCAACAACTTCTTCCTTTGTCTAAAGCCAAGTGCTTATCGCGATGATGCAACAATTCTAAGCCTACACGTTCGCAGTATGATGTAAGTGAAAATTAAATGCAGAGGTTCTCGTAAATACTTCGAAATATTGCAATAATCCAAAGTAGCCACGCATTGTTCAAAAACATTTGAGTGGAGCCTGTAATGTTTCTACATAAGTATATGGTTCATTTTCATTCACTTTCTTGTAGTCTGTTCTTAATTCCGATGGGAATCATGGGCATTGAAAGCATTTAAGAAAATAAAGTTTGGGCAATAAAGGGAACTCTAAAAAAACCTATTTTATCAGCATGTTGGTTAAGATGGAAAATGAATGACGGCCTACTCCTTCAGTGGAAGACACATTTTAAGTATTTCATATGAATGCACGTAATCCCTACAGAAGCGTCAGTCAAACATTTCTATATTTAGGAAACTTATGACTTTGCCGTCAATCGCAAAATGTGGAATAATTATTTCAACATGAGACAACAGTAGTAAATAATACGCTTCGTTAAGCCAATACCTGTTTGTGCATCAAGGTTTATATAATATCTCTGAACTGAATATGCATTAGCAATATCTCCGGCGGAGAAAATCATGCGACCCATTAATAATTCAAACAATTCCCACCGTAGCGAAAACATTTGTCGTTTCCTATGTATAAGCACACAATGGTTGCAGATCACGAATCCATTAGCGCCATTAAAGCAGTGTCTCTAAATTCCATTGTTTCGTGTACAAACGCAGTTGCTGAACGTGTAGCTGGAACAAATTGGTTTTCTCGCATGTTTTCCCCACAAAGCAGAGCGTTCAATCCACCCAAACTGAAACAACGGGCAGTGCGCTTAGGGCAAATCTAAGAGGTGAAAGCAAGGTGAAAGCATAGCGATGGACATTCCACAACCAATAACGTCAAATCCAGTGATAACACAAAAAAACCATGCAACACGAACAGTGAAATGTACAACGTACCACGGTCACATGTATTTACATAAATACACCTCAAAATAACTTACTGTTTCATAAGATTGGTTGCAGGGCATACGTTATTCATTTTGTTATTATGAGTTAACGTACGCAACCCAGTTTGCCATATCTAAAAATGAAGAAAATTCTAAAAATAATAAACAAAAGTAATGACAAGTTTAATCATTCTCGAAATAATAGGGAACTTATAACGCTTTAGAAACTTGAGAAACATTAAAACTATACATACACGTGTAGATGAACGAATTCAAATGGCATCATCATGGCTCTACATGCATGCAACTTTCTCCAGAAAAAAACATGCATATTCTGGTGAGCAAAGTGGAGGCTGGGGTCGAGCTAATTTCGTGTGCCTTAATTAACAAAAGTTTGGACAAATGGAATGCTCGTTCGGGGTAATGCCTCACTTGGGATTACAACATTCATGCAAGATAATGAATATTTCTACATTTCACAAAACATTGGCTCGACTCCTACGAACTGCTCAAACTGGGCGAAAAATGGCTGCAGGATAAGCAAAAGTTAACTGTATGTTTCTGCAATATAATTACGATCAGCATTGCCAAGTTGAACCTCTTAATGAAAAAATTATAAACAGCAACTGAATTTTGAACATCGATGACAACACTGATTAAAATGAAAGACGCAGTTGTTTTGCACTTACTGCTTTTTAAGACAGGTCATCGGACTGATATTGTTGGCTTTGAAATTGTGGGTAATTCGACGGAGGCCTTCTAACCACGTCTGTGAAAAAGTACTCTTTCCATTAACTCCTCATTCATAAGCACCTCCAGTTTTTTTACAAATTCTAACGTTCTCTGCACAACGAATTCATTTCTCTTTGTCTCTTGCTAACAATGGGATTTTATCAGCTGGACGTGGTGTTTACTTTACTTTGGGTCGAAGCGTAACTGTCGTTTCAATGGAATGTGGCATACGAATGGTGTTCATTTTGGAGAAAGTGTCAACACGTGAACGTATGTATGTAAATATATTGTGTAGGTAGACTCGTTACTTTTGGCTGCCTTATTCCTCCGTAGTTTGCACAAGCATTCAATCAAATTGTGACAAATGTGTGTAATTAATTGGACTTTGTGTGTCAATCACAAAAAAACTCGTTCTTCAAAAACACACGCCACACATTAGTGATTAGTTTATGTACACTTTGTTTTGCTTGACATATCAGAATACGGGAAAATTAATAAACAGCGGAGGTGAAAACTAGAATTTCTATCACCACAGGTGGTACTGATATGTATCTATTTACGTAGATACGAGTATTCATACGTAACAATTACGGATTTATGTTTGACCTATGTAGCTTTCACAAGATTTGACATTCACAAAATATACGATTTTGTGTGTTTCACCCGTTGTAAGTAATTACGAATGAAAAGGGGAAAACAACAAAGAAATCGCTCACGTACCTTAGCAGTCTCGGCATCAGGATAGACGAAATGAGTGTAAATGATGTTAACTAAATCAGTTCCACTGCAAACCGTCAAGGACTTTTCTTCCAACAAATCTCCATGTTTCGCTTGTAGCTGAGATAAAAGTCTTTGGTCCTGAAGAATCGAAATAAAAGTTTTACGTCCCAATTAGAAAAGTTTACAAATGTCTCAGATTTAAATAAAATTATTTGAGCAATTAGTTCCCCGACTGAAGATAAGTACTCTCGACGAGTGTACCGAAGCAAATAAAAATACAGTGAACTGTCGCAATGAATTTTAAGTTTTTTTTCTCTCGTCGTCCTCTGAGCAATAATGGGATGGGAAGAATAATGGAGATGGAGAATCGTTAATATTCTTTTATGGGGGAGACACACTAACCTCGAGGGAGGGAAAGCCTGTGCTCAAGAAAAAACTCGCTTCCTTCAGCCGTTTGTTGTAACGAACGAGTCGCAAGATCTCGTACATAAAATATCTTATTCGCTTTGATCATATTCGTGATTTACAGTGCTCAAGTAACTCAACAAGTTTCTCGGAAAATTGCTCAGAGCTAGGGAAAGTTGTCGAGTCTTCATTAAATTAATGACCTGTGCTGTTGACTGACTAGATTTGATTTACTTTTACTTCAGAGAGAAATATCAATTTGATTACTTGTGCTACTCTGCTGATGAAATTTTGGGTGTGTGTCTGCGTAGGTGTCTCGTCCTCTTGTACCACTCCGAACAATGATGAATAGGACGAGCACACGGTAACAAATACTAATTATATTTTCGATTTCCTGCATGAGCTAATCCTAAACTCAAATTTGCGATTAGTGCTGCGGAGAAGTCAGTGAAATGTGGGATGATTGATTTCAATTCGCATTCATCTCCATGAATATCTGTCAGTTTGGTATGCAATTCAATCAATCATTAACCTACCAGGCTAATTGTTCTTCTCAATAACTCAAGACGCAAATGTGGGAAAGCTCAAAATTGGGGCAGTATAGTACATGGAATAATTGGAAAATTGCTCACTTTGGGCACGCCCCCAGCTCGGATATCACTAACTTGACATAGTTCCAGCACGTCTCCATCCTGTAAGAATAACGCCACAAGAAAAGCAAACAGTTACACATTTGTTGTTTAGCCTAAAGCGTGGGATGCATAATGTGCGCATATGTATCAATTACAAATTTTCTCCATGATGAGTAAATATATTTAGTAATCCTATAGATTTACATATGCACATATTCTGCTGCTCTATAGAATTTTCTACTATTCGCAGGAAACTAATCACAAACAAAACTTTGTCTCAATGCAAATAATTGAATGTACAATGCTCGAGTACACATGGAACAAGTTTTGTTTCGCACAAAAGTTTCCGCAAAGAAAATGAAGTTTTTCGTTTTATTAAATTTTGTCATCCTCTCAACTTTTTTGGAGAAAGTTGAGCAACGCCTGCGTACAAATATCACTTCCTCTACAATTTCAGAGAAAGCGGTTCATCGTTCTGACCGCACAAACTAGACAAATACTGAATATCTGAACCTTGAATGTGGATTTTCTACGTTCATCAGTCCATAATAATAGTAAAGAGTAAAAGTAAATTACCCGAGGCTCAGACTTCCAGTTCATGAAAAATCCATACTCATCAACTCTGACGAGGCATTCAATCTGTGAAACAGTCAGATATCAGTCAGGTGGCACATCCATAATGAGCACATAGGTCGTGATATTTGGTTTGATTGGGTTATGTAAATACGACAACGACTAAATAACAGACTTATCTGAATTATTTGAAATGTCGAGGGAGAAGCCTTTTAACCCTTCCATTAAATATCTAAATAAACCAAAATCAACCAATAAATTACGAAATTCTCCAGTACTAACTTCCATTTGAATTTCTTATTCAATTGTCTCCTAAGCGAAGGGAATTTGTCTCGACATAAAAAGTTCTCAAAATTAGTAAACTGCATGTGCATACAATTTTGTATGCAATGAACACGGAATACAGCTAATTCACTGTATGATCTTCGTTTACATTCTGTTAAACCCACTCAACACCAAATGTACATGTGCTTCATTGCTAGCTAATAATAGTACCTCCATCTCCACAGCATCCTTTTCCTGAAATTTTAAAAAACAAACAGATTACCAAATGTCCATTATTTTCCTACTCTATTTGTCAGCCAAAGTGTGTATATATTCAGAAAGGACTGCATAAGTACGGAAAATGCAAAAACTGTGGGAAAACGAGAGTAAATCCCACTCAAATCTCCGTGCATTTTTCCACTACGGCGGCACCATACTTTCCACTTTCTCTTTTATCTCTTCAGCTCAGCAGTTCACACTTCACAGGGCGACGGAGAGATGAAAAAGACGGATGCGTTGAGTCCACGAAGAAGTGGTTGAAATCTTTTTCCTCTTAGCATCGAGGCTAATGCGGGAGAAAGTGTGCATATCATTATCGAGGAAGGAGGAGGAAAACTTGTTCAAAGTTTGTTAATATATGCAGCATGGCACGGTCTACTAGGCGCTGCTGCTGCTCGTGTCATATTTTACTTGCCCCTTCACCACCAAGTTTTTCCCTGCTTTCTTCCTCTCACTCCCTTCACGGGGAGGCAGGGAGAGAGAAAACTGCAGACATTGAGACGAGGATGACATGACCTGACACAATGAAGGCGAGACGAGAAGCCCAAGTGGGAACACATGGTCTCCTTCGTACGTATTTTATTTACCCGTCCGTCATGGAGGCACGCCATGTACGTGCAATACAAATCTTGGCCTCTTCTCATCTCGGAATAAATAAATCGTGGTGGAGAGGTGGATTAATATGGGGCAGATATGTATGTATATAAACCAAGAGGAACAAGCAAGAGGCAGATGTTGAACACTTTTTTATTACCATGCTCCACTTATCGCATTTTACCAGGGAAAACATAAAAAATGTATAGCACATAACCACTGGTAAGTAGCTGCAGGGATGCTTGGTGGGCCGGTTTGATTTAGGATGTTTCATTTTTTCAGAGATTAATAATTTGAGAAAATTGGTCCATGGTCGACGACACAATCAAAATTTATGGCTCACCTCAGTCCACCGATCCACTTGAACACCTTCGAGAAGCAACTCAGGCACCGGAAGCCTCCAATTGAATTCAGAATATTTTGTCATTTTTTCGCCCTGTTGTTCTTTCAATGGTGGGATTCGTGAAGCTGGAGGTTATTGGTCCCTCGGTGCACGCGGTGATGTTTTAGAGTAGCAAAATCATCCCGAGTTGACATCTGCAAGGACACAAATATGTAGGCTTCAGCTTAGAACTAAATGTTGGATGCGTCCCAATATTATTTATTGTTATTCGACTCAGGAAAGTAGAGACAGAGTTGTACATATTGCACCACTGATGCAAGTTGGGTCTGAAGTTGATATTCATATTCGCAAAGCAAACCGCCGCAAAAGATTAGCTTATCGGCAGTATTGTTTATTATGTCGTCTGTGTGTAAATACAAATTAATGCAAATTCAGTTTATGTATATGATAACAAATGAACCTGTGTGTATGCATGGAGAAGGTGACGAATACAGAGAGTTTTCATCCCGAACAAAGCGTATTTCGCGAATCGTGCGAGAGCGAACTGAGCCAGAAATGATTCGTTGTTGCGCAATACATAGTCCACAAATTCTGCTGTCTTTGGAAATGCCACAAAACATTAAACAGTCACACAACATGAACCAGAAGAGAAGAGAGATTATACATTTTGAGCATGAATTTCGGATCCGGCGTCTTGTTCACAACAAGAGGAGAGAGAGAAAGAGAGGAATAATTATGTGAGGGAGCAACCTAAATACATGACTAGCGTGGCATGACTGACTTGATTTATGGCCGTTAATTCCGTAAGATTTATCGAAAGATAAGTGATATATAGGCTTCAGATTGACAACTTTTAATAGCTTCACTTCAACCGCGTGAGTTATTATAGTCTTCGTCAAAACATTATTGTGTGGAGGACACGCTCCATTCATTGGATCAAATGAGAAATCCATAAATTCCTGCCAGCTGCACTCAAATGTGTTTCCAATTTTCTGTCGGAATCAATGAAAACTGTAATGCCTCATTTTACTCTTAAATTATAGCACATTCTATTATCACATCAAGCCAATGCATATTTCCTACTGTGTCAAGGTGACATAAATTGAAAATTGGTTTACGATGACGAAGACGACGACGACATGAATGCAATTCTGAGATTGGATGCGGTACAGAAGTGAAATTTGAGAAGACGGGTAACAGATAAGGGGCCGTACATCAAGGATGTGATCGATTTTCGGATAATTTAGGCCCCTGCTCGCCTGATGTGGCCTGTACGCCTCATGTTATATTTAACATGAGAAGGATAAGATGCCCTGACCCCTCAAATCGATCACATGCTTTTTGCAGTCCAATTGAGTGAAATAAGATGGATTCAAGTTGTACTTTCCAACTCAAGTTGGACAACCTCTTGGCAACAATGAGCCATCAACCATTCGACCCATTTAGCAAAGACATGTGACAAAATGAGACGAGATCAACAACTCCTCCGTACATTCGCAAAACACTTTCTGTGTACACAAAATCGCATTTGCAATCCAGTAAATAAGAAGACGTTCTACAATCTGGAGCATACTAGAGTTTGCATAAGAACTAGCAAATAGTTCAATATTGATTTATTCATTCCATTGACTTTTCACGAGCCGAGAGTACAGAGGTAAATGGCATGTTTTTACAAACACATTTATCCGAGAAGGGATCTTAATGAGGGGAACCTGGTGAAAGAGAATGACTCGGTTCCTCTTTGTGCACAATGCAAATCAAACGCCTTGTTTGTGGTAAACGTAGTAAAAATAGTAATAAAATGGGAGCTAAGAAAGCGATTCAGGTCAAGTTTCACGTGACTCTCGGTTTGCTCTCTCTCAATCGCGACTTTCTTATTACAAGAAGACGACGACGACAAACCCAGAAAGCAATTTTGCGAAACTTCCTCCTTCTTCTGATGGTTGAGCTACTGCTCGTACAGCCCTCGCCCAGCCAGTCAGATGAGCTTCTTCACATGACGACTTTTACTTTCCTGCTGGTGGCGATTGAACATTTGCAAACAAAACACAGAGCAAGAAAGTCAAACTCCAAATAAGCAAGGGCTGCAATCCTACTTGCTAAATGAACCCTCACCTCTTGCACCTGCTTGCGAATTCACATCACAACGGAATGAGTTGTAGCGAGAGGCGGAATTCGTGACCATATTACTCAACCAATTACGTCTTCTTCTTCCTCGGCGGCGGCTGAATGCAGCGACAGAGAGAGAGAGATGGATGGATGAGTTTTGGTGAAGTTTCAACATGCAAGTGACGAAGAAAAGCCATCAAATAAGTAAGTTCAGTTTGCAGCGTCGAATAGGAATAAGGAATCAACTTTGACAATTATAACTCTTCGTTGAGCTGTGTCCCGTCTTATTGGATTTCCATTTCGCAATGCGTCAGTCACTCAAACCTACTTATTTCCCTTTTTCTCTGCTAAATTCAGATTCTTCTAGCCGTACGTACCCATCCACATATAATATCCACATGCAAAAGATATTTACTATTTAGATATTTGGTGTTAAAGATGAAATAGATAGGATGCACGGTCTGACTGATGACGACCATTTTTGGAGCCTGTGCTATTTTACTGAATATATTGTGTCTAAACATCTGCATTTGATTTGCAACTGTTGGTGACATATTTTCATGTGATGCACTCTTCTAACCATCAAATGTCAAACTGGATTGAATTAGTAGAATATAATTCGGTTACGGTATTATTCTCATGTTTGTACTCGCGTAGTAATAACCATTCTCCTGTCGACTGCACGTACTCTCTGAATACGTAGATAAGTAAGTGACATGAGTAGATCCACATGTATGGTATGCATACAAAGTTATTCTTATTGAGTCAGGTAATAACAACTGTTTGCCAAAACTGAAGTATGTACACACGTACGTACCACATTGTCAAATTAATGAAATTGTTATAACTCTGACCTTTGTTTATGTATAATCCATGAACTTGAATCAAGCTATAAGACGATGAATTAGGTGTGTTGCCAATTGCGATGTAAAGCAGGCTTAAGCGACAACTGAAATCCCGACGTCAACCAGCAGATCCTTATATCTTCTCGCATAATTATCTATAAAATGGCACCATGTAAAAATTCAGCTTCATACACATACTCAAGTTACTCGTATAGTAATTTTCTAACATAAAATCTGCGATTTATCGATGTCTCAATAAGGAAACAAGAGAAGATAATTAGGGACTGGCCATTTCATAACTCTTAATTCAGTTTAATTGGGATTTGCGAAATAAAAATTATGCAATTGTTCCTCCTCCTCGATCCTGAGATTATTGTTAAGACTTCTTTCTACCTTCTTTGCTGGTAGGATGAGCACGTGTCCATACTCTGCTGACTACGTGTCTTGTGGTGGATGATTTAATTAGCCGTTTTGCATGCTTAAAGTTAATGTGTCAAGTTTACGTGCACGAAGTCCATACCAAACCGTTTAGCTAAGCTGATCTGCCAATTTAAATTTAGAAGCTAACCTATTACGAAACTTTTGACGGGTGTTGATGATGATATTTAAGTATCTATGTACCTGTAAGGATGGCGTATGAGGATAATAGATAAAAGATGATGCAGTGAAATAAAATTTTTCAAATACATAAATCTTGTGTTTTTCCTCTTTCAGATCCCAATTACTTTGAATTGCTCCCATTTTTGACATTTTATTCTTAACCAGAATCGATCTTGTTTCCTGCAGTGCACAACAGAAGGAATCTTACCAGTTTGCTGGGTCATTTATGATGTACCCACACAACCAACTTTTTAGGAGCAAGGTGTATGTGGCAGAAGTACGTTTTAGTTTATTGTATTGTTGTAAATTCTCATGAGTGCCATTATTCTCACACAAAAACGTTGAAAACTGTTGATTGTTCTCGTTGGGGTTTGGTTTTCCTGAGTACGTACATTACCCACTCTTTTCCAGCACTGCAGCACTACAATAATGCAGCAGCACCGATTATTTGGCACACGATCAACTCGAGTTCAAACGCAATGCAATAAGATGAAACGTGGGAGAAGTGAAACCGACACATAAATAAATGATGTAACAGCAAAGCAATTCCCGTGCTAAGAAAAAATACCAAAAAAAGGGCGAGTAAACAACAAACCTGGAGGTTACATAAGTAATCTTAACAGAGCGCATGCTGCTGCTACCAGTTTTGAATGAATGAATCCTTCATATTGCAATGCGGAAAGATTTCAAATCACGAAATGTGATTTTACTCTGAGACTGACAACGGCGACTGGACTGAGAAATCTCACTCTGCGGGATTAGCAATGGTAACACAAGGAATGGTTTCGGCAGCATTCCATGCCACACGACGGTCCAACAAAGTCAAGCACAAAAAATGGAAATGCCATTGGGGACGGAGAGAGAGGAGAGCAGTGTCCCATTTTACGTACTCGTGTGTGATCCATATTTCATGCTTGAGGTATTGTCCACATTACTCGGAATTACATCAAGTAATCCCACGTCCAGAATTTTCTCTGGACGGAACGGACTCGCATAATTCTAATATCTCAATTTGTGCACAATGGAGTGCAAGAAAGTAGAATAGGCAAAGTCCATCAAAATTACTTACCGAGTCAGGACTATAATAATTTGGGCTTCATTGTGTCCAGTTGTTCAGTTGACTCCAAAATTCTCTGGATAAAATTTACTCCAACTACAAAAAAAGTATGTAGTTCTCAATGTCACGCACTCCCGTCTCAATACTATTTTTCACAAACACTCATTTCACATATGTACGAGCACTTGAGGTCTCCTGAAAAAAAAACAAGAAACTGTTCTGAAACTTGAATTCGTTTGTTTATGTGTTTCAGTTTATTACAAAATGAATGTGTTCCGTCAAAAGAGTGCAAACAATTACATGTATCAAACGAGATCTAATATATCCACTGGTTTTAAAACCCTCGTTCAATGTGCCTGAAGCAATGATTATGCACGGAGGACTTATAAGAGCACAAACTTATGTAAAATTGTAAAATAAATAAGGATGCAAGAAAACTAAATAAACTGTCTCGTAAATTCGCGTATCGACGACCAAGTCAAATAGGCCTGATTATACTGCCAGCACCGCACGAAACCACATCACACTGCTGAATGCATGCGATATCTGGTTTTGGTTTGGCTTTGGGACGACGAGCAAGGCGAAGAGGAAACCACAAGCAAAAGTGTTGCAGACTTTACCACGCATATAATTGTGCACAATTTCGCCTTGACTTGAAATATGAACCGGCAGGTGTTTCATTGTGCTGCGAATAATTTGTTGACTTATGCTTAATAACACTTAATGCCTCTGAATTTGCCACAGGACGTGCTGTACTCGCTTGTCCCCTCTCACTGTATCGGCATTTGGTGTCTGCATGCTGACATTGTATTTTTGTGTAGTGCTGCATAAGTGGCTTGCTTGATCTACTCAATGCTAAGTAAATGGCTACAAATCATGAGCTGTTTCTTGCGCACGAGATACCGGGGAGTAGCATGATGTTGCATGTAATGAATTAATTTGATCAGTGTTTCACCAACACACGGCAGAATATCGTGGCAAGTGCAAGGTTACAAATCTTGCTAAAAACATGCACAAAAAATACCATGTCTGGAAAATCTATCTAGCGTACCAGTCACTCCATGGAGGAGAAGAGTTGTTTTAGAGCTTCTTTCGCAGCAAATCCAGAAAATCCCAATCCCGTCCAAAAATCTCCTGAATTGGCACTGCACGCAATCTTGTGTTGTGTGTCAACTTGTTAAAAAGTATGAAAATGTTGCGGAATCAGCAAGTACACAGACACACCGGGCTGACACACACGGGCAGAGAGAGAGACAGACAGGAAGACGACGGGCAGCAGAAGAGAGGGGGAAGCTGGAGAGGGACGTCGAGGAGTGCGACAGGTTCTGGAGAAAGGCAGAGTAGAACTGAACGACGACTTGCCGAGAGTTTGCGATCCTCGTTCTGCGAGAGGAGAGAGAGAAAGACTGAACGTGAAGAAAGTCTGCTGGTAGACCTGGAAGCACTACTTGGCCAAACCACCACTCGCAGTAGCAGAGGCAGCATGGCACATATACCAAACACGCCGAAATGAGAGAGAAAGAGAGAGTAGTTTTGTTGAATTTCCATCAACCAAACCAACCCGTAGAAATAAAAGCAGAGATCTATTTATCTAACTTTGGTGGAAAAAAGGGTGCAACAAAACGCTGCGAGTCTGGGTCTCAAGAATTTCTTGCAAATTTTTCAGGAAATTATGGGGGCAAATATGCAGACTATTTCGTGCAAGGGGGGAAAGTTTGCATGAAACATGTAATACCTATTTATACATAGGATGTGTTGCATAAGGTGAGTTCGCTTTGGCCTAGATAAAAATTGGTCATCACGGAGCAAAGTCATTAGCTAATTAGCTTGTTGACACATGGAGGATTTTGGAACTGGATCATCGTCTGATTTGTGTAGGCTCCAACCGACCTGCAAATCATTCATACATCGTCCTCCCTCGATTTTCCTCGGGATCCCGTTTTCGGATCCGGATCTTGCAGAGTCAAACTCATGGTAAAGCAAAGCAGCGATGCAGACCGGGTTGGCTCTATGTGTAGTGGGTATCATAAAAAGAGTTCAACTTCTCCCCAAAATCTTAGCTTTAAAATGATATGCTGCTGAGGTTGGGGATATGCGAGAGCAAGAAGGACTTTCTCGGAGCCAAGACAGCATACGAGGAGCAGTGCTTGTAGTTTTCATGCAGACAGGAAAATGTGGGACCACGCACGTGTAGTCAACTCAGTTCAGCCTGTATAATTCCGCGACTCAATTTTGCAACTCTTCTCAATGCTATATATTTTCATGGGATTCACGGTGGAGACAAGAGAAAATCGTATACTTGTGGGAACGAGGAGATCTCAGAAAAAGACGGCGAGGACGACTGACACACACTGGATTAGTACATATGTATGCATCTCTTCTCCATGGGAGGGTTGGGGTGCCATCCTCTATCATTATGCGAATCTGCGATAAGCAAGCAAATGTGTATGTAGGAGTGAGATGCAGATCTGCTGCTGCACCATGAGCATGTATTTACGTGGGATAAGCAACCTTCTATTTGACCTCAAAACTTGGTGCATAGCACATATTTGACAAGACCTCCATGGCTGGAGAACATGTCCATATATGTAAGAATGCATACATGCATAAATTTCAAGATTGCTGGGGGAAAACTTTCCATACTTTACGTGTACGTTTCTGATTCTGATTCCTCCTCCTCCGCGTATGGACGATGGTCTCTTGACGGATTTCTACGTTGTTTGCACAGAGCTTCCGCTGTCATGAATCGAGTTTATTTCATACACTGAATTATTAATGATTCTCTGAATGTTTCTTTGAAACTTTTTACATTATAATGTATATTCGATGCTTTATAATGCTTCAAAATATATAGACGGATGATTTTGTAACACTGAATTTTTTGCATGAATCCAAAAGTTGTTGATGTTCAGGTTTGCAAATAGTTTCTTTTTGGCCGTTGTTAATCTGACACGTGCCATCTTTTAGGACTTTGAGATTACGTGCTATGCGCAGTTGAAACTGCTAAAAACATGGAAACAATAACAGCGTGTGCTTGACATGGGAAGAATTAATTTAACCAATTAGCTAATATCCTCGTTGATCCATCCAGTATTTAGTTCCTACTTACTTAAGTGTTACACTTTCCCAATTAAGAATAATTACGCAATTTGTGTTGAAGATTTCATTTCGCATTTATCATTTACACATTCGTTGTACAGAGCATATTGAGACAGAAAGTTTACACACTTACTAAAATTAACGGGTAGAAAAAACAAACTTTCTTTAGTTTATTTCCTTAACGCAGACCAGACTTGGGCTCTGTCCTAAAAAAAGTGGGAGTTTAATTGGCTAATATCATTTATAGCTATTAATCTGTTGTTGTTAGTTGGCAATAGTTGGCATAAGGTTATGCGCACAGCCAATCCGAGTTGGATAGGAAGACCCACCATGTAAAATGCAGCATGTGTATGTACACGTCTGAATTAATGCATGTCTCCAATTCCTTTTTTATCCAATTCAGCCTAAATTGGAATGTCTTGTCAGTCCATGACCAACAACTGTCCGACAACTCTCCGACAACTGGAAGTTCGTTGAAAATACTCCACTCCACTTTTTTTCTTAAATGCTGATGCTAGGGCAGCGTTAGATTAAGGGTTAAATGCCCAAATGACCAGACTTTCACAAACATACGTACGGACACACATGCAGAACTACAGGATTTGGTAATTAGATTGCTCTAAACTTTTGTACATGAAAACTTGAGCACACAACCACACACACGACCACCCAACCTTTTCCCAGCCAATGTTACTTAACTACCTCTGCACATCCGTAACAGCATTTTATCAGGAAACGGGAGTAGATTAGCATTGGAGTTTATGGATTAAACAGCACATTACGGCGGAGATTTGAGGAAATCACGAAAGATTGGGCAGCGAGGAGGATATAAATGTTCCAATGTTTTTCCTGACAGATTTTTTGTAAATGAGATTGTTCAGTTGAGGGAACTCATCGAAGGAGGCAGACGTTGATTTGATAATGCCCATGACAAAGTATTCTCAATGTTTATACAGAACTGCTGAACTGCTCTCGCCACTCTTTGAAAGCAATCATCCTCATCATAATAATAGCAACTCCTCGTAAAAGCCATCGCTGCTGCTGTGCATTCCATTTATTTTCTGGGGTTGATATTCCAGTATTGTTTCACAAGCTGGCAGTCAAGAATTGGCGAGTGATCGTAGAGCAATCCTCTTGGTGCGAGATTTTTGCAAAGTTTTTTCGTGTATCTTATATACCTAGATAATTTTGTTCATCGAATTTTAAGAAACATTACGTCAAAAATATTCAGAAGAAACATATACATACACAAATTAAGTATGACATCATTGACCCTTGTGACGCTCAAAGTTTAGGAGGAATTTAATCCCCTTTCACGTGACATAATAAAATCTACAGGAAAGACAAGATACAGTCATCAACATAATTGAACGAGTTGTCCCACTCACAATCCTAAGAAATGAGGTGAACTATCAACGAATGCCAAAAGAAACGACTCTTTTTCCGACTTGAAAGAAAAGAAAGACTTTACTGTCAACTTGGTCTCCATTTCATTCTGCACAAACCAAGCTCACCACCGACTTTCGCGTATACATACTTCTCATACTTCTCAGAGGAGTACGGAGATCGTGAGAAGCAAATTGTACGTGGATGTGAAGACGCTACGTATGTGTGTACAACAGAGAAATACATATTTTTCACAAACGAACCGACCTCTTCATCACTTGTTTGGGGGACCAGAAAAAAATAAAACTTAAAGTAGAACCAGCCAGTTAGCTAGTTGGTTGTCGTTACTTAGCTTGAGCAGTCAACTTAGTTTGAGCAGTGACATAAATTGCAGTGGGATATGCAACGCCAGATTTCCCAAGTTATTAGTGAATATCATCCGCAGTGTGAAATATACGTACAATAAGTTCCATGTTCCGTGCCTTGAATTCAGTTTAAGGGACTCCTCCTTCCTGCCTCGTAGCAACAATTGAGCGCAGGGATTGCCGAGTACAAGAGCTAAATTTAATTAGCAATTCGCTAAATTTTAGCCATGAAATATTTTGGATTTCTATACGCCCACTCCACGCTTTCGGTCCTCGGCGTATGTGCGTTTCTCTCGGGTAATGCTTTCACTCAACTTATCATTATACCTTTTGGACAAGATTGTTTCTGTGCAAATTAGAGACGGAGAGAGAGAGAGAGATAGAAAGGAAGACATAAAGTATTCTTTGGTCGGGATAGCTTTTGGCAGTGCATGGCCCGAGGGACTTGTCTCTGAGGGATTAGCGTCAAACAGAGGAGAAAGTCGGAAACGTAACAATATGCGAATGTCCTCTGTCATCCGCATTTCGTCTTCTTCTCTACGTGCTTTTGAAGTCGGGCTTGAGCTCAACTTGCCACTTTCCCTGAATAATGAAAGAGGAGCAGGCTAAGCCACAGGGAAATTTTCAACAGTCACTTTTGAGTTCAAAGAATTTTATGAGCAGATTGAATTAATGGTTGTGAGTAAAATTATTATTCTGGCAGTAAATATGTTTAGCTTAATGTATGTACATGCCTAATGTAATGTGGTTTCTGTAAAGTAGGATTTTCGAGCATGTGGTATCAGCGATGAGTTCTTTATGACATAAATATCTCATGGAGATTTCCTGTTGGATTTGTATCAATATATGCAAATGTACAAAACGTGAATCTACAAATCCATACAATGTTTGTACACGCGGCTCATTTTACATATGCACTGTTATTGTTAGGACTAAGAAAATAGAATATTCGCATATGGCACAAAGTTTGTGGGCAATTTGTACACAGATCTGACCTAATGAGAACTATGTACATATGCAAAAATTTGAAAACCAGATCATTTCAAATTGCTCAACAACTTGGGACATGTGTATCTATCCTCTCAAATACATATTTTAAGTTCATCTGGATTTATTTTGCACGCGTTATGCACTTCACGCCCACTTCAATATATTCTGAAGATCATCCCAGACATTCTGCACTAGGAGAGACCACAAAATAAGCAAACAGAAACTTCGAGAGTGAAAAAACTTTAAAAATCCAGAGGAGCCAGTGCCACAAATTAATTGCGGTAATTCAAGCAATGACGAGAAACTACAAAACAAATTGAATTAAGCAAATCCAATTACGTAAGAACTCGACGGGTTAAATGTTAGCACAGACACGCTGCTATCACAGTTCTTCTTCTCATAAGTAAGTTAATGGTCGCATGCAGTGCCAGACACGACCACAGTGACAGTACTTTCATAATATTTAAATATGAACTGGTTGAATGACCAATCGACTGGATCATAATTTAACAAATATAAGTGCATGCGACATTTGAAATGAATTGATATTTATTTTCTCAATGTTTTATTTATTTCAAAAATAGTTTCACATTTTCTGAATTGTCGACACATGAAAAATGAGGAGCAAATGGCTCATCTGTTTTTAAATACATGTGATCTTATCTCACTTTCTGACTTCATTCTCGGTTTGCATATTTGGCTTCATCGCAAAAACTCTGAGAAGGCGAATTTGCGAGAGATTCGTGGAAATTGCAACTCCTTGGGACGCTCTTTAACTCTTAATCGTATGTGTAATGCACTTCTCGGTATTTGGATTAGACTTGATCACCTTTGATCTAGTTCACATCAAGAAAAACAATAAAATGCTTGTAATCCTAATGTCTCTGCTAATTAAGAATTACGTCGCACTCGACGAGATGGAACACGAACTCTCTCCGTTGCTGCGTCACCGTTAAATGGTTCCTCAAAGTCTAATTTGAGTTTAATTGTTTTGTTTCAATTATGCCACCTCTGCAGAACTGTGCCGATGCCAAATTCATAACGGCGTCAGAGGAAAATGGCCCCCATTCTCGAAACCAAAACCACATTCTGAAACGGAAACATCCGAAGAAGATTCCAAACTGCCACACCCACTCAAGTTGAACCCTCATTCTCACTTCATGGGAAGCGCCAACTCCTTGCAGCTCGCACAGATCCACAGCCCTCAAACCAAGCTCACGGTCCAAATCGGAGATAATGTTCAACTTCCTTGCAAAGTTCACAATTTGGGTGAGCAAATTAGAGTAAAAAAATTAAAACGACCCGTATCTTAGGTTGTCAAAATTTGTATGTATGTCTATCCTGCGAAATTGGAGTTTCGCCAGTTAAACTTAATCACAACACAATGTGGTAGCTGACTATGTGTATACACACATCTGTCAAATATTTTTAAACAATAGTAGTTTACAGTACATAAAATCTGTATAATCCCGCAGTGATTTGTTGTCAATCATCGCTGTGTATATTAGCAGTCAATCAGGAAGCGCATTAAAAAACAAATAGTAATTACCTACATACATTTGTTCTGTACACAGGGGAAAACCATGTGCTGTGGCGACATGGAACCAACATTTTGGCAGGCAGCAACATCACCAAATATGCCGATAACAGGATAGATATGCTGCAAGACTTTACTTTGGTCATCTCGAAAGTGAACCGAAGTGACGAAGGTGACTACGAGTGCATTGTCACGACCTGGCCCTCGCTCAGCATCGTTCACTCGATTGTGGTTCACGGTAAGATCTTTTCTGAAAATTGACGTTTACAAAGTGAATTGGCACATCAATAAAATGCATTTCACTATTTTCTCCCTCAGCGAGCAAAAATTACGCAGTGATCACAAACACACTTTTCCCTTTAAAAAGTTTTTTTGGGGGTTCGAGCTGGAGGTGGAGGTGTTCCGGGGAAAAGATTGAACAATAAACTCCAGACTTTTATAGGTTTATGTGGGAAGGAAATGTCTTTATGTCAAGAAATTGGCAAATCTTTAAAGTTTGAGTGCTTTATGCAATTTAAAACGTCACGTGTTCCTGGGGCAATTTTGAGTTGGAGAGAAAAGAGAATAATGGACGAGATCTGTTCTTCTTCTCGGAACTCTTCTTTCAAGTACATATTTTGTGTATTGTGTATTTCAACAGCCCACATCATGTCGTCCGTTAACTTTTTGCCAAAATCTATTGTTCGTCATCATATGCCAGTTATTTATCGCAGTGCGACCACACAATAATATACGACATGATTTAATTTACAGATCCCCCCACCGTGAGTCTGTTGACTCCAACGAATCTTATTGTGACGGAGGGCGAGTCTCTCGAAATTGGCTGCCTCCCCAGCGGAAAGCCGTTGCCTAAAGTGGTTTGGTCCATGCGGGTAAGTAAGACAAAGCTTGAAGGGGTTTTGTAATTAGCAATTTCGCGTTCCCACATTGCAGATTTCAGTTCTTGATGTTTACAATTATTTAAAAAGGATGGAAATATGCCACTTGTTCTCCACAAAACTTTCCTCAACCAAGCACGACTGCCCTTATCCAATGTGACACGGGATTATACGGGTTTATGGGTGTGCACGGCGGACAATGGGGTCGGCAGGCCGGCAATTGGCGCTGTTTATATCCGAGTTTTGTGTAAGTACTTAGGAGCTCTTTAAAGGAATTGGATCACGAATAATGGACTTGTCCAAGTGTAAAATAAATTTAACGCAATCCGTTTCATCGTGTGCTTGGTGTGGAATGCTTATTTGGTGAACTATACGACTTTGGTTTGCATAATATCACCTTTCCATTCGCCAGATTCGCCTGAAATTGAGATTCCTAGAAGACGGGCACATGGAGGACAAGGCTACAAGGTCCAATTAGTGGGGCTCGTGCATGCCGATCCCAAACCAGAGGTATAATAATTTCATTGATATACCGCGTGCTTACTAATGACGTGAAGGATTCATGCCATGATTCACGATTTGTTCCCGACGTTGTGTAGCAATAATACATAGAAGTACTCGATTATGCTCGAATGATGTTTCCCACTTATGGCTTTAATTATCGCTAAAATTTAATTGGCCTGAGATCTCGGCAAAGATTGGAACTGGGAACTTTTGGGTCTATGTATCTTATGAGTAGTCTTTATAACGCAAGTAAGTTACATACGTACTTACATTGATACGCATATTTTAGGTACGTTGGCGAAAAAATGGAACCCTGATATCAAACTCGGACCGAGATGACAGAGTTCAGATGGAACTGTACGAGAGGAACGAGTACCGTCTCGTTTTTAACTCTGTGAAACCTTCGGATTTTGCAACTTATTCCATTGAAGCCAACAATTCTCTCGGAGTTGACATGAAAAATATAGAATTTCTTGGCAAGTCCTTAAGTTAATTATGAATTAATGCTCAAGTGCACTTTGACTTTATCCAATTAGACTCGAGACAATTTTCTGAATAAGAATTGATTTATCCTCTATCTGACTGAGCAGGAGTTCCCGACATCCCAATTTTGACACGGTGGGAGGCAGAAGATGTAGATGGGATTCAAGTCACTCTCTACTGGGCTGTGGAGTGCTACAGGTACGTACGTAGGCATATTTTTACCTACGTTTATATGTAGTACTTATGGCTTCAAGTAGTATTTCAATTGGTCATGCATAAAATATTGCAGTTCGCTAATTGAGTACAAGTTGTTCTTCCGTCCGGCTACAATTCCTCCAGCCGATGACTTGTCGGATGAAAGTGCGTTAATCAAATTGGCGATCCCAGCCGACAAGTTTTCAGACACGGGAGAATCCTTTCTCCACACAAAGTCCTTCACCCTTCGAGGCCTCAACCGATCCTCCATTTATCAGGCTGCAGTGCAAGCCAGGAATAAATATGGATGGAGCCTCCTCTCCTCGCTCTGCTACTTTGCCACTTTCCCCAGTAAAAATTTCGCCATAATTTATTCAAATTTTTCAGTTCCATAAATATGTGATTTTGCAAATGTTTCAAAACCGATTTTTGTGATGTACACATAGATTCGTCGAGCACTAAGTCCCTCGAGTTAGAGCAAGTCATGTCAAAAATGAAGACGGCTTACAGAGGTTGGTTTTATCGAACCGAGGAAAATATATACACATGAAGGGCACACGATACATACAAATGTGAATAATAAAATGTACTTTTTTCCAGTTGAGACTGGTTTTACACGTGACGGAGGATCTGCTCAAAAATCGACAGATGCGTCACCACCGTCGTCTTCATCGTCAGTTCTGCTTTCTCCGGGAGAAAGGAGCACCATATTGGTTTTGTGGGCTGCTATTGTTGTTGTAGGGTCAAATGCGTATGGAGCATCAGGCAGGTGGCTTTGATTGGTCTCGTCTCAT